>NC_140589.1:1808437112-1809883557 GCF_964204655.1 Triturus cristatus
CTGGCTGTGGAGTGTGGGTTGGCTGGCTGGCTGTGGAGTGTGGGTGGGTTGGTTGGCTGGCTGTGGAGTGTGGGTGGGTTGGTTGGCTGGCTGTGGAGTGTGGGTGGGTGGGTTGGTTGGTTGGCTGGCTGGCTGTGGAGTGTGGGCTGGCTGGCTGTGGAGTGTGGGCTGGCTGGCTGGCGGGCTGGCTGGCTGGCTGGCTGTGGAGTGTGGGTTGGTTGGCTGGCTGTGGAGTGTGGGTTGGCTGGCTGGCTGGCTGTGGAGTGTGGGTTGGCTGGCTGGCTGGCTGTGGAGTGTGGGTGGGTGGGTTGGTTGGTTGGCTGGCTGTGGAGTGTGGGTGGGTTGGTTGGTTGGCTGGCTGTGGAGTGTGGGTGGGTTGGCTGGCTGGCTGTGGAGTGTGGGTGGGTGGTTGGCTGGCTGGCTGGCTGTGGAGTGTGGGTGGGTGGGTTGGCTGGCTGGCTGGCTGTGGAGTGTGGGTTGGCTGGCTGGCTGGCTGTGGAGTGTGGGTTGGCTGGCTGGCTGTGGAGTGTGGGTTGGCTGGCTGGCTGTGGAGTGTGGGTTGGCTGGCTGGCTGTGGAGTGTGGGTTGGCTGGCTGGCTGGCTGTGGAGTGTGGGTTGGCTGGCTGGCTGGCTGTGGAGTGTGGGTTGGCTGGCTGGCTGGCTGGCTGGCTGTGGAGTGTGGGTGGGTTGGCTGGCTGGCTGGCTGGCTGGCTGTGGAGTGTGGGTGGGTTGGCTGGCTGGCTGGCTGTGGAGTGTGGGTTGGCTGGCTGGCTGTGGAGTGTGGGTTGGCTGGCTGGCTGGCTGTGGAGTGTGGGTTGGCTGGCTGGCTGTGGAGTGTGGGTTGGCTGGCTGGCTGTGGAGTGTGGGTTGGCTGGCTGTGGAGTGTTGGCTGGCTGGCTGGCTGGCTGGCTGGCTGGCTGGCTGGCTGGCTGGCTGGCTGTGGAGTGTGGGTGGGTTGGTTGGTTGGCTGGCTGGCTGGCTGTGGAGTGTGGGTGGGTTGGCTGGCTGGCTGGCTGGCTGTGAGTGTGGGTTGGCTGGCTGGCTGTGGAGTGTGGGTTGGCTGGCTGGCTGGCTGTGGAGTGTGGGTTGGCTGGCTGGCTGGCTGGCTGGCTGTGGAGTGTGGGTTGGCTGGCTGGCTGTGGAGTGTGGGTTGGCTGGCTGTGGAGTGTTGGTTGGTTGGTTGGCTGTGGAGTGTGGGTTGGCTGGCTGGGTTGGTTGGCTGGCTGGCTGTGGAGTGTGGGTTGGCTGGCTGGCTGTGGAGTGTGGGTGGGTGGGTTGGCTGGCTGGCTGGCTGTGGAGTGTGGGTGGGTGGGCGGGTTGGCTGGCTGTGGAGTGTGGGTGGGTTGGCTGGCTGTGGAGTGTGGGTGGGTTGGCTGGCTGTGGAGTGTGGGCTGGCTGGCTGTGGAGTGTGGGTGGGTTGGTTGGCTGGCTGGCTGGCTGTGGAGTGTGGGTGGGTTGGCTGGCTGTGGAGTGTGGGTGGGTTGGTTGGCTGGCTGGCTGTGGAGTGTGGGCTGGCTGGCTGGCTGGCTGGCTGGCTGGCCTGTGGAGTGTGGGTTGGCTGGCTGGCTGGCTGTGGAGTGTGGGTTGGTTGGTTGGTTGGTTGGCTGGCTGGCTGTGGAGTGTGGGTTGGCTGGCTGGCTGTGGAGTGTGGGTTGGCTGGCTGGCTGTGGAGTGTGGGTTGGCTGGCTGGCTGGCTGGCTGTGGAGTGTGGGTTGGCTGGCTGGCTGTGGAGTGTGGGTTGGCTGGCTGGCTTGTGGAGTGTGGGCTGGCTGGCTGGCTGGCTGTGGAGTGTGGGCTGGCTGGCTGGCTGGCTGTGGAGTGTGGGTGGGTTGGTTGGTTGGTTGGTTGGTTGGCTGTGGAGTGTGGGTGGGTTGGTTGGTTGGTTGGCTGGCTGTGGAGTGTGGGTTGGCTGGCTGGCTGGCTGTGGAGTGTGGGTTGGCTGGCTGGCTGTGGAGTGTGGGTTGGCTGGCTGGCTGTGGAGTGTGGGTGGGTTGGCTGGCTGGCTGTGGAGTGTGGGTGGGTTGGCTGGCTGGCTGTGGAGTGTGGGTGGGTTGGCTGGCTGGCTGTGGAGTGTGGGTGGGTTGGCTGGCTGGCTGTGGAGTGTGGGCTGGCTGGGCTGGCTGTGGAGTGTGGGCTGGCTGGCTGGCTGTGGAGTGTGGGCTGGCTGGCTGGCTGTGGAGTGTGGGCTGGCTGGCTGCTGTGGAGTGTGGGCTGGCTGGCTGTGGAGTGTTGGGGGGGCTGGCTGTGGAGTGTTGGGGGGCTGGCTGTGGATGTTGGGGGCTGGGTGGTGTGTGGGGGGGGCTGGCTGGTGTGTGGGGGGGGGGCTGGCTGGTGTGTGTGGGGGGGGCTGGCTGGTGTGTGTGTGGGGGGGGCTGGCTGGTGTGTGTGTGGGGGGGCTGGCTGGTGTGTGTGTGGGGGGGGCTGGCTGGTGTGTGTGTGTGGGGGGCTGGCTGTGTGTGTGTGGGGGGGGCTGGCTGGTGTGTGTGTGTGTGTGTGTGGGGGGGGCTGGCTGGTGTGTGTGTGTGTGGGGGGGGCTGGCTGGTGTGTGTGTGTGTGTGGGGGCTGGCTGGTGTGTGTGTGGGGGGGGGGCTGGCTGGTGTGTGTGTGGGGGGGGGGCTGGCTGGTGTGTGTGGGGTGCTGGCTGGTGTGTGTGTGGGGTGCTGGCTGGTGTGTGTGTGGGGTGCTGGCTGGTGTGTGTGTGTGGGGTGCTGGCTGGGTGTGTGTGTGGGGTGCTGGCTGGTGTGTGGGGTGCTGGCTGGTGTGTGTGTGGGGTGCTGGCTGGTGTGTGTGTGTGGGGGGGGCTGGCTGGTGTGTGTGTGTGGGCGGGCGTGTGTGTGTGTGTGTGTGTGGGGGGGGCTGGCATGTGTGTGTGTGTGTGGGGGGCTGGCTGGGTGTGTGTGTGTGGGGGGGCTGGCTGGTGTGTGTGTGTGGGGGGCTGGCTGGTGTGTGTGTGGGGGGGGCTGGCTGGTGTGTGTGTGGGGGGGGCTGGCTGGTGTGTGTGTGGGGGGGGGCTGGCTGGTGTGTGTGTGGGGGGGGGCTGGCGTGTGTGTGGGGGGGGGCTGGCTGGTGTGTGTGTGGGGGGGGGCTGGCTGGTGTGTGTGTGGGGGGGGTACAGGCTGGTGTGTGTGGGGGGGGGGGTAGGCTTGTGTGTGTGGGGGGCAGGCTGGTGTGTGTGGGGGGGGCTGGCTGTGGTGTGTGGTAGGCAGGTGGGGGCTGGTGGCTGGTGTGTGTGGTAGGCAGGTGGGCTGTGTGGGAGGGGGGCTGGCTGTGGGGTGGTGGAGGCTGGCTGTGGTGTGTACGCGGGGGGTGGTGGCTGGCTGTGTGTGGGGACCTGCTGGCTGGTATGTTGCCTAATGTATGTGGGGTGTGGTGGTTGGGTTTGAGGCTGTGGCATGGTGGAGGGTGTTCTAGACTGCTGGTTGATTAACTGTTCTGTTTTGCAGGGTGCATGGGCTGCTGCCCATTTTGACATGTAATTGCAATGTACACTAGTTACAGGGAAGGCGTGTTGACTGAATTTTGGGCAAATCATCCACTTACCTTTTGCTGAAAGGGAAGGCTGTGAAGCTGAACTCCCTCAGTCCATGTTCTGTAAAACTACTTGTTTAAATGACTCCTGAGGCATCGAAGTGTTTATATAGTAAGTAATAGCCAGACTTGGTTGGTTTGTCGCTACTCGTGTACTTTGGCACATGCCTTGCTCAAGTTATCTTTATTTCAGGTAATTAAAACCATTACACATAGAACAGCAAAGCATTAATACAGCGCATAATCATTTTTTTAACAATTATAAACCAAACAGTGAAACACATTTCTGCCTAACATAAGTGCAAAAAGTCAGAATAAAGTGCTAAACAAGTTGTTCTGTGTTGGACTTGGCCCTTTTTGCAGAGTCATCCCTGAACTTTTTGCCTCCCTATGTTTTTTCTGACCTGTTGGCTGTTTTATGACTGGGAACTTTACCACTGCTGATCAGTGCTAAAGTGCATATGCTCTCCATTGTAAATTGATGTATGGATTAGTGACTCCATGATTGGCTGGTTTGGTTTACCTGTCGGACCCTAGTACAGTGCACCAGAAGTGCCCAGGGCTGGTAATCCAAAGGCTGCTGGTGGGCTTGCAGCGCTGGTAATCCAAAGGCTGCTGGTGGGCTTGCAGCACTGGTTGTGCCACCCACAGAAGCAGCCAGTGCAGAGAATGTGTACAGTCTGGTACTGCCATGCTGACTGGGCAAGTGTACCCACTTGCCAGTCCTAAACCTTCCCTTTTTCTTATCAGACACCCTTAAGGTAGGCCCAAGGGCAGGGTGCATTGTAAGTATAAAGTAGGACAATCCCTGATGTGTGTGGCATGTCCTAATAGTGAATTACAGCCATTTTTGTTTTTCACTATTGCAAGGCTACCTGTTCCCCATAGGCCAGAATTGGCAGTTTGATTATTACATCTTATTATCCTAACTGACTCAGGGAACGTGGTAGAAATATGAGTTTAGTATGCCTGAACTCAGAATGATGAATACTTCTTTAGAAAGTAGGCATTTTCTTGTCTAACCATCCAAACCTCCCTCTGCTAGGCTGTGTATTCCTTGTCTGGAGTTTGTGACCGGGGCAGGGGAAATTCCAGGAGACGGGGTGAGTCAGCACAGGGCTGAATCTAGATCTGCATCTAGATGGGTGGGAGGGGGTTGCACCTGGGACCTGAATAGGGCTGTCTTCCCTCCACAATGCTTGCTCCACCACCTGTGGTGCGTCTGAAGTCTCTGCTCTGCACTCTGAAAGGAAAGAAGGAGTCTAGTCAACCAAGTGCTCCAGGACTGACCAGAACTGGTTTGGACTAGGCAAAGGCCTCTCTGCCTTCAGAGAACAAAGAGAAACTTAGTATAAATATTGGGACCCAAACCCAAGAACTTTAGATCACTTTGGGAAACAAGAAACAACCTTTGCTGAGGAGAGGAACCAGGAGAAACTGAGGAGAGACTATCCCTAAGCTGAAGTGCTGCTTGGGGGATTGGCCTGCAGTGGATGCCTGACTGCCAAAGAAAGAAAATTTGTATGTACTTCCTTCAACTTGTGAAGGATCTCCAAGGGCTTGGAAAAGAGCTTGCCTCCTGCTGAAGTCTCGGACAACAGACTTCAAATACCGGCTCACCAAGAGTCCTCTGGAAGTGCCTGCAGCTATATTGGGCCTTCTGAGGAACTGCATGTCGCAAGGAGCTGGAAGCGTGACTCACGAACAAGCGTGTTGCCGAACTGCCGCTTCACAATGCAAAAGCGCCTTGCAGCACCGGAGAAGAGGATCGACGTCGCAGCAGAAGCCGCAGCAGCACCAAGAAGCATGTCGCAGGGCCTGTCGCGGCTCGCATCGTGTGGAAGCATTTCGCATCGCCGGCGTAGAGGATCGACGTCACAGCAGACGCCGTCGCATCACTGGGAAGCGTGTTGCATCAAGAAGAAAATGCCATCTTTGTTTCTTTGCACCAGATCTTCAACGCATCACCGTCCTTGCAACACTTTCGTTACGCACCTTAAGGTACATTGAACTCTGAGTGTCACATCTACCATCTTAAGAGAACTAAGCTAATTCTAACATTTTAAAGTACAGTATTGTGAATACTTTTTTTTTAATATAAAACTTGTGTGGTGTCCATCTGTGGTGTTGTCACTTGATTACTGTATGTGTTCACAAATGCTTTACACACTGCCTCTCCGATAAGCCTGTCTGCTTGTGCCAACCTACCAAGGGGGTGAGCAGGGGTTATTTTAGGAGTGTACCCCCTTACCCGTACTAGACGCAAGGGTCCCTATTTGTCACAGGTACCTACCTATGCCAACTAGAGACCCCCCAAATCTAACATTCTGCAACTGTATTAAATAGTAGAGATGTGATCCAGATGCCGGTTTACTTTCTAGTCTGCATCCCCAACAGGGTTAAAGCTGTACTGCAACTGCAGTAAGCTGAAGCATGTCCCAGACCAGTGCACGGCCTGTGGTGCATGGGCTCTGGCCATGACGTGACTCAAGTCATGAGAAGTGTGCCTTCATGCACCGGAAGCCCATCTGGGAGCGTGAGGCAGAACATAAGAGTTTGCATTTAAAATAGGTCATGCTTCAAGTTGTGCAGCTGTTTGTGAGCGCCTAGCTAGTGTCTGCTGAATCCCTGTTCTCAGAAGTCAAATGCACCAGAAGCATAGGAAAGCTAAGCAGCATTTCTTGCAACCCCACCCCCTCAAATCTTAAATTGTAGGAGCATCACTCAAAGGGTGTGGTGGCTTTTGACTGAGCTGGTTCTAGCATTGACATGGCAGCCTTTGTGGAGGCCATGCTACAAATTTTCCTGACTCTAAAAAGCTCTCTGGGACACCTTTGTGCTCCATGGCACCGCGAGGCCCTCACCTTGGATGGCTGCCAGTGTAGATTGCTCCTGTTGGGTGCCTTCACCAAGGCTGATCCCGGCATCAACTGCAGCACTGGGGTCCACACCAGTTCCCTCTGTGCTGCTGGTACTGGATCCATTCACAACACAGGTTTCTCACCCTACGCTGACATCTGCCTGAGCCAGGCCTAAGCTGCACTGTGGAATTACAAAGGTGCAATTGGTTACGCAGCCAGACTTCTATCATCTGCCTCAACATGCTGGTACTATAAGAGGATCGAGGCTCTCTTCTGCCACTGAGGATATACTCCCTGTCCTTCAAGGCACTGAAGAGGAGTTCTCCCTACTCCCTCTTTACACTGGGCTTTATTTAGACTTGCAAGATGCCATGAAGCTAGATACCTCGCCAGAGACCGAGCGGGACTCTCCACCTGTTCCGTCACCTGAAGAAAGCGCCTGTTTGCTGTTAAAGTGCAAAGAGCAGCAGAGCGGTTTGAAACTGCCTTCTCTGTAAACCAAAGCCAGTTTATTGACATTCTTCAACAGGACAGATCTTCATCTGAACCACTACAGTCATTTAACAAAGCTCTTATGAACGCTCATGTGGCCATATGATCCAAGCCAATTTCAGCTCCTTCCAGTCAGATGACCTGTGACTGGACAGCACAGGTCATCCCTGGGTAGTTGAGACTTTCTAATGAAACCACTAACACTTGTGGTGCGGGCATCCACTAGTAGTGTCAATCCAAAGGCTTTTCCTCTCAACCCCCCCCTTGCCCCTGCTAGGGAGTTGAAATGTAGTGATGTCTTTGGAAAGAAAAGGATTTGCTCAATAGTCTTGGTTTACCTTGTTTGAATGTGATGTACTTTCTAGGAAGGTACAGCCATGCCTTTGGCTGTGGGATCTTGTTGGCTCTTCTGAGGAACTCTGGAGTTTACAGGCCCAAGACAAACAAGCTGCAGCAGATGTGTTGCATGCAGGTATGAACACCTATAGTGCATAGGCAGTGCCATTGACACCAGTGTAGTACTAAGAAGGCACACCTTGATGCAGTACACAGGGTAGTTGGAGATGTCCAAGCATCCTTTATTGACATTCCCTTTGATTCTAGAATGTTTGGAGAGACGGCTCTAGAGCTATGTAGAGATTGCCATGCCACAGCTTGGTCCTTGAGGTGGTTGTCCCCAGATAGACCATTTCACCAGCCGTATGAAAGGTTTAGGGGCTATTTCAAAGTTCATTAGCATCCACTGTCTCAGTAGGTGCAATGACAAACATTAACCTTTGGTGCAGAGGCTAGGTTGTTCACACCATCAGGGACAGTTGTTCTCCAGCTCTTCCAGCCCTGATGCAGACCAGGCTTCTTTGATTTATTTACCTAGGCACATCACCGGCCATACGGATGGGCCTTGCAAATTGTTCAAAAAGGCCACGTCCTGCCTCTCACTTCATCCCCCACATCCTAGATTTTTGACACACCATGCAACTATCTTGATGCAAAAATTGTTCTGCTGCCCAAAGGTGCCATTGGGTGGGTGCCAGACTTCGAGAGGAGTGCTGTTTGCACTACTTTGTCCCAAAGTAGGATGGATGACATAGGTCTGTTTGGGATCTCATGGCATTCAATACCTTGCTGAAGCACAAATCCAAAATGGTCACTCTTGTTCAGATCCTCACTGCTCTGGACCAGGGGACTGGATTGTGTCCTTGGACTTGTGTTTACACATACCAATCCTGTGACTGCACAGGAGTTATGGTGGGGTTAGAACATCTCACCTTTACTGTACTGCCCTTCATCTTTACTGCAGCCTCTTGTGTGTTCGCAAAAATGGTGGTCATGGCCCATCTTTGAAGGTGGGGGTACATGCATTCCCGTATCTAGACAACTGGCTGCTCAAGGCAGGTTTGACACAGTCTGTCACAGACCATCTTTGGTTGGTGGCCTGGCTCTCTGTGTAGGGTTTTCTATCAACTGGCATGGGTCTTATGATTGTTCTGTGGGTTTTTAGGCTCCTGGTCTCATGCATCCACGTCATGTATGTCAAATTGCACATGTATACTTTCAATGGAATCAGAGGCTTTAATTGGCCCATCACCAGGGATACGTGTCCAAAGCTGCCCTGATTGCACAAGAGCCTCTCAGGACCTCCTGTACCAACCTGACCCATGGCAGGCCGCTATCCCTTTCTCTCTCAAACTTCAAGGTAGTGACGATGCATCGCTGCTGGTTGGGTCACCTGGGGGACGTGGAGATCAGTAATATATGGTCTCGCGGAGAGAGCCAGCTCCACAGCCATCATTTGGAGCATTGGGTGCTCAGTTTGGCCCTTCCAACCAACCATCTAGGTAAGGCTGGTACAGGTCCAAATGGAAAATATGAGCGCTGTTTGGCCCTGCAATTCGCCAGAAGGTGTGTGGGTCTTGTCTCTTGTACCAGAAGGGACTCTCTATGGTGGTGCCTGGACCAGCAGAAGATATTCATGGTGGCCAACCATCTAATGGGTCAGTGCCTGAACTGATGAGCTGTGCAGATGTCTGCTGGTGGACCATGAGTAGCATCTCTATCCTGAGGGAGTACCGGGCATCCTTGATCAGTGGGTCGTGCCATGGCTTAATCATTCACCACCATTGTACTTGCATTGCCAAAATTTCTGAGCACCGAAGTTTCCTCCAACAGTCCTTGGGGATGTGTTCATTTGGATGGGAAATAGTTCTTCTGTATGCGTTCCCACCCCTGCATCCAATTCTGAGGAAAGTGACAACAGACTGGGCCTAAGTCATCTTAATAGCCTAGAGTGTGCTAGGAGAGTGGTGGCCAGTGATATTAAGCATCTACCCTTCACTCTGGCTATCTCCCCAGGCAAGCCTTGTATCTGCAACTGCCACTCCATGTTTGAAGATGAATCTGTGAATGGTAAATTAGTTTGGCTTGCTTCCTGAAGTTGTAGATGTCATCCTTGCAGTCAGACACCTGTAGACCAAATCCATCTATGTGGGGAGGCTGGGAAATGTTTGTGGTCTGGCATGGTGTAAGTCATCTAAACTCTTTGTGAGCCAAACTCTGATTTATTGTTAGAATTGTCATTGGCCCAGCATGGCTTTGCATTGGGAACAGTTCATGGCTACGTGTCTGTACTTCTAACATGTTTGTTTGCCTGACAATTCTCTTTCAGTAACTATTTGTGATGATTTTTTGTAAAGGACCTGATGCATATACACCCTCAAGCAATTCATCAAGCATCAGTGGGATCTCAAACTACTCCTGTTTCTTTTGTTTGTCTTTCGAGCCTAAGCACAGTTGCTCAGAACAGCATCTGATCAAGATGGTCTTGCTGCTATAACTTCCATGCACCAAGTGAGTGAACTATAAGCCCTCTGTGCAATCTCCCCAAGCCACTTTCTCCCTGGACAAATTGGATCTGTGGCTCAGGCAACCTTTCGCCGGTATTGCACTACCTGGTCGGTCAATTGATCACCTTGGGGTGTTGCGCCCCTTCCCCCCCGCACCCCCCCCCCCCTGCTGCTGCTCCCTCGGCATCTCTGAACTTAAGTAAACTCTCAGTTTACTTAACTTCAGAGACTCCGAGGTAGAACTGACAATCATGTCAGTCAGCGTGACGTTGGACGGCCCACCCCCTTCAGAGTCTGAAGGGGGTGGGAGGTCCGGCTCATGTTGACTGACATGCATTGTCAGTCAGACTGTCACCAGGGGCATGCAGCAGCACAATGCACAAGTGCACATGAGTGGGGAAGGGTTGCGAATGTTTCGCCTGTGCCCACTCATGCGCACTAGTGGCTGCACAGGCTGGTGCATGCCCATTAGGAGAGCGAGGGTTGAGCAAAGGCTCAAATCTCGGTCTCCTAATTGGCAGGCGGGCGGAGAGTAACCGGGCCCTCAGTTAATCCTGGCACTGCTAGCAGTGCCAGGATTGGCTGAGAGGGTTTGCCACTTGCCAGCAGTGATGCGGCTGTTCCTGAGTGTAGGCGCCAACGGACCCGAGGCGGCGCCGACCTTGCCAGGTAGGATTTTTATTTTAAAACTTCCCTCACCCACCCGCGACACCCCACCCCCCGTGAGCCGAGACTGCATTCCTTGAATCCTTCCACTTCTTGACCGGGTGGGTGTCTGGGCCGGCCGGGACCGCTACAAAGCAATCTTTGAGTCGTGACTCGGAGGAGATTTGTATTTACTTCTCTAGATCGCAATGCCTTTTATTTATGTTTTACAAACAAAAACATAAATAAAAGGCATTGTCATTTACAATGCCAATAGCTAAAACTCGTGTAATTGAGAGACCTATTGCACTGCAAATGCTTGTTGCTGTCTGTAGACACTATGAATAAATGCATTTGTACAGTGTGAACTGCTTTTAAAGTCCTGCATTTTGCAAAAGTAAAGGTGAAAAGGGATTGCTTACAGGTTAGTGGGTGTGTGCAGGGCAATGGTGAAGAGAAGTAGATGCCTGGAAGTGTGTGCAGGAGAGAGTCAGTGGAAAGAAACTGCTGTGTGAGATATGCAGGCAGAGGGTTTTTAGAAAGATGGGGAGAGAAAAGGGGCATAAAGTGTTCTAATAGAGAAACCGTAAAGGAAAGAGGTGTGAAGTGAAGAATGGGAGCGATTAAGACTCCGAAGACCTCTACCATAGAGCTCAGTAATGTTTAATTCGCACACACAAACTTCAAAATTTAAAAATTTGCATTTGTTCAAATGCTATTACAGTTATCAACTGATTGATAAATGATCATTATATTAATTATCTGTGGAGCATGCTATACAGAGTAAACGTTCAGTAACTCTAATATTGGACCATTTACAAAGTGCAGCTGCAAAGTGGCTTATTAGGAAAGGTAGATTTGCACAAGCCATTCCTTTGATCGCCAAGTTACATATGGATCTTCGCAGCAGTTACTCAACCAACTGAACTAACTTGAAAGTGCTGTAAAACCATCTTTGGAAATTACGTAGAGCCATAGACTGATAAATAGGCAGGCAAGTCGAACCAAGATATGTGGCAGCTGCATTCATTCAACCTTTCTGAACATGGCAGGCTTTGTGACCCGGCGGAATGGCTGCAGTCAGCGTCCGACCCCGTACTCCCACCTCTCCCTCCGACAGCCATGGATGAGGAAATCGTGAGGATAATAAACTCAAGAGCCAGCGGAGCTTAAAAGGGGGATAAGGGGACTACGGGGATCTGGGACGTTTGGAGCATTGCATTTTGAAAGTCGTTAAACAAGAGAGAAGAAAGAAAAGGGGACAAGAGTGATAAAGCGAAGGTAAAAGAGTGAGGGAACGGCAAAAAAAAAAAACACTGTGGAAAGCTAAAGAAACAAGAGAGAGAAATGGAGTCTGATACAAAGACGGGATCGACGTAACAATAGCCTCCGTAGTGCATGGGGCCCCGAGAGAAAGGGAAAGAGTGAGATAGAGCGAGGGAGAGAGAGCGTCAGAGAAAGAGAGAGCGGGAGAGATAGAGAGAAAGTGAGTGAAAGCGAGAGGAGAGAGAGAGGCTGCAATCTGGGTTTCTGGCGACTGCCATGAAAGGGAATGTGAGCCACACGGGGTAACATGGAAGCGGAGGGCGGGGTGGGGAGTGCTGAAGCAGCACAGGGAAGGGTGAGGGGGTGGATGTGAGAAGCAACATGCAGGCTGGCAAATGGTGTGCACTTTCGCGGCTGCTTTGATGTTCTCAGTGGCCGCGCAGCTCACTGAGAACATGAAAGTGATCAACAGACTGACAAATGGTGCGCGCGCCCGGCGCACATGCACTGTAGTTGGAGGCCTGAAAAGCCACTAGTCTTCACTTCCAAATCCCGCTTACTAAAGCTCTCGCCAGAGCAGTGCTAAAGCGCTGGCTCAGGCAAGACCTAAAAAAAACTATTCAATTCATTCAGAGCATCGCCTTCTGAAAACAGAACCTGATTCTCTCACAAAAATAAATACTTTTTTTTATTTCACGTTGCAGTTATGCCCCGTTATTTTTAGTTTGGTGAAACCCGCATTTTCTCAAACCCAGAGCACTCCTGGGGATACAGCAGCATTTTCATAGCTCAAAGAGCTCGCGATCATGTATCCCACTTCCATCGTGGGGATAGTATGCCACCTAGTGGGGGGGACCATAAACCGCTTCCGAAAGCAGATCAACCTCATGGTGCGAATATCAGGATATACGAATTGATTTTTGTTGACATTAAAGCTTTGAAACACTGTATGGGTGGAAAATTCTGGACTTGCGGCGCTACAATTGTTAAGGCCCAATTTTATGTG
Source organism: Triturus cristatus (assembly GCF_964204655.1). NCBI lineage: Eukaryota > Metazoa > Chordata > Amphibia > Caudata > Salamandridae > Triturus > Triturus cristatus. The sequence continues at coordinate 1,808,449,754 of NC_140589.1, forward strand.
TGGCACAATCCTCGTGAATGGCTACACCCAAGAGCCATTGAGAAGGTAAAGTTAGAAAACGGTGGAGGGTAGTGCCTTCTTAGTTGGTCCACGTCAGTGGATAATCGACATCAAGAACATTGCTCAAAATGAAATTACTTGTGTTGTTTTTATTTTTTGACAAAAAATGCAGGTATAGATTGTGAGAGGAAAAGCAACAAGCCGACACGCGTTTCGCCCTAGTGGCCCATTGGCCTTGGGCTTTTTCAAGGCTAGAGTGATTTGTCAGTCAAGAATAAATTAGGTGAGAAAGAGTGAAAGAGAAAGTGAGAAAGAGAGAACAGATGTGGCGGATTTACCAAGAATATAAATTGAGGGAAAGAAGAGAACGGGGAATTAGTCAGGGGAAAGCAAAGAACGCAAAGAAAAAGATAGAAAAATGTAGAAAAATGCCTTATTAGGTGCATTGTTACATTACTGGGAATTCTGAATTCCCTTTTTTTCCTTCTCGTTCTCGTTTGAGGACCTCACTAACCCTTGGTATAAGGTATTAACTACACCTCTCATATAACATTGTTTGCTCTGCCCTGTGTATGATGGTGTGCCAAGGATGTCTTTGCTAATGCAATGATTCTACTATATCAGTAATGTAACAATGCACCTAATAAGGCATTTGTATTGATATCTGCTTTGTATTTACTTAAATGTTTTTTGCATGACTGTATAACCATGAGGCATATCCTCTCCATATATTCATCTTGCTTATTTTGCTTTATATAATAATGGAATATCGCCGCTAATAAGCTTTTTATTTGATCTCTTCTTCCTTCTTTGAACCATCATCTCTTTCCTATCGTCTTCATCGTCTCTTTCTCTCCCCTCATATTCTCCTTCCCTCTCCCCCTTTCCCATTTTTCTATATTTTTCTATCTTTTTCTTTGCGTTCTTTGCTTTCCCCTGACTAATTCCCCGTTCTCTTCTTTCCCTCAATTTATATTCTTGGTAAATCCGCCACATCCGTTCTCTCTTTCTCCCTTTCTCTTTCACTCTTTCTCACCTAATTTATTCTTGACTGACAAATCACTCTAGCCTTGAAAAAGCCCAAGGCCAATGGGCCACTAGGGCGAAACACGTGTCGGCTTGTTGCTTTTCCTCTCACAATCTATACCTGCATTTTTTGTCAAAAAATAAAAACAACACAAGTAATTTCATTTTGAGCAATGTTCTTGATGTTGATTATCCACTGACGTGGACCAACTAAGAAGGCACTACCCTCCACCGTTTTCTGACATTAAAGCTTGTTTAAAACATGAGGAAAGCGGTGTACTTGAAAGGGAGGCTAGACTAATATTTCTTAAAATGTACTTGGAAATCCCCTATGCAAAAAAAGGTATTGCAGAATTTTGTTGCCTCACGCTTGCACTGGGCCCTTCATTTGTCACTGAATGTACGTATTTGACTATTTCTCGCAATCTTTTAGTCGAGCCCTTAGAATAATACGCAGTGCCGGGAAGATGATAGAACAGGGAGCTGTGCCTTTAAAAATGGGGCTTGCAGCACCCGTCAGAGGCTTTCAGGGCCTGGCTAAGAAAAATGAACGTGAAAAAGCTCCTTCATTAACATAAAGGCATTATTTAGTTGATCAATGGTCTCTAGCAGTAAACAAGGATGGTTAATCCATAGAGCAGCTGATTGGGACTGAAGCCTGCTGCCTGGGCGCGAGGGCTGCTGTGACAATAGGGAAGAACAATGTTTGTGATTGACCCGGCGCAGAGCACTGCCTGGAAAATTAAAACTGCTGAAGAGAGAGAAAGCAAAGCGAGACGGCGATACGACAGAAGGGGTGAGCAAAAAGGAGATAAGGGAAGAAGTGGGGTTGGGATAAGATGGAGGAGGGAAGGGGTGACAGATAAACTGGAGGGAGAACATGTAAATCAAGGAGGTAGGAAGGAAGAAATGCACAAGGAGGTAAGCAAATAAATGTACTATGGTGGGAAAGAAGTGCGAAGGAAAGAAAAAGGTAAAGAGAAATAGATGGAGGAAGGGGTTGTAAATGAGAAAGTTATGAAAGAAAAGGAACAGAAAGAGAAGGGAAGAGATAACATAGAAGGGGGAAATAGAAGTAAGGGAAAGAGAGGATAGTAAAGATGGGATGAAGAAAGTTAAGTGAAAGAAACGGTAGTGAGAAAGAGATGGGACAAGTGTGATGGCAAGAAAGGAGGGAAGAAAGAAAAAGAGCAAGAAAGAACGCAAGACAGAAAAAAATCATCTGAATGAGCGCAACAGAGAAAGTAAACGAAGCACATATGTAAATAAAGAGAAAGTCGGAAACAAAGAAAAGTAGCACAGATAGAGGATGCCAAGAGAGAAAAAGTAAAGGAACTGAGCTCTAGGTGATGAAATAGACAATTGGAAGTAAGGGAAAAAAGCACAGATAGAGACAGTGTAGAGGACAAAGGGAGAGGGAAGAAAGAGTCAACAATAGACTTAGGAAAAACCAACCATTCTGAGAGCACCTACAGTCAAGATCCTTCACCTTGTACATCAGTTAAAAGGCCTTAAGTCTACCTACAACTGTTAACATATCCCTACATCTTTGGGAACACATAGTCTCGGTGAAGGATCTTGACTGTAGGTGCTCTCAGAATGGTTGGTTTTTCCTAAGCCTATTGTTGACTGAACATTACGTGCTCTTGGCCATAGTACTTAGTGTGTACATCTTATCTTAAGCAACATTTCAGCACTCCGTGTTTTGGAATACCTTCTACTCTATTTAAAGGTATTTTCTGTATTCCTGGTATGAATGGCTCCAAATTAAATGGCCAAGAATGAGTTCTGGTGTTGGAATATGCAGAAGGGTTCAGGTTTGTGCAGTAGACTGTGATGAGTTTTGAACTTCCAGAGAAAATATAGAGAGGATATGAGATGAGAGAACTCTCTTAAGGGCATACGTTTTGAGGAGGACCTCTGCTTTTGATTGCAGTGGCTCAGTTTATTTGGTGATTCACAATTCCAATCATGGGTAAAACATGGCTTGTTGAACATAGATGAGATGTACTTGCAAATTGTTGGATTGCGTTTTGCATTTCAGGTTTTCAATTTGACCAATCGTTTCACTTCTTACCAACGAAATATGAGTGACTTCCTGGTCGAGGACCACACTGCTTTTTCTCTTATCTGTCTTGTATCAAGACCCTGCTGGACAATGGGGTGAAAGAAAGCCTGAATAAGCAGCTACCTATGTTGTATGACATATCTTTATTAATGTAATAACTGCACTTTCACAATTGCTTTATTAACCTTTCTGCTTTCTCAAATTTTCTTGAAAATGCACCATTTGTCCACTCTTTTTAAAAAAAGATTCTTGGGGGAGCACCCCCCCCCCTCCCCCCCCTCCCCCCATCCCCTTTAGGTTGTTCGGGCTCGCTCGCCTCGGATGCAGTATGCCAATCATTTTACGCCTCACCACTTTCAAATGTCACTAGCCGCCCCCCGACGCTCTGTACCATTCCTTGAAAAAGAACTGGCTCCACTGGCTTGACCCTAAAAGTGGGGAGCTTCTATGCCCAAAAAAAAGCCAGGCAGTGTGAAAGGACTCTGTCCTTGTGGGTAATCCTCCGCTTTAACATCTGTTATGAACTGGCAAAGAAGGAACACCATGAAGGCATGCTTGCTCATTTCACCAGGGCCAAGGCAAGCATTACTGAATTGGCAAGGGGGGGGAGCGCCAATTTTGGAAAGCTGCCAGGCTGCAAAGTGGTCATCTGTGCACATGCTCACAAACCACTATCTTGATTGCCAGATCCGATGGGATGGCCACTTCCCCTCTCAGTACGGCAAGATTCCCTACTCCTCAGACCCTCCACTGAGGGGTAGTGATGTGGTATCTATTCCAAAGGTGAAGAATCTGAGATTAGCAATATCAATCAGAAGAACAAGTAACGTTTGGTGACCATCTTTCCGGCTGAGTCTCAAATATTACTAGGTGCCCTCCCAGCTCCCTGTTCTAGTGGACTGAATTCTGGTGCATAATAATTAGGGCTCCCAGTTTTATGTTATTTATTTTTTTAACATTTCCATCTGCATTTATCCATATTTATTTTGTGTTTTGCATACAAATGTAGTTGTGAAACTGTACATTTCCATATTTATTTTAATGATAGACGTGCACTCATACTTTGATTTTGGTCGTGTTTTAGCTATTTAAGTTGCCAAATACTACATAACAGTACATATACTGACAAATATTAGCATTATATCACAAATGTATGTTGAAAAATTCAGTTTTTTAAAGGAATTTCATCCTGTTTTTAATTTCCCATGCTGTCGATCTGCTCAGCTGTTGGGCTATAATTCATGAAAGACCGCACGGAGAGTCACTAAAAAGGAGCACAATTTCTGTACTTGTCCAATTAAAAAAATTAATGCAGACAGAAAGCACATTGATTTCTGTCTGTATTTATCTGTAAATATCAGTAAAACTGGTAAACAGGGAGCCTTAATAATAAGGTTGAAAGTTAATCTTGGTGCATTGTCACCTGCAATTATGCTATGTATATGCTGCCTCTGGAGCATTGCAGGAGAAAGATTAAGAAACTGATATCAGCAAGATTAAGACTCCACTCTCACTTGTGAGAGCCATATTGGGTCCCTGTTGGATCCAATGTGTCACTGGGGACTAATAACGAAGGTGAGGAATCTGTGATTAGAAGATCCACCAGAACGATATAGAAGGTACTTTTTTAATAGAAGTGGCAAACAAATGATGCATTGATTGAGTTGCCTGCTGCCCCTGCTAATCACTTTGGCCTGCACTCCAGTGTGTCATTTTATTTTACCCACTGTGCCACCTCAATCATGAATCAGCCATATGCAAATTAGCTGTGGTCCTGCTCCAATAGGAAAGGTCCATCCTGAACTTCAAAGGATGGTCCATCTGAGCAGGAACACAAGTAGCCCTAGACCAACTGGACTAAGTGTGGCTTGAGTGCTTGCGTGTGGCGAATTTTGGAATTCCTACATCACTTTTTTTGTTGCTACTGACGTATGACTTTTTTTTTACCATCTTGCTAATAAAAGATATTTCCTAATAGTAGGCATCCTTGATTTTTACCTTTACTATTTGGATCCCATGTCCTCCATAAGCGCTTCCTTCCAGCACTGGAAGTTCGCCATTAGAGGATTCTTTGGCGAGTGAAGATGGCGATGATGAAGCATGGCACTCAGGGTGGTCTGTCAGGCAGTTCCTTACAAATGTTTGTAATTTTCTGGTTCTATTTGTCTTTTGCCTTATAGGGATTTCTGGACTCCCTGTAGTTTGTAAATTCCTGAGGTGTGGACCTGGTAATATTCTCTTATGTCTCATTTGTCTGTCTTGTCACTTAGAATGTGTCTTGGGAGGATGCAAACATAGACCGTCCATACATTCCTCTTTCGCTCAAGGCCCTTCTGTTTCCTATGGGTTCACAGGTTATATAACTCCTAATGTCTCTTTTTCCTGCAGAAGCAAGGTACTGCAAAGGGTACTTATTTTGCCCCAACATATGCCAAACTCTTTATGGGATGGTTGGAGACGGAAGTAGCCTGGGCAGAGATGAATCAAGAAATGATGGATCATATTGTTCTTTGGACAAGACTCATCAATGGCCTGTTCCTGATTTAGGCTGGAGAAGAGATTCTACTGGAAGATTTGATTGAGAGGTTGAATAAAAAACAAGTTCAACAAGTAATATAAACTCAGAGAACATTAAATGTCTTGATATTAAGGAACAAGATAACCAAAACAGCAACTAGCAATAGAAGAGTGCATGCAAACGGCAGCCAACACAAATTACTCGAATGAGGTATTCTGTATGGCTTGCTACTGAGGTCTCACAGGATCTGTTGCTACTGATGAGGATTTCTTCCAAGAAGTGCAATAGATGACAAAGAGGTTTCAAGAAAGAAGTTACCCAAAAACAGGGCGTCAAGCTACATTAGATAAATGAAAGTAAGAAAATAATAATAATCTTTTGCTTGAAACTTTGACAGGCAAATGAAAGCAGAACAATTGACCAAGAAAAGAAGCGTAGGGTCATCTTGGAATTCGATACAGAGTATCAACAATTAAATAAAGTCTTGTGCAAAAATTGGAATTTGATGCTTATAAATACACATCTAAGCCACTATTTTGGACTGCAACCAAACTAAACATACAGGAAGGGAGCCTCCCCGAGATATATATTAATCACAATATTTAACATTAAAAAGGCAAATAAGGAAACCTGATCGGTTGAGCAATGGAAATAAATTAATTTTGGAAATGAGTATTATGCTCAGCATGTGCTCATGGAGTGAACAAGAAAGAATGCAAAACATTTGAATGCAAAGAATTAAAATCAAAGAGTAAATCATATCATACGGATCGTGTAATATATTTACTGGCGTATAGTTGTGGTTCATCTCTAGTATTGGGTAGGTAGGGGGTGTTGGCACAGTATACAAAGCCTCTCACCTCTAGGACTGGATGGGTTGAAGGTGTTTGCACACAATGCAGAATCTGTCACCCCTGGGAGGCTCAGGGGTGGACAAACGCATAATGCAGCGTTCCCAAAGAAGCAAGATTCTAAGAACTCTGACAAAGGTGGGGACAAGGGTAAAGGCCCAACTAAACCCTTGGCTTGTGTACTTCCACCACCAATTGTAACTGCCCTAGGGGGAGCAGGTGCCTTAGGGGCATGGGTGGGGGCTAGAGTATTCTCTTTGGACTTGGTGCAATCACTGGTCCAGTGTGTCTTTTGCTTACAGACTTTGCACCATGGTCTCGTTTGGCCTTTCCCTTTGTTAGACTGTGAATCCCCACCTGAAGAAGATTTTTGGGGCCCTTGTGAAGACGTCTGGTCTTTACCCTTGTCAGAATTCTTAGAATCTTGCTTCTTTGGGTCACCACCTTGGTTCTGTACCTTCTGACTCACCCTGGTTCTGACCTATTTGTCTGCCATCTTTCCCAATTCTTGGGGAGAGGTCAGATCAGTCTACGAGGATCTGGTGCAATAGCTGATTTTGACAGTTAATAAGAATCTGCTCCCCCATTATCAGATTGTACAATCCTATGAAGTCACACACTTTACTGCACAATAACCAACCTTCCAGAGCCTTAGCAGCACAGCCAACAAAGTCCACCCAGTCTTGATTTTGTGTCTTTTGGGTATCCCTGAACTTTAACCTGTATTATTTGGTGGTTAGGCCAAATCCATCTATCAGTGCACTTTTCAAGACCTGGTAATCATCAGCATCCTCTTCTCTTACAGTGAGGAGCTTATCTCTACCTTTGTCTGCAAAGGAGAGCCATAAGATTGCTGCCCACTGCCCTTGGGGGACCCTCTGTACTTTACAGACCCTCTCCAAGGCAGTTATCCATTTGTGGATGTCATCCCCACGCTGGTAGGGAGGGACAATCTTACTTAGGTTTCTGTGGTCATAAGACCTCTCCCTATCTCTAGGGAAGTTGCTGCCACCAAGATACTCTAGTCCCTTCTGTTTTCTAGCTCTGTAGAGCTCTAGGGCTTCCTTATCTAGGGCCATCTGCTGCTTTCTGAGGTGAAGCTGAGCTTGCTCATACTTCAGCATTCTCTCTCTCCTCTCCTGTGAGGTTTCCCTCCCTCTGTGAGAAGAAATAAAGATCCCTGCAGATGAGGTAGACTGGACAGACTCCCTTGAGAGAGAGATCTATCCCTTCTAACCCTACTTTCAACTCTTCCTGGAGGGACAAAGAGGGGAGCATTGTGCTCTTCCTCATCATCCTCATCCAGGGTGCTGGGTTTCCCAGATCTTGATCATTGTCATCAGTCTGGTCAGCAGCAGAGGTTGAGCCAGAGGGAGTTCCACCCCCAGGTCCACCCTCAACTGCTGCCCCACCCACTCTGCCTACCCCTTCAGGCCCACTAGGCCCTGAGAGATCATCCATCCTGAATATCTGCAAGAGATGCTGGGTGGTTAGGCTTTTGCCTGTCTTCAGCTTCCTAATAGAACATAAGGCCCTAAGCTGAGCAAAGGTGAGATCCTCATACTTATAGGGGAGAAGCCCACTGGCTTCTGGCTGATTAGAAATTACTAGTGTGGTGTGGTGTATTGCACTACCTACACTAGTGTGGCCTACTAAACTCTCTTGAGTTGTAGAAAGGGTGTGCTAAGCCCTTGACAAACAACTCTAAGTTCAGTATAACTCACTGTATACTAAGCTTGATATTATGTACCTACGGTACCTTTAGTGGTTTTCAGTTGATCAATTCAATTGAGATTATCTGGTAAAACAATAGCAAGCTGGAATCCCACCCGCTGCACACCAATGTGAGAAGTTGGCCTGCTATATGCTGTCCACTAGTTATAGTGGGCACCCTGTATCAGTCCAAACAACCCCTTATGGTGATAGGTTAAAGACAACCTTTATTGAAAGCTATCTAGTGGTAGCTATGGAGAGCAGCCTTCAGGCGAAGTCTTGAAGGAATGTAAAGCAGCTTGTTTTACCAGTCTACACTCTCTTGAATGACCAAATGAAAGGACAACCACACTAGGTATATGTTAGAAATGAGGGGGCTCTGGTTGACGCAGGTGTGAACCCACAACAAGCAGGGACCCTTTACTTCTTGTCAGGGCGAAGGATGACTCCTCAGAATAACCCCTGCTCACCCTCTAGGTGCGTGGCGCGAGCAGTCTAGGCTAAGTCTCAGGCGTACACGGTTAAGCAAATGCAGTTACACATACAGTAAACCCCTTGCATGCACCACAAATGGACACCAATCCGGTAGTATATAAAAATAAGCTTTTATGTAGTTTCAGCAGAGTTAAATACAAGGCCCAGTAACGTTGACCTGATGGGGCCACAATTCGTAGGAATACGGTAAAGTTCTCTTTGTACGAAAAGTTCTTTAGGCGGGCACAAGGTGACTGTAGGCCTCAGCACCCTTCGGCTGAAGCGGCGACCGGGAAGCACACGGCAGATGACAGGGAAATCAGAACGTTGCGGACCCTGGATCCGATGTGAGTTCGTGGTCGGAGTTGTAAGTACAGTACCTTGTCTCTTGACGCAAAGGTGGGGGCGGGATTTCAGCGGCTCTTCGGCAGAAGAGCGAGGCGGCGTCCGGGGCTCCCACACTTTACGATGGGGGTCTGATCTTCAGGCTCACGACCAGAGCGGGTGTTGCAGGTGGCGGGTGAACAAAGCGGGGCAGCCGGGCACGCCGATGCGTCCGGGCCGTCCGAGGCTGGGAGATGCTCACAAACGCCGATTCCGGCGGGAGGGTGAAGGTGCACAGCGAGCCTCCAGCGAGCGAGGTGACAGGGCAGCCCAACACAGCGTAGGGGGAGCGGCTCCGATCGAGCGAGGCTCTTCCCAAGGCGGGGGCGGCTAAGCAGTCCTGGTCACGGCTCAGGGAGGGACTGCGGCACGAGGGTCACAGCTCCGGCGAGGGAAAGGACACCACGGTCTAGCAGCAGGCGAGTGAAGATCAGGTAGAGCCCAATGGTCCTGGGGCTCTGTTCAGGGGGCAAGCTCAGTTCCAAGCCCTTGGAGATCGTTTTGGAAAAGCACAAGTCTTGAAAATAAAAATAAAGCAAAGTCTTCAGCAACAGTTTCTCTTCTCCCCTTTGGCAGCAAGGTCACCACTGCAGGCCAATCCCCCAGGATAGGGACAGTCTTCCTCCTACAGCTTCCCCGGTGCCTTCTCCTCAGGCAGAGATTCTTCTTGGTCAAAAGCGGATCTAGTTTCTTAGGAGCAGGGCTCCTCCATTTATACCACAAATCTTTTGTTCTCCCAGGCCAGGGGGGCCCTTGCCTAGTTCAGTCCGGTTTCTGAGCACTTTGTTTACGTGATGCAGGCTTCTTCTTTCAGAGTGCAGGGCAGAGCCATCAGACGCTCCACAGGGGGTGGAGCCAGCCTCGAGGTAGCGGAGCACTGTCCTATTCAGAACCTAGGAGCACTCCTCCCACCCATCCACCTGTCGATCGTCCCATTCATACCAGGCTACCTAGCCCTGCCCATCTGGGTTCCCCCAGCCCTGTCACTCACACCAGCCAGACATCAGATACACATCACGCAGAGGCGGCTGAAATGGTTAGGCAAGCAAAGGCCAACTTTCTAAAAGTGACATTTGCAAACCCGGAATATTAAAATAAACCTTGCGAAAAGATGTACCTTAACATTCCGAGTTCAGGCATACTAAACTCGATCTCCTACCATGTTCCCTGGGTCGGTTAGGATCATAGGGTGTAATAATCCAGGCCGCCCATACTGGCCTATGGGAACAGGGTAGCCTTACAGTAGTGAACAGCAAAATGGCGGCCGTTCACTACCAGGACAGGCCACGCATCTAGGCTTGTCCTACCTCAGGCTCACAATGCACCCTGCCCGTGGGCCTACCAGAGGGGTGACTAATATGCAGCCAAGGGAAGGTTTCGGGGACCGGCAAGTGTGGGCACTTGTCGGTCGGCGTGTCAGTACCAGACTGCACGCAGGTTCTGCGGTGGCAGACCTTAGACATCTTTTACCGGCCGCTTCTGTGGGTGGCACAACCCGTGCTGCAAGCCCACCAGCGGTGTTTGCATTTACATGCCCTGGCGCTCCTGGCGCACTTTACTGGGGTCTGATAGTAAATCAACAATCCAATCATGGAATCCAACCAACACATACAATTTACAAAGGGAGCACTCGCACCGCGACACTGGTTGGCAGTGGCACAGCGCGCTGAGCGGCCAACACCATAAAATCACATGAGGCACAGCGAAAAAAAGAGGGAGGGAGACTCACGCCAAGGTGCCAGGTCTAACACGTGTCCCCTCCAGCTGAAAGGTGGGGAGAACTACCCTACCCCAGGGAGTTCCTCACCACTAAGGCGGAAAAATCTGGACAGACCGTCAGCATTGGCGTGATCGGTACCAGGGCGATGTTCCACCGTGAAATCCATCCCCTGTAGGGAAATGGACCACCTCAACAGCTTCGGATTCTCACCCCTCATATGCATCAACCATCTGAGGGGCCTGTGGTCCGTCTGAACCCGGAAGTGAGACCCAAACAAGTAGGGTCTTAGCTTCTTCAGCGCCCAGACCACAGCAAATGCCTCACGCTCAATAGCACTCCATCTCTGTTCCCGTGGAAGTAACCTCCTGCTAATAAAGGCTACGGGTTGATCTAGGCCCTCCTCATTAATCTGTGAAAGAACAGCCCCCACACCATGCTCTGAAGCGTCTGTCTGAACGATAAACTCTTTGGAGAAGTTGGGAGCCAAGAGCACGGGCGCCGTGCACATAGCAGTTTTCAAGGCCTCAAAAGCTCTCTGACAGGTGTCAGTCCAGATCACCTTCCTGGGCTGCTTCTTCGAAGTCAGCGCGGTCAAGGGGGCAACCATGTTGCCATACCCCTTGACAAACCTCCTGTAGTACCCGGTGAGACCTAGGAAGGCTCTCACCTCCGTCTGGGTTTTGGGCGCCTCCCAATTCAGGATGGTTTCTATCTTGGGCTGAAGGGGTGCCACCTGGCCACTCCCCACTTGGTGTCCCAAGTACACCACGGAACCCTGCCCGATCTGGCACTTACTCGCCTTGATCGTGAGGCCTGCCTTCCGCAGCGCCATCAACACTTCCCAGAGGTGTCGCAAGTGTTCCTCCCACGTGGAGCTGAACACGGCGATGTCATCCAGGTAGGCTGCACTGAACGAATCCAGCCCAGCCAACACCTGGTTGACCAATCTCTGGAAGGTGGCAGGGGCATTCTTCATCCCAAATGGCATAACCCGGAACTGGTAGTGCCCATCTGGGGTGGAAAATGCTGACCTCTCTTTGGCCCCCTCGGTCAAGGCGATCTGCCAATACCCAGACGTTAGATCAAACGTGCTGAGGTAGTTGGCAGCCCCTAGCCGATCGATGAGCTCATCAGCTCTGGGGATGGGGTGTGCGTCAGTCCTAGTGACTGAATTGAGTCCTCTGTAGTCCACACAGAACCGGAGTTCGGGTGTGGCTCCCGGCGCTGCAGCCTTTGGGACCAAGACCACGGGGCTGGCCCAAGGACTGCTAGAAGACTCAATGACCCCGAGTGCAAACATCTTGGAGACCTCCTCCTTGATGCATGTCCTCACCCTGTCAGTCACCCTGTAGGCCTTGTGCCGTACGGGAGGGCTATCCCCAGTGTCCACATCATGGACGCACCAATCAGTGACACCAGGGACCAGGGAAAACAGGTCAGAAAATTGTCCCAGCAACTGGCGACAATCACTCTGTTGCTCCGGGGTCAGGGTGGAAGAGAGGATGACACCATCCACTGACCCATCGTGCTCCTTGGCTGACAGGAGGTCCGGAAGAGGTTCTGTCTCCTCTTCCATCCCCGCATCTGTGGCCAAGAGCATGCCCACTTGGGACCTCTCCAAGTGGGGCTTGAGGCGGTTGACATGTAGGACCCGTAAGGGGTTCCTGGGAGTCTTCAGGTCCACCACGTAGGTAACAGGACTCTTTCGCTCCACCACCTCAAAGGGACCGGTCCACTTATCCTGGAGCGCACACGGCTCCACGGGGGCCAAGACCCATACTTTCTGCCCAGGCTGAAGCTCTACCAGAGTGGCATTCTGGTCGTACCACCGCTTCATCTCCTCCTGGCTGGCTTCCAGATTTGCCTCAGCAAGTTGCCTGAAACGCCTAGTCTGATTCCTGAAGGCCAGCATGTAGCTATATACATTCTGGGGAGGTTTCCTGGGAGATTGCTCCCAGCCTTCCTTGACCAGACTTAGAGGTCCTCTGACGGGGTGACCATACAGAAGCTCAAAGGGACTGAACCCCAGAGACTTTTGTGGCACCTCGCGGTAAGCGAAGAGAAGGCATGGTAAGAGGACGTCCCACTTGCGCCTCATGGGTCCTTCCAGGCCCATTATCATGCCTTTGAGGGTTCGGTTGAATCTCTCAACCAACCCGTTTCCTTGGGGGTGGTAAGGTGTGGTGAACTTGTAGGTTACACCACACTCTTGCCAAAGAGATTTCATGTACTTGGACATGAAATTGGTACCTCGGTCAGACACCACCTCTAGAGGGAACCCCACTCGGGAGAAAATTCCCATCAGTGCACGTCCCACCACGGGGGCCGTCACTGTCCTCAGAGGAATGGCTTCCGGGTACCGGGTGGCATGGTCCACCAGGACCAGGATGAACCTATTGCCCATCGCTGTCTTGGGGTCCAGTGGCCCTACAATGTCAATCCCCACTCGCTGGAACGGGGTACCGACCACAGGGAATGGCTGGAGTGGAGCCTTCTGCTTCCTCCCACTCTTTCCACTTGCCTGGCAAGTCTGGCATGTCCTGCAGTGAGTATCCGAACTCCTGCGCATTTGAGGCCAATAAAAGTGGGTGACAAGCCTTTCGAAGGTCTTGTCCTGCCCCAAATGCCCTGCCAATGGCACATCGTGAGCCAGCCCCAGTAGGAAGGCTCTGAAGTCCTGGGGTACCACCAGCGCACGGGCTGACCCAGGCTCAGCAACCTTAGGCTCTGTATACAGGAGGTCGTTCTCCCAGTAAATGAAATGCGATCCTGACTGATCACCTGCGGCCTGGGCTGCAGCCTGCTGCCGCATACCCACGAGAGAAGGGCACTCCTTCTGTGCCTTACAAAAGTCCTCCCTGGTGGGACCCCCTTCCTGCTGCCAATGGGTCAGCTCCGGTAGGTCTCCCAGTTCAGCTATCTGTTCCCCTGTAGGCTCCAGGGCATCCCCCTCAAGGTCTGCCTCCTCCTGGACCGTGGGAACTTCAGGGGCCGGCTTCCCGCGCCCCTTGCTCCTTCTCTCTGAGGCCTGTTCCTGGGCCTCCCTCTCAGGCTCCAGGATCTCTCGAGTACCTTTACTGGCTGCCATGGACCGTGTGGTGACACACGCCCAATCCGGCATACCCAACATCTCCAGGTGAGCGCTCCGCTCCACCTGAGCCCAAGGTGAGCTCTCCAAATCGTTCCCTAACAAACAGTCTACAGGCATGGCGGGCCTCACAGCTACCTGAAGAGTACCAGAGACCCCCCCCCACTCGAAGGGAACCTGAGCCACCTTGCAGTGTCTCTCTGTGTTGTCAGCGGCAACAACGGGATAGAATGCATTGGGGACCACCTGCTCCTGAGACACCAGGTGACACCTGACAGCTGTCACACTGGCTCCTGTGTCTCTAAGAGCTTCCACCCTATGGCCATTTATGGTCACCCACTGCCTGTACTTCTTAGTGTTCTCAGGCAGCTGGGTTGGAGGGACCACCTCACGGTCTCCTAGCGAGACCAGGGACATCTCTGCGGGACCCCACCCACCTTGGACATCCCTCTCCTCCCCCAAGGCTACACTAGTCACCTGCCGGGGTGGAGCACCAGTGGGTGCTGGTTTACCATACATCGGACACTTCACATCAGAGGCAAAATGCCCCAAATTGTTACACCTGTAACATCTTACGGGCCCCTTCTGAACAGGAGGACCTGTCGGGGCCCCGGTCGGTTTCGGGGGTGGGGGAGGCTGAGAACCCTTCCCTTGGTTCCCTTGGGGATTATTTTGGGGCCCTTTCTGGAACTGCTTCTGTTTACCCCTGTCCCCCCCACTCTTCTGCTGGGGACCCTGCCCACCTTTGGCGGAATCTCCCACGGTACCCTTGTGGACCCTGGTACTGACCCAGCGGTCCGCCTCCTCAGCAAGCCTCCTCGGGTTAGTCAGCTTACTATCGATCAGGTGCTGGCGCAGCTCAGGAAAACAATTACTGGACAAGTGCTCCCATGCCATTAGATCAAGAAGCCCTTGATAATCATTCACCTTACTACCCTTCACCCAACCATCCAGCGCTCTGCAAAAGAACGTCACATACTCCACATACGTACTATTGGGAATCTTAGTGCAACCCCTGAACCTCTGTCTATATAACTCAGGGGTCAACCCATACCTAGTCATCAATGCTTCCTTCATATGGGGATAAGAATTACGAACATCAACAGGTAAGTCTAGCAGTGTGTCCCGCCCCTCACTCAGGAACCTTCCCCACAACCCCGCTCCCCAATCTTTCTCAGGGACCCGGTGGGAAGACATGGCTACCTCGTAGGCTCTGAACCACTGCCCGATGTCGTCATTCCTGAAGAACTCCTTCACTACATCCTTAGGAATATAAACTCTTGGTTCCGCCGATCCTGGCGGTGTGCTGCCACCAGAGGGATTAAGCTCCAAACTTTTGGCTTTCAGCTCCAGCTCCCTCAGCTTCATGTCATGCTCTAATTGTAGTTTCTTTTCTTCCATGGCTAATCTTTGTTTTTCCATATCCATCTGCCCCTGAAGTTTCGCCATTTCCACCTCGTGTGCCCGGGTGGCTGCCCTGTCCGCCAACTCCTCTGGCGACAGGCCTCTGCCGAACTCATGGACACTTTCTGGGGGAATCACTTCCACCTGATTCTCTGGTGCCTTTGACTCATACCAGGCCCTCAGCGCCTTTACGAGTTGCTCCTTCTTTTTCAATCCAGTTTGGGCAATCCTGAACTTGGAGCAAAGACCTTTCAAGTCTTCATTGGTACGATCATGAAGTGCGCCTTCCTCCCAATCTATGTCTTCAAATCCAGAGATTATGGAAGCCGCCCTTCCGGCAGAGTGTGAACCAGGCATGGCTCCAACAACGGAGATTCTTGGCAAAACAAAAACAAATGCTAGCCTTGTGGCTGTGTTACTGGTCTGCTCTCACTACGTGGTGATCAGTGATTCACTATACGCAAACCACAAATGCAAATCCGTAAATCCCACCGCTGCCACCAATGTTAGAAATGAGGGGGCTCTGGTTGACGCAGGTGTGAACCCACAACAAGCAGGGACCCTTTACTTCTTGTCAGGGCGAAGGATGACTCCTCAGAATAACCCCTGCTCACCCTCTAGGTGCGTGGCGCGAGCAGTCTAGGCTAAGTCTCAGGCGTACACGGTTAAGCAAATGCAGTTACACATACAGTAAACCCCTTGCATGCACCACAAATGGACACCAATCCGGTAGTATATAAAAATAAGCTTTTATGTAGTTTCAGCAGAGTTAAATACAAGGCCCAGTAACGTTGACCTGATGGGGCCACAATTCGTAGGAATACGGTAAAGTTCTCTTTGTACGAAAAGTTCTTTAGGCGGGCACAAGGTGACTGTAGGCCTCAGCACCCTTCGGCTGAAGCGGCGACCGGGAAGCACACGGCAGATGACAGGGAAATCAGAACGTTGCGGACCCTGGATCCGATGTGAGTTCGTGGTCGGAGTTGTAAGTACAGTACCTTGTCTCTTGACGTAAAGGTGGGGGCGGGATTTCAGCGGCTCTTCGGCAGAAGAGCGAGGCGGCGTCCGGGGCTCCCACACTTTACGATGGGGGTCTGATCTTCAGGCTCACGACCAGAGCGGGTGTTGCAGGTGGCGGGTGAACAAAGCGGGGCAGCCGGGCACGCCGATGCGTCCGGGCCGTCCGAGGCTGGGAGATGCTCACAAACGCCGATTCCGGCGGGAGGGTGAAGGTGCACAGCGAGCCTCCAGCGAGCGAGGTGACAGGGCAGCCCAACACAGCGTAGGGGGAGCGGCTCCGATCGAGCGAGGCTCTTCCCAAGGCGGGGGCGGCTAAGCAGTCCTGGTCACGGCTCAGGGAGGGACTGCGGCACGAGGGTCACAGCTCCGGCGAGGGAAAGGACACCACGGTCTAGCAGCAGGCGAGTGAAGATCAGGTAGAGCCCAATGGTCCTGGGGCTCTGTTCAGGGGGCAAGCTCAGTTCCAAGCCCTTGGAGATCGTTTTGGAAAAGCACAAGTCTTGAAAATAAAAATAAAGCAAAGTCTTCAGCAACAGTTTCTCTTCTCCCCTTTGGCAGCAAGGTCACCACTGCAGGCCAATCCCCCAGGATAGGGACAGTCTTCCTCCTACAGCTTCCCCGGTGCCTTCTCCTCAGGCAGAGATTCTTCTTGGTCAAAAGCGGATCTAGTTTCTTAGGAGCAGGGCTCCTCCATTTATACCACAAATCTTTTGTTCTCCCAGGCCAGGGGGGCCCTTGCCTAGTTCAGTCCGGTTTCTGAGCACTTTGTTTACGTGATGCAGGCTTCTTCTTTCAGAGTGCAGGGCAGAGCCATCAGACGCTCCACAGGGGGTGGAGCCAGCCTCGAGGTAGCGGAGCACTGTCCTATTCAGAACCTAGGAGCACTCCTCCCACCCATCCACCTGTCGATCGTCCCATTCATACCAGGCTACCTAGCCCTGCCCATCTGGGTTCCCCCAGCCCTGTCACTCACACCAGCCAGACATCAGATACACATCACGCAGAGGCGGCTGAAATGGTTAGGCAAGCAAAGGCCAACTTTCTAAAAGTGACATTTGCAAACCCGGAATATTAAAATAAACCTTGCGAAAAGATGTACCTTAACATTCCGAGTTCAGGCATACTAAACTCGATCTCCTACCATGTTCCCTGGGTCGGTTAGGATCATAGGGTGTAATAATCCAGGCCGCCCATACTGGCCTATGGGAACAGGGTAGCCTTACAGTAGTGAACAGCAAAATGGCGGCCGTTCACTACCAGGACAGGCCACGCATCTAGGCTTGTCCTACCTCAGGCTCACAATGCACCCTGCCCGTGGGCCTACCAGAGGGGTGACTAATATGCAGCCAAGGGAAGGTTTCGGGGACCGGCAAGTGTGGGCACTTGTCGGTCGGCGTGTCAGTACCAGACTGCACGCAGGTTCTGCGGTGGCAGACCTTAGACATCTTTTACCGGCCGCTTCTGTGGGTGGCACAACCCGTGCTGCAAGCCCACCAGCGGTGTTTGCATTTACATGCCCTGGCGCTCCTGGCGCACTTTACTGGGGTCTGATAGTAAATCAACAATCCAATCATGGAATCCAACCAACACATACAATTTACAAAGGGAGCACTCGCACCGCGACACTGGTTGGCAGTGGCACAGCGCGCTGAGCGGCCAACACCATAAAATCACATGAGGCACAGCGAAAAAAAGAGGGAGGGAGACTCACGCCAAGGTGCCAGGTCTAACAGTATATATTTAAAATATATGTATTTAAAATAAAACACACCCCTCTAGTCTCTTTATGAAGCTGGAGCTCGAAGTACTTAAATTACAAGTCAGTATTCAACAGTAAAAGCACAAATACACGTTTGGGCCCTAGGGGCGTACCAAACCATATACCAATAAAGTGGTATAAGAACCACGACTGAACTAGACACAAGGCCTAGAGCCTGTAGAAGTGCTTGGACCACAAAGAACCACCCAAGGTAGTGACACAGGGAACCAACGGGGGACGCGCGCAGTTGAGAACACAGCCACGAATCGCCGTTAACTTCTATGGGGAAGGTCGCTGTTGGAAATTAAGAGTTTAAGGACACTTAGAGGATGACTACGAGCGAACCCTTTTGGACTTAGAGGTGTCTAGGGCAAACACCCACGGGAGCACTGGAGTACTCGAGTTACCTCACCCAGGAAAGCCGGGTGCATAGGTGTCTTTTGGTTTCAGGTCGCGTCGCTGTTTTCAATGGAAGCTGGCAAAGAAGTGCTGCTGCCGTGAAGAGGAGAAATGTCCGGAGAGATCCAATCCTGGATCGAGGATGGAAGGAACCTGAAAGCAGAGGGGATAGAGTCTGGGTCACTTACCAGTGACCAGGGGCACGATAGTCCAATGCCCACAGATGTCGGGTGCTTCAGGTGAGTTGACGGGTGTCTTGACTCTTCAGCCACGAGGTCCAGGAGGTGTCGACAAAGACCAGGAGCTGGGTTCGAGCTGTCCCACAAAGTCTGTCGAGTGCTGCGGTGTCGGCGACCAGGATGGACCCAACAAGCCTTGGCAACGGCAAGTCAGGGGGAAACAGAAGAAAGACGTTGGTGCAGACCAGCAAGGTCTGGGGGACTCACCCAGCGAGGGTAAGTCGGGGCATGTCTGGATCAACCAGGACAGCCCAATCAGAAGAGGAGTTGCCTTCGTGGGGACCCACTAACCAACGGGCTAGCGATCGCGAAAGAGCCTCGAGCAGTCACACTGGAAACTTGCCCACGGGTCACTCGTGGAGTGGAGGCCAGAGATCTTCGGTGCAGTAGATGCCCAAGGCTGGGGCTACTGGGAGCCCAAAGCACAACTTCGAGGAAGACCAGGAAGATGATGTACCAGCAAAAGTTCAGGGTGTCCAGGGGTCACGGTTCCACGTCACCCACGGGTCACGGTTCCACGTCTAAAGTCTCAAGGACTGGGTTTCCATACTTATACTAAGTTTGGGGGTTGGACATACTCTAGGGACCCACCTATGGGAGGGTTTGGAAGGAGGGGTGGTTACACCAATATCCTTTGTCCAGTTTCATGGTAGAGATGGGGCAGGTAGCCCCTACAACCGGTTTGAACTAGACTATACACAGGGACACCAAGTGTGCCCCCAGTGCAGGACTTCAAAGCACCAGAGAGTGCTCCTGCCCAGCCCCAACACACATCTGCCTGTCTAGGGAGGTGGTTACACCTCTCTGGGACAGGAAACCTATTGTCCAGGCCTCCCCTGCCGGAATTTCAGTCAGCAGCAGGAGGCCAGACCCTTGTCTGTGGCAGTGGCATCCATTTTGTGATGCCAGGGCTTTAGAAAGTTTTTACCGGGTAGACCAGTGTGAACATGTCTCTACCTCTAGAAGGGTGGAATGCTACCCCCCGCCGCCAGAACTGGTGGGGGGGGGGGGGTGTAGCATTCCAAAGTGTTTGACACCAAACACGACATGTTTCCGTGCAGCCAGCCCAAAGTAAGCATTTACCGCGAGGTTATAATGCACTCTAGAGTATATGGTCAGGCTGCACCACAAACCGCATCAGAGGAGGTACTCCGAACGCTGCAGAGGGGCTCTGCTCATGCAGGGGCACCCTCTCACATAAAAACCAAGCACTCTACCTTCAGGATTGTTAAGGCCTGCCATAGGAGTGACTTATTGGTTTTATATGTGTGTGCAATGGTAGTGATATAGGTAGCCTATACCACAGTAAGGTGTGCAGGCACCACCTTACCCAGGCTGCAGTAGCAGACCTGTGGTGTCATTTTGGAGTGCTTCCCAGGGGTGGCATAATACATTCTTCAGCCCCTGGTAGGCCTCGGAGGTACCTATGCCCTGTGTACATAGTATACCATATACTAGTGGCATATAAGGCACTCTAGAATCCAATTAGGAATGTACCTAATGTACATGGAAACCATTTTAGAGAGGAAGCAGCGAGGCTGTGGTCCTGATTAGCAGGGCCACAGCCAGACTAAGGTCGAAAAACAGTGAAACACCAGCAAAAAGTGGGAGTACCCATGTGAAGCAGATCCTACTCTCCTACAGGACATAACACACACCTCAGTATATGTCCTGCCTTTTACTTACACTACACCCTGCACAGGGGTTACCCGGGACCTACCACAGGGGTGCCCACTGTGTATGCAATAGGGAAAGTAAGGCCTGACAAGTGGTTGCACTTGTCAGGACAACATGCTAACTTAGCAAACTGCGCACAGGCCCTACACTGCAGGCCTGAGTTCCCTTCTCTGCACCTTTGCATTACTAGCCCTGGCACAGTCAGTGCACATCACTAGGGACTTTACTAGTAAGGCAACCAACCTAATCATGGCCAACCAATTTACCATTACACTTTACACAGGGAACACTTGTACTTTGACACTGATCAGCAGTGGCAAAGTACCCAAGGCATCTAAATTGGCAACTCTATGTCAAGAAAATGGTCTAGGGGGAAAGCAAAAAGTTTAGGGAACTTTAGCCAAAAAGGCCAAGTCCTACAACGCCCATTTGTGGTGTGGTGTGGTGTGTTGTATGTAGCTGGTGGAAAATTTTGGAGCACCCTGTCAAAAATATATTACTGAAGCATTTGGTGGCAGTGCACGGTCATTTACGCACAGTTCATTCTCTATTGAAATGACCACTACATTTTAAAAGACACAGTTTTACTGATAAAACTACATACATATGCGCATCCCCAATAAAGTGTCTTGATTTGTTTTGATCCTATAAAATCTTTGTTGCCATCACATTTCAGAATTACAAAAAAAGTGCTTTATTTGTCCTTTCTTAAAACTTATATATATTTTTAATATATATACGGTTTATTTACAGTTATTTCAATTTTGTTGTGCTACTTTCTTTTCTCACCAACAAGATAGTGAGATAGCTCATTGTTCAAAACCCTCTCACTTTGCAGTCGAAGAGAGAAAGGCAAACACCAATTTCCATGTTAGAAGAAGCAGTAATTTGTCAGAAGACCCAACCTGACCTTAGACCTCGTCTTTGTATGCACAGCACTCCGTCCATCTCCTTGTGCTTGCTTTGTTCGCTCTAAGTTGGCAGGGTATGCCCGGACGTGTGTCCCTTGCTAACTTTGCTACTGGATTAAAGCTAGCCTGGCTGACGAAGGGTGTTACTGGTCCAGGGAAGACCTGGCTTAGGCAGTTCAAGCTGGACTGTTCCCATGAGGCACAGGGTCAAGACTGATTTGCGTATCGCTGGGTCTGAACTGGGGTGGCGAAATGAGCTAAAGAACGATGATGGATTCAACCCAGATCTGTGACTGGGAGTGAGTGTCTGAAAAGTTTCAGTGCTCTGTCCATCATCTCCTTGTGTTTGCTCTGTGTATACAATCTCCCCAGAGCCTCAGCCATCCTTGATCCAGACACTGAAGAACTGCAAAGATGGTGCCCATGTTGCTCTTGCACCAGAGGGTCCACTGTTTATTGCAACTTTTGAGAACTATGCCTCAAGTTGTCCAGATTGAATGCTCCCTGGTTTGGATGATTTCGAATCAGATAATTAACATCTCTTGTTTCCATCTCTGTAATACATGCATCTTGGTGTGGACAGAACTCACAGAGTTTTAGTCTGCAGAGTTCCATAAAATCTCCATGAGTCCCTTGGAGTTCCGAGAGCAGCGTAATTTCAGCACATTGTGTTGATTTTTGGCAGCAAACCTTGTTCTTTGCTGTAAATCATTGTGAACAGCATCACTTGGTGTACCACTGGGCACTGCTTCTTTCAGCCACTCGAGTATATTTCCTACATGAGCGGCAGCTTTCTCAACGCAAACAGTAGGGATCTGCCGTGACGGCCCGCATTGAGAAATCACTCTAGGACTCGTCCTAACACTTCATTTTCTCACTCGCTCACTTAAACTTGCAATCCTCGCACAAGAAAAACTCCATCATGCGACGCTTCTGAGTTTTTCCAGAACTCGCCGAAAACTCTCTATACTCCGCTGGCAAAGCGGAGTTTACTGCCCACCTGAACATACATTACGTGTTGTGTGTTTAACAGAGATGACAAATGATACAGCACTTCACAGGTTTAAGCAACGCAGCATTATGCGTTTTGGGAACGATTGCAGACAAATGGGTCAGAACCAGGGCGAGCCAGAAGGTACAGAACCAAGGTGGTGACCCAAAGAAGCAAGATTCTAAGAATTCTGACAAGGGTGGGGACAAGGGTAAAGACCAGAAGTCTTCACAAGGGCCCCAAAAATCTTCTTCAGGTGGGGATTCACAGTCTAACAAAGGGAAAGGCCAAAAGAGACCATGGTGCAAAGTCTGTAAGCAAAAGACACACTGGACCAGTGATTGCACCAAGTCCAAAGAGAATACTCCAGCCCCCACCAATGCCCCTAAGGCACCTGCTCCCCCTAGTGCAGTTACAATTGGTGGTGGAAGTACACAAGCCAAGGGTTTAGTAGGGCCTTTACCCTTGTCCCCACCTTTGTCAGAGTTCTTAGAATCTTGCTTCTTTGGGAACGCTGCATTATGCGTTTGTCCACCCCTGAGCCTCCCAGGGGTGACAGATTCTGCATTGTGTGCAAACACCTTCAACCCATCCAGTCCTAGAGGTGAGAGGCTTTGTATACTGTGCCAACACCCCCTACCTACCCAATACTAGAGATGAACCACAACTATACGCCAGTAAATATATTACACGATCCGTATGATGTGATTTACTCTTTGATTTTAATTATTTGCATTCAAATGTTTTGCATTCTTTCTTGTTCACTCCATGAGCACATGCTGAGCATAATACTCTTTTCCAAAATTAATTTATTTCCATTGCTCAACCGATCAGGTTTCCTTATTTGCCTTTTTAATGTTAAATATTGTGATTAATATATATCTCAGGGAGGCTCCCTTCCTGTATGTTTAGTTTGGTTGCAGTCCGAAATAGTGGCTTAGATGTGTATTCATAAGCATCAAATTCCAATTTTTGCACAAGACTTTATTCAATTGTTGATACTCTGCATCGAATTCCAAGATGAACCTACGCTTCTTTTCTTGGTCAATTGTTCTGCTTTCATTTGCCTGTCATAGTTTCAAGCAAAAGATTATTATTATTTTCTTACTTTATTTATTTATTTCGCAATTTTTATTGCGCAAACAAATACCCGAAGGTGTCTCGGCGCATGTGACAAAAACGAGAGACCAAGCCGCAGGATTACTGATTGAACAGCCATGTCTTTAAGAGCCTACGAAAGCTTATCAAATTGGGGGCAGTTTTTATGGTGAGTGGCAAAAGGTTCCAGAGTTTAGGTGTGGCAACCAGGAAGCGCCTGTCTCCCCAGGTTGCCGTTCTGGTGCGAGGTAACGGAAGCAGGCAGGAGTTGGCGGATCTCAGCTGTCTCTTGGGGCTATACAACTGGAATGCTTCAATCAGAAACTTTGGACCGACGCCATGCACTGCCTTATAGGCAATGCAGAAGGCCTTGAATTTAATGCGGCCCTCTACTCTTAGCCAATGCAGGTGACGAATGGCTGGAGTAGTTGGCTGGCGGCGGGGGATGTCAAGAAGAATTCTTGCAGCAGCATTTTGTATGGACTGCAACTTAGATAGAACGAGTTTCTGAGTATTAAGGAAGAGGGCGTTCCCATAATCGATTTTAGAAAACACTAGGGTAGAGACCAGGGTCTTCCCAGCTGAGGTGGGAAGGTAAGGCAGTATTTTCCTAATTTTCTTTAAAATAAAGAACGCAGATGACACTACCTTGTTGACATGAAGGTTGAATGACAGCTTGCTGTCAAAAATGACTCCCAGGTTTCTGGCCTTATCAACTGGGACAGGAGGAGAGCCCAGCTGGTCAGGCCACCAGGCAGAAGACCAAACCGGGGAGAGATTACCAAAGGTCATGACCTCGGTTTTGATGAGTTAAGCCTCAGACAGTTGGAGGACATCCAGGTACTGACAGCAAGCATGGCGCTTTGGAAATTAGCTGCCACCGCTGGGCCGTCCTTGTGTATTGCCAGAACCAGTTGGGTGTCATCTGCGTAGGATGTAAGTCGCAGCCCATGGGCAGCTAATGTAGCTTGAAGCCCTGTTTTTGGGTAACTTCTTTCTTGAAACCTCTTTGTCATCTATTGCACTTCTTGGAAGAAATCCTCACCAGTAGCAACAGATCCTGTGAGACCTCAGTAGCAAGCCATACAGAATACCTCATTCGAGTAATTTGCGTTGGCCGCCGTTTGCATGCACTCTTCTATTGCTAGTTGCTGTTTTGGTTATCTTGTTCCTTAATATCAAGACATTTAATGTTCTCTGAGTTTATATTACTTGTTGAACTTGTTTTTTATTCAACCTCTCAATCAAATCTTCCAGTAGAATCTCTTCTCCAGCCTAAATCAGGAACAGGCCATTGATGAGTCTTGTCCAAAGAACAATATGATCCATCATTTCTTGATTCATCTCTGCCCAGGCTACTTCTGTCTCCAACCATCCCATAAAGAGTTTGGCATATGTTGGGGCAAAATAAGTACCCTTTGCAGTACCTTGCTTCTGCAGGAAAAAGAGACATTGGGAGTTATATAACCTGTGAGCCCGAAGGAAACATAAGGGCCTTGAGCGAAAGAGGAATGTATGGACGGTCTATGTTTGCATCCTCCCAAGACACATTCTAAGTGACAAGACAGACAAATGAGACATAAGAGAATATTACCAGGTCCACACCTCAGGAATTTACAAACTACAGAGGGTCCAGAAATCCCTATAAGGCAAAAGACAAATAGAACCAGAAAATTACAAACATTTGTAAGGAACTGCCTGACAGACCACCCTGAGTGCCATGCTTCATCATCGCCATCGTCACTCGCCAAAGAATCCTCTAATGGCGAACTTCCAGTGCTGGAAGGAAGCGCTTATGGAGGACATGGGATCCAAATAGTAAAGGTAAAAATCAAGGATGCCTACTATTAGGAAATATCTTTTATTAGCAAGATGGTAAAAAAAAAGTCATACGTCAGTAGCAACAAAAAAAGTGATGTATGGAATTCCAAAATTCGCCACACGCAAGCACTCAAGCCACACTTAGTCCAGTTGGTCTAGGGCTACTTGTGTTCCTGCTCAGATGGACCATCCTTTGAAGTTCAGGATGGACCTTTCCTATTGGAGCAGAACCGCAGCTAATTTGCATATGGCTGATTCATGATTGAGGTGGCACAGTGGGTAAAATAAAATGACACACTGGAGTGCAGGCCAAAGTGATTAGCAGGGGCAGCAGGCAACTCAATCAATGCATCATTTGTTTGCCACTTCTATTAAAAAAGTACCTTCTATATCGTTCTGGTGGATCTTCTAATCACAGATTCCTCACCTTCGTTATTAGTCCCCAGTGACACATTGGATCCAACAGGGACCCAATATGGCTCTCACAAGTGAGAGTGGAGTCTTAATCTTGCTGATATCAGTTTCTTAATCTTTCTCCTGCAATGCTCCAGAGGCAGCATATACATAGCATAATTGCAGGTGACAATGCACCAAGATTAACTTTCAACCTTATTATTAAGGCTCCCTGTTTACCAGTTTTACTGATATTTACAGATAAATACAGACAGAAATCAATGTGCTTTCTGTCTGCATTAATTTTTTTAATTGGACAAGTACAGAAATTGTGCTCCTTTTTAGTGACTCTCCGTGCGGTCTTTCATGAATTATAGCCCAACAGCTGAGCAGATCGACAGCATGGGAAATTAAAAACAGGATGAAATTCCTTTAAAAAACTGAATTTTTCAACATACATTTGTGATATAATGCTAATATTTGTCAGTATATGTACTGTTATGTAGTATTTGGCAACTTAAATAGCTAAAACACGACCAAAATCAAAGTATGAGTGCACGTCTATCATTAAAATAAATATGGAAATGTACAGTTTCACAACTACATTTGTATGCAAAACACAAAATAAATATGGATAAATGCAGATGGAAATGTTAAAAAAATAAATAACATAAAACTGGGAGCCCTAATTATTATGCACCAGAATTCAGTCCACTAGAACAGGGAGCTGGGAGGGCACCTAGTAATATTTGAGACTCAGCCGGAAAGATGGTCACCAAACGTTACTTGTTCTTCTGATTGATATTGCTAATCTCAGATTCTTCACCTTTGGAATAGATACCACATCACTACCCCTCAGTGGAGGGTCTGAGGAGTAGGGAATCTTGCCGTACTGAGAGGGGAAGTGGCCATCCCATCGGATCTGGCAATCAAGATAGTGGTTTGTGAGCATGTGCACAGATGACCACTTTGCAGCCTGGCAGCTTTCCAAAATTGGCGCTCCCCCCCTTGCCAATTCAGTAATGCTTGCCTTGGCCCTGGTGAAATGAGCAAGCATGCCTTCATGGTGTTTCTTCTTTGCCAGTTCATGACAGATGTTAAAGCGGTGGATTACCCACAAGGACAGAGTCCTTTCACACTGCCTGGCTTTTTTTTTGGTCCCCTAGAGCCCCACAAAGATCTCATCATCTACATAATGGCTTCTCATATGGTCTGCATAGAAGCTCCCCACTTTTAGGGTCAAGCCAGTGGAGCCAGTTCTTTTTCAAGGAATGGTACAGAGCGTCGGGGGGCGGCTAGTGACATTTGAAAGTGATGAGGCGTAAAATGATTGGCATACTGCATCCGAGGCGAGCGAGCCCGAACAACCTAAGGGGGTTTCGGGGGGGGGGGGGGGTAATGGTACATTTTCAAGAAAATTTGAGAAAGCAGGAAGGTTAATAAAGCAATTGTGAAAGTGCAGTTATTACATTAATAAAGATATGTCATACAACATAGGTAGCTGCTTATTCAGGCTTTCTTTCACCCCATTGTTCAGCAGGGTCTTGATACAAGACAGATAAGAGAAAAAGCAGTGTGGTCCTCGGCCAGGAAGACTCATATTTCGTTGGTAAGAAGTCAAAAGATTGGTCAAATTGAAAACCTGAAATGCAATACACAATCCAACAATTTGCAAGTACATCTCATCTATGTTCACCAAGCCATGTTTTACCCATGATTGGAATTGTGAATCACCAAATAAACTGAGCCACTGCAATCAAAAGCAGAGGGCCTCCTCAAAACGTATGCCCTTAAGAGAGTTCTCTCATCTCATATCCTCTCTATATTTTCTCTGGAAGTTCAAAACTCATCACAGTCTACTGCACAAACCTGAACCCTTCTGCATATTCCAACACCAGAACTCATTCTTGACCATTTAGTTTGGAGCCATTCATACCAGGAATACAGAAAATACCTTTAAATAGAGTAGAAGGTATTCCAAAACACTGAGTGCTGAAATGTTGCTTAAGATAAGATGTACACACTAAGTACTATGGCCAAGAGCACGTAATGTTCAGTCAACAATAGGCTTAGGAAAAACCAACCATTCTGAGAGCACCTACAGTCAAGATCCTTCACCTGAGACTATGTGTTCCCAAAGATATAGGGATATGTTAACAGCTGTAGGTAGACTTAAGGCCTTTTAACTGATGTACAAGGTGAAGGGTCTGGACTGTGGGTGCTCTCAGAATGGTTGGTTTTTCCTAAGTCTATTGTTGACTCTTTCTTCCCTCTCCCTTTGTCCTCTACACTGTCTCTATCTGTGCTTTTTTCCCTCACTTCCATTTGTCTATTTCATCATCTAGAGCTCAGTTCCTTTACTTTTTCTCTACTGGCATCCTCTTTCTATGCTACTATTCTTTATTTGTTTCCGACTTTCTCTTTATTTACGTATGTGCTTTGTTTGCTTGCTCTGTTGCTCTCATTCAGATGATTTCTTTTTCTGTCTTGTGTTCTTTCTTGCTCTTTTTATTTCTTCCCTCCTTTCTTGCCATCACACCTGTCCCATCCCTTTCTCACTACCCTTTTTTCACTTAACTTTCTTCATCCCATCTTTACTATCCTCTTTCCCTTACTTCCATTTCCCCCTTCTTTGTTTTCGTTTCCCTCTTCCCTTCTCTTTCTGTTCCTTTTCTTTAACAAATTTCTCATTTCCACCCCCTTCCTCCATCTATTTATCTTTAACTTTTTCTTTCCTTCGCCCTTCTTTCCCACCATAGTCCATTTATTTGCTTACTTCCTCGTGCATTTCTTCCTCCCTACCTCCTTTATTTACACATGTTCTCCCTCCAGTTTATCTGTCACCACTTCCCTCCTCCATCTTATCCCAACCCCACTTCTTCCCTTGTCCCTCTCATCTCCTTTTTGCTCTCCCCTTCTGTTGTCTCCTCGCCTTCTTCTTTACCTCTAGCTCTCCCCATCTCGCTTTGCTTTCCCTCTCTTCAGCAGTTTTAATTTTCCAGGCAGTGCTCTGCGCCGGGTCAATCCCAAACATTGTTCTTCCCTAGTGTCACAGCAGCCCTCGCGCCCAGGCAGCAGGCTTCAGACACAATCAGCTGCTCTATGGATTATCCATCCTTGTTTACTGCTGGGGACCATTGATCAACTAAATGCCTTTATGTTAATGAAGGAGCTTTTTCACCTTCATTTTTCTTAGCCAGGCCTAGAAAGCCTCTGACAGGTGCTGCAAGCCCCATTTCTTAAAGGCACAGCTCCCTGTTCTATCATCTGCGTGTTATTCTAAGGGCTCGACTAAAAGATTGCGAGAAAAGTCAAATACGTACATTCAGTGACAAATGAAGGGCCCAGTGCAAGCCTGAGGCAACAAAATTCTGCAATATCTTTTTTTGCATTGAGGCTTTCGGAGTACATTTTAAGAAATGTTAGTCTAGCATCCCTTTCATGTACACCACTTAATACAAGCTTTAATGCCAACAAAAATCAATTCGTATATCCCGATATTCGCACCATGAGGTTGATCTGCTTTCGGAAGCGGGTTATGGTCCCCCCACTAGGTGGGAAACATGATCGAGAGTTCTCTGAGCTATGAAAAGGCTGCTGTATTCCCCCCCCCCCTCACCCCACCCCCCCACGTGCTCTGGGTTTCAGAAAATGCGGGTTTCACCAAACTAAAATAATGGGGGATAACTGCAACATGAAACAAAAAAAGCATTTTATTTTTGTGAGAAAATCAGGTTCTGTTTTCAGAAAGCGATGCTCTGAATGAATTCTATAATTTATTGGCTTGGCATGCGATGGCTGTACCTTAAAGGAAAGAACCGATAACACGAATGTAAACCCCTTAAGCAACACTGCTTCTCACGAACTCACAAGCACCAATCCCGAAACCTGCATACAAGGCCACACTCCATCTTATTTTCCTGTATACTTATTTGATTAAAACAAACTAATTGCCTTTCTCACTCGGTCTAAGCCTTCCGACAACAACAAAAAAACCATGTCAGCCACAACCAGCCAGTTAATGGTTTTCCATTTTTCCTGCTCTTTTTGGGTTGTAATTTCCCACGCGGCGCCAATTTCCCATCACTAATGTAAGGCGCATTTGCATATCTAACCATCGCAGTCACTATCCTATCAGCTGCTCTTGAACTTCTGATTCAAGGCGCCATTGTTCCGGGTGCCCTTCAGCATATCGGATCCAAAAAAAAAACAGCAAAGAGATAATTTTCCTTTCAGTCATTTTGTTTGTATATGTGCGCGCGATTTAGAGAAGTAATTACACGTCTCTTCCGAGGCACGAGTCAAAGATTGCTTTGTAGCAGCCCTGGCCGGCCCCGACGCCCACCCGCTCAAGAAGTGGAAGGATTCAAGGGAATGCTGTCGCGGGGTGTCGTGGATGGGTGAGGGCCGGGAGGGGGTTTAAAATAAAAATCCTACCTGGCCAGGTCCGCGCCGCCTCGGGTCCGTTGGCACCTACACTCAGGAACAGCCGCATCACTGCTGGCAAGTGGCAACCCCTCTCAACCAATCCTGGCGCCGCTAGCAGTGCCAGGATTAACTGAGGGCACGGTTACTCTCCGCCCGCCTGCCCATTAGAGAACAGAGGTTTGAGCCTTTGCTCAACCCTCGCTTTCCTAATGGACATGCGCCAGCCTGTGCAGCCACTAATGCGCATGAGTGGGCACGGGCAAAAAAATGTGCAGACCTTCCCCATTCATGCGCACTTGTGTATTGTGCTGCTGCATGCCCCTAGTGAAGGTCTGACTGACAATGCATGTAAAATGTGAGCAAGGTGATCAATTGACCGACCGGGTAGTGCAATACCACCTTTCGGCGAAAGGTTGCCTGAGCCACAGATCCAATTTGTCCAGGGAGAAAGTGGCTTAGGGAGAATGCACAGAGGGCTTATAGTTCACTCACTTGGTGCATGGAAGTTATAGCAGCAAGACCATCTTGATCAGATGCTGTTCTGAGCAACTGTGCTTAGGCTCGAAAGACAAACAAAAGGAACAGGAGTAGTTTGAGGTCCCACTGATGCTCGATGAATTGCTTGAGGGTGTATATGCATCAGGTCATTTACAAAAATCATCACAAATAGTTATTCAAAGAGAATTGTCAAGCAAACAAACACGTTAGAAGTACAGACACGTAGCCATGAACTGTTCCCACTGCAAAGGCATGCTGGGCCAAT
The DNA here is from genome assembly GCF_964204655.1 of Triturus cristatus. Taxonomy (NCBI): domain Eukaryota; kingdom Metazoa; phylum Chordata; class Amphibia; order Caudata; family Salamandridae; genus Triturus; species Triturus cristatus. Next base: position 1,808,480,499 of record NC_140589.1, read on the forward strand.
GACAATTCTAACAATAAATCAGAGTTTGGCTCACAAAGAGTTTAGATGACTTACACCATGCCAGACCACAAACATTTCCCAGCCTCCCCACATAGATGGATTTGGTCTACAAGTGTCTGACTGCAAGGATGACATCTACAACTTCAGGAAGCAAGCCAAACTAATTTACCATTCACAGATTAATCTTCAAACATGGAGTGGAAGTTGCAGAGATTCAGGTAAAGAACTCTCTCCTTTTGCAGAGATACAAGGCTTTCCTGGGGAGATAGCCAGAGTGAAGGGTAGATGCTCAAAAGCACTGGCCACCACTCTCCTACCACACTCTAGGCTATTAAGATGACTTAGGCCCAGTCTGTCCTCACTTTCCTCAGAATTGGATGTGGGGGGGGGGGGAACACATACAGAAGAACTGTTTCCCATCCAAATGAAGGCCTCCAAGGACTGTTGGAGGAAACTTCGGTGCTCAAAAATTTTGGCAATGCAAGTACAATGGTGGTGAAAGATCAAGCCATGGCACGACCCACTGATCAAGGATGCCCTGTACTCCCTCAGGATAGAGATGCTACTCATGGTCCACCAGCAGACATCTGCACAGCTCATCAGTACTGGAGTTCAGGAACAGACCCATCAGATGGTTGGCCACCATGAATATCTTCTGCTGATCCAGGCACCACCATAGAGAGTCCCTTCTGGCACAAGAGACAAGACCCACACACCTTCTGGCTTATTGCAGGGCCAAACAGCGCTCATGTTTTCCATTTAGACCTGTACCATCCTTACCTAGATGGTTGGTTGGAAGGGCCAAACTGAGCACCCAACACTCCAAACAATGGATGTGGAGCTGGCTCTCTCCTCGAGACCAGATATTACTGATCTCCACGTCCCCCAGGTGACCCAACCAGCAGCGATGCATCGTCACAACTTTGAAGTGTGAGCAGGAAAAGAATAGCGGCCTGCCATGGGTCAGGTTGGTACATGAGGTCCTGAGAGTCTCTTGTGCAATCAGGGCAGCTTTGGACACGTAGGCCTGGCGATGGGCCAATTGAAGCCTCAGATTCCTTTGAAAAGCATACGTGTGCCATTTGACATGCATGATGTGGATGCATGAGACCAGGAGCCTAAAAAAACCTCAGAACTTGCATAAGACCCATGACAGTTGATAGAAACCCCTGCACAGAAAGCCAGGCCACTGACCAGAGATGGTCTGTAACAGACTGTGTCAAACCTGCCTTGAGCAGCCAGTTGTCTAGATACGGGAATGCATGTACCCCCACCTTCGAAGATGGGCCATGACCACAATTTTTGCGAACACACAAGAGGCTGCAGTAAAGATGAAGGGCAGTACAGTAAAGGTGAGATGTTCTAACCCCACCATAACTCCTGTGCAGTCACAGGATTGGTATGTGTAAACACAAGTCCAAGGACACAATCCAGTCCCCTGGTCCAGAGCAGCGAGGATCTGAACAAGAGTGACCATTTTGGATTTGTTCTTCAGAAAGGTATTGAATGCCTAGCGATCCCAAACAGACCTATGTCATCCATCCTACTTTGGGAGAAAGTAGTGCAAACGGCACTCCTCTCGAAGTCTGGCACCCACTCAATGGCACCTTTGGGCAGCAGAACAATTTTTGCATCAAGGTAGTTGCATGGTGTGTCAAAAATCGTGGAGGAATAGGAGGTGGGAATGAAGTGAGAGGCAGGACGTGGCCTTTTTGAACAATTTGCAAGGCCCATCCGTATGGCCGGTGATGTGCCTAGGTAAATAAATCAAAGAAGCCTGCTCTGCATCAGGGGAGGAAGAGCTGGAGAACAGCTGTTCCTGATGGGGTTAACCTTGGCCGCCACCCCATCCTCTGCACCAAAGGTTAATGTTTGTCGTTGCACCTACCGAGACAGTTGATGCTAATGAAGTTTGAAATAGCCTCTAAACCTTTCATACTTCTAGGAAAATTGTCCATCTAGGGACAACCACCTCAAGGACCAAGCTGTTGCATGGCTCTCTAAATAGCTCTAGAGCCTTCTCTCCAAACATTCTAGAATCAAAGGGAATGTCCATAAAGTATGCTTGGACATCTCAAACTACCCGGTGTTCAGCATCAAGGTGTGCCTTCTTAGTACTACACTTGTGTCAATGGCACTGCCTGTGCACTATAGGTGTTCATACCTGCATGCAACACAGATGCTGCAGCTTGTTCGTCTTGGGCCTGTAAACTCCAGAGTTCCTCAGAAGGGCCGACAAGATCCCAAAGGCATGGCTGTACCTTCCTAGAAAGTACATCACATTCAAACAAGGTAAACGAAGAACTATTGATCAAATCCTTTTCTTTCCAAAGACATCACTAGGAAGAGGTGTGGCGCTGCGGGGAAGAAGTGTGGTGCCGCGGCCAGGGCGACTGACTCTGGAATCTGGGGATCATGGTTCGATCCCCGGCGGCAGATTAGCCCAGCACAATGTGACTCTGGGCAATAGCTTGCTTAATCTTCCCGACAGCCCCCAGCGCCTAGATACCCTTACGGGTAATTGTTTGCGCTTTACAAATGTAGATTACTACATTTCAACTCCCTAGCAGGGGCAAAGGGGGTTGAGGGGAAAAGCCTTTGGATTGACACTACTAGTGGATGCCCACACCACAAGGCTTCCAAGTGTTAGTGGTTTCATTAGAAAGTCTCAATTACCCAGGGATGACCTGTGCTGTCCAGTCACAGGTCATCTGACTGGAAGGGGCTGAAATCGGCTTGGATCATGTGGCCACGACAGCGTTCGTAAGAGCTTTGTTAAATGACTGTAGTGGCTCAGATGAAGTTCTGTCCTGTTGAAGAAGGTCAATAAACTGGCTTTGGTTTACAGAGAAGGCAGTTTAAACCGCTCTGCTGCTCATTGCACTTCTACAGCAAACAGGCACTTTCTTCAGGTGACAGACCAGGTGGAGAATCCCGCTCGGTCTCTGGCGAAGTATCTAGCTTCATGGCATCTTGCAAGTCTAAAGAAAGCCCAGTGTAAAGAGGGAGTAGGGAGGAACTCCTCATCTGGAGTGCCTTGAAGGACAGGGAGTATATCCTCCGTGGCAGATCAGAAGAGAGCCTCGATCCTCTTATAGTACCAGCATGTTGAGGCAGATAGTCTGGCTGCATGACCGATTGCACCTTTGTAATTCCACAGTGCACCTTAGGCCTGGCTCAGGCAGATGTCACCGTAGGGTGAGAAACCTGTGTTGTGAATGGATCCAGCAGTACAGAAGGAACTGGTGTGGACCCCAGTGCTGGAGTTGATGCCAGGACCAGCCTTGGTAAAGGCACCCAACAGGGGCAATCTACACTGGCAGCCGTCCAAGGTGAGAGTCTCACGGTTCCATGGAGCGCAAAAGGTGTCCCAGAGGGAGCTTTTTAGTCAGGAAAATTTGTAGCACGGCCTTCAAAGGCTGCCATCTGCTGCTGGGTCAATGCCAGAACCAGCTCAGTCAAAAATCACACCCTTTGAGTGATGCTCCTACAATTTAATATTATTAGGGGTGGGGTTGCAAGAAATGCTGCTTGGCTTTCCTATGCTTCTGTTGAATTTGACTTCTGAGAACAGGGCTTCAGCAGACACTAGCTAGGCGCTCACAAACAGCTCCACAACTTGAAGCATGACCTATTTTAAATGCAAACTCTTATGTTCTGCCTCACGCTCCCAGATGGCCTTCCGGTGCATGAAGGCACACATCTCATGACTTGGAGTCACGTCATGACCAGAGCCCATGCACCGTAGGCAGGCAGTGCACTGGTCTGGGATCTGCTTCAGTTTCCTGCAGTTGCGGTACAGCTTGAACCCTGTTGGGGATGCAGACTAGAAAGTAAACCGGCATCTGGATCACCTCTCTACTATTTAACACAGTTGCAGAATGTTAGACTTGGGGGTCTCTAGTTGGCATAGGTAAGTACCGGAGACAAATAGGGACCCTTGCGTCTAGTCAGTGTAAGGGGATATACTCCTAAAATAACCCCTGCCCACCCCCTTGGCACGAGCAGACAGGCTCATCTCAGAGGCAGTGTGTAAAGCATTTGTGAACACATACAGTAATTAAGTGACAACACTACAGATGGACACCACACATGTTTTATATAAAAAAAATAAGTATTCTTTATATAGACTTATCACAAGACCACAAATGACAAAAATCCACAACACTGTACTTTAAATGGTAGAATTAGCTTAGTTCTCTTAAGATGGTAAATGTGACACTCCGAGTTCAATGTACCTTAAGATGCGTAACGCAAGACAACAAAAGTGTTGCAAGGACGGTGATGCGTTGAAGATCTGGTGCAAAGAAACAAAGATGGTGTTTTCTTCTTGATGCAATACGCTTCCCGGTGATGCGGCGGCATCTGCTGTGACATCGATCCTCTACGCCGGCGCTGCGAGATGCTTCCACACGATGCGAGCCGCAACAGGCCCTGCGACATGCTTCCCAGTGATGCGGCGGCGTCTGGTGCAACGTCGATCCTCTCCCCTGGCGATGCGAGTTGCTTCCACAACAATGCGAGCCGCGACCGGCCCTGCGACACTTCCTAGTGATGCGGCGTCTGCTGCGACGTCGATCCTCTTTTCCGGTGCTGCGCACCGCTTTTGCATTGTGAAGCGACAGCAGCAGTTGGGCGATAGGCTTCTTGTTCATGAGTCGTGTTTCCAGCTCCTTGCGACACGCAGTTCCTCAGAAGGCCCAATATAGCAGCAGGCACTTCCAGAGGACTCTTGGGGAGCTGGTGGTTGAAGTCTGTTGTCCCTGAGACTTCAGCAGGAGGCAAGCTCTTTTCCAGGCCCTTGGAGATCCTTCACAAGTTGAATAAAGTACATACAATGTTCCTTTCTACTTTCTTTGGCAGTCAGGCAACCACTGCAGGCCAATCCCCCAAGCAGCACTTCAGCTTAGGGATAGTCTTTCCTCAGTTTCTTCTGGTTCCTCTCCTCAGCAAAGGTTTCTTCTTGTTTCCCAAAGTGATCTAAAGTTCTGGGGTTTGGATCCCAATATTTATACTAAGTTTCTTTGTTCTCCGAAGGCAGAGAAGCCTTTGCCTAGTCCAAACCAGTTCTGGTCAGTCCTGCAGCACTTGGTTGACAAGACTCCTTTCCTTTCAGAGTGCAGGGCAGAGACATCAGACGCACCACAGGCGGTGGAGCCAGCATTGTGGAGGGAAGGCACAGCCCTATCCAGGTCCCAGGTGCAACCCCCTCCCACTCATCTAGATGCAGATCTCTCTATTCACCCCTGTGCTGACACACTCAGTCTCCTGGAATGTCCCCAGCCCCGGTCACTCAAACTCCAGACAAGAAATACACAGCCTAGCAGAGGCAGGTTTGGATGGTTAGACAAGAAAATACCTACTGTCTAAAAGAGCTATTTTCAATCACAGAATGTTAAAACCAACTTCACTATAAGATGCATTTTATACCTCTGAGTTTAGGCATACTAAACTCAAATTTTTACCATGTTCCCTTGAGTCAGTTAGGATTATAAAATGTAATAATCACACTGCCCATTCTGGCCTATGGAGAATAGGTAGCCTTGCAATAGTGAAAAACAAAAATGGCTGTAATTCACTATTAGGACATGCCACACACATCAGGGCTTGTCCTACCTTATACTTACAATGCACCCTGCCCTTGGGCCTACCATAGGGGTGCCGGATATGAAGAAAAGGGAAGGTTTAGGGACTGGCAAGTGGGTGCACTTGCCCAGTCAGCAAGGCAGTACCAGACTGCACACAGGCTCTGCAATGGCAAGCCTTAGACACACTTTTACAGGCTGCTTCTGTGGGTGGCCCAACCAGTGCTGCAAGCCCACCAGCAGCATTTGGATTACCAGCCCTGGGCACTCCTGGTGCACTGTACTAGGGTCTGACAGGTAAACCAAACCAGCCAATCATGGAGTCACTAATCCATACATCAATTTACAATGGAGAGCGTATGCACTTTAGCACTGATCAGCAGTGGTAAAGTTCCCAGAGTCATAAAACAGCCAACAGGTCAGAATAAATATAGGCGGGAGGCAAAAAGTTCAGTGATGACCCTGCAAAAAAGGGCCAAGTCCAACACAGAACAACTGTTATTTAGCACTTATTCTGACTTTTTGCACTTCTGTTAGGCAGAAATGTTTCACTGTTTGGTTTATAATTGTTAAAAAATGATTATGCGCTGTAATAATGCTTTGCTGTTATAGGTATAGGTGTAATGGTCAATTACCTGAAATAAAGTTAACTTGAGCAAGGCATGTGCCAAAGTACACGAGTAGCGACAAACCAACCAAGTCTGGCTATTACTTTCTACTCTTAAACACTTAGACGCCTCAGGAGGCATTAAACAAGTAGTTTTACAGAACATGGACTGAGTGAGCTCAGCTTCACAACCTTACCTTTCAGCAAAAGGTAAGTGGATGATCTGACCAAAACTCAGTCAATACTCCTTCCCTGTAACTAGTGTACATTGCAATTACATGTCAAAATGGGCAGCAGCCCATGCACCCTGCAAAAGAGAACAGTTAATCAACCAGCAGTCTAGAACACCCTCCACCATGCCACAGCCTCAAACCCAGCCACCACACCCCACATACATTAGGCAAAATACCAGCCAGCAGCTCCCCACACACACACCACACAGCCAGCCACCACACACACACACACACACCCACCCAACAGCCAGCCACCCAACAGCCAGCCAGCCACACACACATCCAGCCACCAGCCACACACACATCCAGCCACCAGCCACACACACATCCAGCCACCAGCCACACACATCCAGCCACCAGCCTCCACACCCATCCAGCCACCAGCCTCCACACCCACCCAGCCACCAGCCTCAACACCCACCCACCCCCACACAGTCAGCCACCCACCCACACAGTCAGCCCACCCCCCCCACACAGTCAGCCACCACCCCACACACAGTCAGCCACCCCCCCCACACACACAGTCAGCCACCCCCCCCACACACAGTCAGCCACCCCCCACAGCCACCCCCCCACAGCCACCCACCCCCCCCCCCACACACAGCCAGCAACCACACACTACAGCCAGCCACCAGCCCTTCCCTCACACACAACACACAGCCAGCCCCACACACCCAAGCAGCCCCCCACCATGCAACCCACCAGCCCCCACCATGCAACACAAGCAACACACCAGGCCCTCCATAAAACACACCAGCACCCCCCCCATGCACCACACCAGCTCCCACGTGCAACCCACCAGGCCCCACCCCATGCAACACACCAAACCACCAGCCATCCCACAACACAATATGCCACCCCCACAACACCAAACCACCCTCCAACACCACACCAGGCCACCCAACACCAAAACACCAGCCCCCCCCCCCCCAACACACCACACCACACCAAACCACACAACACACCAAACCATACCACCAGCCCACCCCCACCCAACACACCAGGCCCCACAACACACCAGCCTACCCCCCTCCCAACACCACCGACCACAACACACCAAACCACCCCCCACAACACAAACCACCAGCTCTCCACCCCCCACCCCCACCAGGACCTTCCTCTACACTTTATGCCTGCTCATCAGGAGAGCTCGTGCCTGCGGCATCTTCAGCTGGACCAATCTAGTGCTGCCTGATTCCCAGCACATGCTCCCACCAGTTCCCTCCATTTCTAAACCTCATCTTGGTAGAGGACACGTTTCTGCCAGTTACCTGCTCCCTGCCCAGCTCCCCACTTCCGTCATACCATGTTGCTTCTACCACTTGATGCCAGCCCTACCGCCACTGAAGATCCCTGCTGCAGGTGTGGTCGCCATTTGGGTGTGATGCTGACCGTTCAAAGTGGACCAGCACATGTGGCTACGGACGGTGGGGAAAAGGGGTGCAGGCTGGGGTAGGATGGTTCTAGTTTCAAAGGGTTATGCACGACTGAGCAGCAAGTCACTATGGTATAGTACAAGCAAGGTGCTGATGAGAAATGAACCCGGTACGTCCTGCAAGCTGGTGTGCATGGAGCTTTCTCCAGGACACATCCGACTCCAACCTAACCTCTATTGAAGATCTTCAACAAGCCTCAGCCAATGCAAAGAATTCTGCCTTAAGACGGTGGAGCTGCACAAGTTCGGCTCCATTCTTTAGTTGTTGCAATTACATACTCATAACATACTCACTAGGTTGTCTTACTACATGTAAAGCATTTCAATGCACTATTGCAATGTAATCATTGAAGAGATTTAGAGACTAATGTTTAATTTAAACATGTAGCCAGGCCTTCCGATTCACGTTTTGCATTTATTCTCGTAGTTCTAAATGCATATGCATTCGAAGTTTATACTGACTGCAGAATTAACTTAGCCGGACTATAGTCCTCCGTTAAAATGCATTTAGCCAAGACGTTTTCTCCCCTTTGCAGGTGCATCGTCATGCTTCTTGTTAGAGACAGGTATGGTTTGTATAAGACTGCTGATAGTAAGGCCCGATGGGAAGAACTTGGCAGTGAAAGTGGAAACCTAAAAGGTCTTTTGTTAGTTGTGTACCAGGATGGGAAGGTCACATATCACCGCTCCAAATTCGATGCGATGGAAAACTTTAGGTGCGGACCCTCATTTCAAGTAAGGACTTGGTTGATTCCTGGTGGTGAGATAGGAGGCGGTTTCTGAAACTCCTGTGGTTTTAACTGGTGTTCGTTAGTTGGACAGATTCTTTCTGTATTTGGGGGGGGGGGGGGGGGGGGGAATACAGATCGTTCAGATTACCTTCTTACAGGTGTGAAGCTTTAGGCTATGAAATAGACAAAGCCCAAACAGGTCAAGGCACGGATAGCAGTTAGTCTTAAGAAGGAAGGAAAGCAGAAGATATAAAGGCCCCCAAGCACGAGAGAGAAAAGTTTAAGGCCGTAGGAAACAGAATGCAAGCTTAAAGACTGGAGATGGTTAAGCAAGAGAATGCCAAAGCTTGGATGCGGCCAACAAAAAGGCCCTACCTCCCCATCTTGATTTTTTATATTTAGGAACAGTTAAAAGCTTTCTGCTCAAGGATCACTGCTGTCGGTGGGAGTAGATCATTGGAAAATGTTTTTATGCCCTCCAGGCCCGATGTTATGGAGAGCCTTGTGAATGATACAAATTGGTTTGTTCACAGACAGCCAGTGAAGAATCCGAATCCCCACCAAGACTGATTGATTGTGGATGTTCTCAAATTCTAGTCTAGCTGCAGCATTCTGGACCAGCTGAAGTTTGGAAAGTACAGTCCTATTGATATCCATGTACAAGACATTGCAGTAGTCTAACCTGGATACGAGTGCCAAGGCCACTTGCTTATACACTGGAGAAGGAACTATTTCCTTGAAGGACTTAATTCAAGAACAGGTCAAAACATGCGGGTGGACCTACAGATCAAAGACATTTTTTTAGGCCTAAACTCCAAGGGGCTTAATGGAGCATAACGATCGGAGACCCATCGCTTAACAAAGATCCCATGAGCTTCAGAGTTAGGTCTGTGTCTCTCTCGTTTTATAACCCTGGTCACAAAGATCTGCATGCAAAGTCTGGTAAAGTCCAACTCCATGTATAAGCATGGTGCCTCAACTCCATGGAACCCAAGGATGTCAGACCATTTACCAACTCAGCCTGCCCCCAAGCCTTTGTTAAAAGGGCCAGCTCTTGAAGTTATTTAAGGCAAAGCACCATGCAATAACCGTAACCAAGGCTTCCAAACCAAGCTGCGCCCTGTTTACATGATAAAGGCAAACCAGTGATGGCTAAACAAGTCCAGGATGTTAATTCACTTATCAATTGACCCCCCACCTACCTGGCCCCAAAATGTACTAAATCAGCAGAACTGGTTAAAAAAAAAAATCTAGATTCTGTATTTCAGTTCTGTGACTTTCGCAGGGGAGTGGGCTATCTGGTTAACTCAGATGGTCCAACCTAAATACCTGCCTAGGTCTAAACAGTCGAAATAAATGTCTTGGAATAACAGCAGCTCCAATTTAAAAACAGCTCAAGATAATCCACCTAAAATTAGTACTCACTACAGAGACCACCAACAGTTTACAGATTTGTTCTTGGAATATCACTAGTATTACTCTTCATATGAAGAGTTCAAAACCGACTTCACTCTTTTCTAGACAAGTTTCATGTGGTGGGCCTACAAGAGTCAGAGAAAAGGACAGCTTTAGTATTCCCAATTTTACAACTTGAGAAAAAAGGACAGATGTCACCCATAGGGAGTATTTATGTTATGCAATAAGCAATGCAAAGTCCCACCAATCAATCTTGGTCGCCAAGGCAAGTACTTTAAGAAATGAATGGCTATAGATTATAAATATCTACTTGCCATCTTCTTGGACCGATTTGGCAAATTTTACTCACAACTTGGACAAGTTGGGAACATCTAATTGGTCACTACAGGGACTTTCCTTGCTTTGTTGGGGAGGGGGTGGGGCGGGGTCATTCTAGGATGACCTCGTCGCTGCATTTTTTGAATGGAGTACTTCCAAAGTGATACCGGATGAAGCCCAATTCCACGCCCTTATTTCTAAGAAGAGCGTGAAGCCACTCCGAAATGTAAAAGGTTTAGACCCTTTAGTGGAATCTGGACTGTTCAAAAAACGAACCGTTAAGACATCAACCTGCTAAATAGAAGTTTCTCGGTAAACCAGTACTATTCTAGATTTTACCAGGGTCTAATTTTCCCACTTTTGCATGTATGGAAACTATCTCTAGGGTAGGGTGGAAAGTGATCACAATACTCTGAATACTACATTAAGATGTGCACTTTCAAGTATAATTACTTGATAGATCAGTATAATTAACAGTATATAAAATCTGAAAATGTCAATAAATGTTACAAAAATATATAAGATTCGCACTTTCAAACACGACACTGTACACCAGCCTCGATAATTGTCATAAACAAATATATGGTGTGGAATTTAAAACCATCAATCAAGCTTGTATCATTAGCCATTAACCCCTTGTTAAGAGAAGCACTGGAAGAATGCAATAAACTGGATGGGAAGGATAACACGTGGAGAGAATCGTGGGACAACATGACAAAAATCATGATCTAATTTGTCCCAAAATAGTCAAATCAGCTCAGTGACTAAAGGAGAACTCCAAATCAAGGAGCATACAAACGATAGAGGCTATGTAGGAGATTGATGCGACATTTAGGAATTTCACGTGTATAAAGCAATTAGAAGTGGCTTACAGAAAAACATAAATGAAGATAAAACATGAGGAAACAGGAAGTAAAAATATTACATAAAAATTGAACGAAAGGTTTTGGCATCTAGTAGGGACTGGCTTCTCCTCATATAGGAGAGACAGACTACTCGATACCATCAGATAATTGTTTGCATTCGTCAAATCCCATTATACGAGACAAGATACTTTTGAATGACATCAGTACGATAAGGGGATGGCAGTCAGTGAAACTACCAGCTTCACCAATAACTAAAAGTAAGAACTCTTAGGCCACAATGGGATCACGACTGCTACAATGAAAACGGATCCAGAGTTGGAGCAGGATACTAAAGCCGGTGTTCGATCTGGTCTTGCGGTCTGGAGATGTACCCACGTCATGGCACAGGTCAATAAAACCACTACACAAAAAGGGAAGCCAATAGATCCAGCAAACTTCTCCGATAGCCCTCCTAGATGCAGAAGGCGAACTTAATTCAATACCCATCGTTACATTTAACAGAATGGATAACCTGTAACAACCAGATGCCGGTATACGAAGCAGGAATCAGAGCAAGTGGACTCCTCAGAAGACCACTGGAGGTTTGTGGTGTGGATACTTCATTTGCCTTCAAAAGGTAAATGGCAAACTTCTCTGGTTGAAGCTCAGAGAAATGGGTGCAGAAGCCAAGTATCTGCATCGGATAATTTCACTACATCCAAAGTCCTAGATGCAGACCAAGCCGGTGTGGGGCTTGCAGTCGCATCGGAGCGATGTCTTGACTCCCTACCATGGGTTCATTTGAGCAAGGGTTTAATCTTAATTTAGACCATCTAATGGTGGCTCACCCATTGAGAGGCCAATGGAACAGAGACAGGAGTGGGTCCACGTGATGGACTGTGTCCAATGCAGTGTTTTCCTTTGTACTTTTTACCGCCCTATTAGAGCGAGATTCATCAGGCCACACATTAATTTAAGGCCGGCCTTGCGGTTTATTCAATCTGTTCCTAATGCCCAAGTAGCTCCATCAATTGTAAATTTGGCTTCCGCTGCTGTGCCAAGAAGGAAGAATCTGCTCGATTTTATGGTATGACTATTTGTAGCGGATGGTGCCCATCATATTTTTATCGATATGCTATTCCACACTTAAGAGTGCTGCATTAGTTGGACGTCAGTTTGCATTTTCCATCAATAGTAGATCACTGCTCAGTTAGCTATTTAGCATACGGAGACAAACTTGTTATCTGCTCAGACAACTGGATTACAGCATCAACTCGCTGCTCTTGATGATTACAACCAGATGAAAGGCCTGTCGCGAATATCAACAAAAGTAAAAAAAATAATCATAGCCTTTGGGAAGAATCCAGACATTCACATGGAAATTGGGAGACAAAGTAGAGGCAGTAAACATTTGTTTACCTGGCCAAGAATTAAGCCTTTTTTGTAAAAAAAAACAAAAAAAAAAACAAAAAAAAAAAAACACATTTTTAGGAGTCCGGCGTAACAAAAGTGCTAAAAAAAAGTTTGCACAAGCATATGAAGGGGGTGTGATCAGGCCCCCCATAACTGCTTTAAGGGCAAACTTATTGCTTACTTACAGATAGATCATATCAAATGAAGGTAGTAAAGAAATTAGAACTGTTCACATCCAAAATGCTCGCCTTCTATTTAAGTTAAGCTCCACCCCTCATGAGGTGATCAGACTCGAACCAGATCTTCCATCACTGGAGGCAGCCCACTTGAGGCGGAAAATTCATGACTCTTGGTCTAAGATCTACTCAAAATCTCAGAGGGACCCATAAACTCATTTTAACCCCAACCAGAAGTACATCCTCTTCAATCCAGAGGCACCAATTAAACAAAAATGTTTGAGATTTGCCTACTACATATATTCAGCTGAAAGAGTCGACGGCTCCTGGAAGTCCACATCTAGTCACCTCTACTGCAGAGTTGACGACTATGAAACCGAAACTCCAGGCCATATCTGCAGCTGTTCTGGGTTGAGAAACAGTCAAAGAATATTCATATTACCCTGATCCAGGAAGCAGCCACTGCACTAGAAGAGGCCGCCACTGGCTCGCTTTCAGTCACAATCAAATGCTTTTAGCTGGAAAGTGACACAATCTGGCTAGATCTTACAAAAGACTTCAATTCCACGGACTACATTTCATTTACTGAATCTTATTAATTCCAAGTAGGCACCAGTGGCAGACTGCATCAACAGGTCACAGTAAATAAAATGGTCGCCCATAAATAATTTAATAAAGTATTTATTACAAAAAAAAAAGTTTTGAAAAGCATGCAGTTATTTCAGACTGCGTGTTAAGCACTACATGTGCTACAAACATTAGTACATGTGCAACTCAAAGCAAGGCATTGCAGTCAAGCAAGTGCAGGAGGGGCTGGGGCACCAAACAGGGAAGGAAGAGGCGCAGAGATGACTGGACAGCAGCAATGGGTACAGATTGCGGTTTCAAAGGACAGCCGACCCTGCTCTGATTCAATGAGTGACTGGAGCCGGGTGGGCGCCTCGCCCTCTGCTGCCTTCATCCCGCATGTCATGGTTCTGAGAGCACACGGTTCAGGAAGGTTCGGTTTCCTCCAGATAAGGTCCATTAGAAGAACTACAAATAATCGGAACAAAATGGAACTGTTAACAGTCGAAACATTTCAGGCCACAAACCGGAGAAGAGAAGTGTAGTTCACATTCAAGGCACCAGACTGAGTAGCTATTCTCCCGAATCAGCCCCGCCCACGTCTCATCTCAAAGTGCCAAGAAGCCATCATGATCCCTCAGAGGAGCTTTAGCAACACCAGCGGCAGGAGAGCAGCGAGTCCAGCCAGCATAGAGGGTTTGACAGCAGTGCCAGGGTTGCAGAGGTCACTGGCACAGCAGGAATGGGTGACCGTGTAATCGATGCCCAGAATAGAGTTGGTCTCGTTACTAAGACACTTGGTGACATCCAGGCACCCCTTGGCATGTATCTTTATTGCACCTGAAGAAATAAAAATGGTTAAAATCAGACTGGATGAGTTCAGATCACAGTGAAATATGGATGGGCAACTTAAGAAAGCTGGAGGTGTGCCCCCTTACAACACCCACTTTGTTTCCACCACTCTAAAGCTCAGAGCAACCTCATGTGGCACTTAGCACACCCTTCCTACCCAAGCAGAGACTGGACCAAAGCCCCATCAGATGGCCATGCTTGGGGCTCTTTTTGCCTGCCAGCAGCTGGCATGGACAACTTTTTGCAGGGCCACTGGAATTATTCGGCAGGGGAGGGCCTAATTATGTGGCAGTATGGAGTAAATTATGCAGTAAGAAAAAAAAACATTTTGTAGTGTAACGCAGCAAATTACGATAGTATTACTGGATTGTTATTTTTATACCTGTTCACAAAGAGTAGGCCATTTGTACCTGTTAAACACCCACTTTGTTTCCACCACTTTAAAGCTCAGAGTGACCTCAAGCGGCACTTACCACACCCTTCCTACCCAAGCAATAGACTGGACCAAAGCCCCATCAGAGGGCCATGCTACATATAAACACATACAAATTCCATATGCAAAAGTGCAGCAATACCATTACAAGGTTATTAAATAGAAAAAGCGTAAAAGAAAGGTGTTGTATATGACCTGTTACCATTACATTAAAAACATGTTTAAAATGGGCATTAAAATATAAACACGAATATAAAACTAGTTATTTGTGTTATTTATTTGTGCTTCTCATCCCTAACACATTAAATTGACAATTTGACAATTTCTTACTAACATTTCCCAAGGGCAAGACTCCCTTGTACCTATTGTGTCTACAGCATTCCGAATTCATTTATGGTTGCCCTGGAAATACTTAATCCTATTCATCACAACTTCAATCCTGATTTGGCCCTTAGAAAGCTTATGGCAAGTAAAATGTGCTGACACTGAATACAACTGGTAGTGATGCAGAGAAGCTGAAATAATTTTGAAAACCGATACAAGACCCAATTCCCATGTTTATGCAGATTGGTTTGATCCATTTCTTTCTAGGCTTGACATATATGGAACTACAAAAAATACATGCAAATCGGTTTCTTTAACCTTGTTTGGGAATAAAGAGCACAGATCATTCCCTGTTCCAGTGTTGTTAATAGCCCAACGTGACGCAATTGCATTTATGTATAGTACACCATATCTAAACTTCATATATAAACTTTGCTAATTGTGGGCGCACCGCATCAAGAAAGGGCTCAAAATTTGCTATGTCCTTAAACAAAAGGAACCTAGTTAGGGATTCGTTGGGTAGAACATATAACATGCTATTTTGGATGTAGGCCCAAAAGGTTGTTTAGTAGTTTCTTTGAGGCTACAGATAGAAATGAGACAGAAATGAGATAGACACGTGTGCCTAAGCCACAGAATTCTCCAATGCTGGTTCAACTTCAAAATCTCCTCTAAGCCAACCTTGTAGTGTAACAATTCTGGAGTGGACCAAATTCCGACCCAAAATAGGGGTCTTAATAGTGCGTGATGGTCAGTATTACTGGATTGTTATTTTTATACCTGTTCACACTGTTTACAAAGAGTACCCTATTTGTACCTGTTAAACAATCAAATCTAGCAATAAGCAACAGAAAGTTGTCCAGTCAACCTTTGCCAAGGGCCTTCCACCGCATGCCAATCTGTGCGGCTGCAATTTTAGTAACTTTAATCCTTTGCTAATTCTCACACATCCATCCATCTGTATATGTATAATTGTCTCCTGCTCAGATTATGCAACAAATGATTAGGTGCCAAATGCTTAATTTTACAGAAAACTCCATGGCCACACAACCTCCTAATTTCACTGGCTCTCTAATCAAAAACGTATTAGCTATGTCCCAGTGGCGAGCAAGCAGCAACTGTCATCTCACTTGACAACCCACTCATCCCAGTGATGGCTGCCTCTTCCACTGCATAATGGGGGTGCCAACATCTGCCATGTAGGGAGATGCAGGGCGTTTACCTCCATAAATGCATTTTATTAATGCACCCTTTAGTATTGTCACTTTAGCCCTCAAGTCACTTGACAACTATACTCTGGCAAATTGGCTACAGCTGCAAAGACACAAAAGCATGTCCAAGGTCTTGGGGTGTGTATGGGGGGGGGGGGGGCAGTATGTAAAGGTCATTGCGATATTGACACAGCTGTGCTTGCCCTTAGCCATTAAAATGTACCAATTCCCTATACATCTTGGTTTCCTTGTTCAGGTTTGTATCCAATACTAAAAAAGGTTTACCTTACACAAATGCACCGAGAGCAGAGTGGATTTTTCGGGTACAAAACTTATGAGCAAAGGATTTCTAATTTGTCCATGACGGTTTCTCTAAGAAAGATAGGTTTTGATAAAGATTTGAGACCTTGGAAAGTAAATCCTCATTTCCCAGCTGTAGGAACGGGTCACTTGTAAAGCATTACAACGACCCAAAACAGGCATCATGGCGCTAAAATAGGAGGCACAATGAGTATGTGAGCTATAGTAGGAGGTTAGGCCTGGATGGGCGAGGGATCCCAGTAAGTTTGTTGAACTGCAGAACTTCTGGGAGAAAAAGGTAACGCTGCGACTTCACTGGGGCCTTGTCCCCTTAACCTGCCAGAAAGAGCTCACTTTATCAGCGGCTGAAAATCTCTTCCGATTCTGCAATATGCTTCCGGAAGGTGTGTTTGGTCTTCCGGGTTTGAGACGAAAGGGTTTCCGGTTCAATAGGACAAGAAGCTGCTACACAGTTTCTTTAAAAGTTTGGCTTATGAGTAGGGGAAGACTGGCAACAGAAACCGGCCCTGGCAAACTGCTCGGCCTGCCCCCCCCTGGGGGGCTGAGAGGGGTGTGGGCAAGCAGTTTGCAAGGGCCGGTTTTGGCCGATTGTTACAGGGGGCTGCCATTGCTGGACTCCTGTAACAAAAGCAGCCCCCCAGGGTGCCAAAACTGGCCCCCACCCTAGCGGCCCACCAGGGAAACGCCCGGTGCCTGCTACAGCCAGTCTGGCCCTGCTTATGAGAAAAGAGACTGGAGCTGTGTTTGACACTCACTTTAATCACGTCCTGTAGGGTCGGTCTCCAGACTAGCCGTCTATTAAAGTGCAGGGCTCACAATTATCTATCACTTGCTGGTGTCTTTAGGAATACAGGTAGAAGAAATCTAGGAGGAGACTAGGATAGAAGTGGAACAAAAGAAGTGGGATGGGTGATAATGAGGACTAGAGAGAAGCAACAAAGTAATAAAAACAATCACTGGCACAGCCAATAGGTCGCGCCTTGGGGACCCTATGTGTTTAGCCAGATATAGGCAATGTTTTTAAGGTATGTTGTAGAGCAATGTAGCTGCTGTGTTTAGTACTGTAAAGTTTGTGCGCAAGTTGTGCTTAATGTAGTGACATAAGGGCACTGGCATGGTGTGGAATGTAGTGGTGTGTTGATATGATGTGTGTTGGTGAAATGTAGGTGACGCGCCTTTTGAAATCCGGCTGACACGTACCTTTGCTTTCCTGCCTTCCTTTCCTGCCGTGAGGGGAACGGCCATCGAGGGGGAGATTTTGCCTGCAGTCCAGTCTCGCCGACGCCGTGAGGGGAACGGCCACCCAGACTACAAGCCCCAGAATCCCTGGCACTGGGCGCATGCCGATGGCGATCTCCGGCAGCATCTAGGCCTTTCAAAGGCCCTGCAGGAGCCCCGCAGCGCGGGATGCGCGCGGGCGGCGCCGTCCTTGCCCGTCACTGACCGTACCTGACTGGGCCTCCCCCCCCCTAACGAAGATTTGCTGCTGACAAGGACGTAAGGTACTGGGGAGCTCATTTCTAACGGGTCAGCGCTGTGTGTGCATTTCTTGTGCTGTATAGCCGTTAGGGCTTTCTTTTGTGATTATACCTGGTCTTGTCCAGTCTTCCCCCCCCCCCCCCCACGTGTTGACACCAATTGGGAGTAGTTGGTGTAGGGGCAATTGACTATCAATAATTTTTTATTCCCATTATCTCCCAGCCACGGCATCTGGCAATAGCACTGTTAGGTAGCGCCGGGGAAAGGACACAAGCATATCAGGTCACCTGTTTAGCCCAAGGGAGGTCATTCCTTAGACTAAAAAAAACAAAAATAAATTAAAAAAAAAAAAAAAAAAAAAAAAGGCCGGGACTCTGCTTATCTTGGTGGTTGCTTGACTTGTTGGTTCTGCAATGCCCCCTAAAGACACTAGAGGCAGAGGGGCCAATGTCCATCTTTCAGGAACTATGGACCAATTTATCACCAAGGTAAACTGTCATCGACCAAGAGATCACATTGCTGGAACGTCGCAGGACCTTGTGGTGGCAAGGAGGTACTCTATGGGTCATATTGCGCTTGTGCAGTCTCCTGATCATCAAGTCCTAAACGGTGATGATGCTCCCTGTTCACATCTTGATTCTCCAACTATAGATATAACACCTAGTGGTACAACTGCTGTATCTATGGGGGACCAGTCCACGGTCTCAGATTCGTTGACATCGCCCTGTCTGCTACCATTTGCTTCCAGCATAGTGCCAGAGCCTAGCACCAGGCAATTACGCGAGAGGAATCCTGGTGCCATTCCAAAAAACAAGCAAGGGCCCCGTACTAATAATGGTGGGAAGCACAAGACTGGTAGAAAGAAGCTGTTGGCTGTAAGTCATACTAAAAACTCTAGTATGCCTTTGCAAAAGCAACCCCCTTTGGCGGCGTCAGCAAATAAAGTTGTATCCTCAGACCATTCATTATCCACCAGAATGGCATACCAAGTTGCAAATGGAGGGACCAGCATAGATGATAAAACGGAGGGAGGGGCCCCTGAGATGTCCAACTTCTATGATGCAATTAGGCTTCTCCTCCGTCCCCTAGAGGACAGAATTTCTAAGATTGAGCAGCATTTACTTAGTATAGAGCAAGGTTTTGGGGGAATTGTAGATTCTTTAAAGCATGTCCCTCACCATAGGGCCCCCAAATTACTGGTTACTCCTGGAGCAGAAAATGTTCCAGCTTCTTTAAATAATCCCCCTGTATTGTCTATAGATCACCAGGCCTCCTCTGATGTTATTATGGGCACAGCTGTGCCTTTTGCTACTAAGCCCCCCCGGCACGATATATCCCAACCTAAGGAGGATGGGAGGACTGCCTCCCCCCAGATTACCAGGAGGGATAATGTCCCAAATTTACCTCTGGAGGCTTCTCCCTTTGTGGTAATCCTTACAGGGGTCCCCGAATTGAGTACCCACGAAGTAGAATCTCCCACCATTTTAAAGAATAGGGTTGTGCATTGGCTCAATAAAAATAGACCATTGCCAACACACAGTGTGCAAGATTCTTATGGTTAGGAGGGTCTCATGGGTAGGCCATTTGGCCAAAAATATTAGCGGGGACTGTGTCTTAATTAATTTCAATGACCCCAAAATAGTGGAGTTCATTTGTAATTGGAGACACCCTAGCACAGGAACATCCATACGTTCACTCCCCCTGACCCATTTCTATCCCCCTGGTCATTTCACCTCACCAATGGATGGGTGGACATTGGTCCAGCGAAATGGGAGGAGTTTCCCGCAAGGGGGTTGGCTCAGACCTATACCACCTTTAGATCCTACTGTCATTCAAAATCGCTTCAGCACCCTGGAGGCTGATTGACTGACTCCAGGGCAGTGGTGGAGCACCCTCCAGTCCTTCGCTCCAGTCCTTCGCTATCCCCGAGTTGCTATACCTCTGAACCCACAACACCACCAAATTCTTTGGGTCTAGATTCATCCACCCCCGTTATTCCAACACAGAGGGTTATTATTAATAACATTGATTCACATCTGGTCCATCCCCTAAACATCGCAGGTCCATGGGTTGACTCTTCTAGCCATCTCAAGCTTGCGTCGTGGAACGTGGCAGGTTTGCGCAGCAAGCTCTCTTCCGGACTGGAATGCTTTTATTGATGGTTATGACCTGTGTATGTTCCAGGAAACCTGGAGCCTTGAGCCATTGTATAAGTCGGGTTTTTCTTGTTATTTTGTTCCTGCCACCACGGTGGGCCGAGGCTGCCCCATCTGGTGGACTTATGGTTTGGGTTAGGGCAGAACGTAATCTCAAGATAACTCAGCATATCTGTTCCACACTGGATGTAATGCGGCTATCCATCAAGTGCTCCAGGAGCAATTATACTTGGGAAATTTTTAATGTATATGTACGGGGAACCCAAGGGGGTGCAAAATCTCCTACTATCTCTGCCCTCTCCGACCTGCTCCACTGCTGCCATTCAGACTCCTTTCTTTTGGTTGGCGGTGATTTTAATTGTTCATTCGAGCCCCTTGCAACTGATGACGTCCTGGGAATTTAGGATGAGGACGCCAGATGGGGCGTTCCGTCTTTGTCACTCAAGCCAGTGAAGAGATGGTCACCAGTTGTTATTCAAATAAATGCTCTATCATTAGAATTTGGGCTAAGAGCTGCCAATGGACGCACAATTTCCGATGTATTGGGAGCTAATACCTTCAATAGGGTCCCCTCCCAAAGCAGAATAGACTATATAATGATCGATAGGAGGGCATGGAAATTAGTCATAGATATGGCTATTATACCAACAATAAATAGCGATCATAATGTTGTGTCCCTTAAAATGCGGGAAACATGGCTCAGTAAAGAGTTCATACCCACTCCCGAAATGCGTATGTTGTCCAAGACAGTTTTACCATCTAACTGCAAAAGGTTTCTTAAATGGCCTAAATTTATCTTGAGTGACTCAAAACTTATTACCCTTGAGGAAATTCTTGCTGACCAGACTCTTAAGCTCTCAGCAGTTTGCAGGGATGGGGCAGGCCCTGCTGCAGCAGTGAAAGTCTACGTGGAAACTATCGATTCGATAGGTTCTTTATTTCTTGACCATAATAAAAAAAGTCAAACGAGTGTCAAGCCAGCGCAGAAGTGGTTTAATAGGAATTGTAGATTTAAAAAAAACCAAAAAAAGAACACAAACAGCCTGGTCCTTGCCATTAAAACTAATAATCCGGGTGATGTTCGGCTGGCAAGACTGCATTATAGGCAGTCCATTGCAGCTGCAAAGAAAGATTGGGAAGAGCTGCGTTGGGATAGCCTAAAAACTGCGTGCCATTAAAAAAATGCTGAGCTCTTCTGGTCTTTAGTGAGAAGATTTTCCAGATGTGAATTGGACCAAATTCCCAACCACATAACAGATAGGGAATGGTTTGAGCACTTCCCTAAATTATATGTAGGGGACGAGCAAATAGGTGATCCTCGCCCACGAGTTGGGAATATAGCCATTGACTCTGTACAACCCCCATTTACTAAGATAGAGAAAAGGGAGGTCGAAGTAGCAATTAATAAGATCGTACCTGCAAAAGCCCCGGACCTGATGGCATCCCAGGTGATTTATTTAAAGCTAATGTGGAGGATGGGCCTCTTACTTGGAGCTCTTTATTAATGCCTTGCTGGAGGGCTCACCGGTACCAAATTCTACACTATTCACAAAGCTGATTATGTTTAATACATTTTTAATTATTTATTGTATTTAAAAACCTTTTTTACGACTTGTTCTTATATGTATTTCATTGAATTGTGTTACTATGTGTAAATGCGCTTTTATGATATTACTTGTCGAAATAAAGCTGTTGATGAAGAAATGTAGGTTTGTATATCATAACAAACTTTGAGAACAAACTTTGAGATTATAATTGAGTACCTCACATTTCTTTATTTAATGATATACCTTTAGAAATGAAATTTGCTGAGAAAATAAAAATTGTGATTTGTCAGGCTGGACACGTGATAGCTAGGAATAAACATCAAAATGCAGTAGGGCACCATATAAGGGCCCCATCTTTCCCTCAAAAGGTCTTTGAGCATTTGTGTTGCGCACTGCAAATATTTCTGTTATCCGTAGTGATTTTGTAGATTGGTAACTCATGATTGTGTTCGCTCTGCAAGCAGGTTGTAGCAACAAAAAAATTGAAATTCATAAATTACGTTTTTTAAATTAAATCTCATAACTAATTTGGAAAGAACATTAATACTCCAGAACACATTACATGATTCCATTCAATGCGATTTTATTGTGCTACGATTATTTAAGCTACTTAACAGATATGTTTCAATAACTTGGTGAGGTTTCCTTTAGAATATTTTGCAGTGGCCATAGTCATGACTTAAAAATGTCCCACTGGGCCACACATAAGCCTGCTCCTTAGCCAGAACGTGAAGACCTAAGAACCCAGAGAAGGCACTCGTCCACAGGAATGGTATTCACCAAAATCAGATGCCCCACACAAAATGGAATTTAATCACAACAGGTAACAGACCAGGGGAGAAAGCCTGCAATCTTTCCTCCTAGTTGTTCATCCCGTGGCCCAGGCACAGATTTGTTTAATGCAATATCACGTGGGCCTATCCTAGTTTAACTCTTGACTGAATTATGTGGCACTGCCAGAAGATGAAATCCGATAACCCATGCATTTCCTTGCAGCGCTTCTGAAAGCCCTTTACAAAGCCTGACTGATCACCTATGTGCTGCTTATTGCTATATTTGGGTGTTACACTGGTACTAATGAGGCGAATCCAAAGCTCCGTGTTAGCATGTTCACAAAATTGCAAAATAATGAAGTAATTCCATCACAAAATGTGGGGCATTGTGCCTTTTAATTGGTCTTTTCTTGCCACACATTTACTCAAACCTGCTGCATATTTTGCCATCCCCTGCCAATTAATTACGGTGGCCCCAATTATTACCCTCACACAGTAGGAACCTATCCACGTCTTTTTATATATATATATATATATATTCAGTCTGTACTGCAGAAGTGCAATCGCATGCATATTCAATAATTCAGGTGTTGTAAAATCGTAGCGTGCCATGGTATACAGACTGATAATGCTCCGGAAGTGGAAGCATAGTGTCCATGGTATACACATCAGTAATGCTACGGAACTGGAAGCATAGTGTGCCATGGTAAACACCAGTAAGGCTCTGGAAGTGGAACATTTCCAGTAATCGGGAATGGAAGCGTAGTGTGCTATGGTATGCACACCAGTAATGCTGCAGAATCATAGTGTGCCATGGTAAACACACCGGTAATGTTCCGGATGTGGAAGCGTAAAGGCAATGGTATACACACCAGTAATGCTCCAAAATGAGAAGCCTAGTGTACCATGGTATACACACACGGGTAATGCTGTGGAAGCGTATTGTGCCATGGTATACACACCGGTAGTGCAAGCATAGTGTCCATGGTATACACACCGGTAATGCTCCAGAACTGGAAGAGTATTGTGCCATGGAAAACACATTAGTAATGTGTCAGAAGCATAGTGTGCCATGGTAAACACACCAGTAATGCTCCTGAAGGGGAAACGTAATGTACCATGAAAACACAACGGTAATGCTCCAAAAATGTGCCATGGTAAACACACCGGTAATTTTCCGGAAGTTGAAGCGTAATGGCCAAAGTATACACACCGGTAATGCTCCAAAAGTAGAAGCGTAGGGTGCCTTGATATACCATCCAGTAATGCTCCGGGAGTGCGGCGGTCTACTAAGCTGACAAGACTATGCCTGCCTTGCAGGAGTGTGCTGCCT
Source organism: Triturus cristatus (assembly GCF_964204655.1). NCBI lineage: Eukaryota > Metazoa > Chordata > Amphibia > Caudata > Salamandridae > Triturus > Triturus cristatus. Next base: position 1,808,504,254 of record NC_140589.1, read on the forward strand.
TCTTAGAAGATATTGTAATTCAATAAATAACGTGCATGCAATCAAATAAACCAATGGGAGATAGTGTCAAATTAAAAAGAGCAAGAAACAAATAAAGGAGTGACCATGAAAAAGAACCACAGACAAGTATGCGCTGTGAAAGTGAAAGTGACCGCGCTAGGTTTAATTTGTAACATGATCCACGACAAGGGAGGAATGCAGCTGGCAGGCTGCTGCTCACTCCCGACAGCTGGAGGCCACGGGAGTGATCATTTAGAGAAAAGGTGGGACATGCACCCGCCATTGGCCAATTGCGAGCTTTCATTTTTGAAAGCCAAACGCAAAGGCCAATAGTATTTGTGGAAATTGAAAAACCACATGGAAAAGTCGGGAAGTCTGGAGTGATTCCAAGAGGCCTCCCCGTAGAGCACCGCATGCGCGCTGCGCTAGGCCAGACCAAAAAAGGGAGGTGGGAAGAAGAGCAAACCAGAGGCTTGCACAGGGTAGGAAAAGCGAAATGAAGGGAGGGGTGTGTGGAAAAGAGCATGACGGAGGTCGAGTGGCAGCAAAAACGAGAAGCTGGTGGAAGCAGCGGGCGGAAGTCACATGATATTTTGATAAAGGAGAGGGTTTGAGAAGGGTGGAAAAAAAAATATACCACAAAAGAGTGGAAATGGAGATACGGAAAAAAGGGTCACCATAATGATCAGATTGTAAATACTACAACCCTTCACCCTATAGTGGAAGACAAAAAAGCGGGAGCCCCTTACCCCCATGATAAGGGGCTGGCAGATCCGTCTCGTCCTCCTGAAACAGAATTTCCAAGTCCTTTGCAAAATCACCAGCATTTCCAGCTACTCAGGAATGTGCCCAACATTTTAATATGGCGATTGCAGATGTTTCAAAACGAATTTGCACTCTTGAACCCTCAACCAGATATCTTACTTGCCTAGGATTACTCTCCTCACCCCCCCCCCCACCTTCGATCTCCCTCAGTGGTGTTGCCCCCCTACCCATTTAATGTCAGTCGATTTGTAGAGCGCTACAAGTCACCCAGGAGTGTAAAAAGGTGCTGTGGCAAGAACCATTAGGATCTTCAGGCCAACCCAGAAAGAAAACAAATGATCAAAAGAGGGAGCAGAGACCTTGAACCACGGTGCCTGTGTGATAGCCAGGCTTTAAGTGGTCCAGGTCCTGCCAGCGCTCAGCACCAGTAGTCCTATAATGTAGGGGCTGAGAAGGGTCTCTAGGAAGCTCTCCATTTTTGCCCTCACCCCAAGGGTGAAAATAAAATCTTAGCTCTACAGCAGTACCACCCTTCGCTGCCTTGGATGTACCTTCAAAGTGACTCCGTTCTTTCAGAACTGAATCCTTTTCAATGTGCTATACAATGAAGCATTGTTTTTGCTCTGGTCTTATGCAACTAACAATCATTAATAAAGCCAATAGGCCTGGCTTGTTGTAACTGCAATGTTACTTGTATTATATATCTGGGTGCAACAGGTGTGCAACGCCCATAGGGGTAAAAGGGCTTCAGCCCCCATACCCTGGTGTGTCTCAACTCGAGCTGCTGTGGTCTCGGCAGGGCAGTGTCTGGAGTCTCATCTCCGGCACGCCCAGTTTTTCACTGGTCTTTAACCCCTTCAGTGCCCATGACGAGACTATCTCGTCATGAACCCCGCCCGCTAATTCAACGCCCGGCACAGGGCGGGGAAAGGGTAGGGGCACAGAAGGGGTTAAAACCCATTTGTATATTTACATACCTTTGTAAACTGGTTATAGAGTCTTTGTTTTTTTCTGGTTCCAGTGCCCCCTGCCCCCCCAATCTGCCTATTGCTTTGCAGTACTGTGAGAATGCATTTCATGAAAAGGAATTTAAAGTAGGGTTGACAAAAGGTAAATGCCAGCCATGTGTTGTTTAAAGAGCCTGCAAAGACCGAGTCTTGACACTAACTAGGGTTATAGATTAAAAAACAAGGTATGTATTCATTTGTAATGTGACTTCTGTCTTTGTTCCCTTTAATTATTTCCTATAGTAGCGCTTTAAGTGGGCCGAGGCCTGTTGGTGCTCAGCACCGGCAGATCTTAAAAGCAGACACACTCAGAATGGGAAAAAATAAAAAAATATATCTTAACTCTGCAGCAGGTCACTGTTTTGGTGCAACTTATATTTTTGAAGTTCTGAATTGCTAAACTTTAAGTGCTTTACATGAGCACCAACAAGGACATCTACATTTATTTTTTGTTAGGCACAGGTGATAACGTGATTTACCCAGAAACACAGGATGTTGAGCCGACGCGGAGACTCAAACCTGCTTCTTTAGCACCAAAGTTGGCAGCTCTAGCTATTACGCCACAGCCTCTTGCGCAAGAACTAAAGCATTTTCAATATTATATACACAACTAAGCCATAGTGTTATGTATGCGTGTAGTATAGTTATCTGACGCAACTAACAACCTTTGACAAAGCCAATAGTCCTGGCTTATTGTAGGAGTAATGTTACTTATGGGGAGTCAATAACAGAAGCAGCAAAATACCCGTCGGGCGGCACATTATGCTGAGCACAGATTTCTAGCATAAATGTTTTAAGCCAAACCCTTAATTAAGTCAGCTACACCACTCCGAGAGAGACCCCCCCCCCCCCAGTCCACACTTAAGCCCTGCATAATAGCAATAGTTTAACTTACATCTGAAACTCTACACCATCAATAGCATGCAGATTTACTTCGAGTGTCTGGGAATGCACCCTGCATTCAGACAACTCCCTCCTTATTGTCACACTGCTCACCCTGCAGTCGCACGAGCACACTACTCCCCCTGCACTTATGTGACACTACACTCACCTGTCCCCCCCCTCACTGCTTAATCTGCAATCTCACTCAAACAAGCCCATCACCAACATGCATTCATTTGTTCCACTCTGCACTCACATGCACACCGAATTTCATATGGTCCTCACCCACACTGCAGTCACTCCTCTTACCCTACTCTCACACCGTTGCATTGCCACTCCTCACTCACATGCACACCGAATTTCATATGGTACTCACCCACACTGCAGTCACTCCTCTTACCCTACTCTCACACCGTTGCATTGCCACTCTGCACTCACATGCACACCGAATTTCATATGGTCCTCACCCACACTGCAGTCACTCCTCTTACCCTACTCTCACACCGTTGCATTGCCACTCTGCACTCACATGCACGCCGAATTTCATATGGTCCTCACCCACACTGCAGTCACCACACTGCAGTCACTCCTCTTACCCTACTCTCACACCGTTGCATTGCCACCTGCACTCACATGAGCTCCTGCCACCCACACAGTGCTAGGCCAGCCCTGGCTGAGAGTGTTAGCCCCCCGCAGTTCAGGTCTACTTGCGCCCCTGGGGTGCAATGACAGAAGCAGCAAAATACCAGTTGGGCGGCCGCTAAGCACAGATTTAGCTTGTGTTTAAGACACGCCCTTAATTGTATGGGTCACGCCCCTTTGAGTACCCCCGAGTTTTCCATTCCACTTAAAGCAATGGGTGATACTGGGTTGGGCCGAGCTGCACAAGGGTGAAAGATGCCAACAGCGGATGGAGCCACACCATACAACCACGTGCACGTCACGTGATATCTCAGCCTTCAGAGCCACGACCAGAGAATCAGCAGCATGCTGGAGTGATGGCACCCACCAAAGACACAGCACGTGCTCGGGGAGACCAGACTGCAGGCACGTGATCTAGAAACCAACCGGGGCTTAATACATTTACAGTGACCGAGAAGATGACTTCCTACTATTAGAGACCAAACTCCTACCCACTGATCCTACAATTAAAAAATAAAAAGCAATTCCAGCCGCCAGGGGCGCTAGGCTTCCGTCACCTACCTTTAGAAGCTGTGCGGGTGTCGCAGGTCTGGAGGGGGCCACAGGTGGCAGTGGTGATGGCCAGACACGGATAGTCACACTGCCTGCAATCCAACCCCTCACCTGAAGGAGGAGAAAAAAAAAAAAAAAAGATTAGAAGCCACAAAGCACTGGACAACATTGCAGGCGAACAAGACAAGTTTTAGACTTTACGGAAACTCGACCAAGTCACCCTCTCCCCATACACACCAGCAAGTAAACTAAACCGACTTTGTAAGGATTGTGGGATCAAATGCAGTGTGGCATAACGGACCGGAGCTGCCGCCTTTGGAACTGCTCTAAATTAGAGTCTTAGCGTCAGCTCAACATGCGATTCTGGGAAAATCACTTAATCTCCCCATGCTTATGTAAAGTGATCCATACCATCTGTTTGGCACAGCATATTAAACAAACAAAATTTAAAAAAAAAAAAAAAGCCCCACACAAACACAAAAGCCCCCAAATTTCCTAGAAGTTTGCAGTACAGTTGGTGGCATGCAACGCAGAGTCCATCACACAGGATGGTAAATCTGTAACAAGCATATGATAGGAGTCCTGTCGCCCCCTGCCCCCCACCCATACTCCCTACTCCAGGATCTGCCAAGAAAAACGCAGTCCACAGATGCTGTGTGCCCTTCTGGCAGCAGCGCCAGGCCTATGACAGTCTCCTGGTCCGCACCACCCTCCTATATGTCTGCAAGGCGTGGCACTCCGTGTGTGCTGATGTACCCTTGTGCCCACAGCCTCTGAGGCACTTATGACTATCAGCCCCACCAACTACAGTCAGCAGCATTCTGGTGTCATAGGTTCTATGCAGAATGTTTAGCTGCACGAAGCGGAACCCTATCTTAATCGCCACCTCTTTTGGACCCATGTGGGCCTCATTCCAATCGTTTGCCAATATCCCGTTCCCATAGCCCCCCACCCTCAATGCCACCAAGCCAATCCACACATTGGAAGAAGCTATCGGGGGATGAAGTATGGTGTATACTAGTATGCGTCTCTAATCATTGGAGGTAAGGAAGAGCGAGATTTTACTGAGGCCCAACACCCTAGCTCCTCCCGGGAAACACTTCATTTGTTGCCAATACCAGGGTAAATCCTCCTCTGCCAAGTGGGCACAGTTTGAATCCGATGGCTAGGGTACATGTCACCGGAAGAGCTGAATCTCAGATCCTGGTGCCTTCACACACCCGTTAGGGTATCATGATTCGTCATTGAACACACTCGGGCCAGCGCAGCAATGCCCGACGGTGCTACGGGCTTCTTTGATCTGGAGATGCCGTGTAGATTAATGCAAGTGTGGGAATTAAACTAGTTTGGCGAGCGAGTTGTGACCAAAATCGGCTCTGGTATTGGTAACCTAAAAACATTTATATGCAATGGTACCAGGACTAAGTAAAAACAGTGGTGCTTTCATATGGTCTTCAGGTACCAGGATAGCTACTAGTCAGAAGTGGTCACTAGTTTGGTCAACATGTTTCTTGTCTTGAGAGCTCCATGGTTGGGCGGCACTTTGTCAGGACCAAGAAAGAATCCGTTAATGCCCCTATCCGGGGCTAAGGATCTCCACTCTAAGAAAATATGGCCTATTCGTGTTTACCGAGGTCCCCTGGATGGGTGCCGTCAATGATTCCACCTACAAGGAGGAAACACAAGGTGCAAAGGTACAAGTGACACATTTTTAAATAGAGGTCAAGGTGTACCATACAGGTGCAATAGGGGATTTACAAGTTCTGTAAAAAGTGACTCCGGCCTACTTGATTATTCAATCGTGATGGAAGGTTTCTACTCAAAAGTCATGCCAAGAACCAAGCCCACGTCATGCCGCACTGGCCATTTTTAATTTGTCAATTCGAGACGGCGGATACCCTATTATATCGGGAATTAACACTTTAAATAAGTTTGCAAAAAAAGTTGCGGCTGTAAGGCAGACGAAAAAGATACAAATAAAACCACACCTGAAATCAAGGACATAGGGCAGGGTCAGGTGTGGGGCGTCAGGCTGCCCAGTGCACCCCCACCACACTTGGGGTGACCACAACGTACATACAAAGTATCTTCAAGGCGAGTTTGTACTATATAAAACTGCAACAAAAAAAATTGTAAATCCTTACTGATCAATCCAACTTGACCCAAGAGCCCCACGTTTCACAACTAGTGGCGATGGGGCTGGTTTGGAACAAACAGTTCAGGATTTGTTTTCCCATTAAAAAGCTTCAATGGGATGAAGTCAAGCAGTGTAGCACCGCCGTCGCTCTGAGCGACATGTTTTTTGGCGCTCCCGCAATGGATTCCCGCCCGACCACCCTTTAACAGTCCCATAACCACCCTCTCAGGTGCAGTTAATCAGTTTTATAGCGTCAGTTATCAAAGCGAAGGATGTCCAAGCACTTTACAATACTCACAGATTACAGAGGCAATCAAAAATCACACATTACAGAAGACCGAGGTCTACAAGGGGTGGGATGGACATGCCCTCCATACCGGTGGGCAGTATACTTTAGGGGGGCTTGGTCTGGAGAAGCGCAAACTCGGGATTTGAAACGTATCACAACGGTTGGGGGTAAATGATTTCTGCCCACATTAATCCTTTGTGAAACATTAGAATAAAAGTCTGGGGGAAAAAACAAAACCAGTACGCTCCAATTTAAGATTGAAGTCTGCGTTTCAGTTCTTTGATGACAGTAAAGAGCTCACTGTTTTACATTAGGAGTTTAAAGTGTAAACTGAAAGTAACAAAGGAAGTCTAACGAAAGCAGTAACCCACTGACCTATTAATGTTATATTCCCTTTTGATTGGCATGGTACACATTCTTTGCAGCAGGCATATTAACTAGAAAACAGGCGCCCCCACGCTAAGTTTGCACCCGGTGCGGTGTCACCGGTCGCACGGCCCTGAGAAATCGCGTTTTACAGCTTGGGGGATTCAAACGAACATGACGGGGCAGAAGGCCGCGTTATAACAGGGGAGGGCAGTGGACGCTTCAGAAGAACAACGTCGATGGCTGGAGGGATCAATCAAAACAACATTTAAAAGGCCCCCCTCTCTAAGAGTAGAGGCCCCTGGGACAAAAAAAGGTCACCTAGTTGCTTATAGTCAGTAGTTAATGAGGACCCCCAGGGTGGGCTGCAGGTGCCACTATGCCTTATCTGGTGGGAAGCAAGGCGGTTCAGAGTTGTGCGGATTTTTTGTTTAAGTTCACATCGAACGACATATACCTACATTGGCGGCGAGGGCGCATCTTTCTTTACGTATACACCACCCACAACAAGGGCTACATCATCAAAGGCGCTTTGTTAAGCCCCGTCCTTACCCAGGTCCAGGCTGCAGAGCAGCAGGAACGCGGCGCTGAGAAAGGTCTTCATGCTTCTAGGAGCTGGATAGAGAACCGTGTACAAGCGAAGCTCAGGAAACTGGCGGTAACAATGAAAGGGGGTGGGGCAGGACCTGCTTATAAACCGACCCTCAGGTGGGGCCCGACCGGCCGCTATGCCTTTGACCCCTCCCCACTAAATGCCGGTGATTGATTCCGTGACGGTGTGTGCGGTTTATCAATTCACGGGTCCAGGGCTCTCTGGGCGCTACGTTTGTTCCTCAGTTTATTTCATGCAGCAGTTTCGCTATTTGGGGTGCTGCGCTCGTTTGCAGATTTTTTTTCCCGTTATCGGTTTATGTCCACGTTTGTGCATATCTAATCAGTTATTAATGTAATCATTTTCTTGTTTTACTCTCTCGTACGTGGTTTGTTCATTTACGATCGCTCTGATTTTCAACTCTATTGATGGTGTTGTATTTTCATTAAACTTTGAGTTATTTTTTTGAATGTTTATCATGTATTCCTTATTACCGCTTCCCTTAAGTATTGAAGCAGCGCGGTGTTTTTTTAGGTCTCGCCTAACGACGCAGCGAAGCTGCTCGCTAGCGAGATCTATTGTTGCGGACTTGACTTTGGAAGGGGGACAGGAGATGTGCACTTTCTCAGACCGACGATGTGCACGCTCACGGCGTGTGTATCAGCTTGCTCCGGGACAGCACATGGGCACGCGCACAGCGTGTCTTGCAGCTTGTGCCTGGAGCTTGCCCCCGGACAGCAGATGAGCACGCGCAGGCGTCTCTAAACTTTCAGGCGCTCCCAGCCACGGCGCGCTCGCCTGGACAGTCCCATCGGCCTGAGTTGGACGCGCACAGCGCCTCTTAACTTTCGAGCGCTCCCACCGTGCGCTCGGCTCGACAGCCCCATCAGCCTGAGTTGGCGGCGGGTCTGCGCTTTGTGCACGGCTGAGGAGAAGCGCTGTTTCTCACTCAGGAGGGACTCCGCTTGCCCCCTGTCCCTGCCGGCATCCTCCCAATGCGCTCAAGGCTGAAGGCGGGAGGCTTCTGCGGCTGCAGTCCCCATGTACTTACGAGGCGAAGGAGCAAGGTGGACAACAAGCATTTGCAATGCAATCGGTCTCGCCTTTGGGACCTTATAAGTATTTAGCCATGCAGTACATTATACTGGGCACTGCAACATCTACTGTTCTTAACATGGAATTCTTCCCAAAGTTGGGGGTTGCTTAAAGCAACATATTTAAGGGGAGAATGAAGAATGAAAAAGGTATTATTTTATTTTACCTGTTCAAAATGTCGAGGGTCACCGGTGATGGAACGATTCAGATAGGGCAAGCTGAGAGAGTGTGCGTGAGAGAGCTTTAGTGAGAGAGTGTGTGTGTGAGGGTGAAACTGTGTGAGAGAAGAGAGGGGGTGTCTGAAATCATGTGCAAGAAAAATGTGTGTGTGAGTATAAATTGGTTGCGTGTGTTTGAGAGAAAACGTGTGCATAAGAATGTGTTTGATAAACAACTTAAGAAGTAGTTCATATATAGGTCTGTTTGGGAAAGTGTGGTGTCTGAGAAAGAGAATGTGTGTGTGAAAGAGTGTGTGAGAGAGAGAGGGCACGAGAAAGGTGAAATTCATAGTGCAGCTAAAAACGAGGCAAAAGCAGGAGAGAGCAATGCAGCAACACGGGAGAGCTGGGCAATCTGCAACGATCAGTGTTTGGAAATTGTGGTATGGTCCAATGAACAAAACATGCACACAAATGTTAGCAAAGCACTTTGGGTATTGAGATCTATATGAACGGAAGTGACTGGCTACAAATTAACTATAGTATCGCTGAAGAAGCTAGCATCTCTTTGCTAAACAGGCATTCACAGATGCAAGATGTTTTAACCAAAATATAAGGGGATATGTGAGGAAACCACATAGTGAACAAATCATGTAATATCTGGTATGCTAAAAGCAGTTTCAGGAAATACATCAATCAAATATAGCACCTTTGCTATCCTTATTAATACAATATTTTAGATGGTGTAATTTCGTTGATGAAGTTACCCAGAATCCATAAAAAACAATTTGTCCCGTAACGCAGTTCGTTATGGCCGATGCTAGGCATGTTTCACCTCAAGATGGTGCAGCACTTTTTATAGGAACCCGTCCTGTTTCTTGCTCTTCTACAGTTAGCATAGGCAGAATAGCTGACTGTGGGGGTATCAGGGCCGGACTGGCCGTAGCGGGCACCGGGCAATCCCCTGGTGCTCCGCACGGGTGGGGGCCGGTTCTGGGCCCCTGGGGGCCATTTTTGTTACAGGGCCGTTTTTGCAGCATAGCTGCAAAATCGGCCCTGTAACAAAAACGGCCGAAAACCGGCCCTGGCAAAGAGCTCGGTGGCACCCCCAAGCCCTGGGGGGCCAGCCAAGCACTTTGCCAGGGCAGGTTTTGGTTCCCAGTCCGGCCCTGGGGGGTATGCAAGGACATCTTTGTGCCGAACTACAACAGATCTTCGCCAGAGCAGCGCGGACTAAGAATGAGGAATTACCACTGTGACCAGAGACGCAACTAACAGCACTGGCTAGGGGACTAAGATGACTAATTACCACTGGGACCAGAGAAGCACCATGCCTTGCAAAGGAGCACATGCGCGCTGCTAGTCTCGACCTAAAAAAAACCCCCACAGGTGTAAAATAAAGGGGCAGAATGCTTGGCGGTGGAAGAATGACGCATGAGGTGGAATGCAGACACATTCTTGATATCTGGCAATGATGACATTCGTGTGTGCAGTCTGCTGGCTTTGAACAAAGTTTTGGGCACCAGCATGTATTATTTTATAAAGTGACAGCTGTGCGCAAAGGGGCAAACACTTTCACACACAAAACAGAAAAGCACAAACACGCAAACGTAGAATGATACACATTCAAGAAAACACACAAACATCAGATTAACGCACACAAGTCAAAAAGTCCAGAATCTCACACAAATACATAAAAAAAACATGGACTGCAACGCGGACAAACTGAAATTTACTATTAAGTCACAAACACAAAATGAAGAGAATTCCACAAGGAAACACAAAGAGGCTCTTCACACACAAACAAAAATATAACTACAATAGAAACAGACACCACTCACTACATGAACTTCCTGAAATATGCAAAGAAACACATACAAACACCATAAAACAGCTACGAGGCAATCCCTTCGATTCATTAAAAAACCATGCAGAGTTCGAATGTAAAACATGTGCAGTAAGGCGTGTATGCTTGTGTTGCATGGTTAGAATTATTTTTAGTTTCTGTTTTGGCACAGCCGTTATAGCTCTGCTTAACTGAAAGAAACAGATGCCCCGGTTACTTACCGGTAATCTTCATTACTCCGAGTATAGTCTTCCTCGCCACATGACTAACAAAGTGAGCTTCAGCTCCACACCAGAACCCTCCAAAGCAAAAAAGTCAGCCTCCCATGCCTCCAATCCCTTCCCAATATGGCCGACCCATTACACCCTCGACCTCTATAAGAGGCGGGCTGGCCCAACCCATCAGCCTGAAACTACCAAGCATAAACATGAAGCCGACAGCCAGACAGGGAGGGAGGGATGGGAACTCATGTGGCGAGGAAGACTATACTCAGAGTAATGAAGATTACAGGTAAGTAACCGGGACATTACCTCCTCGTTAGTTTTCCTCGCCACATGACTAACAAAGTGAGCATATACCAAAGCCAAGCGGCTTCATGGAAACTCACAAGAAACCAACGGACCAGAATGGGATGCCCACTAAAGAGGGCAAACCCAACAGACCAGACAAATGGAAGGACCACCCAAGAGAGAGGCAACCACGAGCAGGAAGAACCAGCCTGGGACAAAAAAATACCGGGAAGGCCAAAAACGCGGACCCCCGAGACACGAAGTGCCGCTAGAAAATCCGCCCCAACCAAAGGCCGAAGAAGGACAGAGAAGGCATGGAACCAGACCGCACAGAGCCAAAAGCAACAGCAAACAGGCCCCAGAACAGAAAGCAGCAAGCCGGGCCAAACACACCAAGGCTGCCCAACAGATAGCCAAAAGTGAGAGGGGAGCAAAAGCCCAGAGAGAGGAACTGAATAAACAGAGGGCATCCCCACCACAGCGACCCAACAAAAAAGCCACAGCAGAAAGAGAGACGCAGTCCGACAAACACAGCAACACCGCATGGTAGACCACCACCTGGAAGAGAGCCGAAATCACTAGAGGAACGGGGCAGTGGAACCAGATGCAAACAAACAGACTGGCAAGAACCGCAAGAGCAGAAGGGAAGCAAAGGAAAACCAGCACACCCACCGAACAACCAAAAAAACGAGGGCCACCACAACCATACCTGCAAGAAGAGAAACAGGTGAGACACGGACCCCAGTCACACAAGGATCCCCCAGAAGGGATCGTGACACCAAGGAGAGAACCTAGGCAGGCACAAGGCAAAACAGACCCAGGAAGGTGCCGGAAACAACACTGAAGAGACCCGGCCACCAAGGGGACCCAACCGGCCAACAGCGAAAAGCGGAAAGCCCAAAGGACCGCCCACGTAGTCCGAAGAGCGGAAGGGACCAGGCCCAAAGCCAAGCCATCAGAAAGGAAGCGATTGGACACCAGAGTACCCCAAGCAGAAGAAAACACACAGAGTCCGGAAGTAAGGGAAATACAGCGGGGCGGCCCGAGACCGCCCCGCACAGGGACCAAGCAACCCGACCCAGGAACGTCCCATAAGAAGGAAGCAAGCCGCCGAAGCGAGCACCCAGGCGGCCACACAGCCAGCCAGCCAGCCAACAACCAGGCCCTGCTCAGTCGAACAACGAAGAACCAACAGGAACAGGAGCGCAGTGGGAGAAAAAGCCACAGGCAGAAACACACCAAAGGCGAGAGGGACAGAAGGGCAGGGCGAAATGAGCCCAAGCCATGTCAATACTCTCAGGGAGCCACCCGAGCCAACAGGCCCCTGGACACCAAAACCAGGGACAAAAGACGAGGACACAAATTCACACTGGAAGAGGAGAACAGAGAGTTCCAGCACCCCCGGACACCCAACAGCACCCCCGGAAACAAAAACCATCAAGGGAAAGCCAGATGCAGGGGCAGGACACAAAACCCGCGTCCACATAGGCATAACACGGATCAAAGAGCAACATTTCCCAAGTCAACCACCGCAGCAGCAGACACCAATGGAGACGCAACCAGGCGAACACCACCAACAGGACAAAAGCCTTGGCCAGGCCAAACAAGCCCAGAACCCCTGGAAGAAAAAGGACCCCAGGAGAACTCCCATCCAGGCACTAAAGAGGTCCAACCCACATTACTTAACGAGAGCAGAGGATAACAAGAGCACTCAGGGAGGTACGGCCGGAGCCAGAAGAAAAGTGACCTAGGCAAAGACAGCACCATTGCGCCAAAAAACAACAGGGGCGAACCCACGCAAACACCCCGGAGCATGAAGCAGGGGAGAAACCGCCCAGGAGAGCAACAAGAAGCCCCCACAGGGCCAGGGAAAAACCCAGAGAAGCCAAAGAACGGGTGACAGAAGGCCGACCAACCGACCCAGCACGCCCCAAAGGACGGCAAAGGCCCCCAGCACCCGGGAAGGGGCACCCAGAACAGAAAGACCACTGGTCCAAGAAGGAAACGTCCGAAGACAAACAAGACATGGACCCCACAGGAGAGGCAGCCCAAAGCACTAGGAAGACCCAGGCAGCCACCCATCAAGGTGCAAACCAGTCCAGACCTGGCCAACTTCCCAGATCAGACGAGGTCAGATGCACACAGGGCAACAAGGTCACAGGGTCCTGGAAGACCAAGTACGGGAAGCATGAGGAAACATCCAAATGGCAAGGAGCAGCACCACAAGAGCTGTGGCAGCTAGCCATACCTATGTATAGAAAGATAAACAATGGGAGAACGACCCCGGCACAACCAGAATCCCTCACAACCACATGAAAGGGATACTAGAAAGGACGGGAACACAAAACCAGTGGAGCAAGGGGGGTGTGTCCAGCAGCATGGCCGAGTAGGACACGCTTTCGCCGAGCTCCGGCTGAAAGCCTAATCCGACATTAATTCCGGCACCCGCAGACCCGGAGAACACCTTCAATGCCGAGGACATGCTTGGCTGACACCCGACCTTAAGGAAACGGGGGGCAAGATGCTCCGGCCGAGCCCTGAGGACCGATATGCTGACTCGCTCGGCTGTGGAGAAGCGACCTAAGATGGTGCAGCGGAGAAGCTGTGGGGCAGAAGAGCAGACCTGAGTGCCGGGACCCGGGATTGAGGAGCTGCCCGGAGCCAGTGCTGCCGCGGTGAGTCGGGCCCCCTCTGAACACCATCTGGAGGGGCCAGGGTGAAGCGCTACCCCTGGAGTTACAGCGGACGGAGCGCCGCGGGCCGAGACACGGAGCCCCTCCCCCTCCGGGTCTGAGAGCTGCAGCGCAGCCGAGAAGAGGAGGCACGGAGACGGGCCTAGCTACGGGGGCCCTGAGAGGGGTTGACGACTGGCCCTCGAGCGTTGTGAGTGGAGCTGCTTTCTAGTGGAGCGGCGGCTGGGGGAGTGCAGGAAGAACTACACTGAAGGGGGTCTGGCCTGAGGGGATGAGAGTCGGCGCCTGAGCGTCGGGACCCCGGAGTACTGCGGTGGGGCCGGCGGTGGGCGCTGGATCGGCCCTTCCTGCTTCTTGTCTCACCGATTCTGCATGGAACCGGCTGGACTGTGGAAAACAAATACTGGTGAGGTGAGCAGAGCCCTCCCACACTCCCCCCCCCACCAAGCATCATCCGAAGTGGCCGAAGTAAGGGGTTGTCCCTGGGGGAAGGGCTGGAACTCACGAGGCACCGGGGGCCTGGGAGCGGAGTCCTCGCCCCCCCCTACATCTGGGATTATAAGGTGTTACTGAGGCGCAGAGCTGGGGCACGGAGCCTGGAGGTAGAGACAGCCTACGTGGGCTGCGGGTGGCGCTGCTGCCCACTGGAACAGACGGCAGTGATTTGGACCCAAGACGGGGTGACAGTGACTGAGATACTTGGAGGTGACTGCGGAGAGCTGAGCGCGGGAGGCTCTGGCCAGGGGAGCCGGGAGACGGCGCCGGAGGATTGGACCCTTGGGGAGCTAGGGTGAAGCCTGGTGGTGGTCGTGGATGTCGGGCTGTCCCCCTCCCCCCCGTCTCCGATTACCCACTTATACTTGGTTGTCCCCCCCTGTGACGCAACATCCCTGGAAGACATCCGGCTCGTGGGCGTGTGAGGTGGGCCTCCCTGTAGACTCAGAGTACATTGTGGGGTGGGGTGGTTGGGCGGTCTTGCATTCCCCCCAACCCCCTGGCCTGACCGTATCCACAGGCCCCGGAGACGACGTGGCTGACCCCAGACCGCGCCACCTCACCATGGGAAAGGACAGGGATCCAAAACCACCCCGACAGGGCAAGATGGACCAGTATGCGAAGGTTATCGCTCTCCCACAGGGGAGCGCCCAGGCGCCCGCTCGGATACGGATACCCTCCTCCAGGCGATCCAGGCATCCAGGACGGCGCTGGAGGGTCAGATTGGTGCGATTGGGGCAGAGGTGGCGCTCCTGCGCCAGGATCTCAGGAATCTAGCTGCAGGGGTCACGGAAACGGAGACGCGACTGGGCGAGACGGAAGATTCCGTACAAGACCTCCGCAAAGGTATGAAGGAGCTCGAGTCCTCACACAAAGACTTGCTGTGGAGGGTGGACGATGCGGAAAACAGAGCAAGACACAACAATCTCCGCTTCGTGGGCTTTAGAGAAGGGATTGAAGGGACAAACATGCCGTAATTTCTGCACACGTGGTTACGGAGCACCTTCCCAGCAGACAAATTCTCTTCTTGTTTCGTCATAGAAAGGACCCACAGGGCGCTGATGGCCCGACCTCTTGTGGGAGCGCAGCCTAAGCCCGTGATAGCGCGCTTTCTGAATTTCCTGGACAGGGACATGATACTTCGGGAAGCTAGAAAGCTAGGGGAAATAAGACATGAAAATACTCGCATAATGATTTTCCCAGACTATAGTAGGGAGGTACAGAAGCAGAGACGCACCTTTGACTCAGTGAAAGCCAAATTAAGAGAATGCAAGATACAATATATGTTGCTTTTCCCCGCCAAATTGAAAGTCCTGTTTCATGGTAAATCCCACTTCTTCCAGACGCCGGAGGAGGCCTGGCACTGGCTCGAGGAGCTTACCCCCCCCCCACCCGGGGCGCCTGGAAACACAGATGCGCGGCACGGCGCCCTCAGGTGGAGTTGGCAATTGGCCCATGGACCCTCAGCGATCATTGAGACCGCGGCAGCTACGAAAGGGTCGCACCCTAGAAACCACCCCGTACACCCCGAAGGGCACAGGAAGACGAAGGCGACGAAGCGGTGGGTCACTTGATTCCCGGGTCTCGGCGGGCGCCCGCATGCTCTGTTCCCTTGGAGGGCCTCAGCCTGATAATGACATCGGTAATGCAACAGGAAAGGAAGACGGACACTCCACCAAGGAGGAGGAGGCAGAGGAGGTTGTGGGCCCCTCAATGCACCCGTTGGCGGTTGAAATACTGGCAATGGAACAAGACACATTGGCAGAGGCTGGGACATCCCAGAGTGACCCCCCGGACTCCAACTCGTGAGCATGGGCCTGCAGGGTTGGCCGTGGTTTGACCTACTGTACTGGAGCATGCACGCTGGACACACATTCCCTCTTGTTTTCTATTTTCTTCTCTCTTTTCTCTTCTTCTTTATTCGCTTCCTTCATTATCCCTCTCTTTTTTCTTTCCATCTCGTTATCTGCGGAGGGCTGGGGATAACTTGGTGGCTGCATTCCCAACGGTCCCAGTGGAGTTCTATCCTCCGTCTTTAGTCTCACCTCTTTGTGATTTTGTTTTGAAGGTTTTGGGACTACTGCTGCGGGAGTTAGAACTTGCAGTGTAAGTTGGGTGAGGGAGGGCGACAGACCTCCGCCTGCCCTAAAGTCCCCACCCCAGCGTCTTGCCGGGGATGAGTCATGGGGGAGGGGGTTATATTTGTTTCAAGGTTGAGGAGGTTGTGTTCCAATTGTTATTCTATGTTTAGCTGGCACACTGATCGCAGGACCACACTTGTAGACGTACTCACCGTCCGCCTGACTGACCGTATACCCCACGAGGATGGACTGGCAACTGGCCCCTACAAGGTTCTTACATGGAACGTGAATGGTCTGGGGGGAAAAATGAAAAGAGGGTTGGTGATGGCACATATTAAATGGGTACACCCCGATATAGCCCTCCTCCAGGAGACCCACCTGAAAGGAACGAAATGTGGGTTTCTTGCAAGAGGAACCTACAAAGTATTGGCACATGCGGGATTCACAGCGGGTTCACGGGGAGTAGCTATCTTGATTAAAAAATCCCCTCCCTTTACGGTAAATCGGACTTGGACGGATCCCCAGGGGACTTATGTAGGAGTTACAGGAACATAGGGGTGACGGAGGGCCACAATAGCCTCGATCTATGTGCCTGAGAAACTCCAGGCCAGGACCCTCTCCGGCTTGGCCGCTATTCTGTTAACACACCAGATACGTTACATATCATAGGAGGTGACTTCAATGACGTCATGTCTATCCCCATGGACCGATCAGGGAACCATGCTGACAACCCCCGACTACGCCTCTGGCTAGGGTTGTGACTACATTGGGCCTGACAGACGTATGTCTTTCTCCCCCGGCACGCACTTAGGACTGAGGATGAAGCCGAGTACCTGGCAAGGGGGATTTCGGATCATTCGCCCCTTTTGGTTCGGCTGGGTGGTCGGCCTAGGGCCAGCGGTGGGGGCTGGAGACTGACGGCATGGGATCTGCAAACTAATGAGCTACTGCAGGGCCTCCGAGCTGACACGAAAGTGTACTTTGCAGAAAATGTGGGATTGGTGCGGTCGGGCGTTGTAGTGTGGGAAGCCTATAAATCAGTGCTCCGGGACAGGGCCCAAAATCGAATCTCATGGGGGAAGCGGAAAGCGCAAGAGGAGCTTACCTCCCTGGAAACCCGAATATTAGAACTGGAGAGGCAATACCTGTCCGACAGGGACCCACAGGTGCTCCGGCGCCTGACTGATACCCAACAGCAATATAAAACCCTCGCAACAGACGAAGCCAAAGCACAGGCGCTAGCGACCCTCCACAGGTTATATGACGTGGGAGACAAGTCCGGAAAGCTGTTGGCTTGGCTAAGCCGTAAGAAAAGGGATGCCAGGTGGATAGAGGGCGTGGTTGATGGGCAGGGACAGCTGCAGAGGGGGGACGACCAGATAGTTCAGACCTTTGCCTCCTACTTCAGGGAAGTTTACAAAGCTAGGGAACTGGGGGAGGCAGACGAGATTATGGCCTATCTGACTACTATTCAAACCCCGATCTTAACGGACGAGGACAGAGAGTCCCTTGAAACTGACATATCTGCCGCTGAAATTAGAGAGGCAATAACCAGACTCTGTCCGGGGAAGTCCCCAGGTCTAAATGGACTTCCAGCTGAATTTTTAAAAAAGGGAGCCAATTTGTTGACGGCCCACCTGCTAGCACTGTTTTGGGACGCAACCCAAGAGGGCATCCTCCCACTTAACCTGCGGATGGCCACAATCATACCCATATATAAACAAGGTAGACCCACTGAGGAATGCGCGTCTTATCGACCAATCTCCCTCCTGAATGTGGAGGCTAAGCTATTGGCGACGATTTTGGCCCTCCGACTGCGCCAGGTGATTTCAGGTCTGGTACATCAGGACCAGACGGGATTCCTACCGGACAGGGCGACTAGGCAAAATTTGCGACGGACCCACAATTGGCTCATAGAGGTGAAGGGACGGGAGGACCCACATATGTTCCTTTCCCTGGACGCTGAAAAAGCGTTCAATGCTGTACACTGGCCCTTTCTGGAGGCAGCACTGCGTAAGTTTGGCGTTGGCCCCGACTTCAGGAAATGGGTGGGACGTCTATATAGCGACCCACCCCTTGGCTCCCAATCCTCATTTCCTTCATTATCGCCATCTCCTTTAATTTCCTTCTCTTCACTCTGCCTCCCTCTCACGTCCACCCAACATGCCCCTTCACAGCACTGACCATCACCCTCAGGACCATACCCTCTCTAAACATGGCCCCAACTCCTGGACCATTCTCTACCCCCCAAATCTCTCCAAACACGCTAGAAAAAATTTCAAACATAAACTCCTCATCCGCAACCCTGAAACACTCATTGTCGATAACTACCTCAGCCTCACCTCCCCCATTATTACCAACTACATCTTCTACTCCAAACGCCCTTCCAAATGGAAGAGCATCTTCCTACAACACCTCCTTATCTCTACATCAACCAAAATACCATATGGATGTAAAATATCCACCGCTCCCTCCCCAGCCTTTCATGGTGATATTGATATCTCCATCTTCAAAACAGGTAACATCCTCATACAAGCCTCGCCATCCCACCTCTCTATCTTTGAACACCACTTTAGCACTATGTCTCTCCTCCTTAACCACTTAGCGCCTAACACTCCTCCTCCCCAAACGAACAGAACCCCTCAAACCTCTTCCTCCCCCTCCCCCCACTCTACCTCCACTCTCAACCTCCAAAAATTTACCTCACCATCTCCCTCCCTGGACCCCCCTATTGATAACGACTACCCCCATCCCCAATTACCTACTTCTCATCCCCCACTTATCTCCCTCTCTCCCCTAACCCCCTTAACCCTTACTCCTCGGACCCCTCCTTGAATAACGGTAACCCCAAACTCCTGTCACCTACTTATCATTCCCCTCCCATGACCCGCCCTCCCCCTGTCCCTCCCCCAAACCTCCCTCCCCATGACCCAACCACTCACTTACTCCACTGTCTTTTCCCCGCAATCACCTATCACAACTCCTCACCCCTCTACTCCTACCAATCCCGTACACCCTCTGCTCCTCCCCTTCCTCTCTACCCTCCCCCTCAGGCTCTACCTACCCAACCCCCAACCCCCAATAAACACCCATCTCCCTCACACCCCCTCACCCTATCCCTCAATAATCACACATCCCCATCACACCAATATATTCGTTTCTCACTCGCTTCATGCCCTTTTATCCTCTCTGACCACATCACCTGAAGATTTCTGCCCCCTGTATAACCTAACCCCTCCACTCACACTTAACAGCTCCGCCACCCATCACTCCATACCTACTACCCTATCTCTCCCCTCACACAGCAGGCCTCCCTCCGCAACTAATCACGACCACTCCCTATCCCCAGACCATATTCCTCCCACCTCCTACGCCCCTTCATGCCTTCCCTGTACCCGGAATACCCCGAGCCTACACAACATTGTACCCGTCCTACCTACTTTAACTTCCGAACCCCTCACTCCTCCCAGCCCCATCACCCCTCACCCCACACCATCTACCACATCTCCCTCCTCACACATTAGTCCACCCTCTGCAAATAACACAGACCACGCACTCCCGATACCTCCCCTCTCCTCAATTGCCCAGATCCTACACAACATTGAATGTGACCTATCTAATTTAACCACGGAATTTGCCAGACTCAGAAAAGATTTCTTCTTCCACAGCACCAGAACCCTCCCCCACCATAAAACCACCATCCTCCCTCCCTCAAACATTCCCAATAACAAACACAACCTTTGGAGATCGCTCCCTCTCCGATGCCGTAAGCATAGACCTCTCCGCACCTCGAACCATCTCTCCCCGTCCGACCTCGCCGACCTATGTAACTCCTACCTTCCTAATCTGCCAACCACCAACCCTCCACTCCCCTATGCGTCCATCCCTGTTATCATAGGGACAAATAGAACCCCCTCCTCCCCCGCTTCCCCCAGACCACCACCCCAACTTACGCTGATCCACTCTTGCCCACCTTCCATACCCAACCCCACACCACTGAAGTGCATGCTAGTTTACTGTCGCTTCGCGGTCCTACACGCCACGGAAATCTCGGAAACCATTCTGAGTGAATCCATTGATATTGCATTCCTCACTGAAACCTGGCTAAATGACCACTCAATGAGCATACTTGACTTACTCTCCCCCCCGGGATACTCTATTCTTAGAAAAGACAGACCTAACAGAGTTGGGGGAGGGCTAGCCATTATCTTCAAAAAGGAACTTCAGATTTCCCTTGTCACTAACCCAGGCTACTCCTCATGCGAATACCTGAAAGCAGAACTGTTAACTCAAAACTCCCTCCCAATTCGTCTATGTCAAGAATTCCTGTCATGCGAGGGGAGGAAAACGGTAACCAGCGAAAACGGACTACATCTCCCAGGATGCTTAGCGGTTGAGAGGTTATGTAAACAGGAGAGCTGTTACATAACTCAAGGAAAACACGCCCTTATGTAAAACAGGAGAGCTGTTACATAACTCAAGGAAAACACGCCCTTATGTAAACAGGAGAGCTGTTACATAACTCAAGGAAAACACGCCCTTATGTAAACAGGAGAGCTGTTACATAACTCAAGGAAAACAACGCCCTATAAAGGGAGGAACCGGGAGGTACAACGCTGTCGGATATTGTGTTTACAACCGACGTACCTGCTTAGTGAAGAGCAGTGTTCCGGAGTGGTGCTCCAGTAAGGCAAGAACGGAGGTAGGTCGAGTCGTTACTCCCTGGGCCGTGTCTTGCCCCATCGTCACCTGTGAAGGACCCGGAAGCTCTACCGGATAACCATTGAGCTTTGCTTTTTGACTCGGCTGAGTCAAAGCGCAGTGGCGCTTTTGCTGGTTGGAGTCGTAACTCCCAGCCCGACCAGAGATACAGGGACTGCCAGCTGTAACGCACACCAGGAGGTGTTTGCCGCGTTACAGACTCGGAAGTCCACAGGATCGATCGAGCGGCTGCTCTCAGTTCAGTCTTCTTTGCTTGTGATTGGGGTATCGGTGATGCATCACCAGGAGGTGACTCCGCGTCCCGGTGCAGTCTGAGGAAGAGGTTGAGCGGCTGCTCCCTTCAGGTAGAGACCCCGGCTGGGTGTTTCCCTGACTCCTCGATTCTCCCCAACACTCTTCGTGCCCCTCACAGCCTACCGATTGGCATTGTCGGCCATTTCATTTCTGCCCTCTGTTGGCATACGCCGGGATCGGCGTATATGCAGAGGACGGTTAGGACCATCCGTGCTGTGGGCTGGTAACGTACTTAGCCTGGAGGATTCCAGTGACTATAACCTTTGTTTATTCCTTGTATTATTTTTGCCTTCATTAAAATAACTAAACCTTCACAAGTGGTTGCGTTCTCATTATCGTGTCTGTTAAACGATCCTGAGACGTTCAGGGCGTTACAAAATATCCGACCTTAATAACACTAACTGTCTCCCGGTCGATAACAGACATGGCAACACTTGATGATGTGCTGGCTGCTTTAGCGACCGTGCAAATTGAATTGGCTGCCTCCAGGCAAGAAACAGCCGATGTAAAAGCCAGACTGGATGCTATCCAATTGGACCCGCTCACGCCCAGCACCTCCCTCACGAACCAGACCCCTGCGGTAGTAGTGGAAATGCCGGTAGCCGTCCCCTTGGCAACACCAGAGAGGTACAGTGGGGATCCTAACACAGTGCAGGTTTTCCTCACACAAGTGGCGCTACATCTATCGTGCAAACCAAGGGCGTTCCCCACGAGTCAGGCTCGTGTGGCTTTCCTTATATCCTATTTGGCTGGAAACGCGGCACAATGGGCCGTACCTCTGGTGAGCAGGGACGACCCCATCTTATGTGATTGGGGTGCTTTTCGCGAGGAATTCCTGAAGGTCTTCGACAGAAGGGCTGACTCGTACACGGCGGACCGTGAAATGCTTGAGTTGAGACAGGGATCCAACGACCTGGTGCAGTATCTCAACGCGTTCCGAAGGCTGGTTGCGGAAACCAAGTGGCCTGTTGCTAAAACAGACGGCGCTCTTCCATCACGGGCTGTGCGATGAGCTAAAGGACGCCGTGGCTCATATTGACCCACAACCCAAGACATGTGAGGGCCTTATCAACCTGGTATTACGGCTGGAACATAGGCTAAGTGAAAGAAAGGGGGATCATGGGAGAAAAGGAAAATCCCTTCCATCCTATGTGACAGTGGGAAGTCCTGAAACTTCCACCGCATCCAAGGGAGAACCCATGGACATCGGCGCAATACGAGCGAGCCTCACAGCCACGGAGAAAGAGTCACGCCGTAAACAAGGATTGTGCCTATATTGTGGCAAAAAAGGCCACTACGTACGTGAATGCCCTGCCAAACCGAAGACGTCACGTTATCGGGCCAACCGGTCGGTAACAGCCGTGGTGGACGTACCAGCGGAAAACTAGAGGACTCCCAGACCAAAGAAGGGGCATCTCGGAGTCACTCATCCATCCCTTCACTTTCCAACTCGGTCACTAAGGGACAACGACACCTGTTTCTCACGGTGCACGTGGGAGTGCATGACCAGTGGATACCCGTTGTGGCCATGGTGGATTCAGGGGCCACTGGCATGTTTATGGACCACAACGAGGCATGCAGGCTAGGGCTAGTGCTTCTTCCCAAAGCTGTACCCGAAGACGTCTATGCTGTAGACGGAAGGCGATTGGTGACGGGGCCCATCGGGCAGCACACGGGGGTCCTTCCGATGAGATGTGGGAGGAACCATTTGGAACAAATCGATTTTAACATCATCCGAGCGCCCCAATATGGCGTCATATTGGGATTGCCGTGGCTACAGAAACACAACCCCTCTGTGGATTGGCCAACACATCGCATCAAACTGACGTCACCGTATTGCATCCTGCATTGTGGCATAGGAACGGAATCCCTTGACGCAGATAAGAGCGGGAGTCAGACGGTGGCTACAGCGGCAGAAAAAGATGTGGCTCTCCCCCAGGCTTATCACAGTTTTGAGGATGTATTTGATGAGGTGAAGGCGGAAGTGCTACCACCACATAGACAGTTTGACTGCCAGATCGACCTGGTGCCAGGGGCCAGCGTTCCCAGCGGCAGGCTGTATGCCCTGACGGAGCCCGAAAACGTGCATCTCCGGGGGTACCTGGATAAACTCCTCAAGCTAGGATTCATCCGCCCGTCCAAGTCTCCGGCCGCCTCGCCACTCTTCTTCATCCCGAAGGCTAATGGGGAGCTGAGAGCCTGTGTGGACTTTAGGGCATTGAATGCGATAACCGTAAAGAATCGGTACCCCTTGCCTCTCATCAGTGTACTCCTGGAACAGGTCAAGAAAGCTCGTATCTACACCAAGTTGGATTTGAAAGGGGCATACCATCTGGTGCGCATGAGGGACGGAGACGAGTGGAAGACCGCCTTTAAGACCAGGTTCGGCCTTTTTGAGTACCTCGTCATGCCGTTCGGTCTGTGCAACGCCCCGGCAGCCTTTCAGTACTTTTTGAATGAGGTATTCAGAGAGGAGTTGGATATCTACGTGGTCGTATATATCGACGACATCCTCATCTATTCGTCCAGTGTGGAGGAGCACGTACACCACGTCAAAGCTGTGCTCCAAAAGCTGAGGGAAAACATGCTGTTTTGTAAACTCAGCAAGTGTGACTTCCACGTCACATCCGTGGAATTCCTCGGAGTGATGCTGAGTCCAGAGGGACAGGAGATGGCAGAACGAAAGATCAAGGCGGTGAAAGAATGGGCGGTGCCCCAAAGCGTGAAGGACGTCCAAAGTTTCATTGGCTTCGCCAACTTTTACAGGCGGTTTATAGATGGATTTTCAGGATTGGTGGCCCCAATCACACAGCTACTGAGGAAGTCCAAGGAGTTTGTCTGGTCCCCTGAAGCGAACAAAGCCTTTGAGGCCCTGAAAAGCGCCTTTGGTAAGGCACCGGTGTTGGCTCACCCCGATCCGGATCTCCCCTACGTGGTGGAAGCGGACGCATCGGATGTGGCGCTGGGGGCTATCTTGTCCCAACGCAACCACGACACGGGGTGCTTCATCCCGTTGCGTACATGTCCCGCAAACTCAACGACGCCGAACGCAACTACCATATTGCGGAGAAGGAGCTTCTCGCAATCAAGGACGCCTTCACCGAATGGAGGCATTGGTTGATGGGGGCAAGACATGTGGTATCAGTGTACACGGACCATCGGAACCTACAGTTCATGACGGCCACAAGACACCTTTCTCCCAGACAGCTGCGGTGGATGATCTTCTTTGCGGGGTTCAACTTCCGCATCACATATCGGCCGGGGACGGAAAACCGGAAGGCGGACGCCCTGTCCCGTCAATCTGCAGTTAAGGAACCATTGCCTGCGACCGAGCATTCCATCATTTCCCCGAGGATGGTATTGGGGGTTATCCAACCGGATACTTTCCTGAGGGGAATAAAGAGAGGGATCAGGTCATTCGCATGGCGGAGGTGGCTCCTCAGTCACAGAGAATGGCAGCTGAAGGACGGGATACCCCTGAAGGGCAGGTGCCTATTGATACCCACGCCTAGGCTAAGGAAACAAGCATTCATCTGGTGCCATGACTCTCCATGCGCAGGTCATTTGGGCTTTGAAAAAACGGTGGCTAGCATGGGACGGCATTTCTGGTGGCCAACCATGAGAGTGGATGTCAGGAGGTGGGGACAGGAGTGTCCTACGTGTGCTACCATGAAGGCCGACCATGGCCGAACCCAAGGGCTCTTACATCCACTTCCGACCCCGGATAGACCATGGGATAGCATATCACTGGACTTCGTGGTGGGCCTACCGGTAGACCAGGGGATGACGGCAATACTGGTGGTGGTGGATTACTTGACGAAAATGGGGCACTTCATCCCCTGCAAGAGAGTCCCTACGGCCAGGGAATTGGCGTCACTACTCCTAAAGAATGTGGTACGACTGCATGGATTACCTGGGGTGATCGTGTCGGACCGGGGGTCGCAGTTTACTGCGCAATTCTGGAAGACTTGGTGCACTGTGCTGCATGTTAAGACCGCCCTGTCCACCAGCTACCACCCTCAAACGGACGGCCAAACCGAGCGCCTGAACCAAACGCTCAAACAGTATCTGCGATGTTTTGTGGACCAGGGCAGGGAAGAATGGGTCGACTTGCTATGGGTTGCAGAGA
The DNA here is from genome assembly GCF_964204655.1 of Triturus cristatus. Lineage (NCBI taxonomy): Eukaryota > Metazoa > Chordata > Amphibia > Caudata > Salamandridae > Triturus > Triturus cristatus. Next base: position 1,808,529,508 of record NC_140589.1, read on the forward strand.
TCGCCTATAACAACGCCACTCACAGCTCCACACAGTCATCTCCGTTCTATAGCAACTATGGCCAACATCCCAGGTTCTTGCCATTTCTACATCCGTTCAGAGAGGACAGGATTCCCGCCACAGCGGACAGGGTGGCACACATAAAAGACACGTTGATGCGCTCAAGGGCTGTCCTAATAGAGGCCAAGAGAAGATACAAGGCTGCGGCAGACAGGAAGAGAAGGCCCGGGCCACTGTACCGCACTGGAGACTACGTCTGGATATCCACAAGAAACATGAGGTTTCGAAAGAACAGTGTGTTCCATCCCAAGTACATGGGCCCCTATCGAATTACCAAGTGTATGGGTCCCGTGAACGTGAAGGTGTGCTTGCCCCAGTCATTGCGGATACACCCTGTCTTTCATGTATCATTGCTCAAACCAGCACCCTCCAAGCCGTCTGGGACACCTAGGCCGGTATGCGTGGAGTCGGAGGTGGAGTATGAAGTGTCGGGCATACGGGCGTCCCAATGGCGCAGGGGGAAGCTGTGGTACCTGGTTGCGTGGAAAGGCTATGGCCCGGAGGAGCAGTCATGGGAACCGGCTGAAGGGGTTCATGCTCCGCGCTTGGTCTCCTTGTTCCATCGGCGTTTTCCTGCCAGCGCTGGACCCGTGGGGAGCCGCTGAGAGGGAGGATGTACTGTCAAGAATTCCTGTCATGCGAGGGGAGGAAAACGGTAACCAGCGAAAACGGACTACATCTCCCAGGATGCTTAGCGGTTGAGAGGTTATGTAAACAGGAGAGCTGTTACATAACTCAAGGAAAACACGCCCTTATGTAAAACAGGAGAGCTGTTACATAACTCAAGGAAAACACGCCCTTATGTAAACAGGAGAGCTGTTACATAACTCAAGGAAAACACGCCCTTATGTAAACAGGAGAGCTGTTACATAACTCAAGGAAAACAACGCCCTATAAAGGGAGGAACCGGGAGGTACAACGCTGTCGGATATTGTGTTTACAACCGACGTACCTGCTTAGTGAAGAGCAGTGTTCCGGAGTGGTGCTCCAGTAAGGCAAGAACGGAGGTAGGTCGAGTCGTTACTCCCTGGGCCGTGTCTTGCCCCATCGTCACCTGTGAAGGACCCGGAAGCTCTACCGGATAACCATTGAGCTTCGCTTTTTCACTCGGCTGAGTCAAAGCGCAGTGGCGCTTTTGCTGGTTGGAGTCGTAACTCCCAGCCCGACCAGAGATACAGGGACTGCCAGCTGTAACGCACACCAGGAGGTGTTTGCCGCGTTACAGACTCGGAAGTCCACAGGATCGATCGAGCGGCTGCTCTCGGTTCAGTCTTCTTTGCTTGTGATTGGGGTATCGGTGACGCATCACCAGGAGGTGACTCCGCGTCCCGGTGCAGTCTGAGGAAGAGGTTGAGCGGCTGCTCCCTTCAGGTAGAGACCCCGGCTGGGTGTTTCCCTGACTCCTCGATTCTCCCCAACACTCTTCGTGCCCCTCACAGCCTACCGATTGGCATTGTCGGCCATTTCATTTCTGCCCTCTGTTGGCATACGCCGGGATCGGCGTATATGCAGAGGACGGTTAGGACCATCCGTGCTGTGGGCTGGTAACGTACTTAGCCTGGAGGATTCCAGTGACTATAACCTTTGTTTATTCCTTGTATTATTTTTGCCTTCATTAAAATAACTAAACCTTCACAAGTGGTTGCGTTCTCATTATCGTGTCTGTTAAACGATCCTGAGACGTTACAGTCTACACAACATCTATCGCCCCCCGGGACCACCACATCCCTTCATTGAGGACTTATCGGATCTACTGGCGCAATCGGCATTATCCAACTCAAAAAATCTCTTTCTTGGGGATCTTATCCTCCATTGGAATGATACCAATGACCCCACCATCTCCCTCCTCACTACACTTCTTGAAATTAACAAACTCAAACAACTATGCCAATCTCCAACTCACACTAAAGGATCCATACTTGACGTCATTCTGTCCAACGAAGATCTGACCTCCGTTTCCAATATCATCCCCACTGACTGGTCCGACCATCACCTTATACTGTTCACCATTGCTACCTCAGCAAACCTCCCCGCCCCTAAAACTGTCAGACCTAAGAAATTGACCAGAAACCTAAAAGGCATCCCCCCAGGTGTTCTACAATCGAATCTCCAAGCTCAACTTCTTCTCATTCCCCCCTCACAAAATGCAAATGAGCTCACTGAACTATTTAACAATACTGTTACAGATATTATTGACCAACTGGCCCCGCCTAAACTCAAAAACCAAAGAAACACCCCCTCAAACTCTTGGTTTAATACAGAGATAAATAATGAAAGACGGGCACTCAGACTGTCGCAAAGAACCTGGAGACACCATCCCTCACCCTCCCATCTTGCACTTCTCAGACGTGCTAGATCCACTTACAAAAAACACATCCTCAAAGAAAAGGCATCCTTCTTCCGCACTCAACTTGATCGTGTCAAAAACAGACCCAGGGAACTCTTCAAAATCCCCCCCCGCACCTCCAAATATGACAGCCTCATCAGACAGATGTGAAGTAATTGCCCACTTCTTCTCGGAAAAAATTGCCAAAATTGATCAATCCTTCCTTCCCACACAACTATCCTCCAACTCCCAATCCAATCTTGTCCTCACCTCTAATGCCTACTCCACATCCCCCCTTCCAGACGACACCTTCTCTCCTCTGCCCTCTATCCTACCGCTCCCCAGCGAGCCTCCTCACCCACCCATTTCCATACCCCACCACCACTCCACAGGCCTCTCACCTTCCACATCTCCAGTAACCAACTCCCCTAAATCTCAACTTAAGAACAATGCCTCCTTGCTCAACTTTCTCCCCGTCACTGAGCTTGAAGTCCTCAATATAATTGGCAATCTAAAACTGTCCTCCCACACAAAAGACCCAATACCCTCCAACCTTGTCCCTGCCCTTAAGCACATCATCACCCCATTCTGGACCAAAATCATCAACACCTCTCTCTCCACGGGCTGTGTCCCCACCTCCCTTCAGCTTGGTCAAATCTCACCCATAATCAAAAACCCCAATGCTGATCCCAATGACCTAAATAATCTCCGCCCCATCACTAACCTCCCCCTTCTCTCAAAGGTACTTGAAAAATGTGTCCTACTACAACTAGACAAACACATAGAAAATTTCAACCTTCTCGACCCCTTTCAATCTGGCTTCAGAAAAGGCTGCAGCACCGAAACGGCAATGCTCAATGTCATAGATGACATCCATCAATCACTTGACAATGGCGAGACCTGCCTTCTTATACTTCTTGATCCCTCCGCAGCATTCGATACATTCAACCATTCAGCCCTACTTAATGTGCTTAGGACCCGTTTCGGCCTTAATGGCTCTTATCTACAACACTGTACTCAGCAAATCAAAATTCAAAACTGTCTCTCTACCCCCACTCCTGTCTCCCTTGGAGTCCCCCAAGGATCTATTCTCTCTCCCTCCCTCTTTAACCTCTTTATGGAAGCCCTGACCCTCATTCTTAACCAAGCAGGCATAAGTTACCACCTCTACGCCGATGACACCCAAATCTATTACAAGATTAAAACTCATGCTGACATCTTACACCTGAACAATACCCTTACCAAGATCCAAACCTGGTTCCATTCCAATCATCTCAAACTCAGCCGAAACAAAACCGAAATCATTCTCTTCTCTCCCAAAAATAACCCTCTACCCGTTCAATCTTGGATCTCTGACCTAAATGTACTCAATTGCTCACTCACCCTGTCCAACTCCATCAAATCTCTTGGCATCACTATCGACAACACCCTAACCCTTAATGTTCACATCAAAAACTCTGCCAAAGGAGCCCTCTTCACTCTCCGTCACCTCAAGAAAATCAAACCATTCATACCCACTGATGATTTCAAACTCGTAGTTCAGTCTCTTGTTCTGTCACGTATTGATTATGGTAATGCCATCCTTAATGGAATCCCCAAGGTACACCTAGCTCCAATCAAAGCTGTGCTCAACCTTGCTGCCAGGCTCATCACGGACTGCAAACGCTTCGATCATATATCCCCGGCTCTCAAATCTCTTAAATGGCTCCCTATCGAAGGCAGATCTGCCTACAAAACCGCCTGGATTACTCATAAAGTCCTCCACCAAAACACTCCGCAGTACCTCTCAAAGAAACTCCACATTGCGGGCTCCACTCGACCTCTGAGAAGCACCAACACCCTACTCCTAATCCCACCTCTGCATAAAAAGAAAACCACACAATCTCGCTCCTTCTCAGGCAATGTCCCTATTATCTGGAATGCCCTCCCAAAAAACCTGTGCTGTAATCCCTCCTATTCTAGTTTAAAAAAAGACCTCAAAACCCACCTCCTCAATTATTATTGGGGTTCCTAACCTGTGTCCTACTCCTGATCTCTTATCAATCATACTATATTTGTTCAGTAATATATACCCTGTTCCCCTGTTCACCATTTACCTAATTACTTAAATGTATAGCTCCTGCCCCTGTTTATTTATCTTGATTTGTATAATGATCATGTTGTTTGTACTTTGTATATTTCAAATTATTTTTGCGCTACCTTTCATATGCTTTGATACCCTATGTGCCTTATACTATCCTTACCTTGTAAAGCACTCTGATACCTCTGGGTCTAGCCAGCGCTATATAAAACCTTCAAAATTAAAATAAAAAATAAATATACAGACCCCAGAGCCCGGGTTAAGGTGAACGGGATCATATCTGAGGATTTTCCTATTAGGAGGGGGACCCGGCAGGGATGCTCTCTATCTCCACTACTATTCGCCCTCACCATCGAAATAGTGGCCTAGAGGTCTGGGAAAGGACAACAAAGATGATGGGGTGGACACATAAACCAACAAAGCAGACATCAGTATGGACCTGTTCCTGGCTGAGGGAGCTCCACAAACTCAAGGGTTTTGGAGTCTGGGATGACATTAGAATCTCCACACTGGGGGACCTGGTAGTGAAGGGGGATCTTAAGCCCTATGGGACCCTGGCGACGGAGTACGGGCTACACCCCACTCAGTTCCTTAAATACGTGCAACTGCGTCATGCGTGGAGGGCTGAGGTGGCACTTTCCTCTTCCTTGCCAGAATATGCCCCGTTGGAGGGTCATCTGCTGCAAGAACAGATACCCAATAAGTTAGTATCCCTGACATATAAGATCTTAAATAATAACACACCAGATAGATTGGGGAGACTGAGAGCAACCTGGGAAAGGGACTTGGGTGAGCTGGACACAATAGAGTGGGAAGCAGCCCTGATGCACCACAGGGAAGTCGCGATTAAATCCCGGCTACGACTCATCCAATATAAGATCCTGCACAGGGTATATTATAGTAGAGTTCGGCTACACCACATGGGTCGAGCCAGTGACTCCTGTTGCCTTCGTTGCGGGCACTCGCAGGGGGACTTCTACCATGTTATTTGGGACTGCCCCATAATCCACACTTATTGGACACAAATCCTGAGTGAGTTGAATAAGGTGCTGGAGACCGCGCTCTCAGTGGAACCAAAATTTGTTTTATTGAGAATAACTACTGATGTAGACCTGAGCCGCCCGCATCTGATCTTTGCAATGCTGGCCCTTGTGGTGGCCAAAAGGGACGTGGCGCGGGCGTGTGGAGCGGCGATACCTCCCCAACTGGGGGAATGGAGGAGGGGTATGGACCTATATATGGTGGCGGAAAGGGTCACCTACAAAGCGAGGGGCTGTCCCCGGAAATTCCACAGAGTGTGGGGAAAATGGAGGAGGTACCATGGTCTTGATGGGGGTCTGGGACCAGATTGACACGCTGAGAGTCCTACTGAGCAAGGCCTTGTCCCAAGCTGATGGGGGACGGTCCATGGGCATTAGGCCTGAGGGGAGTCGATGGAGAATAAAAGGGCACTATGGAATTCCGCCCTGTGAAAGGAAACTGGATATTGTCGGACTGATGATCATGATGTTGTCACTATGGGTGATGGGTGGGGGGACGGAGGAGCGCCTGGGTATGTGGATAATCACTTGTGACTTGCCAGCTGTGTTTGTGTTGGTTAAAATGCAAATAAAAATATTTATTAAAAAAAACCAGTGGAGCAAGACACCCCAACCACCAGGCCACGGTAACTCACGGACAAGGGAAAGCACAACAAGGGCCCGAAAATGAGCCCAGGGACAAAATCCAGACAACAGACACAGAGGCAGCACGCAAGAGTCCAGGCCCTCGAAACATACCCAAAAAATGCCATACAACACCTCGGCCATACCGAGAGATGGAAGTACACTCTGGGACGAAGGGGGCCCCCCGGCAACGAGGCCAAGGAGTCCAAGAACAAGCTGCAAAGCAGAGAGCCACACTCCTGCCGCAAATGTAAGCAGACAACGAGGAAGGCAGAAAAAACCACACAGCGCCTCTGCCCAACATAGCGTCCCAAGCCCCAGGAGGGATTCGGGGAATGCAAAAGAAAGACGATCCCATATCGCCTGTGCCCCCACACAGCAACCACAGAAACAGCCCAGGGAAGGAAGGGCAGGCGCCAACAGCAGCCCACCCCCATCAGAAACACAGAAGCCAACAGCCCCTGGAAACCCCAGGAGGATGCCCAAAAAGGGAACAACCAGGTCAAACCCCGCACCATAAAGGAGAGCAGGAGGAACAGACTGCAGGCCCAAAGCCCCGATGGAGGTGCTACCACCAGCACGGCCAATAAAGACAAAACACACAGTTCCAACTGAATGCATGAAGCACTACCCAAAGGAACCCTCGCTGGCAGAAAAGGAAGAGTGAGAAAACACCGGGAAGGCCCCAACGCAGCCACCATTTGCATAAAAAAGGAACAATGACTCCATCCTTGACCAAGAACTCACAATAAGTGAGACAGCAGGAGCGGCATTCACAACATCTTGAGGAAGAGCAGCTACCACAACTGCCAGATCACAGCGCCACATCCAGGCAAACAATCAGGGAACCAACGCAACCAAGGGAAGAAGTAGAGGACCCTCCTATACATAGCACAAACTCGCAAGGCGGAGCACAGGCAGGAGTTGAACCCACATCCTGCGCGAGCCGGAGCCACCAGCAGCCCAAGACCAACCAGAGTCCAAAAACCCATAAGCCCAATCACAGAATGCGCCATGAAGCAGGTCACAGGAATATGCGAGGCTGAAACCCGAACCAGGACCCCCAGGACTCAAGCCAGCAGCCCGAAGCAGTGCCAGATCCAAACAAAGGAAAATTGCAAGGCACACACATACCTCTTGCTGCAAATGGAGCCCAGAAAACGTGTTTTGAGAGTGCATGCATCACATGTAGGAGGCCCCGGGGCCAAACCCCGGCAACTCCAGGAGTCTCCGTGGCCCAACTCAGCAGGTTTCTGAAGGCCAGACCACTATCAAGCACAGAAACCGAAACGGGCCAGCAGAAGAAAAACGAGCAGAAACGAGAGCACAAAACCAAAGTGCCCTCGGTGAAGATGGTAGTGTAAGAGTCTGCAACCCCACCAATAGGTCCCTGCGAAGCAGGCAACACTACCAGCTCACCAACACTGACGGAAGCCAGGTGCGCAGTGCGAGGACAATGAAGTGCGCATGCGTGTGAGCAAGACACCGCAATGCGAAGAACCGCATATGTGTACAGTGCAGAAGTCCGTTGCTCCACAACTAGACAAGATACCGTGAGCAGCGCTCGATATTGCGGTCCGGGCACCTACCGTCATTGTCCCATTGGTCACTCGAGCAGTTGAGGAGTCCGTCACCCTGCACCCGAGCATCTCCGGGCGCCACCAACGGACACACATGTGTGCTTATCAGCATTGCAAGCGCACCTTAGTCTATGGTTGGTGAAACGCAGCACACTACGCATTTACATGGCGCCAACATGGAAAGGGTATTTGCGAGGAGAGCCGTGCTAGCACGGTGAGGCCGAGGAACGGGCCAGAATGCGGGATCGCACGGCACAGGGTCCCACTGAGGAAAAGGCAGCAGCGTGTGGCACCCTGTGCACGCTACAACGTGCGCGGCTCCCAGCAATGTGTGCGCCCACCCCATCCGTGAGAGGGCGCAGCAGGAGGAAAAACGCAGGGCGCAGAGTCCCCACTCAGCAGGGAGACCAACGGGGCAGGAGCCTAAAGGAGCAGCCAGACCAAAATCTGCCAAGGACAGAAAGTGCGCTCCCGGCGCCGCCAAAACCCCACGCAGCCAGGCTACCTGCCGCGAGGAGCGTCACCCCCGGAGGCAGTTCACAAACCTCCTTGACCCCAGCACAGCAGCGCACCCACACCCGGACCCAGCAGACAGAATGGACGCGAGTCCAGGGTGATCCAGGAGCCGTCCAGACAACCACCAGGCCAGAGAAGACCAAACAGGTGAGCCCTCTCAGTGCATAGCTACCAAGGATTCAGAGTGCTTATGTATGACATTTCCGTAATGTCAGTGTAATTATGAGTGATATTCGGGGACTATGACAGACAAGCAAAATCAAGTAATGAAGACGAGGGAAACCTGTAAATATGAGACATTAAAACCTCATTGTTGCCAGGTTTTCAGTGTACTAATGAGCGACATTCAACTACCAAAGCCGACAGCAATTATTTAAAAAGGTACTCCTTGACTGGACTTACTGATGGCTAAAATCATTATACCCCGAGTGTTCGGTTAACATCCCCCACCCCTGCCGACCGGTAGTGAGTGCGACTTCAACTAAGTCGCGCAGCTCCTGTAAAAGTGGCTGTACACCACAGACTACTAGACTGAGACTGTGTGTGAACTTCAGCTGTAACACATAGGGCAGGCAGTTGATGACCATGCTACAACCTATCTTTCATAAATTATTATAAGCCAAACATTTTTATTAGCAGAGAGTAGACTGATAAAATATACACAATTCAGGGCACGGGCACACTTATTTTTTGAGGTGAGCAGAGTGGCATTTCAGTTACGGGCTCCCGCGACAAACGTCCTATGGCTACACAGTGGTGTTCTGAGCTCCACAGCAGCCGTGGTCCTTGGGATTGGTTCCAGGTCCGTCCAGCAGTCGCGGGGCTCAACACTGATTGTAAAAGTTTGTTTACTGTGCAGTGATGCAAGCCCAGTGAAATTGCCACAGCCAGCCTCTTAACCCTGCAAACTTATTATGCATTGCTTGAATGAGGATCCACGTGTGTGTCGGATTTAAAAATAGAACAGAGAGAGAAAGCGAAACTATTCAAATAAAAGTACACTGCAGAACGGCTTGGCCATAACAAGACTTCCGGAGCAACCAAGGTTTTTTTTCTGGTGCACCCCAGGGACTTCACGTCTGGGAAGCCTGTGCACTCTTTTGCAATGCAATTCTACTCGCATTTACGCGAGGTATTGCATTAAAAATGCGAGTGCGGGTGTGAAAGAAGGCACGAACGGGAGTGTGGGGGTGAAGAGTTGGCAAAAAATCACGGACTGCGTGATGGAGAGGGAGGGGGGACACAGGTAAAAAATAATGTTCAGTAAAGGTGCCAATAGACTCGGATGTGTACAAATTACGCTATGGACATTAGGAGGGGGGACTAACAAGGGAATAACCAATCAGAAGGTACCATTTAGGATAGAAGCCAAACAAAAAGATGGGCGGAGAGTGGGCGGAGCTTAGGCGAAGCTTCCCCACTAAAGTATATACCATATGCCTCGCAAAGAGTGCAGCGTATGCGCTGCAGCGCTAGGCGCGAGACATAAAAAGAGGTAGGGTTTGTTTCAAATAAAGCATAATTATAACATCACTGTAAACGATTGGCCCGATGATGACAGCGCAGGAAATCTAATAAGTGCTGTTGCTCATTAGTTGCCTCGATTCCAAACGTGTACGGCGTCTCTTTTACTGAGAAGATGTGCACGCGTACAGACGCGCAATGTACACATCTCCTGTCCCCCTTCCGTCGTCGCAAGCCTCACGCAGTTTCACTTTGGTAATGTGCACGCGCGCTCAATTCGGGATGTCCTCAAGCCCCGATGAGCGACGCGCTTTCGCTTGTTTGTCTTGCATCAGCGAATCTGGTGTGAGAGCGCTTGTAAAGCAACACCTATGTTTTAGTGTATTCCAATACCCCAAGGGAGCCCACAGTAAGTGACACTGCTCCAGCCCTAGACTGGCCTATCCACATTGCAAAGGGCCGGCTTGGCCTGACTATTGTTGCAGGGATTCTGCTCATGCACAGAACTATGCGCAGGAAACCAGGACCTCAGTGAATTGCGGTGTACCAAAAACTCACTTCCGTACCCAGAACCCCAATCCGACTAGCATCAGTGTCCCATTCGTTATCCGTATTCTCTCGGAGCTCCCAATGTATAGACAACCCAGAACAAGCAACTTAGAGTACTCTCAGGAATGGTGGGAATCAGAAAGACCTGTTTGTTATTATTCTCATATCAGTCCACAACAAGAGTAATCAGAGACACGGTAAAGTTTAAAATGTTTATTTTATAAACTACGTGTCCTAAGATGCAGTACCTTAGCTAACATAAGCAGACAAATGATTATAATTAAAACCATCAGCATTGTTACAATACCATAGAAAATGAAGGGAGAAATCATATTACAAATGACAGTGGAATACAACCACCCTTCCTTCACCAGTGAGCTAGTATTATTATACTAATAGAAGGTCTCTAGGTTTGAATGGGGAACCCTATACCGTAAAGATCAGCTTAGGTAAATCACATCACAGGATCAGCTTTGCTCTGCACCTGGAAAGTTCTTCTCCAGAATGTGTGTCTAATGCATGCAAACTGCAATATTAAAGGCTCTCTACTTTCAGGTATTTGCAGCTGTGTGCGTGTTATGGCTAGAGAGTGGGCCGATCAACCTGAACTCAAAAACATACATTGTTTGGCAGCTCAGACTGTTTCTGCACACAATGTTCAGACCAAGGTCGCAGTGCACGTCTAGAGATGTGAACAACAGACAGTTCTCATGTGAAGAAAAGGCAAGCAAGCAGTTTTCAAATAATAACATGTATCTGCAGTGTCTTGTGCAAAAGCAGCAAAAGTGGCAAGATGGCGTTTCTAACATCTAACGCGCTTATGCTAACATAGCAATGTATGTATCTAAAATGCTGCCTCCACTACACTATCACTGCCCCGTTTCTTTACCCACTTTTCAGAGGGAGCGGCTTCACATGCGATTAACCAGCCTCCAGTTTGTTCTACCTATCCGTGGCATCATATTTCACTAACCTTGGCCCAGCCCTACCCCTCTTTTTAAGTGAGATAAAAAACGGGAGTCTCTCATAGGGGCGTGACCGCTGTAATAAAGGGCGTGGCTTAAAACACAAGCTAAAAATGTGTGCTTAGCATAGCGTGCCACCCGACTGGTATTTTGCTACTTCTATCCATTCATCCATATATATTACACAACAAATAACATTACACCTACAACAAGCCCGGACTATTGGCTTAACGTTGCTTTCCATACGTTGCTTTTCTGTCCATCACTTTCTCCCTGCTGCTGCTTCACGTTTTTTTTGTATTATTCCGTTACAAGCGCACAGCTTTTTTTTAATTAACGTTGCTTTCCACCCGTTTTTTAAAATTCCTTTACGAGCGCTGCTTATGTCATGCCGCCTTCCTGAACAGCAATGGTAAACTCCCTTGCTTTCAAAACGGCCACTTGCAGACAAACTCTTCATGTACAACAGGATTCGTGTGGTTATTTTGTTTTATGGCTGGAAAAGGTAGCCTTTAGGTTTAAAAAAAAAAAATGGTGTTTAAATAATTATTCGCTTGGAAAACTTTAGACTTCATTGTCATTGCAATTTTTGACATGCTTCAAAAAGCATTCGTATGCTCCGATTGAGTGTGTACTCAGAAGTACCCCATGGCACAATTAGGCACTGACTTAAGTGATTCCCGATCATCGTGCACTAAGTAGTCCCCCCCCCCCCCCCCAAGCCAAAGCAGGCGCCTACTTCTGTGCTTAGAGTGAAGGTATGGCTGGTGGACAACTCTCAAAAAACACATGAACAGGGGTGACTGAAAATTTACGTCTTATCTTACCAGGTTAATCATGCAAAATCTCATATTTTACAAACACTCTCTCCCTTCTATCTCACTCTTGCTCGCAAATACATTCTACACACAGGCGAGTGCTTCCTCCTACTGCCACATACCCTCCTGCGTATCTCACCAGGTCGCTCCTCTCCAATCCCCAGCTGTCCCTGTACCCCCTCCAGTATCAGCCAGCCCTGCGCCATCTGCCGACCCCCACCATATTCTTCCAGGACTACAGACTTCATTTCCTACCCCCGACAGGACGAAGGCATCGAGGCAGAACCTTTCAGCCCCTGACGCCCCTCCATACAGCTACTCCCTCCCCACATTCTTTACAGTTACGCCATACATTGTGCGATGCCTTGCAGCATGTCCACAGAGCTCACGGAGTGCTCGGTGTACCTCTCTGCCCCGGCGGCCGTTCAAGGACACTTCGGCCTCGGATTTAGACTCGGAGCCTCAGCGCGGATAGATGGCGTGTCTTCACTGGCGATCCTCAGGTTGCGCCGGGACAGCCGATGTGCATGCTTACGGCATCTTGTGCGCTCCCACTGCGCTTTCAGTTTCGCTCCTGCCCTCCAGCAACTTCCAGACATCAATTACAATGTCAAGAGAAGCCCCATCATTAATCGGCTTCCTAGAAACAGACAGGAGGTTTCTGTAGTGGAAAGTTTGACTCATCCTGAGGCAGCACAGAGGGTTAAACTGCCTGCTGCTAAGAAAGTGTCCCACTAGTTTTTCTTTCCTTTGGCGTGCAGTCAAGTACCCTTGACCCTAGGTACTGAGTTGGGCTCTGGCCTAGTCAGAGAAACCACTCAGGCTGTTCTTGTTTGTGATGGGAGCATGGATATGACCCCCTCTGTGAGTCCCAGTAACTTGGGCAAGTACAGGCAACAGCCTTTAATCAATGGAGTACAGGCTTTGGCATTCAGGGACACAGGAGCAAGTGTCACTATGGTGACAAAAGATCTTGTGGATCCTGGGCAGATTATACTTGGTGAAATGTACCAAGTGACCAATGCTAGCAATGTCAGAACAGACCATTCTGTGGCAGTTGTTAACTTCTCCTGGGGAGGGGTAACTGGCCTTAAGAAGTTTGTGGTGAGTACAGACCTACCAGTCGAATGCTTGCTGCTAAAGACCAGAAGTCTTCACAAGGGCCCCAAAAATCTTCTTCAGGTGGGGATTCACAGTCTAACAAAGGGAAAGGCCAAAAGAAACCATGGTGCAAAATCTGTAAGCAAAAGACACACTGGACCAGTGATTACACCAAGTCCAAAGAGAATACTCCAGCCCCCACCAATGCCCCTAAGGCACCAGCTCCCCCTAGTGCAGTTACAATTGGTGGTACCAACTTCATGTCTGGTTACTTAAGGGCAATGTAGAAGGAGTGTGGAGTGACTTACAAGTTCACCACACCCTACCACCCACAATGCAATGGTTTGGTTGAAAGGTTCAACAAAACCTTAAAGGGCATGATTAAAGGGCTCCCAGAAAAGCTTAGGTGAAGATGGGACATGCTCTTGCCCTGCCTTTTGATTGCATACAGGGAGGTGCCACAAAAGGGGGTTGGCTACATCCCCTTTGAACTTTTGTTTGGTCACCCTGTCAGGGGTCCATTGTGTTTGGTGAAGGGAGGATGGGAGTTACCTCTCAAGCACCCCAAGCAAGACATAGTGGACTATGTACTTGGTCTCCGCTCCAGGATGGCTGACTACATGAAAAAGGCAACTAAAAACCTTGAGGCTAGCCAGGAACTGCAAAAAGCCTGGCATGACCAAACGGCTGTACTGACTGTTTACCAGCCAAGACAGAAAGTGTGGGTGTTGAAGCCTGTGGCCCCAGCAGCTCTCCAAGACAAATGGAGTGGACCCCACACTATTGTTGAACAGGAGGGAGAGGTTACCTACTTAGTAGACCTAGGAACTCCCCGGAGTCCCCCCAGGGTTCTCCCTGTCAACAGGCTAAAGCGATATGTAGACAGGGCTGACATGGGCTTGCTCATGGCTACTGATGAGGGACAGGAGGAAGAGAGTGACCCGCTCCCTGACCTCCTCTCACAGAACCCTGATGATGGGTCAGTTGAAGGTGTGGCCTTGGCAGGCAGCCTCGCTGCTCAGCAGCAAACTGAATGTAGCTAGGTGCTCAAACAGTTCAGAAAAATGTTTTCTCTGACTCCAAGTCAGACTACCTGGTGCACTCATGAAGTGGACACTGGGGACAGTCTGCCTATTAAAAATAAGATTTATAGGCAACCTGACCATGTCAGGGACTGTATCAGGACAAAAGTCCAGAAAATGTTGGATTTGGGAGTGATTGAACCCTCAGATAGCCCTTGGGCTAGTCCAGTGGTCCTTGTGCCAAAACCTCACACCAGTGGTGGGAAAAGAGAGATGAGGTTTTGTGTGGGCTACAGGGGTCTCAATGCAGTCACTAGGACTGATGCCCATCCAATTCCAAGAGCAGATGAGCTTATAGATACTTTGGCCTCAGTCAAGTACCTTAGCACATTTGACTTGACAGCTGGCTACTGGCAGATCAGACTAGCTGATGATGCAAAGCCAAAAACAGCATTTTCGACCCCAAGTGGGCACTACCAATTTGTTGTGATGCCCTTTGGTTTGAAGAATGCACCTGCCACTTTCCAGAGGTTGGTGAATACAGTTCTCACAGGTTTGGAAGCTTACAGTGCAGCTTATCTAGATGATATTGCTGTCTTTAGCTCCACCTGGGAGGATCACCTGATCCACCTAAGGAATGTTTTAGAGGCCCTGCAAAAGGCAGGCCTCACTATCAAGGCCACCAAGTGCCAGATAGGGCAGAGTCAGGTTGTGTACCTGGGCCACCTTGTAGGTGGAGGCCAGGTTCAACCACTGCAGAGCAAAATCCAGACCATCATGGACTGGGTTGCTCCAACCACCCAGACTCAGGTGCGAGCCTTCTTAGGCCTGACTGGATACTATTGGAGATTTGTCAAGGGGTATGGATCAATAGTGACACCCCTGAATGACTTAAGTTCTAAGAAAATGCCCAAAAAGGTTCGGTGGACAGCTAGCTATCAAAAGGCATTTGATGACCTGAAGCAGGCCATGTGCACTGTTCCCATTCTACAGAGTCCTGATTACTCCAAGACGTTCATTGTCCAAACAGATGCATCTGAATTGGGGGTAGGGGCTGTACTGTCATAATCGAATGATGAAGGTCAGGATAAGCAGAAGGCTGACCCCTAGAGAGAAACGTTGGTCAGCCATTGAGAGGGAGAACTTTGCTGTGGTTTGGGCTCTGAAGAAGTTGAGGCCATACTTGTTGGTACTCACTTCCTTGTTCAGACAGACCATAAGCATCTCTTATGGCTAAAACAAATGAAGGGTGAAAACCCCAAACTGCTTAGATGGTCCATTTCCCTAGAGGCAATGGACTTCACAGTGGAACATAGACCTGGGAGTAACCATGCCAATGCAGATGGACTCTCTAGGTATTTCCACTTAGAACATGAAGACTCAACTGGTCAATGTTAGTTTAATGTCCCTGCGTTTGGGGGGGGGGGGGTTGTGTAGGAGAGTACCCCCACTTTTTGCTGGTGTTTCACTTTTTTTCGACCTTAGTCTGGGTTTGGCCCTGCTAATCAGGACCCCAGCCTAGCTGCTTCCTCTCTAAAATGGTTTCCTAATTGGATTCTGGAGTGCCTTATAAGCCCCTAGTATATGGTATACTATGTACTCAGGGCATAGGCTCCTACCAGGGGCTGAAGCATGTATTATGCCACCCCTAGGAAGCACTCCAAAATGACACCACAGGTCTGCTACTGCAGCCTGGGTAAGGTGGTGCCTGCACCCCTTACTGTGGTATAGGCTACCTATATCACTACCATTGCACACACATATAAAACCTATAAGTCACTCCTATGGCAGACCTTAACAATCCTGAAGGCAGAGTGCTTGGTTTTTATGTGAGAGGGTGCCCCTGCATGAGCAGAGCCCCTCTGCAGCGTTCGGAGTACCTCCTCTGATGGGGTTTGTGGTGCAGCCTGACCATATACTCTTAAGTGCATTATAACCTCGCGGTAAATGCTAACTTTGGACTGGCTGCACGGAAACATGTCGTGTTTGGTGTCAAACGCTTTGGAATACTACCCCCCCCCTAGCATTCCACCCTTCTAGAGGGAGAGACATGTTCACACTGGCCTACCCGGTAAAGACTTTCTAAAGCCCTGGCATCACAAATTGGATGCCACTGCCACAGACACTGGTCTGGCCTTCTGCTGCTGACCGAAACTCCGGCAGGGGAGGCCTGGACAATAGGTTTCCGGTCCCAGAGAGGTGTAACCACCTGCCCAGACAGGCAGATGTGTATTGGGGCTGGGCGGGAGCACTCTCTGGTGCTTTGAAGTCCTGCACTGGGGGCACACTTGGTGTCCCTGAGCATAGTCCAGTTCAAACCGGTTGCAGGGGCTACCTGCCCCTGCTCTGGTGCGAAACTGGACAAAGGAAATGGGTGTAACCACCCCTCTTTCCAAACCCTCCCATAGGTGGGTCCCTAGAGTATGTCCAACCCCCAAACTTAGTATAAGTATGGGAACCCAGTCCTTGAAACTTTAGATTACCCTGGACGAAACTCTGCAACATATATCCTGGACCTCCGACTTTATATTTTCGCTAGAAGAATGAAGAAATCTCCCTTGGGGTCAAGGAGTGACTCCCCTGCTTGGCAGGCACCAAAGAAGCAACTGTCCGGTCTGCAACTCTGAAGCTCCCACAGGACGCCGAAGTCTTTGCATCACCAGAGGTGGATTTCCAGACTTCCCCGAGGCTACCCTGAGTCCACAACAAAGCTGAGGCCCGTGGCTATCGTGGGTGACATGGGACCATGACCCCTGGACACTGTGAACTTTTGCTGGTACCTCATCTTCCTCGTCTTCCTCAAAGTTGTGCTTTGGACTCTGAGTATCCCTAGCCTTGGGCATCTACAGCACCGAAGATCTCTGGCCTCCACTCCACGAGTGACCCGTGGGCCAGTTTCCAGTGCGACTGCTCGAGGCTCCTTCGTGATCGCTAGCCCATTGGCTAGTGGGTCCCCATGAAGGCAACTTCTCTTCTGATTGGGCTTTCCTGGTTGCTCCAGACGTGCCCCGACTTACCCTCACTGGGTGAGTCCCATAGACCTTGCTGGTCTGCACCGACGTCTTTCTTCTGTTTCCCCTTGACTTGCCGGTGCCAAGGCTGGTTGGGTCCATCCTGGTCGCCGACACCGCAGCACTCGACAGACTTCGTGGGACAGCTCAAACACAGCTCCTGGTCGTCGTTGACGCCTCCTGGACCTCGTGGCTGAAGAGTCAAGACACCCGTCAACTCACCTGAAGCACCCGACATCTGTGGGCATTGGACTATCATGCCCCTGGTCACTGGTAAGTTACCCAGACTCTGTCCCCTCTGCTTTCAGGTTCCTTCCATCCTTGATCCAGGCTTGGATCTCTCCGGACACTTCTCCTCTTCACGGCAGCAGCACTTCTTTGCCAGCTTACATTGAAGACAGCGACGCGACCCGACACCAAAAGACACCTGTGCACCCGGCTTCCCTGGGTGAGGTAACTCGAGTACACCGGTGCTCCCGTGGGTGTTGGCTCTAGACACCTCTAACTCCAAAAGGGTTCACTCGTAGTCATCCTCTAAGTGTCCTTAAACTCTTAATTTCCAACCGCGACCTTCCCCATAGAAGTTAACGGCGATTCGCGGCTGTGTTCTCACACTGCACGAGTCCCCCGTGGGTCCCCTGTGTCACTACCTTTGGTGGTTCCTTGTGGTCCAAGCACTTCTACAGGCTCTAGGTCTTGTGTCTAGTTCAGTCGTGGTTCTTATACCACTTTATTGGTATATGGTTTGGTACGCCCCTAGGGCCCAAATGTGTATTTGTGCTTTTACTGTTGAATACTGACTTGTAACTTAAGTACTTCGAACTCCAGCCTCATAAAGAGACTAGAGGGGTGTGTTTTATCTTAAATACATATATTTTAAATATATACCTGGTGTGGTTGTCCTTTCATTTGGTCATTCAAGAGATTATAGACTGGTAAAACAAGCTGCTTTATATTCCTTCAAAACTTAGCCTGAAGTCTGCTCTCGATAGCTACCACTAGGATAGCTTTCAATAAAGGTTGTCTTTAACCTATCACCATAAGGGGTTGTTTGGACTGATACAGGGTGCCCACTATAACTAGTGGACAGCATATATCAGGTCAACTTCTCACATGTCCTGACAGTGAAAACCATTCCATTTCGTTTTGCAATGGTGAAAGGCCATCCTGCCCATAGGACAGAATGGGGGAGGCTGGGCATTGTGTTCACTAGCCTAGTTTTCCATAAGATTAAAATGGAGAGGTGAAGTGTAGTATGTATGAACTCACAGTGTCATAACACATCTTTCCAAGAAAGTGGTTTTGTCACTGTGTGTTCAGAAACCACTCTTTTAGAAAGAGGCTGAGTTTTGTGCTTTAAGCATTTCATTTCTCACTCCGATTGAAGCTAGCCTGGCTGATGACGGCTGATTAGCCAGAAACCGGTCCCAGGATGCTTGTTTCCGGTCCAGGGAAGGCATGTCTTGGCAGTTCCGGCTGGACTGTTCCCATGAGGCACAGGATCAGACTGATTTGCATATGGCCATGTCTGAACTGGGGTGGCGGAGTGAGGTAAAGAATGATGATGGATTAAACCCAGATCAGTTGACTGGGGGTGAGTGCTTGCAATGTTCAACACTCCGTCCATCATCCCCTTTGGTTTTGCTTTGTTTGCCCTAAGTTGGCAGTGTATGCCCAGACATGGGTCCCTTGCTCACTTTGCCACTGGATTCAAGCTAGCCTGGCTGATGACGGCTGATTAGCCAGAAACCGATCCCAGGATGCTTGTTTCCGGTCCAGGGAAGACATGGCTTGGCAGTTTGGGCTGGACTGTTCCCATGAGGCACAGGGTCAGACTGATTTGCATATGGGCATGTCTGAACTGGGGTGGCGGAGTGAGCTAAAGAATGATGATGGATTAAACCCAGATCAGTTGACTGGGGGTGAGTGCTTGCAATGTTCAACACTCCGTCCATCATCCCCTTTAGTTTTGCTTCACTCTACCAGAAGAGCACCCGTGCTTCATGCTCCCTACTTTTGCAACCTTGAGCGAAACCTCAGAACATTGGATCAAACACGTCTGGAAATGAATGGCTGAATCTGCAGATCTAGTAGAAGATCCTGTGAAACAAAGACAGAATCATTGACAATGGAAATTACCTGCTCAGATTTTCTGCCCGAGTGTTCTCAATAACTTTGATATGAGACGCTGTCAGACTGAGAAGACTGATTTCTACCCAAAGACCAATTGATGTTGCCACTGGATTCCATATCTTGGATCTGGTGTTTCCGCGATGGTTTATGTAGGCAATGGAGACTGTGTTGTCTATTCTCACCAGTAAATCCCTTTGCCTGATGTGACCTGAGAAATGCATGATAGCCTTGTAGATCGGCATGAGTTCCCTCCAGTTCGACAAACTCTTCTGCTCAAACCATGACCATTTCCATTGACAATGACTGACACATGTGGCTCCCCACCTGTTGGAGCCGGCCTCGTGGCGTGGTCCTGTTCCCCCAGCCTAAGCCACACGAGGTCCCATGCACCTCGGGGCTCCTCCATTTTGGATTGTACGTGACTCTACGTAACCACCTACGTGACCCCGCTTCACCCGGCCTCGGTCCCCGCGAGGCCCGACATCGAGGCGCCAACCCCTGGCCAGGGGGATACCACGTGAACCCTTCCCACTCCCGGCGGAGGGCAGTATTGACGGGACCCCCAACCGTCCTTCCACACCTAGGTGCGATCACCCCACAGCTCTCTGGGGCCTGGCGCCTCTCCTGCTGGGCGTCTGGCCGCTCCCTACCCGGCCTCTCTGCCCCCCCCGGGCGCAAGGGTCCGGACATCAAAGGGCTCCAGTCCTATATCTGGGGCGACCCGACAACAGGACAACAGTTGTATCCTGGAGTCAAGAGCCCTGCTGATCGGATCGCGGCTGACCCTACGGAAGAAGACTCATCCTGAACCCACACTCTGAGCCCTGCTGACGACGTCGCGGCTCCACCGTGCTTAAAGACCTTAACGAACCTTTGGGGCCCTGCTGACGCTGTCGCGGCCCGACCTTGTTGAACCTTACCACCGGAGCCCTGCTGACTGTGTCGCGGCTCGACCCAAGCGGAACTAGCACCCGAGCCCTGCAGACGCCGTCGCGGCTCCCCACGTCCGAGCCGCTCTGAGACCAGCACTCAAGGCCGGGCGCAGAGCCTTCCCGTACCTGGCTGGTACTAAGACTGTCCCGCTACCCTATCCCTCTAAAGACATTGAGACTCTTACTGGATCCCTCGATCCCACTGTAAATATTGAACGTACTGCTATTGATAAAGAACCAAGTTAAGCAACTGATACGGAGTCCTGTGTGGTGGTATTACTGGGCCTAGTACGATCATAGGAGAAGGACCTCCCCTAGGGGGCTTCTCAGCGGCGCTCGGCTATAACTTTGCGGTAGGAAGGTGCCCCGGAGTAGTCTCCCCGACTCCCTGGTGGTCCTCCCTCCAACATTTGGTGGCCAGCGACGGGATCCGAGCCAGACGCAATCGTACAGGCAAGTAACGCACCCACTACCTAACCAGACGGAAAAAGAAAAGGGAACCATGGACGGCCAAGAAGCAACCCTGGCCGCAACCTTCCAGCCGGAAAGGTTGGAAGAATACACCCACAAAGAACTGAAACAATTCTGCAAGGACAAAGGGATCCCAACCACAGGATTGGGCACCAAGGAAGAAATGCAGAAAGCCCTGAAAGCCTGGGCAGAACCCGAGACCCCTCCACCCCGAGCCGAAGGGACCTCGGCCCGGGACGGAAACCTGCCGACCCCAACCCCGACAGATGGGGGGCGGAACGTCCCAGAAGCCAGCCTTTCCCACGAAGAAATGCGAGAACGGGAGAGGGTCCGGACACACGAAATGGACCTCGCCCGACTCCGGCTGGACGGTGAGCTCCTACTGGCGGAGAAGAAAATAGCCTTGGAGCAACTACGGCTGCAAGAGGAAATCGAAGAAAAGAAACTGCACCGGGAACTAGAGGAGAGACGGCTAACCCTCGAGCACGAGAGGAGCCTCAAGGAACTTGAACTAAAATCCAAAACGGGGGAGACCAGCACCCCCGGATCCCGGGACGCTCTGCCACTGACCGAGCCAAAGGTCCATATCCCCAAGGATGTCGTCAAGGAGTACTATAAAAATGACGACATCCAGCAATGGTTCCGAGCATACGAAGTAGCCATGACCTCCCATCGGGTACCCCGGTAGGATTGGGGTGCCGGCCTATGGGGGAGGTTCCTCAGCGAAGGCCGGGATACCCTGCTGCAACTCCCCGACGCGGTGATGACATCATACGACCACATGAAAGAAACCCTACTCACACGCTACGGACTATCAGCCGAGATGTACCGGCAGCGCTTCCGGGACTGCAAGAAGCTCCCCGGTACCACGTGGGTCGAATACGTGGACTTCTTCAGCCGAGCCTTTGAAGGATGGATAAAAGGGAGCAAGGTCACCTCATACAATGAACTGTTCGACCTCATTGTCTGGGAGCACCTCGCCAACAACTGCTTTGTTGAACTAAGGCAACACCTCCTGGACAGTAAACTGACCGAGCCCCGGAAGCTCGCCGCCGAAGCCGACCGATGGGTCAACACCCGGGTCCCCCGGAACCCCGTGGGGGACTATCAACGGAGTACCACGGGACCTCCTCGCCAGCGAGGCGGAGGAGGGGGGTCCCACCACAGTCGAGAATTCCCGGCCAGGCCGCCCAGAAGCCCGCCACGAGGCCAAGCCACCAACCACACGTCCCCGACCCTGGGCCGAAGGAGGACCCCTATCGCACGGCCTGGACCCCGACCGACAGTGACCTGCTTCGGCTGCCAGCAGACCGGCCACTATGCGAGCGGCCCGGCCTGCCCCGTGAACCGACGGAACGGGACCGCTGGGCCCCCTCCCCGCCAAATAGCCGCCGCAGCCCTGGGGGAAGGAGAAGACGAGGAAGAAAACCACGACGGCGGGTCCCCCGAGTGGGAACCAGCTGCCATGTCGCTCGTATGCCTGGGCTCCCGAGAAATGGTGCCCCGAGCTGCCATCCCAAGCAACACCCAGAAGTACCAGCAGTGGGTCACCATCAATGGACGACGGGCCGAAGCCCTCCGGGACACTGGGGCCAGTGTGACCGCTGTCCGCTGCCACCTGGTGACCCCCGAACAAATCCTGCCACATGTCCTATGCCCTGTCCGGACCGCGGACAACACCGAGAGCATGTGCCGGATGGCCAGGATCCCCTTCGAGTGGGGAGGAGTGTCCGGCACCCTAAAAGTAACTGTCCGCGACGACGCCCCAGTGGACTGCCTCCTGGGGAATGACCTAGAGAGCTCCCCCTGGGCCCAGGTGGAACGCCGAGAGCATCTGGGGATGCTAGGGCTGCCCGAGTGGGCCTGTGCCACCACCCGGTCCATGACCGCCCAACCAGCCGTTGCCTCGGCCCCCGACAAGCCGACGGGCCCCGAACTACCACCCTCCTCCAGCACAGAGGAACCTGACGAGGAGGCCGGGCCATCCGAACTTTCTCCCGACGAGGCCGCCTCCCTCAGCGAGATCCCCGAGCTGGCCCAGTGGCGCCACGACGGGGGCCCCACCCGCGAACAATTCCAGCAAGAGCAGACGGCCTGCCCGTCCCTCGAGGGGGCCCGACAGCAAGCGGCCGCCCAGGCCGCGGGGGACCCCACGGGAACCCACTGGGTCTATTGGGACAATGACTTATTGTATAGCGAGCAGAAAGTAGCCGAACTGGGGGCCGGCCGGGTGTTGGTGGTCCCCCTCCGATTCCAAGAGTTCCTCCTGAACCTGGCGCATGACGTGCCCCTCGCCGGACACCTCGGGCGGGACAAAACTTACAGCCGCCTAGTGACCCATTTCTATTGGCCCCGAATGAGAAGAGACATGGACCATCACTGCCGGTCCTGCCCGACCTGCCAGGCTAGCGGGAAGACTGGGGGTCGAGTTAAAGCCCCCCTCCAACCATTTCCAGCCGTCCACACCCCGTTCGAACGAGTGGGGATCGACATCGCGGGGCCCCTCGACCCCCGAACCGCCCTGGGACACCGCTTCATCCTGGTACTGGTCGACCACGCCACCCGATACCCCGAGGCCATCCCACTCCGCACCGTGACAGCTCCAGTGGTGGGCCGGGCCCTGATGGGCATCTTCTCCAGGGTGGGGTTCCCCCGAGAAGTGGTGAGCGACAGGGGTACGAACTTTATTTCCAAGTACATGAGATCCCTATGGCAACAATGTGGGGTCACCTACAAATTCACCACCCCTTACCACCCCCAGGGGAACGGACTGGTCGAGCGGTTCAACAGAACCCTGAAGGGGATGATCAAGGGCCTGGAAGAGCCCCTGAGGAGGAGATGGGATGTCCTGCTGCCCTGCCTCCTGTTCGCCTATCGGAAGGTACCACAGAAATCCCTGGGCTTTAGCCCCTTCGAACTATTGTATGGGCACCCCGTCCGAGGGCCCCTCAGCCTGGTCAAGGAGGGCTGGGAGGCGCACGTCCAAGATGCCCCCCCCGACGTCTACCGGTACCTCCTGACCCTGCGGAACCAGACTCGGAAGTTCCGGGCCCTGGCAGAAGCCAACCTCGAAGCCAGCCAAGAAGACATGAAACGCTGGTATGACGAAAATGCCTCAACCATCGAGTTCGAGCCGGGCCAGCAAGTCTGGGTCATGTCACCCGTGGACCCCTGTGCCCTGCAGGACAAGTGGACCGGGCCCTTCAAGGTAGTTGAGAGGAAGAGCCCCGTCACGTACCTGGTCGACATGGAGTCCCCGAGGAACCCCCTCCGGGTCCTGCACGCCAACCGGCTCAAGCCCCACTTTGCCCGAACTGAACTAAGCCTGCTGCTGGCTACCGACGATGGGGGCGAAAGTGACTCCGAGCCCCTACCAGACCTCCTGGGGTCCTCGGGCCAAGATGGCTCCTTGGAGGGCGTCCGCCTCTCCGCCACCCTGACACCAGAACAGCGCCATGACTGCCAGAAGCTGCTGCAACCCTTCGCTGCCCTCTTCTCTCTCACGCCCGGGGTGACCCCCTGGTGCGTCCACGACGTGGATACTGGGGACAGCCCCCCTGTGCGACACCGCGCTTACAGAGTACCTGACCGAGTCCGAACCTGCATACAGACCGAGGTCTCCAAGATGCTCGCCCTCTGAGTCATCGAGCCTTCAGACAGCCCGTGGGCCAGCCCGGTAGTCTTGGTGCCAAAGGCCGCCGCCCCCGGCACTGCCCCGGAACTCAGATTTTGTGTCGATTACCGGGGCCTGAACGCAGTCACCAAGACCGATGCCCACCCCTTGCCACGAGCAGACGAGCTGATCGATCGCTTATGGGCCGCCCGCTACCTAAGCACCTTTGATCTCACCGCTGGGTACTGGCAGATCAAGCTCACTCCCGGCGCCCAGGAACGATACGCCTTTCCCACCCCCGATGGGCACTACCACTTTCGGGTAATGCCCTTCGGGAT
This sequence comes from Triturus cristatus, assembly GCF_964204655.1. Lineage (NCBI taxonomy): Eukaryota > Metazoa > Chordata > Amphibia > Caudata > Salamandridae > Triturus > Triturus cristatus. The sequence continues at coordinate 1,808,554,151 of NC_140589.1, forward strand.
GAAGAACGCCCCAGCGACCTTTCAGAGGCTGGTGAACAAGGTCCTGGCCGGGCTAGAAGCCTTCAGCGCGGCCTACCTCGACGACATTGCAGTCTTCAGCGACCACTGGGCCGCACACCTAGGACACCTCGAGGAAGTCCTGGCCGCTCTCCAAAGAGCCGGGCTCACAATTAAGGCCAGTAAATGCCAGATCGGTCAAGGATCTGTGACCTATCTGGGCCACCAGGTGGGGAGTGGCCAGGTGGCGCCCCTCCAGTTAAAGGTCGATGCCATCCAGGCGTGGGAGCCCCCCGCAACCCAAACCGCTGTCCGGGCCTTCTTAGGCCTCACCGGCTACTACCGACGATTCATTAAGGATTATGGCAGCATTGTGGGCCCCCTTACGGAGCTCACTTCCAAGAAACAGCCCAAGGCGGTGCACTGGACGCCCCGCTGTCAGACCGCTTTGAGGCCCTCAAGGCGGCCATGTGCGCTGCCCCTGTGCTACAGGCCCCTGACTACAGCAAGGAATTTGTAGTTCAGACCGATGCCTCGGAGTACGGGGTCGGGGCGGTCCTCTCCCAGATGGACGCCGAGGGCCTCGACCGACCTGTGGCCTTTATCAGCCGCCGACTGCTGCCACGAGAACAGAGGTGGAGCACCATCGAGCGAGAAGCCTTTGCTGTGGTATGGGCTCTCAAGAAGCTCCGGCCCTACCTTTTCGGCATCCACTTCAGGGTCCAAACTGACCACCGGCCCTTGCGGTGGCTCATGCAAATGCGGGGTGAGAACCCCAAGTTGTTGCGATGGTCCATCTCGCTGCAAGGGATGGACTTCACCGTGGAACACCGGCCCGGCAACGACCACGCCAATGCTGACGGCCTGTCCAGATTCTTCCGCCTCGGCGAGGAGAACCCCCAAGGAGATGGGTGACTCTCCCTGCCTTCAGCTGGGGGGGACGCGTGTTGGAGCCGGCCTCGTGGCGTGGTCCTGTTCCCCCTCGCTAAGCCGCACGAGGTCCCATGCACCTCGGGGCTCCTCCATTTTGGATTGTACGTGACTCTACGTAACCACCTACCTGACCCCGCTTCACCCGGCCTCGGTCCCCGCGAGGCCCGACATCGAGGCGCCAACCCCTGGCCAGGGGGATACCACGTGAACCCTTCCCACTCCCGGCGGAGGGCAGTATCGACGGGACCCCCAACCGTCCTTCCACACCTAGGTGCGATCGCCCCACAGCTCTCTGGGGCCTGGCGCCTCTCCTGCTGGGCGTCTGGCCGCTCCCTACCCGGCCTCTCCGCCCCCCCCCGGGCGCAAGGGTCCGGACATCAAAGGGCTCCAGTCCTATATCTGGGGCGACCCGACAACAGGACAACAGTTGTACCTGGAGTCAAGAGCCCTGCTGATCGGATCGCGGCTGACCCTACGGAAGAAGACTCATCCTGAACCCACACTCTGAGCCCTGCTGACGACGTCGCGGCTCCACCACGCTTAAAGACCTTCACGAACCTTTGGGGCCCTGCTGACGCTGTCGCGGCCCGACCTTGTTGAACCTTACCATCAGAGCCCAGCTGACCTCGTCGCGGCTCGACCGAAGCGGACCTACCACCGGAGCCCTGCTGACTGTGTCGCGGCTCGACCCAAGCGGAACTACCACCCGAGCCCTGCAGACGCCGTCGCGGCTCCCCACGTCCGAGCCGCTCTGAGACCAGCACTCAAGGCCGGGCGCAGAGCCTTCCCGTACCTGGCTGGTACTAAGACTGTCCCGCTACCCTATCCCTCTAAAGACATTGAGACTCTTACTGGATCCCTCGATCCCACTGTAAATATTGAACGTACTGCTATTGATAAAGAACCAAGTTAAGCAACTGATACGGAGTCCTGTGTGGTGGTATTACTGGGCCTAGTACGATCATAGGAGAAGGACCTCCCCTAGGGGGCTTCTCAGCGGCGCTCGGCTATAACTTTGCGGTAGGAAGGTGCCCCGGAGTAGTCTCCCCGACTCCCTGGTGGTCCTCCCTCCAACACCACCCGTTCTTGCCGGCATCTATGATTAATACCAGTGGTTGTTCTGTCTGCATCTGCATACCCTTGACAAGATTGTGAGTATCCATCCACCACTCCAATTAGTGTTTGACGTGATTGGAGAGAGGAACCAAGTGATCCAAGTGATCCAAAGAGTGAGTCTTTTGGGATCATAACTTGTCTAGAAACCGCAGGAACGGACGTAGATGTAGAGCACAGTGAACGTGCATGTGCCATAAGCCCCTGGACCGCCAAACATAACGGAGTTGGAACCTCTGTACTGGAAAGGAGAGATCTGATCAGCCTTTATTTACGTGTGATCCTGTCTCGGGTGGAAAATTCTTGCTAAATCCATTCTGAAAATAGCTTTCATGAACCTGCTCTCCCGGGAGAGCCTCAGCTGACCATTGGGTAGATGGAGAAGGCCCAGATTGTTCAATTGTCGTGCACTCCAAAACAGCCAATGCCTCCTGAATGGAAGGAGCACAAAGAAGCCAGAGGGTGGAGAAGAAGAAACCCACCTCCTCTGCAAAAAATCATGATTTTGGATCTCTGCTCGTGGTCCAGATTGCTGGATCTGAAGTGCCACAGAAGGTTATGCGCCGCCGCCCCACACGATCCGACCTTGGAGATCCTGCGTTGCAGCGGAGCGGGACTCCCAAGCCCAATAGGGAAGTTCCAACTTGCTCCAAATTACTTCTTGTCCTGTCTGTGTTTCTCGTCCCAGAGGACAGAACAACAAACAGGGGGGCTCTAGGTAAGCCATGCCTTGCATGGTACCCGGGAGCAGGCGCGCAACACCCATTGGGATCACCGGGCTTCAGCCCCCCCGTCATGTGTGTCAGCCCGGCTGAGACAGCCTCGCGGGCTGATGTCCGTCTAATTGCAGCCGCACCCGAGTACTTCACAGGTCTTTAAAAGACCATTTACTCGTTAATGAGGCTTTTGTTGTGTTTTCACCCCTTCTTACAGCCACTCTGCCTATGGCTGGAAGACTTAGCCCCCCCGTAATCTTTTTCAGCCCCCCCCCCCCCGAAATTTGGCTCTAGTTGCCCGCCTGCCCGGGAGTGGGGGAAGGGCTTACTTGAATACTCCTGTGTTGGTCCAGAGGGTGGAGTCACCCTCGTGACGTAATGACTGGGACGAGGACGAGGGACGTAGAGGTAAATAATATCCCTTGGCTTCGACAACAAAACAGCCGACATTGCTACCAATCACAACTCCCAGCAGGCACAGGAAATGGAAGTGACGCGTGTCCTAGTCCAACGGTATTCGGAGCTTCACCAAAGAAGACGTCTTGAAATATTTGAGACAGCTGCAGAGATCTGTGAAAACCTAGACATTTTATCTGCTGGGGACAGGAGACTGTCAAACTTAAAAATAACACTAAAGGAAAGAAGACCGCAAATTTAAATAAGAATCTATAATTCGCCCCTAGAAAATGCACTAAGCGAATGCCGTTGGTTGGAGCAGAGGGCGAGTCCACTGAAACCAACCTTTGGCCAAAGGGGAAACCCCACTCATCGCTGACTGCTCCTCCCAGTGTTCAGAGTACATCACTTCCGGTATAACATGTATGCAGCCATGAGTTGAATGTTACTGCCCCATCACCTATGAGCCCAGTGCCACAGACCTTCACTTCTGCCCGTGTGCCCACAGGACGTCGGCGCTGTGTCACCCTTGAGTGAGTGAGGTCAGAGAAGCATTTCTTTGGCCTCTGATCACATACCTGGCTTCTCCTACATTTCAATAAATGAAGGCTAACTCTTTTGGTAGCTGTTTTGCCGCTGACCGCGGCCCCCGCAGGGGGCCACTCGGCGGTCGGCGCCTTAGTGGCCCCGGGGCCCCGGTCACCCCTCCCCACCCCCTCCCTTCGGGGGGGCAGGGACACAGACTGGAGCCCCCCTCCGTGTCAGGGCCGGAAGTGACGCGCAATGCGTGTCACTTCCGGGCCCAGGTGTGAGGGGGAGGCTATTTAGCCTTCCCCCACCCTCACTGGCGACCTCTTTTGTCGCCCAGGTGTATGCCCATGGGTTGCTCGGTGTCTTGTGCGTACTTTGAGGCGTTCAGCTCCTTCCTACAGTGGGCCTTAACAAACAGGTATGGCATTGAGGGAGTGACCCACTACCTGGATGATTTCCTGTTCATCGGGGGAGCTGACTCGCAAGATTGCGCAAGGGCGCTGCAATGTTTCAAGGAATTGGCAGGACACTTGAGCGTGCCTTTAGCTCCTGGTAAGACCGAGGGTCCGGCGCAGGTTTTGGTATTCTTGGGCATCGAGTTGGACACGGTGAAGGGCGAGTCCCGACTCCCTGCGGATAAGGTACAGGCCTTGCGTCAGGAGATTTGCGATCTACTGGGCAGGGACAAGGCTACGCTGGGTGAAATCCAATGCCTGCTAGGGACTCTGAATTTTGCGGTAAAGGTCATACCCATGGGGAGGGTCTTTGCCCGCAGGTTAGCAAGGGCCACCGCTGGTATAAAAAAGGAACACCACTGGGTCAAGTTGGGGGCAGGTTTGAAACAGGATCTGGTTGTGTGGAGCGAATTCCTAGCCTGCTTTAATGGGACGGTAATTTGGAAACAGCCCTGGGTAGACAGTCAGGAGCTTTGTCTTTTCACGGATGCCTCAGGCAGGGAAGGTTTCGGGGCTATCTTGGGTGAGGAATGGTGCGCTCAGGGATGGCCCAATGTTTGGCGCAGGGTCACCAAAAACGTTACTGTTCTGGAGCTCTTCCCAATTGTTGTTGCACTACACCTATGGCCTGTGGCGTTGTCAGACAGAAAGGTCATATTCTGGTCTGACAACATGGCGGTCGTCCAGGCAATCAACAACCAGTCCGCCAGGTGCCGGCTGGTGCTGTGCTTACTAAGGGAGTTGGTCCGGGCCTGCCTGCGCATCAATGTAGAGTTTAAAGCCAGGCACATTGAGGGTATTCAAAATGTGGCAGCTGACGCTCTTTCTCGTTTTCTCCGATTCAGGGAGGCCTGGCTGCGGGCGAGAGCGCAGATGACCCCATTCCCGGACCATCTATGGAAGATCCTGCAGTGGGACTGAGCCTGAAGGCGATGGGAGAGAGAGCTCTGGCCCCAGGTACCAGGAAGCGTTACAGCGCCCACATGGCAACATTCAGAGCAACTTCTGTAGCGCTGGGTACTTCAGGGGCTGCGTTGGTGACCCAAGTCCGAGCATTTCTGGTGTGGGCTAGGGGACAGGGGAAAAGCCGTTCATGGGTAGGCAGTCACTTGGCGGCCGTAAGCCACGACACCAGGTTGTCCGGCGGGGCGGATCCCACTAACTCCTTTCCCATCCGGGCCGCCTTGAAGGGTTGGGCTAGGGAGGAGCCCAGGGCCCCTGACAGTCGAGCCGCCATCGATTTCGAAATTCTGAAAGGCATGCTAGGGGTCCTCGAACTAGTTACCTATTCTCCTTACGAGGCCACGCTGTTTTCAGCCACATGCTGCTTAGCATTTTTCGGGGCCTTCAGAGTCAGCGAGCTAGTGGCTAGGTCCAAGGTCGACTGTTCAGGGGATGCGCTGGCAATTTCAGATGTGTCTATCTCCGGATCGTTGACCATTCATTTACGCAAGTCCAAAACTGATCAGGCGGGGCGGGGGATCAGGGTGGTTCTTCAGCCCCTAGGTGACCCCAGGTTCTGCCCAGTACAATGGGTAAAGGCGCTTTTGGAGTACAGACCACCCGGCCCTGGTTATCTTCTGTTGCATTCGAATGGTACCCCCGTGACTAGATACCAGTTCGAGCAGGTAATCAGGGCCAGTCTGGCCAGGGCGGGGCTCGCCCAGCCGGACAAAAGGTACTCCAGCCACTCCTTCCGCATTGGCGCAGCCACCGCCGCTCACCTGGCGGGTTTAGAGGCCGCACAGGTGAAGAAATTAGGGCGTTGGGAATCTGATTGTTATAAGAGATATGTTCGCCCGTGAGGCTGGCTTTAATTAATAATGTGTTTTGCGGTGTTTATAGTGTGTATCGTTGAAATCACCTTTTCTGATTAAAATAACTTTGTGTGCACACCATGTCTCCTCTTTATTAGGACGAGTGGTGTGGGTGATCGGGCATTCATTTGTCGCCCGGGCTGCCCAATGGGCGTCGCACCGGAACTGGATGCGGCACTTCTCTCAGACTCAAGTGGAATGGATGGGGGTGCCGGGGATGAGATGGTTCGAACTAAGAAATAAGATCGAGCAGAGACTAAGAGCACACGGATCCACCTTGCCCCACCTGTTGGTGATTCACCTTGGTGGGAACGACCTCGTTACCCTAGGGAGATGATTGCTGCTATTAGCCATGAAAAGAGACCTAGGGGAAATCTGCAAGCGTCTGGGCGAGTGTGAGATTGTGTGGTCAGAGATCATCCCCCGCAGGTCCTGGCGGGGGGCTAAATCCTTAGAAGCGGTAGAGCACTCTAGGAGGCGCATTAATGGAGCAATGCGTAAGTTCAGGTCCCAAAGGGGTTTGGGCTTTCTTCGCCATGAGATGATTCGGGGGAATGTAAAGGGGTACTTCGACTTAGATGGGGTACACCTTTCCCAAATAGGCATGGACCTATTTTTATTAGATTTAAGCGAAGCATTGGTGACCAGAGGGTGCAGGTAAGAGCTAGGTTGGTGGGGGGCCCTGGCGGCGACGGGGGCCGCCTCCAGGGCTGTGGCGGAGTTACAGGGCGATCTGGAAGCAGGCCGGTACAAAGAGTACCTCTGCGCGGCACCAAGGGGGTGCCTGAGCCAAAACGAGGAGCCTCCAGAGAGGTCCCGGAAGCCGTGTCGGCGCCCCGCTAGTCCTGCGGGCGGTTGTGGGCCTGAACAACCAGGGGCTTGCTATGCGACGCTCCGCCCCGAGAGGGGGGGGCGTGAGTAGAATTACCAACGGCACGTGATCGTAGAAAGAATCACCTGGGGGGCAGCACTTGCGGGCTTCGCTCCCGCGCTGCCCGGCTCATCAGGCGGGCAGGTGACCCAGATGGTTGCCTGCCCTTGGATCGCCCGTAAGATAACCCACCCATTACATATCTTGGAATTATGTAATAAACCTGCAGCATTTGTTACCCACTTACAACTGTTTCTTGTGTGTTATTGGGTAACCTAATTTGGGGAAGGGGGGAAAGCGGGGTGCCCCTGGGGGTACTATGCCGCTGACCGCGGCCCCCGCAGGGGGCCACTCGGCGGTCGGCACCTTAGTGGCCCCGGGGCCCCGGTCACCCCTCCCCACCCCTCCCAACCCCCTCCCTTCGGGGGGGGCAGGGACACAGACTGGAGCCCCCCTCCGTGTCAGGGCCGGAAGTGACGCGCAATGCGTGTCACTTCCGGGCCCAGGTGTGAGGGGGAGGCTATTTAGCCTTCCCCCACCCTCACTGGCGACCTCTTTTGTCGCCCACCTCGCCTTTTCCCTCCCTACCGCTTACCCGGCGTAGGCGTGGTTGGGGGGGGTTTTTCTGAGCGTTGTAATGTTTTCCTTTTTCGTTGCAGGCGGAGTTACAGGGCGATCTGGAAGCAGGCCGGTACAAAGAGTACCTCTGCGCGGCACCAAGGGGGTGCCTGAGCCAAAACGAGGAGCCTCCAGAGAGGTCCCGGAAGCCGTGTCGGCGCCCCGCTAGTCCTGCGGGCGGTTGTGGGCCTGAACAACCGGGGGCTTGCTATGCGACGCTCCGCCCCGAGAGGGGGGGCGTGAGTAGAATTACCAACGGCACGTGATCGTAGAAAGAATCACCTGGGGGGCAGCACTTGCGGGCTTCGCTCCCGCGCTGCCCGGCTCATCAGGCGGGCAGGTGACCCAGATGGTTGCCTGCCCTTGGATCGCCCGTAAGATAACCCACCCATTACATATCTTGGAATTATGTAATAAACCTGCAGCATTTGTTACCCACTTACAACTGTTTCTTGTGTGTTATTGGGTAACCTAATTTGGGGAAGGGGGGAAAGCGGGGTGCCCCTGGGGGTACTATGCTGTATCTTTCACTCAATCAATCCAAGAATATTTGTACAGCGCACTGCTGCTTCACCAGCCTTGACCTCTTTGAGGTCATATATGAGCTTAAGCAGAATTTTCGAATACAAAACAAAATAAAATGCTGCACAATTTGTAGGGTGCAGGTCAGGCAGTGATATAGCACAGAACAAAACATTGGAAAAGCCAATAGGTCTGTCTTATACTGAACGTGCCTTTCCGTGGGCTGGGGAATGTAGGCAATCCTCATGCATCCATTCATCCACAGATTCACTGTTTCTTGGCTCTACCTGACTATTCAGAATATTGGGAAAAAACATATAAATATATATATTTATATATACACTCACTCACTCTTTCTTTTTCTGTTTCTCCCCCCTCTCTCTTTCTCATGTGACAGGAACTTTCAGTTAAATGGAAGATCAATTGGCTTTTCCAGTTCTTTTTAGTGTAAGACCTGTGGCCATCTTTTAAAGCATTTGTGGTATTGTCACAAACATATTTTAAATGGCTCTGGTGGATTTGCGCTCATCCACGTCGGTCTTCTTTGAATGGATTTGTACTATTTGAACAAACCCATTCCGAAAGGCCACCGCTGGATCTCTACATCCAGCCGCCATGTTTGAAGGAGTTTCTTCAAATAACATTAACCCATTTCTGGGTGTCGCTATGCATACATGAAAGTGCACACACAGGCAGGCAGACATCTTGAACTAGGTATAAATCCACTGTAAGATGGTCACACTCCAATAGAGAGAAGGGTGTAAAAAAGCTAACAAGAGAATAATAAGTAGCAGAGGGCAGGGACGTGGTGAACAGCAGGCAGGGACAGTAGAGCTACAGAGAAGAGCTGGAGTTTATTTAAACAATGGCAGGATGAGGAGGAATGGGTAAATGAGAAACAAGCTGAGGGAAGCGGGCAGAAGCAACATGGAATGCGAAGGGAGTCAGGGAGGAAGCAGCACACCGGGTGAGAACAAACGCATGCACTTCCTTTGGAGTACGTAAAGGAAATGAAGTAGGGGCATATTATCAAGGACGGCGTTAAAATTATCGCCGCTTTAGCGGCAGTTTTCTGCCGCTAAACCGGCAATAATTTTTAACGCCGTTGATAATATGCCCCGTAGTTCCTTGTGAACAAACTACGTGGAAAATGGAAGGATACAATTCAGAACTATGGGTCCCAAAAAGCTCTTGGGTGGAAAAACACAAGAATAGGGCGAAATCAAGAGGAGAAAACTGATTTCAACAAGAAAACCATCCTATCATGAGCAAGGGGCAAACAGAAAGCCCACTGGGCATACTGGAAACATTAGGTCTGATAAACAAAAGGCTAAATGTGTCTGTCACCAAGACCTAAAATCAATCAATCAATCATAGCATTTGTAAAGCCCACTACATACCCGCAAGGGTCTCAAGGCGCTGGGGGGGGGGGGGGGGGGGTGCTGCTACTGTTCGAAGAGCTAGGTCTTGAGAAGTCTTCTGCAGGTCAGAAGGTCTTCGGTCTGCCGTAGGCGGTTTGGGAGGGTGTTCCATGTCTTGGCGGTGAGGTGGGAGAATGATCTTCGGATGCGGGGGATGGTGGCGAGGGCGCGGTCTGCGGAGTGGAGCGGAGCTGGCGGGTGGGGGTGCTGAAGCAGAGTTTTCTGTTGAAAATCTATTGGGTTTTTAAGCTCCAGTTTTTGTCTATATGTTTTTATTTTTAAAAATACTAATTCGAAATAATTAATTAATAGTTTGTTTTGTTTTTATTAACCAACATTTACTAATGAGAGAAACTACACGTGGGACGCATATATGTTGCTTAATAATAATGTGCAGGTTTAATTAAATGAATGTTGCTGAGTGCTGTTTGTTTAAAGCACAAACCGCTTTTGAAATAACGTGTACTAATGCTTTTCTGTGTTGCAAAGGCTAGATAATTACATACACATAAGGGTATAAGTGGGGTTGACACTGTTTAGTCACTATGCTGTGGTAACGTTGTTTTTGTCTCTTTTAATTAAGATGGTACGTTTTGGCCTAGAGAAAAAATGGCTGCCGTTTAAAGCCTGAACTCGAGTAACTGAATTTTGATGAGAAGGCCTTGCTGAACATGGTCGAGAGTCATCTGACCACAGTCTTCGCCTGGTTTAAAAGTTTTCCGTGAGGACAGCAGCTCTGGGCGAGAGTCCAAGTGTCCTTGGAGGACAAAGGAGCCACAATGAACTTTGTGATTATAATGCTGGTTCCGAAAAAATAAGAATGTGAAAGAAACATTTGCAAAACTCGAGTTTCCTTCTTCCGTCTTTTTATTTTTGTGATTTTTCTGAGCGGAGATTTTCCAAATGTAGCGTTGCTACATCCTTTCCTGCTCGCTTTGCTCAGCGGTTCAGCGGACGTTTAGAACATTTTATGTTTCTTTAATATTGCAAGTTTCCCTATAAGTATTGTTAGCCTAGAGAGGGTCTAAGGCCACTTCTTCCCAAACCTGTGTTGGTGAGGATCGATGCTGTGAGGACGGCGACTCGGGAGACTTCTACTGAGAGACCTGTCCTGACCCATTTATGACATTTAGCTAGAATAGGTAATTATGAGAATAATGATTTTGCTTTGATTGACTTTCTTTGACTAATTTTAGATAAAAGTACCGTTGTTTAAAATACAGTGTTGGTGGTTATTTCTTGTTATTTATTGAGTACTCTATTTTGATTATTATTGTTTAGATTATGACTCAGGATAATATCAAACTGGTCTTATCGACCTCAGTGTAGATATAGGGTGTTTAGGAGTTTCCTTTCCACAGGTTCTATGCTGATAGAGTAATCGAGCGTATGTTAGTGAAATGGGCCCAAGTGTATGATGTGTGTATGTGCGTGTATCTGTGAAATTACTCTATCCGTGGAAGTAGGGAGAATTTGTATGCCCTAATCTGCACCAATTTCCTGGTAGCAGAATTTGATGGTTTTGATGGTTATCTTGATTTGATTAGATTGCTTGTATATTGGCTTTGATTTATTGATTATTGATTGATGTTGGTATATGTACTAATACTATATGTTGGAGTCGTCATGTTGAGTTATATGTAGTGCTTCTGGAATTTGGGAGCTAGTAGCAGTTCCGTAGTAGGGCAGAGGGAAGTATATACTGCTCTCAGGAAAGACGGGATTGTTGGTCCTGTACGTATGTAGGAGAAACGTGTGACAATTGAAGTTGCGCGTCACAGTGTCTGGGTTCGGAATCAGTGACATCGTCGTGTGTTACTATTAGAGACATATTTTCAGTATAAAAGGAGTGCGTATGATAGCGAAGGTTATCTGTAAAACTCTGGTCTTAAGTCCCAGGGATCCGTAAGGTTCGCCGTTAAAGCTTATCGCGGGAGAAGTAATAGGTATTCTCTGAGCTTGTCTGAAGGACTGGGCAGAGGTAAGCGCTGCTTGGTTAACGTATGTTATAATTCTGTAGTAGGGCAGATCATATGCTGTTCTCGGGAAAAGCAGGATTCTGTGTGTATGTACTAGATTTTCTTGAATGAATGTGCATGAATGTATGAGCATTTAGTTGATTGTAAAACTCTTTGGAGCAGTCCTAGAGGAAACAGTTAATGGATGCATGTTAGAAGGGCAGAGTAGAGGGATGTGCTACTGTGTCAACGAGAGTATTAATTCCGTAGTGGAACAGAAGTGAGTGCTGTTTCAGGGAAAGACGGGATTCTTGTGAAATTGATTTTCTTTAACTATTCTTTGGTTAGCGAAGCAGACAATGGAAATGTTTATATGTTGTAACTAATAAATTTTGTAGAAATTGACACGAAGTCTACTGAGAAATTTTGTAAAGGAGGGGTAGACGAGTGACAGGAGACAGAGCAGAAACTGCAGCGGCTGCTGACGTCATAGAGACCGCGCTCTGATTGGGTAGTGAAACAGAACAGTGCTCGCGCTAGGATTGGTGCGTTGGTGTGAGTCGCGCTGTTATTGGATGAAAAATCGTGCTGTACAGTTGTATTACGGAAAGGATTAGAAAGTTTTGGTAAACGTTAAAATGTATTACCAAGAAGAGAAAAAGAAGAAATCCTTGTTCGGAAAAATTAAGAAATGGTTTGACAAGGATAAGGATGTTAAAACGAGAGAAGGTGAATTGTTACCTCCAGCGAAAACGCCTGCATCCTTCATGGTTGCGAAATATGGGTATCATACCTGTATATGGTTGGACAATTGGGTTAGGTACACTAGAGAGGATGGTGTTTTGGCTTTTCCAGAACATGGTTCATTTAATATGGCCGTGTTGAGAAATTTACGGGAAAAGATGTTGTGTCTTGACCCAAGACCAAGGCCGACACAGTTTGAGGCATTGGTGGAATGGGAGGATGAAGTACATGAGCGAGAAAAACAGAGGTCTGGAGGCAACTATAGGTACATGTTTGGGAGGAAACATGATCGTGAAACTCATCATGATCGAATGAGGAGATTGCGAGATGCTAGTATGTCAGAGGGATTATATCCTATGAGGACTGTTGAAGAAGAAAGGAAGGGTACGGAAAGGGTTCCTGAGGCAGAAGTGAAAAGATATGGAATTAATGATTATGAGGATGAGGTCTTGAATGACATGATTTACAAGAGACCACCTCCATATAGACCAGAACCTGAAGAGAGCACACCAGTTGTTTCTCCGATAAGAGATACCTTGCATATTACTGAGACAGAAGTTGTGACACCTGAGTTGAGGAGTAGTAATCCTTTCAGGGAAAGAGAGAGAGAGAATCGATGTGGTGACGAGAATACGAGAGAATTAGCCAGAACTACATCTGAACTGACTGAAAAGATTAGAGAACTGACAAAGAATCTAGAAGCTGTTATGGTGCCTGTAACCATAGGTCCGGTTATGCCTATTTTTGATAAGCAGAGGACAGGTGAAAATGGTTTGGTGGTTCCATATGTTGGGAATAAGTTAACAAGTTTGGCTGGTCCCTCAGGAGACTCAGGAAGAAGGACAGAAAGTAGTGATGTGAGACAGTCCAGACATGACACCTGTAGTGGAGGATTAGAGGTACAGTCTAATTCGAGATCAGATACTAGTGATACTGGTTGTTCAGGGATGCCAATTTTAGAACCACAGAGGATGCCAGAGAAGGTGGTTCCAGTGAGAAAAACTACTGAGATAACAGCTGAAGATTTGAATGATTGGATGAGAGTTCTTCAAAAGAGAGATAAAGATTCACAGGCAATTGATGTGGCCAGGTTACGCATTGAATTGGAAGAGCTTGTTGCAGGGACAATTTCTACAGACATTCTCAAAAACCATCATGATGGAGAATTGTTATTCATGTGTAAGAGTATCACTTGGAGGGTTAAGAATACACATGAAAGGTTGAGAACAATAGCGAGTGAACAGGGAGTTGACATGGATAAGGTAAAGGTTTTGCAGAAACCTTACAGGGTGGATTTCACGGATAAGGATATTGAGAATTTAAATGGTACTGGCAGAACAGGACAGATTAAAGAGATGATCGCACTGTTGCGAAAATGGGGTGATGTAGAAAAGTGGAAGGAAAGGTGGTATAAGAAAAGGGAAGAATCAGTGGACAGGACTTATTCAGCATTTCCTGTGAGAGAAAAAGAGAAAACAGTGGATGCTTATCCTATGAGAGAAATACCTGGAGGAGGATATGTACATGTTCCATGGACCAGACAGGATATTTTATCATTTACGAATGATTTCCCTCGACTGAGAGAAAAGCCTGTCGAGTGGTATGGGCAGGTAGACAGATTTGTGAAATTGTCAAAAGTGCTGTGGATTGACCTGAATAGTCTGTTTGATATAATTGTTCCAGCAGACTTGTGGGCTGAGTGTAAAATAGTTGTAAATTGGCCTACTGAGGAATATCCAAGAGATCAGAGAACAGGAGCACCAGATCCAGAGGTAATGAGGAAGTATGAACAGGTGATTGTATACCTGAAGAGTAAGGTACCTCCAAAAGAGACAGACTGGGTTAAGATAGATCGAACACATCAGGAAGCAAAAGAATCAGTTCATGCTTTTTACGAGAGGCTGATACTGGCTTTTAAACAATTCAGTGGGGATGAGCACCTGGGTGACAAGGATTTGAGTCACTTTGTATACAGATTTGTATATGGCCTGAGACCTGAGATTAGTGAGAGAATTCGTGAGCATACAGTGGACTGGCAGAGTAAGAAAATAGATGAGATTCTGAGACATGCAAAGTACTTCAGTGATGAAATTGAAGCAAAACAAAGAAAGCTGAAAGAAAAGGCAATGTGGGCACAAGTGAAGGTTGCGGAAAGACAAGAAGCTCAGTTGGTGGAACAGGCAAATAATCCAGGGAATAAGCCCAGATATGCAGGGAAAGGAAAGGGGAATCTTGAGGAAGCCAAAAAGACGTTTCCTTGTCACAACTGTGGCCAACTGGGACATTGGAGATCTGAATGTACAAATCCACCATTAGCGAATAATGAGGGTAAACCCTTAAATCAACAGGTGCAGAACGAAGGGAATAATCAACAGCAGCAACAACAGAAGGTTGTGAGACAGCAGAGCCAAGAGCCAAAACCGCCCTTGCCGCAGAATAGAGGGTCACAAAAGTTTAATCAGGATTCAGGATTCTACAATGATGAGCAGGTACACAAACCAAGGCGTTCTAACCAGATACAACAGTATTTGTTAAAGAATGAAGGGAGTGAGTCTGAAGGTGATTATTGACGGTGCCGAAGAGAGGAGGAAGAGTGCATACTTGGTGCAACTCTAGAAATAGACCAGGCAGGACCATTTGTAGATGGGAAAATAAATGAAGAAAGTGTTACTTTTTTAGTAGACACAGGTGCGACAAGATCAACTGTCAGGTCAGCAGATGTTAGAAATCTTCCTCTCTCGGATGAAGCAATCCAAGTAGTTGGTGTAGCAAATACACAAATCAAGACACGTCTTACTGAACCAGTAAGGGTACAAATAGGGAAATTTTCAGACATGCACAGATTTATTGTCTGTGACACTAGTCCAGTGAACTTGTTAGGTAGGGACTTGCTATGCAAAATGAACTGTACAATTTTCTGTACACCGGATGGAATAGCTTTTGAAACACCAGATGAGGATGTTTTGTACCGAATGACTCTAGATAATAGAGAGAGTGAGAAGGTTGGTACATATGCTGTGTTTAATCCGGAGGATTTGCCTCAAGAGCTGAGAGACACAGTGAAAAGAACAGTTTGGGATTTTACTGGAGAGGATGTGGGATTGATGAACAATGTAGATCCTGTGAAAATTTCAGTGAAAGAGGGAATTACTTATCCTAACATTCCTCAGTACAAAATGACACCAGAAATAATTGAAGGAATAACTCCTATAATTGAGAAAATGATTCAGCAGGGAGTTTTGAGAGAACTACTGAGTAGCCCGTGTAACTCACCGATAATGGGGCTAAAGAAGCCGAATGGGAAGTTCAGGATTGTACAAGATTTGAGAAAGATTAACAAAATTGTGGTGGCATGTTGTCGAATTGTGCCAAATCCGTCAGTGATTTTGTATCAGATTCCACATGATGCTGAGTGGTACACAGTGATTGATTTGTGTCATGCTTTCTTTTCAATTCCATTGCATCATGACAGCCAGCCGATTTTTGCATGTAGATTTGGCCAGCGTATTTTAGCATGGTGTCGTATCCCACAGGGGTATACAAAGAGTCCTTCGATATTCAATCAGTTGTTGAAAAAGTCGTTGGAGAGTTTGATCATGCCTGAAAACTCAGTACTAGTGCAGTATATTGATGACCTACTTGTGGCATCAAAGACAAGTGAAGCTTGTGAAGTAGATACCATAGCTTTACTGAATCATCTGGCAGATGGAGGGTTAAAGGTATCTCCAGCTAAATTGCAATGTTGCAAGAAAGAGGTGCATTATCTTGGACACAATATTGAAAAAGGTCTGAGAAAGGTGACTAATGACAGGATCAAAATTATCAGGGGAATGAAGGCCCCAAGGACCCAGAGGGAAGTGAGAATGTTCCTGGGGATGGTAGGTTATTGTCGTCAGTGGATTAGTAACTTCTCTCTGATAGCAAGACCACTGATTAAGCTGACAAAAAGTGAGGTAAAAGACCCATTGGAACTAGATGGAGAACAAATGGCAGCATTTGAGGAGCTGAAGAGCAGAATGTGTGAAGCCCCTGCTTTGGGTATGCCAGACTATGAAAAAGAGTTTGAGCTGTACTGCAGTGAAAGAAATGGATGTGCACTTTCAGTGTTAATCCAGAAGCATGGACAGCTGAGGAGGCCTATTGCGTACTTCTCATCGACACTTGACCCTGTAGCTGTAGGTTTACCAGGTTGTTTGAAATCTGTAGCTGCGACATGCAGAAGTCTGGAACAGAGTGAGGGAATCATAATGGGATATCCTGTAAGGGTATTCGTACCTCATAATGTGGCAATTCTTTTGACAAGAAGCAGAACTCAGTACATGTCACATAGTCGGCTGACTGAATATGAGAAAGTCATTCTGGGAGCATCAAATGTGACTCTTGAGAGATGTGTGAATGTGAATCCAGCAACATTGTTGCCAGATATTGAAAATGTGGGTGTGAAGACAGAAGATGATCACAATTGTTTGGATGTGCTTGATTACTGTACAAAACCGAGACCAGACATAAGAGATCTTCCATTGCCTGAGAGTGATCATGTGTTGTTTGTGGATGGATCATGTCTGAGGAATGATGATGGTGTGCTGAGTGCAGCATATGCAGTGTGCAAGGTTTCAGAGGTTATGGAAGCATCACCATTGAAAGGAGTGAAATCTGCTCAAGTTGCTGAATTGGTGGCATTGACGAAAGCTTGCAAAATTGGGGAAGATCTGAGAGTGACTGTGATGACTGATAGTCAGTATGGATTTGGAGTTGTGCATGATTTTGGCCAGCTTTGGCTACAGAGAGGTTTCTTGACATCGAGTGGGACTCCAATAAAGAATGCTGAAGTGATTGGGAAATTACTTGAGGCGATACAGCTGCCTAAAGAGTTAGCGGTTGTAAAATGTGCTGCTCATGGACAAGGAGATGATTTTGTAACACTTGGAAACAGATTTGCCAATGACATTGCACAGTATTGTGCGAAAAATAATCACTCGATTAATAGGGAACGAGAAGGGGAAATGTCTTTTTGTTCTGTGATGTTTACTAATGTCCTAGAGACGTGGGATGAAGTGAAACAGTTGCAGGATGAGGCAGGAAAGGAAGAAAAGAAAGACTGGATCAAGGCAGGTTGTGCCCCAAGAGAAACAGACCATGTTTGGGTCTATAGAGATGGTAGACCAGTCATGCCTAACTCTATGCTGTCGACAATGGCAAGGATGTATCATGGCCAGGAACATTTGGGAAGGGATGCGATGATCAGGTCTTTTAAGCAGACTTGGTACAATGCAAAGTTCAGGACAATTGCAGAAAGCATCTGCCAAAGGTGTTTTATTTGCCAGCAATTTAACACTGGGAAAAAGACAGTGGTGAGTCTGGGAACAATAGGCAGAGAAGGTGGTCCTTTTACGAGAATGCAAATTGATTTCATTGAAATGCCACAAGTGAACAGATTGAGGTATGTTCTAGTGGTAGTCTGCTTGTTCTCAAGATGGGTGGAAGCCTATCCGACTAGGAGAAATGATGGAATAACTGTGGCAAAGTTACTGTTAAGAGAGTTGATTCCTAGGTACGGGTTTCCAGTAACGATTGAGTCTGATAGAGGTGGACACTTCTATAATGAACTCATGAGTTTAATTTGTGAAGCATTAGGCATACAGCAGAAGCTACATTGTGCATACAGGCCAGAGGCTTCTGGCGTTGTGGAGCAGATAAACGGCACAATCAAGAACAGGATTGGTAAGATGTGTTTAGCCACTGGAATGAAATGGCCTGATGTCTTGCCTCTAGTGCTAATGACTATTAGATCTACTCCAGATAGAACTACTGGTTTGAGTCCACATGAGATTTTGATGGGACGCGCAATGCGACATGCATATGTGCCTGCAAATAAGTTAATGACAATAACTGATGACATGATTTTGGATTACTGTAAAGGCCTGGCTGACGCAGTTCATTCTGTGTTTCACCAGGTTGGAGAAGACGCTACCACACTTGAAAAGAAGCAAGCTCATGATCTGAGTCCAGGGGACTGGGTGAGGATTAAAGTGCACAGAAGAAGAAATTGCTTGGTTCCGAGGTGGGGAAGACCAAGACAGATTATTCTGACTACGACAACTGCAGTAAAGTGTGCTGGTGTGAAAAATTGGGTGCATGCAAGTCATACTCTGAGAGTTCCTAATCCAAAAGACGGGACTGGTAAGGAGTATTTTGAAGAGTCAGATTCCAGTGATAATGAAGAAACAGAACCAGTAAGAGAGTCAGAGAAGACTTCAAAAGAACCATTGAGAGTCTCGGAAAAAAGATCAGATTCTGTAAGAGTGTCAGAAGTTCCAACGAGCAGTAGAGAAAACAGAAGAGAAAAGAGCAGTTCCACAGAGATTACTCCTGAACCAGATGAGGAGATTGAAGAACCACTTGAGATTACACTTGAAGAAGTAGGGTCAGAAGAAGATAGAGAGGGACAGATTGCGGAAGACCCCCGAGGAGGTGTAGGGAACATTCCTGATAAGCTAGGTGAAGGGACAAGTAGACAGCAAGAAGATTGCGTGTCGAAGACCCGAGGAGGGAAAGAATTAGGGAAGTCTCAAACAGTGGTGGGAAAGACTGTGGAGCGAAAGAAAACTGCTGAAGAACAAGAAGCATTTGAAACAGAATCGGATGAAAGTGAGAATGAGAAATCAGAGGGTCGAGTTCTGAGAAAGAGAACTTGGATTGGAGAGAGAAATAATAAAGAAACAAGACCGAAAAAGGTTGTAAGAGGAGATCATTGGCCTAACAACAGAGTAAAGAAGCTGAGATACAGATTGACACGAGCAAATACCTCGAAGGCTGAACAAGTGAATGAGGTATCGAGTCAGAATCAAGTAAAAGGTGAAAAGAGAAAAGAGTCAAAAGAACAAGAACCAGAGGGGATCAAAAGAATCAGAAAACCTAACCAGAAGTATAGGTCGCCGGAATGGACGTACGTGGCACTGTCTGAAGGTGAAGAGGCAGAAAGTCAAGGAAATCCAGAGGAGACCGTACGAAAAGTGGTTGAGGAGGAAACAGGTGAAATCCTGAAAGTTATCTTGACTGACATTGAAGAAAAGTCAGATACTGAGGATATTGTTGGAGATCTAATACAATTCGATGTCGAAGAAGTTGAAGTGAAGAATGATGAGTATCCAAACTGAGTGAACAGAAGAAATCACTTGGAGAAAGTGAAAAGAAGAAAGACTGAAAATTAGCTGTTTGAAGTAATCCAGAGTTCTAGAAACTCAAGTAGTGGAATAGTAGAGGCTAAGTCAAAAGACACGGTCAAAGTAGTAAAATGGCTAACATAGAGAATAATCAAAGTAGATGTGCCTTCTTAAAAAGATGGTGTAGAATGTGCTGCTGCTGTACTGGGTTGTTAATGCTATTATGGGGTGTTTTAGCTTTATTAGTTACCTTTAGGGTTACATTAGACGCTTTAGGAATACACACTGAGAATGTGACTATTGCAGAGAAGAGTTCGCATAAAGTAGTTCCAACTAGAATTAGTAACACTTACGTACATAAAGATAGGTCAATTAATGATTTTTCTAGCAATGTTTTTTCAAAGTTGTTGTACGAATATGTGAAGACAATGGAAGTTAGGGATTGCTACGTATGTATGCAATTACCTGCATCCGTTTCAGAGGGTGTTACTTATCACCATTTACCAGCTACATATGGAATTTCATGTAGTGTGTTGAGTAGTGTTTTTTATTTGTTAGGGAAAATAGATTATGAGATGTCT
Source organism: Triturus cristatus (assembly GCF_964204655.1). Taxonomy (NCBI): domain Eukaryota; kingdom Metazoa; phylum Chordata; class Amphibia; order Caudata; family Salamandridae; genus Triturus; species Triturus cristatus. The sequence continues at coordinate 1,808,573,987 of NC_140589.1, forward strand.
AACAAAGATAACATTTTTGGGCAATTGCCAATGAACAAAAAGCTGAATCCAGCTAAAGATGCTAATATTTTTGGTGAGATTTTTATTGAAAAAGAAGAATTAACATTAGATTACATTTTTAAGAACAATTTAACTTGCAGTCTGAAAGAAGAGGAGAAAGCTTTTCTGAATATGGTAGAGGAAAGGAGAATGAGCATGCATGAAAAGGCAGGGAAATATAAAATGAGTGAGACAATTTGGGACATTGAGATGGGAAAAGAATTGAGAAATGGGGCTAGTCCAACTTTAGCTCTAGATGCACCACAGAAGGGTAAGCTGTGCATTACAAGAAAGAGATCCCAATATGATACATATTTTGTTGGGACTAGTGAGTGTCATGATACATACTTCATTGCAACAGGATGGGGTTTCAAGGGAGGAGAGGATCCAGTTTTCCCAGGAGTGTATTATGTTTGTGGGAACAAGGCTTATTACAGGTTGCCTGACCATTGGTATGGCACGTGTTATGTGGGCCTGGTCTTTCCAAAGATCTTTCATATAGATAGAATAGAAGATGTAGAACATATTAATTTACTAACACGTTTTAAGAGAGAAACTTGGTCTGAAATTGTGGGTGATATTTTTGAAGCTTTAATTCCAGCAGTGGGAATTTCTTTGAATGCTTATGGGATTCGGAAACTGTTAACAGTGGTGGATCGCTTATCGACAAGTACCGCTGGAGGGTTTCTTTTGGTGGATACGGAGATGATTGCCGTACGTGCCATGTCTATGCAGAATCGACTTGCCCTTGATATTTTATTGGCCAAAGAGGGTGGGGTCTGTGGAATGCTGAAAGTTCAACATTGTTGCACTTACATTCCTGACGAAAGCAAAGACCTGAAGGTCTATATCAAAAATATTACTGATTTGCATGAAGAATTAAAACCACTTGAAGCTGAAAGTATCTGGACTAAATTAGCTAATAAAGTGATAGCTGTTAAGAGTTTTATTGCTGAAATAGGTAGTACTATTATAGGTAATATATTGTTTCCTTTGACTTGTATAATTCTTGCTTTGTTGATACTAAGATTGGTGTGTTTGTGTTGTAAAAACAGGGGAGGGAAAAAGAAATTAATCAAAAGAAATATTGAAAAGAGAAATAAGAGGTCAAAAAGAGAACCACAAGAAATAGAATTAGAAGAATTGAGGGAGAGTGTTTACTTGGAGACGAAGAGGGATGATGAAAGAGAGTCTGGTGTGTAGTGTTGTGAAAGGAGAAAAAGACATTTCCAATTTCTCCTAAAATGGGACTAAATTTACAATTTTTTTTTTTTTTTTTTGGGTTGTTTATTTGGTGATAATATCACCAAAGGGGGGATTGCTGGAGCAGAGTTTTCTGTTGAAAATCTATTGGGTTTTTAAGCTCCAGTTTTTGTCTATATGTTTTTATTTTTAAAAATACTAATTCGAAATAATTAATTAATAGTTTGTTTTGTTTTTATTAACCAACATTTACTAATGAGAGAAACTACACGTGGGACGCATATATGTTGCTTAATAATAATGTGCAGGTTTAATTAAATGAATGTTGCTGAGTGCTGTTTGTTTAAAGCACAAACCGCTTTTGAAATAACGTGTACTAATGCTTTTCTGTGTTGCAAAGGCTAGATAATTACATACACATAAGGGTATTAGTGGGGTTGACACTGTTTAGTCACTATGCTGTGGTAACGTTGTTTTTGTCTCCTTTAATTAAGATGGTACGTTTTGGCCTAGAGAAAAAATGGCTGCAGTTTAAAGCCTGAACTCGAGTAACTGAATTTTGATGAGAAGGCCTTGCTGAACATGGTCGAGAGTCATCTGACCACAGTCTTCGCCTGGTTTAAAAGTTTTCCGTGAGGACAGCAGCTCTGGGCGAGAGTCCAAGTGTCCTTGGAGGACAAAGGAGCCACAATGAACTTTGTGATTATAATGCTGGTTCCGAGGAAATAAGAATGTGAAAGAAACATTTGCAAAACTCGAGTTTCCTTCTTCCGTCTTTTTATTTTTGTGATTTTTCTGAGCGGAGATTTTCCAAATGTAGCGATGCTACATCCTTTCCTGCTCGCTTTGCTCAGCGGTTCAGCGGACGTTTAGAACATTTTATGTTTCTTTAATATTGCAAGTTTCCCTATAAGTATTGTTAGCCTAGAGAGGGTCTAAGGCCACTTCTTCCCAAACCTGTGTTGGTGAGGATCGATGCTGTGAGGACGGCGACTCGGGAGACTTCTACTGAGAGACCTGTCCTGACCCATTTATGACATTTAGCTAGAATAGGTAATTATGAGAATAATGATTTTGCTTTGATTGACTTTCTTTGACTAATTTTAGATAAAAGTACCGTTGTTTAAAATACAGTGTTGGTGGTTATTTCTTGTTATTTATTGAGTACTCTATTTTGATTATTATTGTTTAGATTATAACTCAGGATAATATCAAACTGGTCTTATCGACCTCAGTGTAGATATAGGGTGTTTAGGAGTTTCCTTTCCACAGGTTCTATGCTGATAGAGTAATCGAGCGTATGTTAGTGAAATGGGCCCAAGTGTATGATGTGTGTATGTGCGTGTATCTGTGAAATTACTCTATCCGTGGAAGTAGGGAGAATTTGTATGCCCTAATCTGCACCAGGGGTGTAGAGGCTGAGTCGGCTGTTGAGGTACGTTGGACCGGTGTTGTGGAGTGTCTTGTGGGTGAGTTTGAAGGTTATCCTCTTGTTGATGGGGAGCCAGTACAGGTCTCTCAGGTAGGGTGTGATGTGGCTGCGGCGAGGGATGTCGAGGATCAGGCGTGCGGAGGCGTTCTGGATGCGTTGAAGCCGTTTCAGGAGTTTGGCCGGGACTCCTGCGTAGAGTGCGTTTTCGTAGTCCAGTCTACTGCTGACGAGGGCCTGGGTGACCGTCCTTCTTGTTTCGGTGGGGATCCACTTGAAGATCCTGCGAAACATGCGGAGGGTGTTGAAGCAGGAGGAGGAGACAGCGTTGACCTGCTTCGTCATGGAGAGGGTAGAGTCGAGGATGACCCCTAGGTTATGTGCGTGGTCGGTGGGAGTTGGGGGTGTTCCTAGTGCAGTCGGCCACCAGGAGTCGTCCCAGGCAGAGGGGGTGGATCCGAGGATGAGGACCTCCGTCTTGTCCGAGTTTAGCTTCAATCGGCTGTTCCTCATCCAGTCGGTGACGGCCTTCATTCCTTCGTGGAGGTTGGTTTTGGCGGTGCGGGGGTCCTTGGTGAGGGAGAGAATCAGCTGGGTGTCATTGGCGTAGGAGATGATGTTGAGGTCCTGCCGTCATGCGATGTGGGGGAGCGGTGCCACGTAGACGTTGAACAACGTTGGGCTGAGGGATGAGCCTTGGGGTACGCCGCAGATGATCCCTTCTGAGCGGAAGGGGGATAGACGGAGGCTCTGTGTTCTGCCAGAGAGGAAGGAGGAGGTCCAGTCCAGGGCCTTCTCTTGGATTCCGGCGTCGTAGAGGTGTGTTCGTAGTGTGCCTTGGCAGACCGTGTCAAAGGTGGCTGACAGGTCCAGGAGGATGAGGGCAGCGGTTTCTCCGTTGTCTAGCAGGGTCTTGATGTCATCGGTGGCAGCGATGAGGGCAGTTTCAGTGCTGTGGTTGCTGCGGAACCTGGACTGGGACGGGTCCAGGATGCTGTTCTCCTCGAGAAAGCTTGTCAGTTGTTTGTTGACGGCCTTTTCGATGATCTTCGCCGAAAACAGGAGCAGGGAGATGGGTCGGAAGTTCTTGAGGTCCTTGGAGTCCGACTTGGGTTTCTTGAGTACGGCGTTGATCTCTGCTTGCTTCCAGCTGTGGGAGCGGGGGTCTCAGTGGTTGCCGGGGTGGTGACGGCATTGAAGCTGTCATGGATGTCTGCGATCTTGCGATGGAAGAAGGTGGCCAGCGAGTCGCACAGGTCTTGCGAAGGTGGGATGTCATTGGTGTTGGAGCTGGGGTTGGAGAGTTCCTTTACGATGTTGAAGAGCTCTTTGCTGTTGTGTGTGCTGTTGTCTAGGCGGTCTTTGAAGGAGGTCCTTTTGGCGGATCTGATGAGGTGGTGGTGTCTGCGGGTGGCGTTCTTGTGGGCTGTGTAGCTTTCCGGTGTTCGTTCACGGATCCAGTTTTTTTTTAGTTTTCGGCAGGTTCGCTTGGGGGCCTGGAGGTCTTCGGTGAACCAGCTGGCTTTCTTGCTGGTGTGGGTGTTGGAGGGCTTCTTGAGCAGGGCGAGGGTGTTGGCGCAGTCGTTGATCCACTGTCTGAGGTTGCGAGCGGCAGTGTTGGGGTTGGTCAGATCTGCGGGTGGGCTCCGGGCGAGGGTGGTGGCAAGCTGGTCTTCGGTGACTTTGCTGCAGCAGCGGCGCTCCATCTGTTGGGTGCGGTGGGGCATGGTGGGTTTCCGGAAGGTGAAGTGGATGCAGTGGTGATCAGTCCAGTGGAGCTCGGTGGTGTGGTTGAAGGAGACGTGGGTAGCTTGCGGAGAAGATGGAGTCAAGCATGTGGCCGGCGGAGTGGGTGGGTGTAGTGACGAGTTGTCCGAGTCCGAGGTTGGCAAGGTTGACTATCAGGGTGGAGGAGTTGGTGTTGTTGTTGTTCTCAAGGTGGAAGTTCAGGTCCTCGAGGAGGATGAAGTCCGTGGAGGCGAGGGCGTGTGTGCTGATGAGGTCGGTGATGGAGTCGCTGAACTGTGCTCGTGGTCTGGGGTGTCTGTAGATGAGGGTTCCTCTGAGGGTGTTGTTGGGGTCGGTGTGGATCTGGAAGGGCAGGTGTTCGGCGGTGCTGAGGGTGTCGTCGGTGTTGGTTGAGACTTTGAGAGTGTTCCTGTGGACGATGGCGATTCCTCCTCCTACTCCATTGGTGTAGTCCCTGCGGGTGATCTTATAGCCTTCCGGGATGGCTATGGCGATGTCAGGTGCCGAGGAGGGGTTCAGCCAGGTCTCCGTCAGGAAGGCGACGTCTGGGGTGTTGGAGTCCAGTAGGTCCCAGAGTTCCATGCCGTGTTTGCGTGCGGAGCGGGTGTTGAGAAGGATGCATCTGAGGTAGTTGGGTTCTTTGGTGGGTGGGTTGGCGGGCCGGATGCTGGTTAAGCTGCAGTTCCGGCAGGAGAAGGGTCCTTGGGTGCGCTTCAGGGTGGCCAGGCAGCAGGTGTGTGATCGTCCGGGGTTGAGTGCGTGGAGGGTGCTGGAGTCGTAGCAGAGGCGGGCATCGCGGCATTCGCGGGGGCCAAGGGTCCTGGCGCTGGGCGCGGTCCAGGCGCAGACGGGCGCAGACGGGCATGCCTTAGGCGCAGCCGCACAGCAGCCGTCATATATGGGGAGGTGGGAGGGAGGAGCAGCTGGGAGGCGGGAGGTAGGGGCAGCGAATGGGCAGTCAGGGGGGCGGGGACGCAGCGGCGGGAACGGGAGCGGTGTACGACACGGAAGGCAAGGTCACAGAATCACGGGGGTCACAGAAGGAAAACTAGGCACAGAATCACGGGGGTCACAGAAGGAAAACGGGCACAGAATCACGGGGGTCACAGAAGGAAAATGGGCACAGAATCACGGGGGTCACAGAAGGAAAATGGGCACAGAATCAGGGGGTCACAAAAGGAAAACGGGCACAGAATCACGGGGTTCACAGAAGGAAAACGGGCACAGAATCACAGGGGTGACGATGGGAACAGAAGGAAAGAAGGGTACAGGAGAAAATACAGGCATGGGGAAGACAGACAACAGCAGTCACAGACAGCAAAAGGAAACAATAAGGGCAGTACAATGAACAGTAGAACAGACCTAAGGCCTACCACTGCCACCAGGGATGAGGCACAGGTGGTAGCCTGCGGGTGGAGGAGGGCCTCAACTTTCCTCAGCAGCGGCAGCTGGGGCAGGGACAGGAAGCACAGGCGGTGCTGTGCAGAGGGGGAGCGACCTACCTAACAAGGTCAAGGGTCGTTCTCCTCACCGCGCAGGGGCCGCCATATATGGGGAGGTGTGGGGGAGGAGCGGCTGGGAGGCGGGAGGTAGGGGCAGTGAGTGGGCAGTCAGGGGGTGGGGCCGCAGGGGACGTAGCAGCAGGAACGGGAGCGGTGAACGGGACGGAAGGCAAGGGCACAGAATCACGGGGGTCATAGAAGGAAAACGGGCACAGAATCACGGGGGCCACAGAAGGAAAACCGGGCACAGAATCACGGGGGTCACAGAAGGAGAACGGGCACAGAATCACGGGGGTCACAGAAGGAAAACGGGCACAGAATCACGGAGGTCACAGAAGGAAAAACGGGCACAGAATCACGGGGGTCACAGAGGGAAAACGGGCACATAATCACGGATGTGACGATGGGAACAGAAGGAAAGAAGGGTACAGGAGAAAATACAGGCACCGGGGGAAGACAGACAACAGCAGTCACAGACAGCAAAAGGAAACAATAAGGGCAGTACAATGAACAGACCTAAGGCCTACCACTGGCCACTAGGGATGAGGCGCAGGTGGTAGCCTGTGGGTGGAGGAGGGCCTCAACTTTCCTCAGCAGCGGCAGCTGGGGCAGGGGCAGGACACACAGGCGGTGCTGTGAGGAGGGGGAGCGACCTACCTAACAAGGTCAAGGGGCGCCTGCATATTAGCACCTCAGCAACCACGGGGCAGGCTGCGCAATCATTTGTGGGACAGTGAGAAATTATAGTTGTTTCAGGAAAATATTATAATGACAAAGTATGAAAACAGTGCCATGATGTCACCTTTGTAAAAGTTTCCTTGCGGAAGTAGAGTTTGGTAAAGTCTGACTTGGGCAGCTTAGCATACGCCAAAGGCGTTAAGATAGAACCCCTCAGCACAGTATCCTGGCCTGACAGCTCTTGACTGACTCCAGAGGGGCGGGCCTCCATGTACTTCCAGGGGGAGGGGAGGGGGTGGTGTTCATGTTTTGTCATGCCACTGGCACACGCCACCAACACGCTGCATGGAGCCTCCGGAAGAAATGGCACCACAATAACAGGCACTCGTCAGGCACCCATAGCACTAAATGTAGCTCATTTCAAGAAGTGGTGCGCCAGATGTGATAAGGAAGGGCAGGCCCACGGGGAGGCAGATATTGAGGGTCCCGGGGGAAGCAAAGGTGCAACCTCGTCTTCCCCTGGAAGACTTCACGGGCTTTGATGACAGGGCAGGACAGGATCAGTGGGTTGGGAACAGGGGCGGGGGTGGAGTTTGAAGGTTCTCAATATAAGGAACCAGGAAAGGGGGTTTCAGTCTCTTTCTGACTCCTCGCACTACCAGGGGGGGAAGTATGGACACCCACCCACCCTACACGCTTTATTGGGGGTTGGGACCTGGGTTGATTGTGTGCAGAAGGGTTGCCATGGTAGGACAGGTTGTTTGGGTGGAAGCGGTAGTTGGGGTGGGGGGGGGGGGGGTGAATCAGATGATGGCGTATCCACCCCTCTGCGAAGGAAGACGGTGAGAGGGGGGCCTGGGACGGGACAAGGGGGCTTCATTGGAGGATGCTCGGGTAAAAAAAGTGAGAACGAGACTGGGAATGGAAGGAGGTTATTGAATGAAAGGTGAAAGGTGGAGTGAAGCAAGATGAGGTGCTGAGGTGAAAGCTGGGGTTGAAGAAAAATGGTGGGAAGAAAGGTTTACGTTTAAAGATGCTTTGATATTATGATACAATGTTGAAGTGTTTAAATGTATGCAATCCTGTCCTAATAAATGGCCTTTTTACGCATCAAGGAGTGCAGTGTATAATAAGCTCGGGGGAATCGCTGGCAGGAAGCTGAGACCAGAAACCAGGTCGGTCCGAAGGCTGGACGCCAGAGGGATCGATACTTCCCAGGCCCACACTTATTGAGGGCGGGGCTCGAGCGCTCCAACATTTTTATGTAGATTTATAGGTATATGTGGTTAGATACTTACGAATAAATAATAGCCTGTTCGGTTTATTATCGAGAAAGCAGTTAAACCAGCTAACACCACCAGATGGCGCCAGATGCTACGTCTTCCAGATTTGGAATAGTAGTGTGCTGTTAACATGACTCATCTGACTATCTCACACTTATCTGAAAGCAATGTTGCCACCCTTCCACTCACACACAGTAGTATGCGGTGTAGCTTGTTGTCCACGCTAGTAGGCGCTTCAGCGCCCAGCATTGAGCTAGTGCGCGCTATACAAATGCTCCAATTCACACCAACAATAAACACCCACAGACTCCAGCGTCTGATGAAACAGACGTAACTTACCAAGGGTTTCAAAGACAGGACAAGGCTGAGATACCCCCTGAAACTTTGCCCCCCACCCTTTGCAGCAGGGCCTGCGTCACGCACCTGCAGTGGGGTGACCAGGCGTCCCAGACTTTCCCTGACAGTCCCGGGTTTTCACCAGCTGTCCAGGCAGATTTGGGCAATTTTGGCTCATGTTCCGGGTTTTAGAGGGGGTCGACTGAAACCAGTGAGAGGCACTTATTGGGTGTTCTAAAGCTGTGCTAGTTAGCAGCTTCATTCATTCATAGTTAGCAGCTGCTATAAGTAAAGCAATTTAATTAACTGGTATGATGCTAGTTTTAGAATTTACATTGTGTGTGTTTTCTTAGTGCTTCTTGTGTTCCTATCTTAACAAGAGTTGTCATTCTGCGCAGCACCGTTGATGTAAAATTGTAGTCCTTCAGTTTTTGCAAAATGTCTCAGTTTTGGGTTCTCAAGATCATCTGGTCGCCCTTCCTGCAGCTGCGTCCACGCTTCTGTGTGTCTCGAGGGGCCTGTTTTCAGACAGTCTGCCTCCCGCCGTGGCGGGGCGGGGTGCCACTGAATTGTTGTGCCCTTCCTGGCACCCCCTCGCTAAATCAGTGCCTTCTCCTCTATAGTTAACATCCTCTGTCCGAGCACAGCGAATTCTGGAATGCTGCACCCCTCAACCCAGGACCCGACGACAGCTGTGCGCCTTGTCACCTAGGATAAGCATTTCTGATCAGAACTATTAATTGAGGTAAGTCTAAACTTTATGACACTACCACTTAGTTCTGCCAACTAACAAAGACATTAAGACAACCCTAAAAGTGCCTCATTGATAGAGGATGCGAGTGCTCCAACAGCAACATAGCAGTTTGCCCTGACTAACACACGCATTTGCCCCGGTAATCTGCAGTTCAAGGTAAGGCATTTGAACCCATCGCCTGTATTGTTTTTGGCAGTACAGTCTAGCCAGGGGATTCTTCTGGAATTAAAAGATAACGTAATTGGTACATGACGAAACACGTGTTACGCTACGTGTGGTGGGCTCTTGGCAGGGAGGTGGACCGCTGGCCACAGGACAGCGCTGAGGCGGCCCGTGACTCATCTGTTGGGCAACAACCCCTGTGTCAATGTGCCACAAATAACAGGGTTTGTGAGATGTGCCTGCGGGCGATAGAATCTCCCGCTTCTCCCAGCCTCCTCCGGGAAGGGTTGGCTGCAGGACGGCATCCCTGAGAGGGGGCGGGAAAAGAACCGGGCTCGGGTACCAGGATGGATAAGGGAAGACAGCGTTATCTATGGAACCGGGCGGTGGAGAGTCCTCCCTCCCACATTTAGAGCTGAGCAAAAATACAGATTATTATTCAGGCCCAGGAATGTGAACCAGAAGCTGACCTGGGAAATGTTGTAATACCGGCCCACAATGCCCTTTTACAACATGGCGCCGCCTGTGTAGGGAGCAGGGTAGGGCCTGGCAGGCATGAAAATGGTCGTGGTCTCCACAGCGGCAGCAGAGAGCCCCCGAGCAGAGCATGTATTTAGAAGGCAGAGGGTGGGGATTTCTGGGGATTTCATTTGGTGGGACAGGAGGGGCTCAAAGTACAAAAGATGTAGGGATTTAATGGGGGAGGCTGTGGGGACAACAGAGCCTTGGGGGTGGGTGTCTATGGTAAGGCAGGAACTCTTCAGATTGGTCCAAGAGGCAGGTCTCGACCCCAAGGTGTTGCCTGAAGAGAGGAGTCTTCAGTTGTTTCTGGAGATAGAAACACGATGGAGGGAGCATGGTGGGGTTGGGCTGAGAACCAAGACCCTCAAGCTGCAGCAGAAGACCTTTTTTATCACCATCTCCTACCTTGCTGCCCTCATTTCCGGCTCTGAACTGGTGCATGCCTTGCGTCCTTGTGCTGCTGTGTCTTGCGGTCTTGGGCTGCTGCGTGTCTTGCGTCCTTGTGCTGCTGCGTGTCATGCGGCCTGGTGCGCTGTGTCTTGCGGCCTTGTGTTGCTGTGTCTTGCGGACTTGTGCTGCTGCATGTCTTGCATCCTTGTGCTGCTACATGTTTTGCATCCTTGTACTGCTGCGTGTCTTGCGGTCTTGTGCTGCTGCGTGTCTTACGGCCTTGTGCTGCTGCGTCTTGCTGCCTTGTGCTGCTGCATATCTTGCGTCCTTGTGCTGCTGCGTGTCTTGCGGACTTGTGCTGTTGCATGTCTTGCGTCCTTGTGATGCTGTGGCCTTGTTCTGCTGCGTGTCTTGCGTCCTTGTGATGCTTCGTGTCTTGCGGCCTGGTGCTGCTGCGTGTCTTGCGGCCTTGTGCTGCTGCGTGTCTTGCGGCCTTGTGCTTCTGCGTGTCTTACGGCCTTGTGCTGCTGTGTCTTGTGGCCCGGTGCTGCTGCGTGTCTTGCGGCCTTGTGCTGCTGCATGTCTTGCGTCCTTGTGATGCTGTGGCCTTGTTCTGCTGCGTGTCTTGCGTCCTTGTGATGCTTCGTGTCTTGCGGCCTGGTGCTGCTGCGTGTCTTGCGGCCTGGTGCTGCTGCATGTCTTGCGGCCTTGAGCTGCTGCATGTCTTGCGGCCTTGTGCTGCTGCGTGTCTTGCGGCCTTGTGCCGCTGCGTGACTTTCCGCCTTGTGCTGCTGCGTGTCTTGGGGCCTTGTGCTGCTGCATGTCATTCGGCCTTGTGCTGCTGCGTGTCTTGCGGTCTTGTGCGGCTGCGTGACTTTCGGCCTTGTGCTGCTGCGTGTCTTGCGGCCTTGAGATGCTGAGTGTCTTGCGGCCTTGTGCTGCTGCGTGTCTTGCATTCTTGTGCTGCTGCGTATCTTGCGGCCTTGTGCTGCTGCGTGTCTTGCAGCCTGGTGCGCTGTCTCTTGCGGCCTTGTGCTGCTGTGTCTTGCGGACTTGTGCTGCTGCATGTCTTGCATCCTTGTGCTGCTGCGTGTCTTGCGGTCTTGTGCTGCTGCGTGTCTTACGGCCTTGTGCTGCTGTGTCTTGCGGCCTTGTGCTGCTGCATATCTTGCGTCCTTGTGCTGCTGCGTGTCTTGCGGACTTGTGCTGCTGCGTGTCTTGCGGCCTGGTGCTGCTGTGTGTCTTGCGGCCTTGTGCTGCTGCGTGTCTTGGGTCCTTGTGATGCTGCGTGTCTTGTGGCCTTGTCCTGCAGCCTGGTGCTGCTGTGTCTTGCGTCCTTGTGCTTCTGCGTGTCTTGTGGCCTTGTCCTGCGGCCTTGTGCTGCTGCGTGTCTTGCGGCCGTGTGCTGCTGCGTGTCTTGCGTCCTTGTGATGCTGCGTGTCTTACGGCCTTGTCCTGCTGTGTGTCTTGCGGCCTTGTCCTGTGGCCTTGTGCTGCTGCTTGTCTTGCAGCCTTGTGCTACTGCGTGTCTTACGTCCTTGTGCTGCTGTGTGTCTTGAGGCCTTTTGCTGCTGCGTGTCTTGCGGCCTTGTGCTGCTGCGTGTCTTGCGGCCTGGTGCTGCTGCGTGTCTTACGGCCTTGTCCTGCTGCGTGTCTTGCGGCCTTGTCCTGCGGCCTTGTGCTGCTGCTTGTCTTGCAGCCTTGTGCTACTGCGTGTCTTGCGTCCTTGTGCTGCTGCGTGTCTCGCGTCCTTGTGTGCTGTGTCTTGTGGCCTCGTGCTGCTGTGTCTTGTGGACTTGTGCTGCTGCTTGTCTTGCATCCTTGTGCTTCTGCGTGTCTTGCGGTCTTGTGCTCCTGCGTGTCTTGCGGCCTGGTGCTGCTACATGTCTTGCGGCCTTGTGCTGCTGCGTGTCTTGTGGCCTTGTGCTGCTGTGTCTTGCGTCCTTGTGCTTCTGCGTGTCTTGCGGTCTTGTGCTGCTGCGCGTCTTGCGGCCTTGTGCTGCTGCGTGTCTTGCGTCCTTGTGCTGCTGCGTGTCTTGCGTCCTTGTGCTGCTGCGTGTCTTGCGGCCTTGTGCTGCTGCGTGTCTTGCGTCCTTATGATGCATGTCTTGTGGCGTGGTGCTGCTGCTTGTCTTGCGGCCTTGTGCTGCTGCTTGCCTTGCGGCCTGGTGCTGCTGCGTGTCATGCGGCCTTGTCCTGCTGCGTGTCTTGCGGCCTTGTCCTGCTGCGTGTCTTGCGGCCTTGTGCTACTGCGCGTCTTGCGGCCTTGTGCTGCTGCGTGTCCTGCGTCCTTGTGCTGCTGCGTGTCTTGCGTCCTTGTGCTGATGCGGGTTTTGCGGCCTAGTGCTGCTGCGTGTTGTGCGGCCTTGTGCTGCTGCGTGTCTTGCGTGCTGCTGCGTGTCTTGCGGCCTTGTGCTGCTGCGTGTCTTGCGGCCTTGTGCTGCTGCGTGTCTTGCGTCCTTGTGATCCTGCGTGTCTTGCGGCCTGGTGCTGCTGCTTGTCTTGCGGCCATGGGCTGCTGCTTGTCTTGTGGCCTGGTGCTGCTGCATGTCTTGCGGCCTTGTGCTGCTGCGTGTCTTGCGGCCTTGTGCTGCTGCGTGTCTTGCGGCCTTGTGCTGCTGCGTGTCTTGCGTCCTTGTGCTGATGCGTGTCTTGTGGCCTGGTGCTGCTGCGTGTCTTGCGACCTGGTGCTGCTGCGTGTCTTGCGACCTGGTGCTGCTGCGTGTCTTGCAGCCTTGTGCTGCTGCGTGTCTTGCATCCTGCTGCGTGTCTTGCATCCTGCTGCGTGTCTAGCATCCTTGTGCTGCTGCGTGTCTTGCGTCCTTGTGCTGCTGCGTGTCTTGCGGCCTTGTGCTGCTGTGTCTTGTGGCCTTGTGCTGCTGCGTGTCTTGAGGCCTTGTGCTGCTGCGTGTCTTGCAGCCTTGTGCTGCTGCGTGTCTTGCGTCCTGCTGCGTGTCTAGCATCCTTGTGCTGCTGCGTGTCTTGCGTCCTTGTGCTGCTGCGTGTCTTGCGGCCTTGTGCTGCTGTGTCTTGTGGCCTTGTGCTGCTGCGTGTCTTGAGGCCTTGTGCTGCTGCGTGTCTTGCGTCCTTGTGCTGCTGCCTGTCTTGCGGCCTTGTGCTGCTGCCTGTCTTGCGACCTTGTGCTGCTGCATGTCTTGCGGCCTTGTGCTGCTGCGTGTCTTTCAGCCTTGTGCTGCTTCGTGTCTTGCGGCCTTCTGCTGCTGCGTGTCTTGCGACCTTGTGCTGCTGCGTGTCTTGCGTCCTTGTGATGCTGCGTGTCTTGTGGCCTTGTCCTGCAGCCTGGTGCTGCTGTGTCTTGCGTCCTTGTGCTTCTGCGTGTCTTGTGGCCTTGTCCTGCGGCCTTGTGCTGCTGCGTGTCTTGCGGCCTTGTGCTGCTGCGTGTCTTGCGTCCTTGTGATGCTGCGTGTCTTACGGCCTTGTCCTGCTGTGTGTCTTGCGGCCTTGTCCTGTGGCCTTGTGCTGCTGCTTGTCTTGCAGCCTTGTGCTACTGCGTGTCTTGCGTCCTTGTGCTGCTGTGTGTCTTGAGGCCTTTTGCTGCTGCGTGTCTTGCGGCCTTGTGCTGCTGCGTGTCTTGCGGCCTGGTGCTGCTGCGTGTCTTACGGCCTTGTCCTGCTGCGTGTCTTGCGGCCTTGTCCTGTGGCCTTGTGCTGCTGCTTGTCTTGCAGCCTTGTGCTACTGCGTGTCTTGCGTCCTTGTGCTGCTGTGTGTCTTGAGGCCTTTTGCTGCTGCGTGTCTTGCGTCCTTGTGCTGCTGTGTCTTGCGGTCTTGGGCTGCTGCGTGTCTTGCGTCCTTGTGCTGCTGCGTGTCATGCGGCCTGGTGCGCTGTGTCTTGCGGCCTTGTGTTGCTGTGTCTTGCGGACTTGTGCTGCTGCATGTCTTGCATCCTTGTGCTGCTACATGTTTTGCATCCTTGTACTGCTGCGTGTCTTGCGGTCTTGTGCTGCTGCGTGTCTTACGGCCTTGTGCTGCTGCGTCTTGCTGCCTTGTGCTGCTGCATATCTTGCGTCCTTGTGCTGCTGCGTGTCTTGCGGACTTGTGCTGTTGCATGTCTTGCGTCCTTGTGATGCTGTGGCCTTGTTTTGCTGCGTGTCTTGCGTCCTTGTGATGCTTCGTGTCTTGCGGCCTGGTGCTGGTGCGTGTCTTGCGGCCTTGTGCTGCTGCGTGTCTTGCGGCCTTGTGCTTCTACGTGTCTTACGGCCTTGTGCTGCTGTGTCTTGTGGCCCGGTGCTGCTGCGTGTCTTGCGGCCTTGTGCTGCTGCATGTCTTGCGTCCTTGCGATGCTGTGGCCTTGTTCTGCTGCGTGTCTTGCGTCCTTGTGATGCTTCGTGTCTTGCGGCCTGGTGCTGCTGCGTGTCTTGCGGCCTGGTGCTGCTGCATGTCTTGCGGCCTTGAGCTGCTGCATGTCTTGCGGCCTTGTGCTGCTGCGTGTCTTGCGGCCTTGTGCCGCTGCGTGACTTTCCGCCTTGTGCTGCTGCGTGTCTTGGGGCCTTGTGCTGCTGCATGTCATTCGGCCTTGTGCTGCTGCGTGTCTTGCGGTCTTGTGCGGCTGCGTGACTTTCGGCCTTGTGCTGCTGCGTGTCTTGCGGCCTTGAGATGCTGAGTGTCTTGCGGCCTTGTGCTGCTGCGTGTCTTGCATTCTTGTGCTGCTGCGTATCTTGCGGCCTTGTGCTGCTGCGTGTCTTGCAGCCTGGTGCGCTGTGTCTTGCGGCCTTGTGCTGCTGTGTCTTGCGGACTTGTGCTGCTGCATGTCTTGCATCCTTGTGCTGCTGCGTGTCTTGCGGTCTTGTGCTGCTGCGTGTCTTACGGCCTTGTGCTGCTGTGTCTTGCGGCCTTGTGCTGCTGCATATCTTGCGTCCTTGTGCTGCTGCGTGTCTTGCGGACTTGTGCTGCTGCATGTCTTGCGGCCTGGTGCTGCTGTGTGTCTTGCGGCCTTGAGCTGCTGCGTGTCTTGGGTCCTTGTGATGCTGCGTGTCTTGTGGCCTTGTCCTGCAGCCTGGTGCTGCTGTGTCTTGCGTCCTTGTGCTTCTGCGTGTCTTGTGGCCTTGTCCTGCGGCCTTGTGCTGCTGCGTGTCTTGCGGCCTTGTGCTGCTGCGTGTCTTGCGTCCTTGTGATGCTGCGTGTCTTACGGCCTTGTCCTGCTGTGTGTCTTGCGGCCTTGTCCTGTGGCCTTGTGCTGCTGCTTGTCTTGCAGCCTTGTGCTACTGCGTGTCTTACGTCCTTGTGCTGCTGTGTGTCTTGAGGCCTTTTGCTGCTGCGTGTCTTGCGGCCTTGTGCTGCTGCGTGTCTTGCGGCCTGGTGCTGCTGCGTGTCTTACGGCCTTGTCCTGCTGCGTGTCTTGCGGCCTTGTCCTGCGGCCTTGTGCTGCTGCTTGTCTTGCAGCCTTGTGCTACTGCGTGTCTTGCGTCCTTGTGCTGCTGCGTGTCTCGCGTCCTTGTGTGCTGTGTCTTGTGGCCTCGTGCTGCTGTGTCTTGTGGACTTGTGCTGCTGCTTGTCTTGCATCCTTGTGCTTCTGCGTGTCTTGCGGTCTTGTGCTCCTGCGTGTCTTGCGGCCTGGTGCTGCTACATGTCTTGCGGCCTTGTGCTGCTGCGTGTCTTGCGGCCTTGTGCTGCTGTGTCTTGCGTCCTTGTGCTTCTGCGTGTCTTGCGGTCTTGTGCTGCTGCGCATCTTGCGGCCTTGTGCTGCTGCGTGTCTTGCGTCCTTGTGCTGCTGCGTGTCTTGCGTCCTTGTGCTGCTGCGTGTCTTGCGGCCTTGTGCTGCTGTGTGTCTTGCGTCCTTATGATGCGTGTCTTGCGGCGTGGTGCTGCTGCTTGTCTTGCGGCCTTGTGCTGCTGCTTGCCTTGCGGCCTGGTGCTGCTGCGTGTCATGCGGCCTTGTCCTGCTGCGTGTCTTGCGGCCTTGTCCTGCTGCGTGTCTTGCGGCCTTGTGCTACTGCGCGTCTTGCGGCCTTGTGCTGCTGCGTGTCCTGCGTCCTTGTGCTGCTGCGTGTCTTGCGTCCTTGTGCTGATGCGGGTTTTGCGGCCTAGTGCTGCTGCGTGTTGTGTGGCCTTGTGCTGCTGCGTGTCTTGCGTGCTGCTGCGTGTCTTGCGGCCTTGTGCTGCTGCGTGTCTTGCGGCCTTGTGCTGCTGCGTGTCTTGCGTCCTTGTGATCCTGCGTGTCTTGCGGCCTGGTGCTGCTGCTTGTCTTGCGGCCATGGGCTGATGCGTGTCTTGTGGCCTGGTGCTGCTGCGTGTCTTGCGACCTGGTGCTGCTGCGTGTCTTGCGACCTGGTGCTGCTGCGTGTCTTGCAGCCTTGTGCTGCTGCGTGTCTTGCATCCTGCTGCATGTCTAGCATCCTTGTGCTGCTGCGTGTCTTGCGTCCTTGTGCTGCTGCGTGTCTTGCGGCCTTGTGCTGCTGTGTCTTGTGGCCTTGTGCTGCTGCGTGTCTTGAGGCCTTGTGCTGCTGCGTGTCTTGCAGCCTTGTGCTGCTGCGTGTCTTGCGTCCTGCTGCGTGTCTAGCATCCTTGTGCTGCTGCGTGTCTTGCGTCCTTGTGCTGCTGCGTGTCTTGCGGCCTTGTGCTGCTGTGTCTTGTGGCCTTGTGCTGCTGCGTGTCTTGAGGCCTTGTGCTGCTGCGTGTCTTGCGTCCTTGTGCTGCTGCCTGTCTTGCGGCCTTGTGCTGCTGCCTGTCTTGCGACCTTGTGCTGCTGCATGTCTTGCGGCCTTGTGCTGCTGCGTGTCTTTCAGCCTTGTGCTGCTTCGTGTCTTGCGGCCTTCTGCTGCTGCGTGTCTTGCGACCTTGTGCTGCTGCGTGTCTTGCGTCCTTGTGATGCTGCGTGTCTTGTGGCCTTGTCCTGCAGCCTGGTGCTGCTGTGTCTTGCGTCCTTGTGCTTCTGCGTGTCTTGTGGCCTTGTGCTGCTGCGTGTCTTGTGGCCTTGTGCTGCTGCGTGTCTTGCGTCCTTGTGATGCTGCGTGTCTTACGGCCTTGTCCTGCTGTGTGTCTTGCGGCCTTGTCCTGTGGCCTTGTGCTGCTGCTTGTCTTGCAGCCTTGTGCTACTGCGTGTCTTGCGTCCTTGTGCTGCTGTGTGTCTTGAGGCCTTTTGCTGCTGCGTGTCTTGCGGCCTTGTGCTGCTGCGTGTCTTGCGGCCTGGTGCTGCTGCGTGTCTTACGGCCTTGTCCTGCTGCGTGTCTTGCGGCCTTGTCCTGTGGCCTTGTGCTGCTGCTTGTCTTGCAGCCTTGTGCTACTGCGTGTCTTGCGTCCTTGTGCTGCTGTGTGTCTTGAGGCCTTTTGCTGCTGCGTGTCTTGCGTCCTTGTGCTGCTGTGTCTTGCGGTCTTGGGCTGCTGCGTGTCTTGCGTCCTTGTGCTGCTGCGTGTCATGCGGCCTGGTGCGCTGTGTCTTGCGGCCTTGTGTTGCTGTGTCTTGCGGACTTGTGCTGCTGCATGTCTTGCATCCTTGTGCTGCTACATGTTTTGCATCCTTGTACTGCTGCGTGTCTTGCGGTCTTGTGCTGCTGCGTGTCTTACGGCCTTGTGCTGCTGCGTCTTGCTGCCTTGTGCTGCTGCATATCTTGCGTACTTGTGCTGCTGCGTGTCTTGCGGACTTGTGCTGTTGCATGTCTTGCATCCTTGTGATGCTGTGGCCTTGTTCTGCTGCTTGTCTTGCGTCCTTGTGATGCTTCGTGTCTTGCGGCCTGGTGCTGCTGCGTGTCTTGCGGCCTTGTGCTGCTGCGTGTCTTGCGGCCTTGTGCTTCTGCGTGTCTTACGGCCTTGTGCTGCTGTGTCTTGTGGCCCGGTGCTGCTGCGTGTCTTGCGGCCTTGTGCTGCTGCATGTCTTGCGTCCTTGCGATGCTGTGGCCTTGTTCTGCTGCGTGTCTTGCGTCCTTGTGATGCTTCGTGTCTTGCGGCCTGGTGCTGCTGCGTGTCTTGCGGCCTGGTGCTGCTGCATGTCTTGCGGCCTTGAGCTGCTGCATGTCTTGCGGCCTTGTGCTGCTGCGTGTCTTGCGGCCTTGTGCCGCTGCGTGACTTTCCGCCTTGTGCTGCTGCGTGTCTTGGGGCCTTGTGCTGCTGCATGTCATTCGGCCTTGTGCTGCTGCGTGTCTTGCGGTCTTGTGCGGCTGCGTGACTTTCGGCCTTGTGCTGCTGCGTGTCTTGCGGCCTTGAGATGCTGAGTGTCTTGCGGCCTTGTGCTGCTGCGTGTCTTGCATTCTTGTGTTGCTGCGTATCTTGCGGCCTTGTGCTGCTGCGTGTCTTGCAGCCTGGTGCGCTGTGTCTTGCGGCCTTGTGCTGCTGTGTCTTGCGGACTTGTGCTGCTGCATGTCTTGCATCCTTGTGCTGCTGCGTGTCTTGCGGTCTTGTGCTGCTGCGTGTCTTACGGCCTTGTGCTGCTGTGTCTTGCGGCCTTGTGCTGCTGCATATCTTGCGTCCTTGTGCTGCTGCGTGTCTTGCGGACTTGTGCTGCTGCGTGTCTTGCGGCCTGGTGCTGCTGTGTGTCTTGCGGCCTTGTGCTGCTGCGTGTCTTGGGTCCTTGTGATGCTGCGTGTCTTGTGGCCTTGTCCTGCAGCCTGGTGCTGCTGTGTCTTGCGTCCTTGTGCTTCTGCGTGTCTTGTGGCCTTGTCCTGCGGCCTTGTGCTGCTGCGTGTCTTGCGGCCTTGTGCTGCTGCGTGTCTTGCGTCCTTGTGATGCTGCGTGTCTTACGGCCTTGTCCTGCTGTGTGTCTTGCGGCCTTGTCCTGTGGCCTTGTGCTGCTGCTTGTCTTGCAGCCTTGTGCTACTGCGTGTCTTACGTCCTTGTGCTGCTGTGTGTCTTGAGGCCTTTTGCTGCTGCGTGTCTTGCGGCCTTGTGCTGCTGCGTGTCTTGCGGCCTGGTGCTGCTGCGTGTCTTACGGCCTTGTCCTGCTGCGTGTCTTGCGGCCTTGTCCTGCGGCCTTGTGCTGCTGCTTGTCTTGCAGCCTTGTGCTACTGCGTGTCTTGCGTCCTTGTGCTGCTGCGTGTCTCGCGTCCTTGTGTGCTGTGTCTTGTGGCCTCGTGCTGCTGTGTCTTGTGGACTTGTGCTGCTGCTTGTCTTGCATCCTTGTGCTTCTGCGTGTCTTGCGGTCTTGTGCTCCTGCGTGTCTTGCGGCCTGGTGCTGCTACATGTCTTGCGGCCTTGTGCTGCTGCGTGTCTTGCGGCCTTGTGCTGCTGTGTCTTGCGTCCTTGTGCTTCTGCGTGTCTTGCGGTCTTGTGCTGCTGCGCGTCTTGCGGCCTTGTGCTGCTGCGTGTCTTGCGTCCTTGTGCTGCTGCGTGTCTTGCGTCCTTGTGCTGCTGCGTGTCTTGCGGCCTTGTGCTGCTGCGTGTCTTGCGTCCTTATGATGCGTGTCTTGCGGCGTGGTGCTGCTGCTTGTCTTGCGGCCTTGTGCTGCTGCTTGCCTTGCGGCCTGGTGCTGCTGCGTGTCATGCGGCCTTGTCCTGCTGCGTGTCTTGCGGCCTTGTCCTGCTGCGTGTCTTGCGGCCTTGTGCTACTGCGCGTCTTGAGGCCTTGTGCTGCTGCGTGTCCTGCGTCCTTGTGCTGCTGCGTGTCTTGCGTCCTTGTGCTGAAGCGGGTTTTGGGGCCTAGTGCTGCTGCGTGTTGTGCGGCCTTGTGCTGCTGCGTGTCTTGCGTGCTGCTGCGTGTTCTTGCGGCCTTGTGCTGCTGCGTGTCTTGCGGCCTTGTGCTGCTGCGTGTCTTGCGTCCTTGTGATCCTGCGTGTCTTGCGGCCTGGTGCTGCTGCTTGTCTTGCGGCCATGGGCTGCTGCTTGTCTTGCGGCCTGGTGCTGCTGCATGTCTTGCGGCCTTGTGCTGCTGCGTGTCTTGCGGCCTTGTGCTGCTGCGTGTCTTGCGTCCTTGTGCTGATGCGTGTCTTGTGGCCTGGTGCTGCTGCGTGTCTTGCGACCTGGTGCTGCTGCGTGTCTTGCGACCTGGTGCTGCTGCGTGTCTTGCAGCCTTGTGCTGCTGCGTCTCTTGCATCCTGCTGCGTGTCTAGCATCCTTGTGCTGCTGCGTGTCTTGCGTCCTTGTGCTGCTGCGTTTCTTGCGGCCTTGTGCTGCTGTGTCTTGTGGCCTTGTGCTGCTGCGTGTCTTGAGGCCTTGTGCTGCTGCGTGTCTTGCAGCCTTGTGCTGCTGCGTGTCTTGCGTCCTGCTGCGTGTCTAGCATCCTTGTGCTGCTGCGTGTCTTGCGTCCTTGTGCTGCTGCGTGTCTTGCGGCCTTGTGCTGCTGTGTCTTGTGGCCTTGTGCTGCTGCGTGTCTTGAGGCCTTGTGCTGCTGCGTGTATTGCGTCCTTGTGCTGCTGCCTGTTTTGCTGCCTTGTGCTGCTGCCTGTCTTGCGACCTTGTGCTGCTGCATGTCTTGCGGCCTTGTGCTGCTGCGTGTCTTGCAGCCTTGTGCTGCTACGTGTCTTGCGGCCTTGTGCTGCTGCGTGTCTTGCATCCTTGTGCTACTGTTTCTTGCGTCCTTGTGCTGCTGCTTGTCTTGCGGCCTTGTGCTGCGTGTCTTGTGGCCTTGTGCTGCTGCGTGTCTTGAGGCCTTGTGCTGCTGCGTGTCTTGCGTCCTTGTGCTGCTGCCTGTCTTGCGGCCTTGTGCTGCTGCCTGTCTTGCGACCTTGTGCTGCTGCATGTCTTGCGGCCTTGTGCTGCTGCGTGTCTTTCAGCCTTGTGCTGCTTCGTGTCTTGCGGCCTTCTGCTGCTGCGTGTCTTGCGACCTTGTGCTGCTGCGTGTCTTGCGTCCTTGTGATGCTGCGTGTCTTGTGGCCTTGTCCTGCAGCCTGGTGCTGCTGTGTCTTGCGTCCTTGTGCTTCTGCGTGTCTTGTGGCCTTGTCCTGCGGCCTTGTGCTGCTGCGTGTCTTGCGGCCTTGTGCTGCTGCGTGTCTTGCGTCCTTGTGATGCTGCGTGTCTTACAGCCTTGTCCTGCTGTGTGTCTTGCGGCCTTGTCCTGTGGCCTTGTGCTGCTGCTTGTCTTGCAGCCTTGTGCTACTGCGTGTCTTGCGTCCTTGTGCTGCTGTGTGTCTTGAGGCCTTTTGCTGCTGCGTGTCTTGCGGCCTTGTGCTGCTGCGTGTCTTGCAGCCTGGTGCTGCTGTGTGTCTTACGGCTTTGTCCTGCTGCGTGTCTTGCGGCCTTGTGCTGCTGGTTGTCTTGCAGCCTTGTGCTACTGCGTGTCTTGCGTCCTTGTGCTGCTGCGTGTCTCGCGTCCTTGTGTGCTGTGTCTTGTGGCCTCGTGCTGCTGTGTCTTGTGGACTTGTGCTGCTGCGTGTCTTGCATCCTTGTGCTCCTGCGTGTCTTGCGGTCTTGTGCTCCTGCGTGTCTTGCGGCCTGGTGCTTCTACATGTCTTGCGGCCTTGTGCTGCTGCGTGTCTTGCGGCCTTGTGCTGCTGTGTCTTGCGTCCTTGTGCTTCTGCGTGTCTTGCGGTCTTGTGCTGCTGCGCGTCTTGCGGCCTTGTGCTGCTGCGTGTCTTGCGTCCTTGTGCTGCTGCATGCCATTCGGCCTTGTGCTGCTGCGTGTCTTGCGGTCTTGTGCGGCTGCGTGACTTTCGGCCTTGTGCTGCTGCGTGTCTTGCGGCCTTGAGATGCTGAGTGTCTTGCGGCCTTGTGCTGCTGCGTGTCTTGCATTCTTGTGCTGCTGCGTGTCTTG
Organism: Triturus cristatus; assembly: GCF_964204655.1. Taxonomy (NCBI): domain Eukaryota; kingdom Metazoa; phylum Chordata; class Amphibia; order Caudata; family Salamandridae; genus Triturus; species Triturus cristatus. The sequence goes on from NC_140589.1 coordinate 1,808,595,669, forward strand.
CGGCCTTGTGCTGCTGCGTGTCTTGCAGCCTGGTGCGCTGTGTCTTGCGGCCTTGTGCTGCTGTGTCTTGCGGACTTGTGCTGCTGCATGTCTTGCATCCTTGTGCTGCTGCGTGTCTTGCGGTCTTGTGCTGCTGCGTGTCTTACGGCCTTGTGCTGCTGTGTCTTGCGGCCTTGTGCTGCTGCATATCTTGCGTCCTTGTGCTGCTGCGTGTCTTGCGGACTTGTGCTGCTGCGTGTCTTGCGGCCTGGTGCTGCTGTGTGTCTTGCGGCCTTGTGCTGCTGCGTGTCTTGGGTCCTTGTGATGCTGCGTGTCTTGTGGCCTTGTCCTGCAGCCTGGTGCTGCTGTGTCTTGCGTCCTTGTGCTTCTGCGTGTCTTGTGGCCTTGTGCTGCTGCGTGTCTTGCGTCCTTGTGATGCTGCGTGTCTTACGGCCTTGTCCTGCTGTGTGTCTTGCGGCCTTATCCTGTGGCCTTGTGCTGCTGCTTGTCTTGCAGCCTTGTGCTACTGCGTGGCTTACGTCCTTGTGCTGCTGTGTGTCTTGAGGCCTTTTGCTGCTGCGAGTCTTGCGGCCTTGTGCTGCTGCGTGTCTTGCGGCCTGGTGCTGCTGCGTGTCTTACGGCCTTGTCCTGCTGCGTGTCTTGCGGCCTTGTACTGCGGCCTTGTGCTGCTGCTTGTCTTGCAGCCTTGTGCTACTGCGTGTCTTGCGTCCTTGTGCTGCTGCGTGTCTCGCGTCCTTGTGTGCTGTGTCTTGTGGCCTCGTGCTGCTGTGTCTTGTGGACTTGTGCTGCTGCTTGTCTTGCATCCTTGTGCTTCTGCGTGTCTTGCGGTCTTGTGCTCCTGCGTGTCTTGCGGCCTGGTGCTTCTACATGTCTTGCGGCCTTGTGCTGCTGCGTGTCTTGCGGCCTTGTGCTGCTGTGTCTTGCGTCCTTGTGCTTCTGCGTGTCTTGCGGTCTTGTGCTGCTGCGCGTCTTGCGGCCTTGTGCTGCTGCGTGTCTTGCGTCCTTGTGCTGCTGCGTGTCTTGCGTCCTTGTGCTGCTGCGTGTCTTGCGGCCTTGTGCTGCTGCGTGTCTTGCGTCCTTATGATGCGTGTCTTGCGGCGTGGTGCTGCTGCTTGTCTTGCGGCCTTGTGCTGCTGCTTGCCTTGCTGCCTGGTGCTGCTGCGTGTCATGCAGCCTTGTCCTGCTGCGTGTCTTGTGGCATTGTCCTGCTGCGTGTCTTGCGGCCTTGTGCTACTGCGCGTCTTGCGGCCTTGTGCTGCTGCGTGTCCTGCGTCCTTGTGCTGCTGCGTGTCTTGTGTCCTTGTGCTGATGCGGGTTTTGCGGCCTAGTGCTGCTGCGTGTTGTGCGGCCTTGTGCTGCTGCGTGTCTTGCGTGCTGCTGCGTGTCTTGCGGCCTTGTGCTGCTGAGTGTCTTGCGGCCTTGTGCTGCTGCGTGTCTTGCGTCCTTGTGATCCTGCGTGTCTTGCGGCCTGGTGCTGCTGCTTGTCTTGCGGCCATGGGCTGCTGCTTGTCTTGCGGCCTGGTGCTGCTGAATGTCTTGCGGCCTTGTGCTGCTGCGTGTCTTGCGGCCTTGTGCTGCTGCGTGTCTTGCGTCCTTGTGCTGATGCGTGTCTTGTGGCCTGGTGCTGCTGCGTGTCTTGCGACCTGGTGCTGCTGCGTGTCTTGCGACCTGGTGCTGCTGCGTGTCTTGCAGCCTTGTGCTGCTGCGTGTCTTGCATCCTGCTGCGTGTCTAGCATCCTTGTGCTGCTGCGTGTCTTGCGTCCTTGTGCTGCTGCGTGTCTTGCGGCCTTGTGCTGCTGTGTCTTGTGGCCTTGTGCTGCTGCGTGTCTTGAGGCCTTGTGCTGCTGCGTGTCTTGCAGCCTTGTGCTGCTGCGTGTCTTGCGTCCTGCTGCGTGTCTAGCATCCTTGTGCTGCTGCGTGTCTTGCGTCCTTGTGCTGCTGCGTGTCTTGTGGCCTTGTGCTGCTGTGTCTTGTGGCCTTGTGCTGCTGCGTGTCTTGAGGCCTTGTGCTGCTGCGTGTATTGCGTCCTTGTGCTGCTGCCTGTTTTGTGGCCTTGTGCTGCTGCCTGTCTTGCGACCTTGTGCTGCTGCATGTCTTGCGGCCTTGTGCTGCTGCGTGTCTTGCAGCCTTGTGCTGCTGCGTGTCTTGCGGCCTTGTGCTGCTGCGTGTCTTGCAGCCTTGTGCTACTGCGTGTCTTGCGTCCTTGTGCTGCTGTGTGTCTTGAGGCCTTTTGCTGCTGCGTGTCTTGCGGCCTTGTGCTGCTGCGTGTCTTGCAGCCTGGTGCTGCTGCGTGTCTTACGGCCTTGTCCTGCTGCGTGTCTTGCGGCCTTGTGCTGCTGGTAGTCTTGCAGCCTTGTGCTACTGCGTGTCTTGCGTCCTTGTGCTGCTGCGTGTCTCACGTCCTTGTGTGCTGTGTCTTGTGGCCTCGTGCTGCTGTGTCTTGTGGACTTGTGCTGCTGCGTGTCTTGCATCCTTGTGCTCCTGCGTGTCTTGCGGTCTTGTGCTCCTGCGTGTCTTGCGGCCTGGTGCTTCTACATGTCTTGCGGCCTTGTGCTGCTGCGTGTCTTGCGGCCTTGTGCTGCTGTGTCTTGCGTCCTTGTGCTTCTGCGTGTCTTGCGGTCTTGTGCTGCTGCGCGTCTTGCGGCCTTGTGCTGCTGCGTTTCTTGCGTCCTTGTGCTGCTGCATGTCATTCGGCCTTGTGCTGCTGCATGTCTTGCGGTCTTGTGCGGCTGCGTGACTTTTGGCCTTGTGCTGCTGCGTGTCTTGCGGCCTTGAGATGCTGAGTGTCTTGCGGCCTTGTGCTGCTGCGTGTCTTGCATTCTTGTGCTGCTGCGTGACTTGCGGCCTTGTGCTGCTGCGTGTCTTGCAGCCTGGTGCGCTGTGTCTTGCGGCCTTGTGCTGCTGTGTCTTGCGGACTTGTGCTGCTGCATGTCTTGCATCCTTGTGCTGCTGCTTGTCTTGCGGTCTTGTGCTGCTGCGTGTCTTACGGCCTTGTGCTGCTGTGTCTTGCGGCCTTGTGCTGCTGCATATCTTGCGTCCTTGTGCTGCTGCGTGTCTTGCGGACTTGTGCTGCTGCGTGTCTTGCGGCCTGGTGCTGCTGTGTGTCTTGCGGCCTTGTGCTGCTGCGTGTCTTGGGTCCTTGTGATGCTGCGTGTCTTGTGGCCTTGTCCTGCAGCCTGGTGCTGCTGTGTCTTGCGTCCTTGTGCTTCTGCGTGTCTTGTGGCCTTGTCCTGCGGCCTTGTGCTGCTGCGTGTCTTGCGGCCTTGTGCTGCTGCGTGTCTTGCGTCCTTTTGATGCTGCGTGTCTTACGGCCTTGTCCTGCTGTGTGTCTTGCGGCCTTGTCCTGTGGCCTTGTGCTGCTGCTTGTCTTGCAGCCTTGTGCTACTGCGTGGCTTACGTCCTTGTGCTGCTGTGTGTCTTGAGGCCTTTTGCTGCTGCGTGTCTTGCAGCCTTGTGCTGCTGCGTGTCTTGCGGCCTGGTGCTGCTGCGTGTCTTACGGCCTTGTCCTGCTGCGTGTCTTGCGGCCTTGTCCTGCGGCCTTGTGCTGCTGCTTGTCTTGCAGCCTTGTGCTACTGCGTGTCTTGCGTCCTTGTGCTGCTGCGTGTCTCGCGTCCTTGTGTGCTGTGTCTTGTGGCCTCGTGCTGCTGTGTCTTGTGGACTTGTGCTGCTGCTTGTCTTGCATCCTTGTGCTTCTGCGTGTCTTGCGGTCTTGTGCTCCTGCGTGTCTTGCGGCCTGGTGCTGCTACATGTCTTGCGGCCTTGTGCTGCTGCGTGTCTTGCGGCCTTGTGCTGCTGTGTCTTGCGTCCTTGTGCTTCTGCGTGTCTTGCGGTCTTGTGCTGCTGCGCGTCTTGCGGCCTTGTGCTGCTGCGTGTCTTGCGTCCTTGTGCTGCTGCGTGTCTTGCGTCCTTGTGCTGCTGCGTGTCTTGCGGCCTTGTGCTGCTGCGTGTCTTGCGTCTTTATGATGCGTGTCTTGCGGCGTGGTGCTGCTGCTTGTCTTGCGGCCTTGTGCTGCTGCTTGCCTTGCGGCCTGGTGCTGCTGCGTGTCATGCGGCCTTGTCCTGCTGCGTGTCTTGCGGCCTTGTCCTGCTGCGTGTCTTGCGGCCTTGTGCTACTGCGCGTCTTGCGGCCTTGTGCTGCTGCGTGTCCTGCGTCCTTGTGCTGCTGCGTGTCTTGCGTCCTTGTGCTGATGCGGGTTTTGCGGCCTAGTGCTGCTGCGTGTTGTGCGGCCTTGTGCTGCTGCGTGTCTTGCGTGCTGCTGCGTGTCTTGCGGCCTTGTGCTGCTGCGTGTCTTGCGGCCTTGTGCTGCTGCGTGTCTTGCGTCCTTGTGATCCTGCGTGTCTTGCGGCCTGGTGCTGCTGCTTGTCTTGCGGCCATGGGCTGCTGCTTGTCTTGCGGCCTGGTGCTGCTGCATGTCTTGCGGCCTTGTGCTGCTGCGTGTCTTGCGGCCTTGTGCTGCTGCGTGTCTTGCGTCCTTGTGCTGATGCGTGTCTTGTGGCCTGGTGCTGCTGCGTGTCTTGCGACCTGGTGCTGCTGCGTGTCTTGCGACCTGGTGCTGCTGCGTGTCTTGCAGCCTTGTGCTGCTGCGTGTCTTGCATCCTGCTGCGTGTCTAGCATCCTTGTGCTGCTGCGTGTCTTGCGTCCTTGTGTCTGCTGCGTGTCTTGCGGCCTTGTGCTGCTGTGTCTTGTGGCCTTGTGCTGCTGCGTGTCTTGAGGCCTTGTGCTGCTGCGTGTCTTGCAGCCTTGTGCTGCTGCGTGTCTTGCGTCCTGCTGCGTGTCTAGCATCCTTGTGCTGCTGCGTGTCTTGCGTCCTTGTGCTGCTGCGTGTCTTGCGGCCTTGTGCTGCTGTGTCTTGCGGCCTTGTGCTGCTGCGTGTCTTGAGGCCTTGTGCTGCTGCGTGTATTGCGTCCTTGTGCTGCTGCCTGTTTTGCGGCCTTGTGCTGCTGCCTGTCTTGCGACCTTGTGCTGCTGCGTGTCTTGCAGCCTTGTGCTGCTGCGTGTCTTGCGGCCTTGTGCTGCTGCGTGTCTTGCAGCCTTGTGCTGCTGCGTGTCTTGCATCCTGCTGCGTGTCTAGCATCCTTGTGCTGCTGCGTGTCTTGCGTCCTTGTGCTGCTGCGTGTCTTGCGGCCTTGTGCTGCTGTGTCTTGTGGCCTTGTGCTGCTGCGTGTCTTGAGGCCTTGTGCTGCTGCGTGTCTTGCAGCCTTGTGCTGCTGCGTGTCTTGCGTCCTGCTGCGTGTCTAGCATCCTTGTGCTGCTGCGTGTCTTGCGTCCTTGTGCTGCTGCGTGTCTTGTGGCCTTGTGCTGCTGTGTCTTGTGGCCTTGTGCTGCTGCGTGTCTTGAGGCCTTGTGCTGCTGCGTGTATTGCGGCCTTGTGCTGCTGCGTGTCTTGCGTCCTGCTGCGTGTCTAGCATCCTTGTGCTGCTGCGTGTCTTGCGTCCTTGTGCTGCTGCCTGTTTTGTGGCCTTGTGCTGCTGCCTGTCTTGCGACCTTGTGCTGCTGCATGTCTTGCAGCCTTGTGCTGCTGCGTGTCTTGCATCCTGCTGCGTGTCTAGCATCCTTGTGCTGCTGCGTGTCTTGCGTCCTTGTGCTGCTGCGTGTCTTGCGGCCTTGTGCTGCTGTGTCTTGTGGCCTTGTGCTGCTGCGTGTCTTGAGGCCTTGTGCTGCTGCGTGTGTTGCAGCCTTGTGCTGCTGCGTGTCTTGCGTCCTGCTGCGTGTCTAGCATCCTTGTGCTGCTGCGTGTCTTGCGTCCTTGTGCTGCTGCGTGTCTTGCGGCCTTGTGCTGCTGTGTCTTGTGGCCTTGTGCTGCTGCGTGTCTTGAGGCCTTGTGCTGCTGCGTGTATTGCGTCCTTGTGCTGCTGCCTGTTTTGTGGCCTTGTGCTGCTGCCTGTCTTGCGACCTTGTGCTGCTGCATGTCTTGCGGCCTTGTGCTGCTGCGTGTCTTGCAGCCTTGTGCTGCTGCGTGTCTTGCGGCCTTGTGCTGCTGCGTGTCTTGCAGCCTTGTGCTACTGCGTGTCTTGCGTCCTTGTGCTGCTGTGTGTCTTGAGGCCTTTTGCTGCTGCGTGTCTTGCGGCCTTGTGCTGCTGCGTGTCTTGCAGCCTGGTGCTGCTGCGTGTCTTACGGCCTTGTCCTGCTGCGTGTCTTGCGGCCTTGTGCTGCTGGTAGTCTTGCAGCCTTGTGCTACTGCGTGTCTTGCGTCCTTGTGCTGCTGCGTGTCTCGCGTCCTTGTGTGCTGTGTCTTGTGGCCTCGTGCTGCTGTGTCTTGTGGACTTGTGCTGCTGCGTGTCTTGCATCCTTGTGCTCCTGCGTGTCTTGCGGTCTTGTGCTCCTGCGTTTCTTGCGGCCTGGTGCTTCTACATGTCTTGCGGCCTTGTGCTGCTGCGTGTCTTGCGGCCTTGTGCTGCTGTGTCTTGCGTCCTTGTGCTTCTGCGTGTCTTGCGGTCTTGTGCTGCTGCGCGTCTTGCGGCCTTGTGCTGCTGCGTTTCTTGCGTCCTTGTGCTGCTGCATGTCATTCGGCCTTGTGCTGCTGCATGTCTTGCGGTCTTGTGCGGCTGCGTGACTTTTGGCCTTGTGCTGCTGCGTGTCTTGCGGCCTTGAGATGCTGAGTGTCTTGCGGCCTTGTGCTGCTGCGTGTCTTGCATTCTTGTGCTGCTGCGTGTCTTGCGGCCTTGTGCTGCTGCGTGTCTTGCAGCCTGGTGCGCTGTGTCTTGCGGCCTTGTGCTGCTGTGTCTTGCGGACTTGTGCTGCTGCATGTCTTGCATCCTTGTGCTGCTGCTTGTCTTGCGGTCTTGTGCTGCTGCGTGTCTTACGGCCTTGTGCTGCTGTGTCTTGCGGCCTTGTGCTGCTGCATATCTTGCGTCCTTGTGCTGCTGCGTGTCTTGCGGACTTGTGCTGCTGCGTGTCTTGCGGCCTGGTGCTGCTGTGTGTCTTGCGGCCTTGTGCTGCTGCGTGTCTTGGGTCCTTGTGATGCTGCGTGTCTTGTGGCCTTGTCCTGCAGCCTGGTGCTGCTGTGTCTTGTGTCCTTGTGCTTCTGCGTGTCTTGTGGCCTTGTCCTTTGGCCTTGTGCTGCTGCGTGTCTTGCGGCCTTGTGCTGCTGCGTGTCTTGCGTCCTTGTGTGCTGTGTCTTGTGGCCTCGTGCTGCTGTGTCTTGTGGACTTGTGCTGCTGCGTGTCTTGCATCCTTGTGCTCCTGCGTGTCTTGCGGTCTTGTGCTCCTGCGTTTCTTGCGGCCTGGTGCTTCTACATGTCTTGCGGCCTTGTGCTGCTGCGTGTCTTGCGGCCTTGTGCTGCTGTGTCTTGCGTCCTTGTGCTTCTGCGTGTCTTGCGGTCTTGTGCTGCTGCGCGTCTTGCGGCCTTGTGCTGCTGCGTTTCTTGCGTCCTTGTGCTGCTGCATGTCATTCGGCCTTGTGCTGCTGCATGTCTTGCGGTCTTGTGCGGCTGCGTGACTTTTGGCCTTGTGCTGCTGCGTGTCTTGCGGCCTTGAGATGCTGAGTGTCTTGCGGCCTTGTGCTGCTGCGTGTCTTGCATTCTTGTGCTGCTGCGTGTCTTGCGGCCTTGTGCTGCTGCGTGTCTTGCAGCCTGGTGCGCTGTGTCTTGCGGCCTTGTGCTGCTGTGTCTTGCGGACTTGTGCTGCTGCATGTCTTGCGTCCTTGTGCTGCTGCGTGTCTTGCGGACTTGTGCTGCTGCGTGTCTTGCGGCCTGGTGCTGCTGTGTGTCTTGCGGCCTTGTGCTGCTGCGTGTCTTGGGTCCTTGTGATGCTGCGTGTCTTGTGGCCTTGTCCTGCAGCCTGGTGCTGCTGTGTCTTGTGTCCTTGTGCTTCTGCGTGTCTTGTGGCCTTGTCCTGCGGCCTTGTGCTGCTGCGTGTCTTGCGGCCTTGTGCTGCTGCGTGTCTTGCGTCCTTTTGATGCTGCGTGTCTTACGGCCTTGTCCTGCTGTGTGTCTTGCGGCCTTGTCCTGTGGCCTTGTGCTGCTGCTTGTCTTGCAGCCTTGTGCTACTGCGTGGCTTACGTCCTTGTGCTGCTGTGTGTCTTGAGGCCTTTTGCTGCTGCGTGTCTTGCAGCCTTGTGCTGCTGCGTGTCTTGCGGCCTGGTGCTGCTGCGTGTCTTACGGCCTTGTCCTGCTGCGTGTCTTGCGGCCTTGTCCTGCGGCCTTGTGCTGCTGCTTGTCTTGCAGCCTTGTGCTACTGCGTGTCTTGCGTCCTTGTGCTGCTGCGTGTCTCGCGTCCTTGTGTGCTGTGTCTTGTGGCCTCGTGCTGCTGTGTCTTGTGGACTTGTGCTGCTGCTTGTCTTGCATCCTTGTGCTTCTGCGTGTCTTGCGGTCTTGTGCTCCTGCGTGTCTTGCGGCCTGGTGCTGCTACATGTCTTGCGGCCTTTTGCTGCTGCGTGTCTTGCGGCCTTGTGCTGCTGTGTCTTGCGTCCTTGTGCTTCTGCGTGTCTTGCGGTCTTGTGCTGCTGCGCGTCTTGCGGCCTTGTGCTGCTGCGTGTCTTGCGTCCTTGTGCTGCTGCGTGTCTTGCGTCCTTGTGCTGCTGCGTGTCTTGTGGCCTTGTGCTGCTGCGTGTCGTGCGTCCTTATGATGCGTGTCTTGCGGCGTGGTGCTGCTGCTTGTCTTGCGGCCTTGTGCTGCTGCTTGCCTTGCGGCCTGGTGCTGCTGTGTGTCATGCGGCCTTGTCCTGCTGCGTGTCTTGCGGCCTTGTCCTGCTGCGTGTCTTGCGGCCTTGTGCTACTGCGCGTCTTGCGGCCTTGTGCTGCTGCGTGTCCTGCGTCCTTGTGCTGCTGCGTGTCTTGCGTCCTTGTGCTGATGCGGGTTTTGCGGCCTAGTGCTGCTGCGTGTTGTGCGGCCTTGTGCTGCTGCGTGTCTTGCGTGCTGCTGCGTGTCTTGCGGCCTTGTGCTGCTGCGTGTCTTGCGGCCTTGTGCTGCTGCGTGTCTTGCGTCCTTGTGATCCTGCGTGTCTTGCGGCCTGGTGCTGCTGCTTGTCTTGCGGCCATGGGCTGCTGCTTGTCTTGCGGCCTGGTGCTGCTGCATGTCTTGCGGCCTTGTGCTGCTGCGTGTCTTGCGGCCTTGTGCTGCTGCGTGTCTTGCGTCCTTGTGCTGATGCGTGTCTTGTGGCCTGGTGCTGCTGCGTGTCTTGCGACCTGGTGCTGCTGCGTGTCTTGCGACCTGGTGCTGCTGCGTGTCTTGCAGCCTTGTGCTGCTGCGTGTCTTGCATCCTGCTGCGTGTCTAGCATCCTTGTGCTGCTGCGTGTCTTGCGTCCTTGTGTCTGCTGCGTGTCTTGCGGCCTTGTGCTGCTGTGTCTTGTGGCCTTGTGCTGCTGCGTGTCTTGAGGCCTTGTGCTGCTGCGTGTCTTGCAGCCTTGTGCTGCTGCGTGTCTTGCGTCCTGCTGCGTGTCTAGCATCCTTGTGCTGCTGCGTGTCTTGCGTCCTTGTGCTGCTGCGTGTCTTGCGGCCTTGTGCTGCTGTGTCTTGCGGCCTTGTGCTGCTGCGTGTCTTGAGGCCTTGTGCTGCTGCGTGTATTGCGTCCTTGTGCTGCTGCCTGTTTTGCGGCCTTGTGCTGCTGCCTGTCTTGCGACCTTGTGCTGCTGCATGTCTTGCGGCCTTGTGCTGCTGCGTGTCTTGCAGCCTTGTGCTGCTGCGTGTCTTGCGGCCTTGTGCTGCTGCGTGTCTTGCAGCCTTGTGCTACTGTGTCTTGCGTCCTTGTGCTGCTGCTTGTCTTGCGGCCTTGTGCTGCGTGTCTTGTGGCCTTGTGCTGCTGCGTGTCTTGAGGCCTTGTGCTGCTGCGTGTCTTGCGTCCTTGTGCTGCTGCCTGTCTTGCGGCCTTGTGCTGCTGCCTGTCTTGCGACCTTGTGCTGCTGCATGTCTTGCGGCCTTGTGCTGCTGCGTGTCTTTCAGCCTTGTGCTGCTTCGTGTCTTGCGGCCTTCTGCTGCTGCGTGTCTTGCGACCTTGTGCTGCTGCGTGTCTTGCGTCCTTGTGATGCTGCGTGTCTTGTGGCCTTGTCCTGCAGCCTGGTGCTGCTGTGTCTTGCGTCCTTGTGCTTCTGCGTGTCTTGTGGCCTTGTCCTGCGGCCTTGTGCTGCTGCGTGTCTTGCGGCCTTGTGCTTCTGCGTGTCTTGTGGCCTTGTCCTGCGGCCTTGTGCTGCTGCGTGTCTTGCGGCCTTGTGCTGCTGCGTGTCTTGCGTCCTTGTGATGCTGCGTGTCTTACGGCCTTGTCCTGCTGTGTGTCTTGCGGCCTTGTCCTGTGGCCTTGTGCTGCTGCTTGTCTTGCAGCCTTGTGCTACTGCGTGTCTTGTGTCCTTGTGCTGCTGTGTGTCTTGAGGCCTTTTGCTGCTGCGTGTCTTGCGGCCTTGTGCTGCTGCGTGTCTTGCAGCCTGGTGATGCTGCGTGTCTTACGGCCTTGTCCTGCTGCGTGTCTTGCGGCCTTGTGCTGCTGGTTGTCTTGCAGCCTTGTGCTACTGCGTGTCTTGCGTCCTTGTGCTGCTGCGTGTCTCGCGTCCTTGTGTGCTGTGTCTTGTGGACTTGTGCTGCTGCGTGTCTTGCATCCTTGTGCTCCTGCGTGTCTTGCGGTCTTGTGCTCCTGCGTGTCTTGCGGCCTGGTGCTTCTACATGTCTTGCGGCCTTGTGCTGCTGCGTGTCTTGCGGCCTTGTGCTGCTGTGTCTTGCGTCCTTGTGCTTCTGCGTGTCTTGCGGTCTTGTGCTGCTGCGCGTCTTGCGGCCTTGTGCTGCTGCGTGTCTTGCGTCCTTGTGCTGCTGCGTGTCTTGCGGCCTTGTGCTGCTGCGTGTCTTGGGTCCTTGTGATGCTGCGGCCTTGTGCTGCTGCGTGTCTTGCATTCTTGTGATGCTTCGTGTCTTGCGGCCTTCTGCTGCTGTGTGTCTTGCGACCTTGTGCTGCTGCGTGTCTTGCGTCCTTGTGCTGCTGCGTGTCTTGCGGCCTTGTGCTGCTGCGTGTCTTGCGTCCTTATGATGCGTTTCTTGCGGCGTGGTGCTGCTGCTTGTCTTGCGGCCTTGTGCTGCTGCTTGCCTTGCGGCCTGGTGCTGCTGCGTGGCATGCGGCCTTGTCCTGCTGCGTGTCTTGCGGCCTTGTGCTGCTGCATGTCTTGCAGCCTTGTGCTACTGCGCGTCTTGCGGCCTTGTGCTGCTGCGTGTCCTGCGTCCTTGTGCTGCTGCGTGTCTTGCGTCCTTGTGCTGATGCGGGTTTTGCGGCCTAGTGCTGCTGCGTGTCTTGCGGCCTTGTGCTGCTGCGTGTCTTGCGTGCTGCTTCATGTCTTGCGGACTTGTGCTGCTGCATGTCTTGCATCCTTGTGCTGCTGCGTGTCTTCCGGTCTTGTGCTGCTGCGTGTCTTACGGCCTTGTGCTGCTGTGTCTTGCGGCCTTGTGCTGCTGCATATCTTGCGTCCTTGTGCTGCTGTGTGTCTTGAGGCCTTTTGCTGCTGCGTGTCTTGCGGCCTTGTGCTGCTGCGTGTCTTGCGGCCTGGTGCTGCTGCGTGTCTTACGGCCTTGTCCTGCTGCGTGTCTTGCGGCCTTGTCCTGCGGCCTTGTGCTGCTGCTTGTCTTGCAGCCTTGTGCTACTGCGTGTCTTACGTCCTTGTGCTGCTGCGTGTCTCGCGTCCTTGTATGCTGTGTCTTGTGGCCTCGTGCTGCTGTGTCTTGTGGACTTGTGCTGCTGCTTGTCTTGCATCCTTGTGCTTCTGCGTGTCTTGCGGTCTTGTGCTCCTGCGTGTCTTGCGGCCTGGTGCTGCTACATGTCTTGCGGCCTTGTGCTGCTGCGTGTTTTGCGGCCTTGTGCTGCTGTGTCTTGCGTCCTTGTGCTTCTGCGTGTCTTGCGGTCTTGTGCTGCTGCGCGTCTTGCGGCCTTGTGCTGCTGCGTGTCTTGCGTCCTTGTGCTGCTGCGTGTCTTGCGTCCTTGTGCTGCTGCGTGTCTTGCGGCCTTGTGCTGCTGCGTGTCTTGCGTCCTTATGATGTGTGTCTTGCGGCGTGGTGCTGCTGCTTGTCTTGCGGCCTTGTGCTGCTGCTTGCCTTGCGGCCTGGTGCTGCTGCGTGTCATGCGGCCTTGTCCTGCTGCGTGTCTTGCGGCCTTGTCCTGCTGCGTGTCTTGCGGCCTTGTGCTACTGCACGTCTTGCGGCCTTGTGCTGCTGCGTGTCCTGCGTCCTTGTGCTGCTGCGTGTCTTGCGTCCTTGTGCTGATGCGGGTTTTGCGGCCTAGTGCTGCTGCGTGTTGTGCGGCCTTGTGCTGCTGCGTGTCTTGCGTGCTGCTGCGTGTCTTGCGGCCTTGTGCTGCTGCGTGTCTTGCGGCCTTGTGCTGCTGCGTGTCTTGCGTCCTTGTGATCCTGCGTGTCTTGCGGCCTGGTGCTGCTGCTTGTCTTGCGGCCATGGGCTGCTGCTTGTCTTGCGGCCTGGTGCTGCTGCATGTCTTGCGTCCTTGTGCTGCTGCGTGTCTTGCGGCCTTGTGCTGCTGTGTCTTGTGGCCTTGTGCTGCTGCGTGTCTTGAGGCCTTGTGCTGCTGCGTGTATTGCGTCCTTGTGCTGCTGCCTTTTTTGCGGCCTTGTGCTGCTGCCTGTCTTGCGACTTTGTGCTGCTGCATGTCTTGCGGCCTTGTGCTGCTGCGTGTCTTGCAGCCTTGTGCTGCTGCGTGTCTTGCGGCCTTGTGCTGCGGCGTGTCTTGCAGCCTTGTGCTACTGTGTCTTGCGTCCTTGTGCTGCTGCTTGTCTTGCGGCCTTGTGCTGCGTGTCTTGTGGCCTTGTGCTGCTGCGTGTCTTGAGGCCTTGTGCTGCTGCGTGTCTTGCGTCCTTGTGCTGCTGCCTGTCTTGCGGCCTTGTGCTGCTGCCTGTCTTGCGACCTTGTGCTGCTGCATGTCTTGCGGCCTTGTGCTGCTGCGTGTCTTTCAGCCTTGTGCTGCTTCGTGTCTTGCGGCCTTCTGCTGCTGCGTGTCTTGCGACCTTGTGCTGCTGCGTGTCTTGCGTCCTTGTGATGCTGCGTGTCTTGTGGCCTTGTCCTGCAGCCTGGTGCTGCTGTGTCTTGCGTCCTTGTGCTTCTGCGTGTCTTGTGGCCTTGTCCTGCGGCCTTGTGCTGCTGCGTGTCTTGCGGCCTTGTGCTGCTGCGTGTCTTGCGTCCTTGTGATGCTGCGTGTCTTACGGCCTTGTCCTGCTGTGTGTCTTGCGGCCTTGTCCTGTGGCCTTGTTCTGCTGCTTGTCTTGCAGCCTTGTGCTACTGCGTGTCTTGCGTCCTTGTGCTGCTGTGTGTCTTGAGGCCTTTTGCTGCTGCGTGTCTTGCGGCCTTGTGCTGCTGCGTGTCTTGCAGCCTGGTGCTGCTGCGTGTCTTACGGCCTTGTCCTGCTGTGTGTCTTGCGGCCTTGTGCTGCTGGTTGTCTTGCAGTCTTGTGATACTGCGTGTCTTGCGTCCTTGTGCTGCTGCGTGTCTCGCGTCCTTGTGTGCTGTGTCTTGTGGCCTCGTGCTGCTGTGTCTTGTGGACTTGTGCTGCTGCTTGTCTTGCATCCTTGTGCTTCTGCGTGTCTTGCGGTCTTGTGCTCCTGCGTGTCTTGCGGCCTGGTGCTGCTACATGTCTTGCGGCCTTGTGCTGCTGCGTGTTTTGCGGCCTTGTGCTGCTGTGTCTTGCGTCCTTGTGCTTCTGCGTGTCTTGCGGTCTTGTGCTGCTGCGCGTCTTGCGGCCTTGTGCTGCTGCGTGTCTTGCGTCCTTGTGCTGCTGCGTGTCTTGCGTCCTTGTGCTGCTGCGTGTCTTGCGGCCTTGTGCTGCTGCGTGTCTTGCGTCCTTATGATGCGTGTCTTGCGGCGTGGTGCTGCTGCTTGTCTTGCGGCCTTGTGCTGCTGCTTGCCTTGCGGCCTGGTGCTGCTGCGTGTCATGCGGCCTTGTCCTGCTGCGTGTCTTGCGGCCTTGTCCTGCTGCGTGTCTTGCGGCCTTGTGCTACTGCACGTCTTGCGGCCTTGTGCTGCTGCGTGTCCTGCGTCCTTGTGCTGCTGCGTGTCTTGCGTCCTTGTGCTGATGCGGGTTTTGCGGCCTAGTGCTGCTGCGTGTTGTGCGGCCTTGTGCTGCTGCGTGTCTTGCGTGCTGCTGCGTGTCTTGCGGCCTTGTGCTGCTGCGTGTCTTGCGGCCTTGTGCTGCTGCGTGTCTTGCGTCCTTGTGATCCTGCGTGTCTTGCGGCCTGGTGCTGCTGCTTGTCTTGCGGCCATGGGCTGCTGCTTGTCTTGCGGCCTGGTGCTGCTGCATGTCTTGCGTCCTTGTGCTGCTGCGTGTCTTGCGGCCTTGTGCTGCTGTGTCTTGTGGCCTTGTGCTGCTGCGTGTCTTGAGGCCTTGTGCTGCTGCGTGTATTGCGTCCTTGTGCTGCTGCCTTTTTTGCGGCCTTGTGCTGCTGCCTGTCTTGCGACTTTGTGCTGCTGCATGTCTTGCGGCCTTGTGCTGCTGCGTGTCTTGCAGCCTTGTGCTGCTGCGTGTCTTGCGGCCTTGTGCTGCTGCGTGTCTTGCAGCCTTGTGCTACTGTGTCTTGCGTCCTTGTGCTGCTGCTTGTCTTGCGGCCTTGTGCTGCGTGTCTTGTGGCCTTGTGCTGCTGCGTGTCTTGAGGCCTTGTGCTGCTGCGTGTCTTGCGTCCTTGTGCTGCTGCCTGTCTTGCGGCCTTGTGCTGCTGCCTGTCTTGCGACCTTGTGCTGCTGCATGTCTTGCGGCCTTGTGCTGCTGCGTGTCTTTCAGCCTTGTGCTGCTTCGTGTCTTGCGGCCTTCTGCTGCTGCGTGTCTTGCGACCTTGTGCTGCTGCGTGTCTTGCGTCCTTGTGATGCTGCGTGTCTTGTGGCCTTGTCCTGCAGCCTGGTGCTGCTGTGTCTTGCGTCCTTGTGCTTCTGCGTGTCTTGTGGCCTTGTCCTGCGGCCTTGTGCTGCTGCGTGTCTTGCGGCCTTGTGCTGCTGCGTGTCTTGCGTCCTTGTGATGCTGCGTGTCTTACGGCCTTGTCCTGCTGTGTGTCTTGCGGCCTTGTCCTGTGGCCTTGTTCTGCTGCTTGTCTTGCAGCCTTGTGCTACTGCGTGTCTTGCGTCCTTGTGCTGCTGTGTGTCTTGAGGCCTTTTGCTGCTGCGTGTCTTGCGGCCTTGTGCTGCTGCGTGTCTTGCAGCCTGGTGCTGCTGCGTGTCTTACGGCCTTGTCCTGCTGCGTGTCTTGCGGCCTTGTGCTGCTGGTTGTCTTGCAGCCTTGTGCTACTGCGTGTCTTGCGTCCTTGTGCTGCTGCGTGTCTCGCGTCCTTGTGTGCTGTGTCTTGTGGCCTCGTGCTGCTGTGTCTTGTGGACTTGTGCTGCTGCGTGTCTTGCATCCTTGTGCTCCTGCGTGTCTTGCGGTCTTGTGCTCCTGCGTGTCTTGCGGCCTGGTGCTTCTACATGTCTTGCGGCCTTGTGCTGCTGCGTGTCTTGCGGCCTTGTGCTGCTGTGTGTTGCTTCCTTGTGCTTCTGCGTGTCTTGCGGTCTTGTGCTGCTGCGCGTCTTGCGGCCTTGTGCTGCTGCGTGTCTTGCGTCCTTGTGCTGCTGCGTGTCTTGCGTCCTTGTGCTGCTGTGTGTCTTGCGGCCTTGTGCTGCTGCGTGTCTTGGGTCCTTGTGATGCTGCGGCCTTGTGCTGCTGCGTGTCTTGCATTCTTGTGATGCTTCGTGTCTTGCGGCCTTCTGCTGCTGCGTGTCTTGCGACCTTGTGCTGCTGCGTGTCTTGCGTCCTTGTGATGCTGCGTGTCTTGTGGCCTTGTCCTGCAGCCTGGTGCTGCTGTGTCTTTCGTCCTTGTGCTTCTGCGTGTCTTGTGGCCTTGTCCTGCGGCCTTGTGCTGCTGCGTGTCTTGCGGCCTTGTGCTGCTGTGTGTCTTGCGGCCTTGTCCTGTGGCCTTGTGCTGCTGCTTGTCTTGCAGCCTTGTGCTACTGCGTGTCTTACGTCCTTGTGCTGCTGTGTGTCTTGAGGCCTTTTGCTGCTGCGTGTCTTGCGGCCTTGTGCTGCTGCGTGTCTTGCGGCCTGGTGCTGCTGCGTGTCTTACGGCCTTGTCCTGCTGCGTGTCTTGCGGCCTTGTCCTGCGGCCTTGTGCTGCTGCTTGTCTTGCAGCCTTGTGCTACTGCGTGTCTTGCGTCCTTGTGCTGCTGCGCGTCTTGCGGCCTTGTGCTTCTGCGTGTCTTGCGTCCTTGTGCTGCTGCGTGTCTTGCGTCCTTGTGCTGCTGCGTGTCTTGCGGCCTTGTGCTGCTGCGTGTCTTGCGTCCTTATGATGCGTGTCTTGCGGCGTGGTGCTGCTGCTTGTCTTGCGGCCTTGTGCTGCTGCTTGCCTTGCGGCCTGGTGCTGCTGCGTGTCATGCGGCCTTGTCCTGCTGCGTGTCTTGCGGCCTTGTCCTACTGCGTGTCTTGCAGCCTTGTGCTACTGCGCGTCTTGCGGCCTTGTGCTGCTGCGTGTCCTGCGTCCTTGTGCTGCTGCGTGTCTTGCGTCCTTGTGCTGATGCGGGTTTTGCGGCCTAGTGCTGCTGCGTGTCTTGCGGCCTTGTGCTGCTGCGTGTCTTGCGTGCTGCTTCATGTCTTGCGGCCTTGTGCTGCTGCGTGTCTTGCGGCCTTGTGCTGCTGCGTGTCTTGCGTCCTTGTGATCCTGAGTGTCTTGCGGCCTGGTGCTGCTGCTTGTCTTGCGGCCATGTGCTGCTGCTTGTCTTGCGGCCTGGTGCTGCTGCATGTCTTGCGGCCTTGTGCTGCTGCGTGTCTTGCGGCCTTGTGCTGCTGCGTGTCTTGCGTCCTTGTGCTGATGCGTGTCTTGCGGCCTGGAGATGCTGCGTGTCTTGCGACCTGGTGCTGCTGCGTGTCTTGCAGCCTTGTGCTGCTGCGTGTCTTGCATCCTGCTGCGTGTCTAGCATCCTTGTGCTGCTGCGTGTCTTGCGTCCTTGTGCTGCTGCGTGTCTTGCGGCCTTGTGCTGCTGCGTGTCTTGTGGCCTTGTGCTGCTGCGTGTCTTGAGGCCTTGTGCTGCTGCGTGTCTTGCGTCCTGCTGCGTGTCTAGCATCCTTGTGCTGCTGCGTGTCTTGCGTCCTTGTGCTGCTGCGTGTCTTGCGGCCTTGTGCTGCTGTGTCTTGTGGCCTTGTGCTGCTGCGTGTCTTGAGGCCTTGTGCTGCTGCGTGTATTGCGTCCTTGTGCTGCTGCCTGTTTTGCGGCCTTGTGCTGCTGCCTGTCCTGCGACCTTGTGCTGCTGCATGTCTTGCGGCCTTGTGCTGCTGCGTGTCTTGCAGCCTTGTGCTGCTGCGTGTCTTGCGGCCTTGTGCAGCTGCGTGTCTTGCAGCCTTGTGCTACTGTGTCTTGCGTCCTTGTGCTGCTGCGTGTCTTGCGGTCTTGTGCTGCTGTGTCTTTTGGCCTTGTGCTGCTGCGTGTCTTGAGGCCTTGTGCTGCTGCGTGTCTTGCGTCCTTGTGCTGCTGCCTGTCTTGCGGCCTTGTGCTGCTGCCTGTCTTGCGACCTTGTCCTGTGGCCTTGTGCTGCTGCTTGTCTTGCAGCCTTGTGCTACTGCGTGTCTTGCGTCCTTGTGCTGCTGTGTGTCTTGAGGCCTTTTGCTGCTGCGTGTCTTGCGGCCTTGTGCTGCTGCGTGTCTTGCGGCCTGGTGCTGCTGCGTGTCTTACGGCCTTGTCCTGCTGCGTGTCTTGCGGCCTTGTCCTGCGGCCTTGTGCTGCTGGTTGTCTTGCAGCCTTGTGCTACTGCGTGTCTTGCGTCCTTGTGCTGCTGCGTGTCTCGCGTCCTTGTGCGCTGTGTCTTGTGGCCTCGTGCTGCTGTGTCTTGTGGACTTGTGCTGCTGCGTGTCTTGCATCCTTGTGCTCCTGCGTGTCTTGCGGTCTTGTGCTCCTGCGTGTCTTGCGGCCTGGTGCTGCTACATGTCTTGCGGCCTTCTGCTGCTGCGTGTCTTGCGGCCTTGTGCTGCTGTGTCTTGCGTCCTTGTGCTTCTGCGTGTCTTGCGGTCCTGTGCTGCTGCGCGTCTTGCGGCCTTGTGCTGCTGCGTGTCTTGCGTCCTTGTGCTGCTGCGTATCTTGCGTCCTTGTGCTGCTGCGTGTCTTGCGGCCTTGTGCTCCTGCGTGTCTTGCGTCCTTATGATGCGTGTCTTGCGGCGTGGTGCTGCTGCTTGTCTTGCGGCCTTGTGCTGCTGCTTGCCTTGCGGCCTGGTGCTGCTGCGTGTCATGCGGCCTTGTCCTGCTGCGTTTCTTGCGGCCTTGTCCTGCTGCGTGTCTTGCGGCCTTGTGCTAATGCGTGTCTTGCGGCCTTGTTCTGCTGCGTGTCCTGCGTCCTTGTGCTGCTGCGTGTCTTGCGTCCTTGTGCTGCTGCGGGTTTTGCGGCCTAGTGCTGCTGCGTGTTTTGCGGCCTTGTGCTGCTGCGTGTCTTGCGTGCTGCTGCGTGTCTTGCGGCCTTGTGCTGCTGCGTGTCTTGTGGCCTTGTGCTGCGGCGTGTCTTGCGTCCTTGTGATCCTGCGTGTCTTGCGGCCTGGTGCTGCTGCTTGTCTTGCGGCCATGTGCTGCTGCTTGTCTTGCGGCCTGATGCTGCTGCATGTCTTGCGGCCTTGTGCTGCTGCGTGTCTTGCGGCCTTGTGCTGCTGCGTGTCTTGCGTCCTTGTGCTGATGCGTGTCTTGCGGCCTGGTGCTGCTGCGTGTCTTGCGACCTGGTGCTGCTGCGTGTCTTGCGACCTGGTGCTGCTGCGTGTCTTGCAGCCTTGTGCTGCTGCGTGTCTTGCATCCTGCTGCGTGTCTAGCATCCTTGTGCTGCTGCGTGTCTTACGTCCTTGTGCTGCTGAGTGTCTTGCGGCCTTGTGCTGCGTGTCGTGAGGCCTTGTGCTGCTGCGTGTCTTGCAGCCTTGTGCTGCTGCGTGTCTTGCATCCTTCTGCGTGTCTAGCATCCTTGTGCTGCTGCGTGTCTTGCGTCCTTGTGCTGCTGCGTGTCTTGCGTCCTTGTGCTGCTGCGTGTCTTGAGGCCTTGTGCTGCTGCGTGTCTTGCGGCCTTGTGCTGCTGCGTGTCTTGAGGCCTTGTGCTGCTGCGTGTCTTGCGTCCTTGTGCTGCTGCCTGTCTTGCAGCCTTGTGCTGCTGCCTGTCTTGCGACCTTGTGCTGCTGCATGTCTTGCGGCCTTGTGCTGCTGCGTGTCTTGCAGCCTTGTGCTGCTGTGTGTCGTGCGGCCTTGTGCTGCTGCGTGTCTTGCAGCCTTGTGCTACTGTGTCTTGCGGCCTTGTGCTGCTGTGTGTCTTGCGGCCTTGTGCTGCTATGTGTCATGCGGCCTTGTGCTGCTGCGTGTCTTGCAGCCTTGCACTGCTGCATGTCTGCCTTGTGCTGCTGCGTGACTCGCAGCCTTGCGCTGCAGCATGTCTGCCGGGCGCTCGTGACTTGCAGCCTTGCGCTGTTGCGTGTCTTGCAGCCTTGCGCTGCTGCATGTCTGCCTTGCGTTGCTGTTTGTCTTGCAGCCTTGGGCTGCGTGTCTTGCATCCTTGTGCTGCTGCATGTATTGCGTCTTTGTGCTGCTGCGTGTCTTGCGGCCTGGTGCTGCTGCGTGTCTTGCGGCCTGGTGCTGCTGCGTGTTTTGCGGCCTTGTGCTGCTGCGGCCTTGTGCTGCTGCATGTCTTGCGTGTTTCACAGCAGGTCTCACTCTTGGCACCATGTTTAGTGGATGCTGGATTGACTACCTCATTAATTATGCGGCAGGCATCGCGTATGATGTGGGTTTGCAGTGGGAGCAGATTCTTTTGGGTGAGAGCGGCACAGCACAGACCAAGGGTTTGTGTGGAAAAGACCACTTTGATTGAAACAAGTGCACATCACACACATTCCTAGGCATATCGCATAACAAAAACAATGCCTTGCTGTACAAAAATGTCACCTATATGTTTCCGTACCCCCACTGCTAAATGTCCTCCCCCACATAACCTGAACTATCCACATCCTACCCTAACTGAAACTCTGTAATTGTGACATTCAACTTCCCCCACCACTTATCACTGCATCTATTAACATATAACAAAACTAACTTCGTATAGTGTGACATTTCACCTCCTGCCCCAACCAGGTGTGAGCTCGTTCACAGCCTCCATTTCAGTCTAGTTCACCGATGGCAACAACAATAAACTTAGCCAAACCCTTGCAAACTTCTCGGCCATCCACCAACCACACCTGCTTCAAAACAACAACAGTACACCATGTAGAACCCCGACACACCTGTGCCAATAGAAAGCGCCTTTTTATGCAGCGATAACAAATATCCCCTCGAAGAACACAAGGGGATGCAGGTATAGTGTGGAGAGGGCAGGTGGGAAACACTTATTTCCCCCTACCTAAGCCCTGCCATCCACCAGGCCACCAAAAAGAGAATGGTTGCATAGAGCCCAAACTGAATGGGGCAATACCTAAAGCTCCCCCCCTCCAATTAAAAATAGCGCAAACCCAGCCTAGTCATCCGGACTTTACCACCTCCCCCAATCCTCCAAATCCCTGTTGTCATTTTGATGTCCCCTAATGAGGTGTGCTGCAGTATGCAGTCTTCACTGCTGTTAGGGAGTCTGAAGGAGGCCTCCAGGAGTGTGCTGCCTCAGTTGAGATGGGTCTCGTGCTCGGATGGCGGCTCCAGTGTTTACTGTTGGCGCTCTTTGTCTTGTGTGCAGAGTGGTCCTTCAAGCTGAAGTTGTTGGCGTAGCGGTGCGTTTGTTGAGCCATCTCGGGTCATTTCTGAGCACTATTCTTGATGCTCTTGTTTGCAGCCAGTGTTTAGGAATACAGATGCCCTCCTGGTGGAATTCCTCTTAAGAAACAGCAGACCGGCCACCTGCATGCGTGTGAGAGAAGGGCTGGGGCTTTTTGCTGAGCACTACTTGTGAGGCCTTCAGTCCTGCCACGTCTTGGGCTGTTTTCACATCTCTCAATGGACGTCAGCTCTGCAAAGGCTCCAAACACGAGCTGGAAACCTGCTCTGTACGGTTCCAGCCCATGATTTGGTCCACCGTGTGATACAGGCTCTCACCGTGTGCAGTGTTAAGGGAGGTGATAACGTCTGACCCACGATAGCACCATGTGTGCAGATGGGACAGCCAGGACATCCATGATGGATTCTAAAGAGGCAGCACTTATGACAGGTGACGTCGAGGATGGAACTGACCTTAAGGCCGACATCACGGCAACCATATGCAAATGAACACTGACGCCCTTGCTGGCCAGCAGGATGTGGAACTGGGAGCCTCTCCCTATAACAGAGAATTATTAGGTGGAGAGACAAATTCTTCAAAGAAAGCAATGGCCTAACGAAAGTGATATAATACACCTCTGCTCAGGATAACTTAGAAGGTGCCTGTAGCAGAGTAGAATCTGCTTCACATGGGTACCCCCACTTTTTGCTGGTGTTTCACTGTTTTTCGACCTTAGTCTGGCTGTGGCCCTGCTAATATGGACCACAGCCTAGCTGCTTCCTCTCTAAAATGGTTTGCATGTACATTAAGTACATATCTAATTGGATTCTGGAGTGCCTTATAAGCCCCTAGTATATGGTATACTATGTACCTAGGGCATAGGTACCTCAGAGGCCTACCAGGGGCTGAAGCATGTATTATGCCACCCCTGGGAAGCACTTCAAAAGGGCACCCCAGGTCTGCTACTGCAGCCTGGGTAAGGGTGTGCTTGCACCCCTTTCAGTGGTATAGGCTACCTATATCACTACCATTGCACACACATATAAAACCTATAAGTCTCTCCTATGGCAGGCCTTAACAATCCTGAAGGCAGGGTGCTTTGTTTTTATGTGAGAGGGTGCCCCTGCATGAGCAGAGCCCCTCTGCAGCATTCGGAGTACCTCCTCTGATGCTGTTTGTGGTGTAGCCTGACCATATACTCTTAAGTGCATTATAACCTAAATGCTAACTTTTGGATGGCTGCACGGAAACATGTCGTGTTTGGTGTCAAACGCTTTGGAATACTACCCCCCGCCAGTTCTGGCAGCGGGGGTAGCATTCCACCCTTCCAGAGGGAGAGACATGTTCACACTGGTCTAACCCGGTAGGACTTTCTACAGCCCTGGCATCACAAAATGGATGCCTCTGCCACAGACACGGGTCTGGCCTCCTGCTGCTGACCGAAACTCCGGCAGGGGAGGCCTGGACAATAGGTTTCCTGTCCCAGGGAGGTGTAACCACCTCCCCAGACAGGCAGATGTGTATTAGTGTCCTTGTGCATAGTCCAGTTCAAACCGATTGCAAGAGCTACCTGCCCCTGCTCTGGCGCGAAACTGGACAAAGGAAATGGGTGTAACCACCCCTCTTTCCAAACCCTCCCATAGGTGCGTCCCTAGAGTTTGTCCAACCCCCAAACTTTGTATAAGTATGGGAACCCAGTCGTTGAGACTTTAGATTACCCTGGACGAAACTCTGCAACATATACCCTGGACCTTCGACGTTCTATCCTGACTAGAAGACTGAAGAAATCTCCCTTGGAGTCAAGGAGTGACTCCCCTGCTTGGCAGGCACCAAAGAAGCAACTGTCCGGTCTGCAATTCCGAAGCTCCCGTTGGACGTCGCAGTCTCTGCATCACCAGAGGTGGATTTCCTGACTTCCCTGAGGCTACCCTGAGTCCACAGCAAAGCTGAGGCCCGTGGCTATCGTGGGTGATGAGGAACCGTGACCCCTGGGCAACCGCGTACTATTGCTGGTACATCGACTTCCTGTTTATCCTTGAAGTTCTACTTTGGGCTCCGAGTAGCCCCTGCCTTGAGCATAGACTGCACCGAAGATCTCTGGCCTCCACTTCACGAGTGACCTGTGGGCCGGGTTCCAGTGCGACCGCTCGAGGCTCCTTCGCGATCGCTAGCCCGTTGGCTAGTGGGTCCCCACGAAGGCAACTCCTCTTCTGCTTGGGCTTTCCTGGTTGCTCCAGATGTGCCCTGACTTACCCTCGCTGGCTGAGTCCCTCAGACCTTGCTGGTCTGCACCGACGTCCTTCTTCTCTTTCCACAAGACATGCCGTTGCCAAGGCTTGTTGGGTCCAATCTGGTCGCCGACACCGCAGCAATCGACAGACTTCGTGGGACAGATCGAATCCAGCTTGTGGACTTCGTCGACACCTCCTGGACCTCGTGGCTGAAGAGTCAAGACACCCGTCAACTCACCTGAAGCACCCGACATCTGTGGGTATTGGTTCATCCTGCCTTCGGTCACTGGCAAGTGACCCAGACTCTGTCCCCTTTGCTTTCAGGTTCCTTCCATCATAGATCCAGGCTTGGATCTCTTCGGACACTTCTCCTCTTCACGGCAGCAGCAGTTCTTCGCCAGCTTCCATTGTAATCAACGACGGGACCCGACACCAAAAGACACCTATGCACCCGGCTTCCCTGGGTGAAGTAACTCGAGTACTCAGGTGCTTCAGTGGGTGCTAGCCCTAAAACTTCTTAAGTCCAAAAGGGTTTGGTCCTGACTCGATTCTAAGTGTCCCTAATCTTTAAATTTCCAACCGCGATATTGCCCATAGAAGCACACTGCACACAGTCCCCGTGGGTCCCCTGAGTCACTACCTTGGGTGGTTCCTTGGGGTCCCAGCGATCCTTCAGGCTCTAGGCCTTGTGCCTAGTCCAGTCGTGGTTTTTATACCACTTTATCCTAAATAAATATATTTTAAATATATACCTGGTGTGGTTGTCCTTTCATTTGATCATTCAAGAGATTATAGACTGGTAAAACAAGCTGCTTTACATTCCTTCAAGACGTAGCCCGAAGGCTGCTCTCCATAACTACCACTAGGATAGCTTTCAATTAAGGCTGTCTTTAACCAATTCACCATAAGGGGTTGTTTGGACTGATACAAGGTGCCCACTAGAACAAGTAGACAGCATATATTAGGCCAACTTCTCACATTGGTGGCAGCGTGTGGGATTCCAGCTTGCTATTATTTTACCAGATAATCTCAATTGAATTGATCAACTGAAAACCACTAAAGGTACCTAAGGTACATATAATATCAAGTTTAGCTAAGTAAGTTCTACAGAACTTAGAGTTGTGTGTTAAGGGATAGCACACCCTTTCTACAACTCATGAGAGTTTAGTAGGCCACACTAGTGTAGGTAGTGCAATACACCACACCACATTAGTAATGTCTAATCAGCCAGGAACCAGTGTGTCCCTGCCAGAAGCCAGTGGGCTTCTCCCCTATAAATATGAGGATTTCTCCTTTGCACAGCTTAGGGCCTTATGTTCCGTTAGGAAGCTGAAGACAGGCAAAAGCCCAACCACCCAGCATCTCATAAAGATACTTAAGCTGGATGATATCTCAGGGCCTAGTGGGCCTAATGGGGTAGGCAGTGTGGGTGGGGCAGCAGGTGAGGATGGGCCTAGGGGTAGAAATTCCCCTGACCCTACCTCTAATGCTGACCAGACTGATGACAGTGATCAGAATCTGGTGAACACAGCTCTCCTGGATGAGGATGAGGAGGATGACAACAATGCTCCCTCCTTTATTCCTCCAGGAAGAGTTGAAAGTAGGGCTAGAAGGGATAGATATCTGTCAAGGGAATATGTCCAGTCTAACTCTTCTATAGGGACCTCTGTCTCATCTCACAGAGGGAGGGAAACCTCCCAGGAGAGGAGAGAGAGAGACTGCTGAAGTATGAGCAAGACAAGTTCAACCTCAGAAAGCAGCAGATGGCCTTAGATAGAGAAGCCATAGAGTTGTACAGAGCTAGTAAAAAGGAGCGACTAGAGTCCCTTGGTGGCAGCAATTTCCCTAGAGATAGGGAGAGGTCTTATGACCATAGAAACCTAAGTAAGATTGTCCCTCCCTACCAGAGTGGGGATGACATCCACAAGTGGATAACTGCCTTGGAGAGGGCCTATAAAGTACAGAAGGTCCCTCAAGGTCAGTGGGCAGCAATCCTATGGCTCTCCTTTGCAGACAAAGGTAGAGATAAGCTCCTCACTGTAAGAGAAGAGGATGCTGATGATTACCAGTCTTGAAAAGTGTACTGGTAGATGGGTTTTGCCTAACCACTGAACAATACAGGTTAAAGTTCAGAGACACCCAAAAAGCACAAAATCAAGACTGGGTTGACTTTGTTGACTGTGCTGCTAAGGCTCTGGAAGGTTGGTTATTGGGCAGTAAAGTGTGTGACTTCATAGGATTGTACAATCTGATAATGAGGGAGCAGATTCTTAATAACTGTCAAAATCAGCTGTTGCACCAGTACCTGGTAGACTCTGATCTGACCTCTCCCCAAGAATTGGGAAAGAAGGCAGACAAATGGGTCAGAACCAGCGTGAGGCAGAAGGTACAGAACCAAGGTGGTGACCCAAAGAAGCAGGATTCTAAGAACTCTGACAAGGGTGGGGACAAGGGTAATGACCAGAAGTCTTCTCAAGGGCCCCAAAATTATTCTTCTAATGGGGAGTCACAGTCAAGTAAGGGTAAAGGCCAAAAGAAACCTTGGTGCAAAATAAACTCACTGGACCAGTGACTACACCAAGTCCAAAGAATCTACTCCAGCCACTATTGCCCCTAAGGCAACTGTTCCCCCTAGTACAGCTACAATAGGTGGTGGCAATGTTCAGAATAAGGGTGTAGTAGGGTTGACCCTGGGTTCGACTTTCTATCCTTACTAGAAGACTGAAGAAATCTCCCTTGGGGTCAAGGAGTGACTCCCCTGCTTGGCAGGCACCAAAGAAGCAACTGTCCGGTCTGCAATTCCGAAGCTCCCGCTGGACGCCAAAGTCTCTGCATCACCAGAGGTGGATTTCCTCACTTCCCCGAAGCTACGCTGAGTCCACAGCAAAGCTGAGGCCCGTGGCTTCCGTGGGTGATGAGGAACCGTGACCCCTGGACACCGCGTACTATTGCTGGTACATTGACTTCTTGTAATTTCCTGAAGTTTTGTTTTAGGCTCCGAGTAGACCCCGCCTTGAGCACAGACTGCACTGAAGATCTCTGGCCTCCACTCCACAAGTGTCCCGTGGCCAAGGTTCCAGTGCGACTGCTCGAGGCTCCTTCGCGATCACTAGCCCATTGGCTACTAGGTCCCCACGAAGGCGACTCCTCTTCTGCTTGGGCTTCCCTAGTTTCTCGAGACGTGCCCTGACTTTCCCTCGCTGGGTGAGTCCCTCAGACCTTGCTGGTCTGCACCGACGTCCTTCTTCTCTTTCCACAAGACTTGCCGTTGCCAAGGCTTGTTGGGTCCAATCTGGTCGCCGACACCGCAGCACTCGACAGACTTCGTGGGACAGCCCGAATCCAGCTTGAGGACTTTGTCGATGCCTCCTGGACCTCGTGGCTGAAGAGTCAAGACACCCGTCAACTCACCTGAAACACCAAACATCTGTGGGCATTGGTCCATCCTGCCCTCGGTCACTGGCAAGTGACCCAGACTCTGTCCCCTCTGCTTTCAGGTTCCTTCCATCGTAGATCCAAGCTTGGATCTCTTCGGACACTTTCCTCTTCAAGGCAGCAGCAGTTCTTTGCTGGCTTCTATTGCAATCGACGACGCAACCCGACCCGACACCAAAAGACACCTATGCACCCGGCTTCCCTGGGTGAGGTAACTCGAGTACTCCGGTGCTCCCATGGGTGCTAGCCCTAGAAGTTCTTAAGTCCAAAAGGGTTTGGTCCTGACTCGATTCTAAGTGTCCCTAATCTTTAAATTTCCAACCGCGACATTCCCCATGGAAAGTAATAGGAACCCGCGGTTGTGTTTCCACACTGCATACAGTTCCCGTGGCTCCCCTGTGTTCCTACCTTGGGTGGTTCCTTGGACTCCCAGCGATTCTAGAGGCAATAGGCCTAGTGCCTATTACAGTCGTGGTTCTTATACCATTTTTGTAGTCTATGGTTTGGTACGCCCCTAGGGCTCAAACGTGTATTTGTGCTTTTACTGATGCTTAATCACTTGTAACTTTGGTACTTCGAACTCCAGTCTCATAAAGAGACTAGAGGGGTGTGTTTAACTTTAAATACATATATATTCAATATATACCTGGTGTGGTTGTCTTTTCATTTGATCATTCAAGAGACTGGTAAAACAAGCTGCTCTCCATAGCTACCACTGGGATAGCTTTCACATAAGGTTGTCTTTAACCATTCACCATAAGGGGTTGTTTGGACTGATACAAGGTGCCCACTAGAACTAGTGGACAGCATATATCAGGCCACCTACTCACACTGATACCTGAATAAACCTACGTTGACTTCATCTCTCCAGTGTGTTCTCCTGATTACTACACATGTACACAACACGAGTGTGTAATCAGACCACACCCGTGCTTACCCAACAACAGGCCTGAATGAACCAGGAAGAGGCATCTCAAGAGATGAGACACAGTAAGCTGAGCTGACTCAGGGGCTTATCTATCAGTAGTGCAGCAGGTGCAGGGACACCAGGCCCAGGGGGTACAAGGTCCCATGGAAAATCAAGGAACTCACTGACATGAGGCTGAGCTCTGCCCCAGCACTATCAGAAACTCACTGACACAAGGCTGAGCTCTGCCCTGCAAGGAGCTCACTGACATGAGGCTGAGCTCTGCCCCAGCACTATCAGGAACTCAATGACACGAGGCTGAGCTCTCCCCTGCACTATCAGGAACTCACTGAAACAAGGCTGAGCTCTGCCCCAGTACGATCAGGAACCCACTATCACGTGGCTGTGCTCCCCGCTACACTATCAGGAACTCACTGACAAGAGGCTGAGCTCGGCCCCAGCACTATCAGAAACTCACTGACACAAGGCTGAGCTCTGCCCTGCAAGGAGCTCACTGACATGAGGCTGAGCTCTGCCCCAGCACTATCAGGAATTCAATGACACGTGGCTGTGCTCCCCGCTACACTATCAGGAACTCACTGACAAGAGGCTGAGCTCTGCCCGAGCACTATCAGGAACTCACTGACACAAGGCTGAGCTCTGCACATTTTTTATTTTTTTATTTTATTTTATAGAGTTTTATATAGCGCAAGCTTGACCCAAAGGTATCGGGTATCAGAGCGCTTTACATAGCACCAGTTGCGTTACATGAGGACACATTAATTTTTTTTTGTTAGGCACGGGGAGATAAGGGGCCCGATTCACAGAACTAACTTAAGACAAAATCCTAAACTTACTACCATTTTGGCATTCACAGAAGGCACTTACTCATTTCGGTATTCACAGAAGTTAGGAGTCCTAACTTTAGGACTCCTAAATGCCTTCTGTGAATACCGAAAGCCTTAAAATTAGGATTTTTCTCAGTTTAGTAGTAGTATAGTTAGGACTCCTAACTTTAGGACTCCTAAATGCCTTCTGAGAATACCGAAAGCCTTAAAATTAGGATTTTTCTCAATTTAGTAGTAGTGAAGTTAGGACTCCTAACTTTAGGACTCCTAAATGCCTTCTGAGAATACCGAAAGCCTTAAAATTAGGATTTTTCTCAATTTAGTAGTAGTAAAGTTAGGACTCCTAACTTTAGGACTCCTAAATGCCTTCTGTGAATACCGAAAGCCTTAAAATTAGGATTGTTCTCAGTTTAGTAGTAGTAAAGTTAGGACTTTAGGACTCCTAAACTGAGAAAAATCCTGATTTTAAGACTTTCGGTATTCACAGAAGGCATTTAGGAGTCCTAAAGTTAGGAGTCCTAACTTCTGTGAATACCAAAATGAGTAAGTGCCTTCTGTGAATACCAAAATGAGTAAGTGCCTTCTGTGAATATCAAAATGGTAGTAAGTTTAGGATTTTGTCTTAAGTTAGTTCTGTGAATCGGGCCCTAAGTGATTTGCCCAGATTCACAAGATGTTCAGCCTCATTGCCGAGTCTCGAACCCAGTTCCCCAGATTCGAAGTCAACCGCCCTAGTCGTTAGACCAACTCCACTCCCCAAGGAGTGACTAACACGCGACTGAGCTCCCTGCTGCACTATCAGGAACTCACTGACACAAGGCTCTCCCCCCTGCACTACTAGGAATTCACTGATGCAGTGCTGGGGTCTTCACTATACTACCAGGAACTCACTGATGCAGAGCTGGGGTCTCCACTACATTACCGGGAACTCAGTGACACAGAGTTGGGCTCTCTGCTGCACTATCAAGAACTCACTGACACATTGCTAACTCACTGACAAGAAGCTGACTTCTCCCCTGCACAATCAGGTAGTGTAATCAAAAGATTTTTTAGGGCCCGGGCCAGTTATATTTTGAGGCTCCCTGTTCGTAACGACTTTGAATGTTGTTAATCTTTTTCTGCTAATGGAAACCCACATGGTGTCAAACAACCTTTCTGAAACAGGGTTCACAAAAAAACTGTTGAAATGTTTCTTTCCAGAGTCCCCAAAATCCTTGAGATGCTATTGGGTAAAGAGAGAGAGGCTCAGAGTTAGAGGTTGTCAGAGAGGAGAGAGGCTGAGACATGGAAACAGACAGGGATGGGCAAGGTAGACAGAGAGTTTACTTTCCCAGGGGGACCCTTGGAAGGTGGGTGGCATTGGGGCACTGCTCGCTTTGGCCATGCCTTAAAATGTATCTCCTATCAGAAGCTCTGCCTCTGCACCATAAGGAACTTACAGATACACGACTGAGTTCTCCCTTGCAGGACTGGGGAAAGCTCAGCCTGACAGTGAATGAGAGAGCTCAGCCTTGTGCCAGTGAGTTCCTGCTAGTGCATGAGAGAGCTCAGCCTTGTGTCTGTGAGTTCCTGCTAGTGCATGGGGGAGCTCAGCCGTGCTTCAGTGAGTTCCTGCTAGTGCATGAGAGCTCAGCCTTGTGTCTGTGAGTTCCTGACAGTGCATGGGAGAGCACAGCCTTGTCTGTGAGTGCCTGACAGTACATTGGAGAGCTCTGCCTTGTGTTAGAGAGTTCCTGACAGTGCATGGGAGAGCTCAGCCTTGTGTCAGTGAGTTCCTTCTAGTGCATGAGAGAGCTCGACCTTGTGTCTGTAAGTTCCTGACAGTACATGCGAGAGCTCAGCCTTGTGATAGAGAGTTCCTGACAGTGCATGGGAGAGCTCAACCTTGTGTCAGTGAGTTCCTGCTAGTGCATGAGAGAGCTCGGCCTTGTGTCTGTGAGTTCCTGGCAGTACATGGGAGAGCTCAGCCTTGTGTTAGTGAGTTCCTGACAGTACATGGGGGAGCTCAGCCTTGTGCCAGTGAGTTCCTGAAAGTGCATGGGAGAGCTCAGCCTTGTGTCTGAGTTCTTGCTAGTGCATAAGAGAGAGCTCAGCCGTGTGTCAGTGATGGTGTAAATATATAGTGTTTAGCGTGAATTGTGTCTCTTCCCTCCAACTCGTCCATCTGGGTTGGGTGAGCGCCAAGATACTCCCTGGAGTGATAGTAGCGCTATAGAAGTACATTTTACATTACATTACATGTCCTGACAGTGCATGGGAGAGCTCAGCTTTGTGTCTGTGAGTTCCTGACAGTGCATGGGAGAACTCAGCCTTGTGTTAGTAAGTTCCTGCTAGTGCATGAGAGAGCTCAGCCTTGTGCCTGTGAGTTCCTGACAGTGAATGGGAGAGCTCAGCTTTATGCCAGTGAGTTCCTGACAGTGCATGGGAGAGCTCAGCCTTGTGTCAGTGAGTTCCTGACAGTACATGGGAAAGCTCAGCCTTGTGTCTGTGAGTTCCTGACAGTGCATGGGAGAGCTCAGCCTTGTGTCAGTGAGTCCCTGACAGTACATGAGAGAGCTCAGCCTTGTGTCACTGAGTTCCTGACAGTGCATGGGAAAGCTCAGCCTTGTGTCTGTGAGTTCCTGACATTGCATGGGAGAGCTCAGCCTTGTGTCAGGGAGTTCCTGCTAGTGCATGAGAGAGCTCAGCCTCGTGTATGTGAGTTCCTGACAGTACATGGGAGAGCTCAGCCTTGTGCCAGTGAGTTCCTGACAGTGCATGGGAGAGCTCAGCCTTGTGTCAGTGAGTTCCTGCGAGTGGTGAAGCTCTTAACTGCGCTATCAGGAATTCACTGACACAAGGCTGAGCTCTCTTCTGCATTATCAGGAACTCGCTGACGCAAGACTGAGCTCTGCCCCTGCACTAAGAGAAACTCTCAGACAAGAGGCTGAACTCACATTCCACCCCACCCCACTCTACTCAATCCAGTCTCCCACAATCTTCCTCTCCAATCTACCCCACTTCAATTCCCCCTATCTGCCCCACTCCTCTCTACCCAAAATACCACACTCCACTCAACCCCAATCTACCCCACTCCACTTCACTGAAATCGAATCTACTTGACTCCAATCCACTCCAATCTACCCCACTCCAATCAACCGGCGACCTCATTCTAATCTATCTACCCCACTCCAATCTACCCCACTTCAATCCACCCACTCCTCTCCACTCTACCCCAATATACCCCACTCCACTTCATGCTAATCTATCACACTTCACTTCAATCTAACCCACTCCACCTTAATCCACCCCATTCCAATCTACCCCACCCCAATATAACCCACTGCAATCTAGCCCATTCCATCCCATTCCAATCTAACCCACTCCAATCTACCCTAATCTACTCCAGCCCAGTCTACCCCGCTCTACCCTGCTCTACCCCACCCCACACCACTGTATCCCACTACACTCTACCCCACTTCAATCTACCCCGCTCCAATCTACCCCCCTCTGCCCCACTGCAATTTAAGTCTACCTCACTCCAATCTACTACAATCCACCTCACTCCATTCTACTCCAATCACCACACTCCACTTCACTTTTCACTTTACTCCAATGTATCCAACTTTACTCCACGCCAGTATACCCCACTCTATCCCAATACGGTCTACCACAATCTACCACTCCAATCTACCCAACCTCAATCCCTAGAAACTGGTCCACTTCTCTCCTTTCTAACTAATCTACCACACTTCACTCCTCTCCACTCTACCCCACTCCACTTCACTCTACCGCATTCTACTCCTCTCCACTTCACTACAATCTACCCCACTCCAATTTAAGGCATTTTATTCAAATCTACCCTATTCCACTCCAGTCTAACCCACTCCACCCTATTTCAATCGGCCACACCCCAATCTACCCCATCCCAATCTAACCTACTCCAATCTACCCCTTTCAAATCTATCCCAATCTACTCCACCCCAACTTTCTCCACTTCAATCTACCCCATGCTACGCCACTCCACTTAGATCTACCCCACTCCACTCTACCCTAATCTAAATCTACCCCACTCCAAACTACCCCACTTTGATCTATTCCACTCCAATCTACCAAACTCCCCGCCAATCTACCGCACTCTAATCTACCCCACTCCACTCTAACCTACTCCAAAATAACCCGCTCCATTTCAATCAATCTCACTCCACCATAATCTACCACACTCCACTTCAATCTATTCTTTAATCTATCTAACTCCACTCCACTCCAATCTATCCCACTCTACCCCTCTCCACCCTACCCCAATCTAACCCACTCCAATCTATCCCAGTCCACTCCAATCTACCCCTCTGAAATCCACCCAGTGTACCCACTCCAATCTACCCCCTTCACTCCATTCCACTCCAATCTATCACACTCTGCTTTACCCCAATTTACCCCACTACACTCACCTGCAATCTATCCAACTCCACTTCATTCCAATCTATCACACTCCATTAAAATCTACCCCACTTCATTCCAATCTAACCCACTCCATCCCAATCCACTCTACTCTACCCCACTTCAAACCACACCATTCCAGTCTACCCCACCCAATCTACCCCACTCCAGTCTACCACAATCTACTCCACCCCATTCTACCCCAATCTACCCCACCCCACTTCAGTCTATCCCACCCCATCCCAATCTACCTCACTCCACTGTACCCTACTCCAATCTTCCCCACTCCACTCTAGTCTACCCCACGCCACTCCAATCAACCTCAATCGACCCCATTGCAAATGACCCCACTCCAATCTACCCCATTCCACTCTACCCCACTCCTTTCCAATCTTACCTACTTGAATCCACTCAATCTACACTAATCCAATCTACCTCACTCCACTCCAGTCTACCCCACTTTTGTCCAATCTAACCCACTATACTCCAATCTATCACAATCCACCACACTCCACTCTTCCTCAATCTACCCCACTCCATTCCAATCTACCCCACTCCACCCCAATCTACCTGGATCTACCTCACTCCTATCTACCCCAGTCCAGTCCACCCCAATGTATCCCTCTTCACTCAATATACCCTACCCACTCTACTCTTCCCCACTCTACCTCACTTCACCTCAGTCTACCCCAATCCACCCCAATTCAATCAACCTCACTCCAGTCTACAACACCAATCTACGCCACTCCCCCACTCTAATTTACCACGCCAATCCACCCCACTTCAATCTACCCTATTCCAGTCTACCCCACCAAATCTACCCCACTCCAGTCTACCACAATCTACTCCACTTAACCCCAATCTACCTCACCCCACTTCAATCTATCCCACCCCATCCCAATATAGCTCACTCCACTGTACCCTACTCAAATCTACCCCACTCCACTCTAGTCTACCCCACTTCACTGCAATGTACCTCAATCGACCCCAGTCCAATCTACCCCACTCCAATCTACCCCACTCCACTCTACCCCACTCCTTTCCAATCTAACCTACTTGAATCCACGCGATCTACACTAATCCAATCTACCCCACTCCACTCCAATCCACCCTACTTTTGTCCAATCTAACCTACTCTACTCCAATCTATCGCAATCCACCACACTCCGCTCTTCCTCAATCTACCCCACTCCACCCCAAACTACCTGAATCTACCCCACTCATTACTAGCCCCACTCCACTCTACCTCACTTCACCTCAGTCTACCCCAATCCACCCCAGTTCAATCAACCCCACTCCAGTCTATTATACCAATCTACACCACTCCCCCACTCCAATCTACCATGCCAATCTACCCCACTCCAAACTACCCCAATCAAATCTACCCCACTCCAATCTACTACACTCCAATCTACCCCACTAAACTTCAATCTACCCCACTCCACTCTACTACAATCTACCCCACTACATCATACCCCATTCTACTCCACTCTTCCCCACTCTACTCGATCCCAATCGACGCCACTCCACTCTACCCCAATCTACCTAACTCCACTCTACGCCAATCTACCCCATTCCATTTTACTTCAATTAACCCCATTCCACTCTACCCCACCACAATCTACCTGAATGTACCCCATCCCAGCTCACTCCACACCACTAACTTTTAGCTATGCTGAACAGCAGCCACACTAGTGTACATTAAAGTTAAAACCTATTGTCAAAGCCAATAGCTCTCGCATAGGCAAGAAATATTAGCTTTGCCAAGCCTTGTTCTCTTCCTGTCTCTTTATCTATTCAGGTGCCTATGAGGTCTTCTACGATCAAACCTATAATCACCACAGGTCATCTTTTGACAAGTGGTGTAGAGACAAGAATCTTTCTCCAATTGATTGCCCCCAGTGCTTTTTTGCAGCAGAAGTAGTGCCGGTGCCCAAAGCTTTGTCAAGAAGCCACAGCCGGTACTTCTAAATGCCGCGTGCCAAATTCAAAGGCTGCATAGTCTTTAACCCACTACCAGACGCTCCCTGCCCCTTTCTCTCACTCTTGCAGGTTTCTTCTTTCTCCCTTTGTGACAGTTCTTCCATCTTTCTATTTCCTCTTCTTTCTCCTTGTGTGTTTTTCTCTCTCTGCTCTCGGAAAATATTTGATTAGAAAAAATAAGTGACGGTCCCCAAAAATGTGTGGGTGGCCCCAACCGGCAATCACAGGCTCAAATTAAGCATTGACTTGCCCCTTAGAGTACATCTCACAATTTCGTCAAGAAAGGGGCTGCAAATCATCAAAAGCTACCCTCTCTAGGTGATCAAGTAAGTTATTTCACTGGCATGCTTGGATATGGGCAAGAATCCTCCCAGTTCAGTGCAGGTTCATTCTACAAGGGGAATGGCTTCCTCCTAGTTGAAATGGGCAGGTGTTCCAATAGTGGATATTTGTCACGCTGCTACCTGGGCTAATCCCTCTTCCTTAATATGTCATTACAAATATAGTTGGGTGATGAATTACGCTCCGCCATGGGAGTTGGTGGAGTTTTGCCCACTCCATGTTACGCATGTAACGCGGACGTCTGGCCAAATTCTGCCAACTGCCCCGGGAGTTTTTTCTTGCACGTGGCTCTCCAACAGGAAGTTGGTGAGTGCAAGCGAGATTTGCCACCCCCTAGTGCGAATGACAGTTGCTAGAAGGGCATCTGGTGAGATTTAGCCAATGTGGGCAGTCGTGACCGTTCGTGGTCAGAAAGCTGCCGCTTGAATAAAAAAATCTACTTGAGCAACAACTCGAGAAGCAGCACCCCCTGGTGTTCCGTGTGCTGCCAGTCTCACTGATATTTCAGCTCAGGACGAGGCACTGGGCTAAAAATCAGCACGATCCACATGACATGCTTAATTCCACCCATTCGCGGAACTCCGCAAAATCTCACAGAGTTTTCCTGTAACTCAGTGAAACTCTGTGAGTTCTGCCCACCTCTAATTACACATTGAAAATAGCTGGAGAATATGAGATATGTTTTGGAAAGAGAGCGTTTTCCCAATGACCCACAAGTTAAAAACAGTTTTCTTTTTGAGAAGTTTGCCATGATAGTTCCTTTAGTTTGGCTACCAGTGTATGGTAATAAAGTGTTGTGTTTTAGCCTCACTCTCCCTTCTAGCCTTGCATATTTGTATAGATCCACTATTTGAGGTATCAGACTGTGATGAAGGTTTCATGCTTGGGTGCATCCTCATGAAGTATGGACAGGGATGAGGAGATAATGCCTTGATTACTTACTGGTAATCTTCATTGTCTGATTCTTCGTTTCTCGTCCCCTATTATCAGCTTTCATAAGCCTTCTGATAGAGAGGCTTGGTATTTCAGGAAGTTATTTGGGAGGTGTTGCTGTTTATAGGGAGAACAGTCTATTTAATAAAACTAAAATAAACAGAGGATGACTCAGAGGGTTCTCAGAGGAAGAACTTCATGAAGTAAGTACTGGGTGAGGAAGGAAGATTTGGAGCAATGATGATTACCTCTAAGTCATCCAAGCATTATTGCTGCAGCTACAATGCACCAAGACCAAAGGATGTGAGGGGTCCCCTGTGCCTCCATTGTGGATGGTTTTTACTAACCACCACGTGATAGAGGCTCACTGTCCTTTGCTCTAAGGCTCATGGCAGCAGGAAGGGCCACCAGTGTGGGGAAGCGAGCAGCAGTGTCATATCTTATTATAAATGGCTCTGCGCTGTCCTCTCTCCCAGTGCAATGCAGAACAGCAACGTTGATTGTTATGCTGCTTTGCACAATTGTTCGATACATTTTACCTGCTTCCAATACATTCTCTCTAGATCGGTAACAGGTGGGATTTTGCATGTGCCGAGGGACTGAATAGTACCTAGTGCGAATATGCGAATCGGGCACCGACACATAGACCATGTGGCTGCTGATGTCATATGCCATTGGATGGAGGGATGGAGCGCTGAAACTTTTCAGACACTCACTCCCAGTCACAGATCTGGTTTGAATCCATCATCGTTCTTTAGCTCACTTTGCCACCCCAGATCAGACCCAGCTATATGCAATTCAGTCTGGACCCTGTGCCTCACGGGAACAGTCCAGCCCGAACTGCCAGGCCAGGTCCTTTACGTAATACATTGATTGCCCAAATGTCCACATTCAGCGAGGGCCTTCTCTCCCTACCGTGTGAATCCCACCTCGTCCCTCCTTAATGCTGCTAGCACCAATCATATTCTTGTGTTTTTTTGCAGTTAGCTTGCTTTAATCCTAAAAGGACAGCTATATGACTATTCACAAAGGTAAACTTACATCAGCAGATCTACACATATAAGTTCACTACTTTTGCTTATTCCTCCATTACTATTGTACATAGGTCGTAGGAGTGGACTTTGTGCTTTGATTCCTGGGCTAACAGCGTCACGGGACTCCGAGGACCACAACCCCCTGCCTGTTCCACCTGTGTCCTCTTCCTGCTTGGACCCGCCTTCTGCCCCCGAGCACGGATAACTTCTCCCGGCCCCCGCTTCGCGGGTGCCGGTCGTAGGAGTGGACTTTGTGCTTTGATTCCTGGGCTAACAGCGTCGCGGGACTGTGAGGACCACAACCCCCTGCCTGTTCCACATGTGTCCTCTTCCCGCTTGGACCCGCCTTCTGCCCTCCGGATATCACTGGCCTATCTCACCGCAACGCGGGACGCGAGCGGGGCGCGTGCCGGGCGAAGCCCGTTTTTGCCCGTTCGTGCCCGAGAGAGACCGGACCGGGCCCACTCTCTTACTTCCACCCATCCAGTGAGTACTTTTTATCCTTGTTTAATTTGTTGGTGAATAATGGTGAACAAAAGAGGCATGAAACCTACTACCACAGACCACGTTGCGGGAACGCTCGATAAATTTATCGTAAGGGCTTCTTCAATACTCGAACATGAAATAGCAATTACCGAGCGACGGTTGTCCATGGAGCCGGTCCTTTCTAAACGTTCTTCACTGGGCTCAATTGCGCATAGTCGCTCTCCTGTTGTCCCTGCTTCCACTCCTTCTACTATGAGCTCACATAGTGGTCATTCTTCTTTAGTAACTCCAACTATTGTTCCCGCTAAAGGTTCTATTGACTTGGCACCAAGTGTACCATTCTCTGAACAGGTTCCCTCCACCTTGCCTATAATCCCAGTTCGGGAAGTAGGTACCATCCCTAAAAGGAAACGAACTGGGATTTCGCCAAAAGGCAGGAGGAAAAAACTACAGAAACCGTATTCTGATTTTTTGGATTCTTCCTTGCCTACAGCTATAGCTCCCCCCCAGCCAACTTGTACAGAGCGATCTCCTCTTGATATAGTTCCACAGTCTCTTGATATAGACCTGTTACTTGGGAAAATGTCTACAGTGTTAAAATCAGCCATACAACCGCTTGAGCATAGACTAATAGCAATTGAGAATAGGTTGGCTGCATTGGAGGTTGCTATGGATAAAAATGCCAATCTCCTACAGGACTTGAAACCTTGTTCACATTTATACCAAAATCAAGTTAAAACTTCTAGTCCTCCTATTACTGTACAAAAACCATCTGATAATCAGCAGATACAACAACGGGAAGTACCATGTAATCCACACCTAAGTTTACAGCGGGGGACAACTTTGCCCAATGCCACAAATGTGACTGATACTATCTTATCAACTAACAATCATTGTCCAGAACCTCCTGATGAGGCCCCTTCTCCCATGGACTTACTACGCATTGATCTTCCTCCAGAAAGTGCCCCTTATGTGGTCGTTTTGACTGGTGTCCCCAAATTGGCTACTGAGAGGCATGAATCATTTCAGGAACTTAAAAACAAAGTAATGTATTGGTTGAATATTAATAGACCATTGCCTAGGAATGTATGTTCACCTATTCTGTTTGTTAGGAGAGTTGGTTGGGTGGGTCACAAACCAAAGGATGTGGGAGGTGACTGTGTTATTGTAAACTTTGGAAACCCTGAGGTAGTTGATCACGTATGTAGTCCTATCTTCGATAATGTAACCTCCAACATCAAAACATTTAACTTAGGTTATTTTTATTCTCCCTCTAATAAACCCTCCTTTCCTCGTCTAAGGCCTCTCGTACCGCCCCGTAACCATTATGATCGAGGGCAATTCGTTGATGGCATGCGGGGTAGGATGACCGACAATGAAGTTTTAGGTTTTCCAGTTAATAATAGGTATAGTTCCTTGGATGAGGTGGAATGACTAAGGACGCAAGGTAATCATCATCTACCTTCCATCTCTCCTGTTGTTGAGAATAGTGATAAAGGTGGTTATGGAGTCCCAATGGTGATTCCACCTATGGGTATAGAACCATTGGACACTGGGGTTATTTCATCTACTGGCGTAAGCATTGGGAGGGATGACTCCATCCAACCTCCTGACTGGGAGGATATACCCAATAATCTACCTGTAATTATTGATATTCTACCCACCCAGACCAACTCCGCAAATGATTTGTCCTATCATGATAGAATGCTTAAAATTCTTAGTTGGAACATCGCGGGCCTGGCTACCAATATTGACAACCCAGAGTGGTGTTCCTTTATAGACCTCTTTGGGATCAGTTTATTACAGGAAATGTGGACAGTGGAACCCACACATAGATTGGGGTACACTACCTTTATGCTACCAGCCCTAAAAGGTCCAAAAGGCAGACCCTCGGGGGGTTTGTGTGTTTGGGTGGGCACTCACCTTGGCTTCAAGATCAAAAGGGTTGAAACCAATAGCAGAGACTTAATATGTATTCTTTTGTCCCACAGGAGGACCCCTAAGATTGCACCTATTAACGTTTATTCGCATCCTACTTGTCGGGGTGGTATATCATCTACTCTCGAGTCTTTGTCATCTCTTTTGGAATCTCTCCCAGATGATGTCGTCTTGATGATTGGAGGTGATTTCAATTGCCACTTCGAGCCCCTGAGGGGAGAAACCCCAATTTCACATGAGGAAGATGAGGATAGATCTATTCCACCCACCAGTATGTATACAGTTAAACGCTGGACTCCCCTGGTGCTTCAACTCACCTCTCTCACCTACTCATTCTCCTTGAGAGCATGTAGTGGCCGTTTCAACGGGGATATGCCGGGGCAGCCAACTTATAGGGGAATGGGACATGAATCTGTGATTGATTATCTTTTGGTTAGCCTAGATCTGTGGCCCAAAGTGCTGGATTTTAAAATAATTAGGCGCATGGAGAGTGACCACGATCCCCTGATAGTAGATCTGAATTTCCAACTGTTGAACGCAGGGCCAGACAAAGATTCTCTCCCAGTAGGGAATACAAGAGTCATCCAAGGGGAGAAGCGGATACGCTGGCTTACTGTAAAACAGTCTGACTCAGTCATTGCCAGTATGTACCAAAATATTCTTCCTCTCCTTGAAAGGGTGTTCAAAATGGAAGCTAATAACCCTGCGACTGGTAGAACTATGGATTTGTCTAAAACTCATAAGGATCTTGTTGATATACTGTGTGGTTTTTTTTATAAAGTAGGTACAGTAAACCCAAAGAAGCAGGGGAACACAAACCCGTGGTTTACAAAGGGCTGTAGGGTAGTTAAACAGGAACTACTACAGGCCATTAAGGCAGGCAATCGCCAACATATTTTGGAAGCAAGGAGGGCCTACAGAAAGATAATCCTTAGTGCCAAAACTGAGTGGGAAGAGGGAAGATGGGTTGCTATTAGAACAGCCCTTATGGTAAAAGATTCAAGGTCCTTTTGGAACCTTGTTCACACTGGGAAATCAGAAGGTAAAACCACGATTGACCCCAATGTTTCTGAAGATGCATGGGCATCGCATTTCAAAAAACTCTACTCCAATAACACCACTAGGAGAGATGATCCCCCTGCAATTTTATTGACCCTGGACCCATTCTGGGATGCTCCTCCATGGACGATAATGGAAGTGGATTTGCCACTGGACAATCTTCAACCAAATAAAGCCCCTGGGCTAGATAGGATTCCTGGGGACCTTTATAGAGATGAAAGGACAGTTTGGGCACCCTACTTCCTAATTCTCTTCAATGCTATCCTGCTGGGCTTACCGGTTCCATCTACCTGGTTGGGTGCGGAAATTATCCCAATTTTTAAAAAGGGATCTCCCCTCGACCCGGGTAACTACAGACCTATAAGCCTTATAGACGTGAGCCAGAAAATTTATTCGAGACTTCTCCTGCAACGGGTGCAGAATTGGATCGAGGAGAATAACATCTTAACCCCACTTCAAGCGGGATTTAGGTCCAAAATATCAACTATGGACCAACTATTTAGGCTCCAGATCCTCTACTGGAAACACGTTATATTGGAGGGGGTAGTCTATATTTGACCTTCGTGGATTTGAAATCTGCATTTGACATGGTGGACTGCAATCAGCTTTGGCATTTATTGCTAGCTATGGGGGTTCCACCTTATCTATGCTACCAATTGAAGATTCTCCACGAAGGGACTTATGCCAGAGTTCGCTACGGGAAACATGGTCACCTGACCGGCCCTTTCCCAGTAGAGAAGGGTGTGCGCCAGGGCTGTGTCCTTGCCCCAACTCTGTTTTCACTTTTTCTCAACGGGCTCATTGATGAACTTTTGGGAACTACAGACATTGATGCCCCAAACTTGGCCTCTCGAAGATATCCTGCACTTATGTTTGCAGACGACACCTTGCTGTTGTCAAAATCGCCGATGGGCATGCAGCGGGTGTTGAACCAGTTTACCAACTTCTGCAAAAAAAGGAATCTGGTGGTCAATATAGATAAAACAAAATATATGGCCTTTAACGTAAAACCTTCCAACTGCCCACACCCCATGATGGAAGGTATCCCTTTGGATCGGGTTTCTACTTTTGAGTATTTAGGCCTGACCTTGAATGACAAAATGGGATGGTCTCCTCAAAAGCTTAAAGCAAACTTAAAACTCAACCAGGCCATAGGGGGCATCCTTAAAGTTCATAAAAAATGTAGCTTAAAAATCATAAGTGCCCCCCTCGAAATTTACACTGTGCAATCCAGGTCCTCGACACTCTATGGGGCTGAATTATGGGGCCATACTCCTACAAATGATATGGTCAGTACTGAAAACAATTTTATTAGGAAACTCTTAACCCTTCCAAATAATACGCCGCTCATGCCATTGAGGTTGGATCTAAATATTCGCCCCATTTCAGAGGTTGCTGCCTCAAGGCCTTTGATGTATTGGAGGAGGATTTGGAGTACAACCGAGTTGGCATGCTATAGAGACGAACTGAAAGTAATCTTGGGTACACTAGGAGCCGATAAGATCCCCTGGCTCCAGTATGTTAGGCAGACACTTAATCAGATTGGTCTTGCATACCTCTGGGACAATCCAGAGGATTCAATCTCAGGCATTACCAAGAAATCTCTTGCCACAATACTGAAAGATTACTTTTTAATGAAAGTGTTGGACAGGCCACACGAAGGGCTTGCTCCCTCCCCGCACGACAGGGCCCGAGCTCCGGCCCACCAGGCATAACCCACGAAAAGCACCTGTACCCCGTCTTCCGACGGATCTTCTGCCCTCGGACCTCTACTCATCACGGGGCCCAGCCCCACCGGCTCCCCCGGCCGGTTCAAGCCGCCATCTTGGGCCCTGCACCACGAGGCCGCGTGGCCTCGGCCCGACCCTAACCCCGGGCCTGGCCGGCCCCGACATCCCGGCACCACCCTCCACCCAGGAGGTGAGCGGACCACTTGGCAGGTCAATGGGAGAACGAAGTGTCAAGAGCTCTTCCCCCGCCAGGTGCCGATCGCCTCCAGCTCCCCCAGGAGCTGGCTCCAACCCCTGCTGGGTGTCTGGACACCTTCATCCCGGGCCCTCCGACCTCCAAGTGCGAGGGTCCGGACATCAAAGGGCGCCTGCCCTATAACTGGGGCAGCTCCGGAGCAGGAAGGCAGTTGTATCCTGGAGTCGAGAGACACCGAGAGAACTCAGCCTTGACGGACTACTGGCGCTGCCGTAGCCCGCTCTTGTGAACCATCGTCCTGCCTGCTGGCGCTGCCGCGGCCTTCTGCAACATCCATCCTCGTCGGGACCTGCTGGCGCTGCCGCGGCCCGTTGTAACGACCATCCTCACCGGGACCTGCTGGCGCTGCCGCGGACCGTACATCGACCATCTTTCCGGGACCTGCTGGCGCTGCCGCGGACCGTGTACCGACCATCTCAACCGGGACCTGCTGGCGCTGCCGCGGCCCGTACCAACTAAACCACCAAGCTCGAGGATTGTGAGCTAGTCATCATCTCATCCGAACTACCTGACTGGTAGACAGACTGTCCCGCTACCCCTTACCCTGCTTTGAGAGACTTGAATCGAGGGGACCCCAGAGTCCAGACCTCCTTGTACCATTCAACCGTACCCTAAGAAGTGCTTATAAAGAACCCTGAACCTTATCCGTGTGTGGTATCTGTCTGTGGGGGGGGGGGAAGTTACTTGTCTGTACGATCGCTGGAGACGGCTCTCCCCGGAGACCTCTCCTCCTGACCCCGGCCGACCCTCCCGGTCCGTCTACCCTTTCTAACATTGGTGGCCAGCGGCGCGATCCGAATCAACGCGTAATTCGTACAGAGAGTAGCTCACCCCACGACAAAAACACGATGTCAGCCAAAGATAGCAACTCCACCGAGAAATTCCAAATGGATAAATTAGAAGAATACAACCACCGCGAACTGAGACAATTCTGCATAGAACTTGGCATTGCTACCACCGGCCTGAGTACCAAGGATGATCTAAAGCACGCCCTAGAGTCGTGGACAGAAACTGGGGTCGCCGGACCCTCCGACCAAAGCAGCATCACACCAGAGGGGAACG
Source organism: Triturus cristatus (assembly GCF_964204655.1). Classification (NCBI taxonomy): domain Eukaryota; kingdom Metazoa; phylum Chordata; class Amphibia; order Caudata; family Salamandridae; genus Triturus; species Triturus cristatus. The sequence continues at coordinate 1,808,638,946 of NC_140589.1, forward strand.
CCACGGCTCCCGAGGAGCGGGGAACGGGCCTCTCGCAGGAGGAGATCCGAGAAAGAGAAAGAACCAGATTGCACGAGTTGGAAATGGCACGACTCAAGATGGATGGGGAACTCAAGTTAGCTGAACAGAAACTCAACCTCGAGCATATGCGGCTCCGAGATGAACGAGAAGAGAAGCAGAGACAGAGAGAGCTGGAGGAGAAAAAAATAACGCTCGAGCACGAGCGCAAACTGGCGGAAATAGAACTTCGGAAACAGAATAAAGAACTGGGGGTGCCTGAGCGACCACACACCCCGGGGCCAATCGAGAAAAAAGTCCACATCCCCAAGGATGTTGTCCGCGAGTATGTCCGAGAAGACGACATACAACAGTGGTTTAAAGCCTACGAGATCGCCATGACCTCCCACCGGATCGACCGGAGTGATTGGGGAGCCGGACTTTGGGGGAGGTTTATCAACGAGGGTCGCGATGCCCTACTGCAGCTCCCAGATCACCAAATGTCGTCCTACGACCACATGAAGGCTGCCCTCCTCACCCGCTACGGCCTCACACCCGAGATGTACCGCCAGAGGTTCAGAGATTGCACCCGGATCCCAGGTACAACTTGGGTAGAATACGTGAACTATTTCAGCCGTGCCTTCGAGGGTTGGATAAAGGGGAGCCATGTCACCACCTACGAACAACTCTTTAACCTGATGGTATGGGAGCACCTGTCGAACAACTGTTTCGTCGAGCTCAGGCAGCACCTCCTCGACAGTAAGCTGACTGACCCCCGGCAGCTCGCCGCCGAAGCTGACCGATGGGAAAGCACCCGAGTGGGCCGGAGGGGGCCACACGAACAGAACAGAAGCAACCAAGGCCAGCACCGTCCTCGGGGAGGAGGAGGGGGCCAGGGGCGAGGGAGAGACGCCTTGCCAGCAACACCCATGGCCAGCACCCCGCCTCCGGCCAGCCGGGGCAACCCCCCGTGGCGTCCTGGGGTCCGAGCCAACGTCACGTGCCACCGATGCCAGCGAGTCGGCCACTACGCCAATGACCCGAGCTGCCCGCAGAACCAAACACCCAAGCCCCGGCAGGTAGCTGCCGCCGCCCTGGGGGAAGAGCGATCATCGGAGGAACCAGAGGAGTATGAGCCGGCCCAGCAAGAGTGGGAACCGGCCGCCATGGTCCTGGCGTGCTTAGGGGGAAGAGACATGGTCCCGCGGGCTCCCCTACCCGCTAACACCAGGAAATACGGTCAGTGGGTGACCATTAATGGACAGCGAGCCGAGGCCTTGCGTGACACAGGCGCCAGTGTGACGGCCGTCCGCTGTCACCTGGTGAAGCCCGAGCAGATCCTGCCGAACATTCTCTGCCCCGTCCGCTCGGCAGACAACTCTGAAAGTATGTGTCAAATGGCCTGCGTCCCATTCGAATGGGGAGGGGTCTCCGGCCTGTTGAAGGTGACGGTCCGGGACGATGCCCCCGTGGACTGCCTCCTGGGGAATGACCTCGAGAGTTCCCCGTGGGCCACCGTTGAGAGAAGAGAGCACCTGGGGATGCTGGGCCTCCCGGACTGGGCCTGCATAACCACCCGGTCCATGGCCGCCCGTGCCGTCCCTCGATCAGAAGAACCAGAATGGCCAGCACCTCCGCCCCCGGTCGCCCCAGTAGAAGACAACGACGAGGCCAGCCTCCCAGACCCGACGACCGAAGGGGACGCGCAACCCCAGGACCTTCCTGACCTGGCTCAGTGGCGTCAAGAAGGGGGGCCCACCCAAGAACAGTTCCGCCAGGAACAAAAGACCTGTCCCTCCCTCGAGGGACTCCGCCAACAAGCCAGCGCCCAGAACGCAGGGGACTCCACCGGAACTCACTGGGTCTACTGGGATAACGACCTGCTATACAGCGAGCAAAGAATCGCCGAGCTGGGGGCCGGTCGAGTACTGGTGGTACCTCTCCGCTTCAGAGACTTTCTGCTCAACCTGGCCCACGATGTCCCCCTGGCTGGACACCTGGGCCAGGATAAAACGTACAGCCGCCTAGTGACCCACTTTTTCTGGCCGAAAATGAGGAACGACGTCCTGAACCACTGCCGATCTTGCCCCACATGCCAAGCCAGCGGGAAGAGTGGTCGGAAGCTGAAAGCCCCTCTGCAACCCTTCCCTGTGGTCACCACCCCGTTCGAGAGGGTGGGGATAGACATTGTGGGGCCTCTGGACCCCCGCACGGCACAAGGACACAGGTTCATCTTAGTACTGGTGGACCATGCCACCCGCTACCCCGAGGCGGTGCCCCTACGGACCGTGACAGCTCCGGTGGTTGGCCGGGCCCTAATGGGGATCTTCTCCCGGGTAGGCTTCCCCCGAGAAGTCGTCAGCGACCGAGGCACGAACTTTATATCCAAATACATGAAGTCCCTCTGGCAACAATGCGGGGTCACCTACAGATTCACGACCGCCTATCACCCCCAAGGGAACGGACTAGTGGAGCGTTTTAACCGCACTCTCAAGGGGATGATTGGGGGATTGGAAGAGCCCCTCCGTCGCCAGTGGGATGTACTACTCCCGTGCCTCCTCTTCGCCTACCGAGAAGTTCCCCAGAAGTCCCTCGGTTTTAGCCCTTTCGAACTCCTGTACGGGCACCCTGTGCGAGGGCCCCTCAGCCTAGTAAAAGAAGGTTGGGAGATGGCCCCCCTAAAGACCCCTCCAGACGTCTTCAAATACATCCTGGCCCTACGCAATCAGACCCGGCGCTTCAGAGGGATGGCCAAGGCGAACCTCGAGGCCAGCCAGGAGGACATGAAGAGGTGGTATGATCACAATGCCTCCTCCGTTGAGTTCGAGCCTGGGCAACAAGTATAGGTGATGTCCCCCACCGAACCATGTGCCTTGCAGGATAAGTGGACGGGGCCCTTCAAAGTGGTCGAGCGCGAAAGCCCCGTCACTTACCTCATCGACCTGGGGACCTCCCGGAACCCCCTCCGGGTCCTCCACACCAACCGACTCAAACCACACTTTGTGCGCTCAGAACTCAGCCTCCTGATGGCTACGGACAGTGGGGCAGAGGAAGACTCCGAACCCCTCCCGGATCTTCTGAAGACTCAGGAGAATGACGGCTCCGTGGACGGGGTCCGGCTATCTGACGCCCTCACTTCGGAGCAACGCCAGGGCTGCCGGAACCTCCTGCTGCAGTTCGCTACCCTGTTCTCCCTCACCCCCGGGGTCACCCCTTGGTGTTTGCACGACGTGGACACCGGGGACAGCCCCCCTGTCCGACACCGGGCCTACCGCGTACCAGATCGGGTACGGGCCTGCATACAGGAGGAAGTGGCCAAGATGCTCACAATCGGGGTCATCGAGCCCTCGGACAGTCCCTGGGCCAGTCCGGTTGTATTGGTTCCCAAAGCCGCTGCCCCCGGCACCGCACCTGAACTGAGATTCTGCGTCGACTACCGGGGCTTGAACGCTGTCACCCGGACCGACGCTCATCCGATTCCCCGAGCAGACGAGCTGATCGACCGGCTGGGGGCCGCCCGCTACCTTAGTATCTTCGACCTAACAGCGGGCTACTGGCAGATCGGCCTCACACCCAGGGCTCAGGAACGGTCAGCCTTCTCTACCCCCGATGGCCACTACCAATTCAAGGTCATGCCCTTCGGCATGAAAAATGCCCCCGCCACGTTTCAACGCCTCGTGAACCAGGTCTTGGCGGGGCTCGAAGAGTTCAGCGCTGCCTATCTGGACGATATCGCTGTATACAGCCGCCACTGGGCCGACCACCTCCGTCACCTCCAAGAGGTCCTACAGGCCCTCCAGCGGGCCGGCCTCACAATTAAGGCCGGCAAGTGCCAAATTGGCCAAGGGTCTGTGACCTACCTTGGGCACCAAGTGGGAAGCGGGCTGGTGGCCCCGCTACAACTTAAGATTGCTGCCATCCAGTCCTGGCAGCCCCCCGTCACCCAGACCGAGGTCCGAGCCTTCTTGGGGCTCACCGGCTACTACCGGCGGTTCGTGAAAGACTACGGCAGCATCGTGGGGCCCCTCACGGGTCTCACGTCCAAGAACCAGCCGAAGCGGATTAACTGGACCCCCGATTGTCAAGCGGCCTTCGAGAAACTGAAGGCCGCCCTGTGCACCGCCCCTGTGCTCCAGGCCCCCGATTACAGTCGGGAATTCGTGGTACAGACCGTCCTTTCTCAGTTAAACCCCGAGGGTCATGACCAGCCGGTGGCCTTCATCAGTCGACGTCTCCTGGCCCGAGAACAGCGCTGGAGCACCATTGAGAGGGAGGCCTTCGCAGTGGTGTGGGCCCTCAAAAAGCTCCGGCCTTATCTCTTCGGTACCCACTTCCGGGTACAAACCGACCATCGACCCCTGCAGTGGCTGATGCAGATGCGGGGAGAGAACCCAAAACTCTTGCGCTGGTCCATTTCCCTGCAGGGAATGGACTTCACTGTGGAGCACCGACCAGCCCAAGACCACGCCAACGCGGATGGCCTGTCCCGCTTTTTCCGCCTCGACGAAGAGAGTCCCCAAGGAGATGGGTGACTCTCCCCGCCTTCAGCTGGGGGGGACGCATGTTGGACAGGCCACACGAAGGGCTTGCTCCCTCCCCGCACGACAGGGCCCGAGCTCCGGCTCACCAGGCATAACCCACGAAAAGCACCTGTACCCCGTCTTCCGACGGATCTTCTGCCCTCGGACCTCTACTCATCACGGGGCCCAGCCCCACCGGCTCCCCCGGCCGGTTCAAGCCGCCATCTTGGGCCCTGCACCACGAGGCCGCGTGGCCTCGGCCCGACCCTAACCCCGGGCCTGGCCGGCCCCGACATCCCGGCACCACCCTCCACCCAGGAGGTGAGCGGACCACTTGGCAGGTCAATGGGAGAACGAAGTGTCAAGAGCTCTTCCCCCGCCAGGTGCCGATCGCCTCCAGCTCCCCCAGGAGCTGGCTCCAACCCCTGCTGGGTGTCTGGACACCTTCATCCCGGGCCCTCCGACCTCCAAGTGCGAGGGTCCGGACATCAAAGGGCGCCTGCCCTATAACTGGGGCAGCTCCGGAGCAGGAAGGCAGTTGTATCCTGGAGTCGAGAGACACCGAGAGAACTCAGCCTTGACGGACTACTGGCGCTGCCGTAGCCCGCTCTTGTGAACCATCGTCCTGCCTGCTGGCGCTGCCGCGGCCTTCTGCAACATCCATCCTCGTCGGGACCTGCTGGCGCTGCCGCGGCCCGTTGTAACGACCATCCTCACCGGGACCTGCTGGCGCTGCCGCGGACCGTACATCGACCATCTTTCCGGGACCTGCTGGCGCTGCCGCGGACCGTGTACCGACCATCTCAACCGGGACCTGCTGGCGCTGCCGCGGCCCGTACCAACTAAACCACCAAGCTCGAGGATTGTGAGCTAGTCATCATCTCATCCGAACTACCTGACTGGTAGACAGACTGTCCCGCTACCCCTTACCCTGCTTTGAGAGACTTGAATCGAGGGGACCCCTGAGTCCAGACCTCCTTGTACCATTCAACCGTACCCTAAGAAGTGCTTATAAAGAACCCTGAACCTTATCCGTGTGTGGTATCTGTCTGTGGGGGGGGGAAGTTACTTGTCTGTACGATCGCTGGAGACGGCTCTCCCCGGAGACCTCTCCTCCTGACCCCGGCCGACCCTCCCGGTCCGTCTACCCTTTCTAACAGAAAGCTTACAGCTCGGCTAAACCATCAAGTCTGACTGATGCCTTCCTTGATGTTAAGCCATATTACGCCTTTGTACCTGAACTTGATGTTATCCAGCCAACATTAGCAAAGAAGCTATATGTACAGTTCAGATACGGAACCCTTCCTTTATATTCATTTACAGATCGATGGGCGGCTGGATTACATCATGCATGCCCTGGTTGTTCAATCGAACAGGAATCCATGATTCATGTTGTGCTTTTTTGTCCGGCTTATGCTGGTATCCGGAAAAAATGGATTATACAGTTATGCTTAAATCTGGGCGTTAGGAGCTACCTTGATTTTTTTAGGATTCTGAGAAGCGACACAAACCCACTTACTGTGGTTTCAGTCTCCAAGTTTTTGTTTTCAATGTGGTTAATTCGCAGGAAATTAACTAGCAAAATTATCCACTGATATCTTGGTATCAAGTGTGGCTAGAATACTGCCAAACCTCAGTGTTATTTGATTATTATTCACTGACATTAGTACCTTTAAATTGACTGGAATATGTACTTATTATGAAAATTGTGATTTTAAGACTGTACTTTTATGATTTTAAACAATCGCAATAAAGTTTTTTGAATGAATGAATGAATTGTACATTTTATTTAAAGTGTAGGTTTGGATGTCTTCACCCACTGAAACTAGTAGGTGTAGCCTCATTTATAAGTGTAAAGTTACTACCAATGCTGCAAATCAAGATCAGCCTTTTAACAATCAGTGTAAAATCATTCCTTCTGTATGGAGTAAAAACTTGGAGGACAACAGTGACCACAACAAAAAAAGTCCAGACCTTCATCAACTCTTGCCTGAGGGAAATCCTCCAAATCCACTGGCCAAACACCTCCAGCAACAACGACCTATGGCAACAAGCTTTCCAACTCCCTGCTCATTAAGAAACCATGAAAAGATGCTGGGGCTGTATAGGTCACACCCACCACAAGCCCACGTCAAACACCACCAGGCAAGCCCTGACCTGGAACCCTCATAGGAAAAGAGGAAGGCCAAGAAACACCTGGTGCCGAGGCCTCGAGCCTGACTGCAAGGAGAGGGGTAACATCTGGAGTCAAGTCAAAAGAAAAGCCCAGGACTGAGGTGGCTGGAAAGCCCTAGTTTATGGCCTATACCCCTAGAGGGTTAGTAGGCATAAGTAAGTAAGTACCTAAAGTTACCACCTGTAACTTTTTACACATAGGTGGAGATCTCTGCCACCGGGGCGGAGATTATCCTATGGTAAAGCATGAGAAAAAGTTTTACAATTTGTTCAACTTTTTAAAAAAATACGTAAAATATTTGTATGATAAATATTAATGTAAATTCATTTTATATATTTATTTTAAATCTAAAACAATAAAAATTGCAACTGGTTTAAGTTGTTTTTGGCAGTAGGGATTTTATAAGTGCAGGCTTACTATCTTGTGGGTTGGTGCTTGTCCAGCCCTTGCCCTACCTAAACCTCTCCTATCTGGTAGCCAGTAGTCCACATTTTCCAGCCGCTCCCCAGTCCCCTCCACATTTACTAATAAAACTTTGTCAGGGCGGAAATCTCGGAAAAGATAAGAGAGGCAGAAGCATTGACCTCCACACACAGGTTTTTTCACGTTCCCAGGAGAAACCTCCGCTCCGCCGACCTCGCCCTGGCAGAGGTACCCCGCATCCGCAGAAACAGAACTGGCGGAAGATCCTTCTCCTACATCGCAGCCATGGCCTGGAACGAGCTCCCCGTTAACATCAGACGCTCCCCGACCCTACACTTGTTCAGGAAGGACCTCAAGACCCGGCTCTTTGACTGATCCGGAGCCGCTCCCCTCCCCCAGAAGCACCTTGAGACCCTCACGGGTGAGTAGCACGCTATATAAACCCCTGATTGAGTGATTGGTTTGTGAATAGCATTCTGCAGTATGTGATTAGTACTATTGTACTAATATGCGTGCTACGATACGCAGTTTGTAAATGGGCCTCATAGCAATAACATTTCTTTTCCAGGTTTGTGATTCCTTCAGTTTTGATTTCCTTGCTTTACTGACACTACATTGTATCAGGGGCTCACATTTCAACCGTGTTGCTGCAACTGCTCATTTTGCTTTATTTGCAGTCTTTGCACTTTCCATTGCACACACGTGGCCCTGTTACTAAAGGGTAGATGGTCTCAGCTACAGCCCTCCGGATTAGTTTGATAACTCATACTGTCCGCTCAATCAGAAAAGGGCCAAAGTGACTTGTCTAAAATCACAAAGTGAGAATGAGTGGAGCGGTACGGATTATCATTCAGGTCCCTGTTTCCAAAGTGGCAACAACGGTCACTTGTAAAGAGACTGAATGAAATAGGAGGGAATAGAAAAGCAGATTTAAAGGGTCAATGGAAGACAGAGAGAGGGGGAAGTAGAAGCAGGAACAAATTCACAAAGGTGTTTGGGGGGGGCACACCAGATTCAGTTTAGCTGTACAAATAAATCCAATTGCTGTGGCAAAAACCAGCGGAGTCCCAGAACCTAGAATGGCCCAATTCCTCCCCCTCTCCCCCCTGAAGATTGCACTTGCAGGCACAGACGTTATGGTGGTATGATTTAGTTTGCACATTTAAGTATAAGGTTACAGCCTTGTTTATGTCGCTAACTGGGGAGCCCTACCTTCAAAGGAGGTGAACATCCTTAAATGCATGTCTGTGGCTATCCACGTGCCACTTGCAAGAGGTTTTTCCTAGGGTGAAAATGTGTGACTTTTTCTTCTTTGATAGAGGTGAAAAGGGATCAGGGAGCCAGTAGGAGAAAAAATAAAAAGAACAGATGACCTTTAACCAATGGCACCAAAGTTACCCACAGAATAACTGTGAAAGGATTAATCAGCACTGTCAGGATCAAAACATTTTAAGGGGCTACTCATAAAGGTAACTTACATTTGTGAGTAGGTTACATGTGTAAGTTTACACTTACACTTTTAGTAACTTTACTGCATTTAGCTAGTCACCATTTATGAGTGTAAAGTTCCTCACAAGTGTAAACTTTACATGTCTCCACCCCGTGTTATAGTGGGTGGGCCCAAATTTACAAATGTAAGTTACTAATGCCATAAAGGGTGAGTAGTAAGTCCAGCACTACACCTAGCCAACCATTGATATTCCTACACCCTCCAACAGAAAATAATGGAGAAAGGGACTTAAAACAAAACCCCTAGGAAATAATGTAAAATTAAATTAATTTATTTTGACTTTTAAGTATGTAAACGCTATATAGCAAAAAGCAATTTTCTGAGACATTGCAATAAACGCGAACATCGCAAAACCGCAATTATGCCTTTGTCTTGATGCGAAAGAAAATAACATTGCATTCTGGGGTTTGCAGTAGGAATACGAGCCAAGTGACCACTGGGATTATAATTGTGATGACACTCACCTGTGACCAAGGCCTAACGGCTGAAACGCGTAAGGACTTATGGGTGTTCTTACCTCCGCTCTCAAAAGACGAAATAAAGTCACGCCTGTCATTCAGTCGGTGTTGAGCTCTTTTTTGTTTGTGGTGGAAGTACCGTTACCAGGATCTCCATTCCTGGTTCTAGAGCTCGCCCTGCAGGACCAGAGGCCCCGGCAAAATGGAGGTGCTCTGTTGGATGTTAAATGAGGGGGGATGGTCCGCTCGCGGTAAGCGCCAGCAACAATGGATTTCCGCTGCTATTTGGCAAGCTTACAGCTCGAGAAAGGGAGAAGAGATGGTTTGTCCTTATCTGATGACACCGCATGACAAGCAGTAATTTTAAGAAAGCGAAGGAAACCGCACTATGCAAAAAATAATTGAGAAACCCGCACTGTGCAGAGACTAACCAAAAACCAATTTTCTGAGACATTGCAATAAACGCGAACATCGCAAAACCGCAATTATGCCTTTGTCTTGATGCGAAAGAAAATAACATTGCATTCTGGGGTTTGCAGTTGGAATACGAGCCAAGTGACCACTGGGATTATAATTGTGATGACACTCACCTGTGACCAAGGCCTAACGGCTGAAACGCGTAAGGACTTATGGGTGTTCTTACCTCCGCTCTCAAAAGACAAAATAAAGTCACGCCTGTCATTCAGTCGGTGTTGAGCTCTTTTTTGTTTGTGGTGGAAGTACCATTACCAGGATCTCCATTCCTGGTTCTAGAGCTCGCCCTGCAGGACCGGAGGCCCCGGCAAAATGGAGGTGCTCTGTTGGATGTTAAATGAGGGGGCATGGTCCGCTCGCAGTAAGCGCCAGCAACAATGGATTTCGGCTGCTATTTGGCAAGCTTACAGCTCGAGAACGGGAGAAGAGATGGTTTGTCCTTATCTGATGACACCGCATGACAAGCAGTAATTTTAAGAAAGCGAAGGAAACCGCACTATGCAAAAAATAATTGAGAAACCCGCACTGTGCAGAGACTAACCAAAAAGCAATTTTCTGAGACATTGCAATAAACGCGAACATCGCAAAACCGCAATTATGCCTTTGTCTTGATGCGAAAGAAAATAACATTGCATTCTGGGGTTTGCAGTTGGAATACGAGCCAAGTGACCACTGGGATTATAATTGTGATGACACTCACCTGTGACCAAGGCCTAACGGCTGAAACGCGTATGGACTTATGGTTGTTCTTACCTCCGCTCTCAAAAGACGAAATAAAGTCACGCCTGTCATTCAGTCGGTGTTGAGCTCTTTTTTGTTTGTGGTGGAAGTACCGTTACCAGGATCTCCATTCCTGGTTCTAGAGCTCGCCCTGCAGGACCGGAGGCCCCGGCAAAATGGAGGTGCTCTGTTGGTTGTTAAATGAGGGGGGATGGTCCGCTCGCGGTAAGCGCCAGCAACAATGGATTTCCGCTGCTATTTGGCAAGCTTACTGCTCGAGAAAGGGAGAAGAGATGGTTTGTCCTTATCTGATGACACCGCATGACAAGCAGTCATTTTAAAAAAGCGAAGGAAACCGCACTATGCAAAAAATAATTGAGAAACCCGCACTGTGCAGAGACTAACCAAAAAGCAATTTTCTGAGACATTGCAATAAACGCGAACATCGCAAAACCGCAATTATGCCTTTGTCTTGATGCGAAAGAAAATAACATTGCATTCTGGGGTTTGCAGTTGGAATACGAGCCAAGTGACCACTGGGATTATAATTGTGATGACACTCACCTGTGACCAAGGCCTAACGGCTGAAACGCGTAAGGACTTATGGGTGTTCTTACCTCCGCTCTCAAAACACGAAATAAAGTCACGCCTGTCATTCAGTCGGTGTTGAGCTCTTTTTTGTTTGTGGTGGAAGTACCATTACCAGGATCTCCATTCCTGGTTCTAGAGCTCGCCCTGCAGGACCGGAGGCCCCGGCAAAATGGAGGTGCTCTGTTGGATTTTAAATGAGGGGGCATGGTCCGCTCGCGGTAAGCGCCAGCAACAATGGATTTCCGCTGCTATTTGGCAAGCTTACGGCTCAAGAAAGGGAGAAGAGATGGTTTGTCCTTATCTGATGACACCGCATGACAAGCAGTAATTTTAAGAAAGCGAAGGAAACCGCACTATGCAAAAAATAATTGAGAAACCCGCACTGTGCAGAGACTAACCAAAAAGCAATTTTCTGAGACATTGCAATAAACGCGAACATCGCAAAACCGCAATTATGCCTTTGTCTTGATGCGAAAGAAAATAACATTGCATTCTGGGGTTTGCAGTTGGAATACGAGCCAAGTGACCACTGGGATTATAATTGTGATGACACTCACCTGTGACCAAGGCCTAACGGCTGAAATGCGTAAGGACTTATGGGTGTTCTTACCTCCGCTCTCAAAAGACGAAATAAAGTCACACCTGTCATTCAGTCGGTGTTGAGCTCTTTTTTGTTTGTGGTGGAAGTACCATTACCAGGATCTCCATTCCTGGTTCTAGAGCTCGCCCTGCAGGACCGTAGGCCCCGGCAAAATGGAGGTGCTCTGTTGGATATATATATATATATATATATATATATATATATATATATATATATATATATATATTACCTACTGGCGGTCGCCAGTAGGTAGTTATAGTTAGGACCCTGTTTCCATAGGAAATCCGCAACATTCTATTTGGAATAACTTTGGCGCCGGTCGACGAATCCTCGCGAAATTTTCAAAATAGGTGGGGCGCTACGCTCCGCTCCTACCCTGAAAGTCTCGGGGGGATTCGTCAAGCAGGGGCCGAGAAAAAAGGGGGGTCCCAAAACGCGTTTTCCCCATGCATTTTTCCATAGGACCTTTAGACACAGCTACAGCCCGAACGGCTGAACAGAATTACTTGAAATTTGGCAGAGAGGTAGCCATAAGGTCAAGGAAGTGCCTTTTGCAGGTCTGGTGTAAATCTGTTCAGTATTTCCTGAGAAAATACCATTTAAAAGCATATATATATGTGGGCGGAGCCTAACCACACATCTCATCCTGAGATCTGATTGGCTGTCAGCACTTCATCCAAGAAGTGTTGGCAGCCATCTTGGGACCAATATACATGATAGCACCTCATTAAAAAGCATTGCAGTTAATAGAAGGTTTTAAGACTTTAGTTACATTATAAATCATTTGTTGATGGTACCATACTCATTTTAGGAATTGTGGTATGTTCTAAGGTGATTTCACCATGTGAAAAAGCCGTCTGCTGGGATATCATGATTGAGAGAAAAATATTTTCTCATGCTTTTACCCCAGAGGTTTGGAAGGTGATCTATAGGCTAAACTGAGAGCTTATTTTCTGTAAATTCACATTATCTTTCTCAGTCATGTGAGAATGAAGTCTGACATTCTCAGTAAAACATGTACATCCAACAAGGGCAGAGACTGTCAGTTGATTCCTTTGTGTTCTACTGCAGCTTCCCAGAGTGTTCCAAAGAACTACTAGAGCGCTAACAGTCCTACTTATGATAAACGTATGGCACACCTGAAGCCATCTTGCTTGGATTAAAGTGGTAACTCTTAAAACATTTAATTTAAAAAGGAACAAAATGAGGGGGTTCATTTTTCCATAAAAAGTATGATTAGTGCTGCAGAAAGAAAAATTAGGGCACATTTTGAGTGACTTCTCAAATCCTCTTCTATTTCATTAAAAAATTCTGACATGCAGACTGAAACATGCACTTTCAATACCAGCAGCAGTTTTCCCTGGTGAGCAGTAGCTTTACTACAGTGATCTAATGAGCAAAAAGAGTGCTAACATTCTGAATTTATGGCAAATGTGTGACACATCTGAATACCTTCTTGATGGAATCAAAGTAAAAAACTGAAAGTATTTCCTACTGAGGAGACTGCAGTAAATGAGGAAATTAGAAACTTCATAACAAATAAGTCTCCCAAGATGGCCACCAGAGACAAAAGAGCCCAAATGTAGCCCAAATATCACCCAGATGTAGCCCAAGTATAGCCCAATGACAGAATGTCCCAGAATGTTCTTAAAAACAACAACTAGAGCGCTTACTGTCTTCATTATGACAAAAGTATGGCACACCTGAAGCCATCTTGATTGGAATAAACTGGTAACACTTAAAACATTTAATTTAAAAAGGAACACAATGAGGAGGTTCATTTTGCCATAGAAATTATGATTAATGCTGAAGAAAGAAAATGAGGGCACATTTTGAGTGACTTCTCAAATCCTCTTCTATTTCATTAAAAAATTCTGACATGCAGACTGAAACATGCACTTTTAATACCAGGAGCAGACTTCCATGGTGCAGTAGTTTTACTACAGTGATCTAATGAGCAACTAGAGTGCTAACATTCAGAATTTATGGCAAATGTGTGACATATCTGAATACCTTCATGATGGAATCAAAGTAAAAAACTGAAAGCGTTTCCTACTGAGGAGACTGCAGTACATGAGGAAATTAGGAAACTTCATAACAAATAAATCTCCCAAGATGGCCACCGGAGACAAAAGAGCCCAAATGTAGCCCAAAATCACCCAGATGTAGCCCAAATATAGCCCAATGACAGAAGTGTGCAAAACACTTATTATTTTGTGTTTTTGCAGTGTTATATAGTGCAGACTTGTCAGGTATTGGAGTGCTTTACATGAGCATTGGTTACATCACACAAGAACAAATTCATTTTGGTTGTAGACATGGGGAGACTAAGTGATTTGACCAGAATCACAGAATGTCGAGCTGAAGCAGAAACTTCAACCTGGTTCCCCAGTTGCAAAGTCTGCAGTTCTGGAAGTAACACCACATCCTCTCCCCTAAGTGCAACATTTAATCAAGTGGTCAACTGGATAAAAAAACATAAAGATAACAAATAATTTAAAAGTGCTTTGTCGCTATTTGAAAACTCAGAAAATATGTCCTTATTTTAGTCTTTTAGAGCACTAACCATAATTTTGATGCCAATAAGACCCTCTCATATATGTAATTTCTAAAGGAAATGCTCTAGGTATTACAGTTTTGATTACATCAAGGTGATGTCAGGCGTTCCACACTTTTGTAATAAATATAGAATGTTAGCAATCTAGTTGTTCATTAGGATACTGTTGAGAGGCAGAGGCCAGGGGCACGGACTCTGAAAATTGAAGGCAGGTAGGAGGGTGCAAAGGCAACAATTTAACCACACTGAGCAGGCAGGAAGGGCCGTGGAAGCACAACAGACTATGGAGGGCAGTGGAAAGGGGGGCAGGGGCAACAAACCAACAATACAGGACTTGCAAGAGAGGCTGTTGGAGGGAAGATCTATTACGGGTCAAGGAAGCTAGGGGCGGTCCCCAGATCCCCGGGAGCCACCACAGAACTGAGCAGGAGAGTGAGTCAGGGACAAAAGGGGCACCTTAATTTGAGCCGGGGTGCCTAGGAACGCTTGCTCCAAAAATGAAGAAAACAGACATATGAGACATGGAATTGGAGGCAGAATACAATGGCAGTTTAATGAGAAGATGCAACTTCAAAGAAACCGCAGAATAGAGACATAAAGTACAAAATACAGAATCCAGATAATCATACAGCTGTCATAATATTCTCTGTATCTCAATTAATGTACTGACAGAGAGAGAGAGAAAACACATCTATAAATGCATCATGAGAAACAAGTTACACCAAGGAAAATGTTACCTAGGAACACTCACGTTTACTCTTAGAGCAAGCATTCCTGCAATTACAATACAAAATCTTTTAAATGCAAAAGTAAAGAGAACAATGGTTAAACATAACATGACATTTCATATAGGTAAAATAGAATAAGATACTTCAAGCAAAGCAGAGCAAGACATTTTAAGCAAAGGAAGACAAGAGCTCCCAGCTCTTGGGGAAAACCTGCACTGCCTGTTAACCTACATACAGACGGCGAGGAAGTCCGTCGATATCTGTGGGTGCTCCCTTTTTATATCATTTTGTGGGCTCCTTTGCACGCTACATCTACCTACGTATGCTACCCAAAAGCTTCGTCTGCAGATTTTACCAGACATTTCGTCATTTACCCACTTAATGCTGACAATGGACTGGGTGAAAAGGTCAGTCTCTCAGGCCAATCGCTTATCGTAAGTTCCATAGAGCAAGCAGAAAATAATGGGTATTGTACGGGAATTCAATATATTCATGTATAAAATCTCCTCAGTTCTCCTAACTTGACGCTCTGCGGTTGCCACTTCCTTAAAAGCGGGAAACCTGCCCAGGAAGCAAGTACCAGTCCAGGATGCAGCCTACTGTATGTCGACAGCTTCAGGGGGATGTTGAACTTTGATACCGAGCACGGAGCACTCGGGTAGGGTGGGGGCTACTAGTTTGGATCAGAAGGCCTCGCAGACCTGCCTTCAGACTGCTATACACTAAAATTGCAGAGCTATGGTCAATTTAACAAAGAGGCCTACATATTGAACAGAAGGGCCTACACAGGGGTTTTATGCTGGCTGAGTGGTAAGGATGTCTCAGGATAATTATATAGCAACACAGGACCCGCTGGTCAATTTAATACGGCCTACAAATGCAGCTGGCAGGGCAAGGACAAGGGTCTCATACTTCAGGTGTGGACAGAACGGGTCAGGGGCCCCCTGTGATACAAAATCTACCCTCCCTCAAGGCTGTGGCAATGTAATAGACCATTGTGGGCAGAAGGAAGAGGCAATGGTAGTACAACCATACATGCCAACAGACCCGATTCAGCCAGGAAATGTCCAATGTTTTTAAGCTCAAATGGGCTTTATTTGATCTGTCTCCTGTCTACAATATCCTCTTTTTCAATGTAACTCAAAGGGGAAAATCAATACCCCAGTTTTTTTTCAAAATCTCCCTCTGACCAAGTTCAAAATGTTCGCAAGTATGGTACATTGGATCATGGAAGGAAATGGGATAGGGACATGGACTTGGATAACAGAGGACAGGAGGGACATGGAGAGGTGCACCAAACTGACCCTGCAGGGCAGGCATCAGGGTTTGCAGCAGCACAATACACCACACAGGGCATGCAGGACGGGAGTGCAGCACAACAATCCATAGAAAGCAAGAGGGAGGGGACAGGACCATGCACATGGACAACAGAGAACTGAGGGGCAAGAGGCAATGGTAGCTAGCTGACCATAATGGACAGACAGGAGAGAAAGCTGCAGCATAACAGACCATAAAGGGCAGGAGGGACGGATCAGGGGCATTACAATGGAACAGACAAGCCAGGAGGGAGGGAGTAGGGCTGGGGGCAAGGGGGCAGGGCAGGAGCAGCAAGATAGCCATGGAGGTCAGGCAGGATGGGCACTAGAAGCAAGACACACCATGAAGAGCAACAGTGAGACTGTGATGGCATACACACAGACCATGGAGGGAAGGTGGGAGGGGGTCAGGGGCAGCTAACTGACCACATAGGGAAGGTGGGAGGGGCCATGGCAGCACAGAAGACCATGCATGGCAAGTGGGAGGGTTAGTGGCAGCACAATGGCTATGATGGGCAAGAAGGAGGGTGGAGGGGCATGCACAAAGGACGATGGAGGATAGAAGGGAGGGTCAGGACCTGTGCACAGACAAGAAAGTTCAGGGGAAGGGACCTCACAACAGACCACACGGGGCAGGCAGGAGGAGCAGTTGCAGCACAACAGACCAGGGAGGGCAGAAGGGTGTGGCAGTACAATGGACCATGTAGGACAGGAGGAAGAGGATAGGGGCATGGCATGTGGACAGGCAGGGTGGAGGTGGCAGGGACAGGTTACAGTCATCTGACAATGCTAGGCAGGTGGGAGGGGAGTGGCAGCTCAACAGAACACTCAGAGTAGATAGGAGTGGCAGGTCCATGGGACATGGTGGGCAAAAAGGATGGAGCAGGGGCATGCACAAAGACATCGGAGGGCAGGGGGAAGGAGAATAGGGGCAGCAAGCTAAGCACAGAGTTTAAGCAGGAGGTCAATGATGGGGCATAGAATTGGGCAATGGAGGGCAGGAGGAGTGGACTGGTACATCATACTAAATTGAGGGCAGTGGCAGCACATCAGACCATGCATGGCAGGAGGGAGGAGGCTAGTCCATGGATTCACACAACAGAGGATAGGGAGGAAGGGGATGGGGCAGCAAGCTAACTGTTCAGAGAAGGCGGGTATTAGGAACTTTATTGTTTTTAAAACATTGTGTCTGTGCGAACTACTTAAAATATGAACAAGTATGCAGCATAATCTCACTTTTATTCAGGAAGAAGAGGACGTTTGTGACAGTGACTCCGGGCTCACTTGGCAGAAACACCCCCTGACCCTCCACCCCCTATCGCAAAATGTAATGCCCGTGAAAAGGGTAGGTGAACACAGTGTTATATAGAACATAGTCCTGAGAGCACGATTGAAAATGAAAACTAGATATAGTGTATGGTATAAACTATGCACCAAAAAGTGTGATATAAGATGAACCGGGCGTGAAATATAATATGCAATACATTGTGCGCAATGACAGATTCATTGGAGAGCGCGAGATAGCACAGGCACTAGCGCGTGCTATGCGATATGCGCCTTGGAGTGTAATATGCACAGGGCAGTGTTGTGTAACCTAACTAGTCTCTAAAGTTGTAATATAAAATATGTGCTGGGGAGTGTAACGTTGCATATGCACTGTGACAAAGATATGGATCCCAGATTGTAATATGTATGGCATAGCACTGTGCGTTATAACATAGGCATCGAGAAAGGCACGTTAGATGGGGCAATATAACCCGTGCGAAGACAAGTGTGGCATGACATATTCACGGGGTGGTGTTACAGTGCACATGGGCTAGAGAGTGTCATAGCATATGCACTAGCTAGTGGAATACAACACAGAGGTGTGTGGCACTCGGCAGGCAATGGTGGGTGTAACACAGCATTGGGCTCTGTCAGGAGCACGCTGTGACTCTCAAGTGATGTTCGTCCCCTTTCCAGAGAGTAAAATAAAAAGTATTACACATCCGGCAGTGGATGTGTGTTTTATTAACCGTGAGGGGGGTTTCTTGCATAGTTTTGGTCGAATTTTTGTCGAATCCCCTTTGAATGGCTTGGTGTGCATGTGTATTAAATGTGCCCGTCAATAGCTACCCATGTTTGTATAAATAAACGACAAGGGTGTCTACCAGGATTAGGCACGGTAGGGCATCAGACATGTCAGAGCTTCACTAGTGGTGTAAATACATTCCACGTGGATTCATTGCATGCATAGTCGCCTTTTAATGAATATCACGCAAATCGTCATGGTGATAGGTACGTACGGTTTGTCCAGCATGTCCTAGGTGTGTCTATAAATATATATTTTTTAAAAATAATAAAAAACAGTGGCCGGCCCTGGGGATTGGGGTCAAAAAAATATAATTAGGAGACTGGCCCTGGGGGATGGGGTCATCAGGGCCAATAAATTAGAATAAGAAGGGGAACCAAACAGCCCCCCTTCTTAAAAAACTAAAATAAATAAAAGACTGGCATCGTGCCGGAGGCCATGCCCCCTCCGTGCAGCACTCTGCAAACGCGCCCCCAACAGGCATCTCCAGTATGCGCCAGGGAGCTGCGCTGCAGCCAGGTGTTCTGAGGCCAAGCCCCTTTTTACACCTCTCTGCAACGCAGCTCTGTGGCGCTTACTGGAGGTACCTAGTGGTCTAGTTTGACCCTAGGGACCCTTAGGATTCAGGGGGACTTAATCTCTCAATTTAGAACAGCCACAGGGCGCGTTTACACAGTGGTGAAGGGAGGGGACGGGGCCTGAGGTGACGTGTGCAAACACGCACTATGGCACGTTTTAAATTGGGGATATAATTTCCCTTCAATACTGAGGGCCCCTGGGGGCTAACTAGCCCACCAAGTGCTTCCAGTAAGCGCCACTGAGCTGCATTGCAGAGAGGCGGTCCAGGCCGTGCCACTTTTTACACCTCTCTGCAACGCAGCTCTGTGGCACTTACTGGAGGTACCTAGTGGGCTAGTTGGACCCTAGGGACCCTCAGGATTCAAATGAACTTAATCTCCCAACTAAAAATGGACACAGGGCGTGTTTACACAGTGGTGAAGGGAGGGGACGGGGCCTGAGTTAACGTGTGCAAAAACGCCCTGTGGCCTGTTTTAAGAGGTAGTTTTAATCCCCATGCCCTATTATACACTAGGGGCTTACAGAGGAGGTCATGCTAATCACAGGGGGACCCCAACGCATAATGTTCCCTAGTGTATGTAGGTGTTTTCACTGTATTCTAAGTGTCTTTTAACATAGCACTGGCTCTAGGACTGGTTAGTCAGACTCAGTTACCACCAGTATCCGTCTGAAAAAGTTGAGGGTACAGGATGATTTTGCAACAAGCCTTCTTTCTGCTCTTCTTTTTGTTCTTTCTGCACGTTATCCTTCTTCCTGCACTTATCTTCGTATTTGAGGACTTCTGTTGCTTCTTTCTGCACTTCTTTTGTTTCTTTCTGTGCATTTTTTCTTCTTTCTTCACATGTCCTATCTCTGTAGGCATAGTTAGAAATTAGCATTTAAAAAACCTTTGAAATTCACAGAAAAAACCATAGGTTTCAGGCACGTTATAGTTAGGAATTAGCATTTAAAAAACCTCAGAAATTCACTGAAAAAACCATAGGTTTCAGGGGTGTTATAGTTAGCTGGACTTTTCACTTGTACAAAACCATTGAAATTCCCCCGTTATAGTTAGTTCAGCTACCTATAACTCGCGCGCCCGCAATGCACTGCTGATGACGTCACATATTACATCACTCATGACATGGTCAGTGACATCACTCATGACATCACTGATGACATCTCAAATGACATCACTGATGACATCACTGATGACATCACTGATGACATCATCCTTGTGATAGAGTGGCAGACCTCCTCTCACCCTAATATAACCTTTGATACACACATTCAAAAATAGAGAATAAAATTTTCAAAACAATGGACATACCAATACCAGTTACAACAACCTCTTCAGTAATTCTAAGATCCACATACACATCCACTCATTCACCAACAGTCCTATACAGTCACTCATACATGTACTCACTCATCATATGTACTCATACACCTATACATCCTGTTACACAATGCCACTCATCCATAGAGTTACTCACACACATAGTCACTCATGCTAATAAAGAATCAAACATACATTTACTTGCATATACAGTTATACACACACCACCATACTTACTTCTACGGAAACTTACACATACTTAGTCTTTTAAACAATCACTTATAGAAACACATACTTATTCATACAGGAACTCTTTCAATCTCTCACTCTCACATATACTCACATATATACACCAATAGTCACATATACTAGTTTAAAACATAGGTAGTTACTCATAAAGACACTATTGAGACAGTCATTCACTCACTAACACACCCATACACACACTCATCCACCCATACAGTCCTGCACACATGCTGTGTTCAACACATACAAACAGTGAGTCACTCATTCATGCACCTATGCACTACGTAATACCCCCCACCGAACCATGCAGACACTCAGACTGATACTCAAAAAACCAACTAATAACCTATATAGACACCCATGTAGCTACTCACCAACCCATGCAGCCACTTAAACACAAAGTGAGAGACTGATACAGATATTTACATATTTAAACACTAAGCCATGTATTCACTATGATACACTTAATCAGTCAGTTACACAATCAATTTTTCAAAAACAAATCATCCATTTAGACACTTATATACCCATTTATTCTTCCATCGACCTTGAGATATACATATATAAAACATATTTAATTTTCAGAAAAACACACATTCACTGGATGATGTCATCAGTGATGTCATCAGTGATGTCATTTGAGATGTCATCAGTGATGTCATGAGTGATGTCACTGACCATGTCATGAGTGATGTAATATGTGACGTCATCAGCAGTGCATTGCGGGCGCGCGAGTTATAGTTAGCTGAACTAACTATAACGGGGGAATTTCAATGGTTTTGTACAAGTGAAAAGTCCAGCTAACTATAACACCCCTGAAACCTATGGTTTTTTCAGTGAATTTCTGAGGTTTTTTAAATGCTAATTCCTAACTATAACGTGCCTGAAACCTATGGTTTTTTCTGTGAATATATATATATATATAACCAGTCTCAAGAAACGAAAAACGCACTCTCAAAGGTCAGTCTTTTTTAATCATAAATCGCTACGCGTTTCGACACAACCTGTGTCTTGGTCACACGATTATTTCTGGATTCTCAACCATACATATAGGTATATGTAAACATAGAAGAGGTGCTGACATATTGCTCATTTAGGCTGCAAAAGCGGCCGCCATTTCTAAACAGGTACGAACCTCGTGCAATTAATTGAATATATCCAAATTTACTTTGAGTTCGGGCTGTAGATCAGCTTAATGACATTTTTACAACATTTTTACAACATATTGAGTGCCAATGATGTCATGTTGTCGGATTCATGTAATAAGTATTACCGTACATTTCAGTACCGACAAAAAATTCAACCAACTTTATCAATTCAGAGTTGATACTCACAGACAAAAGCTCGTGATACGAGTTAGTAAAGCCCTGTGGACTCTATTGCATATGCATCAAGCGGACTAGTGCCGCATTCGTTCCCATAGATGTGTGGGCATGCATATATTTGGTTTTCAAACTTCGAACTCAATTATTCGAAATGTTGGCTGACAATTGGAGGATCTTGAAATCAGATTCTATCATTGGTGGGACCATCAGTGATAGACCTCTGATAACATATAGAAGAGGGAGGAATTTGAAAGATATTTTGGTCAGAGGGGATATCACAGAAACACCCAATAGGAACCGTTTCAATCTTAAAGGGTTCTATCCATGTGGCCATTGCAAAGCCTGCAAATGTAGCCACATGGTGAAGGATTTTAAGATCCCGGGATTAAGACAGAACAAAACTATCCCGCAGTTCCTTACATGTAGCACTAACTATGTAGTGTATATCCTGGAATGCCCGTGCGGACTCTGGTATGTTGGGAGTACAACTTGCATGGTTAAAAAGCGGGTACAGGAACACCTTAGAGCCATAACCAACAAGGACCAGAATTATCCCATCGCTCGACATTTCCAGGATGTACACCAGTCCAATAACTCTCTTTTGAAGTACTTCGCCATAGAACAGGTGCATGTTTCCAAAAGAGGAGGTAATAGAGAGCTGGCCCTTAGGAAGAGGGAATCCAAATGGATCATGGAATTAGAAACCAAGTTCCCTGGGGGGCACAATATGGACGAGGAACTTGCAACACACTTACATGATAATTGAACCTTTAATCCTGCAATATGATCTTTATCTGTGATCTTTATCTGTATTTTATATGTATTTTATACGTATTTTATGAGTATTGAATGCCTTCTATATCTTGTTGAATAGCATGCTAGTTCATTCATGTGATTGATCAGTAATTGAGAGCCAATTTGTAATTTTAACCTATGTTTCTCTCACCATCCAGGAGGAAAGGAAGGGACCATTCACTTCTTCACGACACGGCACAGGTTCCCTACCCTTTTCTTCATGAGGATGACACTTCATCGCACTCTCCTTGAGATAAGAATTGCACAGTTTTCTTATAATTTCAGTATATTTATTCAGTTCTTCTTGTATGTCACGTACACTCTTGTGACTTTGGTCTTTGCAAACCACCATGTGGTTGTAATATGATGTGCTTACTGCTCTTGGCTTTTATTTGCCACTTGGCATTCGAGCTATGCATTCTGTATTTACGAGTGCGTTTGTATATGGGGCACTAGTCCGTTTACAAATCCAAATAATTGAGTTCGAAGTTTGAAAACCAAATATATGCATGCCCACACATCTATGGGAACGAATGCGGCACTAGTCCGCTTGATGCATATGCAATAGAGTCCACAGGGCTTTACTAACTCGTATCACGAGCTTTTGTCTGTGAGTATCAACTCTGAATTGATAAAGTTGGTTGAATTTTTTGTCGGTACTGAAATGTACGGTAATACTTATTACATGAATCCGACAACATGACATCATTGGCACTCAATATGTTGTAAAAATGTTGTAAAAATGTCATTAAGCTGATCTACAGCCCGAACTCAAAGTAAATTTGGATATATTCAATTAATTGCACGAGGTTCGTACCTGTTTAGAAATGGCGGCCGCTTTTGCAGCCTAAATGAGCAATGTGTCAGCACCTCTTCTATGTTTACATATACCTATATGTATGGTTGAGAATCCAGAAATAATCGTGTGACCAAGACACAGGTTGTGTCGAAACGCGTAGCGATTTATGATTAAAAAAGACTGACCTTTGAGAGTGCGTTTTTCGTTTCTTGAGACTGGTTATTGGATTATCCGGCAGTGGGTTCGCCGGACAACGCACCACCTGACGAGGGCTTGGATCCCGGAAGAACCCGACTGTTATTGAATATATATATATATATATATATATATATATATATTATCTACTGGCGGTCGCCAGTAGATAGTTATAGTTAGGACCCTGTTTCCATAGGAAATCCGCAACATTCTATTTGGAATAACTTTGGCGCCGGTCGATGAATCCTCGCGAAATTTTCAAAATAGGTGGGGCGCTACGCTCCGCTCCTACCCTGAAAGTCTCGGGGGGATTCGTCAAGCGGGGGCTGAGAAAAAAGGGGGGTCCCAAAACGCGTTTTTCCCATGCATTTTTCCATAGGACCTTTAGACACAGCTACAGCCCGAACGGCTGAACAGAGTTACTTGAAATTTGGCAGAGAGGTAGTCCTCAGGTCAAGGAAGTGCCTTTTGTAGGTCTGGTGTAAATCTGTTCAGTAGTTCCTGAGAAAATAGCATTTAAATCAATATATATATGTGGGCGGAGCCTAACCACACATCTCATCCTGAGATCTGATTGGCTGTCAGCACTTCATCCAAGAAGTGTTGGCAGCCATCTTGGGACCAATATACATGATAGCACCTCATTAAAAAGCATTGCAGTTAATAGAAGGTTTTAAGACTTTAGTTACATTATAAATCATTTGTTGATGGTACCATACTCATTTTAGGAATTGTGGTATGTTCTAAGGTGATTTCACCATGTGAAAAAGCCTTCTGCTGGGATATCATGATTGAGAGAAAAATATTTTCTCATGCTTTTACCACAGAGGTTTGGAAGGTGATCTATAAGCTAAACTGAGAGCTAATTTTCTGTAAATTCACATTATCTTTCTCAGTCATGTGAGAATGAAGTCTGACATTCTCAGTAAAACATGTACATCCAACAAGGGCAGAGACTGTCAGTTGATTCCTTTGTGTTCTACTGCAGCTTTCCAGAGTGTTCCAAAGAACTACTAGAGCGCTAACCGTCCTACTTATGATAAATGTATGGCACACCTGAAGCCATCTTGCTTGGATTAAAGTGGTAACTCTTAAAACATTTAATTTAAAAAGGAAGAAAATGAGGGGGTTCATTTTTCCATAAAAAGTATGATTAGTGCTGCAGAAAGAAAAATTAGGGCACATTTTGAGTGACTTCTCAAATCCTCTTCTATTTCATTAAAAAATTCTGACATGCAGACTGAAACATGCACTTTCAATACCAGCAGCAGTTTTCCCTGGTGAGCAGTAGCTTTACTACAGTGATCTAATGAGCAAAAAGAGTGCTAACATTCTGATTTTATGGCAAATGTGTGACACATTTGAATGCCTTCTTGATGGAATCAAAGTAAAAAACTGAAAGTATTTCCTACTGAGGAGACTGCAGTAAATGAGGAAATTAGGAAACTTCATAACAAATAAGTCTCCCAAGATGGCCACCAGAGACAAAAGAGCCCAAATGTAGCCCAAATATCACCCAGATGTAGCCCAAGTATAGCCCAATGACAGAATGTCCAAGAATGTTCTTAAAAACAACTAGAGCACTTACTGTCTTCATTATGACAAAAGTATGGCACACCTGAAGCCATCTTGATTGGAATAAACTGGTAACACTTAAAACATTTAATTTAAAAAGGAACACAATGAGGGGGTTCATTTTGCCATAGAAATTATGATTAATGCTGAAGAAAGAAAATGAGGGCACATTTTGAGTGACTTCTCAAATCCTCTTCTATTTCATTAAAAAATTCTGACATGCAGACTGAAACATGCACTTTTAATACCAGGAGCAGACTTCCATGGTGAACAGTAGTTTTACTACAGTGATCTAATGAGCAACTAGAGTGCTAACATTCAGAATTTATGGCAAATGTGTGACATATCTGAATACCTTCATGATGGAATCAAAGTAAAAAACTGAAAGCATTTCCGACTGAGGAGACTGCAGTACATGAGGAAATTAGGAAACTTCATAACAAATAAATCTCCCAAGATGGCCACCGGAGACAAAAGAGCCCAAATGTAGCCCAAAATCACCCAGATATAGCCCAAATATAGCCCAATGACAGAAGTGTGCAAAACACTTATTATTTTGTGTTTTTGCAGTGTTATATAGTGCAGACTTGTCAGGTATTGGAGTGCTTTACATGAGCATTGGTTACATCACACAAGAACAAATTCATTTTGGTTGTAGACATGGGGAGACTAAGTGATTTGACCAGAATCACAGAATGTCGAGCTGAAGCAGAAACTTCAACCTGGTTCCCCAGTTGCAAAGTCTGCAGTTCTGGAAGTAACACCACATCCTCTCCCCTAAGTGCAACATTTAATCAAGTTGTCAACTAGATAAAAAAACATAAAGATAACAAATAATTTAAAAGTGCTTTGTCGCTATTTGAAAACTCAGAAAATATGTCCTTATTTTAGTCTTTTAGAGCACTAACCATAATTTTGAAGCCAATAAGACCCTCTCATATATGTAATTTCTAAAGGAATGCTCTAGGTATTACAGTTTTGATTACATTAAGATGATGTCAGGCGTTCCACACTTTTGTAATAAATATAGAATGTTAGCAATCTAGTTGTTCATTAGGATACTGTTGAGAGGCAGAGGCCAGGGGCACGGACTCTGAAAATTGAAGGCAGGTAGGAGGGTGCAAAGGCAACAATTTAACCACACTGAGCAGGCAGGAAGGGCCGTGGAAGCACAACAGACTATGGAGGGCAGTGGAAAGGGGGGCAGGGGCAACAAACCAACAATACAGGACTTGCAAGAGAGGCTGTTGGAGGGAAGATCTATTACGGGTCAAGGAAGCTAGGGGCGGTCCCCAGAGCCCCGGGAGCCACCACAGAACTGAGCAGGAGAGTGAGTCAGGGACAAAAGGGGCACCTTAATTTGAGCCGGGGTGCCTAGGAACGCTTGCTCCAAAAATGAAGAAAACAGACATATGAGACATGGAATTGGAGGCAGAATACAATGGCAGTTTAATGAGAAGATGCAACTTCAAAGAAACCGCAGAATAGAGACATAAAGTACAAAATACAGAATCCAGATAATCATACAGCTGTCATGATATTCTCAGTATCTCAATTAATGGACTGACAGAGAGAGAGAGAAAACACATCTATAAATGCATCATGAGAAACAAGTTACACCAAGGAAAATGTTACCTAGGGACACTCACATTTACTCTTAGAGCAAGCATTCCTGCAATTACAATACAACATCTTTTAAATGCAAAAGTAAAGAGAACAATGGTTAAAAAATAACATGACATTTCATATAGGTAAAATAGAATAAGATACTTCAAGCAAAGCAGAGCAAGACATTTTAAGCAAAGGAAGACAAGAGCTCCCAGTTCTTGGGGAAAACCTGCACAGCCTGTTAACCTACATACAGACGGCGAGGTTGTCTGTCGATATCTGTGGGTGCTCCCTTTTTATATCATTTTGTGGGCTCCTTTGCACGCTACATCTACCTACGTATGCTACCCAAAAGCTTCGTCTGCAGATTTGACCAGACATTTCGTCATTTACCCACTTAATGCTGACAATGGACTGGGTGAAAAGGTCAGTCTCTCAGGCCAATCGCTTATCGTAAGTTCCATAGAGCAAGCAGAAAATAATGGGTATTCTACAGGAATTCAATATATTCATGTATAAAATCTCCTCAGTTCTCCTAACTTGACGCTCTGCGGTTGCCACTTCCTTAAAAGCGGGAAACCTGCCCAGGAAGCAAGTACCAGTCCAGGATGCAGCCTACTGTATGTCGACAGCTTCAGGGGGATGTTGAACTTTGATACCGAGCACGGAGCACTCGGGTAGGGTGGGGGCTACTAGTTTGGAGCAGAAGGCCTCGCAGACCTGCCTTCAGACTGCTATACACTAAAATTGCAGAGCTATGGTCAATTTAACAAAGAGGCCTACATATTGAACAGAAGGGCCTACACAGGGGTTTTATGCTGGCTGAGTGGTAAGGATGTCTCAGGATAATTATATAGCAACACAGGACCCGCTGGTCAATTTAATACGGCCTACAAATGCGGCTGGCAGGGCAAGGACAAGGGTCTCATACTTCAGGTGTGGACAGAACGGGCCAGGGGCCCCCTGTGATACAAAATCTACCCTCCTTCAAGGCTGTGGCAATGTAATAGACCATTGTGGGCAGAAGGAAGAGGCAATGGTAGTACAACCATACATGCCAACAGACCCGATACAGCCAGGAAACGTCCAATGTTTTTAAGCTCAAATGGGCTTTATTTGATCTGTCTCCTGTCTACAATATCCTCTTTTTCAATGTAACTCAAAGGGGAAAATCAATACCCCAGTTTTTTTTCAAAATCTCCCTCTTACCAAGTTCAAAATGTTCGCAAGTATGGTACATTGGATCATGAAAGGAAATTGGATAGGGACATGGACTTGGATAACAGAGGACAGGAGAGACATGGAGAGGTGCACCAAACTGACCCTGCAGGGCAGGCATCAGGGTTTGCAGCAGCACAATACACCACACAGGGCATGCAGGACGGGAGTGCAGCACAACAATCCATAGAAAGCAAGAGGGAGGGGACAGGACCATGCACATGGACAACAGAGAACAGAGGGGCAAGAGGCAATGGTAGCTAGCTGACCATAATGGACAGACAGGAGAGAAGGCTGCAGCATAACAGACCATAAAGGGCAGGAGGGACGGATCAGGGGCATTACAATGGAACAGACAAGCCAGGAGGGAGGGAGTAGGGGTCTGCACATGTAAACAGAGGGCTGGGGGCAAGGGGGCAGGGCAGGAGCAGCAAGATAGCCATGGAGGTCAGGCAGGATGGGCACTAGAAGCAAGACACAAATGAAGAGCAACAGTGAGACTGTGATGGCATACACACAGACCATGGAGGGAAGGTGGGAGGGGGTCAGGGGCAGCTAACTGACCACACAGGGAAGGTGGGAGGGGCCATGGCAGCACAGAAGACCATGCATGGCAAGTGGGAGGGTTAGTGGCAGCACAATGGCTATGATGGGCAAGAAGGAGGGTGCAGGGTCATGCACAAAGGACGATGGAGGATAGAAGGGAGGGTCAGGACCTGTGCACAGACAAGAAAGTTCAGGGGGAAGGGGCCTCACAGCAGACCACACGGGGCAGGCAGGAGGAGCAGTTGCAGCACAACAGACCAGGGAGGGCAGAAGGGTGTGGCAGTACAATGGACCATGTAGGACAGGAGGAAGAGGATAGAGGCATGGCATGTGGACAGGCAGGGTGGAGGTGGCAGGGACAGGTTACAGTCATCTGACAATGCTAGGCAGGTGGGAGGGGAGTGGCAGCTCAACAGAACACTCAGAGTAGATAGGAGTGGCAGGTCCATGGGACATGGTGGGCAAAAAGGATGGAGCAGGGGCATGCACAAAGACATCGGAGGGCAGGGGGAAGGAGAATAGGGGCAGCAAGCTAAGCACAGAGTTTAAGCAGGAGGTCAATGATGGGGCATAGAATTGGGCAATGGAGGGCAGGAGGAGTGGACTGGTACATCATACTAAATTGAGGGCAGTGGCAGCACATCAGACCATGCATGGCAGGAGGGAGGAGGCTAGTCCATGGATTCACACAACAGAGGATAGGGAGGAGGGGGATGGGGCAGCAAGCTAACTGTTCAGAGAAGGCGGGTATTAGAAACTTTATTGTTTTCAAAACATTTTGTCTGTGCAAACTACTTAAAATATGAACAAGTATGCAGCATAATCTCACTTTTATTCAGGAAGAAGAAGACGTTAGTGACTGTGACTCCGGGCTCACTTGGCAAAAACACCCCCTGACCCTCCACCCCCTATCGCAAAATGTAATGCCCGTGAAAAGGGTAGGTGAACACAGTGTTATATAGAACATAGTCCTGAGAGCACGATTGAAAATGAAAACTAGATATAGTGTATGGTATAAACTATGCACCAAAAAGTGTGATATAAGATGAACCAGGCGTGAAATATAATATGCAATACATTGTGCGCAATGACAGATTCATTGGAGAGCGCGAGATAGCACAGGCACTAGCGCGTGCTATGCGATATGCGCCTTGGAGTGTAATATGCACAGGGCAGTGTTGTGTAACCTAACTAGTCTCTAAAGTTGTAATATAAAATATGTGCTGGGGAGTGTAACGTTGCATATGCACTGTGACAAAGATATGGATCCCAAATTGTAATATGTATGGGATAGCACTGTGCGTTATAACATAGGCATCGAGGAAGGCACGTTAGATGGGGCAATATAACCCGTGCGAAGACAAGTGTGGCATGACATTTTCACGGGGTGGTGTTACAGTGCACATGGGCTAGAGAGTGTCTGTGAGAAGTTGGCCTGGTATATGATGCTCACTAGTTAAAGTGATCACCTTGTACCATGCCAAGCAACCCTTATGGTGTGGTTGTAAGTCAACCTTTTCGGACTAGCTGCCCTAGTGGTAGCGTAGGCTAAGCAGTCTTTGAGGCTAAACTCGTGAAGCGTGTTAAGCCAGCTGTTTTACCAAATGCAACCCCCTTTATACCAATGAAAGGACACCACACAGATATATATTCAAAATATATATGTATTTATTTCTCAAAGTAACCCCTAGTCTCTTTATGAGCACAGGAGCACAAATCGTCAAACAAGATTATCACAGAATACACAGAAGTTGCACGTTATATGGATAGGCCCTGGTGGCCACTCAAACCATATACTAAAATAGTGGTATAAGTACCACGAACAGAAAAGGGAAAAGGCCTAGGGCCTCTAGAATCGCTGGGCCTACAAGGAGCTAACGTCAGTTAGTGACCAGGAGGTCCACGGGTGGCGTGTGCAGAGCAAATAGTCACACGCGTGCTCCCATAGGTTTCAATGGGTGCGTAAAAAGTACAAAGTTACTGCAAAGGAAATCTTCCGGGTTGACTAGGAACTTAAGATTTGGAACACAGGCACTAGAGATGTATTACTACACATGGGCACCGGAGTACCAGCTTTACCTCACCCACAGGAAGCGGGTGCATAGGCCTCAAAGTGCGTCGGGTTTCTTCTATCTGTTCCGTGGAGCTTGAAGACAAAGATGCTGCAGGCGGTCGGTCCGGGAGAGATGCAGTGGATCCAAGAGTGGATCGGAGATGTTGAAGACCTGTAAGCAGAGGGGACAGTGTTCACAGTCACTAGCCAGTGACCAGCGTGGCACCAGGTGGGTACCAGGCGATGTCGGGTGCAAACAGGTGATGAGGGGTAGCTTGTCTCCGCAGCTACGTGGTCCCTGAAGGTCGACGACGTCCAGGAGTCGGCTCACGAGCTGTCCCACGCAGGCTCTCGCTGTCGGCGGTGTCGGCGACTTGATCGAAGCAAACAAGCCTTGGCAAAAGCAATTGCAGGAGGATTCGGAAATCAGCTGTTGGTTCTGACCAGCAAGGTCAGAGGGATTGCTCCTTTGGAGGGGAGCAAGGGCCAGTCTGGAGCAACCAGACCAGCGGTGTTTGTCGTAGATTTCGTCGCCAAGATGGCCACTAGCCAGCGGGCCAGCAACCGGTTAGGCGCGTCGAGTGGCAAAATGCAGAAGGGCCCCACGCAGATCGTGGAGATGCTGGAGGGCTCACCTTTGGTGCAGATGCTGCTCGAGGGTTGGGCTTCTCAGATCCCAAAGCACAACTTGGAGGGAGCCTCGGTTGTTGCACTGGTCAGCTTGTCGTAGTCGTTCCAAGATGGCTGGCTCCACGTGTCTCGGTGCCTCCACGGGTCTCCTCTTTTCAGGGACTGTGGATCGGGCGGTGAGAGGTCTGGAGGTCCAGGTCTTGTCAGTCTCTGGGCTCGGGCTCCGGCGGGAGGCGGCGGCAAAGCAGACGGTGATTCGCTGGATGGTGCTTGCGTTAGCAAGGTGGTCACTCCCTGACCACAGGGGAGATTTTCTTCAGTCTTCTGTGCAGCAGAATGTCGAAGTTCCCGTCTTCTTCTTAGTTTCAAGTTGATTCCAGGATGTCTGAAGTCTTAGGACACAGCTCCTACCTTTAAGCGGATTCTAGGGGCCGGACTACCTGCTAGGTCCCTCCCTATGGGTGGGACCAGGAAGGGGGGTGGTTACACCCCCAATCCTTTGTCCAGCTCGCCCCAGGCCCGGGACTGGTGTGCCCCAGGACCGGTTTGAACTGGCATATGCACCGAGGCTCCTTGTGAGCCACAGGCATGTCTGGTTTCTTTCAAGCCCTACCTGACCAATACACAAAATCCTGTCTGGGGTGGTGCACGCACCTCCCCTGGCAGGAAACCCTTTGTCCACACCTCCCAAGCTGGAAGGACTCCCAGCAGCAGGAGGGCAGACTTGTGTCTGTGGTGGCAGCATCCATTTTGTGGAGCTGAGGCTATGTCTGATTTTACCCGGGTTTCAGGTACTGTACATGTCGTGTCCCTCTAGAAGGGTGGAATGCTAACCCCGTCGCCAGAATTGGCGAGGGGTTAGTATTCCAATTCGTATGACACCTTACTCGACATGTTTTGATAAAGCCAAACCAAAGATAGCATTTAACCGCGAGGTTCATAATGCACTTAAGAGTATATGGTATGACGATATCTGGAAACAGTAGAAGGAAGTTGTTCCGACCACTGCAGACAGGCTCAGCTCATGCCAGAGCACCATCTCACATGGAACCAAGCACTCTGCCTTCAGGATTGTTAAGGCCTGCCATAGGAGTGACTTATAGGTTACCAGGTGTCCCATTTAAGGTTAGGTATAGGTATACTACACCTAAGTAAGAGGTGATTACACCAACTTACCCCAGCTGAGTGATCAGCCAGTTGTGTCAGATTGTTAGGCCAAGCCTGGGGTGGCATAATACATGCTGCAGCCCTTGGCAGGCCTTGGGTACTCCAATGCCCTGGGTACCTAGTGTACACTGGTACAGGGGCTGACAGGGTGATCCACTTCCAATTGGTTATGCACCTAGGGTGCATAGTTGTAATTTAGTAGAGAGAACAGCAGGCTGGGGGTCTGATTGGCAGGCCCACAGCCTCAATATGTCAAAAACCAGTGAAGCAAAAAGCAAAAATTTGGGGTGACCATAGGATAGCAGACCCTACTCTCCTACACAACCCCCCCCCAAACGCTGGGACATTAAACTAGCCTTGACCAGTCTCGTCTTCATGTCCTAAGTGGAAGTACCTGGAGAGACCATCTGCATTCCCATGGTCAGTACCTGGCCGGTGCTCCACTGTAAAGTCCATCCCCTGTAGGGAAATGGACCACCTAAGCAGTTTGGGGTTTTCACCCTTCATCTGATTTAGCCACAAGAGGGGCTTATGGTCGGTCTGAATCTTGAAGTGAGTGCCAAACAAGTATGGCCTCAGCTTCTTCAGGGCCCACACCACAGCAAAGGCCTCCCTCTCAATAGCTGACCAATTCTTCTCTCTGGGGGTCAACCTTCTGCTAATAAAAGCAATGGGTTGGTCTTGACCATCTACATTAAGTTGTGACAGCACAGCTCCCACACCCAACTCAGAAGCATCTGTTTGGACAATAAACTCTTTGGAGTAGTCAGGACTTTTCAGGATAGGTGCAGAGCACATGGCCTCCTTCAGGTCATCAAATGCCTTTTGACAGTTTACTGTCCACTGAACCTTTTTGGGCATCTTCTTGGATGTCAGATCATTAAGAGGAGTCACAATGGACCCATAGTTCTTAACAAACTTCCTGTAATACCCAGTCAAGCCCAAGAAAGCTCGAACTTGAGTCTGGGT
Source organism: Triturus cristatus (assembly GCF_964204655.1). NCBI lineage: Eukaryota > Metazoa > Chordata > Amphibia > Caudata > Salamandridae > Triturus > Triturus cristatus. The sequence goes on from NC_140589.1 coordinate 1,808,672,111, forward strand.
GGTTGGAGGGGACCAATCCTTGATGGACTGTATCTTACTCTCCAGTGGTTGAACTTGGCCCCCACCTACAAGGTGGCCCAAATACACAACCTTACTCTGCCCTATCTGGCACTTAGTAGCCTTGATAGTGAGGCCTGCCCTTTGCAGAGCCTCAAGAGCCTTCTTCAGGTGGATCAGGTGATCCTCCCAGGTGGAACTAAAGACAGCAATGTCATCAAGATATGCTGCGCAAAAGTCATCCAACCCAGTAAGGACTTGGTTCACCAGCCTTTGGAAGGTGGCAGGTGCATTCTTCAGACCAAAGGGCATCACCACAAACTGGTAGTGCCCACCTGGGGTTGAGAATGCTGTTTTGGCCTTAGACTCCTCAGCTAATCTGATTTGCCAATAGCCAGCTGTTAAGTCAAATGTGCTCAAAAACTTTGCAGAAGCTAGTTTGTCTATGAGCTCATCTGCCCTTGGAATAGGGTGTGCATCTGTCCTGGTGACAGCATTGAGTCCTCTGTAATCCACACAGAACCTCATCTCTCTCTTGCCATCTTTGGTGTGAGGTTTGGGGACCAGAACCACTGGGCTAGCCCAGGGGCTCTCTGAGGGTTCAATGACACCTAATTCCAGCATTTTATGTACCTCAGCCTTTATACAGTCCCTGACGTGGTCAGGTTGTCTATAAAGTTTGTTCTTTACAGGCAGACTGTCACCAGTGTCCACAACATGGGTACACCAGTCAGTTTGACTAGGTATCAAGGAAAACATATGTGAAAATGATTGTAGAACCTGTCTACATTCAGTCTGCTGATGGGCAGTGAGGTTGCCTCCAAGGGTCACTCCTTCAACTGAGCCATCTTCAGGGTTCTGAGACAACAGGTCTGGGAGAGGGTCACTCTCTTCCTCCTGTCCCTCATCTGTAGCCATGAGCAAGCCCATGTCTGCCTTGTCAACATATGCTTTAAGCCTGTTAACATGGAGTACCCTGTGGGGACTCCTGGGAGTTCCTAGGTCCACCAAGTAGGTGACCTCTCCCTTCTTTTCCAGGATTGTATGGGGTCCAGACCATTTGTCTTGGAGTGCTGCTGGGGCCACTGGCTCCAACACCCATACCTTCTGTCCTGGCTGATACTCAACCAAGACAGCCTTTTGGTCATGCCAAGCTTTCTGTAAGGCCTGGCTTGCCTCAAGGTTTTTGGATGCCTTCTCCATATACTCAGCCATCCGGGAGCGGAGACCAAGTACATAGTCCACTATGTCTAGCTTAGGCTTTTTGAGAGGTGACTCCCATCCTTCCTTCACCAAACACAGTGGGCCTCTCACAGGGTGCCCAAACAACAATTCAAAGGGGCTGTAGCCAACTCCTCTTTGTGGGACCTCTCTGTAAGCAAACAGAAGGCAGGGTAGAAGGATGTCCCATCTTCGCCTGAGCTTTTCAGGTAATCCTTTGATCATACTCTTTAGGGTCTTGTTGAATCTCTCAACAAGCCCATTGCATTGTGGGTGATAAGGGGTGGTGAACTTGTAGTTGACACCACATTCCTTCCACATAGCTGTCAAGTATCCTGACATAAAGTTGGTACCTCTGTCAGATACTACCTCCTTAGGAAACCCCACTCTGGAGAATACTCCCAGCAGGGCCCTGGCCACAACAGGAGCTGTAGTGGTCCTAAGGGGAATTGCCTCTGGATACCTGGTGGCATGATCCACTACCACCAGTATAAATCTGTGCCCAGATGCAGTGGGAGGATCCATGGGACCCACTATGTCTATTCCCACTCTTTCAAAGGGGACCCCCACCACAGGTAGTGGTATTAGGGGGGCCTTTGTTGTGCCACCTGATTTGCCACTGGCTTGGCAGGTAACACAGGAGCGACAAAACTCCTTTGTATCTTCATTCATATGAGGCCAGTGAAAGTGAGGGACAAGCCTGTCCCAAGTCTTGTTCTGGCCTAAGTGTCCTGCTAAAGGAATGTCATGGGCCAAGGTAAGAAGGAAGCCCCTAAATTGCAGAGGTATAACCAACCTCCTGGTAGCACCAGGCTTGGGGTCTCTAGCCTCTGAATAAAGGAGCCCTTCATCCCAATACACTTTATGGGTACCTTGAGCATTCCCAGCAGCCTCAGCAGCAGCCAGCTGTCTGAGGGGTTCAAGAGAGGGACAGGATAACTGAGCCTGCCTCAAGTCAGCCCTTGAAGGTCCCCCTGTCCCCAGAAACTCAACCTGATCAGGTTCAAGCTCTTCAGGGACAGTTCCTTCAGGGTCCTCTAGATCAGCTTCCTGGGAAGGCTGATCATCACTCTGAGGCAGGGGGGAAGGCACAGCCTTGACCCTCCTGTTCTTCTTCTTGGTAGGTGCTTGGTCCATTGTTCCAGGATCCAAGACCTGAGGTTCAGTGAGGCACTTTTTGGCCTGTGACCTGGTCACAGCAAGGACATGTGATGATATACCTAACATCTCTGCATGAGTCCTGTACTCCACTTCTGACCATAGAGAACTCTCTAGGTCATTGCCCAACAAACATTCTACTGGGAGGTCTGCACTAACCACAACCCTTTTGAGGCCAGTTACCCCTCCCCATGAGAAGTTAACAACTGCCACACTATGTGAAGTAGTGGCATTGCTGGCATTGGTCACCAGGTAGTTCTCACCTGGGATGTACTGTCCAGGGTCCACAAAGCCTGGTGTCACCATAGTGACACTGGCACATGTGTCCCTGTAGGCTTGAGCCACTTTGTCATTAATTAAAGGAGTCTGTCTGTACTTGCCCAGGTTACTGGGGCTCACAGTCAGGGACAAATCAATGTCCCCATCACAGATCAAGACTGCCTGTGTAAGGGTTCTGTCTAAGTCAGAATCTCCTTCAGTTCCCATAGTGATTCCCACTACACCCTTTGTCTGGGGACCAACACTGCTAACAGTAGTACTGGGAGCAGGTGCCTTAGGGGCAACAGTGTTGGGGGCTCCACCCTTTTTGCAATCACTAGTCCAGTGAGTTGTATTTTTACAATGATTGCACCAGGGTTTCTTCTGACCTTCTTTCTTCTTCTTGGACTGTTGGGACCCACCCTCCTTAGCAGTAGTTTGGGGCCCTGTTGAAGACTTCTGGTCTTTAGGTTTCTGATCTCCACCCTTTTGGTCTGTTTTCTTCTGATCACCCCCTTGGCCCTGGTTCTGGTTCTTTTGCTTAACCCTGGTTCTGACCCATTTGTCCGCCTTCTTTCCCAATTCTTGGGGAGAGGTCAGATCAGAGTCAACCAAGTGTTGATGCAGTTGCTGGTTTTGACAGTTATTTAAAATCTGTTCTCTCATCATCAAATTATACAATCCTGTAAAATCAGATACCTTACTTCCTAGCAACCAACCCTCCAAAGCCTTAGTGGCACATTCAATGTATTCAGACCAGTCCTGAGTCTGTGTCTTTTGGGTGTCTCTGAACATTAACCTGTACTGTTCAGTGGTTAAGCCTAACCCATCTACCAGAACACTCTTCAGGACTCTGTAGTTTCTGACATCCTCTTCTCTAACAGTGAGGAGTCTGTCTCTGCCTCTTCCTTCAAAGGAGAGCCAGAGGATTGCTGCCCACTGGTCTTCAGGAACCTGCTGTACTTTGCAGGCTCTCTCAAGAGCAGTTATCCATTTGTGGATGTCATCCCCACTTTTGTAGGGGGGCACAACCTTAGACAGGTTCCTATTATCAAAGACCCTATCTTTGTCCTTAGGGACAATGCTGCCACCAGTGGGTATAGACCCACTCTCTCTAGGTTGCCTAGCCTTGTTCAGTTTTTCTTCCATCAGGGCTACTTCTAGCTCCTGCTTCCTGATCCTCAGCTGGGCTTCCTGCATTCTGGCCTCATGTTCCCTCCTCTGAGGGGTGGTCATCCTTTTCCTGGAGTGACCTTGAGAGCCTCTAGAGCCATGAGAAGCATTGGAGTCACCTGAGCGATTCCTTTGCCTCCCAAGCCCTGTGTTAAGTCCACTGGGGAGATCCAATGGGGTGAACCCATTGTCAGTCCCCAATAGCCTTAGTTTAGCTGGGCCAAGTATAATACTTGGCACTGGGCTAGTTCTCCCTTCATCATCACTACTTTCTGTATCCTCACCACTTTCCTCCCCTGTAGTATGGTTCTCATCTAAGGGATGGCTATTGGAACTGGGTACCTCTGTAGTATCTTCAGAAGGGGGGCCTCCTGTTCCTGACCCTAAGGGGGCTAACTGGGAAGCTTTCTTGAGTGCTCTCTGATTCTCATCATTCTGTAAGAGCTCTCTGAGCTCAGCAGAGTTTGGGTTCTTGGGCTGTTTAAGGCCTCTAAGAGTTGCCAAATGCCTGAGCTCATTCTGATTAAGGGTAGCAAAGCTGGATGGTGCCCTCTGGGGGTCACTCTCAACAGAGATGGGTACAGTGGACCCCTCTGCCCCGGCCATTGCTCTTAAGTGTGGGTGGATGTGTTGCAATCTACCTACACTTGGGTTTACCTACTAAACCTATCTAGTAGTTGTAGTCAGGGTGTGCTACTCCCTTTGCTCTACAACAACTAAGTTCAGTAGAACTTATGTATATCTAATCTTGTTTTATATGTACCTACAGGTACCTATGTGATCTTTCAATTGGTAACCAAGAGATTACAATGGTAAAACACAGCAAGCTCAAATCCAACCGCTGCTCACCAATGTGGGAAGTTGGCCTGGTATATGATGCTCACTAGTTAAAGTGATCACCTTGTACCATGCCAAGCAACCCTTATGGTGTGGTTGTAAGTCAACCTTTTCGGACTAGCTGCCCTAGTGGTAGCGTAGGCTAAGCAGTCTTTGAGGCTAAACTCGTGAAGCGTGTTAAGCCAGCTGTTTTACCAAATGCAACCCCCCTTTATACCAATGAAAGGACACCACACAGATATATATTCAAAATATATATGTATTTATTTCCCAAAGTAACCCCTAGTCTCTTTATGAGCACAGGAGCACAAATCGTCAAACAAGATTATCACAGAATACACAGAAGTTGCACGTTATATGGATAGGCCCTGGTGGCCACTCAAACCATATACTAAAATAGTGGTATAAGTACCACGAACAGAAAAGGGAAAAGGCCTAGGGCCTCTAGAATCGCTGGGCCTACAAGGAGCTAACGTCAGTTAGTGACCAGGAGGTCCACGGGTGGCGTGTGCAGAGCAAATAGTCACACGCGTGCTCCCATAGGTTTCAATGGGTGCGTAAAAAGTACAAAGTTACTGCAAAGGAAATCTTCCGGGTTGACTAGGAACTTAAGATTTGGAACACAGGCACTAGAGATGTATTACTACACATGGGCACCGGAGTACCAGCTTTACCTCACCCACAGGAAGCGGGTGCATAGGCCTCAAAGTGCGTCGGGTTTCTTCTATCTGTTCCGTGGAGCTTGAAGACAAAGATGCTGCAGGCGGTCGGTCCGGGAGAGATGCAGTGGATCCAAGAGTGGATCGGAGATGTTGAAGACCTGTAAGCAGAGGGGACAGTGTTCACAGTCACTAGCCAGTGACCAGCGTGGCACCAGGTGGGTACCAGGCGATGTCGGGTGCAAACAGGTGATGAGGGGTAGCTTGTCTCCGCAGCCACGTGGTCCCTGAAGGTCGACGACGTCCAGGAGTCGGCTCACGAGCTGTCCCACGCAGGCTCTCGCTGTCGGCGGTGTCGGCGACTTGATCGAAGCAAACAAGCCTTGGCAAAAGCAATTGCAGGAGGATTCGGAAATCAGCTGTTGGTTCTGACCAGCAAGGTCAGAGGGATTGCTCCTTTGGAGGGGAGCAAGGGCCAGTCTGGAGCAACCAGACCAGCGGTGTTTGTCGTAGATTTCGTCGCCAAGATGGCCACTAGCCAGCGGGCCAGCAACCGGTTAGGCGCGTCGAGTGGCAAAATGCAGAAGGGCCCCACGCAGATCGTGGAGATGCTGGAGGGCTCACCTTTGGTGCAGATGCTGCTCGAGGGTTGGGCTTCTCAGATCCCAAAGCACAACTTGGAGGGAGCCTCGGTTGTTGCACTGGTCAGCTTGTCGTAGTCGTTCCAAGATGGCTGGCTCCACGTGTCTCGGTGCCTCCACGGGTCTCCTCTTTTCAGGGACTGTGGATCGGGCGGTGAGAGGTCTGGAGGTCCAGGTCTTGTCAGTCTCTGGGCTCGGGCTCCGGCGGGAGGCGGCGGCAAAGCAGACGGTGATTCGCTGGATGGTGCTTGCGTTAGCAAGGTGGTCACTCCCTGACCACAGGGGAGATTTTCTTCAGTCTTCTGTGCAGCAGAATGTCGAAGTTCCCGTCTTCTTCTTAGTTTCAAGTTGATTCCAGGATGTCTGAAGTCTTAGGACACAGCTCCTACCTTTAAGCGGATTCTAGGGGCCGGACTACATGCTAGGTCCCTCCCTATGGGTGGGACCAGGAAGGGGGGTGGTTACACCCCCAATCCTTTGTCCAGCTCGCCCCAGGCCCGGGACTGGTGTGCCCCAGGACCGGTTTGAACTGGCATATGCACCGAGGCTCCTTGTGAGCCACAGGCATGTCTGGTTTCTTTCAAGCCCTACCTGACCAATACACAAAATCCTGTCTGGGGTGGTGCACGCACCTCCCCTGGCAGGAAACCCTTTGTCCACACCTCCCAAGCTGGAAGGACTCCCAGCAGCAGGAGGGCAGACTTGTGTCTGTGGTGGCAGCATCCATTTTGTGGAGCTGAGGCTATGTCTGATTTTACCCGGGTTTCAGGTACTGTACATGTCGTGTCCCTCTAGAAGGGTGGAATGCTAACCCCGTCGCCAGAATTGGCGAGGGGTTAGTATTCCAATTCGTATGACACCTTACTCGACATGTTTTGATAAAGCCAAACCAAAGATAGCATTTAACCGCGAGGTTCATAATGCACTTAAGAGTATATGGTATGACGATATCTGGAAACAGTAGAAGGAAGTTGTTCCGACCACTGCAGACAGGCTCAGCTCATGCCAGAGCACCATCTCACATGGAACCAAGCACTCTGCCTTCAGGATTGTTAAGGCCTGCCATAGGAGTGACTTATAGGTTACCAGGTGTCCCATTTAAGGTTAGGTATAGGTATACTACACCTAAGTAAGAGGTGATTACACCAACTTACCCCAGCTGAGTGATCAGCCAGTTGTGTCAGATTGTTAGGCCAAGCCTGGGGTGGCATAATACATGCTGCAGCCCTTGGCAGGCCTTGGGTACACCAATGCCCTGGGTACCTAGTGTACACTGGTACAGGGGCTGACAGGGTGATCCACTTCCAATTGGTTATGCACCTAGGGTGCATAGTTGTAATTTAGTAGAGAGAACAGCAGGCTGGGGGTCTGATTGGCAGGCCCACAGCCTCAATATGTCAAAAACCAGTGAAGCAAAAAGCAAAAATTTGGGGTGACCATAGGATAGCAGACCCTACTCTCCTACAGTGTCATAGCATATGCACTAGCTAGTGGAATACAATACAGGGGTGTGTGGCACTCGGCAGGCAATGGTGGGTGTAACACAGCATTGGGCTCTGTCAGGAGCGCGCTGTGACTCGCAAGTGATGTTCGTCCCCTTTCCAGAGAGTAAAATAAAAAGTATTACACATCCGGCAGTGGATGTGTGTTTTATTAACTGTGAGGGGGGTTTCTTGCATAGTTTTGGTCGAATTTTTGTCGAATCCCCTTTGAATGGCTTGGTGTGCATGTGTATTAAATGTGCCCGTCAATAGCTACCCATGTTTGTATAAATAAACGACAAGGGTGTCTACCGGGATTAGGCACGGTAGAGCATCAGACATGTCAGAGCTTCACTAGTGGTGTAAATACATTCCACGTGGATTAATTGCATGCATAGTCGCCTTTTAATGAATATCACGCAAATCGTCATGGTGATAGGTACGTACGGTTTGTCCAGCATGTCCTAGGTGTGTCTATAAATATATATTTTTTAAAAATAATAAAAAACAGTGGCCGGCCCTGGGGATTGGGGTCAAAAAAATATAATTAGGAGACAGGCCCTGGGGGATGGGGTCATCAGGGCCAATAAATTAGAATAAGAAGGGGAACCACACAGCCCCCCTTCTTAAAAAAATAAAATAAATAAAAGACTGGCATCGTCCCGGAGGCCATGCCCCCTCCATGCAGCACTCTGCAAACGCGCCCCCAACAGGCATCTCCAGTATGCGCCAGGGAGCTGCGCTGCAGACAGGTGTTCTGAGGCCAAGCCACTTTTTACACCTCTCTGCAACGCAGCTCTGTGGCGCTTACTGGAGGTACCTAGTGGTCTAGTGTGACCCTAGGGACCCTTAGGATTCAAGGGGACTTAATCTCTCAACTTAGAACAGCCACAGGGCGCGTTTACACAGTGGTGAAGGGAGGGGACGGGGCCTGAGGTGACGTGTGCAAACACGCACCATGGCATGTTTTAAATTGGGGATATAATTTCCCTTCAATACTGAGGGCCCCTGGGGGCTAACTAGCCCACCAAGTGCTTCCAGTAAGCGCCACTGAGCTGCATTGCAGAGAGGTGGTCCAGGCCGTGCCACTTTTTACACCTCTCTGCAACGCAGCTCTGTGGCACTTACTGGAGGTACCTAGTGGGCTAGTTGGACCCTAGGGACCCTCAGGACTCAAATGAACTTAATCTCCCAACTAAAAACGGACACAGGGCGTGTTTACACAATGGTGAAAGGAGGGGACGGGGCCTGAGTTAACGTGTGCAAAAACGCCCTGTGGCCTGTTTTAAGAGGTAGTTTTAATCCCCATGCCCTATTATATACTAGGGGCTTATAGAGGAGGTAAGGCTAATCACAGGGGGACCCCAACGCATAATGTTCCCTAGTGTATGTAGGTGTTTTCACTGTATTCTAAGTGTCTTTTAACATAGCACTGGCTCTAGGACTGGTTAGTCAGACTCAGTTACCACCAGTATCCGTCTGAAAAAGTTGAGGGTACAGGATGATTTTGCAACAAGGCTTCTTTCTGCTCTTCTTTTTGTTCTTTCTGCACGTTATCCTTCTTCCTGCACTTATCTTCGTATTTGAGGACTTCTGTTGCTTCTTTCTGCACTTCTTTTGTTTCTTTCTGTGCATTTTTTCTTCTTTCTTCACATGTCCTATCTCTGTAGGCATAGTTAGAAATTAGCATTTAAAAAACCTTTGAAATTAACAGAAAAAACCATAGGTTTCAGGCACGTTATAGTTAGGAATTAGCATTTAAAAAACCTCAGAAATTCACTGAAAAAACCATAGGTTTCAGGGGTGTTATAGTTAGCTGGACTTTTCACTTGTACAAAACCATTGAAATTCCCCCGTTATAGTTAGTTCAGCTAACTATAACTCGCGCGCCCGCAATGCACTGCTGATGACGTCACATATTACATCACTCATGACATGGTCAGTGACATCACTCATGACATCACTGATGACATCTCAAATGACATCACTGATGACATCACTGATGACATCATCCTTGTGATAGAGTGGCAGACCTCCTCTCACCCTAATATAACCTTTGATACACACATTCAAAAATAGAGACTAAAATTTTCAAAACAATGGACATACCAATACCAGTTACAACAACCTCTTCAGTAATTCTAAGATCCACATACACATCCACTCATTCACCAACAGTCCAATACAGTCACTCATACATGTACTCACTCATCATATGTACTCATACCCCTATACATCCTGTTACACAATGCCACTCATCCATAGAGTTACTCACACACATAGTCACTCATGCTAATAAAGAATCAAACATACATTTACTTGCATATACAGTTATACACACACCACCACACTTACTTCTACGGAAACTTACACATACTTAGTCTTTTAAACAATCACTTATAGAAACACATACTTATTCATACAGGAACTCTTTCAATCTCTCACTCTCACATATACTCACATATATACACCAATAGTCACATATACTAGTTTAAAACATATGTAGTTACTCATAAAGACACTATTGAGACAGTCATTCACTCACTAACACACCCATACACACACTCATCCACCCATACAGTCCTGCACACATACTGTGTTCAACACATACAAACAGTGAGTCACTCATTCATGCACCTATGCACTACATAATACCCCCCACCGAACCATGCAGACACTCAGACTGATACTCAAAAAACCAACTAATAACCTATATAGACACCCATGTAGCTACTCACCAACCCATGCAGCCACTTATACACAAAGTGAGAGACTGATACAGATATTTACATATTTAAACATTACTCACTAAGCCATGTATTCACTATGATACACTTAATCAGTCAGTTACACTATCAATTTTTCAAAAACAAATCATCTATTTAGACACTTATATACCCATTTATTCTTCCATCGACCTTGAGATATACATATATAAAACATATTTAATTTTCAGAATAACACACATTCACTGGATGATGTCATCAGTGATGTCATCAGTGATGTCATTTGAGATGTCATCAGTGATGTCATGAGTGATGTCACTGACCATGTCATGAGTGATGTAATATGTGACGTCATCAGCAGTGCATTGCGGGCGCGCGAGTTATAGTTAGCTGAACTAACTATAACGGGGGAATTTCAATGGTTTTGTACAAGTGAAAAGTCCAGCTAACTATAACACCCCTGAAACCTATGGTTTTTTCAGTGAATATATATATATATATAGATATAGATTGATAGACAGATATATAGTTCACAATTTAAATATATATTTAAAAAAATGAAATCAATTAAATAGTAATAAATAATATATACAATGACCTGAATGTGAAAAATGTGCACATTAATTAACAAATAAATATTGGTGTATGTTAAAATATTTTAGTAATCTTTTTTTAGTTAAAAATAAATGTCACTTTAATTTTAAAATTATTTGTATTATTTTAACTGAATAAACTACATAACCTCTGTAATGCTTAATATTTAAAAATAAATGTAAACATTTTACTTTGGGAACATTTTTTTCCTAAATCTTAAAACATTCCTTTCATTTAATGTATTTATATTTGTATTTAGTAAGCGTAACGTTCATCCTGAGGGATATCACGGCGCTAGGAAGCGTTATTCTGAAAGAGAGGTGGTGGTAGTGGAGGAATCCTCATCTAGGATCAGAGGGAGCTATGGTAAGGAGCTGCAGGTGCTAGTATCTATATTCTGGGAAACAGCAATGTTTTCATCTTCTTCCTGAACGGCAAGTATTCGTTTGTGAGGCGAAGGTCTAAAGGAAGTTCATTCCAATGGACAGTTGCCAGATTGGAAAAGGAATGGCCCCCTGCCCGAGCTTTCATAATACGCTTGGTTTTGGCCAGGGCATGGTGGCGGGACCTCAGTTTTCGTGTGGGAATGTAAAATTCGATTTTGTCCTGCAATATTCGGGGACCGCATTGGTGTAGCGCTCTGTGTGCAAAACACAGAAGCTTAAACTTGGCCCTTTGACGCCCGGGTAACCAGTGGAGCTCCCTCAAACATTCTGATGCTGAACTGTATTTGCTTTTGTTGTGATATATTTAATCTAATTAAATATTTAACTAAAATTAAGTTAATAGTGCTGTAGCATTTATTTGTCCTGCATTTGAAATAAATACATGGCATTTATTTGCATTAATAAATTACATACAAATATTTGTATTAATTTATATCAAGTTTAATAACACTTTTTTATTTTTCGCTGCATTTTACCATAGAAACCTCTTCAACCTGGTGGTGGAAATAAATATTAAAAATGTATGATTTTGAAACTATTATATTCAATGAAAATATTTTTTTCTGCAGTTTCAATTTGAAAAAACAATGCTACTTAAAATAAAATGTATATATTTTATTATGTATTAAAATAAATAAACTTGATATATCAACTGAATTGAAAGTAATTTAATTATATTTTAATAAAAATGAAAGTTACATTAATTTTTACAATAAGAAGAGTTAATAAAATATCTTAAGGTAAAGTAACAAAAATATTTTTGTTTTAGATATTTGTAACATTACATTAAATGTATCTATATTTTTTCTTAATTTAAATAATTTCATTTGATTTAATATGAGTTTCTATGGGGTTTTAAGTCCCTACCACTGTTATTTTCTATGGGAGGATGGTGCAGTACCAGTGGTTGGCCATGTGTGCTGTTAGACTAATTTATTACTGTTTTGGATCGAGTTTGAGGTGTAGTAACTTTAGAAGTACAGTTTGTGAAGAGCAATGAGCTTACTTTTTTGTGGGTGGATGCATGTCCCTTCCTAAACTCCTCCCTAACTCTCCCAAAACCCTCATCAGTTCTCCCTAACCCCCTCCCATTTAGTGGTAGGTATGTCTTCTTTCCCAGTCACCCCTCACCGGTATATCCCACATTTACTACCAAGTAGTAAAATTACAAATATGAAGATCTCCCTATAGAAAAGACAGGAGAGGTAGAGATTTACACTAGTAGGTTTGGGAATAGCATTTTGTACTACTATTGTAATACTAATAAATATACTACAAAATGCAGTTTGTGAATAGACCCCATTATGCAAAGATTGCACACACGTTTTCACAACAGGGGCCGTATTATATGTGTCCATTGCACCCTAGGGCACAATGTATAATAGGGCCCCAGATGTCTTAACCCGTCGAGTTATAGTACTGACTAGACAATTGGGATGACTGGGGAGGAAACAGAGAAAGGATTAAACAGAGAGAAATTGAGGCAGGCAGAGAGAAATGAAGTGAGGGAGGAGAGAAAGAGTTAAAGATAGAACATTGGTCCTAAGCAAAATTCAGTTGAAACTAGGGATATATACAACACAGATATGGTAAGAGGAAAGTCAATAGGTAGGAAGCTATAGAGCAGGGTTTAAAGTGGGACAGGTCCTGCCGGTGCCCAGCACCGGCAGTTCTAAAAAGAGGGTGCTGAGAAAGGTCCCTATCGGCCTCTCCATTTTTGACCTACCAACAGGTTGAAAAAAAATACTAACTCAGCAGTACCACCCTTCACTGCCTTCAAAGAGACTCGTTATAGTTCTTTCACAGTCTCGTCATTTCAGAACTGAAGCATTTTAAATATTGTATACAACAAAGCCATAGTTGTTACTTATTTATCTTATGCAACTAACAACCAATGACAAAGCCAATATTTCTGGCTTGTTGTAGGTGTAAGATTATGTGGTGTATTATATATGTAGATGCAATGACAGAAGCAGCAAAATTTTAGTCGGGTGGCATACTATGCTAAGCACGGGTTTTTAGCTTCGGTGTTTTTAAGCCACGCCCTTAGTTACATTGACCACGCTCCTTTAAGAGACCACCCCCTGCTTGAGAGATAAAATTAGATCGATAGAGAAAGAGAACGGAAGAGGTCCAGAAGGCCAATGTCGTTGGAAAAGACATGCAGACATCAAGGAGTACTGGGGAAAACAAGGGCCAGCGAGGAACTAAATTTGGTAAAGATTGAGACGAGACGGAAAGGGAGAGAGCAAGAGAAATGAAGATGGAGTGAGAGTGCAATGCAGAGTGATCCAAAGAATAAGCATTGTCAGTCAATACGTCTCGCCTATGCAAAAGCATTGCTAAAAGTAACATTAGAAAAAAAGCACTATGACGTGGCTAGTGCTGGCTATGTCATAGCACTTTGTTTCTAATGGCGGGTGAGGGTAGAAAATAAACTATGGGATTAGGAGGGGTGCATTTGCAACACAGAAAATAGGGGGCAGGGAGAATTTGCAAAACAGAGAATTGGGTGGGAGGGGGAATTTGCCATTCAGACAACGAAAGTGGGAGGGTCAATCTGCAACACAGACAGCAGGGGTGGGAGGGAGAGTTTGCAACACAGACAACGAGGTTGGAGGGGGAATTTGCAAAACAGACAACAGGGGTTGGAAGGGAGGAATTTGCAACATGGACAGCAGAGCGGAGGGGGAATTTGCCACATGGGCAATGGTGGGATGGGGGAATTTGCAACACAACCCAATGGTGGTGGAAAAGGTTAAAAGCAAGCTCGACAACAGGGTGTTGAGAGGGTTTAAAAGCAATACTGACAATGGGGGATGAAAGGGGGTTAAAGCAAAATGCACAATGGGGGATCGGCAATCAACAATGGGCAGGGAATGATGGGGAAAGAGAAAAAAAAGTACATTAATCCCAGTGCAAGCACCAGTAGAAGGACACTAATAAAAGACAATACATCTGTACTTGGTCCATGCTCCCTTTGCGAGAAGAAGTAAACCAGGCAAGTGCTTCTCAATTCGGATGCAGAATAGCAGAGAATGAAGACATCGAATGGTCAGCAATTGGTAGGCTGCAAACCCCTAGTATTCAATATGTCTCGCCAGTGAGAGCACATGCAGTAAGTACATTAGCTCTTGCAGGGGAGACCTAAAACTAAGGTTTTTAGACTTAGGCCGAGAAGTGAGGATAATAGTGGGCATCAAGCAGAGGCTTATATGTGAGTGTTGCTCAGGTTTGAATTGATTAGTAAAAATAGAAGCAAGAGGCATTTGGCAAAACAGGACAGTTTGTTTAATTAAACAATTCAGCCAGGAGAACAGTTACAGGCACAAGGTCTGAGGACTGTCTCAATTTCCATTGAGTTTGCGTTAGTCTTATATACAATATTACATCTAGCAATAAAGGTTTCTGGCATACCATATAAGGTGAGGAATGTTGGTTGCTGCCTTAGAGTCATATATTAATGGTCAAATGGTTACTACAGGTGGGTATCGACCTTGGGTGACACAGTGGGTCCAGTGGTGAATGTGTCCAGATGTTCTGCATGGGAAGCGCGTGGTCACTGTATATGCTAGGTCCTGATTGGCTATGTGTTCCTAACTCATGTGGCATCTGACTTTATGGTGTTTTTTGAAGCATGCATACTATGTGTGCTTTATTGGAGGCAATCTCCCCTGACAATTGTGATGTCGCTGAGCCTATCTGCGGGATTGATCAAGAGGTTCCTGCCCGCCTGTTTGCCTGCCAGTTATGCACCCTTTCACCTTTGACCCATCAATCAGTAACCCCGGACCTAGGTTGCAGGGCCTGCCTGACTACATACTTGCTTGTCGAGGTAGACGTGGAATTCGGAATGGGTGATTCTATTAATAAGGACGATAGTTAATTTTTATCAATAAACGCATCGATATCCATATTAATATTCCCCCACCAGATGACTCTTTAACTACACAATCTACCTCATGCATTTGTATCAGTACTTTGTTAGGCTCCTATAGTTCCTTTTGCTCGCTTTTGACTATGACAACCTTTGTATTTATTTGCATTCTACGTAATTTGAGGACTGCCTTTTTACAGCAGGTGATCATCAGTTGTACAACCCCGCAAACGAACCAGAACACAATAATAACTGTCAACAGTGATTTACACAGACCGGATATTCATCGGGGGAGCCGTGAGAGTCAATTCAAAAACCACTCCTGCTCAGGGTCATTTCCTTCTTCGTGCATGCTTCTTTGTAGATTATGCAGTGCAAAGATGTCAAGTACCAAAGTTCCACTGTCCATGTCATTCCCTGGGATAAAAGTGCAGCAGGCAGTGCCGATCTTGACACAGACCCCTCTCTCCATTGTGGTCGTTAAGTCCATCACATACCGATGCTGCATTACCATGAGGCAGATGTCTTGCATTTCTTCCTTTATCGAATTAAGGCTGAGCTCAGTGCTGTTCATCATTTTGAGCATTTTCCATCTGGGTATCAGAAGCCAGCCGGCATTAACTTTTGCCTGTAGGGTGAAGTGGGTATCGACCCCCTTGCCCCCAGCTGTGCTTCTGAGAACAGTCTAAACTCTTCTGAGATGTCCGTGAACTGAGCCCAGTCAAAATGGTCCATGACTCTCTTGTCACAAGGTTGATGCAGCAAGTTGGTCTTTTTCTTTAACGGATACGGGTGCAACTCTGTTAGTTCTTCTTTGGGAATGACCAGGGTCAGAATGTGTGTGGTCACCAGGGAGCACAGTCCCCTCCAATTGTGAACCAGTTGGGTGTAGGGGTGTTCACCACACTGCCAGTAGAAATCTATAATCGTGGAGGTGTCCCATTGCATATCCGGAATGTGCAATTTCACTCTGCAGTTAGCATTCATGCCCATTGGAAGCATTCCGTTTCCTCTTCAACATAAGAAATACAGTGCAAGTTTCAATACAATCAGGGTTTGACCTTTTCCTTCTAGCCAAGTGTATCCACCCACCTCAGTGTCCCAGAATTCCTGACATGGGTTAGCCATACTTTCATTGAACCTTGCCCCCAATTCGACTCATTCCCCTTTTTATTCCTACGCTAAACGGCCCTACACAGATACTCCATGTCGGGAGACCACTTGTTGTTAAAGAAGACCACTCCAGATATGCTAAGGGCCAGCATTGGTCCACAGATGGATGCAGGAGTGGATGTCCATGCACTGAGTTGGGACGTTTGCTACCTCCAAGAATCTCTTCTCTGGGAATTCTCGGGGCCAAACAGTATCTTTCCCTATGGTGCCCTATTTACGCATCCTGTCCAGCTCAGTTTGGATGTCATTGGGTTCAGTGAAGAGGTATAACACTGTTGGGTTGGTGTCATATGGGGTCAGATTTACAACTATCCTGTGAGGTTCTATTTTGTTGGGCTGGATCTTGGTCCTTATCCTGCATAAGTAAAGGTGAATAAGGCATTTTGCTTTTCGGGACTACCTCTTGAGACAGGTAAAGCCTTATCTGCGCCTACCGCATATGGGATAAGTGAACAGACATAGCATGACCTGGCTGATACTTGGGAGCCAACTGAGTTCTTGTGTTGGTACCAAGTGTAATGTAAGAGGGTGCTATGTAGTGCGTGTGGGATGCTGGTGTTCGATTTAGTGTAATTGTAGGTGATATATTAGAGGTCCCTACGCAGGCTCTGTAGTTCCCCATTTGTGAATCCCTTTTGACACGGCAATTCCTCAATGGTAAGTAAGTGTGGTATTATCCATTATAGACAGAGGGTACATATGGACAGAAATATACATAACTTTTGTGGTGATGTTATAGTTCGAGGTGTGAGTCCCTTCAGAGCCATCTTAGCTCTTCGGTTGGCTGTGTCTCTTCTGCCCCATTGGAAAATGTTCACCCTATTTAGTTCATTGGTGTCAACGCAACGGAAGGTCTCAACTACACAAAGGAACGGTGCACTCACTCTGGTGTTAAGCAGACTGTGGGTTTTTCTTCCTTCCATTGGCGTAAGTTTAGAAATTGTCCTTTTTCTTTCTATTTCTTAGTGGAAGTTGACGACACGTCACGGTGGTGCACTTTTGTTATCTTCTCTGTTACCTGGTTTTGAAAGCACTTTGTTGATTGCTAACTTAGTAATATTACACATGCTCTGTAATTAATGGTTTTTGGAGTCCTTGTATTTTTATTTAGGGGTGTGACCTCTTAGTAATTTCGGGGAGGAAGGGTGAATATAAGTTATCTAGATGGATCAAATCTTTTTATAAGCTGTTGACCCTCCCCCTCCCCCACTAATCCTAACTGGATACTTAGATTGGAGTTAAATATGTTTGTAGGGTGGTCTCATGAGCATAGGAAGGGATAGCATTGTGGCTTTTAGTCAGAGTCCTATGGTAATGCTAGTTTTCGTCATAGGCACTTCACCCATTGGCTAAGGGTCCGGTTTCTGTGCGACCCCTTCTAGTTGTTATTTTCTCGGATGGGAGCGACCTCTTTTGATACTACCCTCAGTTGAGTTTATTTTGCCCTATTTGGCTTGGTACTGCTATAGGTGAGTGGAACACATAGGAAGAGGGGGCGTATAGCTGCTAGTGCTGCTGCCACATGCCGTGAGTACGTTTTGGTGCATGTGCACATCTTTGTTCCCAGCAGGTGGGTAACGTGGTGTTGCCCTCCCTCGTGTCTTTCGGGTACCTGGCTTTGGCTGATCTTGATCCCATCTTTGTATCTAGAATCTTCTTTTTGGGCAGATTTTCTTCAGTTTTTGGTGTTTCCTTGAATCTTGCTTCACTTACCATGCAGAGGAGAGGGTCAGGGGCTGCTCTGCGGCCCACTTTTCTGCCATCTATTTTGCCTCATGGGTTCTGGGTCGGGGCCAACTGCTATCCCTGGATGGTGCCTGCAAGGTTGGAGTACCATTAGTCACTACGCTTGATATTGTGGTGAGCACACCATTTGCCCTACGTTCATCTGGAGCTGAAGTGAAGATTTGGGATCCCCCTCCTTCAGGGCACCCCCCTCTCTCTCTGACTACACCTTGCTTCCTCTCAGCATACTGGTGGCCCCGCTATCCCTAGCTTGTGGCTTGGCTTGGCTCTCTAAGGTTGTGCGTTGCCTTATGACCTGATGTATCTCTTGTCGATTTTTGGAAAGGTGTGGCAGGGTGACCGGACCTTGGAAACCAAAAGACGCGAAAACATAGAAGGAGGTTAGCTAAGCCAGTATTTGCCTTATTCTACTCAAAACCCAGGACTTTTGACAAAAAAATTGCAAAAGTCTGCCGGGTGATGATAAGAAACTGGCACTGCTTCAGTAAATCTGCAACACCTGGTCACCCTGGTGAACCCCTCAACTGGAGGCTGGGTCTTAACATCATGCTGAGGCCTTGCAGCTTATTAGCTCTTAATGTGTGCGCTGCCACTGAGCATAGCTTTGTTTTAGAACTGAAAGAATTGGTGTGGAGGCTTATAGCTTTTGTAGGCAGTGTTGGGACTACATGTCATGAAGAAAACAATGGCCCCAGACATGGTGCCGGAAAATGGAGACCCTTTGACTTGGTGATCGGCACACATCCCATTTCACTTGGGTGCGGGACCTGGGTGGCTCCTTTCAAAGAGTTCTCAGTCACGCCTCTCATCAGACTGCCCTGCTCTTGGGGCATGACCAGTCAACCTCGCCCTGGAGATCAGCAGCAGAGTGGGGCCCCATGAGATCACCTCTTGATGACAAACTTGGTCCGGTCCCCCAATCGACACAGGTCTGAGCCTCTCTCAATGTCTGAACGCAAGTAAAAAAAAAATTGAACTCCCACTTTTAGTCCTTTTTTATGTTCTGGTACATTTCTTGGGGAAAGAGGGTAGGTGGATGGTAGTTATTAACCACTGGATTTTAAGTTGTTGAGGTAATTCCTTCTTGTGTTGGGGGGTTTATTTTTACTGCGTAGTTTGGCTCTGTGATTGCGTGAAGGCCCTACCTCCACACACTGTCACCCCTCGTTGCAGAGGTTGTGGCCCGGTCCCTGTTACATTGGGTTCCCTGTCTGTGACTGCTGCTGCCACGTGCTCACCCAATTGCTTGATCCATGCTACGGTTGTGTGGCGACGGGCAGAACTCCCAGTGACTGGACGTAGGGTACATTATTATTCCCCTGTGCTTGGTGCTGAGGAGGGACATTGTGGGGTTTTGTGGTGGCTGGCCCTGGCTCATTGATCTCTGCTGCTTTTGCTGCTCATGGTATACTTAACCAGAATTTCTCTGCTAGGTGACCTGGTCTATGACAACATTAGCACTCCCTAGGGTCTGGTTGTTGCCATCCTCCCTGGCCTCTATTACCATAGCCGGTTGGAACCCTCTGGAGTTTTGCCGTGGAGCTCCTTTTTGAGACTAGTGTCATCTGCACAGTTGCAGCTATCGCTGCCCCCTCGAGGGCAGTCTTTTTCAACTTGTGATAAACTAACTTCGCTGTGTCTCTTTGGGCCTGCTTCTCTATATCCTTTTCTTGCTTCTTCATGTGGTAGGGGAGTATATGAGCTTGTATCTATCGCCAGGGTTTGGTATCTAAACCAACTACACTGTCCAGCTGGCTCTGTATCTCAATGGGTAACCCTTTCTCAAGAATATTGTAGAAAAATGTGACTTGTGGGCCCGCATCAGTCCACGGCTGTCCTGCATCTTATCCCCATAGTTCCGTCATTCTATTCAGGAATTAGCTTATGCTTTCCTCTGGCTTCATGGTCTCTGCCGTTAGCCCCCCTACATCTGGGAGGTCAGGGAATATTTCTCTCAGGGCAGTCCATATGAATTAAATGTGGCCCTGTCATGCTGGGTCTCTTAACGTTATTGCTGGAATGCGGGCTTGGGTGGACGCTGTGTTTGTCTGTTCCCCAATTAGGCTGCTTAACAACCTTTTGATGCTTCCTGTTGCTAGGTTAATACCTGCAGTGTTCTTCTCAAAGCACGTAATCCATTTCTCTGCCCCATCCAGTAAAGACAGTAACTTCATTCTTAGTCCCTCTTTCTCTATCTGGGCCCATGGCACGTATGTAACCTCGCTGTACCCTTCTGCAGTAGTGGGCACATTCTTGACCTGGATGGCCCTAAGGGTTTGTCCTCAACATAGCGTTCTCACCTTGTGAGGCATTGCTGCATGTTGGGGAAGTTCCAATTGGGATTTCCTACATTATGCCTGATGAAATCCTCCACTACTGCCATGTCCTCGGGCTCAAACTATCCTTCCCTAGGCCAAAACCGATCATATTGGTACCTCTCCTCAGTCCAGTCTGCTAACAGGTCACACAATGTGTGCACAAAAATCTTGCCTTCCTCTTTTGCTATTGTCTCCCTGGGGTTAGGTTTATCTTTGCTGTCCTCTCCTGTGGAACAGCGCATGTCCTCGTCGATGCTCTCCTCGTGTGCACATAAAGGTGCCATCTTGTTTCTCTTGTGTAGCGGGTGGGTGAGTACCAGACTGCTTTGATCCCTGATTTCTTGATCAGCCCTTCTCATTTGTCGAGCAGACAGTGTGACTCTAAGCCCTGGTAGTAGGCTTTCATCTGCTATTGTTTCATCCCTGCGCTGCCCCCTATATCTATCTCGGCTTCCCTCATGAGGGAAGCGCGATGTCCTGTGCTTTTGGTCAAATTCCTGGTTGCGTGCCCTTTCTCTATCGAGCAGGAGCTCATGCCTCTCTTCCTCATGTCATCTGACCTGTCTCTTTTGCTCTGAACTACGAGCTGCGTACATTGGCCTGGCTTCTCTTTCATCCTCCGTTTCCTTCTCAGCTACCGGGGCAAATCCTGTAGTCACACCTTCGTCATCGGTTCCCGAGGCACTGGGGCTTCCTTCCTCTCCAGAGCTCACTGAATCACTGTCAAGAACTGCAACAAACTTCCCTGACACAGCTTATGGTTGCCAGACCCTAAGGTAATGCGTATTCTACCTGCTCTTGAGGTATCATGTGTTGTATGTGGTGGACAGGAAGTTGTTTGGGAACCTTCCCTAGGCACTTGGGCTGTGCTGGAGGTGTCTGGGCTCACTAGGTTTTGCTTCTCTCAGGCTTAGATCTGACTGACCTTCTGTCTGTGGGGGCTCATCAGCTTCTATTATTCCTGGGTTGAGTTACCTAATGGAGGGGGAGTGGGTGTGAGCACATCCATCCCTTTATTTGGTTGGGTAGGGCATGATGGTTTATTAGCTAATGGCAATGTAGGGCTATCATTCTTGGCCTCTTCAAAGATGGCACCAAATTCTAATAATGCCTCTCTCTTGTCTCTCTTTTGACCTGCATATATGTTTCTTATATATGTTTTAGTGTGCTCAATTATGTTTGTGTCATATGTTCCCTTCTTAGGCCAGGGAAATATGTGAGCCTTCGCATGTGAATGCCACTATAGGCAAAATTTATTTAGCCTTTTTATCTGCTTGGGGAGCCTAGTTTCAATGTGCTTTAGTGGGGAATCCTTTTCCTAGTTTGATTTGTCGAATTGTAGGAGTAATTCGTAACTGGTGTACTCTTACAATTCTACGTACAATGAACTCAGTGTTTGCAATTTCTTACATTAAACAGTTTAAACGAGTATTTAGATGAAATAAGATAAGACTGCATATGTAGTATTGTAATACAGGCGAATATGAAATGGGTTAGCACAAAAACTGCATGAACTCAATTTTCACACAATACAGTTTTCAGGTACAGTCAATGGAATAACATTAAATACAATAATACATTTCATCAATGATCGACAGAGAAAAAATTACTTTGTCAAAAATAAAACTTAGATGTTCTTTGCAATTTATCCTCTAGTCTAGAAAAATAAGACTATCGTGGAACACGTTCCTACGTGAGCTGGATAGTCTGCCACTATCCACTCCTAGACAAAGGTGGTAGTAACAGACACCAAAAAGTAGTAACTTGGGAATCTCCGCCCCCTCTTGGCCCCCCACAAGTTATGCCCAGTGTCATGGATCCAAATTTTCCCTAAAGTCCGAATTATACCGTGTGTCACACCCAGGGGTCAAGCATAGGCTCTATGTCACGCCCAGAGGTCCAAGCGACCAACACCTCTCACTCCTTTCAGATACTAACTGTGTTAAGAAGCCTGTTTAGAACTGAGAAATACTTTTTAACTACAAAACTATGAGACTGAGGTGTCAACTCCGCCCATTCAGGATAGCTATATCACATAAATCGCATCCTGGGAGCCATAAAGGGCTATACAATAAATATTCACCTTTCCTAGAGTGCTGACTATCAAAATAAAGGTGACTTCCACAGATTCGTCTGGAGGCCGCCTTATGACTGATACATTTGGGACATATAAATAGGTAATATGCCAGACCCTGTCACTGACGCTGTGCTCAGGTTATCTTTTTATGCTCCTCCCTCGTTTGCCATATGCGAAATGCTTTAAAAGACAATGTTTCAGGTTCAGATGTAGTCCCTTACCCTCTGTGACGACTGCTTTAGAACAGACCTCCGCATCGCGTATTCAGCAGAGCTTCCAATCAATGGTGTGTGCCCACCTTTGTCATTGTGCAACGTGAATCCGCCTGGGCGGGGATTACCTTCCTTCAACTGTTGTTGGGTATGAGGGCCCAATCGGGTATGAGGGCCCAATCCTCTCGGGTTCTAATTCCTTAGTAAAAACAGAAAACAAGAGGCATTTGGCAAAACAGGAACAGTTTGTTTAATTAAACAGTTCAGCCAGGAGAACAGTTACAGACATGAGGTCTGAGAACTGTCTCAATTTACATTGGGTTCACGTTAGTCTTATATACATTATTACATCAAGCAATACATGTTTCCATCGTACCATATATGGCGAGGAATGTTGGTAGCTGCCTTAGAGTCATAAATGAATGGTCAAATGGTGGGTCTTGATCTTGCGGGGACACACTCTGGCCAGTGGTGAATGTGTCCAGATGTCCGGCATGGGTATCGCGTGATCACTGTGTTTCCTAGGTCCTGATTGGCTATGTGTTCCTCACTCATGTGGCATCTGACTTTATGGTGTTTTTTGAAGCGCACATAACCCCTTGGGCCAAGTGGGCTTTATTGAGGGCAATCTCCCATGGCCATTGTGATGCCACTGCATTTATCTGTGGGATTGCTCAAGAGTTTCCTGCTCACTTGTTTGCCTGCCAGCTATGCACACTCCCACCTGTGACCCATTAATCAGTAATCCTGTGACTAGGTCGCAGGGTCTGCCTGACTACATACTTGCGTGTCGAGGTAGATGTTATGTTATGGTTTTTGGGTATTTGTTTAAGCGCACGTACACCAACAGGTTTCTTGGCGCTACAGTTCCTGACAGAGACTAGCCAGAATAGAAAGCCACTAGTTATAAGCCAAAGTGAACAGCCATGTTTTGAGCTGTTTTCTGAACCGCATGTAATCCACCTCGAGCCTCAAAGAGGTGGGTAAGGAATTCCAGAGCCTCGGACCCAGAAAGGAGAACCAAGTCCCACCAATGCGTTTGAATCTGGGAACCACCAAAAGATTCGTGTGCATTGATCTCAAAGTACGCAGGGGAGAGTACTTACTGATGCGTGAAGAGATGAAATTAGGCCCTGTTCCCTGGATAGCTCTAAAGAGAATGCAGCCAGTTTTAAACATAGCTCTCTGGGCCACTGGAAGCCAGTGTATATCTTTTAACAGTGGGCCAATATGGCAATGTCTATTCTGAAGATGGATGATTCTAGCTGCTTGATTTTGAATCATCTGAAGTCGATGTTTCTGCTTTTGTGGGAGGTCAAGATAAAGCGCATAACCGTAATCGATCTTGGATAGGATAAGCGCAATCACTATTTGAGTGCAAGCCTCTTTGCTGAAGAAACGTCTAATCTTGCGCAGCTTGCGAAGTTGGGCAAAGCAGGAAGAGGTAACTGACCCAATTTGAGCAGTCATGGAGAAACCTGAGTCAATGTGGAATCCCAGACTCTTTATCACTGGTTTAGGGAGTGGAATTGCCCCTAGTTCCAGAAGAGGGTGTCCAGTAGCTGAGTTGTAAATGTAAATGTAAATGTATGGATACTTGTATAGCGCACGACTACCCGGAGGCCTCTCGGCGCTTGTACGAATACCGCTGTGGAACCCATCCTGGCTTTTCCCTGTGAGGCGTCCACTCCTGGGCACCCCCAAGGTGAAGGCCAGGCATCCTTAGCGTTGTGGGGGCCGTTGTGGAGATTAAGCAAGCTATTGCCCAGAGTTGCAGAGTGGGACTCCATGATTAGAATGGCACCGAGGCGAGAATTATCAGGTCCGTGGAATTTTTGAGCCCAAGACCCGCCGAGGCGGGGAATTGAACCCTGGTCCCGGGCTAGACCTCTGCATCAGGGTCTGCCGCTCTAATTTTATTACTGGGTATAATAATCTCAGTCTTGTCTGAGTTTAATTTTAATTGATTATTATCCATCCAGTTTTTTATGGACAGCATGGAATTCTTGCCAAAGTATTTGGATTCATCTGAATTCTGCAGGGAGAAAATTAGCTGCATGTCATCAGCATAGTTAAAAAATGTTACCCCCGCCATGTTGTCAAAATGCGATGCAGCGCGCGCAAAGGAATTCGTTTTACTTATTTAAATGTGTACTTACCTCCGGTCATCCATATTGCGGTGTTTACATTTCCCCACCCTGCCCCTCCCCCGCCCCGCCTCACTGCCCCACCGTCACTCCCTCCACGGACCGCTACTGCATGAGGGGGAGGGGCTATGGAGAGATGAAGGACACTGTTGGAAGGTGGCAGTAAAGGTATTTACGGTCTACCGAGAAAGAGGTCATTGGTGGGGTGTCAAAAAAGTATTTCGCACCAGCGCTAAAGCCGGCCGTGTCATGGCCTTTCTGTTTTTGGTTATTTAATTAACCGTTGGGTCATTAGGGCTACTGTGGAACATACTTCAAAGTACATGCTGATTACATTTACTGCTATATTCAAAGTTTCAAGTTTGAAGGTGATTTTACAAGTGTTTTTTTCTGGGAAGAATGAAATTGGAACCGGATGGTGGCTGATATGGGGCTGGGGCCAAAGGTCAGCTATGAGATAAGGTGTAATGGAGAGGGGTGGTAGAAAAGTGGATAATCAAGCCTGTAAGGGAGTGCGCTGCAGAATCAGGGGTCAGGTGGAGGTAGTAATGAAGAGGGTTTCTCCCCGAAGGCTCGCACAGAGGGAGCCCGAGTAGTGTCACTTGCCTGATACTCCCACCTCAGAAACCTCCTCTTCCCATCAAAGGGACATTAAATGGAAAAAAAACAGTTTTTGAGAGTGATAACATTGAGAAAGATTTGGAAAAGAGTACGTTTTACTGGGCCTTGTAAGACTAAGACGAGATAAAGGAGGGCTTGTAAGCAGGCCTGGCTAGACATATAAGAGACAAATCGGGCCCGCAGTGGCTCACACGAATACACCCTTGGCCCACCCAAATAAAAATTCCTGGAGCCGGGCCTGCCTCACCCTGAAGACGACTTTATGAGAGGGACGTCCAGCAGCCAGTCAGTGGGGTGAGGCGCGGGAGGAAGCAATTACCCCAAGTGCGTCACTCAGGCCTAGCTGCGCGCCCTTCTCAAGTGGGTGAGGTGTTTTGTATGTAAAGAATGAGGTACCCGGAACTGGTTAGTTGGGACCCGGCCGTACCCAGCCCAGGGGCACAATGTTAAAATACCAAAGCGTGCAGCCGCCGCCATTCTGACTCGGCGAGCGACGGGGACCTGCTGATCGAGGGATGCGAGCACCCCTTTGAGGGTCTTCTGAGGGTCTGGGGTGACCATGAGGCCGTGGGTGGTGCCCGCCGCGCTGGCCCTCTGCCTCGCGCTGTCACTGGGTGAGTTGTACCCTCTTGTTGGACTCCTGCTCTCTGTGGGAGGTGAATGGGTCCGTAGAGCGGAGGGGGGGGGGGGGAGGGGGGCTGCCCTGGGTTCATGGCGCACACGTGTCAGAGGGGCTGGGTGTCTTAGGGGGCTGTGTGAGTAGGGGCAGGGCGCTAGTTGACCAAGGCACGTGGAGTTGTTGCCCTGTTTAGAGAATTAAAGGAGGGCACCTGTGACGTCACCAGCCCATAATATCACTGCAGTCAGAAGGAGGGGTTGGGGGGGGGCGGGAGGGGTGGTCACTAACGAGGGGTTCTCGCGAGGCCATTGTGGTTTATCAACAAATGAAAGAAAGCCACTCTGGAGACGGTAAGATGGAAAGGAATCGAAAGAAAGAGACAGACACGGAACCGAAGAGAGACACGGAACCGAAGAGAGAGTGAAGAAAAGAGCAAAGGTAATTAGAACCGAACAGGCCATATAGAGAGAGAAGGAAACCGAGAGAATGACGCTAAGAATGGGAGCGAGCAAACCCGTGATGGCCGTGAGCCCGATTCACAAATTAGGTGGAGTGAAGTTCCTTAATGGATGGCTGGATGGATGGAAGGGCCACGGATGCAGGAGGAAAGCATCGGTGGGTGACGGGTGGGTGGGTTGTAGCAGAGCGTTTCCAGAATACAGCTGCGTGGCTTTTCATGTACATTTCTGGTTTGAGCCTGAGGTGTGGTGTGGCCGAAGACTCAAGTGTGTGTTGTCATACGTGATGTATTTTGTCTTACAATCATGCTGCGTAGCCTTATGTATGAGGTCTGAATGTGAAAGAGCGGGGGGGTGGGGGGTAGCACTGCAGTTTTGTGTACACACTAATATTGTAAACTGCCACCGACGCATCCTGTTCTAGGGAACAGGCCTGGGCCGTAACTTCCATTGTGCAGCAGGTGCAGCGGCACCGGGATCCCATCGATCCCCGATTATTGCGGTATTTTATGATTCTGCCAACAGCCAGTGCGTCATTTCCTTCCTCGCACTAATGCCCCTGACTCCCTGGCGTTCTTCTGCGCCCCACAGGCTTCATACGGCTGATTAATGATCATTGTTTTTGCATGTGTGCACAGAGACTAGAGCGCCCACCCAGGGGGGCTTCTTGAATGAGGGATTAGTGAAAGGCAGGGCCACCCTAAAGAGAAGGCTCCTCCTTTGCTGATACACTGTGAGCTTGGATTTGATGAAAGCCCCTTTCAGTAAGTACATTATACATATAATTTTAGTACAATCAAAAGGCCCTGGCTAAAGCCAAAGCTGACAAGAAAATTGACGTCCAAGGATCTACCAGTTCAGCACAGTGAACACTGTTCAGGTTTCTCCCATGAATCTACAGAAACCCCTGGGTACTACCGTTCGATTCCAATACATCTCTTGAATGGAAATACATTTGGAAAGGACAATTTCAATGGGACATTAACACAACACAAACAGCACTTTATGGCAAAGAAAATTGGGCCACACTGAGGTTTGGTTCTCACGAAAAATCTCTCCTTCTTTCCAATTGATGTATAAACAGATGGATTATGAATGCTGCATGGATAGATGGGTTAAGGCTGTATGGATAGATGGGTTATGACTGTATGGATAGTTGGGTTATGGTTGCATGGATAGAACCACTACCGGAGGCAGGTCCTTCTCCCACCGCGCCGCCAAGACCTGGAACACCCTCTACCTACGACAAACCGAAGACCTGCTGACATTCAGGAGCCAACTCAAGACCTGGCTTTTCGACCAGTAGCAGCAGCACCCCCCCCCCACCCAGCGCTTTGAAACACTTACGGGTAAGTAGAGCGCTTTACAAATTAACTGATTGATTGATTGATTGATAGATGGGTTATGGCTGTATGGATAGATGGGTTATGGCTATATGAATAGATGGGTTATGGATGGATGGCTGTATGGCTAGATGGGTTATGGCTGTATGGATAGATGGGTTATGAATATATGGAGAGATGGGTTATGGCTGTATGTATAGATGGGTTATGGATGGATGGCTGTATGGATAGATGGGTTATGGCTGTATGGAAAGATGGGTTATGGATGGATAGCTGTATGGATAGATGGGTTATGGCTGTATGGATAGATGGGTTATGGATATATGGAGAGATGGGTTATGGCTGTATGTATAGATGAGTTATGGATGGATGGCTGTATGGATAGATGGGTTATGGCTGTATGGATAGATGGGTTATGGATGATGGCTGTATGGATAGATGGGTTATGGATGCATGGCTGTATGGATAGATGGGTTATGGCTGTATAAATAGTTGGTTTATGGCTGCAGATAGATGGGTTATGGCTGTATGGATAGATGGGTTATGGCTGTATGGATGGATGGGTTATGGCTGTACAGACAGATGGGTTATGGATGTACGCATAGATGAGTTATGGCTGTATGGATAGATGGGTTATGGCTGTGTAAATAGTTGGGTTATGGCTGCAGATAGATGGGTTATGGCTGTACGGATAGATGGGTTATGGCTGTAAGGATGGATGGGTTATGGCTATACAGACAGATGGGTTATGGATGTACGGATAGATGAGTTATGGCTGCATGGATAGATGGGTTATGGCTGCATAGATAGATGGGTTGTGGCTGTACGGATACATGGGTTGTGGCTGTATGGATAGATGAGTTGTGGCTGTACGGATAGATGGGTTATGGCTGTACGGACAGATGTGTTATGGATTTATTTATTTATTATTTATTTATTGGGCTTATTGAGCGCGACAGATACCCAAGAAGGGCTTCCCGGCGCTAAAGCAGAATACTGAACCAGAGAGACAGGAAAGGGTTAAAGGAGAAAAACCTGAACAGGTCACTGGTTGAAAAGCCAGGTCTTAATGGCTTTACGGAAGTGAGTGTACCTTGTTTCTAGACGGAGAGGTTGCAGAAGGGAGTTCCAAAGCTTCGGGCCTAGGAGGGAGAAGGATCTACCTCCCATCCTCGCACGGAAAGTTTTAAGAACACAGAAAAGACCTTGTGTGGTAGATCTCAAGCCTCGGGCAGGCGTGTAGGTGTGAACAAGGGTTTGAAGATATCTGGGAGCATTGCCCCACTTCATCCTGTGCATGAGGCTGAGAGTTTTAAA
Organism: Triturus cristatus; assembly: GCF_964204655.1. NCBI lineage: Eukaryota > Metazoa > Chordata > Amphibia > Caudata > Salamandridae > Triturus > Triturus cristatus. The sequence continues at coordinate 1,808,701,210 of NC_140589.1, forward strand.
TTTGACCCTGTTATCAATTTTTAGCCAGTGGAGTGCCTTTAAGTGACTGGACATACGATCTCTCCTGTTGCACTTACAAAGCAGTCTGGCTGCCGCATTCTGTACCAGTTGGAGGCGCCTCATGACTGCCTGAGATGCCCCTAAATAAAGGACATTCCCATAGTCCAGACGGGAGGTAATTAATGCATTGATCACTGTCTTTTGAGTGTCGTCAGGGAGCATCCATATGATTTTCCTGAGCCATCTCAGGATTGTGAAGCAGGTGGCTGTGAGACTGTTCACCTGGGGCTCCATGGTTAGGCCACTGTCAATGATGATGCCCAAATTGCGGACTTGGTGCGATGGAGTTGGCAGGGGGCCCATTTCGGATGGCCAGTGTCTGGAATTCCAGAGGTTATGATTGGGACCTACTATCAGAACCTCGGTTTTACTACCATTGAGTTTAAGCATGTTTTTATTCATCCAGGAGGAAATGTTCCTAAGGCCAGTCTGTAGGCGTGAAGGAAAGTCATGATTTTCGTTTGATAGTGAGATAACGATTTGGGAGTCGTCAGCGTATGTGAACATGTTAAGACCAGCTGATTCAGCGATCTGGGCCAGCGGGGCTGCATAGAGGTTAAAAAGCAGGGGGCTTAATACTGATCCCTGTGGATTCCGTGCGGAGAAAAATGGACCTTGGATGCCGCATTACTGGAAGAGATTTGGAATGTCCTAAGAGTCAGGAAAGATGCAATCCATACTAGTGCCTTTCCTCTTATGCCCATGTTGGAAAGGGAAGCGAGCAGTGTGTTATGGGAGATGGTATCAAACGCCACGCTGAGGTCAAGTAGGATCAGCGCGGCAGAGTTACCCTTATCGACCAGATGTCGAAGATTTTCCACGACTCCAAGTGATGTAGTCTCCGTCGAGAATCCGGTGCGGAAACCCGATTGGGAGGGGTGTAGAATACTATTTGCCTCCGTAAAATTGGTGAGATGTTCGTGGACATGCTTCTCCAAGATTTTGGAGAGAGCAGGCAGGAGGGATATTGGGCGGAAATTTGCCAAAATGTTGGGGTCGGCCGATGGTTTCTTAAGAAGGGGCGAAACCATGGCATGTTTCCAAGATGGCGGGACCGTGGCAGAGGAAAGAGATAAGTTTAAGGTTTGACATAGCACGGCAAGAAGAGGAGTGTCCAGGAGTCTAAGAGTAGGGATCGGGAGGGGGTAAAATGTAAATGTAAATGTATGTGTCTTGTAAAGCGCACTGCTGCCCTGAGGCGTCCTGGCGCTGTAGACCGCTGGGGAACCCATCCTGGCTATCCCTGTGAGATGGTCCCTCCAGGGTATCTCCAAGGTGAAACCAGGCATCCCTGGCGAATGTGGGGGGCCGTTGTGGAGATGAGGCAAGCTAATGCCCAGAGTTGCCGAGTGTCAGCAGGAGATCCAGATTTAACCTTCCCTAAGATGTCCCGCAGACCTTGGACATCGATCTCGGGCCAAGAAGTAAGTGGCGCGTAGGGCAGATGGGGTTGGACATAGATGTCGTCTGTATTGGGTCCGAGGTTTTGCGTACTATTGGATTGAGCCTGCTGTTGTGTTGCTATATCCTGGTAGATATTCTCAATTTTAGATGTAAAATATTTCGCCAGTTCCTCACATTGAAGACTATTAAGGGGCGGAAGTTTGGAAGGAGTATTTGCGCCTGCTAGCTCTTTTACAAGATTAAAAATAATTTTTGATTTGTTGGTAGCTTCAGATATGGATTTTGCTACATAGTTAGCTCTTGCCTTGTTGCATGCTTTATGATAGAGCTTGAGCTCGCTTTTGTAGTGTGTGCTGGCAGCCCGGGGAGTAATCCTTCCTCCACAGGCGTTCTAGTCGTTTACATTTGGATTTAGTAGCCTTCAGTTGTTCGTTGTACCATGGGGCAGGCGGGTTATGGGAAGTGGTTTTTTTGTGAGCTAGGGGCAGGCAAATGTCTAAAGCAGCAAGGAGCCATTTATTGATATTAGTGGCTACAATTTCAATGTCTCTGGTGTTTAGTGATTCCTCCGGTGTGGTCGCGCTAAGGATGGACATGAGGCGGTTAATGTCCAGATTTTTCCAATTTCTTTTGAGGGACTTACTAGTCACGCTAGGAGGGCTGACGGCTGTACGGATGTACGGATAGATGAGTTATGGCTGTATGGATAGATGGGTTATGGCTGTATAAATAGTTGGGTTATGGCTGCAGATAGATGGGTTATGGCTGTACGGATAGATGGGTTATGGCTGTATGGATGGATGGGTTATGGCTGAACAGACAGATGGGTTATGGATGTACGGATAGATGAGTTATGGCTGCATGGATAGATGCGTTATGGCTGCATAGATAGATGGGTTGTGGCTGTATGGATACATGGGTTGTGGCTGTATGGATAGATGAGTTGTGGCTGTACGGATAGATGGGTTATGGTTGTACGGATAGATAAATAGCAGCAGAGCTGGCAGGCACAGTGACACGTTTTTTTAGAAAAGCAGTACTTGTAGTTTTAATTTGTTGATCATATGCTGATATTTTATAACATTCTGGTTCTGGAGGCATTTTTAACTGCAGCTCACCTTAGCACTTGCACTTTGTTTGTCAGCCGGTCCCCGGTCCACCGGGGCTCTTTGTGGTGATCGTGTGGAGGGACGCTGCTCTTCCCCCTGAGTCCTTACTCATAGTATTGGTGGCAGTACTTAAACATCATGGTTGCCCGGCCGTGCAGCAATAGATATCAGCGCGCCGGCAGGCACAGTGACACGTTTTTAAAAAAAAGCAGTACTTGTAGTTTTAATTTGTTGATCATATGCTGATATTTTAAAACGTTCTGGTTCTGGAGGCATTTTTAACTGCAGCTCTTGCAGTTGCTCTTAGCACTTGCACTTTGTTTGTCAGCCGGTCCCTGGTCCACTGCGGCTCTTTGTGGCGATCGTGTGGAGGGACGCGGCTCCTACCCCTGAGTCCTTACTTCCGGTATTGGTGGCAGGACTTAAACCTCATGGTTGCCTGGCCGCGCAGCAGACGCGGGCAGCAGGCGTGCCGCCGGCTCGCGGGCAGCACCAGCCATGCTGCCCAGTTGATCAGTAATGAGGTAATCCAATGGTCTAGAAATGACCTCCTGTTCTTTAGAGATAAACCTTGTTCTAGAGAACATGCTATCAACCTGTCCATTGAAGCACTTCCAAGTGCGTGTACTGGCTGTAATCAGGATCTTGGTGACACCGCTGAGTATCCAGACAAGTACAACCAGAAGGGCTGCAAGTGGGGTTTGAGTAAGCATGCTGCTGTGATTAGGGCATGTCTAATCAATTCTAGATCGTTGGCTAGGCATGCGGAGGATATATGGCTCCTACTTGCGGAGAATGAGTGGGATGTCATGTTCCTGACAGACAAAAGGAAGAAGGGTATGAAGTTCCTTGGTGCCTTAAAAATCTTGGTCAGAGACCTAGTTATAGTCACTTGAGGCAGGTTGGCCTGTCAGTTGAGTAGTGTGAGGAGAGGAATTCCTCCTTTTGGAACTAGTGCCCTCACACACCCAGCAAGCTAGGTGTCATGCTTCATCATATGGACCTGCTCCTCTTCGGGTCGGCACTGCAATACCCGACGGGCACCCATAAAGGAGCTCTTTATTGGAGATCTTTTGTTCCTTGCCGTTTGGTGCCGCGGGTGTGAGGGCCCTAGTGTGTTTGGATGTAGTAGTGAGTAGGATGATTAAAACAGGTCAGGGGTCCTACGTACAACTTTATTCTAGCTGGGTCCCTGCCTGATTAAAAAGGGGGGGAGAGGCGACTATCTGACTATAATGGGTCACGATAAGGGCGCTCTACTCCTGATGGGTTAACATGTTTCTTGCCTATTTGTCTGGGGGATCAGTGGTGATTCTTCAGGACCTTAATGTGAAACTTATCTACACCCAGTGGTACGGTGAGAACCTACCTACCACTTAGTGGATGAGCAGGAAATGTGCCCGCGATTTCAATGGGCAACCTCAGGGGAGATACAAAATGTCAAAAACAAGATAGGTCTTAAATACAATTGTGAACATATACTAGTATTCTGCTGTCATACTTGGGTGAAGATCACTAGTGACTGCTCTGGTGAGCAGAAGTGCCTGTTTGATAACACACATTGTATGTGCATACCAAGTGGTGTAAATCATATCAATTATGTGACTCAAGCAAAGAACGTGGCACAAGTTAAAAACATGGTGCTGGTTAAAAACGGTGAAGAATTGGCTGAATGTGTGTCCTCAGTTGTAACAGTGAGTCCACAGTCATAGAACTCACCTAATCACTATTTAGTAAGTGCCTCATCAATTCCAGGGGGCTCTGGACACATTGGAGATATGTGTCTAGAAAATGTAAAAAGGGGTAAGCATTTCAGTGAGGCTCGTCATAAATCCTCCCTTCAAAGGGCCTCTAAAAGCCCCGTGATACAGAGGCCAGACAGTGGTGCTGAGCATGGAGGGGTGGTGCGGCTGGTAGAGCACCCGTCCTGCTTTTGTAGAGAAATGGTCCCTATCGCGGTTCCGGTTTCCAGAAGAAATGGCCACAACTCCCACAGGTCGTCAGGGGACCCAATCATGTATGGGTTGTCTCCCTGGAGCTATGGAGTTGTGGTCATAATTACGGAGCCGTGGTTGGATATAAAGGTACCTTTTTCTCACTAGGTAGGTACAGAGTCACTCATTAGCAGACTCGAACAAACATAGCTCCCACCGCTTACCTCTGCTGTCGCTGATACTCGGAGGAGTCTTAGAGAGTGTTCCATTGACTCACCTGGTTCAAGTAGAAACCAAGTGGTAGGCCTACCCCGCACCGCTGGACCCGGGATGGTAGTTAGCTCTGACAACGTTTCCTTCTTATACCTGCCGGTGTTCCTGCAGGTGTGGGGCGTGGGAAGCCAAATGGTTTCAGCTGTGTACTGGGCGTGTCACATGACGTTCAAGGACCGCTGGGAGAGATGGGGTAAAGTGTCGGCCATTTTAGAGTGTTGTGCTATTGACCAAGAGAAATGCGTGGTGGTTACTATTAAGTCCAGGCTAATTATTTTCAAGGATAGCCACTCAATATGCTTACTGTATAAGTTTCTATTGTCCAGTGTGGATAGCAAGCTAGTTATATAGGATGCCGGTTCGACGTTTTCTGCGGCGTTATCAGAAGGCAGAGTGTAGTGGATTTACACGTCAGCCAACTTGGAGTGGTGCGACTGCCTATTACCAAGTGGGTTGCTTTTTATTAAAGCGGAAATAGGTGGATTTACACGTCGGCCATCTTGGAGTTGTGCGACTGCCTATTACCAAGAGGGTTGCTTTATTATTAAAGCGGAAATAGGTAGCAGAGTGTTAAGGGTTCCCGATTATTTTGGGCAGGTCATGGGAGTTAATGAATTACCCGTTTTAACAGGTGAGTGTTTTTAATTGAAAGGAGTCAGTGAGTTTATTATTACATACTCCATTAGGCATGTGGAACAGAGAAGAGTTACCGTATGGTAGTGTGGCATGGTTCTTGTGCAATACATGAGAAAACAGTCTACGGTGGATTGTCTTAGAAACCCACCTCCAGACAACACAGGGGGCCCTTTTTAGGATTGAACAAAGATGGGTGCACCGACTTAATACTGATCAGCAGGGACTGAATGATGAGATTCCTTGGGGTTCCCTTGCCAACAACTAACTAATGGCAGAGACTAACACCTAGGACTATGTGGTGATATGAGTCACACAGATGGAGCATTTTAATTAAAAAAAACCACTTGATAATAGGCAGTCACACCACTCCAAGATGGCCGACGTGTAAATCCACTACACTCTGCCTTCTCATAACACAGCAGAAAACGTCAAACCGGCATCCTATATGACTAGCTTGCTATCCACACTGAACAATAGAAACTTATGGAGTAAGCGTTTCAAGTGGCTATCCTTGAAAATAATTAGCCTGGACTGAATACAAACCGCCACGCATTTCTCTTGGTCAATAGCACAATACTCTAAGATGGCCGACGCTTTACCCCATTTCTCCCGGCGGTCCTTGAACGTCATGTGACACGCCCAGTACACGGCTGAAACCATTTGGCTTCCCACACCCCGCACCTGCAGGAACACCGGCAGGTATAAGAAGGACCTGTTCTTAGAGCTAACTACCATCCCGGGTCCAGCGGTGCGGGGTAGGTCTACCACTCGGTTTTTACTTGAACCAGGTGAGTCAATGGAGTGTCAGCGACAGCAGAGGTAAGCGGCGGGGGCTGTGTTTGTTTGAGTATGCTAATGAGTGACTCTGTACCTACCTAGTGAGAAAAAGGTACGTTTATATCCAACCACAGCTCTATAATTATGACCACAACTCCATAGTTCCACGGAGACAACCCATACATGCTTGGGTCCCCTGACGACCTGTGGAAGTTGTGGCCGTTATTTCTGGAAAGCGGAACCGCGATAGGAACCATTTCTCTACAAAAGCAGGACAGGTGCTCTACCAGCCGCACCACCCCTCCATGCTCAGCACCACTGTCTGGCCTTTATATCACAGGGCTTTTTAGAGGCTGTTGGATTTGGCCCTTTTTGGCAGGTTCACCTCTAAACTTTTTTTGCCTTTTCTCTGACATGATATTGGTGGTTTTTGGCCTCTGCGCACTTTACCACTGTGGTCCAGTGTGAAGTGTGTGCGCTCTCTGTGTTACATTTGTGAGCTTGGCCTGCCCTCCCATAGGAATGCATTGGGGATTCCCTGATCAGTGTGTGTCAGTGGTAATTCCTGTTATGAGAGGAGCAGTGTGGTTAAGTCTGGCATGTATGAAAGTGTGTGAATAAATGCTGCTCAATGATGTGCACACATTTATTATGGTTATTTTAGAAATCCCACTTTTAGAAGTTGGCATTTCTGTGTGCTATGTGTCTGCCTGCCTGATGTGAATTGCATGTCTGGCTTGTGAGTGACAGGAGCTGAGAGGTGTGGGTGGCTCCAGGAGGGGCAGGATGAGTCAGAGCTAGGCTGAATGGGACACCTGAGCTGAGAGTGGTGGGAGGAGAAATCCCCTGACTCTGAATAGGATGGTGCTTCCCTAGTACAATGCTGGCTCCGCCCCCTGTGGTGTGTCTGATCACTGAGCCCCCACCTGACAAAGGGGAGAGGAGCTGGGCAAAACAAAGTGTATTCCAAATCCCCCCTAAACCAGTTCTGACTGGTATCCCCAAGCCCAGTGCTGTGACACAAAGGGAAATGTAGTATAAATATAGGGGCTGTGACCCCATGAAAATATTCAGTCTTGGTGTGCTGTTCCTGCTGGGGCGTGCTGCTGCTGGGGCCCAGGGGGGCTGCCATGAGGGCTTGCCTCCCTAGGGCCTGCCCTGCCCTTGGACCTGGAAGACCTTTTATTTTGGACCCTTTAGCTTTTCTTGACCTCCAGGACCTCTGGCTGCCTCTAGTGCTTTATAATTGCTTTTATTTTTACTTCCCCTGAAGAAGAAAAGCGTGGGTTGTGCAGCGCTGAGCTGCAGCCCTTTGGAGAGGGAATCCCCATCGTAGGCTGGTGCCCACCCCGCATTTTTCCTTACTTTCGCGGGTGCCCACCCCGCTTAGATGCAGCGTTTGCTTTTAATTGATGGCGGGTGCCCACCCCGCTTATGGTACTGTCTAGCGGGTGCCCACCGCTTTGTTTTTTTGTTTCACGAGCAGCGGGTGCCTACCCCGCATGGAGGATTTCATTTAAGCGTGCAGGAGCCCACCCCGCATTTGGTAATCTCCTAAAGAGCCGCCACGATCGAGCGCGGCGACCCGGAAGACAGGCGGCCTTGCCTGACTGTGGGCGGAGCTTAGCCCACATCCGGCGAGCAGGGAGAGGAAGTCCCGCCCGCCGGAGAGCCGTCAGGAGCCACCTTGAGAAGAGAGGAGGCCCGACAAGGACAGTCCCCGAGGAAGGGGGGCTTCCCTAAGTATGCCGCAGGCTGCCCAGAGCCCTGCGGGCTCCATTACGAAGTCCCGGTCTCAGAAGGGGGACCGGGCGAAGAGAAGCACCAGGAGGACCGGCGCCGAGGCGAGCCTACCCCAACAGAGCCCGGGTGAGTAGGGGCTTCATCCGTGTTGTGGTACCTTGAGAGGGCACAGTGTTGGTTCCCGTGTCCCGGCCTATTTCCTGAGCGGCCCCCGCCTGATAGGGGGTCGCTCCAACGAACGGGGCATATTTGTCTTAAAAGGGCCCCAGAGGGGCCTGTGCTGGTCCCCGTGCCCCTTCGAGTCTGGCCATATTTTCAGCTGCCCCGCTGGGGCCATAGTTGTTTTGAGAGCCCCAGCGAGGCCCCGAGGGCACAGTTGTGCCAGGGCCCATTAAGAATTCTCTCTTTGGAATAAATGTTCCTGACAGAAACATGGTTGAAAGACTCAGCCGCAGTGGCGTTAGGCGTCCCACCTGGGTTCAAGATATGCTGTGCTAACAGGGAGGAAGCTAAGAGGGGAGGGGGGTAGCCATTATTTTAAAAGACACTTGGGAAATACTATCCTCACCGCTCTTAGAAATCCCACTTTTAGAAGTTGGCATTTCTGTGTGCTATGTGTCTGCCTGCCTGATGTGAATTGCATGTCTGGCTTGTGAGTGACAGGAGCTGAGAGGTGTGGGTGGCTCCAGGAGGGGCAGGATGAGTCAGAGCTAGGCTGAATGGGACACCTGAGCTGAGAGTGGTGGGAGGAGAAATCCCCTGACTCTGAATAGGATGGTGCTTCCCTAGTACAATGCTGGCTCCGCCCCCTGTGGTGTGTCTGATCACTGAGCCCCCACCTGACAAAGGGGAGAGGAGCTGGGCAAAACAAAGTGTATTCCAAATCCCCCCTAAACCAGTTCTGACTGGTATCCCCAAGCCCAGTGCTGTGACACAAAGGGAAATGTAGTATAAATATAGGGGCTGTGACCCCATGAAAATATTCAGTCTTGGTGTGCTGTTCCTGCTGGGGCGTGCTGCTGCTGGGGCCCAGGGGGGCTGCCATGAGGGCTTGCCTCCCTAGGGCCTGCCCTGCCCTTGGACCTGGAAGACCTTTTATTTTGGACCCTTTAGCTTTTCTTGACCTCCAGGACCTCTGGCTGCCTCTAGTGCTTTATAATTGCTTTTATTTTTACTTCCCCTGAAGAAGAAAAGCGTGGGTTGTGCAGCGCTGAGCTGCAGCCCTTTGGAGAGGGAATCCCCATCGTAGGCTGGTGCCCACCCCGCATTTTTCCTTACTTTCGCGGGTGCCCACCCCGCTTAGATGCAGCGTTTGCTTTTAATTGATGGCGGGTGCCCACCCCGCTTATGGTACTGTCTAGCGGGTGCCCACCGCTTTGTTTTTTTGTTTCACGAGCAGCGGGTGCCTACCCCGCATGGAGGATTTCATTTAAGCGTGCAGGAGCCCACCCCGCATTTGGTAATCTCCTAAAGAGCCGCCACGATCGAGCGCGGCGACCCGGAAGACAGGCGGCCTTGCCTGACTGTGGGCGGAGCTTAGCCCACATCCGGCGAGCAGGGAGAGGAAGTCCCGCCCGCCGGAGAGCCGTCAGGAGCCACCTTGAGAAGAGAGGAGGCCCGACAAGGACAGTCCCCGAGGAAGGGGGGCTTCCCTAAGTATGCCGCAGGCTGCCCAGAGCCCTGCGGGCTCCATTACGAAGTCCCGGTCTCAGAAGGGGGACCGGGCGAAGAGAAGCACCAGGAGGACCGGCGCCGAGGCGAGCCTACCCCAACAGAGCCCGGGTGAGTAGGGGCTTCATCCGTGTTGTGGTACCTTGAGAGGGCACAGTGTTGGTTCCCGTGTCCCGGCCTATTTCCTGAGCGGCCCCCGCCTGATAGGGGGTCGCTCCAACGAACGGGGCATATTTGTCTTAAAAGGGCCCCAGAGGGGCCTGTGCTGGTCCCCGTGCCCCTTCGAGTCTGGCCATATTTTCAGCTGCCCCGCTGGGGCCATAGTTGTTTTGAGAGCCCCAGCGAGGCCCCGAGGGCACAGTTGTGCCAGGGCCCATTAAGAATTCTCTCTTTGGAATAAATGTTCCTGACAGAAACATGGTTGAAAGACTCAGCCGCAGTGGCGTTAGGCGTCCCACCTGGGTTCAAGATATGCTGTGCTAACAGGGAGGAAGCTAAGAGGGGAGGGGGGTAGCCATTATTTTAAAAGACACTTGGGAAATACTATCCTCACCGCTACTTAAAATGGATATGATTGAAGGGCTCAACTTTTGTATCAAGATCAGCCCAATAACCGCCTTCGTAGGGCTCCTGATTTATAGACCCCCAGACTGTGTGACAAGTATGTACCTGGAATTGTGCAATTACATTGCCCAGAAATCGCTATTATATTCTAATTTCACTGCACTAGGGGATTTTAACCTGCATATGAATGATCCAAGATGTGTTCAGGCAACACATGTGGTCTCGTCCCTCTTGGATGCTCACCTGACTCAGCACGTGAAACTTCCCACTCATAAGGCAGGAAATACTCTTGACCTTGTGTTCTCAAATATTCCCTCTCTGAAAACGGACTCCCCAAGACAAATGGCTCGGACCGACCATTGCCTAATTCCATTTTCATTTAATGTGGAAAAACCCAGTCGGCAAGGGAGCACTCGCTTTTGTTTAAAGAGAAACTGGAAGAAGTTGACAGCGTGTAATGGATGTGGCTTCTCACCAATAAGCCACACCCAACCCCTGCACTTCCACCTGGGAGGCAAATATACCACTACACCTTTAAAAATATACTTTGAACAGCACTTCCTTTAGGCAAGGCAAGAAAACAAACCCAAATGTAGGTAAAGTAACACACACACACATTTATTAATGAACGGTAGGCCAACCAAACACTTTTAAATGAACAAGTAAAATAAAATGCAGTGACTCTCTTTCTTTTAGAATAAGGCTTTAACCCCTTGAGTGCCCCGCCCTTTCCCCGCCCTGTGCCGGCCCTTTCATTAGCGGGCGGGGTTCATGACGAGATAGTCTCGTCATGGGCACAGCGCAACCGCGGCCCATGACGAGACCATCTTGTCATGGGCACTCAAGAGGTAAAAGGCTTTCTGAGATGTCAAATGCACAAGATTCAAATATATGTAGCAAACTTATAATCTAAAGGCATGAATCAATAACTGAGCAAACTATAATCTAAATGGCATGAAACAATAATTATACTGATTAATAAACAAGCAATAACTGATATAAGATAAGATACACAGGATGTCCTGCAAGAGATCAGAAAGACATATATATATATATATACACAGTAGAGGATTACTCTGGATGTGCACCTCCCACACCACAAAGAAAACACCTCAAATGATCAAAGCCACTGGCCACATATTCCAATGGCAATAACCACAAAACGTAATACATCACCTAGCATCTTAGCCCACTTCCAACTGGGGGAGCCTTCACACAGCAGGGGATCAGAGCTTCAGAAACCAGGGTCACTCCGAAATAGACACGTCTGTCCTCGCTCGGATTCCAAACTCCCAGTTTCTCAGCCTGCAACCCTCAGCTTTAAACACACTAGAAGATTCGCGAAAGACCTCCTCCCACCGCCAGAGGAATTAGACCAGAACTGGCCAAGTTCCAAGCAAGCATCCTCGTGGCAGTAAGGAGCTATCAAGTCTCTTCCTCCATTCACACTTCTTCCAGCCTCTGTCTTGACGAAGCTCTCACAAGGTCTTCCACAGTACACTAAACAAAAACAATCACTCAGGAAAACCGCAAGACCTTGAATGCGAATAAACTAAACAACTTGCAATCACTGCTGTGCACGCAGCAGCAAGGCAGAGTCAGACATGAGGCCCTGTCAAAGGCAATAGTCAGCACCTATAATTCTCATGCACACAACTTACAAACACCACTGTGCACACATGAAAGTTTGAAGCAAGGTAAAGTCAGAAAGCAGGATGACATGAGGCCATGTCAAAGAAAGACAGCAAGATTACAGGATAGAAGAGAAGCAGATATATGCAGGACCATCCTACATTAAGGCTAGGGTAAAATAACACACTAAAGTCAGTTAAAATGGTGGCAGTCGGAGGTCATCATAGGGTGCCAGACTACAAGAGTGGCTCTCCCACTACACAGCGGAGGTCTTAGGCCCAGTTTTGCAGATCAGTCAACCTCCATTAACTAATGGCCTTAAATAAATGGATTTCCGAGGCGATGGAATCCACTGCCCCACCTACAGTCACTAAATCGATGAATTAATATTATTATTAGCATTTCTAGAGCGCGCGGCTACTACCAACGGAAGTGTTCCGGCGCTAGCATCCAACAAATTGAGGGGGGGAGATAAGCCTTGCCTTGCTAAAGTCCTTTCTCAAAAATCACACTGAAAGGGTCTCTTTACAACCTCATCAGTCCGAACCCAAACATTATGGTGTGGAGTTCCTCAGGGGTTGGCGTTGAGCCCGCTCCTCTTTAATATATACCTGGCCTCATTGTTCTCACTAATAGCCAACTAGGGCGTGAAGGAGATATCATATGCCGACGACTCACAGTTGGTATTTTCTTTTAAAGATCAGTCAGCCGATTCTTTTAAGAATTTTAAAGGCTGTCTGAAGGACATCGCTCTTTGGATGAATAACAACAAACTTAAACTCAATGCAGAGGAAATGGAGGTGTTGTTCTTCGGCAAGATCCAGCAGCGGATCTGTGGTGGCCAATGGAAATGGGTTCCCTGCCCGTTCCAGCAGGCACAGAAAAAAATTTGGGAGTAAAGTGGGAGGCAGATCTCTCTTTTTCAGCACAGATACAGCAAGTGACAGCTTCTGTTTCAGCAAGCTGAGACACCTGCGGCAATTCCTACATTTGCTGCTGGAGGATTACTGCCGGGTCACAATCCATGCCACTGTGACATCTAGGCTGGACTATGCTAACGGCCTATATTTGGGCTTGCTAGCGTACGTTATCAAAAAACTACAGATGGTACAGAATGCGGCTGTGAGACTGATTAGACGTGTTCCATTTCGTCATCACATCTCTTCGAATATTAAAGAGCTTCACTGGCTGCCGGTGGCAAAAAGAATTGAGTTCAAGGCCCTAACCTTAGCATTCCGGTCATTCCAAGGGAAGTGTCCCAGTTACTTGAGACAACGGTTGTGCATCTACAAACAGAATCGCGCATTGAGGTCCAACTCTCAAAATCTGCTTTGTGTTCCGCGAGTTAGGAAAGCGCGCCTTGGCGGCAGATCTTTTACAGTAGGGGTGTCTAAGCTATGGAAGTCCCTGCTTAACCGCATGGGTCTGATCGAGTCAGAACCACTATTTAGAAAAGCTGTAAAAACATGGCTTTTCAGTCTAGTTTAATTTCTCTTAGGGTTCTGGTAATGTGCGGCATGGCTGCGCGCCGTCTATTGTCTTTAGCACCGGGACACCTCTGCTGGAGGTAGCTGTTCGCACTCTGCAAATGTCGAAATTATTATTATTATAGATGTGTTATGTCTGCATGGATAGATGGGTTATGGCTGCACTTATAGATGGGTTATGGCTGCACTTATAGATGGGTTATGGCTGTATGGATAGATGGGTTATGGCTGCACAGATAGATGGGTTCTGGCTGTATGGATAGATGGGTTAAGGTTGTACTGATAGATGGGTTATGCTGTATGGATAGATGGGTTATGGCTGTACGGATAGATGGGTTATGGCTGTACGGATAGATGGGTTATGGCTGTATGGATAGATGGGTTATGGCTGTATGGATAGATGGGTTATTGATGTATGGATAGATGGGTTATGGCTGTATGAATAGATGGGTTATGGATAGATGGGCTATGAGTTATGGTTAGATGGGTTATGAATAGGGGTGGGTGATAAATTCCGCTCCGCTGGTGAAGTTGGAGTTTTGGCTGGCTACTCTGGGCAAATTCCAGCAGCTCTGGCAGTCATGACCATTCGCGGTGAGAAAGCTGCTGCTCGAGTAGAATATCGACGCGAGCAGCAGTGAAACCAGCTTGAGAAGCGGAAGCGGTGCCCTCCGGCACTTCATGCGGTGCCGGTCGCTCAGATTTTCCAGTTTGGAACAAGCTCCCGGCGCCAAAAATCAGCTCTAGCAGTGATGGTTGGATGGGTAACTAGGTTATGAATGTATCGCTAGATGGATAGATGGGTTATGGATGACTGGATAGATAGATGGGTTTTAGATGCATTGTGGGATGAATAGATGAGTTTTTGATGGATGGCTGGATGGATGAATGTTTTATCAATGCATGGGTGATTGGATAAATGGGTTATGGATGCCTGGATTGATTATGGATGCATGGCTGGATGGATAAATGGGTTATCGATACATCGCTGGATAGATAGATGGGTTATGAACAACTGGATAGATAGATGGGTTTTGGATGCATGGCTCGAAGGATAGATGGGTTATGGATGAATGGCTGGATGGATAGATGAGTTATTGATGGGCGGCTGGATAGATAGATGATTTATCAATGCATGGGTGATTGAATAAATGGGTTATGAATGACTGGATGGGTAGATGGGTTATGGATGCATGGCTGGATGGATAAATGGGTTATCGTGACATCGCTGGATGTATAGATCTGTTATGAATGACTGGATGGATAGATGGGTTTTGGATGCATGGCTGGAAGGAAAGATGGGTTACGGATGAATGGCTGGATGGATAGATGAGCTATTGATGTGTGGCTAGATGGATAGATGATTTATCAATGCACGGGTGATTGGATAAATGGGTTATGAATGACTGGATGGATAGATGGGTTATGGATGCATGGCTGGATGTATAAATGGCTTATCGCTACATCGCTGGATGTATAGATGGGTTATGAATGACTAGATGGATAGATGGGTTTTGGATGCAATGCTGGAAGGATAGATGGGTTATGATGAATGGCTGGATGGATAGATGAGTTATTGATGGGTGGCTGAGTGGATACATGATTTATCAATGCATGGGTGACAGGATAACTGGGTTATGAATTACTGGATGGATAGCTGGGTTATGGATGCATGGCTGGATGGATGAATGACTTATGGATACATCGCTGGATGGGAAGGTGGGTTATGAATTGCTGAATGGATAGATGAACTATGGATAAATGGCTGGATGGATAAATGGGTTATGAATGCATTGCTTGATGGATAGATGGGTTATGAATGGCTTGATGGATAGAAGAGTTATGGTTGAATAGCTGGATGGACAAATGGGTTATGGATGGATGGCTGGGTGGATAGGTGGGTTAAGGATTCATGGTTGGATAGATGGTTATAGATGCATAGATTGGTTATGGATACAGGGCTGGATGGATAAACGGGTTATGGAGGTATGGCTGAATGGATAGATTGGTTATGGATGTAGGGCTGGATGGATAAATGGGCTATGAATGGATGGGTAGATAGATTATGGCTGGATAGGTGGATGGGTGGGAAATTGATGGATAATTAACTGAAGATGGATGGGTGGATGAGTGGATGGATGGGTGTTGGAGGGATGGCTATTTAGAAAGAAAGGTATACATATGACAAGGTACAAGTAGAAACCTAATGTAAATGATTAAAATAATTGAGAAAAGGAGATAGAGATACGAAAAACAATTGAAAGGTGACATTTCCCGGTGGTGAGCAAGAGGGGTTTTACTGAGCATAGATGGGTTTCAGGATGGGCTTCTTATGAACTATGTGAGAAAGTGACTTTAGTGCAGCTGGAAGTATTGTTTCATTCTTTGTGGGGGTCATCCCCACCCCTAAATTAGAAGATCAACTGACCCCTGTGGTCCAATGGTGCCTGAGAATGGTCTGTCCAACATGGCCCTCGGTTTTTCCACACAGGAGACGCGCTGCTGTGTTACCGCTACGAAGTGTCCTACCCCTTCAACAAGATCACGTCGAAGTGCCCCCCAGTGAGGATGCTGTGCCAAGAGAATGAAACATGCGCCTCGTACACCATGACAACCTGTAAGTACTTGCCCCTGGCCCTGGGGTGCCTTCTATGGCACTGTGGTGGGCCTCATGCACTAGATTCAGCTCCAGCCGGAGGAAGGGGAGAACTATTAATTTCGATGGCCTAATAGTTTGATTATATCGAGTGACATTTGGCCAACCATTTGGGCTGGAACAATACAGACGTAGTGGTTAATTTGTAAAAAGAAATAAGTGCCAACGCTCTTGTCAGGAGACCACTGCACCTTGCACCACACATTGCGCCTGCAAGTGCTGACAATGATAGTAACAACACAACTACTAACTGTCACATTCATACAAATGTGACAATTCCGACTATTTCAGACCCCCAAAGCTATTAGAATGGCTTGTGCGGCACGTAAGAGTACTTTTGAATGCATATTGAATTAATAACGAACTGTTGTGGTCATCTCTTAACTAGCCAGACAGTGCCACCTTGTGTCAGACTGCCACAAAAGTAGGCGTTGGAAATTAAGTGCTGGAGCCGAGCATTGGAAACCACATGCTCAAATTAAGCACTGGTGTGGTTGGGTGTCAGATTTGCTTGCTTGGCCTCAGACTGTGAGGCAATGTCTTTTTTTTAACACAAAGAGGAAGGTTTCTCAACGCCAGCGGTAGCGACTATCCGCAACCACCCGCATTGAGAAATATCACCTGTAGGTGGTCTAGAGTAAGATTTTTCTTGTTGGATGTTAGAAATGGGATTTTTGGTAGGCTAGAGCATATGCCAAAGCCAGGCAGAAACCATCACTCTAGTCAGGATAAGGGAGTTACACTCCTAAAATAACCCCTGCTCACCCCCTTGGTAGCTTATCACTAGCAGTTAGGCTTATCTTAGAGGCAGTGTGTAAAGCATTTCACATAACCAACAGTAATACAGTGTAAGCACTACAAAAGGACACCACACCAGTTTAGAAAAATATCCAATATTTTTATATACTTAAGACAAGACTAAAAACAATAAAAATCCACAATGCAGCACTTAAAAATCTTCAGTTATCAAAATATGCTTGAAAGACCGTTCCTTGATGTCGATAGATCCGTCTGGGGTTATCACGGCGTTGTGACAAACAAATCCAAACAGTTCTGGCTGACCGCGGCGTTGCAGGCCAGCTACGGTGTCGGGAAGACTCGCAAACAGTACCTTTTAGAAATGCAGAGCGTCGGTGACCTCTCGTTGAGCTTCCTAAAGCTTGGCGTCCGCAGGCGTCGGTTAAAGAGGTCGGGGCAGGAGTCATCTGGCCCTCGATGTCACACGCGTTGCAGATCGAACTCCTCTCTGTAGAAGTTAGGAGCGCTGGCGTCGGTAGGTATCGGGTGCTACAGTGTGAAGTACAGCAGTGCGGCGTGCGGTGCCCTCAGGTCGCGGTGCGAACAGCGGCTCGTGGCAACGTCAGATGGCTTTGTCGGTGAGACCAGGGTCACAGTGTGAAGTGAATGCAGTACTCGTCGCGGTGCTGCCAGGTCGCGGTGCGAGCAGCGGCATCGTCAATGCTGAAGTGCTGTTGTCGGCTGATGAACTGGAGTCGATGGCGCCAGCAGGCCAAGGCTGCTGTGCAGGATGAGGGCGGTGCGTTGTGTAACTTTACGAGCAGTGCCCTCGAAACACGATGCAAGTAGCGGCGTCAATTTCGGTATGGAGTGGTGGCGTCGGGGATACCAAGGCATCGTGGTGAAGCAAGGCGGTGCAGAGTACGTTGCACACAGGTCGCAGTGCGAGCAGCGACTCGGTGGCGGCATCAACAGGAGGCGTCGGTGAGACCAAGGTCGCGGTGCGGTATTGCGGCGGTGCCCTCTGCGGTGCCTTCAGGACATGGAGTCGGCAGTGGCGTCATAGAAGTCATCGGGTTGCTTTTCCTCTATTGCAGCACAATACACAGGGACCCCAGTGCTGAGGGCAGAAGAGCTTGAAGTCTTTACTGTTCCTGAGACTTCTTGAACAGGGGGCAAGCTCTACCTCAAGCCCTTGGAGAAACTCACAAAGCAGATTGCAGAAAATTCAGTCCAGTACTTTCACTGCCCAAGACAGAAGCAGCCACTGCAGGCCAACATAGCAAAGCACACAGCAAAGTGGTAGTTCCTCCTCACAGCTTCTCTGGCTCTTCTTCTTGGCAGTCTCCTTGGTCCAAAAGAGTTCTAAAGTTCAGGGGTCTGGGCCCCAATATTTATATCCCCAAATCCTTTGATCTCTTAGGCAGAGAGTGTCTGTGCCCAGCCAGAACCAGTTCTGCCTTTTCTGGTGTGACTTCCTGGCAGGAGGTGGAGACGGCATGGTCAGAAACAGACCAGGCCCTTTGAGGTGCAAGGAATTCTCCTCCCCCTTCCCCCATTGCTGCCCAGGTCTATTCAGCCCTTTCCTGACCCACCTAGACTATCTGGAGCCACTCCTGCTCCCCAGCCTTCTGTCATACAAAACCCAGACAGGAAATCTACATTCCAGCAGAGGCACATGGGATGACTGAGCAAGAAAATACCTACTTTCTAAAAGTGGTATTTTCAAACACAGAATGTAAAAATCACCTTCACTAAAAGATGCATCTTTAGATTCTGAGTTCAGGCATACTAAACTTTATTTTCCTACCTAATTCCCCGGGCCAGTTATGTTTATAAGATGTTATAAACAAACTCCCCATTCTGTCCTATGGGGAACAGGTAGACTTACAATAGCCAAAACCGAAATTGGCCGTAATTCACTATCAGGACATACCACACACACCAGGGAATGTCCTACCTTTCACATACACTGCACCCTGCCCACAGGGGTGCCTTGGGCCTACCTTAGGGGTGGCTGACATGTAAGTATAGGGAAGGTTAGGGACTGGCAAGTGTGTGCACTGGCCAAGTCGACATGGCATTTACAAACTGCGTGCAGACTCCACAATGGCGGGCCTGAGTTACCTTTTCAGGGCTACTCACGTGGGTGGCACAATAAGTGCTGCAGGCCCACGAGTAGCAGATGATTCACGGGCCCTGGCACACTCGGTGAAAGTTACTAGGGACTAACAAGTAAATCAAATATCCAAACGTGGAAACACCAATCCATAACACAATTTACCACAGGAGCACTTGCACTTTACCACTGATTAGCAGTGCGAAAAGTGCGCAGAAACGCTACGCCAGCAAAAACAGAGTCAAAACCGGGAGGTCAGAAAGCAAAAAACTCAGGGAAAACACGCCAAAAGATGCCAAGTCTAACACTTGCGATCGCCAACTTAACAGCGAGCGAGGAAGAAACTCCGCGGAGCGCGGAGTAGGAGAGATTCCGTAAACTCCATGAGCAGAGCGTAATTTCACACCCAAGCCAAGCGCTAAGTGTTTTTCTGAGAATCACAGACTATTGAGCCGAGGGTGGTATTTAAACCTGGATGCCCGTTCCAAAGTCTGCAGCTGTAGTCTCAGATCTCATCCTGGCTCAGGAACTCGACCTACTTATCTACATTGAAACCTGGCTCAATGACTCCTTTGACCCCATCCTCCACATCCTCGTCCCGCCCAGCCACAACATTATCAGACTCGACCGAGTTAAGAAAACGGGTGGTGGCATAGCCTGTATCCACCACAGCTCTCTCTCAGAAAAACAATCCCCCTCACCTAATCTTTCATCCTGTGAATATCTTTCCCTTGATATAACTATCAAACATAGACCCATATGTAGCCTGCACATCTTCTATCACCCGCCGGGAGACAACCTCCGGTTTATTGAACAAACTATGGAAACCATCTCCTCCAACATGAGACGACACTCCCCTCAGATGTTCCTTGGAGACTTCAACCTCAACTGGAATGATCCACATGATCAGGCAGTTAATAGTCTCAAAAACTTCATCAGCGATCTCCACCTGTCCCAAATCTGTGACACTCCCACGTACAATCTTGGCTCGACCCTAGACCTAATCATCGCCAATCCAAAATCCATTCAACTCGACTCTATTCTCCCCTGCAACTGGTCTGACCATCACTACATCACCTTCCGTATCCTAGAAAGCTGGAACTCCAAAAGATCACAACCACTTAAACATAAACAGTGGAAAAGATCTCTACATAATACCAACATAAATGAACTCATCTCGCACTGCAATATCTCCCTTCGGCCCCCTGCTAACCTAGACAACGTTCACGAGGACAAACGCAGCCTTAGATTAGCTGAACGCGCATGGCGATCAACTCCATCAGCTGAGCTACTAAAAACTCTTAGGCTAAAAAGGAGCAGATACAATAAACTCGTCAGAACGGCTGAAGCAAATTTCTTAAAAACCCAACTTGACAAAGCTAAAAACCACCCCAAAAGACTCTTTGAGCTGATTAAGTCACAATCTAATAACACTTCTGGGCAATCACCTCACATCTCCCCCGGTCCTCAACCGAACTGTGATGCCGTTGCTGACTTCTTCCTCGCTAAGGCGAATAAGATCGAATCTGACCTCAAATTGGCTCTCATCAAACTCGCTCCCTCACCGAATTATCCTGAGCCCTCCCTCCCCGCCTCCCCTCCTATGCTGTCCTTTCTCTCCCCTAAAAACAACGCCTCTTGGAGCCAATTCACACCCACATCGAAACTGTCATCCTCAGCATTCTTTTGACCCTGAAACCCTCTAATCACTTCAATGACCCCCTCGCCCCCAACTTCTATAAAGATATGGTTGGAACACTAGTCCCGCTCTGGTCTAAGATCATCAATGCCTCGCTGTACCAAGGGGAGATCCCGGACTGCCTGAAGGCGGGCCTAGTTCTCCCTATTCTTAAAAAACTCACGGCTGACTCAGATGACCTGAGTAATTATCGACCAATCACAAACATTCCTACTCTGGCTAAACTCCTCGAGAAATCTGTACATGATCAACTGCGCAAACACATTGACCAATTCCAACTCCTCGACCAATACCAATCGTGCTTCCACTCTGGACACAGCACGGAGACGGCTATCACTCATATAGTGGATGATGCCCTCTCTATGCTTGACCAGAACAAAGCTTGCCTTCTAATACTACTCAATCTCTCATCTGCTTTTGACACGGTCAAACAAACCTACTTAACCTCTTGGAATGTAGGATGGGACTCTCAGGCACTGTCCTTAAATGGTTTACCTCCTTCCTCAACAACAGAACACAAAGAGTCAAATCCAATCAAACTCTATCCAACTCTAGTCCCTGCACACTTGGTGTCCCACAAGGTTCCTCACTCTCCCCCACACTCTTCAACCTTTTCATGGAACCGCTGACTGTAATCCTCAAAAACTCCAACATCCAATACCACATGTACCCGGATGATACCCAACTGTCCATGAAACTATCTTCACCAGAAGATATCCAATCTCTCAACGGAACCCTGCACAAAACCTTAAACTGGTTAACCTCCAACCACCTCAAACTAAACGCCCTTTAAACTGAATTCCTCCTCATCTCACCCATCAGGCAAACCCCCACTGTAATGAACAGGGAGGGGCTGTGGTCTGTCGGCTAGACTGCTGACTTTGGTGCTGCAAACTAGGGTTCGAGCCTCGGGGTCACGTCCACATCCTGTGATTCTGGGCAAATCACTTAATCCCCCCGTGCCTGAATGTGTAATGTAATTAGGGTGCTCGTGTAAAGTGCTCCAATACCTTCGGGTCGAGTTCGCGCTATATAAATATGCAAAAAAAAACTTCCTCACTAACCTCACCACTGTCAACTGCACACCACACATCATTGACTTCACTAAATCATTGGGTGTTGTCCTAGATAAGAATCTAAACATCCAAGACCACATTAGAGCATCGACCAAATGAGCGAACTACCATCTAAGCATACTAAGACAACTCAAACCATACCTCCAACAAGAGGACTTCAAATCGGCGGCGGCAGTGCCACTCTATGTGGTCTCCCCAAACTCAGCCTAGCCCCATTCAGAGCATCTCTGAATGCTGCGACTAGACTTATCACTGGCTCCAAGAAATCCAACCACATTTCACCAAACCTGAAATCACTCAACTGGGTCCCGCTCGAGGCAAGGATACAATTCAAAATTGCATGTATGACCCATAGAGCACTACACTTCAACACCCCTCTATACCTGAAAAATAAGCTTGAACTATCTGGTAGTGCTCGATCATCAAGAAGCACCAGCACTCTGCTCCTTAAGCCAAAGAAATTAAAAAAATTGAAAGCCTACAAACGCACTTTCCCTGGCTCTGCCCCGAGAATCTGGAACTCCCTACCTGTTGACACAAGACTGATTCCATCAACCTTTGCCTTCAAAAGGGAAGTGAAGGCTCTACTGATGAACAATTTGCTTAACTAGTATCCAATCCCCCTCACCGCACTGCCTGTTTTAGCGTAATGTGCTACCAACTGGCCTATGCTACCTGGCCCTGTAGGATGCGTTATTACTGTTTCCAAGGTAACTTGTCGTAACTGCTACCTGGCCTATATCATGGCCTACTTTCGCCCGTATCAATGTTGCTCCTGATGTATATTGCCTAATAGTCTTATCGACCTGTATCCGCCTCAACCCGCATGTAAAGCACTCTGATACCCGCTTGGGTCATGTTCGCGCTATACAAAACTTTTAATAAATAAGACATATCTCCTCAGGTGAGATGAGCCACAGGTCAGGTGGATGACCATGCGTAAATGCGAGCAGTCAACTTTTGGCTTGATCAGGCTCAAGAAAGTCAGGGGGGGGGATATTTATTTATGCTATTTAAAAGCAGTTTTGTTTAGCGCAGAGTGACCCAAAGGGTAACTGAGTACTTCACATAAGAACAATTTCACACATGTAGGAAAAGCTGTGCTTTGTGCTAAATAATGAAATTAGTTTAAAATAATTACCATTATAACATAAAATCACAGAACCATCAGACATTACATTCATAGGGAGCAGCAGTGTCATAGGGTGGGATAAATATATATAGGGTATAAAGCTTTAGAATATTTTTAAAAACAGTACCCATTTCCAGATATCACAGAGTTTGTGAACTTTTATGATTGGACACAATGCTGAAACAAGAAGATTCTCAACTGGAAAAGGTGAAAGGAGGAATTGTTAGAATTAATACAGAGAACATGTTTTGACCTCTAGGTACAGTTTCTGAGAAGGATACATTTAGGGACTTCTTTTCCTTGAATCTTGGTGTTTCCAAGAGTTGGTTGTGCTGGCTCTGATGGATGCGTTGTCAACCGGAAATAGTCAGCTGTAGCTAGTTAGCGTTCCAAAAACATGACGTGCCATACATTGGGTGGATCAGGGGCTGGCAGTGGCTTTGTGATTTCCAATATTGAGACCCACAAAGGTGACCTTTTGTGCCTAGTTGCAATCCTGCTAGATGGCACTTGAGTGTTCTGCCATGTGTGGACCCGCTGTGCCGCCTGTGCCAGCGTTCCTTATGCCACTAGTTGGGCATAGGCTGGCTTCGCCCATGCTGTAATAATCCATCTGGAGACCTAGTGGCCGCTCCATTTCTAGCCTGACCACGATTGGGTTATTTTCTATTTTTTTACGCATTTATTAAATTACATATTTATTCATTTATTTAAGGGTCTTCATACAGCCACATTAGAACCTCTAGTGGGCCACAGATAACCCCAATTGGGACCAATTTAGGATCTTATCTATTATTGTAGTTCATCAGGCCACATTTACAAGACCTCATTGTATGAATCTCATGGCCATTCCAGAAAGACACCGCGTAGGTATGGAAGCAGGAAAATAATCTATAAAATAAATAGCTAGATGAAAAGAAGAGAGCAGAGAAGTCCTAAAATAGAAAAAACCCAGAGCCAGTCTTGAAATTTTAAGGCGTACCAGGTATCTTTTTAGGTCGAGCCTAGTGGCAGCGCACATACGCTGCTCGCTCTGGTAGACTGCTGTAGAAGAGTATGGGAGAGAAGCTGCACACACTCTCCTCCCAAATTTTTCATTGGCTTGTGTCATTGTCTTTCGTAAATGCTGCCATCGGAATTGTTGATAGGCTTGTTAGTCCCTCCTTAGTACGGCCTTGTCTTCATTTGTACTCTCCCATGGCGACTGGCCCTTTTACCTGTTATTTAGTCTGTAAGCAATATTTACTTTATTGAGTTTCTCTTACTGCAGGCCGGACATGCGCTGCTTCAGCGGAAACCACTAAGTCATGTGAATTCCAGGCAGCACATAATCCTGTGCTAATGGGCTGAAGCTGACAACAGCACATCTGTGTTACATGTCATCTGTACTAAACAGACCCTCCAGGATTTCGCGGTTTGCCTCGAAATCGGCACTTTTGCAAAAATGCTGCTATTTTTATAAAAGTGCCCGCGAAATCGGCACGTTTGTACATAAACCGCGATTTTTACATAAGTGCCCGCGAAAATGAAGGAATGCATTACTTTGTACTTCATAGTGAATCTAACAGGTCAAATATTACCCGTAGGAGTCATTTCACTGGCACAGAATACATAAACCCATTTACAGAACTTCCTGGCATCGACAAATATGACCTTTCAGGCTACACAACTATGTTCTCTATTTCCATGAATTTGCCATGCTATAAATTATTGGGACTAAACTGATACCTGGCAAGGGTCTCAGGACGCATAGCAGCAGGTACATTACCCTCCAAACTATAATACTCAGATTGGAGTACTGGCCTGCTGGGTACACACAGATACTTCTGCAGTTGCATTAAAGAGGTATGCTGTATGAGTGAGAATAGACCTGGCAACGTGCAGATTGCAGAAACATCTCTGTTGGAAGTGCATTAATCCATCAATCAATTGTATTGGAAACTTGGACCTGCAGGTTACACACAAATCTATGTGGGAGGTGCCAAACCTCCGAGTTATCTTATTGAAGTTTAACGAGTATCTTTCTGTAGGTTGCATGGTTCTTGCAATATGAGTTCACCTCAAGGGGCTACTACTAGTTTATCCAAACGCCGCAACACTAGAATGTCAATGCACAGTGCCCGGTAATATAAATGAGAACTGTGAGGGCCCTGTACAGCCCAGATTGTCATTTTGATTTCTGCACGAACTCCAGATTATTTAAGAGTCAGAATTCTGAGCCCCAGGCTAGTTTTGGCATGTTAAACCTGCCACAATTTACCAGGAGGAAAAACGCACAGTGATTACCATCGATATGCAGCGACATCTACATGTTATGCCTCATGCCCAAATAAAAAGTTACGAACAGGAGGTATTTCATGACCACAGTAAAGTCCTCGCGTCAAGGTGACAGTATTTACCGGATCAAGTAAATGACTTAACTGTACACAAGACACTTGTAGTTGAGGCTTCTGTGTGTTAGTAGTCAAAAATAAGTGCAGGCAGTATGAACCCGCACTGCAGAGCTTAATTTCTAATAAAAAAAAAGAATAAGTGCCAGGGCACTTCCGCTTGCACTGCCCATTTTCACTGTCAATTTCAGTAACAGCATAACTAATAAGTCACTCTCCTACAAGTGTAACAATTCTGATAATTTCAGGACCCCAAAGTTAAAAGAATGGATTTGGCAGCAGGTATTAGTCATTCTTAATGCGCAATCAGAGTGGTAATTGCAATACTGACACTGCTGGATGCAGCGTTTACTGAGCACGCGATTTCTGCACAATTTCTAACGCGTGGCGCGTGCCCGTTAAGCTGCAGCAGATTTCACTGGGAAAAAATTATATATGCAAAATCTGCATGGTGCACTGCCTCTAGGGCTGGGTAGTGCAAAATGTGCCATACCAAGCCACTGGTGACGTTTGGTACTTGCAATTAAGAAAAAAACACATTTCCTTCACTCAGTGTTCAGAATTACAAGCTGCCCTGGTGGTACCAATGAGGACTCATTTGAAGCGTCACGCCCAGTCACAGGTCCAGGAAGCGGGATACAGTCTTTCAAATGTCTCCCTCTCTCACTCGGTGTGCCGATTACAAGAATGGGCTAAGCAAATGGAGGATTGCATTTCCAAGGGATAGCAGCCTTCACCTGTGGGCTCCTTCCTCTGTTACATATCCCAGATTGCCTATTTCCAAGTGGAATACTCTGCTAAAAGAGTTTCCATTGTTTTGAAGCTGAAAATGGCTGATTATGAGTAAAATAAAGTGCCGCAAAAATGCCGCTAAATTTCCATATTTGTGCCACTAAATTTTCATATTTGTGCCGCTAAATTTACTAATCCATGCCACAATGTCCTCGGGGGTCTGACTAAAGCCACCTGACGGGTTGTTTTCAAAAGCCTGTTTTATTACCGCCACCATCAATACCACCACCTCCACCAACACTACCATCACCAATACCACCACCACAACCAATACCACCACCACCACCAATACCACCGCCACCAATCACACCACCAACAATACCACCACCATCAACACCACCAATACCACTACCAACACCACCAATAGCATCACCACCACCAATACCACCACCACTAATACCACCTTTACCAATACCACCCCCACCAAGATCACCACCACCAATACCACCACCACTAATACCACCACCAATACCAACACCACCAATAACACCACCACCAATAATACCACCACCAATGCCAATACCACCACCAATACCACCAAATTTATATGCAAATTGGGGTGTCAAGGCAATTTCCTACGCTGATGACACCCAGCTGGTTTTCCCATTTAAGGATAGGTCGGCAGACACTTTTATGAACTTTAAGGGCTGCCTACAAGATATAGCGCGCTGGATGAATGCTAATAAATTAAAGCTTAATGCCGAAAAAACAGAAGTTCTGTTTTTCGGCAGTGGCTTAGCTCCAGATCCAGTATTGTGGTGGCCATCAGAGATGGGATCACCACCAATACCGGGTTCGTGCGCCAGGAATTTGGGTGTGAAATGGGAAGCAAATCTCTCCTTTTCTGCTCAAATTAAGCAGGTTTCGTCTGTCTGTTTTAGCATAATGAAAAATCTACGGAGAATCCTCCATTTTTTACCTGAGGATTGCCGGAAATCCATAGTACATGCTACAGTCACGTCCAGGCTGGACTATGCCAATAGTCTATATCTTAGCCTCCCCAAATATGCTATAGGACGTCTCCAAATGATTCAGAATGCGGCTGCGAGACTGGTGCTACGAATACCTTTCAAACACCATGTCTCTCCGTATTTGAAGAAGCTCCACTGGTTGAAGGTGGAGAAGCGAATCCAATTCAAGGCCATGATTCTGGCGTATCGAGCCTTGAATGGAAACTGTCCTAATTACCTTAAGCAAAGACTGAGCATATATAAACAAAATCGGGTGCTACGATCTAATTCTCAGACTCTTTTACAGGTCCCTCGCTTTGTGAGGTCCCGTTTGGGGGGGAGGACTTTCACAGTGGGTGCAGCATTACTGTGGAACAGCCTTCCTGAACTCCTGCGGAAGGCAAACATTGAATCTAGTTTTAGAAAAACTTTGAAAACATGGCTTTTTTAGTTTTTATTCCCCGTTGGTTGCAACTCAGCTGCTTTCAGCGCCGGGACACCCCTATTTGGGGTAGCCGTGCGCTCTATAAACTGTATTAATAATAATAATAATAAATTTACCACCACCAATACCACCACTAATACCACCACCAATACCATCACCAGTACCACCACCACCAATACCACCACCACCAATACCGTCACCACCAATACCTCCATCACCACCAATACCACCACCACCAATACCAATACCACCACCACTAATACCACCAATACCACCACCACCACCACCACTAATACCACCACCACCAATGTCCCCACCACCAATACCACCACCACCAATACAACCACAACCAATATAACCAACAATACCACCACCAATACCACCACCAATACCATCACCAATACCACCATCAATACCACCATTAGTACCACCACCAATACCACCACCACCAACAATACCACCACCACTAATACTACCACTACCACCACCCCCAAAACCACCACCACCAATACCACCACCACCAATACCACCCCAACCAGTACCAATACCACCACCAATACCAATACCACCACCAATACCACCATCAAGACCACAACCACCAATACCACCACCATCCCCAAAACCACCAATACTAATACCACCACCTCCAATGCCACTACCAATACCACCAATACCACCACCACCAAGATCACCACCACCACCTATACCACCACCACTAATACCACCACCAATGCCAATACCACCACCAATACCACCGCATTTACCACCACCAATCCCCCAGCACCAATACCAATACCACCACCACCAATACCACCACCAATACCACCACTAAGACCACCACCTCCACCAACACTACCACCACCAATACCACCACCACAACCAATACCACCACAAATACCACCACCACTGCCAATACCACCACGTCCAATCACACCACCCAATACCACCACCAACACCACCAATACCACTACCAACACCACCGATACCATCACCACTACCAATACCACCACCACCAATACCACCACCAATACCACCACCACCAATACCACCCTCACCAATACAACCCCCACCAAGATTACCACCACCACCACCAATGCCACCAATACCACCGCCACCAATACCACCACCACTAATACCACCACCAACACCAACACCACCAATAACACCACCACCAATAATACCACCACCAATGCCAATACCACCACCAATACCATCACCAATACCCCCACCACCAATACCAATACCACCACCTCCACCACTAATACCACCACCAATACCACCACCAACAATACCACCACCACTAATACCACCAATACCACCACCACTAATACCACCACCACCACCAATGTCACCAACACCAATACCACCACCACCAATACCACCACAACCAATATTACCACCAATACCACCACCATCACCACCAATACCATCAGCAATACCACCATCAATACAACCATCACCATCCCTACCACCACCACCAATACCACCACTACCACCACCCCCAAAACCACCACCACCAAGGTCACCACCACCGCCAATACCACCACCACCACCAATACGAACACCACCACCACCAATGCCAATACCACCACATTTACCACCACCAATACCACCACCACCAATACCACCACCAATACTACCACTAATACCACCACAAATACATCCACCACCAATATCACCACCAACTCCAATACCACCACTACCACCAATACCACCACCACCACCAATACCAATGCAATCAATACCACCACCACCAATACCATCACCACCAATACCATCACCACCAATACCACCACCACCAATACCACGAATACCTCCACCACCACCAATACCACCACCACCAATAACACCACCACCACCAATACCACCACAACCAATATTACCACCAATACCACCACCAATACCACCACCATCACCACCAGTACCACCACCAATACCACCATCACCACCAGTACCACCACCAATACCACCACCAATATCACCACCAACAATACCACCAACACCAATACCACCACCACCACCACCCCAATACCACCACCACCACCACCCATATGACCACCACCAGTACCAATACAACCATCAATACTACCACCAATACCACCACCAATACCACCACTAATACCACCACCACCAATACCACCAATACCACCACAAATACCAATACAGCCAATACCACCACCACCAATACCACCACTAGTAATACCATCAATACACCACCACCGATACCACCACCAATACCAATACCACCACTACTAATACCATCAATACACCACCACCAATACCACCACCAATACCAATACCACCACTACTAATACCACCACCACCACCAATAACACCACCACCACTAATACCACCACAACTAATATTACCACCATTACCACCACCACCAATATCACCAACCAACAACACCAACACCAATACCACCACCACCACTACTAATACCATCAATACACCACCACCGATACCACCACCAATACCACCACTACTAATACCACCAATACCACCACCACCACCACCACCAATAACACCACCACCACTAATACCACCGCATTTACCACCACCAATCCCCCAGCACCAATACCAATACCACCACCACCAATACCACCACCAATACCACCACTAAGACCACCACCTCCACCAACACTACCACCACCAATACCACCACCACAACCAATACCACCACAAATACCACCACCACTGCCAATACCACCACGGCCAATCACACCACCCAATACCACCACCAACACCACCAATACCACTACCAACACCACCGATACCATCACCACTACCAATACCACCACCACCAATACCACCACCAATACCACCACCACCAATACCACCATCACCAATACAACCCCCACCAAGATTACCACCACCACCAATGCCACCAATACCACCGCCACCAATACCACCACCACTAATACCACCACCAACACCACCAATAACACCACCACCAATAATACCACCACCAATGCCAATACCACCACCAATACCATCACCAATACCCCCACCACCAATACCAATACCACCACCTCCACCACTAATACCACCACCAATACCACCACCAACAATACCACCACCACTAATACCACCAATACCACCACCACTAATACCACCACCACCACCAATGTCCCCAACACCAATACCACCACCACCAATACCACCACAACCAATATTACCACCAATACCGCCACCATCACCACCAATACCATCACCAATACCACCATCAATACAACCATCACCATCCCTACCACCACCACCAATACCACCACTACCACCACCCCCAAAACCACCACCACCAAGGTCACCACCACCGCCAATACCACCACCACCAATACGAACACCACCACCACCAATGCCAATACCACCACATTTACCACCACCAATACCACCAGCACCAATACCAATACCACACCACCAATACCACCACCAATACTACCACTAATACCACCACAAATACATCCACCACCAATATAACCACCAACTCCAATACCACCACTACCACCAATACCAATGCAATCAATACCACCACCACCAATACCATCACCACCAATACCACCACCAATACCACCACCACCAATACCACGAATACCTCCACCACCACCAATACCACCACCACCAATAACACCACCAATACCACCACAACCAATATTACCACCAATACCACCACCACCAATACCACCACCACCACCAGTACCACCACCAATACCACCATCACCACCAGTACCACCACCAATACCACCACCAATATCACCACCAACAATACCACCAACACCAATACCACCACCACCACCACCCCAATACCACCACCACCACCCATATGACCACCACCAGTACCAATACAACCATCAATACTACCACCAATACCACCACCAATACCACCACTAATACCACCACCACCAATACCACCAATACCACCACAAATACCAATACAGCCAATACCACCACCACCAATACCACCACTACTAATACCATCAATACACCACCACCGATACCACCACCAATACCAATACCACCACTACTAATACCATCAATACACCACCACCAATACCACCACCAATACCAATACCACCACTACTAATACCACCACCACCAATAACACCACCACCACTAATACCACCACAACCAATATTACCACCATTACCACCACCAATACCACCAACCAACAATAACACCAACACCAATACCACCACCACCACTACTAATACCATCAATACACCACCACCGATACCACCACCAATACCACCACTACTAATACCACCAATACCACCACCACCACCACCAATAACACCACCACCACAACCAATATTACCACCAATACCACCACCACCAATATCACCACCAACAATAACACCAACACCAATATCACCACCACCAACACTACCACCACCCCAATACCACCACCAATACCACCACCAATACCAATACCACCATCAATACCACCACCAATACCACCACCACCAATACTACCACTACCACCAATACCACCACCAATACCACCACCAATACCACCACCACCAATACCACCACCAACACCAATAAAACCACTACCACTACCACCAATACCAATACCACCACCACCAGTACCAATACCACCACCAAAACCACCACCACCACCAATACCACCACCATCACCACCAATACCACCACCACCACCACCAGTACCACCACAATACCACCACCAATATCACCACCAACAATACCACCAACACCAATACCACCACCACCCCCAATACCACCACCACCACCAATACGACCACCACCAGTACCAATACCACCACCAATACCACCATCAATACCACCACCACCACCAATACCACCACTAATACCACCACCAACAATACCAATACAACCAATACCACCGCCACCAATACCACCACCAATACCACCACCACCAATACCACCACCAATACCACCACCACCAATACCACCACCGATAGCACCACCAATACCAATACCACCACTACTTATACCACCAATACCACCACCACTAATACCACCACCACCACCACCAATAACACCACCACAACCAATATTACCATCAATACCACCACCACCAATATCACCACCAACAATAACACCAACACCAATACCACCACCACAACTACCACCACCCCAATACCACCACCAATACAACCACCACCAGCACCAATACCACCACCAATACCACCACCAATATCAATACCACCATCAATACCACCACCACCAATACCACCACTAATACCACCACAACAATACCACCACTACCTCCAATACCACCACCACCAATACCACCACCAATACCACCACCACCAATACCACCACCACCAATACCAACACCAATAAAACCACTACCACTACCACCACCCCCAATACCACCACCACCACCACCACCACCACCAATACCACCACCACCAGTACTAATACCACCATCAATACCACCATCAATACCACCACCAATACCACCACCAATACCACCACTAATACCACCACTACCACCACTACCACCAATACCACCACCAATACCAATACAACCAATACCACCACCACCAATACCACCACCACCAATACCACCACCAATACCACCACCAATACCAATACCACCACTACTAATACTACCAATGCCACCCCACTAATACCACCACCAATAACACCACCACAACCAATACCACCACAACCAATATTACCACCACCAATACCACCACCACCACCAGTACCACCACCCCAATACCACCACCGCCACCACCCATATGACCACCACCAGTACCAATACCACCATCAATACTACCACCAATACCACCACAAATACCAATACAGCCAATACCACCACCACCAATACCACCACTACTAATACCATCAATACACCACCACCGATACCACCACCAATACCAATACCACCACTACTAATACCATCAATACACCACCACCAATACCAATACCACCACTACTAATACCACCAATACCACCACCACCAATAACACCACCACCACTAATACCACCACAACCAATATTACCACCATTACCACCACCACCAATATCACCAACCAACAATAACACCAACACCAATACCACCACTACTAATACCATCAATACACCACCACTGATACCACCACCAATACCACCACTACTAATACCACCAATACCACCACCACCAATAACACCACCACCACTAATACCACCACAACCAATATTACCACCAATACCACCACCACCAATATCACCACCAACAATAACACCAACACCAATACCACCACCACCAACACTACCACCACCCCAATACCACCACCAATACCACCACCAATACCAATACCACCATCAATACCACCACCAATACCACCACCACCAATACTACCACTACCACCAATACCACCACCAATACCACCACCAATACCACCACCACCAATACCACCACCAACACCAATAAAACCACTACCACTACCACCAATACCACCACCACCAGTACCAATACCACCACCAAAACCACCACCACCACCACCAATACCACCACCATCACCACCAATACCACCACCACCACCACCACCAGTACCATCACAATACCACCACCAATATCACCACCAACAATACCACCAACACCAAAACCACCACCACCCCCAATACCACCACCACCACCAATACGACCACCACCAGTACCAATACCACCACCAATACCACCATCAATACCACCACCACCACCAATACCACCACTAATACCACCACCAACAATACCAATACAACCAATACCACCGCCACCAATACCACCACCAATACCACCACCACCAATACCACCACCAATACCACCACCACCAATACCACCACCGATAGCACCACCAATACCAATACCACCACTACTTATACCACCAATACCACCACCACTAATACCACCACCACCACCACCAATAACACCACCACAACCAATATTATCATCAATACCACCACCACCAATATCACCACCAACAATAACACCAACACCAATACCACCACCACAACTACCACCACCCCAATACCACCACCAATACAACCACCACCAGTACCAATACCACCACCAATACCACCACCAATATCAATACCACCATCAATACCACCACCACCAATACCACCACTAATACCACCACAACAATACCACCACTACCTCCAATACCACCACCACCAATACCACCACCACCAATACCACCACCACCAATACCAACACCAATAAAACCACTACCACTACCACCACCCCCAATACCACCACCACCACCACTACCAATACCACCACCACCAGTACTAATACCACCATCAATACCACCATCAATACCACCACCAATACCACCACCAATACCACCACTAATACCACCAATACCACCACTACCACCAATACCACCACCAATACCAATACAACCAATACCACCACCACCAATACCACCACCACCAATACCACCACCAATACCACCACCAATACCAATACCACCACTACTAATACTACCAATACCACCCCACTAATACCACCACCAATAACACCACCACAACCAGTACCACCACAACCAATATTACCACCACCAATACCACCAC
Source organism: Triturus cristatus (assembly GCF_964204655.1). NCBI lineage: Eukaryota > Metazoa > Chordata > Amphibia > Caudata > Salamandridae > Triturus > Triturus cristatus. The sequence goes on from NC_140589.1 coordinate 1,808,736,024, forward strand.
CAATACCACCATCACCACCAGTACCACCACCCCAATACCACCACCGCCACCACCCATATGACCACCACCAGTACCAATACCACCATCAATACTACCACCACTACCACCACTAATACCACCACCACCAATACCACCAATACCACCACAAATACCAATACAGCCAATACCACCACCACCAATACCACCACTACTAATACCATCAATACACCACCACCGATACCACCACCAATACCAATACCACCACTACTAATACCATCAATACACCACCACCACCAATACCAGCACTACTAATACCACCAATACCACCACCACCAATAACACCACCACCACTAATACCACCACAACCAATATTACCACCAATACCACCACCACCAATATCACCACCAACAATAACACCAACACCAATACCACCACCACCACCACTACCACCACCCCAATACCACCACCAATACCACCACCAATACCAATACCACCATCAATACCACCACCAATACCACCACCACCACTACCACCAATACCACCAATACCACCACCAATACCACCACCAATACCACCACCACCAATACCACCACCAACACCAATAAAACCACTACCACTACCACCACTACCAATACCACCACCACCAGTACCAATACCACCACCAAAACCACCACCACCACCAATACCACCACCATCACCACCAATACCACCACCACCACCCCCATACCACCACAATACCACCACCAATATCACCACAACAATACCACCAACACCAATACCACCACCACCCCCAATACCACCACCACCACCAATACCACCACCACCAGTACCAATACCACCACCAATACCACCATCAATACCACCACCACCACCAATACCACCACTAATACCACCACCAACAATACCAATACAACCAATACCACCACCACCAATACCACCACCAATACCTCCACCACCAAAACCACCACCACCACCAATACCACCACCACCAATACCACCACCGATACCACCACCAATACCAATACCACCACTACTGATACCACCAATACCACCACCACTAATACCACCACCACCACCAATAACACCACCACCACCAATACCACCACAACCAATATTACCATCAATACCACCACCACCAATATCACCACCAACAATAACACCAACACCAATACCACCACCACAACTACCACCACCCCAATACCACCACCAATACAACCACCACCAGTACCAATACCACCACCAATACCACCACCAATATCAATACCACCAGCAATACCACCACCACCAATACCACCACTACCACCACAACAATACCACCACTACCTCCAATACCACCACCACCAATACCACCACCACCAATACCACCACCACCAATACCAACACCAATAAAACCACTACCACTACCACCACCCCCAATACCACCACCAATACCACCACCACCAGTACTAATACCACCATCAATACCACCATCAATACCACCACCAATACCACCACCAATACCACCACTAATACCACCAATACCACCACTACCACCAATACCACCACCAATACCAATACAACCAATACCACCACCACCAATACCACCACCACCAATACCACCACCAATACCACCACCAATACCAATACCACCACTACTAATACTACCAATACCACCCCACTAATACCACCACCAATAACACCACCACAACCAATACCACCACAACCAATATTACCACCACCAATACCACCACCAATACCACCATCACCACCAGTACCACCACCCCAATACCACCACCGCCACCACCCATATGACCACCACCAGTACCAATACCACCATCAATACTACCACCACTACCACCACTAATACCACCACCACCAATACCACCAATACCACCACAAATACCAATACAGCCAATACCACCACCACCAATACCACCACTACTAATACCATCAATACACCACCACCGATACCACCACCAATACCAATACCACCACTACTAATACCATCAATACACCACCACCAATACCAATACCACCACTACTAATACCACCAATACCAATAACACCACCACCACTAATACCACCACAACCAATATTACCACCATTACCACCACCACCAATATCACCAACCAACAATAACACCAACACCAATACCACCACTACTAATACCATCAATACACCACCACTGATACCACCACCAATACCACCACTACTAATACCACCAATACCACCACCACCAATAACACCACCACCACTAATACCACCACAACCAATATTACCACCAATACCACCACCACCAATATCACCACCAACAATAACACCAACACCAATACCACCACCACCAACACTACCACCACCCCAATACCACCACCAATACCACCACCAATACCAATACCACCATCAATACCACCACCAATACCACCACCACCAATACTACCACTACCACCAATACCACCACCAATACCACCACCAATACCACCACCACCAATACCACCACCAACACCAATAAAACCACTACCACCAATACCAATACCACCACCACCAGTACCAATACCACCACCAAAACCACCACCACCACCAATACCACCACCATCACCACCAATACCACCACCACCACCACCAGTACCACCACAATACCACCACCAATATCACCACCAACAATACCACCAACACCAATACCACCACCACCCCCAATACCACCACCGCCACCAATACGACCACCACCAGTACCAATACCACCACCAATACCACCATCAATACCACCACCACCACCAATACCACCACTAATACCACCACCAACAATACCAATACAACCAATACCACCGCCACCAATACCACCACCAATACCACCACCACCAATACCACCACCAATACCACCACCAATACCACCACCAATACCACCACCAATACCACCACCACCAATACCACCACCGATAGCACCACCAATACCAATACCACCACTACATATACCACCAATACCACCACCACTAATACCACCACCACCACCACCAATAACACCACCACAACCAATATTACCATCAATACCACCACCACCAATATCACCACCAACAATAACACCAACACCAATACCACCACCACAACTACCACCACCCCAATACCACCACCAATACAACCACCACCAGTACCAATACCACCACCAATACCACCACCAATATCAATACCACCATCAATACCACCACCACCAATACCACCACTAATACCACCACAACAATACCACCACTACCTCCAATACCACCACCACCAATACCACCACCACCAATACCAACACCAATAAAACCACTACCACTACCACCACCCCCAATACCACCACCACCACCAATACCACCACCACCTGTACTAATACCACCATCAATACCACCATCAATACCACCACCAATACCACCACCAATACCACCACTAATACCACCAATACCACCACTACCACCAATACCACCACCAATACCAATACAACCAATACCACCACCACCAATACCACCACCACCAATACCACCACCAATACCACCACCAATACCAATACCACCACTACTAATACTACCAATACCACCCCACTAATACCACCACCAATAACACCACCACAACCAATACCACCACAACCAATATTACCACCACCAATACCACCACCAATACCACCATCACCACCAGTACCACCACCCCAATACCACCACCGCCACCACCCATATGACCACCACCAGTACCAATACCACCATCAATACTACCACCACTACCACCACTAATACCACCACCACCAATACCACCACCACCAATACCACCACAAATACCAATACAGCCAATACCACCACCACCAATACCACCACTACTAATACCATCAATACACCACCACCGATACCACCACCAATACCAATACCACCACTACTAATACCATCAATACACCACCACCACCAATACCACCACTACTAATACCACCAATACCACCACCACCAATAACACCACCACCACTAATACCACCACAACCAATATTACCACCAATACCACCACCACCAATATCACCACCAACAATAACACCAACACCAATACCACCACCACCACCACTACCACCACCCCAATACCACCACCAATACCACCACCAATACCAATACCACCATCAATACCACCACCAATACCACCACCACCACTACCACCAATACCACCAATACCACCACCAATACCACCACCACCAATACCACCACCAACACCAATAAAACCACTACCACTACCACCACTACCAATACCACCACCACCAGTACCAATACCACCACCAAAACCACCACCACCACCAATACCACCACCATCACCACCAATAACACCACCACCACCCCCATACCACCACAATACCACCACCAATATCACCACAACAATACCACCAACACCAATACCACCACCACCCCCAATACCACCACCACCAATACCACCACCACCAGTACCAATACCACCACCAATACCACCATCAATACCACCACCACCACCAATACCACCACTAATACCACCACCAACAATACCAATACAACCAATACCACCACCACCAATACCACCACCAATACCTCCACCACCAAAACCACCACCACCACCAATACCACCACCACCAATACCACCACCGATACCACCACCAATACCAATACCACCACTACTGATACCACCAATACCACCACCACTAATACCACCACCACCACCAATAACACCACCACCACCAATACCACCACAACCAATATTACCATCAATACCACCACCACCAATATCACCACCAACAATAACACCAACACCAATACCACCACCACAACTACCACCACCCCAATACCACCACCAATACAACCACCACCAGTACCAATACCACCACCAATACCACCACCAATATCAATACCACCATCAATACCACCACCACCAATACCACCACTACCACCACAACAATACCACCACTACCTCCAATACCACCACCACCAATACCACCACCAATACCACCACCACCAATACCAACACCAATAAAACCACTACCACTACCACCACCCCCAATACCACCACCACCACCAATACCACCACCACCAGTACTAATACCACCATCAATACCACCATCAATACCACCACCAATACCACCACCAATACCACCACTAATACCACCAATACCACCACTACCACCAATACCACCACCAATACCAATACAACCAATACCACCACCACCAATACCACCACCACCAATACCACCACCAATACCAATACCACCACTACTAATACTACCAATACCACCCCACTAATACCACCACCAATAACACCACCACCACCAATACCACCACAACCAACATTACCACCACCATCACCACCAATACCACCACCAATACCACCATCACCACCAGTACCACAACCAACAATACCACCACCACCAATACTACCACCACCACTACCACCTCCCCCAATACCACCACCACCAATACCACCAACACCTGTACCAATACCACCACCAATACCACCACCAATACCAATACCACCATCAATACCACAAACCACCACCAATACCACCAATACATAGTAAGTAAGTAATATGTTTATTGTACAGTTAATTAAAACCATTACAAAAATTGACCATCTCTTATTAACATGAAAAGTAAAAAAAAGAAAAACAAACAGCTAATTAAAAAAACACATGTTTAAAATTGCAGAGAATATCCACTCCCCCTGCCTTGGTAGCCCATAATCTTATTTCTTCATTTCTGTTGGGAATATTAGCAGCAGTTCGTGAGGTAGAGTTACCCCCCTAATCAGAGTCTTAACTGCAGAATGATATCAGGCCGAGGAGTGCAGATTTAAAGTGCATATTTAAAGTGCATAGTGCCACCTCAAGGAGGAAAGATGGCCATTTAATTGACCTTTTGATGATTTTCTTAGGGCATTTACTTGTGCAAAAAAGCTTGAGGTAATGTGCTTAAAACACTGTTGCAGTACACTTATTTTTAAAACGAGGGTCAGCTACAGATAAAAACTTTACTAGGCAACAGCTTAGTTGAATGTCTTCACCAGAGATGCTTGCAAGCACCGCTTGTCTGCAAGACCGTAATTGGTTTTTGTTAAAGATAGGTCTAAGTAGTAACCGGCGTTCTCGCATCAGCTCACGGCAAATCGTTCTGATGTGAACTATGTCCTCCTCTCCTTCACCACAAAGACGGCACATTGCTGGCTTTGGAGGGCGCAGCCAAGTAGGCAGATGGTATGCCGTCGGTAATAGACCTAACAGAAATTTCAAGAACTTTTCTTTAATGGTTCTAGAGAAGTTAGAAAGGAGGTAGGCTTGAGGAGTCGCTTTCCTATAGGTTTGTATCGTGAGCCAGCCATGTGAGCGTTTTATCAAGGTCGCTTTATCCTGTAAAATAGACTCTTTTTTGACTATGTTGTTTACAATTTTCTTGAAGCTAGCCATGGTCCCGGGCATTGCCCAGAGTTGCCGTAGCCCCAGCTGGTCCAGTGCAGTGTTCAAGTAATATCTGGCTGGGCAAGTTCCTATTGTTTCCACTTCTCTCCACATGTAAAAATTCAGCGTTCCTGGCTGCCCTTTTTTTTATCTTGAACCAGGTTTTAACAAAAGCTACTTTTCTGGCTAGCTCCTGCCCTTGTATCCCAAATTCCAACCTCATTTGCGCCGGAGAGATAAATCCAGGCACCCATAAATTACTCTCAGTGCTCTTGTGATGGTGCCATTTAATATTTCCGCATCCCTCCCTCTCATGGCTTCACTTCCATAGGTGATTGATGGTATCAGTTTGGCCTGAATCACCTTGGTCAGTGGGAGATAGCTTGGTCCAGCGGTTATATTCTTCAAGTTTCTTAAAGCTACTGCTGTTGTTAACCCCCTCTTTTTTATTGCCTCGAACTGTGCTTTGTAATTGCCTTTGCTGTCGATCATAACCCCCAGATATTTGTAGTCTTGAACGACTTCAAGCTTGTATTTTGCCAGGTGCCAGTTGTATTTTGTTTTTATTTTCCGGTAATTTACACACATGACTTTTGTCTTGTCTTGGTTGATACTTAGTTTGTTGTTTTCTGAGTATTGAGATGTGATGTCCAGCAGGCGTTGCAATCCTATGGGTGTCCGACTGATGAGAACTAAATCATCTGCGTATAGGAGGTTAGATAGCTGGCAACCTCCCAGCTTCGGGGCATGCGCATTGCTTCCATTAAGTTGGATTGAGAGCTCGGCCATAAATAAGTTGAATAGTGTCGGGGCTAATACACACCCTTGTTTTAATCCTGAGGTTGTATTCATCTTTTTTGATAGATGGTCTCCTGCCCCCAACTTTACTTGTACCCAGGTGTTACTGTGCAGAATGATTAGTTGTGTTAATAGCAGTGGTAGAATACCTAGCTTTTTTAATTTTTGCCACAGAATGTTTCTGTTTATATGGTCAAATGCGGAACTATAGTCGATAAAACAGATATATAAAGGTTGTTTGATTAGAAGTGCAGCGTCTATCATTAGTGAGAGGGCGGAGATGTTGGTAGCAGTGCCCATGTCTCTTCAGAAGCCGGTTTGATTATAGGGTATTGCTTTAATTTCTGTAGACCATGTTATTAATTCTTGGAGGAGCACCCCGGCATAATATTTGGCGTCATTATCCAAAAGGGCTACCAATCGGTAGCTCCTTGGATCGTTCCTGTTGCCTTTTTTGTAGATAGGAGAGATTATTGAGCCTCTCCATGATGATGGTACTATCGACGTCTGCAGAATTCTATCAAAAACCGGTTTTAGGGCGGTAGCCCAAAATTCAGGGTCTTGTTTGAATAATATGGGCGGGATCCCATTAGGGCCAGGAGCTCCTTCGCGTCTACCTTTCAAGATTCTTTTGTGAATTTGTGTATTTGTGATTGTAATTGTACAATTCTGCCCATTTTCTGCAATCAGATTCAGCTGGGGCGGTTGAGTTTCCATACTGGACGCAGGAGTGTTTGAGCCAGTTTGGGGGGTCTGATTTTTATTAAAATGGTTCAAGGAAAGTTGTCCATGCTTCTTCTGTGACATTGGAACTGATACACTGACCTTGAGGATTGGATAGGGCATTCATTTTCTTCCAAAATTGGGCGCTGTTGTTGTTCTTAATTTCATACAGGAGTTTGGCCCAAAGAGTTTCTTCGGCTTCCTTTTTGTTTTGCCAGATCATTTTTTTCCGAATCGCTTTTAACTGCCTCAGCTCTTGCAATGCCGAGGGATCTTTCTTCAGTCTCCGCAGTGTGAAGTTTATCCGTGTTTTTAACTTTTTTAATTTGATGTTATTCCGTATAGTGAGGCCTGGGCGAGGATTGTGCTGATATTTTTCTCTCTCATTTGGAGGGTTGCCCTTTGTAGTTCCATAGCTGTTACGTAGGGCGTTTGTGAATGCCTCCCAGCCTCCAATTATATCGGGGGTGGCTGCTTTCCCTTCTTCCCAGAGTTGTTTCGCTAGAGAGAGTAGACCTTCAGGGTCTTTAGTACTACATTTTACTCTTCTCTCATTGTTGGTATATTCTGAGCAGAATGTGTTTGCTGGGGGCAGTTTATATAGTGATGGCTCTTCTACCGTGATTTCCTGGGGTAAAAGGTCACTAAAATCTTCGCTCCCAATGCAAAAGTTTTTTATTTTTGTGAACATGCAACAGAATGTGTAGTCAATTGTTGTCCTTGTTACAGTGTTATTGAACGTTGCTGTTTGCGGGCGATCTCCCGGGAATCTGCCATTTAATGCACATACGCCCTATTGCTCTAAGAACGATAATAGATCTTTCGTGGTGTTAGTGAGTCTTCCAACTGTGCAGATTTCTTGGGGCATTTCCTCCCAAGCAAATGGGTCCTCCTCTGGGTTGATGTCGTTAGCTCGTCTCCTCAGCATGTTTAAATTGAAATCTCCGGTGATTATCCAATTATTTGTCTTCTCTCCTGTTATAATTTTCACCAACTCCTCCTTTAGTTGTTGGCTCCCTTTGTTTTTGTCACGTGGGTGCAGGTAGAGATTTACAAGTATTATATGTTCTTTACTTGTCTTCCCCTGTAGGATAATTCGGTTTACTTGCATTTCATTTGGTCGCGCTAGATTGTATGGTAGGGGTTCTATTGCGTAAATACTGTTTATGGAAGTGTATGTAACAAGACCTCCCTTGTTATGACCGAATTTTGCATTTCTAGTTGCCGGTAAGTGGAGCATGTTATAGCCATGCAGAGCCGTAGGTAGTTCGCTCCATGTTTCCTGAAGCGAAATTATATCAAATTTCTGTAGATAGGCTAGCAGTTCTGGGTCTGAGGTCTTGTCTCCCAGCCCATTGATGTTCCAGGAACAGATTTTCAATAAGTTCTTATGTGGGGATATACAATACCACCACCACCAATACCACTACCACCATTATCAATACTGCCACCACCAATACCACAACCACCAATACCACCACCATAAATACCAGTACCACCAACACCATTACCACCACCAATACCAATACTGCCCCACCAATACCACCACCATCACCAATGCCACCACCACCAATACCACCACCACCAATACCAATACCACCACCACCAATACCATCACCACCAATACCAGTACCACCACCAATACCAGTACTACCACCACCAATACCACCACCACCAATACCAATACCACCACCACCAATACCAGTACCACCACCAATACCAGTACTACCACCACCAATACCACCACCACCACCAATACCAACAGCACCACTAATACCACCACCACCAATACCACCACTACCATTAATACCACCACCACCAATACTACCACCAATACCACCACCACCAATACCACCACCAATACCACCACCATCACCACCAATACCAGTACCACCACCAATACCACCACCACCAATATCACCACCAATAATACCACCACCAATACCACCAGCACCACTACCACCACCCCCAATACCACCAATACCAGTACCAATACCACCACCAATACCACCACCAATACCAATACCACTACCAATACCAGCATCAATACCACCACCACCAATACCACCACCACCCCATACCACCAATACCAATACCACCACCAATACCAATATCACCACCACCAATACCACCACCACCACCAATACCACCACCACCAATACCAGTACCACCAATATCAATACTGCCACCACCAAAACCACCACAACCAATACAAGTACCACCACCAATACCAGTGCTAGCACCACCAATACCAATACCGCCACCAATACCACCACCATAAATACCAGTACCACCACCACCAATACCACCACCACCAATACCAATACTGCCACCACCAACACCACCAATATCACCAATGCCACCACCACCAATACCACCACCACCAATACCACCACCACCAATACCACCACCAATACCAATACCGCCACCACCAATACCAGTACCACCACCAATATCAGTACCACCACCACCAATACAAATACCACCACCACCAATACAAATACCACCACCACCAATACCAGTATTACCACCACCACCAATACCAATACTGCCATCACCAATACCAGTGCTACCACCACCAATACCAATACCACCATGAATACCACAACCACCAATACCACCACCATCAATACCATTACCACCACCAATACCAATACCAATACCACCGCCACCAATATCACCAATACCACCACCACCAATACCAGGACCACCACCACCAATACCAGTACCACCACCAATACCAGTACCACCACCACCAATACCATTACCACCACCAATACCACAGCCACCAATACCACCACCACCTATACCACCACCACCAATACCACCAGCACCAATACCACCACCACCAATATCCCCCCTCAGCACCTCTCGCTCACTAGTAATAACAGGGGCACTTTACGGGGCCAGATCTGCAGCTGAGACCATCCCTCCCTCCATACCTGCCATAAAGCACAGCCCACCCTGCACCAGGAGGTGAAGCCAGGGCCCTACTACAGCTGGAGTGTTTTTTATTAGGCCAAAGATAGCAATGACATTTCACAATGCCACACTGCACACTCAATTCATGGAGAGGGCAGGAAATAGCCCACCCTCCCGCTCTTCCTCCTGAGCCGCGACTGTGTAATCACAGAGCGAAAGGTGTTGGAGCTCTTTGTTAGTGTTTATAGCTCAGATCATATGTAACGCTCACTTCACACTTGTGTCTGTGTAATTTACAACACTTACACGTCTTCTTCACTGCACTATTTATCTCTACTTTGAAGACATCGCAGGCCAGTCTCTTCCTCTGATATTTACAATGTAACAAGCGGTCAAGAAGGCCCTTTATTGCAATGCAATAGGTCTTGCATTTGCGAGAATTTAAGCTATTAGTATTGTAAAGGACAATGCCTTTTATTTGTTTTAACCCCTTCGGTGCTCATGACGGAACGGTTCCGTAATGAGCCACGGTTGAGCTGTGCTCATGACGGAACCGTTCCGTCATGACCACGCCCGCGCAAGATTCCGTCAGCACAGCGGCGGAATCTGCGCAGCATGGAAGGGGTTAAAACCCAAAACATAAATAAAAGGCATTGTCATTTACAATGGCAATAGCTCAAACTCGCGTGAATGTGAGACATATTACATTGCAAATGCTTGTTTATTTTAGAGTTTGGTGCCAACATGCCAGTTAGTAATGATAGTGCACTATTTATAGCTAAGTTAGAATAAGTTCATTAATATTGTTGTTTGCCCTCCTGAGACGCTAATCAGAAAAATTACACATTTCCTTTATCCTTTATAACTTGGATCCTACTTATTTATGCTCTGCCCTGTTCGTCAGTCTAAGAACTTACCATTTATCTTGCTTTACTCATTACATTTCTCTTGATAAATAGCAGTGGAATTGACTATTTTGACAAATACCAGTTCAAGATATTTCTCTTGGACTCTGTCATTTTCTCTAAAATGGTTTTCTGGTGTGAGTGGCCTAGTTCATGCTGCTTCTGAGTTTCTAGTTTTCTGTACTAGAGACCTCTCTTGCTCCTTCTTGTCTTTAAAATTGTTGCTTCTTTACTACATATTCCTTTACACCGCCGTAATATATGGTTTGTATGAGTCCTATACCTAAATAATGTGTGTGTATTCACGATTTATTTTTTCAAAAGATTCCTCTGTTTGGTTTTGGACTAATACAAAAAAATTCAATATTTTTCATCAGTGCTCAATCAAAGGTCCGTTATCTGACGTTATGAGGGGAAATGGCCTATACAATGTGGGCTGAGCCACGTGTGCCGTTTCCCCGCAAGCCAAACCACTCTTGCCTTAATCACGCATATGCCTTAAACACGCATATTCGTGGCTAAGGCTATGCGCTGTCTAGATGCGTGGATTGGTGGACAAAGGAAGAGGCAGGATCGGGAGAGGGAGCTCCAGGATGGGGTCTGGTTAGTGAGGCAATGGGCAGGCTTTGGGGGCTTGTGGTCATTTTTAGGGCTCAGCGGGGAAGCGGGGGTCGACGTTGTTTTTAGGGCTCAGGCGAGGTTGTTTTTAGGGCTTGGGGGTCGTTTTGTTTTTAGGGGTCGGGGTAAGGTAGTTTTTAGGGCTCAGGGGGCCAGGTTTTAGGGCTCAGGGTAGGCGCAGAAGGGACACCTTTCAGGGCTGAAGGCAGTTTTAGGGCTCAAGGGCGGGTCTGGGTGTCAGGGTAGTTTTTAATATGTGGGGCCATTCTATAGGGCTCAGGGTGGTGGGCTGGGTAGTGATCTTTACCACAGATATCCATTCACCAATCATGCCTTTACAACAAAAGTGTGTGGTAAAGGCATGCATGGTAAAGGCATGCGTAGTAAAGGAATTTGTGGTTTAGACGCATTTGTTGTTGGGGCCGCTTAGTAGAGGCACGTGTGGTTTAGACACACATGCTTCTGTCATACAACCCATTATGAGATATTGAAAACTGGCTGCTCATTCCTATCGCCTACCACCAATAAACATTTACTGCTTCTCAATCACTATGTGCTATTCTGTTAAACTATGTTTATGACAGGGTTTTTATGCCAGTTTGGAGGATTCTAATGGTTCTACAGTTCCTGCTGGAGTTTCGAGGGTCCAAAATGCCTTTAAGAGAATTTCCTTGGAGGAATCTGCCCAGGCGCTTTTGAAACAAGTCTTGCTCCCCCTTGACCAGATTTTAAAATTAAATTAGTCAGTTTCAAATCCTATTTTAAATACTTATTTTTGTACTCCCTCATGATAGGGACTGTCCCGCCTCGCTGGAAGAAAGTGTAGGTGCTTCATCTTCAAAGGAAACCTAATGCAGATCCCTCAATCACTGGAAACCAATTTCTCTCTAACAATACTCTCTAAAGTTGATCAGTAAACAGCCGTCTCAGTTTATTAAGGAGAACCGGTTACTCCACAGGACCTAAACAGTTGTTCACCCAGGCTCTAGTACTGAAAAAGCTCTACTCGAGGTTTTTGAATTTCTAAAATCTACCCTGGACCAGGGGTCTGAGACACTTGTACTTCTTCTGGACTTGTTGGATGCTTTTGACGCCGTGTGCCATCTAACTCTATTAGAGCGTGTGGAAGAGATCAAGTACGTGGCCTCGCCCAAAAATGGTTGAAATCCTTTTGTTGAACAGATCGCAAGCTGTACCCTTTGAGAGACAACCATAACAACGCGGATTTTACACTGCGATACAAACACAATGCGGTCGTTACAAAGACCGCATTGTTACAACGCACTGCCATTACTACGCAAGTCGTTGCAACGACTTGCGCTAGATGGCGCTCTAGACTTAAGGAATAGTATAATTTACTATTCCAACACCTTCCCTAGTGTTGCATACACTGGAGTTGGAATAGTAAATCATACTATTCCTAAGTCCAGAGCGCCATCTAGCGCAAGTCATTGTAATGCCTTTCGTTGTAATGGCACTGCGTTGTAACAAAGTGGTCGTTGTAACGACCGTGTTGTGATTGTATCGCGGTGTAAAATCCGCTTTAAGTACTGTATTCGTACCCCTTCATCTATACACATCTAATTGCAAGAGCTTGGATGCTCATGTCTAGGAGACCCAGGTGGCCTCATTAGCAAGTTACAGATGGTTCAGAATGTGGCTTCGAGGCTGCTTATCTGCCCTGATGACAGTCGATCTTTCCAGATTTGGATCAACCTCATTGGCTGCCTGTGGACAAAAGGATTTAATGAGTGCTTGCTCATCACTCATAGAGCTGTCCATAATAAGAGTCCAGCCTATTTGTGTGTCAAGTTTACGCAATTTTCTCCTAAAAGTTTAGGGAATATTGACCCTACCATATGTCTCCGATTGGTCAATCGGGGCCTTTTACTTATCCCCAGCATTTGCAGACTCAGAAGGGGCGGCCACACCTTTTTTCTGGCCACAGAGCTTTGGAATGAATTTTCTTTAGTCCTGAGAAAGTTCATGTTTAAAAACTTTGCTCTTTCGTTAGAAGCTGAATGATATTGAGTAACTTACTCATAGCGCAGGGATGTTTCCAGAAAATGAGCTGTATAATTGGCAATTATTCATTCAATCATTCATGCGTGCTCAGTTTTACACCGCCACTAATTATTCTTGAATGCATGTTCAAATTTGTCTTGTCTTCCAGTAATCATAACTTCATGTTCAGTTTTATACCATTGCTCATTAATATTGTATGCACGGTCAGATTTTCACCATCAGCGAGTAGTCTTGAATGGATGATCACATTTTCACCATCACTGAATCATCTTAAATGAGTGTGCTGAGTTACATCACTCATTGATCTTGAATACTTACTCAGCGTTAGAAAGTCTCACAGGGAAGTTTTGAACAAAAGGTATGCTGTTGCTGGGGGCCAGAGAAGGGAAAAGAGGGGAAAGGGGGGGAAAAAAGGGAGGGACGAAGGGACACGTCAGTAATGGTGGACAATGGTAGGTGCTAGAGTGAGCAAGGGAGATAATACTCGTCCAAGGATAGCTCCAATTAGGAGCAATGACCCTCACACACCCCAAGGGATAGGGCAGCTCCTCGTTGGGCCGGCTCTGCAATGCCCAACGGGCCCCGCGAAGGGGCTCTTTGCCAGAGGTCTTCTCGGTTTTGCCATTGTGAAGCTAGATGATGTTATGTGAGGACGAACCTATGTGAAGGGAGTAGATGTGGGAATGTGCAGGTGTGGCTTAGAAATGGCTTCTGGATACTCCAAGGGGAATTTTATTCGCGGAGTGTCTGGGCCATGCATAAAAAACGGACTGAAAATTTGCGAACAGAGAGGGGGAATTAGACCTGTGTCAGTTCTGGTGAGTTGCGCAAAAGGGTCGACATATTTCTTGCCTGTTTAAAAAGTCCAACAGGATCTCGGCAATTCTTCAGGACCTAAGAACCTCGTCTACTCTCAAGGAGGTGGCAAATGATATCAGACAGAGGTAAGAGTCACTTCCCCTTATGTCAGGATAATATAATTGTCCTGGTGTGTGAAAAAAATAATAAATAAATTAAACGTGAGGTACAGTTATACCTTCCGGAGATAGGTGCACCGGAAGGATGGGGAAGTAATGCTCCAACTGGGACAAGCCGGTAGACTTGCTTAAGTCTTGAGAAACCAATTTGAATCCTTGCTGTTCCCAGTGCGGGACCTACCTGTGGCCAGTTGTCCCAGGGTGTAGACCACCTCTCATTAACCCTGTTGCTCTAATATTTAATGTGTGTTCGGATTTTTACCATCACTCATTAATCCATGCTGCATGTTCAGATTTGGGACATTGCTCAATAATCATGAGTGCAGGTTCCAGAGGTCTACTACTGCAGCCTGGGTAAGGTGGTGTATACACCCCTTACTGAGATATAGGTTACCTATATCTCTTCTGATCACTACACATATAAACCTATCAGTCACCCCTATGGCAGGCCTTAACAATCCTGAAGGAAGGGTGCTGGGTTTTATGTGAGAGGGTGCCCATGCATGAGAAGAGCCCCTCTGCAGCCTTCGGAACCTATTCTCCGGGGTTGTGTGTGATGCAGCCATACCATATATACTTAAGTGCATTATAACCTCACGGTAAATGCTAACTTTAAAACGGCTGCCGAGAAACATGTGTTTGGTGTCAAACACCTTGGAATCATACCTCCACACCAGTAACTGGTGTGGGAGGTATGATTCCACCCTACTAGAGGGAGAAACATGCCAACACCGGTATACCCGGTACCAGCTTATAGAACCCTGGCATCACAAGTTGGATGCTGCCAGCCACAGACACGAGTCTGCCTTCCTGTTGCAGGACCAAACTCTGGCATGGGAAGGCTTGACAATAGGTTTCCTGTCACAGGGAGGTGTGACCACCTCCCAGACAGGCTTTAGTGTATTGGGGCTGGATGGGTGCACTCTGAGAGTGCTTTGATGTCTGCACTGGGGACACATTTGGTGTCCCTGTGCATAGTCCAGCTCCAACCTGTTGCAGGGGCTATCAGCCCCTGCTCTGGTGCAAAACTGGGCAAAGGACATGGGTGTAGCCACCCCTCTGTCCTGACCCTCCCATAGGTGGGTCCTCAGAGTTTGTCCCACCCCTTCCTTGGGTATAAAGTAGGAAACCGGACTACAGAACATTAGATTTTACCTGGACTAAACTCTGCTAAAGAAACCAAGTATCCTTCGACGATCTATGCTTTGCTGGACAACTGAAGAATCTCCTTGGAGTAAAGGAGTTACTCCCCTGAAAGGCAGGCACCTTTAACGCATCTGACCGGTTTGCATCTCCGAGGCTCCTGAGATCTCCAAATAATATTGCAACACAGGAGGTGGGTTCCCGAGGTCTTAGAGGTCGATCTGTGCTCACAGCAAGTCTGAGGCCCGTATCCCTCATGGCAACCGTGCGACCCGAACCCCTGGACACTGCGTCTAATTGCAGAAGCATCAGCTTTCCAGCGACCCCCGAGGCTGAGCAATGGGTTACTTGTAGCCTTGACCCCGAGCAGGAATTCTACCGAAGATATCTGGCCTACAATCCACGAGTGTCCCGTGGGCCGGCATTTTGTGATCCCTCTCGAGGTCCCTTTGCGATCCCTGGTCCGTTGACCTGTGGGTCCTTGAGAAGGCAACTTTAACTTTCAGGGGGCTTCCCTGGTTGCTCCAGACGTGCCCTGACTCTCCATCGCTTGGAGAGTCCCCAGGACCTTGCTGGTCCATACCGAAGCATCTTTCCTCTGACCCCGTGGGTTGCAGTTGCCGAGGTTTGTTGGTGTTCAATCCGTGCATTGACCCCCCAGCACTTGACATCCTTCGTGGGACAGCTTGCATCTGGATCCTGGTCATCGTCAACATCTCCTGGTCCCCGTGGCTGCAGAGTCAAGCTTCACCTCTTCGCACCTGAAGCACCTGACATCGGTGGGCATTCGTCTATCGTGCCCCTGGTCACTGGCCAGTGACCCAGACTCTGTCCCCTCTGCTTTCAGGTTCTTCACATCTCTGATCCAGGCTTGGATCACACAGGACACTTTCCCTCTTCACGGCAGCAGAACTTTGCAGCATCTCGCCATTGCACCAAGCAGCTCACATAGAAGTATCAAATCACCATTTGTGATTGTTTATATGCAGGAAGGGACACCTTCCTGCACATAAATAATCAGTCTCTTAATCAGTCCCCCAACGCAGGCACCCTTGCACTACGGTGCAAGGGTGCCTGCATTGGCGCTAGGCAGCCTAATTTAGCGCTCGCGCTAGGGAAAACATTGGGATGTGCCATATTGTTTTAGATAGGCTCATCCCAGCATTTTCAGAATGGCGGAGCATGGCGTTAGTATTTTGTGCTCAGCGCCACACTCTACAATTCCCTTATAAATATGCCCCTGGGTGAGGTGGAGCAGAGATAAAGACGGAGGACCTCATTTATGAAAAGTGTTGCATCGCTGCGGTAAAACAGCGATGCAACACTTTTCAGTGCTCCCTCCTTGCGACACCACAGATGCGCTGTATTTACTATACGGAGCTCCATGTCATAAGGATTGACAGACATTTCAGGAATCCTGATGTATCTGTCGGTGCAAAAATGGCACATTGCTGAAATGTGGCTGGAAACAGACGCAACTCCAGCAATGTGTAATTTCACATGGGGCAAGCCCCATGTGAAAAGGCCTGCGTCACCCCTTATGCCTGCTTCAGACAGGTGTAAGGATTTGACACAGTGAGGCCGTAGAAGTGTTGCAGTGAAATGTCATAGATTTCACTGCAACACTTCGCCGAGCCTTTTCTGCGCTGGAACTTCCACCCTGCATACAATATACCTGACGCAGGTATAATGTAGTGCAGGGGTTTACAAAGTGGTGCATCTGCCTAGATGCATCACTTTGTAAATATGGCAGTGTGGTGCATTTGTTACACCACCACAGCATCACAAAAAGTGGCGCAAAGACGGTTTAAGGGCCTCATAAATAAGGCCCAGAGAGCATATAGGAGGGGAGAGAGAGCAGGAGAGAAAAGCAGAGTGAGAAAGAACAGTGCATGTCAGAGGGAAGGCAGAGAGCAGGAGAGAGAGAGAGAGAGAGAGAGAAGAAGCAAAAGAGAAACAAAGTGACCATTCAGGTACAGACGAGTAGGGAAGGGGGGAGAAGGGAGGGAGCAAAGAGGTGAGGCGAGAAATGGGAGTGAGAGAGACCAGGAGAGATCAAGAGTGGAGTGAAAGACTGGCGTAGAGGAGAGACAGGGAATAAAGAGATTAGGGTGGGATGAAATTGTTCCATATGTAATATGAGTATTCTTTGTGAAAATAACTTGTATTATGTAAATTACGTGTGCTAAGTTGTGTATGTAAAAATATACATGAGGTGTCAAAGAGTCACACAAGCAGCCTGTTCAATAAATTGTATTGTGTCTCTGTGTGAAAGATTTACCCCACGGATACAAACATTACTCCAAAGATACCTCCACAGAGTACTGGGAGGTTATCTGTGTGGTATTTACTACTCGCCCTAGTTTCCCCTGTGTAAAAAACATGTGATTGTGAGACAAGCAAAAATGCTGCCCAACATATAAACACAGCAATCAGGATTTAGAAGATAATGTTTGCATAAAAAAATAGTATGGTCCATATGTAAGATGGATTCTAATAAAGTATTATTATTTTGTACAGAGGATTAGGTGGGGGGGGGGGGGGGAGCCGAGCAAATGTGCAGCACCAAGATACTCCATGAAATAGCTGTGTGCTTTATAAGTCCCATTTCATTAATTCATTCACAGTGGGGGGATAGTCAGAGAGAAGGGAGGTGTGAGAGAGAAACCAAGAGATGAAGGGATGAGCAGAAGTGGAAGGAATAAAAGACATAAAAGATGAAGGGCGATATTTACAAGGGCTTTATCTCGGCTTTTTTGGCTTAAAAAGCCAAAAAAGCGGAGATAAAACTATCGCTCTATTTACAAGAGAGTGCAAACATTCATAATCGCATGTTAGCACCCTTTTTCCCAGCGCCTCCCTTTGCATCTCTAATGAGATGCAAAGTGGGTGTTACTGGGCGTACCCTGGATGGACTACCTTGCAAATATCGCTGATGTTCACATTGCGATATTTACAAGGCAGCCCACAGGATTTTAGCAGACGTTAGATTTTGGCGAAAACTGCAGTTTTCGCCAAAATCTAACGTCTGCTAAAATCCTGACTTACCTATGTTTGACATAGGGGGTGGATTATGCTGATACGACCACAGGGTCGTATCAGCAAGGTTATCGCCATTTTGCAGGGAACATCGCTGGAAAACCAGCGATATTCCCTGCAAAAGGGCGATACCCTCGCTATCTCTGGAATTTTTATCGCCCTGGAGAAACGTGTTGTTAATAACGCGCTACCAGGGAGATAAATTCCAGAGATAGCCTGCGATAAGAAATGTATCTCTAAGCACGGCCAACGATAATTATCGCTGGCCGTTGATAATATGCCCTGAAGGAGTAAAACAATGGAGATAAGTTAATAGAATGATGTAGTCAGTATTGCAAAGAAAAGAGCTGATCTAAACAAAGAGAGAAGGAGGCAGAGATGTGTAGAGTAGAAGTGGGTGAGTCATCAAACTGAGAGAGCTGAGCCAATGGTCTGGCTTGGCTCTAAGAGCCCTGGCAAGAGCCGAGCCATGGAAATGTTTGGTTGTGATCAGGCAACAAGCACAATGTAAAAATAGCTTAAGACTCGTGGGACGTGTCACTTTGGATGATATCAGTGCATCGAGTTGCAATTTTTACAAGTGACTTCCTAAAGATGAACTTAGGAACAACCCCTCTACACCTTGAGAAGCAAGTAAGGTGTCATGTGCCCCTGTACTTGGCTGACGGTGTCACTATAAACTGTGCAACATTTTAGTCTATTAAACCATGTACAAGAAAGTATTTTGCTTAGTGCACACCCTGAATGGATGTATTTCAAGTAAATATCCAGGATCACACAATTTATCAAGCGGAGAAGCCAGGATTTATAACGTTTCTCCTAATTCCGAATTGTGCAATGCACCCACAATGTCCCGTTTTACTTCAGAGGTTAGGGCTTTGTGTTTAATTCTTTGAAGAGCTAAACCCGCACACTTTTCTAAACTGTACCATACTGCATGTTAAATCAAGTTTTCAAAAATAGCCATACTGTATAAAATGACAAGGTTAAGAGAAGGCCGGGTTACTACAAATGACGTCACCAGCTTCTCCCACCATAACAAGGATCTGATGTGAAGGAGTGGCTTAACACTTCCGCAAAGACAATTGAACCAACACCATGACATCGCATCACATCAATAAAAGGGAAGTCCAGTGGCAGAACTCCACCTGTGCAAGCTTTCTCTATTTGTATTTACCCCCGAGGGCGGGGGCTGTGAGAAGTTTGGCGCTACTGCTCGGCTCTGGCTGCCCTCTGTGTAATGGCCGCGATGGGCAGACACCACTTTTGCTGCAGGAGGCAAAGGGGGGAGAGGCGGAAGTTTGCACATGGAGAGACCTGCGGCAGCGGGAGACCAACGCCACATGAACGCTCGGCTCGGTTTTGACTCGAGGGTCTAGGACCTGATCGAGCTCAGCCAGAGCCAGACGTCTAGCGCGAGCCTGGCTTAAGCCTGTGGTGGTTCTCCCACCTCTAGTGGAGAGGGAGAGAGAAAGTGAGGCTTAATTAAGGAGTTAAAGGTTTGTTTTCTTATAGCAGCTCTGTTACAGACCTTTGTCAATCAGGAATTATCAATAAGGATTTAAAAAGCGCGGCAAATCACCTGTCAGCGTCTCAAGGCACTGGAGTTGCTAGCTGCTTCACAGTGCTCTGTTCATTCGAACAGCCAGGTAAGCAGTGAAAGAGGAGGGAAAAGCAGGAGAAAGCACTCAGAGAAACAGGAGGAAAGGAATGAGAAATAATTAAAAAACGAAGTAGAAGCAGGAGAAAGCACTCAGAAAGATGGGGAGAAGGGAGAAGAAAGTGTCGTACTTTAAAATTTGGGACCGCGTAGGAGGCAGGGCCCTACCCCTGTCTATCCCGGTATTAGCGAACCGCGAATGGTCAATGCGGTATGTACAAGTGCTTTGTGTAACGTTTTAGCTATGAATGCACTATGTATACGTTATTATACATTGACTCCGTGGGTTCCATTTTGAAGCGGTGGCCATCTTATGGTTGCCCTCACATAGGCTATATAGCATGAAGCGAAAACGGGCCTTTTAGAGCACATGTGCCTTTCTTTGACTTTTCTGTGACCTGGGCAGCTTGGCTCCGCCACCCCAGGTCAAACTGGTCTCACGAGTTCCCCGTCCTCTGGCCACCTGTGATTAGCATCAGGGCTTGACACACCATAAAGTCTTTTCATCCTACACAAGCCTCCGGCTAATCTCTTTCACACCTGACTGTTCCTGCTTTATGGCTTGTTTCCCAAAACAGGAGATGCTCATGTTTATTGGGGCCTATCGATATCTGATGTGGGATCTGAGCCTTGCCGGGTAAATAATTACGGGCTGGCTTAACTGGAATGTGGGATGGTCATCATGACTCTGCCTTTTCGTTTGCAATGTATACATGTGAATGACCAACTGCAAGAGAAGGGCGGTGTTGCCCAGAGCGTAACATTCTCCATAAAAGAGGAGACTGGTTTCTGTTCTGCAGACTGCCTCATTCAGTTGCTAAGGCTTCTGTGCGACGTAGTCTCACTCATTTGAGTTTAATAAAGATGTCTTTTCATATTTCAGCTTCTGTTGCCAAGTTCTGTGTTATATTATCAAGATATGCAGAATTTTATAATACCACATCAGGAAGTACTCGAAGTCATAGGGTGCTACCCCTAGCACCTCTGGGGTCTCAAAAATTGGAGTACTTCAAAAGCAGTAAAACATGAGGCGAAAGCCAGAGAAAGCACTCAGAAAAACGGGGAAAGGAAGGAGAAAGCAGAAAAAACGAGGCACAAGCAGGAGAAAGCACTCAGAGAAATGGGGGAAAGTAAGGGGAAAGGAGTAAAAACAAAGCAAAAGCAGGACAAAGCACTCAGAGAAATAGGGAAAGGAAGGAAAAAGCAGTAAAACAAGGAAAAAACAGGAGAAAGCGATCAGATAAAGGGGATAAAGGAAGTAGAAAGGAGTAAAATGAGGCAAAAGCAGGAGCAAGCACTTAGAGAGACGGTGAGGAAGCGGAGCGGTGCAGCAGCACGGGAGAGCTGGGCCTGGGACCTGCTCAATGGTGTTGTTCTACAGGATCCATTAGGTAGGTCCTGGGAGGAGGCAGGGGCGCAGGGATGCTTGGGCTAGATAAGAGGCGGGAAAAAGGGAAACAGGCGGTAGTGGCAAATGAGAAAAAAACAAGGGGAAGTAGTGAGAAATGAGTGGCAAGCAGGAGAAAGCACTCAGAAAAAACGGGAAAGGAGGGAGAAAACAGTAAGAAACAAGGCAAAAACAGGAGAAAGGTCTCAAAAAAATGAGGGGAGAGAAAGGAGAAAACAGTAAACAATGAGGCAAAAGCAGGAGAAAGCACTCAGCAAAATGAGGGGAGAGAAAGGAAAAAGCTGTAAAAACAAGGCAAAAGCAGAAGAAAGCACTTAGAAAGATGGGGGAAAGGAAGAAGAAACTAGTAAACAAATGAGGCAAAATAAGGAGAAAGAACTCAAAAAATGGGGAGAAGGAAGGAGAAAGCAGTAAAACGAGGCAAGAGAAGGAGAAAGCACTCCAAAAAGGAGGGAAAAGCAAGAGAAGGCAGTAGAACGAGGAAAAAACAGGAGAAAGCACTCAGAGACAGAGAGGGAGCAGAGCAGTAACACAGCCTGGAAGAGCGGGACCTCTGTAAACCTTTGTAAAGCTCGTACACTCATGAAGCAGAGCTATGCTGTACTGCTACAAGCAAGCGTTTGATTGCTCACACTCGGGCCTGATTCACAAAGGGAAAGTTAGACCAAAAGTCTAACTTTACTACGTTTTGGTATTCCCAAAGTTAAGTTACTACTAGTAACTTTACTGTTAGTAAACGTGCTAGTAGTAAAGTTATAAGTAGTAACATACCTTTGTGTATACCAAAAACTAGTACACTTAGATTTAAGTCCAAGTTTGCTACTTAAGTCTAAGTTTACTTCTTTTTGGTATTCACAAAGGTAAGTTACTACTAGTAAATTTACTACTTTTAATTTTACATCTAGTAAAGTTACTACTAGTAAGATTACTACTAGTAAAGTTAGTAGTAGTAACTTACCTTTGTGAATACCGAAAAGTAGTAAAATTAGACTTTTAGTCTAACTTTACCTTTGTGAGTTGAGTCCTCAGTTTCTTGTTGGCCAGGTACCTGCAGGGCTCTCTTGTCCTCTATGCTTTGTATTAAGATATCCCTCTTTCTTTCTTTCTTTCTCCACAGGGAACCAGGACTCCATCCTGGCCCGCAGCTGCCTGGAGTCCTTCAGATGCGGAAATATAACCTCAAAAACTGTACATGAGATCACCTATGATATCCAGATAGTGTCTTGCTGCAGCACCGACCTATGCAACATGGCCGACACCCCGAGGCTCTCCATGCTCAGTGCCATCTCCTTGCTGCTTCTGTGGGTGCTCCATTAACACTGGGAGTGGGGTAGAAGGCAGTGGCTCTGCCAATCTCCCGAGGCATCCTGGAGTACCCTGCTCTAGCTTACAACAAAGCAAGAGAATAGGTATACTAAATTTCTGGAGGAGGTTTACAGACAGCCTTGGGGAGAGCCGAGCCAGTGGTCTGGCTTGGCTCTTAGAGCCAAATCACAAGCCAAGCTATCAAAAAATGTAAATAAGGCAAAAAATGTCTTGATAAAATGATATAAAAGACTTTAAAATGAAAAACAAAATTTAACATATCTCAGTGTTTCAATTTACCTTATACAGTCTCGCTAAATTGAATGACATTTATTGAAAGGTGTATTTTTTAAACATGAAACATTCAAGAATACACAACGCCCTGACAACACTACCCGAAATTACCCAAAATGTGTCAATTTATGCGCTGTATATAACCTATACTGTTATCAAACGCGAAGCAAGATACTTTTATATTAATCATATAAAGTGAGGTTTTTGTAGAGCGCAGATCCTGTACTGAATTAATTCAATGTGTTTGCAAACTGGGTGATTAAACAAAAGGATACACAGTGAAGAAGAGCATAGATCACACAATTTGGTCAAGCAGGGAAGCTGGGATTTGAGCCCTGGATTGCATTTTGTGCACTTCAGAGATTAGAGGGTTACATTCTTCTCTCTTTCTTTTATCACCAAATATTAGTGCTTTGTGGTCAGCGATTCAGTTAGTGTTATTCAATTAGTGTTAGCACATGGAGTTCAATTAATCACTTATCACACCTTAAATCTAACTGACACTATACACACACATATATCCATTTGCCTAGTCAAAGGCTCTAAAGGTGGGCACAAAATAAAGAGGTCTTGGAACCTCCACAGAGATTTCTGCTCAGGTTACAGCAGTTCAGGAGACTTAGGAGATGTGCAACTTGGTCTTCAGAGAGACCTGTTCTGTTTGCCACTGTTTCATCTTCCGTTTCCACTTCAAAATCTGGGGTCCAGGGTGGACGGGGGCATGGGAGGGTTTATTGCCCCCTGCATTCTGCCCACTCCAAAATCTGGGGGAATAGGCCCATGCACCATAACATGGATTTTACCAACATATTCCATGTGACAACAGCAAACACCATATCAACCTTCCATAAAATAATGCCACAAATCCTATTGTAATATAACATATCGTAAATGTGTAGCAATAGAACCTGTGCGATAACAAGTGGGGATATGAAAAGTTTACAACTGTTTTTATTCTCTCACATTTACAATAACATTGTCACTTTTATAATGAAGTATGGCACTTATGTTCTACCTTAAACATACCTTGTAGAAGTGTCTGTGGTCTACTCTTCACCTGTACAGTGCCATTATATTTAGAAAATCTCCACAATGTAAACGTGCCGAGAAACAAGGCTGCATACATTGTCTGATGTTTGATTCAAGTGAGAGAGCACTGAAAGGTATCTCACTCTGTGGACAAAAGTGAGGTAAATAGGGACATCTCTGCAAAGGGTGAAAGCCGGAAACTCTGCAGACTGTGCTGGTAAAAATAATCTTTGCCCAATCCTACACATAAAACATAATATCTCTTAGGATGACAATACTTAGGTAAAAATAAAACATATTTTTTTTTATCTTAAAACATTATTTAAAATAATATACCACATCACACCACAGCACACCATTGCACAATGCGCAACCCAGCTTAATGTAACATAATGTAACCTATCTGCGCACAGCATGAAAAAACAAAACTCCAAACAGCAAAACTGCTAGGCTGGGAAAGGAAGTCCGGCCAATCTATCCATCATTTGTTCCTTTGAAATAGGTGACTCTTGGTGCATCTGCAGGTGGACTCAGAAACTAAAAACATCTCACCAGCCCAGGAATGATAGCAGACATGACCAGATTTAGAGACATGAAGAGGAAACACACTGTGATTGTCACTTTAGACACCCAAGATGTCAACCAAAGGTCGAGCCACTGCCCCACAGTCTCTGTGTTACTGGGTCCCAGTATAAACCACTCCTGGTTTTCCTAAGATACACTGTGCTGTCTCTTCCCACACCATTTGTATCCCTGGATGTCAGCATCAAGGAACCGGCTCTGGATTTCCATCAATGTTATGTTGTTATTGAAGCTCTATTTTTTCAAAAGGCCAGGTTATCTCACTTTAAATGAATGAAGGCTGCTCACCCCAAATCACTCCCAGCAGATATTGTCCAGTCTAAATGTTGCCTTTCAACTGCTTCATTCAGGCCAAAGAAGCAGGCTCTGAGTCTATAGTTTGACAGTAGATCACTCCATTGACTTATTAAAAAATTAACTTATTATTTGTTATGAAACACTGAAACACTTAGGCGTGCACACACATACACGCACACGCCTGCATGCATTTGTGCATTATTTCATTATTTATCTCCCCGCCTTTATGTATATTGTATAAATGTTTACATATATGTCTTATGCCATGTCAATGAAAATAAACGTAGTACTGTAAAAGATGCTGTTTTTGTCCTCTAGTTTCTTGAATTTTTTTTCTTGTAAATTCTCAGCTTTTGAATCTTTCCATCTCTGTATACTTTTTTCTAAATTTTCCCTCTTCTCTTCTCTTTTATTGTATATTATTTCCCCTCCTTGCCTGTCCATCTGTTTTTCTCTTTGTACTTTTCACTTTTATACCTTTAAAAGATTTTCCCTCCATTTGGATTCACAATTTTTTTTTTATTGTTCTCTGTTTCAGTTTTGGTTCCACTAATTCTCTGATATTTTACTCTTTTATAAAATGTATCCTGTTTTGATATCTGTGTTGTTCTTATCATCTTTCATTCTAATTTCTCCTACATTTTAGGGCTTGTTGTGCCATCGAATAGTAAAATTAAGTCTTGTTATCAGGATATCGACAATGAGTTTGTGTGAGTAAAATTGAAATATAACATATGGCAAATTGGCAATATAGATTTTTGGCATATGTATTGATTATTCCTAATATTGGTATGGATTTTATGGCAGAGTAGCTCCAGCAGCTGGGCCAAACCTGCATTTATAGTCTAAGACATGCTTACTTCCCTCTCATATGTCACATCTGCTACTCCATGTTCGTCCTATCACTTTGTCTTATAAGACACATAAAAGTCGGGCTAGACGTGACCCTGAAAAATCGATGGAAATGGGGAAGTAACCAGACCATGTCACGTTAATAAGTGGTGGGTTTTACAGTTTCATCCTTCAAAGTTCAGCAAAGCCGGAAAGTTCCTTACAACATGAAGATTGACAACAAATGTTGCACATCTTTGACTGAAGGACAGCATTATGAGTTTGGCGGTAAGGGTATTGTCATCGAAATGGCGTTGGAGTCCCCACTGCCTAATTGGTGGTCTACCCGCTATATTACGATGTTAGAGGTTTGCTGAAGGAGAGACCGCCGCAGTCCCGCCTACGCTGCCAGCCATTCGGAGACAGCCTTGACGGCAGCAGGGTAAAAAGCAGCTGTCAGGGGCAGTACAGACAAGGTTCCCTTCGTCCAGAGTATGAAGTGCCTTTCCGTCAAGCTGACCATGGTAGAAAGACTTCCTGCTTCGAGTCGGCCAAATTGAAAGAAATGTGGAGCAAACTCACCCTTTTCCTTCTTTTACCTTCAGTCTGCATGGGGATCCATTCATCCTGGGTCCCCCTTCAAAGCAGCAACTTGACTCGAAGCCACCAGGAAACCGTCTGCCAATCCACAGCTTTCATTTATCATATCAAGGAGCTTTGAGATGTTTAATCTCGGTTCACTTCAATTGAACCCACTGGAACTTAACAGCTGAAAATAATGATTTGTAAAAGGAAATTGGAACAATACTTTTAGCAGTGTATGGTGACACTATTAAGGGGGTTAGCTTTATGGTGATAGGTAACCTGCCAATGGTGAGGATGTGGACTCTAGTGGGGCTCCTGTGGACGCTGGGCATTCACATGTACTCCAGTTACAACCTTGCTATGATCTAGAGTTAGGTAGACTGCCTAGTAGTGGACAGTCCAGTGAGAGAGCAGAGCCAGAGTCTAGTTAGGAGTCTGGCTTGGCCCCTAGAGCATCTGGTTTTGCCCCAAGATCCAAATGACACCGAGCCATTAAAGGTCCCATCCTGTACAAATCACGGTAGATCATAGGTAAAGTGAGAAAGTGATTTATTAGTTAGGGTGAATGGGTGTCCACTATACATAGCAAAAGTCACTATCTTGTTACATCCAGGTTTCAATAATTTAAACCTGAGCTCAACCACTGGAAGCTGTGGAGACAGACAACTAACAACTTAAGAAAAATATGGAAAGCATTTAGAGGTACAAAAGAAATTAAAAATAGAATTCTCACTCCAATTTAGACAAATTAGAATAAAACTTAACCAAAGTGACACCAAAATGACAATAGTCCAATAAGAGCAACTGAAGATATGAAGTTTTCAAGATTTAAGTGAAAATAGCACCAAAAAGTGCAAAGCACCAATGGTAGTCAGTGACCACAGTAGACCACGACCCAGGTGCCATTTGAGGCCAATAGCAAGAATGATACATCAAGTAGATTGGGCCTGCTAGGGCTAGGAAGTAGGAGAGTTTGAAAAAGTTTCTAAGTCTCAATCTGAAATGGGATAGTGTAGTTTTTCTGAAGAAAAATTCTGCGCCATGCGGGACAAACCTGAAATCCAGTCTGATGCTGCAGAACTGCAGATACATTTCACGTTCGATCCCCTTAAAGCTCTTGAGCAAAAGTTTGGAAAATGTTCCAAGACTTCTTTTTGTGCCCAAACAACCACAGGAGTGCACTTCCAATGCACCCAGGACCACAATCAGAGTACTTTGAGACTCTCCGAGTCTTAGGCAGAGGGCAACAGCAAAGCCCAGTGAAGGTGCAGTTGCCATTTGTCAGTTGGGATTCTTCACAGGAATGTCCTCCTCAGCTTTATATGTTCCTAGAGCCATGCTGGGGATCAGCCTTATGATCGCTGAAGAACTTTGTCTTTGGATTCCAAGTGGAAGAAGGTCCAACCTCCTCAGGTCTTCTCAAAGGTCACAGATGCCAAGTGCCACAGGTTCACTCAACCTGTTATCCTTTCACAAATCCAGCAGTGTTCTGCGAAAGGCTGCTTTTGCAGCAGTTCCTCTTTGCTTTACTTCAAACAGGCCCAAAATGTCATGTGTCAGTGCATTTTCAAGATATAGAAAGTTTTCGGGCGCACTGAACTTGGGCTCTGAGGGCTGGGGGTATGTATGAGGATTGCACTATAGTAATCCTCATCTAGTAGCACATCTAGCACACAATTCTAGCCTGAAGCAGGCATTGTACCCACAACAAACCCAGAGACAGAAGTCTGGTTGGACAAAAGCAGGACCCCTTAGCAACCAGGCAAGCAATTCACAAGAATAGTCCCAGAAATCCTGTTAACTCACTTAGAAGGGTACAAAACCTTTACACGTGCTACATACAGACCTGTTGTGTAAGATTTGACTCTGGGCTGTCAACAGTAGGGGCACAGCCACCATCCTGAAAGTTTAATTCCATTGACCTCAGAGGAGTTACCTCTGTGCTATTCAGGTTGGCCTATTGTGTGCTCCTCCACCTCACTCGTACCTCATTTAAGGCTGAGCACTGACTGGGAGGAGCTGGATAACTGATTCAAATCAGCCTTCTGGAAGCCCAGGCGAGTAAAGGTTAACTTTCTAAAAGTTACTTATACTTAATGTTAATTAAAAAGTAAGCCTGGCCGGAGTTACCTGAACTCCACAAAGTGCAAAAGAACTCTGCAGTGCTACGTGGAGCTCCGCAAGCAGTGGATTGCGTTAGATAAATGCAGTTTGCAGTGATTTTCAGTGCTGGGTGTTTGTCCACACTGGGCAACCATCACCAACTCCGCAAGCGTAACGCAAAGTGCGGAAAACTCCGCAAACTCCACATGCGGAGCGGAGTTCACCGCCCAGACTTATTAAAAACCCAAATTCACCACCGAATAGGATGTTTAATAACTATTAAATATTGTAATTCAATTATTTTTTTAACTAGTCCCATTCCAGAATTAACAGTATTAGTAATTGAATCTGCCCTCATGTTTTCTATTTAGGACAGCTAGGCCTGACACAGTTAAAATAGTTTTTGGGGGCCTTGTCACTGTAGGGACTTGTTAACATTAATTTTCTACACGTTCCTGTTTTAAATACCATGCCATCTATCTTTTGGGATACAAGGCAAACATAAGGACAACTTACTAATATTTAAAAGGAACGTTGTTACCTGTCAAAAAGAGTTACTGTAACAGGTCACACTGCAGTTCTACACCGGTAGGCCTGCTGCCATACTTTACTTGTCACACTGGTGGATGGCACAATAGGTGCTGCAGCCCGCAGATGGCATTTAACTTTTCATGAACAAACACAAAGGTTTAAGTAATTGATAGTCAAATGAATGTTTTCAACTTGTCTATTGATTAAAAGAATGAGTATAAACGTGTTGATGGTCGCTTATTAATTTTTGTATCCTAGATACCCCTGACGAAGGAAATATACTGAAATGCATTGGGTGTTTTTAAATAAAATTGTGGCATGTGGAAACATATAACTCCCATGTGTTTTTATGAAAAAACGCGAATAAAGCATGATAATGAGTAAAATGAATTGAAGAAAATAAACGGAAAAAAGGCGAAAAGCAATGG
Organism: Triturus cristatus; assembly: GCF_964204655.1. Lineage (NCBI taxonomy): Eukaryota > Metazoa > Chordata > Amphibia > Caudata > Salamandridae > Triturus > Triturus cristatus. The sequence goes on from NC_140589.1 coordinate 1,808,766,597, forward strand.
AGAAGAATGAGGAATAATGAAAAGTTAAATATAAATTTGATTTATTGCATTCATTTGTGATGGTCGTGGCTGTGCAGCTTGAATGGGGATCCGATGTGGTTCCTTCGTGTTCGTTCTACATTGCAGCGCAATTGGGCGGCGCGCGGAGCAAGCGTGCACGCCTACAGAGTGTGGAAGCAATAGAGCACAGTAAATTTGCAGTACAGAATACATGGAGTACATTGGTGTGCATCTCACCACCCATAATAACGCATTGAAGGAACTTTCCGTCCTGAAACGGTGAGATTGCACTCAGGATGAAAGGGGAGTGTTGAACAGCTGTAAACAATGGGACATGATAATATTGTGAATAAATGGACAACAGAGGAGTCGTGTTTCCTTGTCATGCACGACTACCATCAGCATGAAAAACAATATGGGGGCAGATTTGCAAGCCCCTTGCGCCACTTTTGCGTCACTTTTAACATGGGAAAAGTGACGCAAAAGTGGCGCAAGGGGCTTGTAAATAAGCCCCATGGTATTTAACGGATTACTCTGACGGAACTGCTTAGGCAAACATGGCCTGCTTTTTAGGTCTCGCCTAGCTATTGCGATAGCAATCGCTATGCAAGACTCTAGTAGTAAAGGGGCATTAAAAAGTGCTCCCAAAAGTGGATTGCATGGCGAGCACGCGCACAATCACGTGCATCGTGCCGCCATGCAATCCACTTTTGGGAAGCGCTTCAGCCCACTGGCGTGTGCACCTACTTCAAAGGGTCCGCTCCCCCGCCTGGAATGCGCTCCCCCGCCCCTTGCCGCTTCAAAGCCGCGTTTAGCGACATTAAAGTGACACTTCAATCTGGGCGCGAGACTGACGTACAGCAGAGCACGGGGAGCTCGAGCCCACGGGAAGACACACGCTACTTTTCTCTTCCTTGTTCCCTTGCCAGCTTTATCTACAAGTAGTTATTACGCTCCTTGTGTTCCCTTGACTGCTGTTTCTTAACAGATATCATGCTTCCTGTTTTCTACTGCTTGTCCTCTTTGATCGCACCTCTAATACTCCCTGCCTAGCCACTGTCTGCCGTTCTTATAGCAGTTACAACGCTCATTGTGCTTCCCTTGACAGCTCTCGGGTCGCCTTACTCATTCTACCTGTGTTTCTTTTTTAGCAGTTAGTGCTCAGCTTCTGTTTCTCCTGTCTGACATCTTTGAGAGCTGTTTTTTGTTGCCAGACTTTCCCTTGTCTTTGCTCTCTTAGCAGTTATGCACCTTGTGTTTAAAAAACTCTATTCCTGGTAGACTTTGCTGTCATCATGTTTCCTATGTTTAGCCTCCCTTCGCAGTAACGCACTGGCTGCGATTTTTTCCAAGCACTTGTCATCTCCGTACATACCCTTTTCTGTGATCTCAATTTTATCCTTGTAGTCTCTCTCTGTGTGCTCCTGCAGTCTCTCGCTCTGCGCTCCTGCAGTCTCTCTCTCTGTGTGCTCCTGCACTCTTTCGCTCTGCGCTCCTGAACTCTTTCGCTCTGCGCTCCTGCACTCTTTCGCTCTGTGCTCCTGCACTCTCTCGCTCTGCGCTCCTTCACTCTCTCGCTCTGCGCTCCTGCACTCTCTCGCTCTGCGCTCCTGCACACTCTCGCTCTGCGCTCCTGCACACTCTCGCTCTGCGCTCCTGCATACTCTCGCTCTGCGCTCCTGCACACTCTCGCTCTGCGCTCCTGCACACTCTCGCTCTGCTCTCCTGCACTCTCTCGCCCTGCGCTCCTGCACTCTCTCGCCCTGCGCTCCTGCACTCTCTCGCCCTGCACTCCTGCACTCTATCGCCCTGCGCTCCTGCACTCTCTCGCCCTGCGCTTCTGCTCTCTCTCGCCCTGTTCTCCTGCACTCTCTCGCCCTGCGCTCCTGCACTCTCTCGCCCTGCGCTCCTGCACTCTCTCGCCCTGCGCTCCTGCACTCTCTCTCTCTCGCTCTGCGCTCCTGCACTCTCTCTCGCTCTGCGCTCCTGCACTCTCTCTCTCTCTCTCGCTCTGCGCTCCTGCACTCTCTTGCTCTCTCTTGCTCTGTGCTCCTGCGTTCTTTCGCTCTGTGCTCTTGCACTCGCTCACCCTGCGCTCTCTCGATCACTGTGCTCCTTGCAGTGTCGGAGACTTCTGCTTGGACTCCCTTTCACTGGTACAGAGTGTGCCGGAGATGCGCTTGGAATGTTTGAACTTCATGCATTTCCACACCTCACCCTTCTCTTGAGATATATGGACTGAGGAGATAAGAGTTGTTCCAACCTGGCCCAGGTGTCCGCAGATTCGGGTCTGAGAGGCACTGACTGCTCATGGTGCGACAGGGAGCGCTCCAGGGGTTGGAGTGCACAGGAATGCGGACAGCTGGACGGCGAGCACTGCCCCCGGTGCTTCTGGAATGTGTTTGCATGTCTGGCGGAGGCAAAGCTCTTTCGCGCTGGTTATTCTGTCTCCTTCAGGAAGATTCCAGTGAATCTGGCTGTGTCTTTGTGGGTGGGTTTTTGGCCCTTAAACCCTATGTGGTGTGAGCTGTTGTATCTCTTAGGATGTGCCCTATATGATCAATGTGATGTTATGGCTTTTCAAAGCGTTTACACAACAGCAATTCTCTAAGCTGCAGGTCCACTGGCTAAAGTTCTTACTCTCCTGTACCAGAGCCTCAACTATCCTAACCATAATCAGATTTCATTACAATAATGATACATTTTGGAGGAGTGGGATTCACAGCCTTACAGCTAGTTCCCACATTTCCATTCCATGCACCTTTCACATTGGAGAAACCACCCACATCCATGGGCGGTGATCCCAGGCTGCTACTCAAATAGGCACCTGTCCTGAATCCGCCCAGATTTGGGGGGGGGGTGGGGGGGAGGGGAGTGTCATACACCCAGTAGTGAGGAGGGGGTCACATAGCTCGGTGTCCCCAACTTGCATTCATAAGTCTCCACCCCCCCACTGAATACATTTGCCACTGAATGAAAATGTACAGACACACTGTAATGCTTCCAAAACTCTAGTTCCTACCAACTAGAAATATAGAGTTGGTGAAGCAGCTAGTTCTCTCCTACTCTTTCTTTCCTGTACGAGCCTCCTCTTTGCTGGTGACCTATTTTGTGGGAAGTAATGATACTTCATTTTGGTCCCTCGCAGTGAGGTGGTAGAGGCAAGATGGCTCCTAGCCGTGCCAATTGTATGAGAAAGATGCACAAGTTTAGAGATGATTAGATCCTTCTTCTAGTTTCAGTAGAGGGAACCCTCTGAGGCATTAGGTTCTCAACAGGTCCCTTCATTCCTTGTTTGGAGTGTAGTGTTCGAATACGCGCACTGTCCCTGCCTAGCTTTGCCTACCCATCTATGCAGACAATAAATGACATTAATTACCTACCACAAGATGCACTAATGTCTGTCTTGAGACCATGCTTTCATCCGTCCACCCCTGGAAGCACAACATTTATCACAATGGTGTGTCAGGAGTCACTAAATTCACGCGTCCATTCCTAAAGGTTCAACATGGATTCGAAACACTCGGGACTTACAGAATAAACAAAGGTACAATTTAACACGATTTTTTTGTTTTAATTACTTTTAAGAAAAATGCGCACCAGCTTCAGGGACACCATGCTTTCTTTGACCTTTTATTCATTTATGTTTTTTAATAAACTTGCATGCTGAGCGCGGCGCCCTCTTCAGAGACACTGCGCTGTCTCTCTCTCTTTTTTTTTTTTTACTTTACTGGTGAGCGCGGCTCCCGCTTCAGGGACACTGCACTTGTGCTCTGCATTACAATAGGTCTCGCTTTTGGCGAAATTTGACCTATTGGTATTGTAAATGACAATTCCTTTTAATATTATAAAAGGCATTGCCATTTACAATGCCAATAGCTCAAAATCTCGCAGTTGCGAGACCTATTGCATTGTTAATGCTTGTTACAATCATTGTTGCAATGTTGAAACCCCGAGGGTTCATTTCATTTATTTTTTTCCAACGTTTGCATGGATTCATTTGTGATGGCCGTGGCTGTGCAGCTTGAATGGGGATCCGATGTGGTTCCTTCGTGTTCGTTCTACAGTGCAGCGCAATTGGGCGGCGCGCGGAGCAAGCGTGCACGCCTACAGAGTGTGGAAGCAATAGAGCACAGTAAATATGCAGTACAGAAGACATGGAGTACATTGGTGTGCATCTCACCACCCATAATAACGCATTTAACTTTTCCTGCCATGTGTGCAATATCTACACAATATACTATGGCCTTATAGGGAAATTAAACAGGGAGGGTCTGTCTTCTATTAAGTCCTCAAGAGTTCTGTTAGCTTTATTCCCTGTGTAAGATTCTGGGGTACTGCACTGGGGGAAGAGGCTTCCGGTGCACAAGTATTCTAGCTCCTTGTTAAGTAAATACCACCTCCCAGCACCAAGATACCCTTGTGCGCTTTACGAATACCCATAACATAGCATAACCTCTCAAGGGAAAAACTTTGGTTTACCTTTTGAACCTACGGCACAAAATGTCGGATCGTGCATCAGAAAAAGGCAGTGATACAATTCAGAGATTACTAAACTCCCAGAGTAGACTTCAGATTTTACATCATGACCAACAGTTGCAATCTCACACTTTCAAGTGTCCGGGTCAGGATTGTCCCAAGGCTCTCCAAACTTGCAAGTGCACCACACAATAACCCCAGATACAGTCCCAAGTGAGAGAAACACTTTCTGCTCCAGATGGCTGGACTTGGAGCCACTGGCTAAAAGTCCAGTGCCTCTGAGCTTGAAGATTCCTTCACATAAGTGCCACACCGACTGTGCTGAAGTTCCTTCAAAGGTGCTCTTCCTTTTTCCTTTATGTCTAGGGAACAACCTGGGGTCAGATCTCCTGACCCTTTGAGACCCACAGGGCTACAAAGGATAGCAAGGGATATCAACTATGCCTTACTCCTGCCCCTGGATGAAAACATAATGTCACCCTCCGCTTGTTCTTTCCAAATTATTCACCGCGTCCAGCTGTGTTCCGCTTTCCAGGCAGTAGCAACGCCTAGATGAAATGGGCTAAAGTGGTCTCCACTCACCTTTCGCCTGCATTTTCCTGACTGCCAGAAAAGCCATCATGCCTGAAAAGAGTCATGCATCCTTGAATCCTGCCTAGGGCTTTATTTTTGGTAGATGTTGGTAAGCTACCATATCCTCCAAATGACCTCTTAAGAGATAAGGGTTCCTAGTACCACTGTTCCTGCAGAGCACTCTACTGTCAATATTTAGTCTGTGTGATGCCAGAGCTCTGGGTTTATCTGGGACTGCTGGGACTCATGACTGAAGTGAGCAGTTCTATAAGAAAACGCTTCACAATCTTGTTATTGAACCCCTCTTCTTGCCAGCGATGAAAAGTCACACTTCAGCTGACATGGAACATCGGGCGTTTATGCCACTGGAGCATTCTCTGCAACATATTGCTGAGACCTCATTAAAGAGTCAGGCATGGCACCTACATTATCCCTTATGGCAATGCTTAAGGGCAGAGCACGTGCACTAGGAGCCGGTTAGCAGTTCCTCAATTCCCAAAATTAACAATACCACCAAATCCTGCTGAAAAGACTTACTGGAAGCTCTCCAAAGGGTGCACGTTCCTTCTCTCAGATTCCAGGTTAGTTGGATGTGGATGATGATTTATGCGTTGCGTGCAAATGGGGTGTACCAGATGGGGTACGCTCTTCGACTTTTGACTATATATATATGAATGGCGCACTGGTAAGACCCACATGAAGAGCTTGCTACGGAGTTCTATTCATGGTCAGGACTGGATCTAGAGGTTGATACATGGGTCTGAGATGAGCAGTGTGCATCTAGTCCCAGCATACTGAGAGGGGATGTTTCTCCTATGGTTCCTGTAAATTAGCTCCTATAAGCCTGGCAAATATCTGCATATTTCAGGTCTGTTTAGTATGCTGCTTTTGGCAAACTGGTATGCTTGCCGACAAAGTGACCATAAGTCAAGTTTGTCGGGGGTGTTACTACTTACATGGCAATTGACTTCTTAAGAACAGTGTTTTAAGTGAAGTTTTTGTTGGCCAATATTGTAACCACTTATGAAATCCAGTTTTTTGCAAGCCAGATAAAGCAACCGCTCCAAGACTTTTGCATTAAAAATTGGATTTTGATTTACATGATCCTTAGTGTAATGGACAAATAGATTGTTTTAATAAAAGAATACAGATAGTTTATATAATTGAGTACACCTTGGGGCAGAGAAGGACAGATTAGGGCAGTGGATGATAGCTTGGAAGACATTTTAGAACAGTGGAGTACAGCTTAGTCTAGGGCGACCTCTTAGTTGATCATTTTAAGCGAATGATTATGCCCAGGCAGTTGCGATGTCCCTTGCCCATGCTACCCTGAAACCACCCGCCACCCACAATACCCCTTCAGACAATGGCAAAATGACAGAGTCCGATTAATTGGGATTAGGGGTCGAAAGACGGCAGTATTTATTCACACACTATATAAACAGAACTTTAAGCAGTTATTATGCACAGTACCCCACAGTTTTATGTTTGCTTACAGAGATCAAGTCTTAACCTTAACAAAGTCACTAATACATGGGAGTTTCCTATTCATAGCTAAAAATTGTTCCTGTGCATCCATCAAAATCATATCTTGATGAGTGAGATCATGACTGGTAGCTGAGACCCTTTCTCCCAAACCCCTTATCCAGCAACTCTGGACCGGAGTTGGTCCCTCCTAATTTGCGGGCTCCACACCCCAATCTCCCCTACTGGAGACCCATTTCCCCGCCTGGATACCAACCTCGGGGCCCCCCTGCACCCAGTTTCCTCCACCCCAGGTGCCTATGCTAGCATGAGCCCACTGCGCTTGCATGGGTGGCCAGGTAATGATGGCGTGTCGGTGACCACCCCTCAACCCGGCACCCCTGAAATGTCTATACTTGGACCAGCACCCAAAGAGGATCCCGTGACCCCACATTCACTTTGGTCTAAAAGGATGCCTTGCATGCAGCCAAACTGTCCCATAAATCATGACCTCACCCGCCACAGGCCAGTAAAGTTCACTTACTAGCTGCACCCCTCCCTGACCCCCTCCCCCCTCCATGGCACGGGCGATGAACCAGCCATGCCAACAAATCCTCAAAAAGCAGCGCATTACCCCCCATAGAGAGAACCACATCCTGTAACTTAAAAGTATCGCCCTTGATGCAACCATTATCTATTGATAACAACCTAGACAACCTGAGCAACTCACTGATCTTATTGTTCACCCATTTCAGAGAGTCATTGAGCGCTTTTTGACTGACTTATTGTCTCTCCAACCCAGAGTGGGATCAATGTCTGACCATGCTAGCACCACGTCTGGGAACCTCTATGCCAGCCAGCCCATCTCCGAGATAATTAGCTCAAAGAAGTCCCTCCTAACAATCTCAGTTAAATAATTGCCGCCAAGATGAACGATAATGAGCCCTAGGATCGGAAACCCTTGGACAAGAGTGTGTTCAATGCAGTTCTTAGATTCAACAGGCGCAAACCCTTTTGACCACAGAAAGTTAAACAGTAACCTGCTGTCTCTGCTCTGGTAGCGTAAACGCCTGCAGCATCGAATGCCTGCGCTCGCCTCACATATGAGTGGCCCAGAACCAGCATGTCTGTAAACCCATCCGCTCCTGCGCGAACAGGAGACACCAAGGTATCCAGCAGCCGTCCAGTTTCCTCACGTCGTCCACCTGCATCAACAGGTGAATAGAAAAGGAGGCAAGTGACAAGGTAATAGTGTAAGGCAGCTAAAACAAATTCAATTTTTAAATAATGCTTGTTACAGTCTGACTTCCACCTGCCAATTCTTTGCACTGCCGGCCCAGCCTTCCCCATACCTGCCGCAGCAGTAGCAGCCCCAATCCTAGAGGAATGAGAGCCATTCTCAGATGGGTCCAAACCTGCTGCCCTCAGTGACCTTTCCAGCACCCTACAGAACGGATATCCATTGAGTTGTGTACCATCTGCATATGCCAACAAGGGACTTTCTGGTCCCTGAGTATTGTGATCCAGAAAAACTTCCAGATTCGCCAGGGGGGCAGCATTCATTTCCCGGCGCCCTGTGGAACACAATGTGCTCGACCCTTCCCATCTGGTCGGTCTTTGAGCAGTTTTTGCCAGGGAACCATTCGGCCACTGAACATCTGCTTATTGTAGGCCCCTGGTCCCATCCCTCTTGTTCTAGGCCACCAGCTCCACAAACCCTCAAAGCCTCATAGAATGCTAGGGCAAAGGCCAGTATGAACAGCCGTACCTCATCTTGGGACGTACAAATGCTCCCACGACATAAAAGCAACCAGCCGAACAGTGTAAATGGGGCACCTGGCATTCAGTTTTGCCCCCTCCAGATGTTGCCAGACCTTCAATGCTATCTGTACCTCAGAGGCCTTTGTCCCATCAGTGTGCACCAGTCTTAAACACAGCAACACCATTTTTTCAATAAGCGAACAATCATTTTGCACCTGTCTGCCTGTTGATTTATGTATTTCACTACAGACATGTTATCGGACCAGAACACCATGGACTGGTTGCAAAATTGTTTCGGCCAGACTATGAAGGCCACCAAGAAGGGGAAGAGCTCAAGAAAACCAATGTTGGACACCAAGTTAGATTCCACCCACTCCTTCGGCCAGCATTGAGCATGCCACTCAGGATCAAGAATGGTCCCCAAATTCCCACTGCCCAATGCATCTATGAACATGCCTTCCTCCTCATCTGACCTGGCAGGGCTAGATCATACTACTGTCCCATTGAAGTCCCACAGAAATGCCTCCCATATCCTCATAGTGAAACAAAAATGGGGTGACCCTGTGTCCCTCAGAACCTGGGTATAAATTAGAAAACAAGAAGTGGTTCTGAAAGGGTTTGGTCAATTACTTTTCAGCGCACCTAGGGGCCGATTCCAATCCTGGAAAAAGGCCGTACGAATCGTCGTACGGAGCGTTTTCTCTGTACGACTCGTACCCGGTAAACTGTCCCTACAACCTAGGAAGTACGATTCGTACAGAAAGCCTATTTCCGTACGAATCGTACAAAAGACTGTACGTGTAAAAAAAAAACTACGATTCTGATCCGGAACAGCTTGTACGCGACGTCCGGACGTATTCAGGCAGCGGTTTCCGGCCCAGCAAGTACGATTCGTCCCTACATCACTCCGTACGGCTCTTCTTTTACGGGAGTCAAACACAGCCGGAAAAGCAGAGTCCGACGCGAACCGCTATGCAACGGAGCCCCGGTACGCGACGTGCACGCCATGAACCCCGTCGTACGTGTCATCCCGGTCCTCTTGGCCTACGACCTGGTGCACCGCACCCGACGCACACGCCTCAGAAGGTGAGAACAACACCCAGGGGCCAGGGTGGGGATGAGGGGCAGGAAACAAACCCCATACTCAAAGCCAAACCTATAATATGGAGGCCATACATTACCACCAGGGTCTGGTCACTTGGAGGGGCGTGGCCAGCAACCCCTGCGTACCACAACAACGGAAGTGGACGTGGACGTGTACGGTGCGTTCCACACGTACCCCTACGGCACCATTAGAACAGTGATACGGACCGTATACACGCAATGAATGCGTGGGTACGGTGCGTACCACACGTACCCCTACGGCACCATTAGAACAGTGATACGGACCGTACACACGCAATGAATGCGTGGGTACGGTGCGTACCACACGTACCCCTACGGCACCATTAGAACAGTGATACAGACCGTACACACACAATGAATACGTGGGTACGGTGCGTGTCACACGTACCCCTATGGCACCATTATAACAGTGATACGGACCGTACACACGCAACAAATGCGTGGGTACGGTGTGTGTCACATGTACCCCTATGACTAAGTAGAACAGTGATACGGACCGTACACACGCAATGAATGCGTGGGTACGGTGCGTGTCACATGTACCCCAACGGCACCATTAGATCAGTGATACGGATTGTACACACGCAATAAATGCGTGGGTACGGTGCATACCACACGTACCCCTACGGCACAGTAGAACAGTGATACGGACCGAACACACGCAATGAATGCGTGGGTACGGTGCGTGTCACACGTACCCCTACAGCACCATTAGAACAGTGATACGGACCGTACACACGCAATGAATGCGTGGGTACGGTGCGTGTCACACGTACCCCTACGGCACCATTAGAACAGTGATACGGACCGTACACATGCAATGAATGGGTGGGTATGGTACGTGTCACACGTACCCCGTTACGGCACCAGTACATTTGGGATACGAGGCGTACACACGCCAGGAATGTGGGCTTAGAGGACTGGCCCAGCATGTTACCTTCATATTGGTGTGTGTATAGGTCCAGGCCATCAGTGTACTGCTCCAAGGGGGTGCGTGGGTGGGTGCATATGACTCCCAGCAGTGTCCACACATATGAGGGGTGGGTGCATATGACTCCCAGCAGTGTCCAGACATATGAGGGGTGGGTGCATATGACTCCCAGCAGTGGCCTGCAATATGATGGTTGGGTGCATATGACTCCTAGCAGTGTCCAGACATATGAGGGGTGGGTGCATATGACTCCCAGCAGTGGCCTGCAATATGAGGGGTGGGTGCATATGACTCCTAGCAGTGTCCAGACATATGAGGGGTGAGTGCATATGACTCCCAGCAGTGTCCAGACATATAAGGGGTGGGTGCATATGACTCACAGTAGTGTCCAGACATATGAGGGGTGGGTGCATATGATTCCCAGCCGTGGCCTGCAATATGAGGGGTGGGTGCATGTGACTCCTAGCAGTGTCCAGACATATGAGGGGTGGGTGCATATGACTACCAGCAGTGGTCAGAGATATGAGGGGTGGGTGCATATGACTCCTAGCAGTGTCCAGACATATGAGGGGTGGGTGCATATGACTACCAGCAGTGGCCTGCAATATGATGGTTGGGTGCATATGACTCCTAGCAGTGTCCAGACATATGAGGGGTGGGTGCATATGACTACCAGCAGTGGTCAGAGATATGAGGGGTGGGTGCATATGACTCCTAGCAGTGTCCAGACATATAAGGGGTGGGTGCATATGACTACCAGCAGTGGCCTGCAATATGAGGGGTGGGTGCATATGACTCCTAGCAGTGTCCAGACATATGAGGGGTGGGTGCATATGACTTCCAGCAGTGTCCAGACATATGAGGGGTGGGTGCATATGACTCCCAGCTGTGACCTGCAATATGAGCGGTGGGTGCATATGACTACCAGCAGTGGTCAGATATATGAGGGGTGGGTGCATTTGACTCCCAGCAGTGTCCAGACATATGAGGGGTGGGTGCATATGGCTACCAGCAGTGGTCAGAGATATGAGGGGTGGGTGCATATGACTCCCAGCAGTGGCCTGCAATATGAGGGGTGGGTGCATATGACTCCTAGCAGTGTCCAGACATATGAGGGGTGGGTGCATATGACTCCCAGCAGTGTCCAGACATATGAGGGGTGGGTGCATATGACTACCAGCATTGTCCAGACATATGAGGGGTGGGTGCATATGACTCCCAGCAGTGGCCTGCAATATGAGGGGTGGGTGCATATGACTCCTAGCAGTGTCCAGACATATGAGGGGTGGGTGCATATGACTCCCAGCAGTGTCCAGACATATGAGGGGTGGGTGCATATGACTCCCAGCAGTGCCCTGCAATATGAGGGGTGGGTGCATATGACTCCCTGCAGTGGCCTGCAATATGAGGGGTGGGTGCATATGACTCCTAGCAGTGTCCAAACATATGAGGGGTGGGGGCATACGACTCCCAGCAGTGTCCAGACATATGAGGGGTGGGTGCATATGACTCCCAGCTGTGACCTGCAATATGAGCGGTGGGTGCATATGACTACCAGCAGTGGTCAGATATATGAGGGGTGGGTGCATATGACTACCAGCAGTGGTCAGAGATATGAGGGGTGGGTGCATTCGACTCCCAGCAGTGTCCAGACATATGAGGGGTGGGTGCTTATGGCTACCAGCAGTGGTCAGAGATATGAGGGGTGGGTGCATATGACTCCCAGCAGTGGCCTGCAATATGAGGGGTGGGTGCATATGACTCCTAGCAGTGTCCAGACATATATGGGGTGGGTGCATATGACTCCCAGCAGTGTCCAGACATATGAGGGGTGGGTGCATATGACTCCCAGCAGTGTCCAGACATATGAGGGGTGGGTGCATATGACTACCAGAATTGTCCAGACATATGAGGGGTGGGTGCATATGACTCCCAGCAGTGTCCAGACATATGAGGGGTGGGTGCATATGACTCCCAGCAGTGGCCTGCAATATGAGGGGTGGGTGCATATGACTCCCTGCAGTGGCCTGCAATATGAGGGGTGGGTGCATATGACTCCTAGCAGTGTCCAAACATATGAGGGGTGGGGGCATACGACTCCCAGCAGTGTCCAGACATATGAGGGGTGGTTGCATAGGACTACCAGCAGTGTCCAGACATATGAGGGGTGGGTGCATATGACTCCCAGCAGTGGCCTGCAATATGAGGGGTGGGTGCATATGACTCCTAGCAGTGTCCAGACCAATGAGGGGTGGGTGCAGAGGACTCCCAGCAGTGGACAGAGATATGGGGGGGTGTACATCATCATCAGATGACCACACCTACATGGTGGTATGGACTCATCCCTAACTGTGGACTATGATTCTAGTGACATTACAACACATCACTGACAGCAGGGTCCCACTCCCAGGACGATGGATGTCTGTCACATACTGCATGATACACCACATGTGGGTGTGAGGACATATAACACATGCATACCCACCCATGGCGGATGCAGCACAATACACACCCTGATTTAATGTCAACAGACTGTATAGTCGTGTAACTGCATACAAAACTAAGATAGCCAAAGTGAACACACACTGTCACGCACATCCCAGGAGTGTTAGGAATGTACAGGTGCTGGTCCAGCCACCAAGATGTTGTCTCTCATGGAAGGAATAGGGTTCAATTCCACCAGATACAATGCCCACAATTGTGAGTCAGGTGCCCAAATACCCTGCATAACAAGTACCATTTGTGTGGTAGGCCGTGATTACACACATGCATAGTGCTGAAAAGGGCCAATTTGTCCCTGAAGGCATTCCTACATACCCAAAACACAAGTACAGTGACTAGCAAGGATGGCACAGACGATTCAGCAGGAGACATCGGTGAGCAGGCATTGCCATTGTTGAAGGGACCCCTCACCAACAAAGGAAATGTGGACACAGGTCAGCACAACAATTGTGCAACTGTTTGCAGGGAAGATGTCAAGTGCCACAGAGGAAGGAACACTCCTTGGGACAATGTCTCCAAACTAAATGAACACACACACTACCAATGATTCTTTGCAGAGACATTGTGATGGCACACAGATACCACGGTCCACCTCATGACCATCATAAAAAAACATTTCTCAGAACCCTAACACATTACCAGAACACCAACTCTCGGAGCCTCATCACCAACATCAAGTACCTGAAATGCAATAGTGTTGAAAGTAAAAGAAAAGGCTTTATTCAGCACCAAAAATAAATTAATGTAAAAGATACTATGTACAAAGGCCAATGGCCAGTCCACTTCTCAAGTCCAAGGGTGGACGTAGGGGACCGCGTCCACCCCTACCTTGCCTGCAATAAGGAACCTCAAGGTTTGTCGACCAGGGGGGGGGGGCATCATCTGTGGCAGGACCAGGCACCACAGGGACATGAGGGGGAGGGGTAGGTGTGGTGGGTGCAGGGGTGGACATCTCCACCACAGGGGGTGGGGCAGCGCCAAAGGTGGAGGTGAACTCGGCGCTGCACACTGCTGCTAGGGCCTCCATCCTAACCCCTGCACCTGAAGATACCCCAGGGCCAACGGATGGTGTGGTTGGTGAGGGATGGGGTGCAGCGCTCTTGGGGGAGGGGGTGGACATGGTGGGGGACTCAACTGCCGTGCCCCGGGACTTCCTCGCCCGCTTGTGGGGTGGTGGCTCAGTGGGGGTGAGGCCCAGCTCAACCATACAGGTCTCCTTAGGTGACAGTTTGGCAGGGGAGCTAAGGGGAGTGGTTTTGGAGGAACAGGGTTGTGAGGACTGCGGACTGCGACTGTGGCTGCGTATATGTCGTCTGCCCCCAGCCCCTGTGGGTGTGCCTACATCCCCCTGAGTGTGCGTGCCAGGAGGTGTGCGCTGTGCCTTACTTGGGAGTGTGCTGGATGTGTCTGGTGGGGTGCGTGCCCGTGACTGTCTGGGTGTGCGTTGGGCAGGCATGGGAGTGGGCAGTGTGGATGGGTCCGGGGTAGGGGGGGGACGGAGCGCAACAGGAGAGAAACTGCTGCCGTCAGGGAAGCGTCCATGGACTGCAGAAACCTGCGTTGGTCAGACATCGTTGCTGACATGCCCTCCATGAACGACACCATCTGTGTGAGCAGTTTAGTGTGTCCATGGAGGACAGTCAGCACCGATGCCTGCCCAACCTGCAACTGCCGCAGTATGTCCACAGACTCTTCACTGAGGGCAGCAGGGGTGACAGGGGCAGGGGGTGCGGTGCCTGGGCCGAAGGAGACATGGTGTGACTCTGCACGGACAGAAGGGACGGGAGTAACTGGGAGGGCGGAGATGGTAATGGAGGAGGCGGGGACAGATGTGGGGATGCTGCCAGTTGGTGTTGCAGCCTCCGCCTCCTCAGGGAGGTCAGCCTCTTACCCGTCGGCGTCGTAGCTGCTCTCGCCTCCAGACAGGTCCTCCGACTGACTCCCCTCGCCCTCCGTGCCACTGGCTCCTTCTGACTGCCCAGCACTGGTGGCACTGTCGCTGGGTCCCTCCTCCAGGTCCATGCAGGTGTCTCCCTCGGTTGCGGATGATGATGCTGTGGGCAAGGAGAAGAAACCGAAATGCATCAGTCACCTGTATACATCTGACATATGAGCACAAGGACAATTGGTCACAGTGCATATCAGGCAATGCATCATGAGTAACAGCTAGATAACTCCGCACATATGTAAGCCCTGTACTGCCCAGCTGGTAGACACACTATGCCACTTGGACACCAGGAAAAAAAGAACACAAAAGGCCACAACTTGAATGAGAAATACACTGAGAAGCTAGTGTCTGTGAACCGGTGAGCACAACAATACAATGAAGTCATGCCACCTCTTGTTTAACCTGAAAGAAACAGTAGTGGTGCACCCAATGTAAACTGACACACCTCAATACTCAAGGTGTCACCACACTCAGAGACCTGTAAGTACTTTGGAACACAAAACGAAAAAATGTTGCTACCTTGGGACTCACAATACTTTACACAATCTACATGTTTTGAATGTGCCAATTCGCCATTTCGTGAAAAGAACACTCATGTGCCTGCATGAAATATGTCGCACAAGGCAGTGCACACAAAAGTACATTTACACTGTCATTGAAGAAGCTGGCACCTTTTTTTAAGAAGCCACTGTTAGAAATTAATGGTGTTGCAGAAAGTACATATACATGGGCCCACGGAGGTCTTGATGTCTTGAGACTCGTCAGATTGTATCACCAACAACAAAGGAGTCTCACAAAATCAAGAGCACTGTGGGAACATGTAAATGGAGAATCTGCAACACCATTTAATTCTAACAGTGGCTTCTTAGAAAATGTACCAGTGTGTTCCATGAAAGTGGAAATGTTGTTAGGTGTGCACTTTCTTGGGAGACTTTTTTCATGCAGGCACATCAGTGTTCTTAACACACATCATCAAATTTCCACATTTAAAACATGAAGAACTGTTGACAAGTGCTGTGAGTGCCAAGGTACAATTTTGTAAGAGTAACAACTTGAATTATGTCAGTTGTCACATGGCCATCCGTCACCTGATTACACAGTTGGCAACACATATGACCTACTGCCTGTCATCTTGAGTGGCACACATGTCCACACCCAGGACAATGCATAAGCTAATGGGCCTGCAATTGGGTAGAACAAAAGCCTAGCTGTACTGTGTGGACACCCTCATGGCAAGCCAGAATGTACACACAGATGTCAGCACACAAAGTCCAAACAGCGTTGCATCTCAACCACACACAGGTGCCAAAAACGTATGAGCAGGAATCATGTTTTTAAAAAACTGACACAGGCTGCAAAGCAGGTAAATTAAGCACTGGCCAGCATCACAGGGGCACTGCACGGTGATTCTTTGTACAGCCAAGTATCACACACAAGTCAGACCTGGCAATGAAAAATCAGGGTTGCACATGTATGCCTCTCCCGCACACCCCACCCCATGCCTGAGTCAATGTGATTGATACAGATCAAGAAGTGACACCTCTTATTCAGGGTTACAATAACTGTGCTGGAAAAATAGCTTCATTTACACAAAATCACCTTGTGAGGCTGGCAACACATATTTGTGACAAACAACCATCAACAGATTGTTGTGAATAACCACACAGGCACTGCCCAGTGTGAGTATGCACAAGCAAAATGGTGTATCCCTGTCCAGTGGACACATGTAGCACACATTTGCAAAATACTAACTAGGCCAGGGAACAATGCCACAGAGGCAGACCTATGCTGAACACACAGAGAATGTGCACAGTGTTGGATGACACACATGATTAGGAGGCCAGGGTGTCTCAGGGGACTGTAGTGGGCACACTGCTCCGTGGTCCTGGAATGAGCAGACTGTATCATGTTTTAATTGTCATGGCAATATGCATATCTCCCACTCATGCACATCATGTCTGAGGCCACAACATTGGTCATGCATGCTGCAAGGGTGTTCAGTTGAAAGCTCACACTCCTATGTTGAGCATCTTCTTCAGTGACAACAAATATGGACCCCCAACATAGTGAACAGGTCATGGCACAGGCAAGGTACCAACACAAGTCACAGACCACCCTCCCATATGATGCCAAAAGCAATGTGCACTTAGATTTACTGGCACCCTAGATGACCATGTGCAAATGTGATTACACACAGACCAGGGGACACATGTCAAGGAGGGGAAGGGATGAAAAAGAGCACCAGGTGACATTGGGGAACCGAAAATGCACTGCACATATTAACTCTGGGAGTGTATCCAGGCTACAGAGCACTTCCAAAAGCTGGCGACACATAACACGACAAACAGCCATGTACCTACCCCCTCCTTGCTGCAGTCTCTCATGTAACTGCCTATCGAGCTCCGGGAATACCACCGCCAGGACACGTTGCATGTGGGGGGTCAGGCATCGGCGGCCGCCGTGGGGGCGAGGACTGTCGAGCCCCAGCTGGACCCGGGCGATCCGCCGGGTCCAGCACTGGATGTCCTGCCTCCTCTTGCGGACCTGTGGCAGCTGCCGCCTACGCTCCCCCTCAGATCTCACGGCCCTGACGATGTCTTTCCAGATCACGCCCTTCTTGTAGGCAGTTACCTGTCAGGATGACACAACATCAATACACCTGCTCCATGTCCCAGAGACACACATTTGAACATCATTGAAATGTTGAACAGGGCATAGGATGCAGACAGGAATTACATCATACACAATAAGAAATTGGCCTGTGTGCAAGCCCCAATGCACTACATGGCATTGAAAGTCAACAGGTTGGCATGAGGGGTGCGACACACTCACTGATCATGCCACACACTGTGCAGCACATGCAACAGCAGGCTGAAGGGCAGCATGTGCCAAGCAGTCACATGTCCCACTCCACTGACGCACCATCAGCATACTAGACAGACACACCCAAGCACAGATCACTCGCCTGTCATTGACAACAGCGGATACAACCCTCACTCTGCACATGTGCCACTTGCCAGTGGGGTGTCACAGATGTCATGCTAGCTCTGCAAGTCAGACACACAGCACGGCTTACTTGTCACATCCGATGGGTTGATCTGTGCCTCCTCCATGCAGCTGTGGTGCAACACTTCACATAGACACTCACCCACATGACAAGGAACATTCACACATATCACTGTCCATGAGGTCATACACATCATTTGGACACTCTCACCACAGGGCCACTCAACTCATACACATCTGTGGGTACAGTCACCTGTCACACCGGGGGGACCACTGAATTACCTCAGGACAATAGGAAAAAAAGCCACCAAGGATTTGCCAGGCTGAAAGTGTCATGCACTATGCAGTGAAAGTCACAGTAAGCACAATCCAAGTGAGGAGTGCACACAGGAACTACATCATGCTCTGCATAAGAGACATCAGCATGTCCCCCCCCGGGACCCACTCTAAACAACATTGCATGTCTGTCCCACCTGGACACAATATTGTAACTCACACAACAGGTGCATAGGCAAAGTTAGTGGACTCAGCACTCCCCTGGTCTCCCCTACAGCTTGGTGTACTGTGGGAGGAGGACGTCCAGCAAGGCTTCATTCTCCTCCTGGGTGAATGGATGGGTCCTCTCCACAGTATGTGACATGGTCCAGAGGAAGCAGAGACAGCAGCAGTGTGGTCGACTCGAAAGTTGTGCAGGCAAGTGCCCTCTCATGGGTTCTGGCTGCCTTATATCTGTCTTGCTGAGGGGCATTCATTTAGAGGAGTACATAGTGATTGGTCAGACTCATTCGCATCCTACGTTTACTCCAATCCCTTTAAACATACACCAATGACTTAAAACATACATCAATGACAGCATTCGCATCGTTCAAATTTTGAGCATCATGTCAAGTCAACAACCACTTTGCAACATTGTATTTTGTGGCCAACTGACTGTTACAGGACATATGATCGACACTTTTCAACTGAAAACTCTGTCTCCATGACAACCAGCATGCATTTAGGGCCTAATACTTGTCCCTTATGTGTCCCCTATGTAATTTTGTAATCCACACACAGGTACGGTGCGTTTCACACGTACCCCTACGGCACAAGTACCATGGTGAAACGAAGCGTACACACACTATGATAGCGGGTGTACGGTTCGTTTCACACGTACACCTATGGCACCAGTACAATGGTGGAATGAAGCGTACACATGCGATGATAGCGGGTGTACCGTGCGTTTCACACGTACCCCTACGGCGCAAGTACAATGGTGAAACGAAGCGTACACACGTGATGATAGCAGGTGTAGGGTGCGTTTCACACGTACCCCTACGGCGCAAGTACAATGGTGAAACAAAGCGTACACACGCGATGATAGCGGGTGTACGGTGCGTTTCACACGTACCCCTACGGCACAAGTACAATGGTGAAACGAAGCGTACACACGTGATGATAGCAGGTGTACGGTGCGTTTCACACATACAGGTACGCACTAGTTCACACGTACGGGTACGCACTAGTAGTACAGTGCATTAGACACCTATTGGTACGCACTAGTTCACACGTACGGGTACGCACTAGTAGTATAGTGCGTTAGACACGTACGGGTACGCACTAGTTCACACGTACGGGTACGCACTAGTTCACATGTACGGGTACGCACTAGTAGTGCAGTGCGTTAGGCACCTACGGGTACGCACTAGTTCACACGTACGGGTACGCACTAGTAGTATAGTGCGTTAGACACCTACGGGTACGCACTAGTTCACACGTACGGGTACGCACTAGTTCACACGTACGGGTACGCACTAGTAGTATAGTGCGTTTGACACGTACGGGTACGCACTAGTAGTACAGTGCGTTAGACACGTACGGGTACGCACTAGTTCACACGTACAGGTACGCACTAGTTCACACGTACGGGTACGCACTAGTAGTAAAGTGCGTTTGACACGTACAGGTACGCATTTCACATGCTTACAATGCAGCTATGTGGGTGGGTGTCACTCCGGTGATATCTGTGGCTCTTCACTCAGACTGGCCACCAACTCATTTCAGGGCATGTCATGTAGACTTGACAATCTACAGGTGTATCTGGCTTTTTGTAGGAGTGCCAGCAAGCTGGCATATGTGTCCTGTATGTATTGCACACACCCGACTCCATAGTTACCTGATGTGTATTAGCAGTGTAGCATGTGCTATGTTCATTGACATTGATATTGGCAGACTCTCAATCTTCATTCTTACAAACAATGTCTTGCAGGGCACCGCCTGTCCCAAGACCAATGGCAGACTTGGGTGCCATGAGGGAACGTGCCTGCATCCGACGTTACAGATTCACTCATCAGTTGATTGAGGACTTGACCGACATGCTGGCACCACACCTCCAACTGCGACACAGGTATCCTACTGCGCTGACCCCAAAGATGAAGGTGATGGCAGCCCTACATTTTTTTGCCACAGGTACGTTTCAATTCACCATAGCTGATGTGAGTGGCATGTCACAGACAATGTCCAGCCGTGTCCTGCGTGATGTTTTAGCAG
Source organism: Triturus cristatus (assembly GCF_964204655.1). Classification (NCBI taxonomy): domain Eukaryota; kingdom Metazoa; phylum Chordata; class Amphibia; order Caudata; family Salamandridae; genus Triturus; species Triturus cristatus. The sequence continues at coordinate 1,808,786,915 of NC_140589.1, forward strand.
CCATGTTGGAGCACCTTGATGAATTCATCACATTTCCTACTCCTGAGGAGTTGACAGATGTCAAGGGTGATTTCTATGCCCTGGGAGGGATGCCCCATGTCATTGGGTCCATTGATGGTACACATGTGGCTTTGGTACCACCACAGGCACAGGAACAAGCCTATCGCAATAGAAAACATTACCACTCGATAAATGCCCTTGTGGTTTGTCTTGCTAACATGCTGATTTGCCATGTCTGTGCACGTTTTCCAGGATCAGCACACGATGCCTACATCATGAGGCGTAGCAGGGTGCCACAAATGATGCTGCGGCTGCACAATGAACGAGCATGTCTTGTTGGTGGGTATACTCTGTTTGTCCTGTGTGTTGCGGTATCTGTGGCTCTTACGGCATCTCCTGACCCACTTTTTTACATGATGTTTCCATGTAGGGGACTCTGGCTATCCCAACATGCCATGGCTGCTGACACTTCTCCGCAACCCAAGAACAGCTGCAGATCACAGGTACAACAATGCACACGGGCAGACCAGGTGAGTGATTGACAGGACATTTGGCCTCCTGAAGAGCCGATTCCGGTGCCTGGACAAGACAGGCGGGTCCCTCCCTTATGCCCCGGAGAAGGTCTGCCGAATCTTCCTCGTGTGCTGCATGCTGCACAACATGGCAGTTGAGAAGGCAGTGCCACTCATCCTGGATCCGGATGAGCAGGAACATCCACCCGTGGAGGATCAAGGGCTTGGTCACGAGGCTAGTGATGAGGAGGAGGAGGAGGATGATATCCGGAGTCAGCTCATACGCAACTTCTTCTCATAATGGTGAGTCACTGGGTATGAGTGTGCAAGCTTGTAGCATTGAGTGGCATGTGTTGCAATGTGTGTGTCCAGCTGACTGAATGCAAAGTGACTTTGATGTGTGTTCTGATGTGTCACTCGAGTGATGATGTCATGCCACACAGTTTTGCGGAGAGACTTTCTTTGAAATTTACATGTGTCCAACATTGTTCATGTTTTGTAAATGTCCATGTGTGCGGCGAGAATTGTTTTAGGTGACTTCTTGTGTGTCTGTCATTCCCAGGTTTTTGCGCCTGTTGTTTGCTCGTGTCATCTTTGTCCTCCTGCTATTCCTCATGAGGATTGCAACGTGTGCTGAATCAGCGTTCCATGCACGGACATGTGAAAATGTCAGTTTGGGTAAGGATAGCAGCAAGGCTTTTTGTTGGTGGTACGGGTTGGGAATGTGTGGGCCTGCTTCTGTGCATGTTGTGGTACCATGCATACATGTCTTCTCACCATGGAGCATATAACATGTAGCATCACTCCCATGACATGATAGTCACCCTTCTTGACTGTCATCTGTAGTGGAGTGTGGCGTTTGATGAAGGCATCAATGTGTGTAAACGTTGCCTCAGAAACATTGCGGATGCTACGGGTGGACATAGTGTGGGACATCACAACAACAGGCTCCATGGGGAATTGCAGCATCTCCGCGTGCAGCAGGATGTGTTAGGCTCATCCCCTTGACTTGTGTGCCAGTTCATTTGGATTGACATCATCCGTGTTGTGAAGGGGGGGCCCAGCGTATGTCCCACATGTTCTGTCAACTGACCTGTGAGTCTGTTCACATGGATGCATTTCCCTTTGTTTGTGTATGTGGAATAAAGGTGTTCAGCACAATCCAAAGTGCCTCATCTCTGTCACTGCAGCTCTCTTGCCAGTTTGCATGCGCCATCTATGGCATACTTGTCAAATATTGAACATATGTGTATGTGTACTTCGGCAACATGCATGCAGTTCTTCATGGCTAATAATATCTATTGTGCATGAAGTCCCTGGTTGTGTATGTATTTGTGCAGGTTGCTCCACACAACGGGACGTGAACACATGCTGATGGTGTGTCTCCTGTGCGCAGCTCCGCATTTTGTTGCCTGACCCTGTGACTGTCATTTTTGGTGATTGGTCATACATTTTCTCGCAGTGACCCATGAGTTACCTGACACTCCTTCCTTTACATACACCTGTTGCACTGTGCCTTTCTGACCTCCTTGTCTTTGTGTGCTACTTTTTGCCTAGTTTCTCACCCCTTCTGCCTGCTGCTGCGTCACCTGCGGCACCGCCCTGCCGAGTGCCATGATTCTGCAACCCACACGCCTCCAAAATGCTCTCCCTTCCCCCCTCCACCCATTCTTAATGCAGCCAGCAGCTTGTCTGTGCCACTGTTGCGCCAATGCCGTGCCAAAGGCAGGACCGTCTGCGGCTGCAACGTGCACAGTGCCCGAGCCTCTGGTCTTTGCATGACCCACGTCACACAACAGGCTCATGCTGCAGCCAACCTCCAAGCAATGTCCTCCACACAATCATCCGCCTGCTATCAGGCAACCCCTAAGCTCACACACGACACCTTCGCATGCTGAGTGTGCAACCCAAACTGCCTACACAGCGCTGCCCAGCCTACCAGACCCTGTCAGAACAACCAGGTCATGTGCCTCCTACTCCACACCCGCTCCGCCCACCAGCACGCCATTGGACTCAGTTACCTCCTCAACACAACAGGCCCACACATCACCTTCATGACAGTAACCTGGACATAAGCATCCTCAGCACACGACTTCTTCATTGCCATCTCAGACGGATACAAGATCACCCGCAGGGACGGCACCAACAATCCCGGAGGATGAATTGCAATTGATTCACAAGTACACCCTCAGAGTCGCAAATCCGGGTTTGCAGCAACTCCCTGGCAACCCTCAGAGTAACACTCATCTACAGATCTACAGGCCTACATCCACGATTGCGCTAAGCCATCAACACGTACATCTGCACGCACGTCCTAACCTCCACAGGCCACATGTGGCTGGGGGCCAGTAACTTCTGGCTGGAGGAGAACCACACCACCATCCATCATTGGTCCATCGACATTTTAATCGACGTCTCCGACAAGCAACACACTGCCCCACACCCTGCTAACGATCCCCAAAGATGCTTGATGTAAGTCACCACAGACAAGCTGTGTGGGACACTCAAAACAACACCAACGCAACACCCTGAAACGTCACGCACTGGATCAGCAACTGATCCAACAATCTTTCCACATTGACGGACTTTCCTGTGTAGCACAACAATAGTTAAGGCACCTGGGACAAGGCAGACCTACTGGACTCCTACAGACGTAGCCGGACTTTTGTGCACACCTTGCAACACAAAGAGCCATCATTTACCTTACAGGCCTGGAAAAGACCACACACAGCCACCACCATATCATCAGCAAGGACAAGTGGAGATCCTTCAAATAGTGCTGAGACACCAAAACACACGACATCAAGGAGCTCATCAGCATTGTGAGTGAACTGACAGCAGATCTCCATCCAAGACACCCCACCCTTGCAAGGCAGATCACATCCCTTGCAACTTTGTACCACTGCTAGCTCATGGCCATACACAACAGACTTGGCACACAGAGGCAGACAGCACTATTATCCGCAGGACAAACCTCCCTCAGGTTCTGGACTCCCGTCAGCAGCAAGTACACCACCTAACTCATGTGCACCATCCACTCTGGCTCTCCATCAGGCCCCTTCCCACACAACATCTCAACCACATCATTCCCCATCCTTGAAGCCCACGTCCAGCGCGTCCTGAATGTCTCCTTTGAGTTAGCCACATTCCATGGGTGCTGGAGGCATGCAGAGACCCAGGCCCTTCTTAAACAACGGACGGCAGTACCGCAGGATCTCCTGGTACATCACCCTGTTTCCCTACCCAGCAAATGTCATCCGGAAGACACTCAACAAGCAACTGACAAATTTCCTCCACGCAACCAGCTCCAGGCAACCGGCACCAGACCATATTCCACAGTAATCACACCACTGCAACCGTCATCATTGCCACCACCAACGACAACTTTGCCCTGCTCAACAATGGTGAACCCACCCCCCCTTGACCTCTCAACGGCATTGTACACCATGTGCTACCACACTGTCAGCTCACACATCTCCAACACTGGTATCCAGAGGAGGGCCCAGGATTCAATCAGAAAGTAGCTCACCAGCAAGGCCCAGGGAGTCTGCCTCCACCCTGCAGCATGTAGTACACTGGGGTCATGTGGCACATGCCCCAGGGCTCTTCTCTCAGCGTGATGATCTTCAATGTCTCCATGACCTCCCTCTCCACCATCACATGCGCACACGACCTCATCATCATCTCGTATGCCATTCACACCCAGCTGCTCCTCAAACTCACCAAAGAGCCAGCCATTGCCAGATCCAAACTTCAAGAAGGCATGAGATCCGTTGACGAATGGCTGAACATCAGCCACCTGAGGCTGGACTTGGACAGGACAGAGGTCATCATCTGAGGATTGTCCCCTTACGGCTGTGTCAACTCCTTGTGTGCCACTGGTCTGGGCACCGCACCAGCACCCAGTGGCCACGCACACAAGCTGGTGTTCATCATGGACCCATCGCTGACAATTACCATGCAACTCACCACCATCTGTACCTCATGCTGCAACACCCTCCGCATGCTGCAAATGATCCACAGATAGATCCACTACAAGGCAAGACAGACCGTCCCCCAGGTCCACGACACCAGCCGGCTCAACTACAGCACTGGCCTCTACGTAGAACAACAGCAAAACTGCAGGAGAAGTTGTCCACATCCAGGGTGCATCCGCACACCTCATCTTTAACATCCCCAGCCCCAGCCACATCACCGTCCACCTGAGATAGCTAGAATGGCTCACTGTCTGCTGCAGGATCACCTTCAGACTCCTCAACCACACTCAGGAGGCAGTCCACAACCCCAGAACCAAAACAAACCTTGGACGTCTGTTATGCAACACCCCGTTGGCCCAACTCCGTGCAGCCCACCTTGCCCTGGCCACCATTCATCACATCCACATAAACACTACATGCAGGATATAGTTCTCCCACCTCGCCAAACAGACCTGGGACTCCCTCCCCGGGCACATCAACATGACCCATGACCTCTACACCTTCATGATACTCTTCCAAATTGGTCTGTCTGAGCAGTATTGCAAGCCCTCCCTCAGCAGCTTGAGGCCATCACGGGTGAGTATTGGGCTCCATGTCTGTATTTGGTGATACATTGAGACACATGTGTGTCCTCGACCGGACTCAGATCCAAGTGTATGGATGGCTGGAGTTAGTTCCACACTCAGGCATACTTTGACATATCCCCACACATATGTTGTGGACTCATGCTAAATGACTGCAACATAAAATTTCACATATTAATTATTTAATTCTAGGTCTGGGGCATGATTTGCGCACTGAAAAAGGTGCAATGCAGGGACCATAGAATCCAAAGTTCACAGGGGGAGATGGGATCCTTGCCATTTGATGTCATCAGAGTCCAGACCACAGTGTTTGGCATCATTAGTCAGACTGTGACCAGCAGGTCCATGTGGCAGATGATGTCAGTCAATGAGGTGATGCTGTCGCACATGAAGGTCCGGTGCCAGGCCAGGTGACCTGGGAGATGTGGATGGTCCGCTGCCTCTCACGGTCTTTTCGGTGGATGACCCACCATCCTCCGGGGACCCTCAGATGCAGGCCTTGACGATGCTTGGGATGCTCCGTTGGACGAATCCTCCTCCTCCTCCTCCCTCCCTGTGGCTGGTGGTGGTCTTCGCCTGGTGGCACAGGGAGGGTTGGCCATGTTGTCAGCGATCCGACGGAGTGAATGGCTTATGTCCCTTTGCACCGCCAGGAGCTCAGCCAGTCTTTCCTCCATCCGTCCTTGGTGTTCTTGTTGACTGGCGTGTTGCTCGGCCTGATGGTTCTTGATCTCTGTGAGGGTCAGCACTACCTGGCTGAACTCACTGGTGTCACGCCGGTTTGCCTCCATGATGTTGTGTATGTGTGACATACCGGTCCTTTCAGCTGGCTGGTCAGGTTCTCGCCTCTGCCTGCCTCCACTCCCACCTGCCCACACGAGCCTGGCCTGCCGTTGTGGGCACATCGGGTCTACGGGACCCCTGAGGGATGGCAGTGGCAGTGTTGTCTGCCTCCTCCTGGGTGCCCGGCGCTCCTTGTCCCTCCTGGTCAGACTGGCTCAGTTGTTCACTGCGGGCAGGGCTCCTCGGTGTCTCCTGTGATGTGGCAGGAATGGGGTGGTGGTTGGCACAGATGGTCCTGAACCAGGTTCTGCCTAGGCTTGGACACCAGAGGGTCCAGGTCGGTCGGGGTCATCCGTGGAATGTTGAGAGGCGTCGCTGCCGGTGGGATCAGGTTCCTCCCGGGCCAGGGACTGTGAATCTTCACCCCCATTGTTGGGGGTAAGTTCATCACGTTGCCCTGTGTGTGAGAGACAGACAATGTTAATGCTGTTTCATGCAACATGCATGTATCATACACATTCAAGTTGACAATGTTCCTCCAGGTAGTTGTATGTGCCTAGCATTCTCCTCAATGTTCACTTGTGGATGGGTATGTTGCGGGGGACAGATTGATATGTGCTCCTGAGTCTTTGACATGTAGATTTTTGGCTTGGATGCTTCTTTGGCTATGTATTGGTGTTGTTGTGTTACATGTCCATTGTGACAGTGTGTAAATCCATTGCCTGTCCTGGGGGTGTCTGCTTGTGTAAGGGGTGTGTGTGACAGGGCCTGCTGGTGGGTGTAGTGTGATTTGGCACTAGGGCTCCCACGTGATGTAGCTGTCCCCCCATGGAGCATGCTGCCATGACAGTGAGTGTGAGTTCCTGTCCTAGATATCTGACCTGGTTGTCTTGGTGTTTGTGTTTGCACTGGTCACAGGAGGGCCTTGTGCTGCCTACACCCGGGCCGAGTGTGAGCTATCTTGTCAGTACTTTCGAAATCCCTGTGCATTGTGCATGGTGCATGGGTATGTACCTGGGCCATATGGGATGAGGGCAATTGTGTCTGATTTGGAGTTCAACTATGTGTTTTGTACCACCCACCCTCCCAGCATACCGGACATCCATTCTTGGGTTGCTGCTTCATGTAGCATGGGACGTAGCATGGCCTTGCTTTCTCAATGGAGCATACACATGTTAGTGGCATTAGCGTTATTTTTGACTGTGGTTGTGGCCGGTGAGGGCTTGGGGGTAGTTGCGTGCATTTTGTGTAGTTGGAGTGTGGATGCCTTTACCCCCATGTTACGTAAGTTGTTTGTGTACTCACCAGGCTCTGGAAGTCCTTGCAGTCCATGTACTCCCACCGGGGGAAGCAGGGCCATCCCCTTCTCCTCCCAGGGATGGTAATGTACTGGTCTGTGGGGCGCACCACCTCCAGTGATGTTGCTCTGGGCGTAGTCATCATTCATTTTGCGCTTGGCCGCCCTCCGCAGATCGTACCACCTGGCTTGGCATTCATTCCTGGTCCTTCTGATGGGTGCAACAGCATTCACCCTATCGACGATCCTCTGCCACAGGTGTGATTCTTCAGCTATGCTGGTCTGTCTGACCAATGTTCCAAACTGCTGTGGCCCGACTCTGATGACTTCATTGACAAGGATGTCCAGCTCCTCCCTTGTGAACTTTGGATTCTTGTCTGTGGGCATGGTGTGGGGTGAGGGTGTGGATGGTTGTGGGTGTGTAGGTCTGAATGTGACGGTGTGGGTGTGAATGTGTAGAGGAGGTATGTGTGAAGGAGGTTGTGTGACGGTGTATATGTTAAGGTGGATGGGTGCAGTTGTTGGTGTGTGCTCTCTAGTTGCAGTGAGTCTGTTGCAAAGGCTCATGGTTTGTATGTGTGGGCCCTTTTTATTGGTCCATTTGTGGGTGGGCCTCAGTTTGAATTTTTGGTGGGTGTGTTATAAGGGGTGGTTGTGAGTTTGCCCCTCTGTTTGCCTGTTTGGATGTGTCCAGGTCAGTCATTTCCATTTTTAGTGCACTGTAGACGTGTTTTGTGGTGTTGTGCGAGTCGAATAGACCTTCCTTGTGCTGTTTTACAGTGTCCGTGGTTCAGTGCAGTACAGGGGTACGAGTCGTACAGGCACACACCCCCATGCGTTGTGTATGTACGGTGCGTACACCGCCATTGCTATGTACGGTGCGTACACCGCCATTGCTATGTACGGTGCATACACCGCCACTGCTATGTACGGTGCGTACACCGCCATTGCTATGTACGGTGCGTACTACAACATTGGTGCGTACAACGACATTGCGTATGTACGGTGCGTACACCGCCATTGCATATGTACGGTTCGTACACCGCCATTGCTATGTACGGTGCGTACACCGCCATTGCATGTGTACGGTGCGTACACCACCATTGCTATGTACGGTGTGTACTACAACATTGGTGCGTACAACGACATTGCGTATGTACGGTGCGTACACCGCCATTGCGTATATACGGTGCGTAATACAAAATCGGTGCGTTCAACAACATTGCGTATGTACGGTGCGTACACCGACATTGCATTTGTACAAGTAATTCCCCGTGTACAGGACGTTTTCCGTACGATTTGTAAATCGGAAAGCCGGTCCGGATCGTACTTGTACGCTCGGACTTTCTTTTTACGATTCGTACGGAAAAGTGTCTGGGCCCGTCTCGTACAACTTTTCCCGCTACGATATGTACGGATCGGGCCGATCTGTATGTTCTTTTTCCCGTACGAATCGTACTTCACGGGTCGGGCGTGACTTGTACGATTCATACGGAAAAAAATACGGATACGAGTCGTACCGGAAAAAAAAATACAGGATCGGAATCGGCCCCCTAATGTCACACACATATGTTGATTGTAACTTTCACATCCGTATCTCAACCACCTGAATAGAAAATCTGTACAGACAATAAAGGCCATGACTCAATAGTAGTGTCTACTGTTTGTTATATCAGAATTAAATCATTTATCAATATTCACAAATGTAGTAGATTAAGGCGGTCAAAATACAGTACAATATATACATAAATGTTAAACATGTGACAAAAGTGCTCAGTGCTTAATGAGTGTGCAATATATACAGAGTGACCAGGACTTATATACATAGGTGGGGGAAAAAAACACTAAGGTAGGCCAGGCAAGTATGTTAGACCAATAGCTGTGTTGGCTAATCTTGCTCCCTTGGGTGTGCAGAGCCTTGGTCAACCTGGGCCTTATATAATCGTCATATCCTGGTGCACATCTGATGATAACCTAGTATGGTGGCGCTTCTCCCGCAATCCAGACATGGCCTGTGCAATTGACCATGAGAATGGGTGATCAAAGGATGGTGCAGCATCACTTTCTCAGCTCCCAAACAATCCCTTAGGCCCTAAGAAAAAGTGGTAACTTTTCCCTTGGGGAGCCTAGATTCACCTGCAACCAAGTCCAACTCAATCCTGAGGAATTCTATAGTTTTGGCTGGCCCATAGGTTTTACACTGTGCCAGGGGCACACCAAAGATCCCCATCAATTCCTGAAATGCATGCAGGGCCCCCGCACAATCGCCTGCACAGGAAGGGCCCACAAATAAAATGTCATACAAGTAATGCAACACCTAATGGTGCCCAGACATCTGCCTAAAGACCCATTCTGAGAAAGTGTGGAACTTCTCAAAATATGTACTGGAGACAGAGCAGCCCATGGAATTTCATTTGTCGAAGCAAAAAGAGCCCTCAAATTGAAAACCCAGGAGGTGGAAATCATCTGGATGCACAGCAAGCAGCCGGAGAGCAGATTCAATATCCTATTTCACCAGCAGTGTCCGTGGCCACAGCTCCTGTAACATCACGATTCCTTGATCAAGGGAGGTGTACCTAACAGAGCATAACATCACATCAGTTGCCTCATTCACCAACTGCACTTTGGCAGCAGAAAGGTTGTGAATCAATCTGTACTACCCTGGCTCTTTCTTACAAACTTCTCAAACAGGATGGCTGGGAAGGGGCTGGCCACCCTCCCCAAGTTGATGTCCTTGATAATCTTAGCCCTGGTGACTCCATGATTGAACCAGACAGATTGTTGCTTCTTGCAATATACTACGACAACGCACCCCTCCGTTGGGATCCTGAAGCCATCATTAAAACCCTTGTCGAGCACCTGGGCTGATACGCGCTTAGCATAGACATTTAACCATGACATCATTGTCTGCAAATTGACCGGGGAAGAAGCCTTGATAATGAGGGTGTGGTCATTCCTGTTTTGTGGTGCCTCTGTCTTTAGCTTTCTTGAAGTATTTTGACACAGGGTGCAATGGCAACCCACAGAAGGAACAGCAGTGCTTAAACTTGCACGTTCCTGGGAGTCTGGTACAAGATCTTTTATTGACATCCCAACAAGAGCCTTTCTCCCCCACAACCAGGGCTGTTGTTTTCCCCAGAGCCAGCCTGAAAGGGTTGGATAGGGGTGACCTCAAGGAAACATTCCGCTGTGATAGCTTGGAAAATCATGAAACCCTTCACCCAGTTCACAAGTGTCTCCTCAATAGGGGTGGGCGGAATTTGCGCAATCGCGTTACGCAAATCTCCGCGAAACGGTAAAAAATCTCCGCGAACACGCAGAAATTCCGCGAACACGCGGAATTGCTTGTTCGCGATGCTTTTTTCCTGTTCACAGTTGCTGTTTGCATGCTCGGGGAGAAATATCTCGCGAACACGCATTTTGAGAATGCGAACAAGAAAAAATTTTGCGAAGTCGCGGAAAGCAGAATTTTGGGCAATTTCGCGTTCTCCGTGGAACGCGAAATTACCGAAATTCCGCAAATTCCGCGAGCGGAACGGAATTTACCGCCCAGGCCTACTCCTCAACCCTCTTTTTGCAAGGACAGTGAGCACAAGCACTAGAATGAGAGCACTCCTTGCACTGCTTGCCCTCTTCTCACTCAGGCCTATCCACAGTCAATTCACACATATCAACATAACTCCCCTCCCACATTTTTCTCTTTTATCTCCAACAAAATGTTCTGCCTAAATGGTCATGCTCCGAACGAACATCGGCCAGTACAATACTCAGCAATGATGTCCCCGTACCTGTCACCTCCTGCTCCGGAGCTGAGAGTGGGGTCCCCGTCATGGCTGGAACGGAGTGCTAACTTGTGTCGGCCAAGAATATATTCTAGCCTGTGCGGCTTCCCGAGGCTTAAGCTACGTGTCTAGATAGAGGTGAGGAACCAAGTCCGTGAACATGCAGGGGGAGACAAGAAAAAGGAAAGAAAATGTTTTGCTCCGCACATTCTGGCTGCGTGGTGTTCGGGCGGCGTCCGATCTGTGGGGCAGCAAGCAGTAAAGAACCAACTTCCTGCCTCGAACTGCCTTTTATGGGCAAGGCCTCACGGCAGACCATAATTACCCCGGAAGCACTTTAGTGCTTTTGGGTTGCACCCAGGAGCTGCAATTCCGATGCATCTTTCCTGAGGGCCTTGGCGTATTGCACCACACCCCCTAGTCGGTCCACACCCTCATCGCAATATGCTTGATTTCCCCGAGTTGGGGGAGCCTTTGCAATTTGAACAGGTTTGATTAATTTAATCTCATTTTGTTACTAGGATATTCAGATAAAATATCGAGTTAGAAGTGTCGATTTACACATATATCGATTTGTAAATATCGTGACACAGAAATATCAACAGCAAGAACATCGTGGTCAAGAATATCGATTTTAAGGTAAGAAATATTGTTTAAGAAAATATAGAAATCATTAATATTGTTGGCAAAAATATAGTTGTTTAAAATATCGAATGTTTAATTAGTGTTATGTATTTTAGTATATATTTTAAATGTAGGTGATGTTTTTTTTTGTATAAGTATTTATTTATTTATTTAGAAAGTTTTATATAGCGCAAACATGACCACAGAGGGTATCAGAGTGCTTTACAGATTATGCTGTAGGACGAGTACATGGAAACACAAATAATCAGCATAACGACAGGTACATATATATAGAATGTCCAACATTCTCAAGAACCTAGCATCTCGGGCACAGAACAGCATCAAATGGTCCGGTAGTCAAGAGGGAAGGAAGACTGAGGCAGATATTTCTTCATCAAGAGCTCTTTAACTTCTGATTTGAGCAGGTCAGAGGAAGGGATCACATACCTGAAAATGATCGATAAGTATTGTCTATGTTTTTTAATATGTGTTACATTTTTAGTAGTTATCAATTTTATTTTAATAAAATTTTACATTTTTTAGTTCCGTAGCGGGTTGTGAGTTTATAGGGGAATAGGGTGCAAAGTAATTTAATTATAATAAATGAATGTTTTTTTTAATTTATTACTATTTTTCAATTGAGATTTTATAGTGTTAATCGTGGGAAGTAATTTAATATTAAGTAATTATTAATTGGTTGTTAATTAATAACTAATTATTGAAAATTAAATATGAAAATTGTGTAATAAGTTTTTGATGCAGGTTGTGGGATTTGTAGAGGTAAAGGGCGGGAAGTAATTTTTTGATTAATTAATAATCAGTTATTAATTGATGGTAATGAATTGATTGAAAATTAATTATGGAAATGTTGTATTTTTTTTTTTTTAGAGTTTTATATAGCGCAAACTAGACTCAAGACATCAGGTATCAGAGTGCTGTGCATGCACACCAGTTTTGTTACAGAAGGACACATTCATTTTTGTTAGGCACGGGGAGATTACGTTATTTGCCCAGAATCACAAGATGTTAAGCATCGTTGCCGAGACTCGAACCCGGTTTCCCAGTTTTGAGGTCGACCTCCCCAGCCGTTAGGATACATCCTCTCCCCAATTAATAATGATAATTAATTTTAGGTGCGTGTTGTGGAGTATATAGGAGTAAAGGGTGGGAAGAAATGTATTTTTAATTAATCAATAATTAGTTGTTATTAAATATTAACTAATTAATTGAAAATTAAATATGAAATTGTGTAATTCATTTTTGGTGCTGGTTGTGGGGTTTATAGAGGTAAAGGATGGGAAGTAATTTATGTTTAATTAATTAATAAATAGTTGTTAATTATTATTAATCAATTAATTGAAAATTAAATATGGAAATTCTGTAATTCATTTTAGGTGTGGGTTATGGGGTTTTTAGGGATAAAGGCTGGGAAGTAATTTATGTTTAATTAATAATTAGTAGTTCATTAATATTAATTAATTAATTGGTAATTAATTAGGGTAATTGTTTATTTTTTGTGTGGGTTTTGGTTTTTTAGGGGTAAAGGGTGGGGAGTAAATTAATTGTATTTACTTCATAATTAGTCGTTACAGACTATTAGTTTGTTAATTGAAAATAAGTTTTAATTGTGTAATTATTTTTTCTACAGTTTAATTTTAGCTGTAGGGTGTGGGGATTATATGGGTAAAGTCTGGGAAGTTAATTAATTTTTATGAGTTTTTTTTTAATTGAGAATATTTCTTTAATTGATAATTAATTATGTTAATCATGCATGTTTCAAAAACTTTAGGTGGGGGTTGTGAATTGTGTGGTATTAAAGGGTAGGAAATAGATAAACTAAACTTATGTAATAATAAATGTTTTTGTTTCTAAATGATTTTTAATTAGAAATATTTTTTTGTTTGAAAATTATTCTTTATTTTATGTAATGTAATATTTGTAGGTATTTGACATATGTATTTAACATTATAATATGTCTTTTATTTAAAAAAAATATTAAAAATAATTGTATTTCAATTTTTAACATATTTATATCTTTTTGTATTTATTTTGTTTTTTAATTTTTTGTTGTTGTTGATATTTTGTTTGTTTTTAATTTTGAACTGACTGGAGTGGGAATATACATTTTTACCTCTCCGCAATCCAACACTTTTCCTACTGTTGCACTGACTGGAGTGGGAATAGTCAATGTTATTCTGCCACTATCCAACACTTCCCGTACTGTTGCACTCACTGGACTGGGAATAGTAATTTTTACCCCTCCGCTATCCAACACTTTCCCTACTGTTACACTTATTGGAGTGGGAATAGTAATTTTTACCCCTGCGCTATCCAACACTTTCCCTATTGTTGCTCTCACTAGAGTTAGAATAGTCATTTTTATGCCTTCACTATCCAACCCTATCTCTACTGTTGCACTGACTGGAGTAAGAACAGTACATTTTATCCCTCTGCTATCCAACACTTTCCCTACTTTTGCACTCACTGGAGTGGGAATAGTAATTTTTACCCCTCCGATATCGAAATCTTTCCCTACTGTTGCACTCACTGGAGTGGGAATAATAATTTTTACCCCTCCCCAATCCAACACTTTTCCTACTGTTGCACTCATTGGAGTGGGAATAGTAATTGTTTACCCCTCCGCTTTCCAACACTATTCCTACTGTTGCACTGACTGGAGTGGGAAATTTAAATTTAAAGATTTTAACATAGTGTAATGTTTTAATTTATAGTAGAATGTTTTTTTATTAGATTTTATGTTATTGATATATATATATATATATATATATATTCACTGATAAAAACATAGGTTTCACACATGTTATAGTTAGCTGGACATTTCACTCGTACAAATCCATTGAAATTCCCCCTTATAGTTAGTTCAGCAGGAACCGGCAGGACTACACTGCCCAGCAGTCCCGGGGGCGGCGCACAACACTCACGCTACTAACGCACCCGGAGGCGCTTTAAGAACTCGGAGCGCCGAGAGCTCCTGGGGACAGTTACACAGCGTGAGCCGTGAGGGCAACGGCAGTAATCACTCACCCCTTGCATCATCCAGAGCGCCATGAGGGGAACGGCAGGAACCGGCAGGACTACACTGCCCAGCAGTCCTGGGGGCAGCGCACAACACTCACGCTACTAACGCGCCCGGAGGCGCTTTAAAAACTCGGAGCCCCGAGAGCTCCTGGGGACAGTTACACAGCGTGAGCCGTGAGGACAACGACAGTAATCACTCACCCCTTGCATCATCCAGAGCGCCGTGAGGGGAACGACAGGAACCGGCAGGACTACACTGCTCAGCAGTCCCGGGGGCGGCGCACAACACTCACGCTACTAACGCGCCCGGAGGCGCTTTAAGAACTCAGAGCGCCGAGAGCTCCTGGGGACAGTTACACAGCGTGAGCCGTGAGGGCAACGGCAGTAATCACTCACCCCTTACATCATCCAGAGCGCCGTGAGGGGAACGGCAGGAACCGGCAGGACTACACTGCCCAGCAGTCCCGGGGGCAGCGCACAATACTCACGCTTCTAAAGCGCCCGGAGGCACTTTAAGAACTCAGAACGCCTCCCGCATCGCGGTACGCGCGCAGGCAGTGCCGGGCTGAGCCCGGGCAGAGGGCGGGCCGTCTGGTGCCGTCCGGGGCAGGAGGAGGCAGGGCTGGGCCTGGATTCTACCATCCAACAATGGGTAAGCGCAAAAATGCCTCTAATTCGGAGGGAGGTAAAAAGGCTAAGCTACCGAGACAGTCAGACACGATTATTTCGTATCTTTCATCAGCTGTGGGGGCTCTCTCTAAGGAAATTGCAAATGCTGAACAGGAACTTGGCATAGCATCTCCCACTCCATCGGTTCTCTTGACTAATAGCGATATTACCCATGCACAACATGTCCCTTTGGAACCTGAGGTGAGGGTTGTGAGCCTTAACCCCAGCGAGGCTGGGGCCATTGGTCCCCTTACTGATAATACTTCTGCACCAATCTTGCTACAACAGGCTCAGGTGTCCATCCCTGAGATCAGGTCGACTATAAAAAGGAGGAAGAAGGCTGCTGGGGCCATAAAAATCGTTCCTGTGCCAATTGATGATCTTGGTGACCACCTAGACAGACTGTTCACTGATCGCATCGAACCCTTGCTGGTGGGCATCGCAAAAGATATTGTGGAGACACTGAACACTTGCTTAGCGAGCTTAATAAAGAAATGTGCCTTCATAGAAACCTTGGCCAACAAGCATGCCACCGTTCCGGGAACCTCATAACGTGCCCGGGGACTTCTTAGGCAATAGTGCTAGTGTCGCCACAAGCCAGGGCAGTCCGATGTTGACCAATAGTGGTGTGGTCTTAAATAACCCTGGGACTTGGGACTCTCGTTCAGCATCCAGCAGTTTAAATCCTGCCTACCCTACCCCAGGCTTTCCAGACAGCTAGATACTGTCACATTGTCCCCCTATCAGTGCGCGGGCAAAAGGCTGCCATCTGAACATAAACCTGCCCCCGGAGGTCGCTCCCCTAGTTACTACATTCATAGGAGTTGCCCCTCTTAAGTTGGGAGAATCAGAACTAGTCACAGACCTAATATATAAGGCCAAACAATGGTGTGTAGAATTCTCCAGTGGAGGGCTGAATATTTCAGACAGGATAATTATGGCAAGAAGGGTGGGTTGGATAGGAAACTCCACTAAGCACATACACGGGGACTGTGTCATAGTCAATTTTGACAGCCCTGACTTGGCTGATAGATTGTTTTGGGATGGCTCGGCAATTTCAGATTCTGGTCTTATGAGACCAGTCCCTTTGGGCTTCTTCTACCCACCTCCTGATATACACCATTTACCATCATCACACTACACTCCATGTAGGCTAGAAAATGAAGGATGGGTTCGGAGTATTGCGTCAGGTTATACATGTCCACGGAGGAATCGCCGTTCAAACCATGGAAAGGGGGGCCCAAATGCTATTGCTGGACCTCATCTGCGGCCTGCGTCTGTGGCCGGAGCGGGGCTTGGGCCGGCTCTGAGTAACCGCTTCTCTCCGCTTTCAGACATAGAGGAGCTAGACTGACGCCCAGTAGTGACATTGCCTGCTTCTCATGGGGCCTCCAAAACCAATGCATCAGCAGTCTGTAAACTTATCAGCTGGAATGTAGCTGGTATTAGAGCAAAAAGAACAGACACAGCCTGGTTAGATTTTGTCGCTAACTACGACATCATCGCCATCCAAGAGTCTTGGGATCCATCCCCTAGTTTTTGGCTAGATGGCTACACTAGTTTTGTTATTCCAGCAACCCCCAGTAGCGCGGGTAGATCTAAAGGTGGACTTATTTTTCTTTTCACATTAAAATTACGAGGGTCATTAAAAATGATCGAGTTGGGCTCGCCCAACTTTTTAATTGTGGAATGGGTTGTTTCCTCCACTCACAAATTAATACTAATTAATTTTTATAATTCCTGGGAAAGGGAAGATGGGAACAAGCACATTGTCGCATTGGAAAAATTCTTGTCAAACTATAGCCTAAACAACCACACCTATTTCGATCTTATCTTAATGGGTGATTTTAATATTCACCCTTGTAGTGATTTATGCCACTTTGGTGAGTACGAGGGCCCGTCAGGCTCACAGGCCCCCCATTTTGAGCACACCAAACAAGGGGAGGCCCTTGAAGAGTTTTTTGGCCAATTTCAATATTTTGGAATTGATTAATACTGATGGGGGGCTTCGTACAAACACCTATAAAGGGTCTGACCATGGCTCAGTTATTGACTATATCTTCCTGACTCCTGGCATTCTACATAAGGCAGTGACCTATAAAGTGATTGTTTCCAACTATAGTGACCATGACCCGTTGTTGCTTGTGTTATCGTGGGGAGAACTTATGGCCAATTGGTCTAGCTCCCTCCGAGGGGAAACTGCCCTAGCACCAACGGACCAAGGGGGAAGGCTTAAGTGGGCAAAGGTGGTCCCGGAAAATTTTATTGAAATTTTACTTCGCAAAATTGAGGACAATATAGTTATCTGTAAGGATAGAGAAGCCACAAAGCCAGAAATCATGGGGGCTTTCGAGCGAATATGCGCCCAAATATCAAATGACCTGATGACAACCTCTAGTCAGCAAGGCGACAAACCACACAAATGGTTCGATTCAAACTGCTCGAAAGCTCATAGGGTTTTAAAAAAAGCATTGCTATCTATTCCGAGAGATAAGGCCCTTATTGCTAAATTGAGGAAGGAATATAAGTTAACCATTGGCAACAGAAAAATTGCCATTAAAAATGACGCTTGGGAAAAACTACTCGCAGCAGATGTATTGCGCGATAGTAGCCAGTTTTGGGCTATTATTAACCAGCCCTTTTTCTCAGAAACAGACAATATGGTAATGGATTGTGTAATTAGTGAGGATAAATGGCTGCTTCATTTCCAAGAAGTCTATGGTAACACAGATACTGACACACAATATAACCCACCAGTGGCCCCTGCGTTTGCTCCCCTTGTCTTTAATTGCGAGGAAGTGGAGAAAGCAATTTTTAAAACCACCAGAAACAAAGCACCTGGCCCTGATGGCGTGGCAGCAGATTTTTACATCCATTTACCAAAATTCTGGGCAAAGGTGCTAACTAATGTCTTCTGTGCTGCTAATGGTAATATTTTCCCCTCCACATGGGCTACCTCAATTATTGTGCCGATTTTTAAAAAGGGGCAGCGCGATGACCCGGGGTGCTATAGACCCATCTCCCTGTTAGACTCTGCGATTAAGATACTGGGCAGAGTCTTCCTGCACAGGTTAAGGGATAACATAGAGAGCAATGGGGGTCTCTCTAATATCCAGTATGGTTTTAGAGAGAAAAGAGGCACCTTGGACCAATGTTCGAATCTCCACCTCCTGATTTCCAAGTATACGGTGGCCAAGGAGGGGTCTTTATTCTTGGCATTCATGGACCTCTCCTTGGCTTTCGATTTGGTAAACAGGCCTAAGCTGTGGCTAATCCTATTAGAGTTTGGGGTTGACCAAACACTTGTCCACTTTATGGCATCCCTTCATCAGGAACTGTTTGCTGCGGTTAGGGTTACCAGGGAGGGCAGGTGCACGAGACGATTTAAGTCAGAGAGGGGGGTGCGCCAGGGTTGTATCCTGGCCCCCCTCCTCTTTATTATCTACATCAACGGCTTGGAAAAACATCTGGTGGAAGTGGGGGCCGACGTTCCGCGTGTTGGAGAGATCTTAATTCCTGCTCTCCTATACGCGGATGATGCAGTACTACTAGCTCGGACTGGCGTGGGTCTCCAAAGACTGTTGGACCAATTTGGGGTTTTCTTGTACCAACTAGACTTGAAGATAAACGCCAAAAAGTCACACACGATGGTGGTCGGTCATCATGGACGTAGGCTAAAAGCAAAAACCTTTTTCTGTAAAGGGGAGGTGGTATCCAGGGTGGCTGTCTTTCCCTATCTGGGTGTCCTTTTCGACGAGAAGGGGTCATGGGCCCCCCAAATTAAGGCCAAGAGTATATCCATGGCCCGCTCGTCGTCAGCCCTTATGGGATTCTCAAAGAGGCTTGGGTCTAGGCCCATGGAGGCTCTTTTAAAAGTTTATAACACCAAATGCATTCCGATTGCCTCCTATGGATCTCCCCTGTGGGGCTATGTACTTGTGGAGAAAATTCAAATAGTGGAGAATAGATTTATTAGATACCTTTTGTCTGTCCCTAAATCCTCCCCGACCTTTTCTATCCATTTGGAGGTGGGTCTGGACTGCGTCACAGACAGGTTGAAACTGGCCTCTTTAATCTTTTGGGCAAAAACATGGCTTAATCCAGAGCTAACCTTGAACCATGCCATTATGACTGACATCATGGCAATGGATCTGGCTAACAAAATACCTTGGCTGGCTTACTTGAAAAAAGCTTTCCAACAGCTGGGCCGTATAGAACTCTTCCAGTCGCCATCTTGTATTAGGAGGGAGGATGTCTACTGGATCAAGACACAATTCCTTGATAGGGCCAGATTGGTTCGCGAGGAGCAGGAACTTGAGAAACCAGCTGCTAGATCGCATTTTATGTTAACTACTTCCCCATCATTAGGGCCTTATCTCAAAATTGTTACTAAACCCTTTCAAAGGTTCCTGTTGACGAAATTCAGGTTCAACTTGATCCATTTTACTCTGGGTAGTTATCCATCATGGGCAAAACCAGAAGCGGGTCCCCCCTGTAATTGTGATAAATTTTCTCAGCAAGACACCATGCATTTTATCATGTTTTGCGAGACATATAGGGACATAAGGAAAAAATATCTGTTACCAATCCTGAGAGAGGCTGGCTTTATTCAAGTTAGGCCTGCATTAATTTATCTCCAGCTCCTGGGCTCCACCCGCACCATCTTTTGTGTGGCCAGTTTTTTAGTGGCGGCTATTAGGATTAAGAAAATGAAAGACCCACCTAATGTATTATTCTAATTAATCATGTTTTTAAGATTTTATCATGTTCAATTGTCATGCATCAACTAAAAAATGTTTTTTTTTTTTACTGTATTTATTTTTAGATACACAATCGTCCGTTTTTATGTTGTATGGATGCTCATTTTATGCCTTTTATGATTTTAACAAATCGAATAAAGTGTATTTGACTGACTGACTGACTAGTGGCCTGCTTACGGTCAGCTCCTGTCTTGAACGTTTTGGGGTGAATCGTCAAGCGGGGTCTGAGAAAAAAGGGGGGTCCCAAAATGCATTTTCCTTGTTAGTATCTATGCACTCCTCCAATCAGCTAGCCAGTCCCATGTCCTTATCCAATCACTGCGCCAAAACCCAATCACTTATAAATTCACCATGCACTCTCCTTGCAGTACTCTGATAATCCAGTCACAACCCATGCACTCATGCAATGACCCAGGCACTAACTCATGCACGTCTACAATCCCTTGAGCACTACCTATACAGTTCAGCAATCTCCCTCTTACTACCTATGCACTCCTCCAATCACCTAGCCAGTCCCATGTCCTTATCCAATCACTTCGCTGAAACCCAAGCATTTATAAATTCACCATGCACTCTCCTTGCAGTTCTCTAAGCATCCAATCATCACCCATGCACACATGCAATCACCCAAGCACTAACTCATGCACTTCTACAATCCCTTGAGCACTACCTATACAGTTCAGTAATCTCCCTGTTAGTACCTATGCACTCCTCCAATCACCTAGCCAGTCCCATGTCTTTATCCAATCACTGCGTCAAAACCCAATCACTTATAAAATCACCATGCACTCTCCGTCCAGTACTCTAATCATCCAGTCACTACCCATGCACTCATGCAATGCCCCAGGCACTAACTCATGCACTTCTACAATCCCTTGAGCACTACCTATAGAGTTCAGTAATCTCCCTGTTACTACCTATGCACTCCTCCAATCAGCTAGCCAGTCCCATGTCCTTATCCAATCACTGCACCAAAACCCAAGCACTTATAACTTCATCATGCACTCTCCTTGCAGTACTCTAATCATCCATTCAAAACCCATGCACTCATGCAATGCCCCAGGCACTAACTCATGCACTTCTACAATCCCTTGAGCACTACCTATAGAGTTCAGTAATCTCCCTGTTACTACCTATGCACTCCTCCAATCAGCCAGCCAGTCCCATGTCCTTATCCAATCACAGTGCCGAAACCCAAACACTTATAAAATCACCATGCACTCTCTTTGCAGTACTCTAATCATCCAATGATACGCCGCAGCCATCGTGTAGGGTGCGCGAAGTATGCGCGACTTTTGTATGATAATAAAAAAAAAGAATATAAATTTCCTAATTATAAATTATTCTCATCTTTTGTTTAATAAATATATATATATATATATATATATTCCCCCGTTATAGTTAGTGCAGGCAACTATAACTCACGCGACCGCAATCCTCTGCTGATGCTAATACTGTATTTAGACACTTATTTGCCCATGTCTTCTTCCATACATTTTTAGCTATACATATATTACAAATATTTTTTTTTCATAAAGACACATATGTCATCAGCAGAAGATTGCGGTCGCGTGAGTTATAGTTGCCTGCACTAACTATAACGGGGGAATTTCATTGGTTTTTTATCAGTAAAATTTCCGCTAACTATAACATGTGTGAAACCTATGGTTTTTTCAGTGAATTTGCAAGGTTTTTTAAATGCTAATTTCTAACTATAACGTGTGTGAAACCTATGGTTTTTTCAGTGAATTTGTAAGTTTTTTTAAATGCTAAGTTACTTTACGCCATTCGTGGCGTGCGTGCCCACTTAACGCAGTTCGTTCCGTGCGCGCACTGTGCGCTTCGCGCACCGCGCGCCCACTTTACGCAGTTAGTGCCGTGCACGCACGGTGGGCACGCGGTGCGCTACGCGCACCGCGTGCCCACGTTACGCTAGATGGGCCATGTACGCACGATGCGCTTCGCGCACCGTGCGCACATGGAGGACATATGATGCACTTCGTTTTGAAAGGTAATATTTTAATTTTTCGTATATGTTAGAAGCCATGCACAAATGGTGCCCTTCGGGCGCCATTTGCACACGGGGTGGAGAGAGTGTGGATAATTTTTTTTTATATTATTATTTTTTTTAAAATTTTAGTTTATCTCATCTCTAATAAGCCATGCACAATTGGTGCACTTAGGGCACAAATTGCACACGGGGTGGGGAGAGTGTGGATAATTTTTTTTTTTTAATAATTTTTTACCGTACGCGTACGGTAAGCGTAATCGGCGAAATTACCGAAAAAATAAAAATTCCGTTTTTGGCCTTGGGGGATCTTTGGGGACTCCCTAAACATGGCTATGTGTGTGGGAGCTGTCTAAACAGCCCCTTTACATGTTTTTGTGCTTTATATTTTAAACATCACTCTCAGTGCGAGAGAGAAAATGGCGGCCGCCGCTTCCTGGTTTCGGCCGATTCGAATGTTTACTAAGATCTAAGAGCCAATCAGAATCGCGCTCGCGCACGCCACCGTACGCGTACGGTAAGCGTACCGTAAGCGCACCGTAAGCTGGCTCAGATATATATATTGATTTAAAGGCTATTTTCTCAGAATCTACTGAACAGATTTACACCAAACCTACAAAAGGCACTTCCTTGACCTGAGGACTACCTCTCTGCCAAATTTCTAGTAATTCTGTTCAGCCGTTCGGGCTGTAGCCCTGTCTAAAGGTCCTATGGAAAAATGCATGGGAAAAACGCGTTTTGGGACCCCCCTTTTATCTCAGCCCCCGCTTGACGAATCCCCCCGAGACTTTCAGGGTAGGAGCGGAGCGTAGTGCCCCACCTATTTTGAAAAATTCGCGAGGATTCGTCGACCGGCGCCAAAGTTATTCAAAATAGAATGTTGCGGATTTCTTATGGAAACGTGGTCCTAACTATAACTACCCACTGGCGACCGCCAGTAGGTAATGTATATGTATATTTTTTTAAATGATAAAATAAACTAAAATTAATAGTTTATTAATTGTTTTAAAGTAAATATATATATTAATTATTATGTATCACTTTATTCGTCTTCAGGCGCTGCAGCACAAATCACACTCATTATATTCCTTACGCGTTTCAGCCTGTCTCTACCTTGTTCACAGGTGAGTGTGTTAAATAGTTCCAAGTGGCCATGTGCCCATAGCCATATGACTACAGGACCCAGCATGCACCAAGTAGGTCCTCTTTCACGTGAAGTGGAATGCATTCCTTTCTGTTTAATAGCGTTTATTAATTCCAATGTCACGAAATTAACATCATCTTTTTAAGTGCAAGCTTCAAAGTTCTGTTGCAAAGTGCTTAAGGTTGAGCTGCAGCGCTTCTTTCCTGTGCTTGTACCACAGAGTCGTCAGACAGAGGAACTCCTCTCTCCACTCCCTTTCTCCTGCAGCATGCCTCTGCCTTGTTGAAACGCGCAAGGAATATAATGAGTGTGATTTGTGCTGCAGCGCCTGAAGACGAATAAAGTCAGCTTGTCCATAATTCGGAGTTGGGCTCTGTTGTTTTCTGTGAGATATTGCATCGACAGGATCTCCATTCCTGCCATAAGAGCCCGCCCTGCAGGGACGGGGCCCCCAGTAAATGGAACTTTGTGAGTAATTATTATGTATGTGTTTAACTTTTTTTTAATTAAGTTTATTTGTTATATTTGTTGAAATGTATATTAAATCGAATTTATTTTTTGTAATTAATATATTTAATGTTCATTATTTTATTTTACATATATATAAAAAACGATATTTTGTACAACTATATTTTCGACATCGATACTGTTTCCGATATTTTTATACTTACCATTATAAATATAGGATGTCGATATTTTTGACGTCGATATTTAAAACTGGCTATTGTGATATGGGGATATTTTAGGTGTTGATATTCTGTCAGTGAACCGGTTAATAGTATGAGTGCTTTCTTGTGGAATAATCCCCTGGTTTGGGGGGGGTAAATCCTTGAGGTCAAAAAAAGAAGTCTAATGAGAAGAAGTCTGTGTTTGCAAGGGTGAATAAAGTACAACAAATGCTTAGCAATGATCAAAGTTATTTTATGGTTCCCAGAACAAGGTACATTTTGTTTAACTTGCTGTGCTGTTTTGGTGAGAATATTGTCTCCTTGGCAGTCAGTTAATGAAGGGCAAAGTTTGGTAAGACTGTTAAGGAGATAACGTTCAAATCACCAATGCACCGCGTGCACTGCCTCCTCCCCAAACATTCAAAGCATCTGACAGCACAGCTATTCTGTTGGTCACACAGATCCTATAGACTTAGGCCTCTGACAGCAGAGGTGTCTCCCATGTTAGAGAGATATTTATCTTGCATGCATTTGTACGATGCATTTATACAATTTCCCTGGTTCATTGGAGCTTTACAGGCTCATGATATTAATAATAACAAAGCTATCCCTCATGTTACAGAGCACTCTCAGGATCTGACAGAAAACATATTCCACAGGTTAATAGGACTTAAAGACCAAGGGGTTATTAGTATGGCGGGCGGACAAAGTCCGCCCACCATACCCCCGGGAAACGGGACTGCCCGCAATGCTTGCGGCTGTCCCGCACCCACAATTAGGATGCACCCGTATTTGTAACATTGCGGCGGGCAGGCACCCCCTTAATTGTGTAATGTGAAACAACCCCATATAGTACCTTACCTAAGAATACTTATACTTCTAAAACACTGGGAAGCAGTAAGGCGGATATGGGCTAAAAAACCGAGTGAATACGAGCACGTAATGTGAAACAACCCCTTGTAATACCGCACTTAAGAATACCTATAATTCTAAAACACTGGGAAGTAGTAAGGCGGATACGGGCAAAAACCGAGTAAATACAAGCACGTAAAAACAACGGGTTGTGCGCCATTGACCTTGTTTTTCTGAAACTAGATAACTAGGCAATAACATGAGAGGACATACAAAAAATATGTAGATGGCATTGCAAAGGGCTCACGAAAAATATTTATTTCATTGACCACCCGGTTACGAGTAGGTAAAAAGAAAATGTTCTCGCTACACAAAACCGGTAGAACACTTTGGGATATGTAAGAGCATAGCAAAATAAGCTTACTAGATAAGGAAAAGTACTAGTAATGTAAGGGAGTAACACTAAGGAGAAACATAGATAGAAATATGTAACCCCCGTTGCACTGAAATGAACTAGTTGAGACCTACATAGAGATATATATCAACAGAACTTAACAGACATGTTCCTGTTTTGAGACAAAATAACATTTATCTCATTTAAGTGTGTGACTACAGGATGCCATCTCCGACACACGATTCCCGCATGATGCGTACTAGCATCCACCAGTAGGTGAGAAAATAAAAATAATCAGGGGGCCTATACTATCAAACTTGCGAATGGATTAGGATGAGCACGGAAATCACCCAGAGAGTTCAAGAAAGAGCACAAATGCATTTGGTGACCAAATAGAAGCACACGTTGTCCTTCACAAGTTTGTTTTTCCAGCGCTAAATTATGATGAGCACGGAAATCACTCCTATAGTTCAATAAGAGCACGTATGCATTCTTTACCAACCAGGCATAAACGACTGGCATTCACAATTTTGAAGTAGCGACAAAAAAATCATGGGCACACAAATATTATGGCTCATAAACAACAAAGAATCCCTTTAACTAACATACATACCTTATAGTTGGGTAACACTGGATGTGGTGAAAAAGAAACTTGCTATTTGGCGAGCGCACTGGAAGTGGTAGAAAAGATTCCACGACCTTTTTAATAGTAAGCACTGAGTCGGGTGGCATATGTATACTCAAACACCATTATAGTGAAGAAAAGCATGTTATAGGCACAGATGAAATGTAGCATATAACTGTATACTAGAGGATATACCCGTGTTTTTATCTCTTATAGAAAATTACTACTGGAGTACGAACACAAGATATACAGGTGAGTGCATTAGGCCTCACAATTTGGTGTGCATGAAGTATATCGGACAAGCCACAGCAGGGACCTTAAATCAAGGTACAGAAACAGAACGCCCTGACGAAGGCCCCAGACCCACGTGGGCTATTTAAAGAGGGCCGAAACATGTTGGCCTTTATCTGAGGGTACATTTGAATATATTAATGTTCAAAACAACCCCAACATATGGATTTTAAGGATACCACAAGTGCCTCAGAATAAAGGATCGAGACGGGGTACACCTGTAGGTATTTTTAGCTTATATATATAAAATTCTGGTTCCCTGCTTAACCAGTAACCTACTTATATAAGAACTCCCAGTAGATCTTTGGTCGAGTCCGCCCAGGTAGTACCATCTTACCTGGGTGTGGCGGTAATGCCTATGATGAAGCATGTCACTATTATGTGAGTGAGGCGTTTCCTTCAATATCTTTGATATTCCACCTGACAGAGATTATATCGTAGGAATTTTCTCGTAAAAAAGCTGTAGCCCTCGCAGGTTTCACAGTTTTAGACAACAGTTGTCTCTAGTGATAATAAGTTTAGTTTTGGGAGAACGCAACTGTCCTACTCATTCTCTCACTCTCCGTGTGTGAAAAAAGACTACTGAGGGGCCTCTATAGCCCTGAGAGTTTAGTAACACGATCCCAAAGAAAGGGGTAGATACCTGCACAAAATAAAAATTTTTTTTGAGGTAATCTCTCTATTAATCTAAGTCCTAAAATACAGTCTAACATGGCGGAAGGACTAGCTTATGACGAGGATGAAATATCATCCATCTTAGCTTTACCACCACTAATTTCTGACACCACATTCACAAATGTAATCCAAAATAATGGTGATTGGGATCCTTTAACTGAACTGAAAAGGACCCAACTAAAAACATTACTGCATGGAGCGATTATGACCGAATACTTGAGGGGCAATATAGCTCCAAATGGTCTAATCGTAGCTAACTCTCCACGCATATTTCTAAATGACTCTGAATTCAGACGTTGCTGGTCCTTGATTGCATGGAAATGCACCAGAGACTGGCTCGTCCTAATTATTAAAACAGCAAAGAGACTTTCTGATGCTCTCCTCATCGAAATAAAAACTTTGGAAAACGGATTAAAAACTCAAATAACTATTGCACAATTCAAAAAGAAACTAGATGAAAACAATAAAACAATCAATGAATATAAAGAATATCTAACTCAGGCAAAAATTGCAAAATTTCAAAAAGACCTGAAGCGATTCAAATTTGAAAACACCTTTCCGTACTCTAAAGAGGACTATAATCCAACAGATCAAGACAAATCGGATTTTTCAGATACAGACCGCACAGGATCCGGAAAATATTCCAGCGACTCGTCGTTTGAAGGCCGAAAAGGGAAAAACACGAGAAGGGGAAATCGATCCAGAAGAAATAGGGGATCATACCAACAAATGGGCCCATATCAACAACAACCACCCTTTGGATGGAACCCATTTATGCAACCACCCTTCCAACCCCCACAATTCGGATACAATTGGCAACCCTACCAACAACCTTTTTTAGGGAGAGGCCGCGGACGAGGTGGGGGCAACCGGAGAGGACCCAGAGTACAATGGGAAACAGACAGGGAGGACCCGACAATGCAGGAACCCCGACCCAGCACGAGCAAGAACATTCGGGAATAATAAACCTCAGTACGAGAGTCCTTTCAAAGACCCAAGAAGATGTGCTAAATAAAGGACTTGGTTTTGTTCCGACCAACAGATCAAATATCTTCAATGTAAGAATCGAACTGGCGGAATTCTTTCGAAGACTACGACTATCGGTCTTCTTTGAACAAACGGAAGAACTACAAGAAGCCACGAATGATAACAACACGGGCCTAAAGAAAAAATCAAGATTTACTCCACCCAACCACACCATGCCAGCTGCACTGTTAGCATTTGAAAAAGCAGTAACTCGGGAGATCGATCTGCTAAAAGGCAAAGATACAAGAGTATACAACAACCTCTCATCAATAGAACGGAGAACTCTGACAGAATTTGACAAAATGCACGATGTGATCATAAAACCAGCAGACAAAGGTGGAGCAACAGTGATTCTACCCATTGGAGTATATAAAGATGAATGTCTGAAACTTTTGAATGATCCCCGAAACTACCAACGTCTACAAAGAGATCCTACTGAGATGTTGAGAAAAGAAATACATGAGATGGTCACTAAAGCAGGCGAAGAGGGATGGATTACAAAAACAGAGGAGAAGTTCCTAAAAGAAAGCGACCCAAAGATTCCATACTTTTACATCCTCCCCAAGGTGCATAAAAATAAAAATCCACCACCAGGAAGACCAATCGTATCCGGCATTGGTTCAATATTAGAACCTCTGTCAAAATTTACCGATCACTTTCTGAGACCGCTGGTGCAAAAAATGCCCTCCTACCTAAAAGACACCCAAGACATCCTCCGGAAACTTCAACCCTTAAAGTTTGACAAATCAACAGACCTCTTAATCACTTTGGACGTAGAAGCGCTGTATACCAGCATTCCACAAGAAACTTCTCTAACAGTGATTGAAAAACTTCTAAAATCAGAAACATGGTCATCAATAACACCAATAAAGTTTGTTGTGGACTGTGCAAGACTGGCTTTAACCAAAAACTATTTCGAATACGAGGGTGAATATTTTCTACAAACCCACGGAACTTCCATGGGCATGACCTGTGCACCAAGTGTAGCCTGTCTATATGTCCATGACTTTGAAACAACGTTCATCTACAATGAAACAAATCCATACCAAACCAACTTGAGCGTTTGGAAACGCTTTATTGACGACATCTTCATCATCTGGAGAGGAGATGAAAGTAAAGCACAATACTTTCTAACATGGTTGAACTCCAGAGACGAATATCTAAAATTCACAATGACCCTCGCAAAAGATTCAATAACATTTCTGGATCTTAAAATCTGGGCAAGCAAAGGGATATTGAAAACTGAAGTGTTCTACAAACCCACTGATGTAAATAATCTTCTGAGGTACGACAGTTTCCATCCCAAGGCTTTAAAAGACAATCTGCCGGTGGGGCAATTTTTAAGATTAAGAAGAAACTGTTCAGACAAAGCTATGTATGAAATCCATGCCAAGAAACTAACAGAAAAATTGAAGACCAAGACATACCCCAAGAGATTAATCAACCAAGCATACAAAAGGGCGAAAAATAACAACCGAGAAGGATTGTTGGAACCTTCAAAAAAATCTGAACACAAAAGAATTGTCTGCGTCACCACTTTTGGAACAGAATCAAACAAAATAAAAAGTATTGTCTTACGACATTGGAAAACCTTGAATTCGGGTGGCCTGGGTCTGGAGAAATCTATGTTCGCCTTTAAAAGAGGGAAATCAATCAAGGACTCGGTCGTCCACACTCGTCCGAAAAAAACAAAGACAGGACAACAAAATACCTTATGGAATTTACCGGAAGTAGTGGGACATTTCCCATGTGGTTTATGCAATGAATGCCGGCTGACAAATGTAAATGTAAATGTATGTGTCTTGTAAAGCGCACTGCTGCCCTGAGGCGTCGTGGCGCTGTAGACCGCTGGGGAACCCGTCCTGGCTATCCCTGTGAGATGGTCCCTCTTGGGTATCTCCAAGGTGAAACCAGGCATCCCCAACGAATGTGGGGGGCCGGTGTGGAGATGAGGCAAGCTAATGCCCAGAGTTGCCGAGTGTAATCCCTGGTTAGAGTAGGCACCGAGGCGAGAATTATCGAGTCCGCTGGCCCTGGTCCACAACCCTGCCGCGTCGGGAATTGAACCCTGGTCCCGGGCCGTCCTCTGCTTCCGGGTCTGCTGCCTCTAACCAGTGAGCCACACCACTCCACTAAACCCAGTAAAGCGATCGATGTGGGTCTAAGAACTCCCTGGGAACAACGCACCTTCAGTAATTGCAACAGCCATAATGTAGTTTACTTGATGACTTGTACCTGTAAACAGATGTATATAGGGATGACCACTCGAAAAGTCAAAATTCGAATTAACGAACATCGAAGCACTTTCAGGTGTGGTAAAACAATCACGAAAATGATGCGTCATTTCCAAACTAACAATCATAGTGAAGATGATTTCACATGGACAGTTATTGAAAAATTACCGAATAACAGCACTGAAAGCCAACTACTAAAATTGGAACAAAGATGGTTCTATCGCCTTTCCAGTACAACACAAGGCCTGAATGAAGAAATACCATGGACATCGCTGACATAACCAAATACTTTACTCAATCGCATCTACACTCACATGCTGTAGTGGATGAATGAATACATTATTTACAGCGGTATGACAAACAACATTTTGGAAGGCTTACATGTATACACTACCTCAGGAAACAACCAAGTCTGACACTGCCTTGACAGCAGTCCTGTACACAAAGATACAGGATACAGTCTGTGCAAAGTTCTTACAATCACAACGAACGTGAAAAAATATCCTTAAACCAAAGTGACTCGAGCGATTAATTTCTAGTATCATCAAATGCTTCTACAAACCAGGAAAAAACATACGTAACACCTGTAAGCTTAACAACGGAACATATTTAAAAGTAGAATCTAACTGGGTTGTTGATCTAATAATGTTCCAACAGAGTCACGATACGTGTAACAAACATCCGGGGAAATTCTTACTAAACGATCGATGTTTACGAGAAATGCCTAACAGAATATAATAAATCTTGATTACACTGTATAGTACGAACGGGGATTTCACATCCACAGTATCGGGGGACATCGAATTAAGAGTGAGTCATAGCATGGCAACGCATTATCAGACCTTGTAATAAATGTCTTTTCAACAAAGTTGAACTATATATTTCTTTTAAAAAAACACCCTGTGCCTTGACATAATAAACTACAATACCCACAATTCCGTGTAAGACGTAACGGTAACATCATGTCGCAGCCCACAATTCCCCAAAAGAATGATAGAGGCTTCACGCTAGTCTCCCGACAAATCGGATCGTTAGACATCACTCCGCTATTTAACATGGCCGATAGCACGCCAAAAACATTCGACGGCGGGCGATGTGTCAAGTAGGTGAAGAAACGATGGCAGTACCTTGACGAAGCAAGTTAAACCCCCCCCTGTTTCAGGCACCCCCTTAATTGTGTAATGTGAAACAACCCCATATAGTACCTTACCTAAGAATACTTATACTTCTAAAACACTGGGAAGCAGTAAGGCGGATATGGGCTAAAAAACCGAGTGAATACGAGCACGTAATGTGAAACAACCCCTTGTAATACCGCACTTAAGAATACCTATAATTCTAAAACGCTGGGAAGTAGTAAGGCGGATACGGGCAAAAACCGAGTAAATACAAGCACGTAAAAACAACGGGTTGTGCGCCATTGACCTTGTTTTTCTGAAACTAGATAACTAGGCAATAACATGAGAGGACATACAAAAAATATGTAGATGGCATTACAAAGGGCTCACGAAAAATATTTATTTCATTGACCACCCGGTTACGAGTAGGTAAAAAGAAAATGTTCTCTCTACACAAAACCGGTAGAACACTTTGGGATATGTAAGAGCATAGCAAAATAAGCTTACTAGATAAGGAAAAGTACTAGTAATGTAAGGGAGTAACACTAAGGAGAAACATAGATAGAAATATGTAACCCCGGTTGCACTGAAATGAACTAGTCGAGACCTACATAGAGATATATATCAACAGAACTTAACAGACATGTTCCTGTTTTGAGACAAAATAACATTTATCTCATTTAAGTGTGTGACTACAGGATGCCATCTCCGACACACGATTCCCGCATGATGCGTACTAGCATCCACCAGTAGGTGAGAAAATAAAAATAATCAGGGGGCCTATACTATCAAACTTGCGAATGGATTAGGATGAGCACGGAAATCACCCAGAGAGTTCAAGAAAGAGCACAAATGCATTTGGTGACCAAATAGAAGCACACGTTGTCCTTCACAAGTTTGTTTTTCCAGCGCTAGATTATGATGAGCACGGAAATCACCCCTATAGTTCAATAAGAGCACGTATGCATTCTTTACCAACCAGGCATAAACGACTGGCATTCACAATTTTGAAGTAGCGACAAAAAAATCATGGGCACACAAATATTATGGCTCATAAACAACAAAGAATCCCTTTAACTAACATACATACCTTATAGTTGGGTAACACTGGATGTGGTGAAAAAGAAACTTGCTATTTGGCGAGCGCACTGGAAGTGGTAGAAAAGATTCCACGACCTTTTTAATAGTGAGCACTGAGTCGGGTGGCATATGTATACTCCAACACCATTATAGTGAAGAAAAGCATGTTATAGGCACAGATGAAATGTAGCATATAACTGTATACTAGAGGATATACCCGTGTTTTTATCTCTTATAGAAAATTACTACTGGAGTACGAACACAAGATATACAGGTGAGTGCATTAGGCCTCACAATTTGGTGTGCATGAAGTATATGCGACAAGCCACAGCAGGGACCTTAAATCAAGGTACAGAAACAGAACGCCCTGACGAAGGCCCCAGACCCACGTGGGCTATTTAAAGAGGGCCGAAACATGTTGGCATTTATCTGAGGGTACATTTGAATATATTAATGTTCAAAACAACCCCAACATATGGATTTTAAGGATACCACAAGTGCCTCAGAATAAAGGATCGAGACGGGGTACACCTGTAGGTATTTTTAGCTTATATATATAAAATTCTGGTTCCCTGCTTAACCAGTAACCTACTTATATAAGAACTCCCAGAAGATCTTTGGTCGGGTCCGCCCAGGTAGTACCATCTTACCTGGGTGTGGAGGTAACGCCTATGATGAAGCATGTCACTATTATGTGAGTGAGGCGTTTCCTTCAATATCTTTGATATTCCAACTGACAGAGATTATAACGTAGGAATTTTTTCAATGCACAACGTTACAGGCACCACGCGGTGCCTGCCAAGTTGTACATTGAATTGCAGGGAAATACCATAGGTACCCCCCATGTGCACCCCCTACCCCCCAGAATCCCTGGGGTCCGCTACGGGCCCCCAATGTCGAAGACCGCATGCCTTTCGCCGCCACGGAAAGGCATGTCCCCGCCTGCATACTAATATGGATGGCGGTGACTGAGGACGCACCTACCATACCGCGATTGTCGAGGGATTAATCGAAATGTTGTACAGGTAGCTGGTCCTATTTATCTTTAATATGTTTCGGACATGTCATGCTGGTTGGGAAAGCTGGTAGCAGAGGGCTCTTGAACCCCATTAGGGAAAGGAGGTGGTGCGATGCTACTTATGTGTATGCTGTACTCTAGGCTGATACAAATGTGAGATTGAGATGATGTTTCTGATCACCTTGTGTCATTGCTATTCACTATTCTGTGTTGACTTGCATAGGCTGCCGGAAATGTAGTGTGCACTAGAAACTGATTATTAATGTAAGATGCCGATTTACTGTACCTAGTAACACTTTGATTTGCTATGTATCGACCTAAAATCATAAATAAAGTAAAAGAATATATATATATATATATATACATGGCCGTGTCTACCAGCCACCGCCACCATATTAACAGCTTTTCTGCCCGGTAGGCAATCGGGCGGATTGCCTACCGGCGGAAAACCGGAGGACGGTCTTCCCGTCCACCGGGGTCCCCCCGCCATAGTAATATGGTGGGGAGGGAATTGGCATGCGTGCGGGCACAAATGTCGGGCGGATCGCCACCGCCATGCGGGCGGTGGCGATCCGCCCGACATGCTAATGGGTCCCCAGGTTTCTGAAATCAGAGGGATCCTTCAGGTTGCAGTGCTCCTGTAGAATAAATAAAGCTTAGGTTAAATCAGGCACGCAGGTGGACTCATAGGCTCAAGCATAAGGCATCTGGAACAAGAGCTGCCCTTCACATTCCAGTGCTCACACTGGCTCAAACATCTGGCGATAGTTCTATGACTTCCACTTCTTGCAGGCTCAGGCCTAGGACAGCAGAACAATTCTTCATTTGATGGAGCTCTTGTGTATAGAAGCTTCTAACTACAAAAGCATCCCCCTTATTTCACAGACCTCACACCCTCAGACATTTGAGCACAGAGCCTGTTCTTCACTGTACACTGATCTTACAAGACACAGATCTAAATAAAGCAAGTAACAAAAAACTTACAGACCCACAAGTCAGCATCAGAACGGTCTCTTAAAGTGCCTGTGTCTTAGAGGGTGTACATGTGTCTGACAGGATTAAGACAGTGATGATGTGTAGGGCTGCAGAGTTCTGCCCTAAATTACCTACATTGTACAGGGTTAAGACAGTGAGGCTGTTCCTAGAATACACAGTTTAGGCCTTAGACCACAAAGCTTTCCCGCATTTGACAGACATCCAACAGACCCGGGGCTATCGGCCCGGAGCTATAGGAGAAAATATGTAGACCCAAGGACTGACTGACTAATAAAATGTATATTACACCCACTACCTAAATGGTCTCTTGGTCTGGCAGATGCCAGCTCTAACAGACTATTTCAAGATTGGGTCATGTAGAGCCATTGTCTTTCACAAGATTTGAAAGTCAACAAAAATAGTCATAGTGCAATGGATCCTTCCCAGCGTACCAGGAATGAATTATACAATGGTGTTTATGTTTCTGAGAGTTAACACACTGGAATGGACAATTGTCTGCAATGGAGACCTGGTGGGCACTGTTTTTAGGGCGCATCCTACCTGAAAGCACAGCTGTCTGGTTTGCTCAATATATCTTGGGGGCTTTCAGAACGTTGACCTAGGAATGTATTCCACCCGTTGATAAGCATTGGCTTTGTGGTGCGCAACTCACATTTTCTGGCTTTCCATTTGCTGGCTTTATTTGCTTCATGCTTTCCCGGTTCTGTTCAGTTCAGCCCTCCCTGTGCCTAAACCGAGTTTACTGTATTCTACCATGGACTCCCTTTCTGTAAACAGGCCTTTAAATCTTGTTTATATCTTGTCGCATTTGCTGTGCATTCAAAGACCAAGCTCAAATGTCAGGCGCTGCCTTCCTTGAGTGCCTTGTTTATTTTTCTTTCTCAGACTTCAAAGGGAGAGGAATTATGTGACAATCTTTCTGGATATTAGGGGTAGGAAAGGGGTTTTTCTAGCACACGATAATATTTAAATGAACTGTGTTAGTATTTCAGAATTAGGAACACAAATGAGGCACATTTTTTGCTATTCTTGAAGTGTGTTGATAACAAATAAATATCTACAAAACAAATAATCACACTAGGTGATGCAATTTCCACACATTTTAGTTTGTGCACTGTATAGTTTTATTAGTAAAACTGTATATCTGTGCAAATGTAATGGTCATTTCAGCTGAAAATGTGTTGTCTGTAATGGCATTGTGCTACCGCACCATGCATACTCCACTCTACGCCACTCTACTCTACTTTGCACCACTCCACTACACGCAACTGCACTCTACTCTGCACTCCATGCCACTGCACACTATGCCACTTCATGCTGTGCCTCTGTACTCTACTTTGTGCTCTTCTACTCTGTGCCAATGCACTCTTTGCCACTCTACTCTACACCACTCCAGTCTAGGCCACACCAATCTACTCTGCGCAATTCCACTCTATTCCACTCAACTCTACACCACTCTGAAACACTGCACTCTCCACCACTGCACTCTATGCAATACAATGTACGCCAATGCACTTTATTATGTAACATTCACCTCTATGCCCCGGCACTCAACACTAATCCACTGGATGCCACTCTAATCTACTCTGCACTGCTGTACTCAATGCCACTGCACTCTACACCACTTTACTCTATGCCATTATACTCTATGTCACTCTATGCAAATGCACTGTATCGTGCACCACTCCACTCTACACCACTTCACCGTACTCGGAAACAATCTACTTTACGCCACTGCACTCTATTGCCACTCCGCTCTGCACCACCCCACTCTATGCCAATTCACTCTGCGCCACTGCACTCTACTATGCACCATTCTAATCTATGCCACTGCATTGGACGCTGCATTGCATACCACTGAATTCAATGCCACTGCACTCACTGCCACTGCATTCTATGCCACTATACTGTTCAACATTCTATGCCAATGCACTGTATACCAGCCCAATCTTCTCTATGCTACTCCAGTGTTTGTCACTCTATGCAACTCTACTCTATGCCACTCCAATACACAACACTCTCTGCCACCCCACTCTACAACACTCTACTCCACTCTTCACCACTCCATTCTAAAACACTCCATACAACTCTCCTCTGCACCACTAACTTTTAGCCATGCTGAACAGCAGCCATGCTGGTGTACAGGATAACTAAAACACATTGTCAAAGTCAATAGCTCTTGCATAGGCGAGACCTATTGGCTTTGCCAATGCTTGTTTCACTTTGGGCTTGTGTACATGTTATACTCGGGATCAGAAATTCCACCCCACCACTTTTAAAATCCACCAGTCTCCACTGGTCTTGGAGCAATCTTCATGCAACATCTACAAGGCGAGAAAAGGGGGACAGTGTTGTATGCTAATCGCGGTTTCACTCTCGAAAGCCTAGCAGTAGTCAGGGCATCGAAACTTTATCACAACTTTATCTTCTGCAACAATTTGACATAATCATGGATCACCAAGCACCTGTAACGAACTTCAGTAATCCCCGAGCAAGAATGCCAGAGAATAGAGCACTGGGGGATCCGTTTTCAAGAATACTCCTACTCAATCCTACACCGACCTAGCAAAGACAACAACCCCACAGATTACCTGTCGCGTCACCCTCTCCAGAGAATGGGGAACACGTCATACCCTGCAGAAGAGTATCTGAACTTCGTAATGAATCATGCAGTACCACTGCCACTGTCACTAAACATGATCGAAGAAACCACTCAAGCTGACACAACCTTGGAAGAAGCGAGAAGACGGATCCAACAAGGGAAATGGAAAAACCCACAAGAGAAACCAATGGAAAGAGAAAGATTGATCAGCTGATCAACGGGTACAAGAGGAAGTGACGGTGACTCTTCAAGGAAGATCCTAAGAGACTCTAAGATAGTGGTGCCCCGATCACTTCAATCAAGATTCATAGATCTTACACATGAAGGACACAGGTGAATAGTAGCAACAAAGAGATAGAGCATTGAGAGAGAGAGGGCCTTATTTGGATTTCAGCAGATGGAATATTCCGTCACATATGTGACGCATATCCCGTCTGCCGTATTACGATCTCTGTAGGATATAATGGGATCGTAAGACGGCGGACGGGATATCGAGCACCAGCGTTTACAACGCTGTCTCCACAACGCATGCCATTACAATGCGGTCGTTACAACGACCACGTTGTTAGTATGCATACCATTACATCGCAAGTCATTACTATGACTTGCTGTAGGGGGTGCGCTGGTGTTGGATTTACAATCCAACACCTTCCCTACAGTTGCGCAAACTGGAGTAGGAATAGTAAATAATACTATTGCTAAGTTCAGCGCGCCCCCTACTGCAAGTTGTAGTAATGACTTGCGATGTAATGGTATGTGTTCCAACAACGCGTTGTTGTAACAACCCTATTGTAATTGCATGCGATGTATACACATGCGTTGTAAAGATATATATTCGGGATATCCGTCACGTTTGTGACAGAGCAGTCCAACCACTGACATCTAAATCAGGCCCAGAGTCTGGCTCCCAGGACTGGATCAAGCAGGTGAAGACACACTCAAGGCACACCACTTGTGCCATATAACATGTGAACCATCAGGACCACCGCCACTGCAGACGTCAGGCTTACCACATGCAGTCTGCCACACGCCGGGGGCATAGAGGTGAATGTTACATAATAAAGTGCAGTGCCAATATCAACAACACTCCCCATCCCACAAACAGCAATATCATTTGGAAATAAGCCACACGACACATTGTTGAGAAAATTGCTGCAGGTTTATTTGCATAACAAATATGCCAAACATGGTGGGGTTATCTTATGGGCGATCCAAGGGCAGGCAGCCTTTCCGCCGCCTGCCCACCTGATTA
Source organism: Triturus cristatus (assembly GCF_964204655.1). Lineage (NCBI taxonomy): Eukaryota > Metazoa > Chordata > Amphibia > Caudata > Salamandridae > Triturus > Triturus cristatus. Next base: position 1,808,824,925 of record NC_140589.1, read on the forward strand.
GCCAAATTACACAGTGGCCTTAGCCAGCGGGGCACCGTCACTCCTCCAGGGTCCAGCGCGAGGACTTCCTGGGGATATTTGGCATTTGCACCCTGTTGTGCTCCTGCAGAGGGTACCCCTTTGTACCTTACAGCTTCTGGATCGCTCTGTAACTCCGCCTGCAACACAAAATAACACGTTAGAACACATCTCCCACCCCAAACCCTGCACGTGCACCGGGTAAGGTAGGGTGGGAAACGGCGTCAAGGGCAGCTACAAAGAGGCCGCCAGGTGGGCGGGGAGAGGCACTTGTACTGCATCCCCCGCCCAACCCTTACAGGAAATGACGCGGCACGCGGACCCCTAGGGGGTCCCCCAACAACTGGACTGACTCGTGTGTCCTCATGTGGCACTAAGGCGGCCGCCCTCTGATGAAGGTCCCCTTCGTGGACCACGGGCAGCCAACCTAGCTGTGGTCTCCTTAATGTATCTGCAGACGTCAATCGGGGAAATGGATGGAACCTGCTACCCCTGATGTACCCTTGCTGCCCCTAGCTTACCCTTGCTGCCCCTGGTGTTCCCTTGCTGCCCCTAGTTTATCCTTGCTGACCCAGGCTTGCTCTTGCTACCCCTGATGTGCCCCTGCTGCCCCTAGCTTACCCTTGATGCCCCTGGCGTTCCCTTGCTGCCCCTAGTTTATCCTTGCTGACTCAGGCTTGCTCTTGCTACCCCTGGTTTCCCTTTAATATCCCATGCTTGCTCTTGCTGCCCCTAGCTTAGCCTTGCTGACCCAGGCTTGCTACCCCTGGTTTTCCTTCGCTATCCCACGCTTGCCCTTGCTAACCCTGGGGTACACTTGTTGCCCCTAGTTCCCTTGCTGGCCCTGGCTTGCTCTTGCTACCACTAGTTTCCCTTTGCTATCCAACGCTTGCCCTTGCTACCCCTGACATGCCCTTGCTGCCCCTGGCTTGCCCTTTGTGCCCCGGGCTTGCTCTTGCTACTCTTCGTTTCTCCTTGCTATCCTATACTTGCCCTTGCTACCCCTGGCTTGCTGCCCCTGGCTTGCCCTTGCTATCCCTCGCTTGCCCTTCCTACCCCTGGCATAGCCTTGCTGCCCCTAGCTTATCTTTGCTGACCCAGGCTTGCCCTTCCTACGCCTGGTTTCCTTTGCTATCCTACGCTTGCCCTTGCTACTCCTGCTTGCTCTTTCTGCCCCTGGCTTGGCCCTGATAAACCTGGTATTAGTGATTAAAGCTTTGTTTGCTGCCTGTAGTTTTTACTCTCTCCATAGCATCTCACAAACAAACAAGAGGCGGTGGAAGAGCTATGTATGGGACCAGGCGTCAAACCACTGACGTCGTACGAGTCAAAATATATGTGATGCCCCTTACGCAATTCCTGGCATTTTGGTGAATTGATGTCCTGGTAAAATATATCCCTGATTTTGCTGCCCCATAATTGATTAAGATAGATATCGATAATAGAACACCCAGGGCTTTAAGTGGATTGAAACACTGCGGGGGGAGGGCAGTGGGGGGTGTCTCTGAAAGGGGCGTGGCCAGTGTAATTAGGGGGTGGCTTAAAAGGCAAGCTAAAAATCTGTGCTTAGCATAGTGTGCCGCCCGACTGGCATTTTGCTGCTCCTGTCGTTGCATCTAGATGTATAATACATTACACCTACAACAAGCCAGGCTTTGTCAATGGCTGTTAGTTGCATAAGACAAATATGTAAAAACTATGGCTTTGTTGTATATAACATTGGAAATGCTTCAGTTCTGAAGTGACGAGACCCTGAAAAACCTATAAAGAGTCCCTCTGAAGTTACCTCAAAGGCAGGGAAGGGTGGCACTGCTGCAGAGTTAAGATTTATTTTAAACCCTGAGGGTGAGGGCAACCATGGAGGGCCCGATAGGGACTCATTTAACACCTGCTTTTTAGAACTGCCGGTGCTGAGCACCGGCAGGACGGGCCCACTTAAAGCCCTAGGAACACCCAACGCAGTCGCACACGTATCTTTCTCTGATGGACAGACGTCTCCCTTTCACCACACAGCCACACAGGTGCCCTCCCCGCGACGGCGCTCTGTCAGATTTCACTTCATCGGCTCTTTTTCTGTCAGTCTGTGTTATTTGGGTATTCGCTCTCTTTTGCTGTGTCCAGGCACAGGGGGGAGCGCCTGGCATTATGGCCTGGTACTGCCTAGGTCCCCTTTTCTTTAATACCCAAGACCTCCCTTGGATGAGGACTCCCTCCCTCCTCCTAGGCAAGCATTTCAGACCACACTCTTTTGAATTAGGGGGAGTAACCCCCCGGCCGTATTTATTACATAATTAAAAAACATTGAAATTATTTACATTATGTACAAATACGCAGAAAGTCCGGATACCTTGATTGATACACGAGGTTACTTGTCTAACTTTAACATGTTACTAATACATAAAATTCCTATTGTAATCTAAACATGTATATACATTACTTTCTGCGTGTCCCCGCTAGAGCCTACAGCAAGGTCATTGACTGGCGGCCCCAGATCCTGTTAAGACAACAAAGACTCCACTGGAGTGGGGCGGAGCTAGCTCGCGACCAAGATGGCCGCTTGAGCCGAGAGCCCCGATAAACCGTCTCTAAATCCGTCAACTATCCTGCAACTGAGCCACTCTTGCGGCGCGGGGAAGCGATCCCCTGGCAGCTGATTGCGTGCGACCTCGGCGGGCGAAACGCCTTCAATCGGGCTGCCCCCTGTGCAGCGTACGAGCCCCCGTGGGCGCTGGGCCGGGTGAGGCTGCTGTGGCTGTGGAGGCGGCGCGTTGACCCTGCCGCCGAGCTGCACTGCAGAGGCTTCCTGTGCCGAGTCCCGCCTGGTGAGGTTGCGCCCTTGAATACCGATGCTCCCCCCGGCTGGGGTGCTTCGCTGCTGGCGCCCTCAGTGTGTGAGGCCCGCTAGGCGCTACAAGCTGCGGGCCAGTCGGGCCTGGACTGCTGGAGCGGGTCTGGAGCTGGAGCCGCCGATCTTGGGGAGGCACTGCTGAGGCGCGAGCTGCGACATCCGCACCCGAGCGGCGCATGACCCGGCCGAGTCCCGGTGAGTGAAGAGAAGACTGACGCTGCTGCTGGGAGTTTGGCGCTTCCCCCTGGCAGGGCCTACCGCGTGAAGTGGACTGGTCCCCGCGGACGGGTGGCCAGAGTCCGGCATCTATCTGAGGCATTACTGCCCTGCCTGGAGCTCGTGCTAGTCGAGGGTGCTGCTGGACACGCAACGTGGGCGCTGCCCTCTGCCCCCACCGAGTTACGGAGCCTTGTGAACCCCTGGAGGGCCGGTTGGAAGGTGGCTGCCATTTTATGATAGGCGAGCGGCAGGGACTGCTCACTGTTCCTTACTGAGGTGGAGGTCCTGTTGGAGAGCTGAGTTGAGCCCCCCCCTGTGAACTGCCTCGAGGAAACGCTATGGAGGGCTGGGGGAGGCACTTGTTGCTTATTGGCCATGACCCTGGCTCGGAATCGGTGCTTGCCACTTACTGTCCCTTGAGCTCCTGTGGCTGCTGCCGCAGACCCTGGCTGGCCGGATCGAAGACACTGCCTAGCTGGCAGTGGGGCGACTCTGCTCTACTGGACCTGTAACTTGGGGGGGATCACTGAGAAGACTGCGGTGGGCGCTACTGCGCCGCATTACGCTATCAGCCCCCGGGCGGACGCGACAAAGCACTCTCTGCGGGAGGCAGGAAAGGGACTGTCCTGGCGGGGACTGCCCTAGCTGGGAGAGAGTCCGGTGCCATTATCGGGAGACACCCTCTATCTCCTCGGTGACAATGCGACATCAGCGCTACAGCTGCCCTCACGCGGGGGTACAGAGACACGAGTGAGAGGACACCCACGGGCGGTCGGGATAGGACGAGTGGACAGAGCGCAACCAAAGCTGACGTTTGACCAGAAGAGGTCTAAGTCCAGCAACGCTTCCATCGAGGTTGGGGCTAGAGAGCAGGACCAGACTACCACAGACTCATGCCAGGACATCCGCGGCCTGCTACTAGCCATGGAGAAGAATCTACAAGGGGGTATCACGTCTCTGGGCACCAAGATGGATGCGTTGTCCTATCGGATGGATTGTATACCTGAAAAACCGTCTTCCCAGATACTCCCAAACCCGCGCATTGCGGTCTAACTGCCGTGTTCAACTGACAGTCCCACGCACGAAAAAGGCTCGACTCGGGGGTCGGACTTTTTCGGCTAACGTCTCCGCTCTGTGGAATACCCTGCCACAAGAAATTCAACAGGCCCCTTCCGAATCTTGTTTTAAGACACTGCTAAAAACCTGGCTTTTTAACCAACCACGCTAGCTTTTTAATTTTTAATTGCTAATTTCAACTACTTCCCATGTCTTCTGTGTTCTACTAGCGCCGGGACACCTCCTCGTGAGGTAGCTGTCGCACTTTACAAAACCCAGTATTATTATTATTATTATTATTATTATTATTATTATAAGAGGCTGGATAAACACGCGGAAAGGCTTGATATGTCAGAGCTCAGACTAACGGAAACGGAGGATGCGCAGACTGCCCTGGACACTGAACATAAACAGCTGGACAGGGTCTTGAAGATCCTGCAGGACAAAACAGAGGACTTGGAAGCGCGTTCCAGGCGCTGTAACCTCCGAATCACGGGTCTTCCGGAAACTACCCAGACAGGCAATATGGAACACTTCGCGGAGAGGCTCCTGAAAACCCTGCTTGGCGAGGACTCGTTCTCAAATATGTTTGTGGTGGAGAGGGCACACCACTCTCTGGGACCGAGGCCTCCACCAGGGGCTGCCCCTAGGCCGATCATAGCAAAGTTGCTCAACTACCGGGACCGGGATGTCGCTCTGAAGCTAGCCCGTGAGAAACAACCACTGCGATTTGAGGGGTCCGCGATATCGCTGTTCCCGGAATTTATGATCCGGGTCCAAGAAGCACGATGCCTATTCGCCCCCATGAAGAGTCAACTCCGTGAATTGGGGGTGGACTATGCCATAATATATCCAGCGAAACTACGAGTGAACAGGCAGGGCCGCTCCCACATCTTCACACACCCAAAGGCATTGCAGACAGCTCTGAAGGACTGGATGAAGGAGAGAAGGCACAGCCCGGAGAAACGCCTGCTGGATGAAGCGACGGGCAGCCTGATGGAGGAACAGGACTAATCACTCATTGGTGTCATTGTCTGATAAGTATGACCTGATAATTCCTGGGCGGGAGGGAGTGTTGCCGTGGGGGCCCTGGGTGTTGGGCTGCGACTCTTTGCTCTTCCCTCCTGATGCCTATGATAGAATGACTCTCCTCTAGGTGGACTTCACTGCCCAACAGGGTCATGCTGGGCCCTTTCTTGCCTGGGGGGAGGCGGATATGAGGATGTGCAGGGATATCGATCAACACGGACCCTAATTTCCCATACAGACGGGGATCACACTGAACTTATGTGAGACCTCAGGTCGAACTTCCGACAGGGCATAACATAGTGTTGTGGTCACACTTACTCTACCACTCTTGGGGTTGCTCCCGGGTTCTAGTGGTGCGTAGAGTTAAAACAATTGCATATTATTCACTTGACGGTGTTCGGAGTACGGCCTTAAATGGGCCAAAAATTTCCTTTTGTTTGTTGAGCTACATCCACCCTTGCGTGAATCACACTGGGGAGTGTTCTTTCTGTTGGGGTGCGGGTGCGGCAGTTCTTTTGGTGGGAGGGATGGTTCTGCAGCCAAGTTGGGGTGGGGCAGGCATGGGTGGGGGAGGGTGGGTTCTGAGTTGAGCATTGACGCTCTGTATGGTTGATGAGCTTGATTCTCTGTGTCGTAATGCATGTTCTGGGGGTTTGACTCGTACAGGCACTGTTGGGTTAGGCCTGGCATGGGTGGGGGGTGGGAATGTATTGAGACTGACCTCTGACATATTTTCTGCTGTGACAACTCATGAAGTGCAACACCATGGCTGTGTAGACCCAACGAGACTGACACTATGCAACTTAGGCTGGGTACTCCCTCATGATGGATAGGGCCGAGACATGTCCTGACAATCCTCCTGACTCTGTTGCAGTGCTCACGTGGAATGTACGTGGACTTAGTGATTATAGGAAGGTCCGGAAAATTCTGAGCTACCTGTATAGGCATAATATTGATATCGCCCTCCTACAGGAGACACACCTCCCTCTAGATAGTCCCATCTTACGCACTAAAGGGCTCCTAGGCAATGTGCATGCGGCTGGCTTCACCAAGCATGCTAGGGGGTCCTGACATGGGTTAACCCGAAGACGGCGTTCCGACTGGCGCCTTTGGAGACGGATAGGGAGGGTCGGTTTGTTCTCACCAAATGCTGCGGTAAGGGTTTGGAGCTGCTTTTCCTAAACATTTATGGACCTAATTATGATCACCCAGACTTTTATAATAAATTGACTGACCTACCTCACCTCCCTGCTCATGGACAGATCCTATGGGGAGGGGATTTCAATTTCGTTAAGGACCCTGCTTTGGACAGGTCGGTTGGCCCGGACAGACGTGTCTCTGCTTCGGCTAGAGTCGAGGAGACATCATTGATCAGGTTAGATATGTGCGATGTTTGGCGTAGCAGGCACGCAAGCCAAGGCAGGTACACACATTACTCTGCGTATTATAATGTCCACACCAGAATTGACTACTGGTTCGCTTCCAGACATTTATTGCCTCACATCCAGTCTTGCAAGATTCTACCGCGCACATATTCTGATCATTCGCCCCTGCTCTTGGCTCTCGCTTCTCCCAAGAAGCGCATCCCCCCCGCTTCCAGTGGTGCTTCTCACCCTACTCTCTTCTGGACCCTGTTTTTAAGGAAGATATTGCTATGGCGATTGAGATGTTCTTTAAGACCAATGTGGGGTCAGTTGACTCATTCCAAACAATATAGGAGGCTTTTAATGTCTATATTAGGGGGGTGGCAATATCTAAACATGCGGGGGTTCTTATATCGATTCGTAATAGACTGGCGGACCTGGAACATAGGATAAAGGCGCTAGAGGTTTCCCTGCTCGATGGTCCGACTGAAGCGCTTAACCTAGAATTGATGCAGACTGTACAGGAATATCAGGCAGAGGCTGATGCGGAAATAAAGCATCTCGGGAAGTATGCTACTGCTCGTACTTATGGCGAGGGTGAACAGCCGGGGGCGGTTCTTCCGCAGCTCCTCAGGCAGCGTAGAGATGCCACGGCGATTCCAGAACTTAGAACACAACCTGGAGATCCACAGCTGACAGAGGCCCAAGTGGCGGAGCAATTTCGACAATATTATGCGGACCTCTACGCCTCCCGAGGCTGCAGTCCCGACAAGCAAATATTAGATTACCTGACGCATATAAAGCTCCCGTGACTGTCCAACTGGCATCAAGAGTTTCTGATGCGGCCGATCGAAAGGGTTAAAATAATCCTAGCTCTCTCCGATATGAGAGCGGGGAGCGCGCTGGGAGGGGAGGGCCTCACTGTTGCGTTTTATAAGGTGTTCATCGATCTTTTGCTGCCACACCTCCTCACGCTGTTTGAGGACATGTGTACCATAGGCGAGATGCCCCCATTTATGCAGGAGGCAATCTTAGTGGCTATACTTAAACCGGGAAAGTCTCCAGACGAGTGCGCCTCGTATCGACCTCTGTCCTTGCTGAATGTGGACACCAAAGTTTTTCGCGAAACTGCTTGCCAATCGTCTGGCACCACTCGTCACGACTTTGGTTGCCCCGGAGCAGGCCGGTTTCGTGGTAGGCAGAAATCTGGCATACAACCTGCGCACTGTTTTTGCTGCGCTTCAGCATACAAGACCGGAGGTGCCGGCTAATGCGGTGTTTTTAGACATGGAAAAGGCATTCGGCTCGGTCGAATGGCCCTTCATGAGGCAGGTCCTTAGCCGCATTGGGGGTTGGGGAGGTGTTTCTACAACTTCTTGCCGTACAGTATTCATCTCTCACGGCGCGTGTCAAAATAGGCTCCCTGGTCACTAACCCTATACGAATATACAGGGGCACGAGACAAGGTTGCGCCCTATCTCCAATTCTCTATGCCCTGATCGCTGAGCCTTTGGCATACGCCCTACGGGAGTATCATAGCCATAGAGGCATTCGCTTTCTGACCTACCGCCTAATCGGCTCCACCTAGGCGGGCGACACACTACTTTATGTCAGAGACCCTGAGGCCAATCTCTCTTCGGTCCTACGAGAGGTGGTGCTCTTTGGCTCCCTGTCTGGCCTTAGGGTAAACTGGAGCAAATCCATCATGTTCCCCCTGACCCCAGCCACGGTGGCCTTCGAGCCTGAATACCCACTGCAGTGGTCTACAGAGGCGGTTGGGTACTTGGGGATCAAACTGCACACTGACTGCGAGGTGGTCCTCAGGGAGAACTACGGGGTCGCTATTTCCAAGTTGGAAGTAGATATTAACCGATGGGTGCGTCTCCCTTTATTGTTGATGGGCAGAGTGTCCCTTATGAAAATGATTGTGCTGCCGCACTTTCTCTTCCTCTTTAAGAATATTCCCATGGTACTTCCCTGCGTATTTTTCCAACGCCTCCATTCCCTAATGGTGCACCTGGCCTGGGCAAGCAAGCAGGCACGGGTCGCCTGGCAAATATTGACATTGCCCTATTCGATGGGGGGACAGGGCGCTCCCAATTTGGATATATAATATAGAGCTGCATAAAGTTCTCATGCATATCATTGGATACATGGCCCGGTTGATATTCCGCACGTATGAATAGAGATGATAGTTGCTGCTCCTGGGCCTCTTCCTGCCTTGCTGTTCACACCCCCTGATAGACATACGCCCATGCCTAGCACTCTTTATTAGCTACCCAGGTGGGCAATATATTGTATTCCCCTGCGGCCCGCCTTGCATGGTGCCATTGGCTTGCACCATGTAAAGATAGAGGGGTTACAGCCGCTTTGCAAACGCTAAATGGCCATACTATAGGGCATGGGTACTCACAAAATTTCTCTCGGGGGCCAAATTTACAGTGTGGTTTATGGCCGAGGGCCGCACCGGTGGGGGCGGGGGCAGTAGGGTGACGGGGCAGGGCTAGAGCAAAAAAAAAAACGTCTTTGTCCACTGAGCCACCAGACCCGGCATACACACATTTCTCTCTATTTATCTCTCTCTCTCTCGCGCTCTGTCTCCCTTCCTCTCTCTATCTCTCCCTCCTTCTCTCTATCTCTCCCTCCTTCTCTCTATCTCTTCCTCCCTTTCTCTCTCTCTGTCTCCCTCCCTCTCTCTATCACTCTCTCTCTCCCTCTCTCTCTCTGTCTCCCTCTGTCTCCCTCTGTCTCACTCACTCTGCTCGTCTCCTTCTCTCTCTCTCTGTCTCCCTCCCTCTCTCTCCCTCTGTCTCCCTCCCTCTCTCTCCCTCTGTCTCCCTCCCTCTGTCTTTCTCCCTCCCTCTGTCTCCCTCTGTCTCACTCACTCTGCTTGTCTCCCTCTCTCTCTCTCTCTGTTTCCCTCCCTCTCTCTCTGTCTCCCTCCCTCTGTCTCCCTCTTTCTGTCTCTGTCTCCCTCCCTCTGTCTGTCACCCTCCTCCCTCTGTCTCCTGCTGTCTGTCTCCCTCCCTCTGTCTGTCTCCCTCCCTCTGTCTCCCTCCCTCTGTCTCCCTCTGTCTATCTCCCTCCCTCTGTCTGTCGCCCTCCTCCCTCTCTCTATCTCTCCCTCCCTCTCTCTATCCCTCCCTCCCTCCCTCTCTCTCTCCATCTCCCTCCCTCTCTCTATCACTCTCTCTCTCCCTCTCTCCCTCCCTTACTCTCTCTGTCTCCCTCTGTCTCACTCACTCTGCTTGTCTCCCTCTCTCTCTCTCTCTCTCTCTGTCTCCCTCCCTCTCTGTATTTCACCTCTTCTTAGCGCCCCTGCATCTCCACTCAATCATAGGGAGATGCAGGGGCGCTAAGAAGAGGTGATATACAACAAAGCCTCATTAATAAGTGAATGGTCTTTAAAAGAATCACCCGGTCCCCATAGCTCCGCGCTGCTGCAACCGGCGGTGTTTGCTGACACTCTTTTTAAAAAAAAAAAAAAAGCTCAGGTACAATGTCTGCAAGGTCCGCGGGCCGCCAAGGAAGGCTTGCTGGGCCGCTGGCAGCCCGCGGGCCGTACTATGAGTACACGTGCCATAGGGGATCTTTTCGCAGATGGCGAGGCGCGCACATGGGATGCTATGAATGGAGGGGAAGCTAGGCCGTTGCCCCTGGCCCCATTCCAATTCCATAGACTTAGACAGGCACTCAAGGACTTATTAGGTGAGGATATGGCGGAGCCCCCTGAGGTTGTGGCCCTAACTGCTGTCATTAGTGCGCAGACACCTGCTAAGATGGTATCTAGGATTTACTGCGCCACACTGTCTGCTAGGGGAAGTAAATATACCAAATCGCGGCTGGCCTGGCAGCGTGACCTGCAGGTAGACCTTACGGGTAACAAATGGCTCTACTGCTGCATGAGCACTAAACGTGTCTCGCTAAATGGCCGGCACAGACTCGTTCATTACAAATTCCTAAACAGGGTTTACTACACGCCAGAACGCCTACATCGCTATGGGCTACGGGAGGAGCCTCAGTGTGAAAGATGTGGGGAACAAATTGCTGACTTCTTCCACTTAGCCTGGATATGCCCGGGGATCACCCGCTTCTGGGGTCTGGTATTTGCTGAAATAAATCGAATCACAGAACTGACGTTGACCACTGACCCGTTCTTAGCTCTGCTGGGGTACTCCAAGCCTCACCCTAAGGCGCTGCGACGACTGGTAGACATGGCACTACTTTTAGCAAAGAGATGCGTTGCGATCTGTTGGCTTCGCGGCCCGACGCCCACAATAGCTCAGTGGTCTAAAGATATGACGTTCTGTTGCACCCAGACTGAAAACGACAGTGAATTGTCACCGCCCCGCAACATACCAAAGAACTTTTGGGCCCTCTACATGACGGGAAGGATGAACACGGCGAACACTGACATTGGTGCTGCCCCCACTCCACAACGCCTTACCCCCCTGATCATTAGCTCCTCTTGTAGCATTACACCTGAATGATTCAAACTAAACCTGCCGCTCTGCTTTGCCCTTAGACGAAATAGCTCAGACAGTAGAGGGGACTATATCACTGAGAGGGTTGGGTCTTTCGAATGCCTGATGTACTGTATTTTTATTACCAGCATGGTACTGCGCTATTTATTTCTGGATGTCACACGCTGCTAACATCATGTGAAATATGTCAATGTCTCTTGTTTGTTGTGTATAAACTTAATAAACATATTTAAAAAAATACATTTAAAAAAGGACTCCACTGGAGTAGGCCTGTGTGGGGGTACAGCTTATCGGACGGATGTTTTCCCCTGGGCCCTCCCTACGCCCTGAGCCTTAACTCCATAACGGGGGCTGCAATTCTTCATACTTGCGCCCTGATGCGCATGCGCGTGCGAGGGTGGCCACAGGCCTACTGGAAAGAGTGACTCCCCTGGCGCCCACACCCGACAGCCTACCGACCGGCTGTCACCGACCCTGGAGTTGTAAACATTGAGTAGGGGGTACAGCTTACCGGATGGATGTCTCCTCCGGGCCCCCCCACGCCCAGAGCCTTAAAGCCATAAAGGGGCGCAGCATTTCTGCATCCTTGCGCCCTTGTGCGCATGCACGTGGGGCAGCCTACTGGAAGAGTGCCTCCCTGGCCCCCGTACCCTTTCAGCCTATCGACCGGTTGTAACTGCCTCTGGAATTCCATGTGAGACCCTTTGTCTCCCCCACGGGCGTCCCCATTTGATAAATGGTGATGCCCGCTACGAATGAAACTATGCTCACCAAACATGACCTTACCGCCACAGGCCAGTGTAGTTGACCGACTATCTGGCCTCCCCCATAGCCTACTAGAAAGGTCATGCCTAGCCAGTGAATTTACTTTAAGAGACCTCCTTACCCACTCATGAGAGGTGTACCCTATGCTGCAGCAGAAAATCTTTCCATGAAGGCACCAATACCCTACTGCCCGCAGCTTCGAAGTCTTGTATAATGTATCAAACCGCTTGTCAAAAACTTTTACTGAATGATTCGTGACAGACTGTGATATGGGAGTCGTGTGACCACCTATAAGTGACTTGGAGCGTTTTTCCCCCCCAATCACCCAGCACAATTTCTCTCTGCCACTGCAACCTTTGAATGCTGGGAGCCCATCCTCTTGCAAGAATGATTCGCGTCGGAAGACCCAGATCGCTCGGCTAAAATGGCTATATTTTTAAAATGCTGCTTTGTAAGCATTGCTGAGTTTTGGCACGCTGACAAGACCTTATTCCCTGGTTCGCAGAGGACCGCTGGATGGCACCTGCGTGCATGAATGCAGTAAACTACTGCCTCACGTGCGGGGTTGGCCGCCTGGCCCACTGGAAGAGTGACTCCTTGGCCCCCGCACCCGTTCAGCCTACCGACCTAACTGAACCCATATTCAGCAGGATCGAACCTGCGCGGGGAGACTCCCCTGGATTTCTAGCCCATTGCCTTAACCATTCGGCCACAACTACTTCCCGTTCTGGAAGCTGCTAATGTGCTGCCTTTGTACGCGGCCGCCCGAGTTTTAGGCATGCTGGGCAGACCAATGACCTGAATCGCGGAAAACTGCTACTCGCACTTGCGTGCACACATGCAGTAAAATATTGCCCTCTGAGCAGTTCAACTGGCCGCCGAGATGCATAGATGTACGCAGCCCCCCCAGATTGGTCCCGAAGGCAAGACATGTACCCTGACTTGCAGATCACTGTTAAATACCTTCTGCTGATGACAAATTCAATTAAAAACAGTGTTTGAACAATTGCCCCTAAATCTTGCTTAAAAGCAATATGTCAACCTTTGCCACTACAGGACACTCTGACAGCATAGTAGGAGTAAAAGCAGTGCTTAAACATTTGCCCCTCAATTCTGTTACATGCAGTGTTTTAAGCTTTTTGTCACCTTAGGACAACCTGACAGCATAGCAGGAGCCGAAGTCTTGTCCTGCGAGGCCCTTTGCCCCCAGACCCTGCCTGTTCCGGATCCTCTTGCCGTCCTTCTGATGTGATTCCGCCCCGTTAGTATTCGGAATCCGTGCCATAAATAAATAAACAAAAACACAGGTGATCAGTGCTGTTAGCATCTGGTAAACGGATAGAATCCACATGCCAAACCAGTTGTTTCCATCCTATGACTGACCTCCCCTTATATTCCCTACTTATCCCCACTCAGGCTCTATTCTTATAAAACAGGGGTCAATCACAGGAAAACAGGTCACCATGTTGTTTGACCTTGCATGAGGTGTTTTAGGTCGAATCCCAGGAAAAAAGGAAATGACTAATAATACCATATGCAATGCATTCCAAAGTAATCCAGACCCAGATGATCAGTGCTCTTATATTTGGAAAACGGATAGGGTCACATGCCAGCTCTATTCTTTGCATTCTGCAACTGCCACAAATCGCATACTTAGGCCTTGCACTACTGTGATGCGTTATCCAGAACACATATGATCACTACTGTATGTTCACATCCCAGCTAGCCCTTCACATGGCAGTCCCATTTTTCTTTTCCAACACACTGCCCTTGCGGGCACCTGTAGCCTTCCCTAGGGTGCCTTATATGTAAGGAAAAGGAAGGTTTGGGCCGGGCCCCTTTGCAACAACATGCTTACCACTGTGTGCGTAGACCCTACAGTGATAGTTCTGTGATACACTTACAGGGCTATTTCTGTGGGTGGCACAATCCCACTAGTAGCATTTGCTTTCCCGGCCCTGGCACACACCCTGCCTTTTCCTAGGGTTTTACCAGTAAATCACATATGCCACTCATGGTAAGACAATCACTGTCATAATTCATACTGGGTGCCTATGGACTATTAGCGCTGATGGGTAATGGTAAAGTGGCCAAAACCCATAGCCAACAGCAACAGGGTCAGAGAATATATGGGGCAAAGCAGACGGTTGAAAAGCACCATCTCCCAGGTTCTGTTTTGGCTTGTCGGTATCACTTCAAACAGCTATCATGAAATGAAGCACACATGCCGATGAAACCCTGTGCTATAAGACTCCATGGAGTGGACGCAATGCCCTCCCTACCAGCATCACTCCCGGTGATTTGCAGCTCCGTCTACCTGGAGCCATACACACAGCGGCAAATTGCTTAAATTCGAGATCCTATCTTACTTGAATGGCTTCCATTAGCAGCTACCTGGAGCCATAACACAGCGGCAATTCGCTTTATTTCGATTTCATATCTTAATGGAATGGCTTCTTACTAAGCAGCTACCTGGAGCCATAAACACAGCGGCAAATCGCTTCATTTCGAGATCATATCTGACTCTGTATACGTTATATGGACAGAGTCCACCGTGGGGCTCTTTACGGCATGCTGAAATACCCTGATGTAGTCAGAGGAACCGATACTTAATGTATTATTTAGCGGCCTAACGGCAAATTTGCATATGAACTGCATAAAACAGATAATGAGGTTGAAATAGGGCCGCCTGAGTTCCCGTCGCTGGTGCGTATTTTCCCCCCAATACACATGCAAGAATGCATGGCCACGAGAATATATCAATACAAGAACACCCTAATTGCTCCTTGGTTCTCAAGCCAACCTGTTCACATATACATGCGTGTACGACATAGCACAATGCAGCTCACAATCAATCACGGGACCAAAGGAGATATATGTCGAAATTGCATACCAACATTTTGCAAGGATAATTGCCTTCCTATTTCGAATGCACCATGAATGCCCCTATAATTGGCAGTGAATTCAAAATCGAGCTTAAAGCTGTTCTGAGATTTGAAGTTGGACGCAGCCCTATCCCAATCGAAAGAGAGACAGGAAGTTCCGGAAATGTTTCCACTCTACGCGAGCTGACAACAAATGACATGAATTCACGTGTTCCTGCCATGACTGCCCTTTTTATTACGCTGTAAACATCTAGGAAGCGTGAACCACAGTAAACGGAGAAACAACGCTAGGCAAATATCGCTGTGACTAGCCACGCACCGTCAAATCAAACACTGTCCCATGACCTGAAAAATGGCATGCGGATCGCCATTTTGGCAGACCCCACATTTTTGATGCACAGTGGTGTAATTCCCTATTACTACCAGCCGATGGCGCTCAATTTTTCTGAAGATCGAGGAAGGATCATACTGATAAAATTCCATAGACACTCCAAAGCTTCTATGACAAACCCCTTGCCTCATACCAGCCAAAATAAAAGGTGATGTTAAATGAGTAAAGATGACCTTTAACAAAAAAAGATGGAGTTCGCGGCCATGGTAAGTTTAGCGATGCTGGCACACAGCGTATACGCACTACAGTGGTTACTTAAGGAATGCCTAAACCCAGTTAATGGCACGAAAGGCATATTTCTTGTTGAGCCAGAGCTATTGGTATTTTGCCAATGCCTGTTTTAGATGCGCCCAGACACACACAGTATTTACTAGAACACTTGTTCAAAAACAAGGCAGAATCTGCACGTGATGGGTTACTTTGTAAAGAGGCCCGATTGGAACGAACTGCACATGTAAAGCTGATGAATGGTATACTCGGTGCCCCCCCCCCCCCAACTAGCAAATCTCTTTGGGGCATATCTACAAGGCGGCGATAGAAAATTATCGGCGCTTTTGCGGCCGTTTTCGGCCGAAAAGCGGTGATAATTTTATCGCCTAATCAGCAAGGTCACGCTATCGCGTGAAACCTTGCATTAGCGCACAAATTCTTAACGCCCAGCTTTGCATCTCTAATGAGATGCAAAGTGGGCGTTCCTGACCTGACATGACTGGAGAAATTATCATCAAGCCCCATGCTATGAAGCATAGCTAGCGATAACCCCTGTTATCGCTACTTTCCTTGCGCCTGCTTCAGGACTGACTTAGCCATGATATCCTATGGAAGGAGGATATCATGGCTAAGTTTGTGGGGCCCTATCAACAAGCTAACGCCAGATTTCTTGAGATTATCGCTGAGTTTCCAGCGATAATCTCACGTTTGGCAGTTAACGTGAGGATTTTTATCGCTTTTGAGATAAGCGTTGCTAATAGCACGCTATCTCAGCGATAAAAATCCACGCTAGCTGGCGATAATTATCCTAGCGCTAAGTGCGCTTAGCGATAATTATCGCCGGTTGTTGCTGATATGCCCCTTAGACCCTTTGCCTCTGCCTAAACGAGGCTGTTGCAAATCACAGGACAAACGAGGAGCTGTGGCAACCGAGTCAACAAGGCCCCTGTTCTAGGACCCTAGGGAACACGCTCTCGGCACGCAACTTAAACACCAATCTTGCACTTAACACATATTCAAACAGACAGATCCCCCAGCCTCCTATAGATCTATCTGAAAACATAATAGCCACCACCACACAGCCGCTTGTCACCGGTTAACTAATCCCCGATGTGGCAGGAAACAGAGCGAAAATAAATACGTCATAATGTGCCTGATAATGTAGCGGACACCGGTGCTAAGACACGTAATAAAAGCGTGTTACTTTCTCCGCCCAAATACACGTATCCAGTCAAAGTGGTGCCCAAGCTGAAAAACAAAAGCCTGAAATTTAACAAGCACATAACAAGGTTATCATCAAAATTCGCGTATTGAAAACAAACTAGTACTCGAGCAAATAGTAAATGCCAAACTGGCACCCAAACAAACAGCACAAGCCTCATCCTGGTCGAGTGGTCATCGTTGCACCCCTCGCCAGCGAGTCTCCTTTCCCACAAAAGGTAAAAGCCCAACTCGCATTTTTAAACGTTTGGACAGACAAACGAATATGCCGGACCCAGCTGAGAGAAACGGACAGCTGTTACGCAGAGCTATTCGCGCGCCGAGAAAGAAGGGAGAGGATGTGGTCCGTGGCTTAAACTGCCGACTTTGGTGCAGCAAACCAGGGTTCGAGCCTCGAGGTCGCGTCCACATCCGGTGATTCTGTGCAAATCACTTAATCTCCCTGTGCCTGAATGTGTAATGTAAATACGGTGCTATGTAAAGCGCACCGATACCTTCGGGTCAACTTCGCGCTATATAAATATAAATAATGCCACCAGGGGCATTACAACACCCACCCTTTATGTGTAGTGCACGGCATCTTCAAACTTTGCAGCGCTTGGCCTCGCACAGAGTGTGCGGGAGATGTTCCCAGGGTGTGTCCCACCTCACCCTGGCCCCCTCCCTCACTCCTGCTCTCTGTGAGTCACTCCGGCTCTACCCTGCACCGTGCATAGGAGGGTGGGTGGAAACAATCCGATGAGCATAAAAGCAGCCTCGGGCGGCTGCTCTCACGTCAGCCCGAGGAATGTCCGCCTGATGCGGAGGGTTTTCACACAACACCACACACACACACACATTTATTTATGGTGACATCAGGGGATTTCCCGCATGGTGGTTATGAAAGGCCTGTAGGGCTGGGCAGGGTCCATACAATGGTCACACTGTGAGCACAAAAAGAATTACGCATTTGGTTTAACATCGAAGCATGCATTAAAATATCTACTTTTTCAAATAGCGAGACCATGCCAATATGCTTTTTACTCTTCTATAATTGGCAATTCTTGTGAGCGAAGTTGCGTAGTTTAACCCTTTTCTGACTGTATATTTTTAATTTCTCAGCGTCACGAAGTGAAACACCTGGTGTCAAAGAGGTGCCATGCACAGCAGCAGGAACAGCGTGCTGTGTGGCTAAGATACGTTTTTAGACACCACACAGAGAGCTCTGGATTGTAAACACATCTAGATGATGAACGGAGGCAGCACTAAGCCACTTTTTTTGGCTTCATTCTGCCTCGTAAATATCCTTCCCTTTACTACAGTTTTCTGCACCATCCATGACTTTTTGACACTGCCCCAGATGTACAAGAAATCGTAAATCTGAGGCCGGCCAAACACATACGCCTCCCCAGGGAAGGCATAAGGGAGGCACAATGAGGTGAAATATCTTTATTTCTTCTTGTTTTTCCTTTTCCTAGGTGTGCTGCACTCTGCAGCACACATATATGCAATGCAGCACACATATATGCAATGCAGCACACATATATGCAATGCAGCACACATATATGCAATGCAGCACACATAGAGAAAACAGCCTCTTGTGATTGTTTTTGTGCAGGAAGGTTTCCCTTCCTGCACAAAAAATAATTGTCCCAGCAAAGTAGTCACCCTCGCACCATGGTGCAAAGGTGCCAGCGTTGGCGCACGGCTGTCCATTGTGCACCGGCGCAGGGGAAAAGGACAGGAATGCGCCCTATCTGACAGACATGGCACATTCCCGCCCTTTTCTTTTGCCGCAGGGAAGCGCAGCAGGAAGGTCTGCAAAACCTCATAAATGAAGCCCCCAGTCTTTATTCCTCAGAATCACACTCTGTACTCAAATGACGTCATAACCAATAATAACCACACCTTAACACCTCCCACAAAGATATATACTTCCTCTATCAAGTCTGCCCGGACCCACACGGGTCCTAGCACACACAGAGCCTCATTTACAAACGTTTGACGCACTGCAGTGCAGCAGGGCTTCCTACTGTGCTGCTACGCGTCAAAAGAAGAGGGCAGGAATGCGCCGTATCTTTGGCACAGAGCATTTCTGTCCTTATCCCCTGTGCCGGCGCACAAACAGTAGCCTTGCGCCAATGCACACACTCTGGCATCATTTTGCAAGGGTGCCTGCGGGGATGATTGTTTTTGTGCATGAAGGGACACCTTCCTGCATAAAAACAATCATTGATGGCATTTTCCTCTATGCAGCACTCAAAGAAAGAGGAAAAAACGAGGAGAAATTAAAGTATTTCTTGTTGCATCACTCCTATGCCTCTCCTGGAGATGCATAGGACTCTGACGCATTCCCAGGTTTGCAAAGCCTCGTAAACCTAGGAATGCTTCAGATTCCGTGGGTGTTGCGTGGGCACTCCCACAGCAACACCCATGTAATTCCCCTTTCCTGCAGTGTTCTGCGTGAATGGAGCACATATTTACAAGGCCAAGAAAAGCCACGTAAAGTGGCTTTGTGTGGCCTTGTAAATATGCTGTGGCACATTGCGCCACCAGAGCGTCAAAAAAGTGGTGCTCCGGCAGTGCAAAAGTGATGCTAGGGGATCGTAAATGAGGCCCATTGTCTCAAAACACAACATCGCCCCCTTTGCCAAATAAAAAGTACACACAACTGTTACATTATATTTCTACGATGAGTCGTTGAGGCGCTCACACTAATCGGCCAGATCGAGCAGCATGAGGTGGTTGAAATTCACTCTGTTCATGCACCGATGGTACATGTTCTGTTGCTTGATCTAGACTGTCAGGCGAGACGTTCTCATCGGTGGGTGTTGGAGCTGACGATCGCAAATCGCAGGTTCCTAAAATGTGACAAGTCTCGTGTGATGGACTATATGCCACGATATGCAGTCACCATGTGTCCTCTGCACGTCACAACTCTCAGAGGATTGACTGCAAATGGAGTGTCTGTTTTCCACTTTCGCTTCTGCTTGACCAGGACCAGTGCTTAAATTGGCAGCGCTACCACTGGCAATGGGTGGTGCAAGCTGGAGTGGCCGCCTGACGAGGGCCCAGGCCCTTATTTTTTACAAAATAAGCATTGACCAGGACAGTTAGCTTCACTGAGACTGTCTCTTGAGCTCTCCGACGCCGATTGGCTTACTTCTTAATTTTTCACTTTCAAGAAGCATTGGTACCATAAATGTTGTCAGAACTTAAGGATCGGTCCACTGTCCCTTGTGGCAGCCTGGCTCTGATGGCTCTCCCAGCTAGCAAGGTGGCTGGACATTTACACGTTGTGGAGTGGGGAGTGACCAATAAGCATGGAGGGCTTGACACAGGGCTTGCTTTAATGTAATCCCCTTGATTAATGCTTGCTGAATTACTCTTTTGAGGGTACCCATAAATCGCTCCTCAAGACCATTTGCTTGGGGCCACAGAAGTGTACTCATGATGCTTGAGACCCCCCACGCTGCAAAGATACCCAGCCGCTCGATAACCTGGTACGTGGGCTGTTGATGATAACTCCTATACCAAAGGGAAACATGAATGCTCATCGATGACTAGCATGAGATGATGTCTGTTTCCTAGAGGCCAAAAGAAATCAGCTGCAATCCTTTCCCAAGCCATTGTAGGAAGGTCAGACACGGTCAGTGGATGTTGAGTCACTTGGGGGGGGGAAGAAGTTGTAAAGATGACACTCTTTGAATTCCCTCTCAACTCGCTCGTCTAAGCACGGGAACCACTCCTAGGGCCCTTTTGGTAGCTGCAATGCCACGTTGTTCTTCATGGGCTAGTTCAATGATCTGATGTCTTAGGCTCTCAGGTAAGACAATTCATGAGCCTCTCAATATAACACCTTCATTGGTCACAGACTGTTCATCTTGTACATTTTAGAATATTTTGAAATTCAACATCGTCAGCAAGAGGTCGAACACTCCTTTTCCAGGACTGAGGTGAAATTATGTCTTTGAGGATAAGCATGTTCTTGTCAGCATTGGTAGCAGCAGTAATCTGTTCAATGGCTAGAGCTGCTGGCGTGCTAGACTTCATAAAGAAGTTAATGTACTCTTCAGCTGCTTTGGATGTTGAACTGTGATGATTTAGAGGTACTCGTGAAAAAAAAAATCAGCAGGGTCCAGCTTATGTAGAATGTTATAATTGTGCTTGTGCAGTCTCAAAGCCCAACTCTCAATGTGAGAGGGAATCTTGGTTTTCGAATTTCTGAAGATGGTGAGTATCGCCTAGTGGTCTGTTATGATAGTGAAATGCTTTCCACACAGAAACACATGAAAAGATTCACAGATCCACACTACAGCCCGACTCTCCTTCTCCGGCTGAGAATTGGCACCTTCAGTGTCCGAGAGGCTCCGACTGGCATAGGCCACAATGTTCTCTGAGCATTCGTTTGACCATGATGTTGAGCATATTTGTGTTGCTAATAACGTTGGGGCCAGTTGAAGACTTTCCACCAAACTTTCCAAAAAAGTGCTACTTTTTTATCTAGTTTGCACATAAAAAGTTTCAGACTGATCTGGCAAGCTGGGCCAAGAAAAAGAGGGGATCTCAAAACATGTTTTTACCATTCATGTTTTCACAGGAACTTGAGACACAGCTATATCCCAAACAGCTGAACAAATTCACATAAAATTTGTCAGAAAGCTAGATCTTGGTCCACAAAGAGTGCTTTTAGGTTGAGCCTAGAGTCAGCGTGCATGCGCTGCCTAGCGAGGCATGGTGTATCCAGTCTATCGGCACTGATCCAGCCTCTCACTTTCCATTGGTTCCTTTATGTGTTTGTTTAAAATCTCTAGCTTACTGTGGCTAACTTCCACATATATCCCTCCTTTCGGTGGTGGCTCCTGTCCCTGGCGACTGACCCCCTTACATGTGTAATTGCTCCTTTGTGTAGTTAGTTTCGTTTTTAGGTCTCGCCTTGCTATCGCGTAAGCGATCGCAAAGCGAGACTATTGTAAGCGGGTTTGAAAAGTGCTCCCAAAAAGCGGATTGCATGGCTAGCACACGCACAATCACGCGCATCGTGCCGCCATGCAATCCAATTTTTGGGAGCACTTCAAAGGGTCCGCTCCCCCGCCTGGAATGGGCTCCCCCGCCCCCAAGCGCGCACGCGCCACGCTCCGCCGGCCTTGTCTTGTTTTGACAAAGTGAAAGAGTTACTGTGGGCGCCGTTGGCCTACGTGAGTATTTATCTTCTTCTGCTCCCTCAACTGTGTCTTTGCGTTTTTCTGTCTCACACTCGCTACAGGCTTCAGGGGTTTCTCTTGCACCACTGTACATGTTTGTAACACTTTGCTTTAACAGCTGCTTTAGCAGCGAGTTGTCTTGTTTACTTATCATTTACTCCGGCACTTCTGTGGGTGTGCATGCTGCTGTGCTCCTTTTATCAGCACAGCACCCGCTTAACGACGGCCATGCTTCATGTTTCATGAAGTTCAGTGGCCATGAAGTGGGCGCCGTGTTGCTAAAAGAATGCACTATGCTGCTGCTCTCCCGACTGCTCTGTAAGTCTTTCTTTTGATCTAAACATGTCCGCATTATGCGGTTCGTCTGTTTGCAGGTACGTATTATGTGGGCTATGGCAGGGATTGGTCCGACCAACTATTGTAAGATGGCTGGAGTCACTACACCCCGAACCACAGACTGTTTAATTAAGCACCAGGCTCGAGCTGTGCAGGAAATGCCTCGGGCCGTTTCTCAGCTCTTTTCATGAAGCTCAGCAGACATGAAGAGGGTGCTGTGGTGCTAAAACATTGCATATCCTTGCTGTTTCAACTGCCCTGTAAATCTTTCCTTAAATATAAACATGTCCGCCGTGATGCGGTTCTTCGGTTTGCAAGTACATACTATGTGGGCTGCAGCAGGAATTAGCCTGACCGACTCTTGCAAAACAAAAACGTTATCGAGGAGGCAAGCACTGAAAACATTCTAGTTGATACCTTTTTCCAAAATTTTACACCACCTCTCTTGTGCCTTTTTGGACACCCCCTCATCATAACTGCTATTGTGCTTTCACTCGTCTTCTTTGTTTTTTTCTCTTCGCCCCTCCCCTCTCTTCACCTCCAACTCTCGACTGTTTCTCTTACCATTTGCTCCTTTCCTCCTTATCTCTTCTCCTTCACCCTTGCCCCCTCCCTCTGATTCTTCTTTCAACACTCACAAACCTTTGTACCTCTCTGCCGTTTTACCCCTTCTTTCCCTTGCACTCCTTCGGTCCTCTTTATCTCTCCCGCTTTTTTCTCTCTTTTATTTCGAACACCTTTTGCCCGTCCTTCCTTTATGCGTCTCTTACTTCCTTTTAATCTTTTCTTCCTTCTTCTACTCTATCCCTTCTCCTTCCATTCCCAAATCACTTTCTCCCTTTTTTTCATCTTCCCTCGCACCCTGCAACCCCTTAACCTTTACCCCTTATTTCTCCCCACCCTGTTCGCTCCTCTTCTCCCTCCCTTACTCCTTCCCCTGGTATCCTGGAAATCCCCAATTTGAGGGACGATCTCCAGCCTCTCATGCTAGAAGAAGAGGAGGCTAAGGGGCCGGGTAGCCCCCACTGCCCCCTCAGTAGTGGTAGCTGGATCACCACCCCCACCCCTAATGCAAGTTCATTCCTTTCTTTAGGAAGGTAATGCCCAGGCCGGCATAAGCACTGCTGCAAGCACCTGAAGGAGGGGTAGCATCTCCTAGCAGGCACCATGCAGGGCACAGCGGTTTGTAGCCATGTTTGTTGCTTTTAGTGTAATGTTTTCACTGGAAAACAGCCTTTGCAAAAACAGACTCAATAACAGACCGTGCATAAACATCTCCACACAAAAAGTTGACCTGCACTTAAATCCCTGTCAAGCACATGTCCCAAATTATTGCACCTTCTCCTGACTAGACACCCTTACTGTAATTTCCTATGTTTCTCTCCCCATCCTTTCATCTCCTGTACCCAGCACTTCTACTTCCTTTCCCCCTTCCCTTCTCGTGACCTCCACCAGGTCAGTTCCCTCTCCCCGCACTCCTCTTTCTTTTTAACTTTTTCCTACCTCACTTACCATCCCGCCTTCTTCTCCTCCACTACTCTCCCCATCGCTACCCATCAACGCTCCCTCCTTCCCCTGCTGTCCCCTTTTCGGAGAGTTCCAATGTTTTCATCTCTCCTTTTATCACCTCTACCCTCAGCCCCCCTCTTCATCTCTTCCCTCTTCATCTCCTTCCCCCCATAAGCCTCACTGACCTGCACTCTCCCTCGTCAGCATACTTCCCTCCTTTACTCTGATTTTATTTATGCTTTTTGCATTGTCTTTATTGCGATTAAAGTCTAAACTCTTTAAATCTGGGGTGATGAAAGACGGCTTGTCGGCCTACTTCAAAGCGGCGAACTCCCTGCACGCATGAGCGGCTTCACAAAGGAAACAGGCAGCCTCCCCGGTAGATAATTGGGGGGGGGGGGCTCTTGTACTGTTGATGAGGACTTTGTTGGGGGAGGGAGCAGATCACCGACAGTTCGTTTTACCAACGCAGGTCCTTAATACACATTTTTTTGCCCAGCCTTCTTTCAATATAGCCTTTACCCTGCGCCTGCTATGGCACTCTTCTGAAGGGCATAGTACTACCCCAGCAGTCCATAGGGAATACATTCGACACTTGTATGCACCTGGAATCGCTTTTAGGCGCTTCTCCTCAGGACAAGCTCTTTTTTTTTTTTCTTTTTACGTACATTGCATACTTACTAATTTTACATTCTAAATCCACCGATGTTGGCAAGTTGTATAATTGGGGCAGAGGGAGTCAAAAACACACGCTTCTCGGCGCTATTCGGGGGTATGTAGCGCTATATCATTTAAATCTCGCAGCGCTTCGAACAAGCATTTGCAATGCAATAGGTCTCGCAGTTATATGAGTTTGAGCTATTGGCATTATAAATGACAGTGCCTTTTATTTATGTTTTAAAAAACCAAACTTAAATAAAAAGCATTGTCATTTACAATGCCAATAGCTCAAACTCCTATAAATGCGAGACCTATTGCATTGCAAATGCTTGTTGCACTTCTTTTTGTTTGCTAATTGGGAAGGCTCTCCTCAAGCAAAGCACACTCTCTGCTGCTGCTTTATCTACATCCCCACCCTTTCATCTCCCTTCATCCCCTGCCATATCATGATGCAGGCTAAGATATGCCTTTACATGGCGGCGTTGCCGCCATGGAAAGGCATGTGGTCTTCTGTATTGGGGCCCGTTGCGGGCCCCCAGGGTGTTTGGGGGTGTACTTGTACATTTGCATGCACAAGGTGGCAGGCACCGCGCGGTGCCTGTCACGTTGTGCATTCAAATGCACAACATGCATTTTGTACCTCGCGGCGGGTGCTGCTTGCATCCCCGCCCGCCGCAATGTAAAAAATGCGGGATGCACCCGCCAGTGTGGTGGGTGCATCCTAATGCCACTGGTGGGACCGCCGCACCTTTGGCGGTCAGTCCCTGGCTCCCTTGCGATGGCGGGCGGACTTTGTCCACCCGCCATCGTAATGGGCCTCTAAGTCTTGGAAAGATACATCTGCTGTGTCTTTTCAAGCATGGTGGTATGGGGTCTTCTACAACCATAGGTTAGATAGAGCCTAGGTACACCCCATCACGCTTGCTGTTAAAAGAGACCTGCTTTGGTTACCTGTCACTGATTTCTTAAATGTATCAGCTAAAAAGGCATCTTCACATAACACATACACTGAAGAAGTGTCCAAGCCCCCCTGACTTTATAAATACTGTTGTCTTAAATAACTATAGCCTATAGTTAAATGTTAATTTAATGCATTAGGAACATTTATGCATTATTGGTTTTGCTTATAGTATTAGTATATTTTCTTCCTTTCCCTTCCTTTTACTTCCCTCCTTACCTCACCTTTTTCCCCTTCCTCCCTCATATGATCTAACATTGTTTTTCTATGCCTACGATATATTTTTTCTCTGATTGTATTATGTTTTATCTTTTCATCAAATAAAAACTCTTTCAAACTAAATAAAAACGTGCAGTGGATCACTTAAGCGACTCTGTCTTTGCGGTTGCTTTCGACTGCAGCCCTTCTGCGTCCACCGTCATTATCATGTCGTTGTTCCACTCAGAGGCGCAACTAGAGCCAAATTTCGGGGGGGGCTGAGCAAAAATTTCGGGGGGGGCTGAACTTTAAGCAATAGGCAGAGTGGAGCTGCAGGGGCTCTTAGAAGGGGTGAAACAACAGCGAGGCCTCATTAACATGCAAATGGTCTTTTAAAGACCTGTGACGGTGGACGCAGAAGGGCTGCAGTCGAAAGCAACCGCAAAGACAGAGTCGCTTAAGTGATCCACTGCACGTTTTTATTTAGTTTGAAAGAGTTTTTATTTGACGAAAAGATAAAACATAATACAATCAGAGAAAAAATATATCGTATTTATTACAAGTAAGGGGAATATCCGTAAAATTTTTATAGATTTCAGACGCGGAAGGAGAGATCTGAGCTACCGCAGTTAAGGACATATATATTGGGCTGACATAAAGGAAGAGAAAAGCGGGATTGATTTATTGAAAAGAGAATACAAGTGCCATCTTGAAAAAGCTGATTAGTCCATTTAAGGCCGTAAGCTAACCAATCTTTCCAGAAAACTAATTTATTATCAATTTTGATATGTTTGTTATACCAAATCGGTGAATTTTAAAACTGTGTACGATAATCCTGAGCAGATGAGAAAAGTGGCTGGAAGACTTTACGAGCATTTTTAAGAATAGGAAGGGACAATGTTAAAGGAATATGAGAAAGGGAGATATATTCCTCAAAGGAAAATGGATGAAAAAGGACTTTTCAACGTCTACCCACAAGGGGCAAAGCATAGAGTTATTCCCATTATCAGACAACATAAAGGAAGACTGTTTAAGAAAAAACGTAGTGTAATAGGAGTGAAAGTCCGGAAAATTAACTCCTCCCAGGGTTTTTTTAAAGAGACATTCTAGCTTTTTTTATTATTTCATAAAAACTTCGATAGAATACTGTATAGCTTCTTGTAGTAAGATTTAGGAATATTAATCGGAATATTGGATAAATAAAACAATATTACAGGGACTAACATCATTTTTTTGTATCTAGTCTACCCCACCATGATAAATATAGGGGGTGCCATCGCGACGTAGATGCAGTTAATGTTGATTGTAATTCCTTCAGATTAGAAGCGATAGTGTCTTTAATAGAAGCATTGATCCACATCCCAAGATATTTAATTTTATTTGGGTCCCAGTGAAAAGAGGAAGACGAAAAATCAGCATGAAAACAGAGTTTATTCAATGGAAGGATTCCACATTTATCAGCATTTAGTTTATAACCTGAGACAAGAGCAACATCGTTCACTTCCGACAGAAACACCTGTAAGAAAGCTTGTGGATTTGAAATAAATAATAAGATGTCATCCGCATATACTGAAAGTTTTAAATGATTGTCACCTTATGGGAATCCTTTAATATTTTTATTCAGATGAATTTTTATTAAACAAAGTTCCAGGGCAAGGATAAATAGTAGTGGAGACAACGAGCAACCTTGACAAACTCCTCCATGAAGGGGATACAAGTCCATTGGCTAAAATAAAGGATCTGGGAGAGGAATATAATAGAGAGACATAATTAATAAATTTTGGGCCAAAACCAAACCAAGCAAGCGTTGAGAAAATAAAGGGCCAACTGACTCTATCAAACGCTTTTTCTAGTGAAATTGCTGCTAATGATTTTTTATATGACTTAGATTTACTTAAAACATTGAAAAAAAGTCGAATGTTATCAGATAAATGCCGACCCTTTATGAAGCCACATTGTTATTTCCCAATCAATTGGGGTAAAAGAGAGACCAAACGAAGGGCAAGTATTTTCGCAAATATTTTATCATCTAAATTGATTAAAGAAATGGGTCTATAATTTTTGCATAATGTATGATTTTTTTTTTTTTTAGGGAGAAGACATATTAGAGCTTCCTGAAAAGATCCCCCGATTTCTGAGTTGAGATAAAGTATGAGAATAATGGATGCAATTTGGGAAGAAGGAACGTGCATAAAATTTGAAAGTGAAGCCATCAGGCCCTGGAGCTTTTCCTATTTTAATAGCTTGAATGGCAGTAAAAATATAATTAATTTGAATTTTGTCTTCTAAGGAAGAGAAATCTACATCAAGAGATGAAGGAGGAGCAATAGAAGTTAAATAATGTGTAATATCATTCTGTTGAGGAGGAGATTCAGGAGCATAGAGGGTTTGGTAAAAATTAGTTAATTTCAAGAGAATATCTTCATTTTTATGAACTGTAGTATTGGCCAAAGTTAAAATTGAATCAATTTTAGTGCGTTCTTTTTTAATCTTAAGATAGTTGGCAAGAAGATTCCCAGCCTTATTTTGAGCACCATAATATTTAGCACTAGATTTAAGCAGATATAAATTAGCGGATTCAGTTGAAAGTTTATTAAAGGTGAATTTGGCTTTGATAAGTTCATCCAAGTCAGATTGGGCTTTTGGAGAATGAAAGGAAAGTTTGAGTTGTTTAATACGTGAGTTAAGTAATTGTATGTTTTTAGAGGAAGATTTCCGTTTCTGAACTACCAAAGAAATAATGAAGTCTCTAGAGGCAACTTTGAAGGTGTCCCAAATAAGTTAAGGAGAGGTATGTGGAGATTCATTTTCTAGAAAACAAGTGTCTGCAAATTTCTGAAAAGCAAGGGTAAATTTAGGATCCAATAAAAGGGAGTTGTTAAATCTCCATCTCCTAACTCCTTCAAGGGGGGGGAGTAAATCTAAATCCAAGGAGACAGGGGCATGATATGAAATTAGTATAGACCCTATGTCAGAATGAGAAATATGTTGTGTAAGGGCTTTGGAAATAAACTAATAATCTATACGAGATTGAGAGGAATGAACAGGACAGAAATAAGTATATGCTTGAAGAGTAGGGTGACACAGTCTCCAGGCATCAACGAGGGATCTTTGGGCTATAGTAGATGTAAATTGAGAGTGTATAGAAGAGGGAATAAATGTAGAATTAGAGCGTCTATCAATAAAGGGGTCAACAACCATATTACAGTCTCCACCAACTCTCAGATAATCAGCACTATATACGCTTAATTTAGATAAAATCTGAGGCCAAAAGTGCTTATCAGGATTAGCGGGTGCAACAATTTACAATACAATACAAGTTTATTTAGACCATTGGCCCCAAAACTTTTTAAAACCACATCAGTAAAACATCAGTAAAACATTCTAAAATTAGATTTCATTATTTGACCTCATAAAACTTCATAAAATACACTCAGCATACCCTTCGGCATTTCATGTAACATAGGCCACACAAAACTACATATAGGCAAATCAGTTCAAAATGCTATTGAAGGATTCTTTTTCTTTTTGGAAATACTTCCCCATGGCACACGCTATGTCTAAATTACTCATTTCTGTTAAAAGCGTTACTGCTAGGGTCCTATTTTTAGTATCATATTTAAAAAAAATTGGACATAAAAACTCTGTCCGTGTATCTAAAAATCTCCAGTAGTAGATGTAGGATATCACATGTTGTTCCCAAAGTACAGGTACATTTTCCCATACTATCAATCATCTTTTTACCCCATCATTCACATAACATGGGTTTACCCCAATCCTTAGCCTTAGAAGTTCTCTTCTCAACCAGCAGCTAGGCAGCCTATCAATATAGGGGTAGTGTTGTTCATTTTGCCACGCTAGTGCTATGAAACATACAGATTTTTTCCTTGAAACGTAATCTTGGTCCGGAGCTCGGGAAATCTCTTTACCCAGGACCCTGAGTTCCCTTTTGTCGATCATAATTTGAAGAGTCTTCGGGCACAAAGTAATCTTCAAAGTGTGGCACGCTTTAGTAATGATAGCTCTTGTCCCTTTTGCCCACATTAACTCTCTCTTTATAATCTAATTTCTGCACCATTGTGAAATGTTATAATCTGCCCCCATACCCAGGCGCTGCCAGAAACGTAATAGGGCCATACACGCTGTTATACCCCATGATGGTGTTCCCATTTCTAATCTCACTGCCTGAATCATTGACGATTTGGGCAAAGAAAATAGGTTTTTTAGGGTGTTACCCTTCTCTGACTCCCATCCGTTTTTAACATTCAGATAAAGCACTTCTACATCATACAAAAATTGAAGAGGTATCAATGCTGATTACGCTTTTACAACTGGTCTGTCGGATATGTCACCACATGCACAGTTGAATCTTTTTAGTCCCCTGACCGATGCCAAAGCCCTCAGCTTTAGTGCGTCGAGAGGAGTACGCCACTGTAAACTACTCTTGAACCACATCCCCGGGTACCTATATTCATCAACCGTTTCCAACTTTTCAGTGCCCAGGAGCCATGTGAACCCGATTCTCCTTCGACCAAAGAATAGGATCTTTGTCTTATCCATATTGACAATAAGTTTTTTACAATGACAATATTCATTGAACCTGTTTAGTTTTCTTTGTAGGCCTATGTTTGTTTGATCCATAATTACTAGATCATCCGCGTGAAGTAGGCAAGAAATATGGTTCCCGTCTTGTTTCGGGCTTGCCCCACTCACATTGCCCAGGATTGATGGCAAGTCTTGCAATAAACAGGCAAGATAGCAGAGGGGCAAGTACGCACCCCTGCCTCAACCCATTGACAATGGGAATTTTCTGAGACAAGCTCCCATCTACATTTAAGATTATCTGGGCCTAATTACGAGTGTGAAGTGCTTGAATCAGCCCTAGCAGACCCCTTAGTATGTTATATCCAGTCAAAGTCACTTACCCATAATATTGTGCTTGCTTTCTCGGCCCTTGGCCATTTCCCGTAAATTTCCCCCAAGTAATCCACCCAGTTATCTTCGGGGACCAGGCAGTGCAGGGATCCTGATGTCTTACCTGAGCTTACTTGGACTAATTTCCAGAACCCTTTAACATCTTTAGACTCGATTACGGCTAGCATACTCGCCCAGTATCTATCTTTATAGGTTCTTTTTTTATTCCAAATAATCGTTTTGTAATTTATCCTTAGTTTCTGGAGGGTAAGTGAAAGCTCAGTGTTGTACCTTACTCTAAGTCTTCTTTCCATTTGTCTAATACGTGCTTTTACTTTACGACATACCTCATTGAACCATGGACAGTCTTTATTAGGGGATCTAATGTTACTGCCGGTCCCAAGTTTACTACATTTCATTTTTACCCTTAGGCATTCTACCAGTTGTCTTATTGTATTTTCATACCAGGCGCTGTAATCTTCAGTAGGGATATTTTCTAAAGTGAGAGTCTGCTGAGCAGCACTTAATTTTATAATGTGCTCCTCAGATATACGAGTTGTTAACCTCTTTGGGTAGTCCACCTGTACCAGAAGTATCGTCTATCTCTGATCGCCCCTTTTTACAAAAAGTTCTGTCTTCAAGGGGTAATGATCACTTCCTTCCACACTCATCACCTCGAAGTGCTTAATTAGGTCAAAGTTCCAGGCATGCGGATACACGTAATCTATAGGGCAGAGTTGCTGGCCTATCGTAAATGTACGCCTGGCTGGCCGGTCGGTATCCATTCTACCATTTACACATAACCGACCCATAGACCTCAACATTTGCCCAAAAGCCAAATCTTGGGCTGAGATATCTCCACAAGGAAAGATCGCAGCCTCTATATTATAAGCGCTCAACAATTCCTTACACCAAGGGTCTATTCTGCGGGAGTCTAATCTATGGTTAAAATCTCCCAGCACCAGGAGCACATCCTTCTGGTTGGTATCTCATGCATTCACCATATCCTCTTTTAAAGTTCCCAGTTCACGCTCATATTCGTCCTCTTTTCCCTTCTGGATATACAAATTAAAAATACAAATACCTTCATACCCTGGCACCACATTCATTGGCAGCACTCTACAACCTAGTGCCCACTTACATTTCAGTGCCAAGAGTTCTACTATCCTGGCAATTTTTGTGGAGATCAGCGTTAACTGATCTACTGAAGGTCTGCCTAAAGGATTCTTCCTTGCTACTTTCGCATGATGGGTAAACCCTTCTTTGACTAGGGTTTGTCGCACAGCCATGCCTCCTGCAAACACACAATATCATTACTCTCAATGATCTTACTAAAACTTTCTTGGGTCGCTATTCTCTTATACCCGTTTATATTCCAGGTTAATATGGATAGGGTGTGCTACGACCCTTGCACCTAGTCGATCTCACTCAGTCCCCCATCTTCCTCGTACTCTACGGGTGCAAGGGCTCTGTATCTGTTCCCTACTAGCATATCTTCTTCACCTCTCTCTAATGCATTAGAGATAACAGTTATTTCACGATCTTCCTTATTATCCCAACGGGAGTTAATGAGTCTTATCTGTCGTACTCCCAGCCCAGCATGGTTCATGAGGAATGTCTTCCCCTGCTTATTATTCAGCAAGTCATCCTTTCCCACGAATCTGATGCCTTCCTTTTGTAACTCATATTCTGCGTTTTCTATTGCTGCTTTTACTAATTTTGAATAAAAGAGGACCATGGTTACTTCACCCCCTTTGTTGTTTACCAAGAAGCCTACTTCCCTAAGGTCCTCAGTACCAATATTAAGTTGGCTTACACATTTAGATAGTGATCAGAGGAGTGAACGATTTAGGGGGTTTAATTTCCTGGCTTTTTTCCCACCTTTGCCATGTCCTGTTGGCTCAAAGAAAACCCACAGATCCTGACTACGTCCTGACCCTAAACCCAGTGGGCTCCCCTCTTGGACATCCTCCCATCTTCCAATAAATTCCTCCTCCTTGTCTCTCTTCCTAGGACCCCTAATGCCACTAAGACTACTAGGTCCTGCTTGTGACTTCTTTTCGATCCTTCTTTCCACATCGCCCCATTTTACCTCCCCAGGGGTTTTCCTAGCATTAACTTTACTGCTTCTAGTTTTTCCTTTATCATTTTACCGTTTCCTTTGTTCTTCCAAGATGCTGATAGATATTCTTTTTTCAGGGATATTATGCTTTTTTGGAGCTTGGAGCATAATCTTTCTTATAGACTCATGTTCATTCCCTACTCCCTTCCCCCTTTCCTGCCTCCTTGAGGTTCGGCCTTTACAAAGGATGTTCTCCTGCCTCCTTGGCCATGGGATATATTGCTTGTAACTCCTCCTTTCCCCCCGTCTTTTAACTATCATCAGGTGACGAGAAATGAATACATTGGGCTCCTCCTTTTGTGATCGTAATTTTCTTACCACTTCTTCCTCTCTACAGTCATCCCTTTCTTGTTGGTCCCCGACTGGCCTAATTATGGAGGGCATTAGATCTTTGATTTGTATCAACTCCCCTACCATAGTTTTAAGCTGCTCACTCTGGGTTTTTAGGATTTCATTATTCAGAACTGATACCTCTAGCAGACCTTGCAGAGTTTTTTGACGTATCAACGTAACTTTGAGCATAGATGCGCTAGAGGTTCCAGTGACCTCCAAGCTATGCATTGATGGACCCAACAAATAATTTCCATTAACATAAGGTCTTTCTCTCCATTATTCTCATTAAGATGATCTCTTGAGTAGTTAATGTCCCCTATATTTGACGTCTTATTACTTGAGGCTTCCTCTTCCACCTCAATTTCTTGTTCAATAGAGGGCTGGAAGAGTCTTGGAGAAGAGGACAGTCATGGATCAAGGGAAATTCCTGAGATGTTAAAATTGGTTTGATTTGGAAAGTCCAGATCCTGGGCTGCCATATCTCCGGGTGTTGGATGTATCTCGACAACGCTCAGTTCCTTTTCTATTGTGTCTTTCCCTTTGAAGTGTTTCCCCACAAAGTCTTTAATCGAATTTGAGACTGATGAGCCTGCTTTTGCACCCCCTAACTTCATTGTCTGTGGGGTTAGGTTCAGAGATTGAGAGTTTCTCAGTCCTTGTTTTTTACTTCCAGTAGGGGCTCTTTGGTCTCCTCTCCTCTCTCCTTTTTCCTTCTGAGTTTCAGCTAAATTCTCCGTCCCCAGTCCATTGTTGGCTAGCTTTTTGATATTTTTTGGGGCCTTCTCAGCTTTTGCTTTCCCTAAAGCCATCTCTTTCCTTCTTTTTTCTCTACCTCTGCCCTACCACCCTACTTCTTCTATGTATTTCCTTCCTTCCAGCACATATCACTGCCAGCCGGCCTTATTATCCTTGTTCCCCTTTTATGGTCCCAGGATGCTTGTTTCCGGTCCAGCGAAGACATAGCTTGGCAGTTCGGGCTGGACTGTTCCCTTGAGGCACAGGGTCAGACTGATTTGTATATGGCCATGTCTGAACTGGGGTGGTGGAGTGAGCTAAAGAATGATGATGGATTACATCCAGATCAGTTGACTCGGGTGAGTGTTTGATTTGCTCTAACGCTCCGTCCATCATCCCCTTTGGTATCGCCCCTTTTATGGCTGGCACCCCAGCCACTCTGGTAGGTCTGAAGCGATTTTTCTTTCCCTCCTGCAATCCGTTTTGCGTGTGCCAGTATAAAAGTTTAATAGACACTTGATGCTACTTACCTATCTTTCACTGACTTACGCCTTACGCTCTCTCCACCACCACTGCTGCACAACTGTTATACTGTTGTCGGTGTCTCACTGGTTTCCTTGTTTTCCAACAGGCAGCGCTCTGGCTTGGACCGGACTCAGGCTCAGGCTCTGGCCCCTTCTCACATTACACTTAGTACTTTGTGTAATGGGCCAGGCAGATCCGGTCATGCGCCTCTGTGATAGGGCTGTTGGACCCCTAGGGGCCGTACTCAGTCCTCAGCCGGTGCTTGTATCAGGGTCAGCTTCAAAAATTAAGATTTTGCCAAGGCTCGGGGCTCGTTACCCCCCGCGTTTCTTCCCGCGTTCCTGTCCGCGTCTCAGCTCGCGTCTCGGCTCGCGTGCACATCAGTGCACGACAGTCCGAGCGTAATCCTTGCGTTGTGGGTGGTGCAGAGTGCAGGGGGCGAGCGCTTCCAGCGGCCGGGAATAGAGGGGTCCTAATGCTTTTTCCTTTAGTGGGTGCATATAAATTAAAAATAGTTAAAGGAATCTTGTTGACTAGTAAAGAAACTGAAACCCATCTACCTTCAGTATCAGCATCTTGATGTACAAGTTGGATATCCAAATGTTTATGACAGAGAACAGTCACACCATTTTGTTTCCCGGAACCAGGAGAGGCAAAAACATGGCCCACCCATTGACGCTGAAGTCTGGATATCTCCTCATGTGTCACATGAATTTCTTGCAATAAGACTATATTACCTTTCAACCCAGCAATGTGCGATAAAACCCGTTGACGTTTTATGGGTGATCCCTGACCTTTAACATTCCAAGATATAACTTTTAACGACATCTAAATATGCAAAGCAATTAATAAAACTTGATATGAATAACTGCAGTAAGCAAAATACATTAATGCAATATAAGTAACATTTTCCAGTAAGAGGAAAACAATAGAGCGACAGTATAGATAGATAGGATATGAAAAAGGAATATAACTACAAAAAATTAAGAAATGGCTAGTATGAGAAGGGAAAGGGGGAGGCCAGCAAGAAGAAAAGGGAAAGGAAGAGGGAAAGGTAGAAGAACTTAGAGTAAATGTGAAGAGATGAGAAAAAGAATCAGATGAGAAGTATATGATGAAAAAATTAAACTGGAAAAGGACAGGACAGAGAGAAAATGAGAGAAAAACAAAAAGACATACCACAAACATATAATGAACACGTGGGTGGTGGAGCCACATAGGGAAGATGGCTCAACCAAGCGGGAA
Organism: Triturus cristatus; assembly: GCF_964204655.1. Classification (NCBI taxonomy): domain Eukaryota; kingdom Metazoa; phylum Chordata; class Amphibia; order Caudata; family Salamandridae; genus Triturus; species Triturus cristatus. Next base: position 1,808,860,133 of record NC_140589.1, read on the forward strand.
ACCCCAGGACGAAGACAGGAAAGGGAGACATCATCCAGGCGAGGTGAGAAATCACATATCGGGGATTGATGAACAATGGCACCTGACAGTAAAAAGAGAATTAGTTATATAGAGGTGCAACAAGGCAACTGTAAAACATGACAAAATAAGGAGAGTGCAAGTAACGACAACGTTAAGAGAGCAGTCAAAATGTCAATGAACGAAGAACTTCCATATTTTCTTCTTTACAGGTATCCAGGAAACATTGCAGAAGAACAGGTTCCTCATAGTTAGTGGTTTTATTGTTATAAGTCACCCTGAAGAGGCAAGAATGAAACAGACCATATCTAGCATTCAGACTTCGAAGAGTAGGTCTCATGTCCAAAAGTGTATTCCGTCAATCTGCTGTCGCTTTGGCATAATCTTGAGCGAAGAAAAGATTGTATCCTTGCCAAGAGATTTTTCCTTTATGTTTGGCAGCTTGTAGGACTTTAAGCAAATCTGTGTATTCCCAAAAATATAAAATAACACCTCTTGGTTTAGTTGAAGAAGATAATGTTCATGGACTTTGCCCCAAGCGATGTGCTTTTTGAATATTCAAAGGTGGAGATTAAGGAAAACCAAGAAGACTCGGAAGAAAAGACTGAAAGAAGGAGAGAGGGTTTGCACCTTCAAGATCCTCCACAAGTCCATAAATATGTAAGTTGTTACGTCTATTGCGATTTTCCAGGTTTTCCACTTGTTGTTTAAGATGTGAAATCTCCATATGCATAGAGGGTACCTGGCTGGTGACCGCTTGAACAGAGTCAACTCGTTATTCCAAACGATTAACTTTTTGCTCCATATGTGACCATTTGTCATCGAGACTCTGGAGGCGAGTATTTGTTTCTTCCATGTAAGGATTGAGAGCTCGTATTTCCTCAAGGATTAACTCCATAGATATTGACCATGGAGAGGTGGTAGGAGAAGCTGGGTCTTTCTTGACTCGTTTACCTGACACAGATGCTGAAGCAGAGGGTATTTTAGATATCGGTTTAGAAGAACTGCGAGGCGTAATGGGCGTCGCACCACCTGTGGTAGAATGACCGGGTTCCAAGTCTTCCATATTCTCCTGTAGAATGCTGAAAGGGTTATAGTCCTCTAATGGAGTATAGTCAAGAGGATGAACACCACTATGAGTAGATCGCGTTTTTGCTATAAACTATGTGGTGACAGGAGCACTCTGATGGATAAATTAAATATATACCACCTAGAAGAGTCAGGAGCCCCCTTTTTCTTGGCCCCCACTTGACGGATGAGCTTGAAACTTTCCATGCGCATACTAGTCAAAAAGTAGTCAAACATTCTTTGAAACGTTTCATACAGATTCGTCAAATGGCACCAAAGTTATTAGCAGGAGTGGATTAAACGTTCCTCTCCACCGTCAGAGGTTGCAAAGTTTTGCCAACTCCGCGTTCTGCTTGGAGCGCAGAGATCCAGCGAAACTCTGCCAACCGCCGTGTGGCAGAGTTTTGTTTAGAGCACGGCACTCTAACCTTAATTTGGCGAGCTCGAGTTAGAATTTGCGTCCTCTAGCACAAGTTTCGGGTACTAGAACGCCTCCCAGCAATATTTCTCAGCCTGGGCGGTTGTGGCAACTTGCGACTGTTCACATTGAGAAAGTTGCAGCTCAAGCAGAAAGCATCAGCATCCTCTGGTGCACCGTGAGGTGCCGTTCATGCTTTTACCGCACTGAACCGGCTACCGGTATTAAATATCAGCACAAGCAGCGTGACATGATGAATTCTGCCATCTTGCAAAACTTCGTGGAATCTCTGGGAGTTTTTATGTAACTTCTCGGAATTCCGCTGAGTGAATCTCCACGAGTTCCTCCTACCCCTAGTTATGTGCAACATAAAAAAGGCATTTTCTATCAAACATGATCCTAACTACAACTACCAGTGGTTACCGCCACAGAGTATATTATTAAAGGTTGTAGGAGTATAGGTAGCTTTATGTTGTTTAGTCTTCTTTTTCTTTTTCTTCTTCTCTTTATTATGCCTATTGTCATATTAGTCTTATTATTTATTAGACCATAATTATAATTATAATTATTTATTTATTTATTAACAGTTGGGAAGGCATGAACAGTTGACAATGATCAGTATATAATGATAGTGTACAGTAAATTGTAATGGCAATCTTGGCATTAATGCACATTAAACAGCAGCAAACCACTTGAGTTACAAAATCCATATTTGAGTGCATAAGAAGGCAAGGTGGCAACAGCGTCTCCCTGAGCATGTTTATGACACATTGAGATGCTAACTGATCGCTGGTATTCCAAACAGGTAAGCTAAAGGGTTGTGGCAGGGTGTGCCACATACTGTTTTATTGTGAGAGTGCGTATGCTCATTATCTGTGTCTGGAGTGAATTGCAACTCTGCACTTCGCGAGAAGGAGCATTAGGTGGCACCTCCTTCACATAGCCACGTAGACAAGTGAGTGGGGAAAGGGGAATTGTTATACAAATGACGTCAGCTATCATGTGGAAGACCTCAGCCCAGAAAGCTGCAACTGCCGGACAATGCCATGCCAGGTGTAAAAAATATGAATGGGGCACCTGGCAACGCTGGCAATTGGAATCAGCAGAGAGCCTCATCTTCTGCAAATGTGTTGGTGTGCAGTACAGTCAATGAAAAGATTTGAAAATGGCTAAGACGGAGTTGGGAGTTGGGGGGATAACATTCCAAGCTGGGCATCAGTCAAGGAAGTGGAGTGGTCTGTGCTCCTTGCCGCGCGTGACCTTGGGGTGGGCGCTGGGGCTAATTGTTGTGTGAGGCGGTAAAGGCTTTCGCTGTGTTGATGCATACACGTGCTCCAGCATCTTGAGCATCTGCGGGGGTGCAGGAAAGGTGTCATGTGGCATGCCACATGTGGCTCCCAGCTGGAAATACAAGATGGTATCCAGGAGTGTCACAGCAGTAGCATCAGTTGCTTCCAGAGAGGCCAGAAATTGGTCTGCAGGTTGAGATCTGCAAATGAGTGAATGCCCAATTTGTCCGCGCGGTCAATTGCACCTTTATCCTGTAAGGGTGGCAATAGGGGGTGATTGCCAACAGGGACCGCGGGGCATATAGTTGTGTGCATCCTGCATGCCTACAGAGTCCGGCCCATTCCCAGCGGACACACTGCGTTGTGTATATCTCTGCTTGGGTGGCTTGTAAGGGAAGAATAAAACCGTAGTAAGCGGCCAAAGGGCGACTATTTAGGTCAATCACGACATAGGGCTGTAATGGTGTGGGGTGAATACAATGATGTAGGAAGTGGGCTTGAGTGCACAGGTCATATAGGTGCATGTTTGGGGCGCCCATCCCGCCTTGTGACTCGGGTCAGGTGAGCAGTTCGTATATGGCAGGGGCTGCTGACCAGCCCACACCAGTGAAATCAAATTTGATCGCAGATGCTTGAAAACGCTGATAGTGAGTGGAATTGAGACATTTACAGATAAATAAAGAAATTGGGTAACACAACCATCTTCGCTATTACAATGCGGCCCACCATCGATAGGGGCAATCTAGACCACAGCGGGATGCGGCTCTTCAACCAGTCCATGGCCCGGCCATGATTAGCTTGCCAGAGCTCCTCAGGGTTTCTGCTGATCTTGATGCCTAAGTACTTGATTGGACTGGAAGCCCATTGCATTATTATAATAATTATTACTGTTGTTGCTGCTGTCATTGCACTTATTGTTATTTTGGGTATCCTTACTATCATTGCTACTAATATTAATATGTGTATTGCTATTATTATTATGTATACGTATATTGCAGCATGCATCGCTCGTGGCACTACAATAGTAGAGCACTATTATTTTTTTATTGCTGTGTTATTTTCAGAGTTGCAAACCAGCTGGCACTTCCATGGGCACCCTTTAACAAGTTTTCTTTTTCCTGGAGTAAATTCCAATACAAGGTGTGCAGAATAAAGGTTTTTAATTGTTAATTTTTTTGTTAATTTTTCCGTGTTTGTGACTCGTTTTCACAGCTTTGAGTCACAGAGTGAGAGAAGAGTGACAGCCAACACGTGTTTCGCTCCTTTTACACGGCCATCCGGCCTGGGGCTTCCTCAGGGCGTAGAGAGTACTATTCTGGGCTGGATGATTCCTTGGTTATGGTGTGTAATAAGTTCCTCAATTTGAATCTGTGGCATAGTGCCCTCGTATCAGCATTTTTCAGTCGGCATCAAGCTGACGAAACACGTGTTGGCTGTCACTCTTCTCTTACTCTGTGACTCAAAGCTGTGAAAACGAGTCACAAACACGGAAAAATTAACAAAACAATTAACATTTAAAAACCTTTATTCTGCACACCTTGTATTGGAATTTACTCCAGGAAAACTTGTTAAAGCTTGTCCAGACATTCAATTGGAACTACTTTTAAGATTAGGAGGCCATGGGTCTCCCCCTGTCTCGGACAAGCATTATCATTACTACTTGCTCTACCAAAATGGCTAGTAAGGGTTCGGGACCGATTACCCCTCTATTTCCTACAACACTTCTATGGGCACACCTGCAGCAGCGAATGGCCTCTACCCACCTGATGCCAAGCGTACCCTCAACCTCCGAATCCTGCTGTAAGAACCTGTTATTCCCATATAAAATATGTTTTAAGACATGGGCAAAGTAGACAAATGCCCAGGGCCCCCATCTTCCAAGCGGTTCCTTGGAAAAGTAAACTTTCTCTCCAGCTGCCTTCTGTGTATTTCTGTATCTCAACCCTTAACGTAAAATTCAATATTGTTTGACACCACAGGGCTTGAATGATCAAAAAAATGCTAATAAAACTAAAAGTTGCTCCAAATTGCCCCCCCAAATATTTCTTTCCCGGGGCACAAAAATCCTTAAAAGGACACTGTGCCGGTAGCCCCTCTAGTTTCCATGTTTTTGATTTGTAATAAACTCCCATTCCTGCTGACATAGGAGGTTTCTAGTATGCACCCTCCCAGGCTACGTGTAATAACAACTTGTTTTTATGTAGCACTTAATACCACACTTTTGCTGTCTTTAAGCACTAAAAATAACATATGTTAATAATAACAAATGTGGTGGTACTTAATATACTCTGTTGGTACTTTACTTTGGAAGGTTAGCATTCAGTCAATGGTGCTGGGATTCAGACTTGTGACCTGTAGATCACTCCATACTTCAGCGAGTGTTGAACTCACAGAGCCATCCTGCCAGCATAATCTTATGATCAGGGTCACTTGAATTATGCGATTGTGCAGCCTTGGTGATTAGTGCGTATTTATAGATTTTTCCACATTCGCCTCATAATCCATCACCCGCCATATAATGCACAGATTTTAGCAAAAAAAAATGGTTCCTAGCTTAAATTGTTATAAAGTTACTAAAAATTTGATGACACATGCTGGTACGCACTGGAAGGCCCTTTGCAAAGCTGGACTGGCCACCTTTCTGTTGCTTATTGCTATATATGGGTGTTAAACTGGTACTAAGAGGTGCGACCAATGCCCAGAGAGAGTTACCAAGTTTGACAAGCATTTGCAATGCAATAGGTCTCGCATTATAAAAGTGTGAGCAGTTGGTATTGCTAATAATAATGCAACACTAGCTATTGGCATTGTAAATGATAATGGCATTTATTTATGTGTTTTTTTAATAAAATAGATAAAGGCATTGTCATGAACAATGCCAATAGCTTACACTTTTGCAAATGCGAGACCTATTGCATTGCAAATGCAATAGGTCTCGCATTTATAGGAGTTTGAGCTATTGGCATTGTAAATGACAATGCTTTTTATTTAAGTTTTTTTTTTTTTAAACATAAATAAAAGGCACTGTCATTTATAATGCCAATAGCTCAAACTCGTATAACTGCGAGACCTATTGCATTGCAAATGCTTGTTAGAGGGGGAGTCTTAGGCTGTGGTGCGCATGTTTGAAGTCACTGTGAGCAGCCACCTCGAAGGTGCAGGCTGCAGACTCATCTTCTGGTGTATATGTAAACGTAGTGGGGCCGCTGCCCCTCTTTACATTATTGAAAGTTGACCATGTTTTCTGTCCCCCACATACAGATCTTCGGTGCGGTTCGCAACAATTTATCTGAAACAACCATGCTAAAAGTACATGCAAGAATCAGTTTGCTCCATGAAATGGGAACCCTGCAGCCCCAGGCAGAGAAGAATGCCTGGTCTAATTAGATAAAACGCGCAGCTCAGATTACCGCGGAACTTTGAACTCAGCCAGAGGCCCAATTCTCACCTCTCTGACAATACCACGGTATCGTCTGAATGGCTGGCGGACCAGAGATCACTTAAAAACTCTGTTCAGTCCCACTGGCAAATGCCCACAAGACAGATACCCTGTTTGGTGTGAGAGATGCAGGCAGGAGTCGGCTTAAGTAGCAGAATGCCAGAAATGAAGACAGGGAGAAAGAGAGAGTGTGAGAAAAACACAGCGACAAAAGGAGACCCAGAGAGACTCAGTGAGAAAGAGTAACTAAGAAATTGTCAGAGAAAAGGGGAGAGGAGGAGAGGAAAACAAACAGAGAGAATGACATAGAGAGAGAGAGAGAAAATATATTAAGAGAAAGGAAGGAGGGGCACAGGGAAACTCAGAGACACAGAGTAAGAGGCAGACAGAGACAGACAGAGGGAGCGAGAGAGAAATAGGTTCAGCGATATAGAGACAGAGAAAGACTGAGATAGATATTATACATATCGAGAGAACTAGATATATATATAGAGAGGTGAAAAGAAACAGAGGGAGAAATAAGAAAGAGACAGAGAGGAAGGCAGAGTAGTAGAAAGAGAGATAAAGAGATGGGAACAGGGAGAGTGCAAGAGAGAGAGCGAGGCTCAAGGGAATGGGAAGAGAAAGACAGAAATAGAGTAGAGCAAAGAGAGAAATAGATGAAAGAGACAGGGAGGGAGAAAGAGGGAGACACAGAGGGAAAGGGGTGAAACCGAAAGAGAAAGAGAGTCAGATAGAGAGATGGACATAGATAAAGTGAAAGTGAGAGACTCAGAAAGACAGAGAGGTAGAACATTTCATGCAATTTGGTGTGTGCTGCTTGAAAAAACTGTTTATTCGGGAAAATAAGATTTTATCTGACTGACTCATTGTATGACTAAACCCACCCAAAGGGGAATGGCGTCAGAAGTGATTGTTCTGTCATCTTGTCAGCTCAGCATTAGGCAAAGATAAGGGTGTTTGTCCTCTACGAGAGGGTCTGGAGGTTGCACATGTCTCTCAAAAACAACTACGGCATCTTGAATTTAAATCAGATAGCTGGGTAGACAACAGAAAATGTGCCGGGGAGGCAAGGCTATGATGTCGCTGTAGGTAATGCATGAGAAAGGGGATTGCAAGTAGTTGGGCGTTGATACACAGGAAAACAAGCATTAGCCGCATCCGCGCCTCGCGCTTAAAGTTTTTTTAAAAAACGACAAAAAAAGACAAGCCCGGAGGAGCATGGCGCGCGCGCTTGGGGGCGGGGGAGCGCATTCCAGGATGACACAGATGGTTTCCATCGAGTTCTGGTTCGCATGGCTGAAACAGTCTAAGTTAGAAAGGGGGAACAAAAAAAGAGAAACAGAACACACAAAATATGACGCAAAAAAACGTACAAAGCGCACAAACAATGGGAGATGAAAAGAAATAGAACGTAGAACTAAAGATGGAAGAGAGCTGGATAAGAACAGACAATTATACCGCAAGAGGAAAGGGGTGAACACGAGACATTAATACGAAAATAGAGGAGATAAAAGAAGAAAACGACAATGATTGAAAGAAAACTGCATAAACACGAACACACTGTGGTGGATTATAAATCCTGCAAACAAAAGTCACCTTGTGCACGGTGTTATGCGTTCACCAAGCACGGATCTGAACTCGGTAACTCGAGCAGCACCCTAAGTGATGAAAACAGTGTGCGTAATGTCTGGCGCGTAGCTTGGTCAATACGTTTGGGGGAGGGGGGTTGGGAGCTTCTTTTCAATGTAGCCTCAAATAATGTCTCAAAAACACCCGCCGCCTTGCTTTGCAGACAGATATAAATGCGATTTACTCAGCAGCATGTACATTTTCTAGTTACTTTAAAACATGTATGAGCACAGCAAGTCTAGAAGCAGCTAAACTATTTGTGTAGAAATCTACGGGCGTTGTCGAAATTGGTTCCTTGCTGGAAGGAAAAACGTATATAAAATTCACTCTGCAACAAGACTACAACTGAATATTAAGACTCAATGAGTAAAGGAGAGGCATTCATGGAGGGAGGAAGGGAGGCGGCCGTGCGGCCGCGAATGTGAAAGTGATCGCGATCAAACATCAAAGCGGCCGTGCGGGCGCGAAAGTGAAAGAAAACGAGTGCTTTCAGGCTGCCAAATGGTGCGCGCGCCCGGCGCACATGCACTGTATTTGGAGGCCTGAAAGCACTCGTTTGCACTTCCAAAACTCGCTTACTATAAGTCTCGCCAGAGCAGCACTAAAGCGCTGTCTCAGGCGAGACCTAAAAATGATGAAATAATGAAGTAATACTGCTCAAAATGTGGCACAATATGCCGCATAATTTGGCTTTTCTCTCTGCATAATTTACTCAACCCTCCCACATAATTTGGCCCTTTCTTGCAGCATAATTCCTGTGACCCTGCTTATGATTAATCGTATCTAGGGGAAGATTGAAAGAAATGTAATTAATCATACACACTAGGTCTCCCTGTCGTGCCTTGAGCTGTGTGGTCCAATGACCTTCTGGTGAAATATTGCTATCTCCAGTGTGTCTGCAGTGCAGAAAGACTATACAATGATTGACAGGTGTATGAGTGACCTTAAACATGGCGGATGCCGCCCTGTGTTTTCTTGGCGCCTTGGCTTTGTCCATTTCACATTAATAAATCTATTCAATTCTTTTTCCCAATCTTCGCAGCAAACCAGGGACGTCCACCTCCCTGGTTACTTTCATTTAAGCTAACTGTAAAATTAATTATCCATGGATACCCAGCCACACTTCCCTCATCGACCTTCCCAGCCTGCTAACCTTATCAACCAAAGACCACCAGCTGACAGCATGGAACCCTCTATCCATTGAGCACACTAGAGCAAAAATGAAGACAGTCCCCTCTGGAGATTCCACAGACCCCCGCCCCCACCATATCTACAATGAGGGAAGAGCTATGATCATAGCTGCACTCACTTCCATCATCAACACCTCCCTGAAGACAGCCACCTTCCCAGATAGCTGGAAACACATTGAAGTCACCGCCCTCTCCAAAAATCCCTCAGTCATCCCCGAAGTACTCAACAACAACAGACCCATCTTGCTGCTCCATTTCTAAGCCAAAGTCATCGAGAAGACCATCAACAGATATCTCTCTGCCCACCTAGACCACCACACATCCTGGATGACTCACAATCATGGTTCCAAAATAACGAGACCACCAAAACAGTCCTCACTGCTGCCACAGATGACATGCACCATCCTCGACCATGAATAGACCGCTGCCCTCATTCTCCTCGACCTCTCTGCCACTTTCGACCCCGTCTCCTACCACACACTCTTCGCCAGACTACACACCATGGGAATACAAAACCAACACTCAAATGGATAGCTTTCTTCCTCTCCGGAAGAACACAATGAGTCAGGCTCTCACCATTCACATCAGAACCCAAGTAACTCACCTGCAGAGTCCCAAAGGGGGAATCATTCAGCCCCACACTATCAACATATACATGACTCCTTTGGCAAACATCATCAGATCCCACGGAATCAACATAGTTTCCTGAGCCCACATCCAGCTCATTTTTTCCTTCTCTGATGACACCGCCACCACCAAGACACACTTCAAACAATGCATGGCCAGCATGGCCAACTGAATGAAATAAACCTGTCTTAAGCTCAACACTAAAGTATACAAAAAGCGATGGATATAATACTGAATTAATTGCCACTGGTAATTACTTAGGCCACATCATTATTTAGCACACCATGTCACCTGAGTTTGGACCCAGCTATATGCAAATCAGTTTTGACCCTGCTCCAATCGGAACAGTCCAGCCCAAACTGCCAAGCTAGATGCTCTGTGAAATGGAACATAAGCAACCCAGGACTGGTCTTCACGAGTTATGGGCTCATCAGCCAGTAACAGCATGGTTACAGTGACACAGTGTGCATGGAACCCACGTCTGGGCAATACCCGTCCCACTTAGCAAGACATACTAAAGTATACATAAAAGTGACAGATGGAATGCTTGAATTAATTTGAGCCACTGGTAACATTTCAATCCATCGTAACTTGTTGTGTCACCCTAAGTGGATGGCATGGTGTGCAAAATAACAATGGATTGGGATGTGGCCCGGGTGATTACCAGCGGCTGAGATTTATTCAAGCATTCCATCCATCGCTGTTTTGTATATTATTAAGCTCAACACAGACAAAACTGAAGTGCTGATCTTAGGGAACACAAGCTCACCTTGGGATTCTACCGGGTGCCCCGCCAATCTTGGACCCACACCCACCCCCAACTGACTACGCTAGGAACTTAGGCCTCATCACGGACACCAACTTCACTATGACGTCCCAGGTCAAATAGTCACCTCCTCATGGTTCCACATCCTCCACATGTTACGTAAACTCTTTAAGTGGGTCCCACCAGACGTACCATTACGCAATCCCTAATCACAAGCAGATTGCACTACGGCAACACACTCTACGCCTGCATCCTAACCTATTACTCCACAGACTTCAAACCAATCAAAACGTCACTGTCAGACTTGTCTTCGACCTTCCATGCCGAACCCCCACCAGACCACTCCTCAGAGAACTCCACTGACTCCCCATTCAGAAGCGTTGCCAGTTCGGACTTCTCCACACACATTCAAGTCAGTACACAACACGTGAACCGCATACCTCAATAACTGGCTTCACTTCCTCCACCACACCAGGCAACTTTGCTCAGCATCACTCTCTCTCGCAAACACACACTGGGTGCACAGAAGTAGACCAGGAGGTCAATCATTCTCCTACCAAGCCACAAAATCCTGGAACAGCTTCCCCCAACACATTTCTTGAATCCCGCAAAAAGCTGAAGACGCGGCTATTCAATTCGTCTTCTTGCGGGAGTATCAGGCCCAGCCTCACCATACACCTACACCCACCGACTCAGCGCCTGAACACCCTCGTGGGTGAAATGCAGCTCTCTACAAATCTACTTTGCATTATATTACATTACCCTGCACCTTGGGCATGCTATTGTCCTCTCTTGAGTCTCCAGTAGCGATAATGACTGACCAAGACATACCTCCTCTGTGTACAGGTTTGCCTGTAAGCTTTGCTGTGGTCATTCCTGTAGTTTCCTTCTCCAGATAACAAGGTGTTTGGTCCTAAACAAAATCTGCTATACATGCTGTCTTCTGGGTGCTGTATACTTATGTTGGAGTAGAAGCAAAGCACTTTGAGGCAGGAGCCTCAGAAAAGCAACCGGAGTGAGTTCACAGGTAAAATGTTCTCACAGGGCAGTAAGGTTCTTTGCATCATCTCTGGCCCAGGATGGTCCAATCCACTCCTTGCATCTTGAAACCCCATCCTGGCCACGGTGGTGGGGTCTCCAGACCCAGATTGTGAATATTTGAGAACCACAGACCTCTAGGTTTTGTTAACAGTGATTAATGTTCCCATCATCAGTGGCCTTGAATATTCAGAGTTATTTTCCCAAACCCAACAAAAACACTACTGTTATCGGATGACCACCTGCCATGGAGGCACATTCAGAACAGAACTGTAAAAATTCAGGACAAAGAGTTGAAAATCAGGGCAAAAATTCTGAACAAAATGTTAATTTTAGGTAATCATTCGAGGATTGGCCTTATTTCACTACACCACCAATGCATTTATTTACTATTTTTCATGTTAGGCTATTTATTTACTGTGCTCTGTACCAGTTGCTAAATTCAGATGATGCATTATGTCCTTGTGCAATAGTAAATCGATGCCCTTGAGCACGGTGTCAATGGCATCAGCCCTACCCAATTCTACCCAGTCTTTCTTGGAGAGAGCAACAGCAACATTTTGATTTTGTTTCCAAACATTTTAAAACCAAAGGCAAATGGTTTTGGAAACATTAAGGTAGGAGATTGTTTCACCTTCTACTAGTTTAGACAAGTTGAACAAAAACATTTGACTTGCTTCACATCAAGCCTAAAAGATTAATGAGGCAGAGCAGATGGTGTGGGTGACAATTTCACGTCCAATGTCAGGGTGTGAGGATCCCACAACATGTCTCACAACACAAAGAAGGCCCAACTGTGTGTGTCAGGGAATCCACATTTATCTCAGAACTGAGAGCCCGAACCACCAGTTAAAGAGAATTAAAGAGCAGGATGAAGTTGAGATCAGATGGGAGATCTGCAGAAACTGATTCAAAGGGTAATTGCTTGGAACCAGCCAAATAAGGAAGAGGAGAACAAGGTGGGACAATGTCTAAGTTCTTCAGTGAAGACGGCCCTCCACAAATCAAGTAAATATTGCATACCTGGGGAGTAGTCTCAGCAGAGACCTCAGAAACAGAAGAGGCACTGCCAAGTGGTTGAATAAGCAGCACCTACCTAGGAAAACTTTACAGTGCAATAGTCCATTGGTCGTGCTTGTGGAGGGCGGGCAGGGGCCTGGCCCCTTGGAAGGGAGGCAGAACCCCAGGATATTTTGCGGCACAAAACTTGAAATTCTGCTGAGACCTATGAAGATTTTGGCAGCATTTCCAGCAACCCCGGATGAAATCATTTTTTGATCTCTACTGATGAAGGATGAAATCCAGAAACACAAGTGTCAAGAGATGTAGAGCACTATCTGCACCAATTCTGGTGTAAAACTACAGTTAAGATTGAAGTAAGCGCTAATTGTGTACTGCATTTACCATAATGAAAAGGGGCTTACTGTGTTGGGATATGAGACAGTGTGCTCTTAACCCCTCTTCTGTAAAAAAGTTAATTAAATGCTTCCTATCGGGGGGCGTGGCTAACCGCCTAAAATGGCGGACGTAATCTGGTGAGCCTCCAGACCCCGGGGGGAATTATCTTGGGGATCGCCGCAGCAGGGGTGCTCTACGTCGTCCAAGGCACTGGCATACTGCCGTCGCAGCCTATAGAAGAGCTCCGGCGGATTCCGCCCGTCTGAGTCGCAGCAGTACAGTTGGTCCCTGCACCCACCTGAGACCGCGGGAATTACGGTCTACCCGCGGTGGGTGCCGTAGCTGGAGGGCCGCGCCTCCTGCCTGCGCTCCGTAGTCCGGGACTCTGTGCCTCTCACTGTGAATCACGGCTGGCTCTATCTGGACGGTGAATTGTGCCAGCATTGTGGACCTGCCGGGCTGTGGACTGTCACGGCGGGGCCTGGTCGGCGGAGCAGATCGTCCTGGGTCAGATGAGAGCTGCGGACAGACAGTGAAGGGGCAACGCGCGCCGTAAATCCCGCCTGCATCCAGCGGCCCGTGGCTCTGTGCCTCTTGCTGCGCAATACAGCTGGCCTTGCTTGGACGGTGGATCTTGCCAGCACCGAAGACCCTGCCGGGCTGAGGACTGCCGAGACGGGGCCTGAGCGGCGGAGTGGATGGGCCCGAAATGAAGAGGGCTGCAGACAGACGTTAAAGGGGGTGACGCGCGCTGTAGCATTGAACTGCATGGGGGTCTGTCTCTCTCCCCCGCCATGAGGATGCCTACGCACTGAGGAGTGTGGAACGGTAGTGCCCCCCTTGGATGCTGCTCTCGTCTATTGCGTAGAGGGTGGAGAGTTCTCGATAGACCGGCTGCCACCATTCTGCGCCTGCTGTCTCGGCCTGCATGGTGCCCTGGCAATTACTCTGATACCGTTGGTCATCGAGGACATCGTGGGCAGTGGTGCGGAGGCCTCTGGCCCCTCGGGGGCGGCAGATGGAGTGACGCATCAATTCCAGTCTTACCAGACGGTGCGATTTCTTCCAGGAACCGCAATAGGCCCCAAAGGCTGGCCTTCTCTGAGAACCCAGGGCGCAGGAGCGCGGGGTGATAGTGGGCCACAGAGAGTACTAGGCAGCATTGCACCCGGCAAGCCTGCAACACAGACACACACAAGCATACTGGGCCAACCATCAGGCACCACGGAGGATTCCCTTCGATCGGTAGAGCAGCAGGGCGCGTGACACGTGGCAGACCTCGCTCTCTTGGAACCTGAGGCCGCCAGGCTGGCATGGGGGGCAATACTAATTATAATAAAAGACATCTCGGGCTGTAATACGTGGCTGAGGCCTGGGTAGGCAGGCTTGGGAGTATCAGAAGATGCGTCCTCGAACCTCCTGAGACTGACTAGTAAGACCCCATCATCATCAGGACACATACACTTCAGGACAGCACCGCTGGGTTGGTGCTGTGTCGAGCGGCGTCTCATCTGCCGCTACCACCCCACACTTACTAGCTACACCCACCAGCCTCGGGCAGCCATTGTAGTGGAGACGGAGTTTTAGATGCACACATTGCTATGTTAGCATAAGCGTCTTAGAAGTTAGAAACGCCATCTTGCCACTTTTGCTGCTTTTGCACACGACACTGCAGATAGATGTTATTATATGAAAACTGCTTGCCTGCTTTTTCTTCACATGAGAACTGTCTGTTGTTCACATCCCTAGACGTGCACCGCGACCTTGGTCTGAACATTGAGTGCAGAAACAGTCAGGGCCAACAATGTATGCTTTTGAATTCAGGTTGATCGGCCCACGCTCTAGCCATAACACGCACGCAGCTGCAAATATCTGAAACCCGAGCGCCTTTAATATTGCAGTCAGTTTGCATGCATTAGACACACATTCTGGAGAAGAACTTTTCCAGGCACACCTAAGCTGATATTTACGGTATGGGGTTCCCCATTCAAACCTAGAGACCTTCTATTAGTCTAATAATACTAGCTTACTAGCGAAGGGAGGGTGGTTGTATTCCACCGTCATTTGTAACATGGTTTCGCCCTTCATTTTCTATGGTATTGTAACAATGCTGATGGTTTTAATTTTAATCATTTGTCTGCTTATGTTAGCCAAAGTACTGCATCTTAGGACACGTAGTTTATAAAATAAACATTTTAAACTTTACGGTGTTTCTGGTTACTCTTGTTGTGGACTGATATGAGAATAATAACGAACAGGTATTTCTGATTCCCACCATTCCTTTCGCATGTTCTGGGTTGTCTAATCATTGGTAGCTTCTAGATGATATGAAGAGCGAATGAGACACTGATGCTAGTCGGATAGGGGTTCTGGGTACTGGGGCGAGTTTTTGGTACACCGCAATTCACTGAGGTTCTGGTTTCCTGCGCATAGTTCTGTGCATGAGCAGAACCCCTGCAACATGGCGCACCTAACGTTTGGTCTTACAATTGAGATGCCTTAGTAGTGCTTATATTAGTCCACGACGCCCTCACTCTTGTTTACGGATAGCGGGAGTGATGGTTTTAGCCTACCTATTAGTTCAATAGGTTCAGTCAAGCTTGTCAATTAAAAATGTTTTTATATTTTTGAACCCTTGTGCTACTGTAATATAGATTGTTTTTCTTCTCTGTGTCCTTATGGCTGCGGTCGATATTGCGGCGCATAGCCGAGCACCTCTCTGGCGTCATTTGATGCAGTTCGGGGTGCCGGACGATGGGATGGCTGTTATTTTTGTGGTGAGTGCCGATGCATCATATCCCTACGAGTTGTTTTACTCTTGGGTTACTATGCCGGCGGTGAATACGGACGACAGTACGTTTCACTCCTATACTCCCAGCAAATTATACGCCATATAGGACGCAGGAGATTCCTATTTCGGCTTGGCAGCATCGCATTTGGTTTAATGGCACCCTTCCCCATACGGATACACCGGTTCATTTGGGCCCTTTGTCAATTCCAGGGGCCACTTGGCCGGTACTGGCCAGATTTATACCTCATCCTCATTATTTAAATGGTACGGTGGATGAGTTATGTGTCCTCCATACAGCCCTGATTACAGTATATCGGGCTTTAGTGCAATACGTTTCACGCAACGTGCAGGTGGGGGCACCTGTTGTTGCGGGGCAGCCAGCTGGCCCGGCTGGGATTGTCATTAGTCCCGTTATGGTTAATTTGGTAATGGGCAAGCGCCCCCAGAATAAGGACGATTTATCTTATTGGCTTGCTGAGAAATTTGACCAGCCGGAAGCAGTATTTCCGCACTCTACTCCTGTGGAGAAACACAGGATACTCACCATTAGTTTGCAGAAAGACTTAGTCCCAGAGGTGGCCGATTGTGATAACTGGGGTAAAGTTTTTGCAGCAGTCTACTCAAAGTGCTTCGGCACCCCATCTATGGCCGTGCTTCCCTCCGTCATCAAACGTGTTCAAGATCAACATGGTCCGGAGGCGGTGGTCGAGTTGGGTATGAGACTTGTCGGTGTGTTCGACGTAGTTGCCTCTCTCATCCTTGGTAACCTCAAGGGAGATGCGGTCCACTTTCAAGTGGCGAATGGTTTAGCCCTCGTTGGCGAACTCGATAAGCCCCGAGAGTTGCCTAAAATTATTGCGGAGGCTTATAGAACTATTGGCCGCAGTAGTTTGGGGATTAAGCCTACTATTGTCATTCCAGATGTGCAACAGAAAACTAAGGCGAGCTCGTCTGTCAGAGACGATCGTCCAACTTTTCCTAAACAGAATTGGAGAGCTAAGAAACAGGGAAAGCAGCAACAGAAACAGGGGTCTCGTCCTGCGTCACCGGTACAGGTGTCTAGTGATCGCACAAATGATTTGCGCGATCGCACTAGGATTAGGTCACCTGACAGATTTCAGGTTACTGAACAACGTTCTCCTCGTTCTTCACAGGAAACATCGGCCTCACAGTACGGTGGCGGAGAACGTGGCAAAACTCGGGGTGTCCAACAAGGACGTGAGCAACCCCGTCAGTCTGACGGTAAGAGCTAGCAGGACGAGTTTGCACGACAACGTCCCCCGTTTCAGAAAAAGAAGGTTGCTGCACTAACAGCGAGGTATGCCACAGATAGTGAGAACGCAGCTTCGGAACCTGACATGGGCACTAACGCTGCTCGACAGCGCAGCGGAGGTTACAGTAGTGCGGCAAGCACCGCGTCCATATCTGGAGGCGACAGCAACTGGCACATTCATTACTGTAGAAACTGCAGATACTACAGTGGCTCCCCCTGACAGACTATATGACATAGTCCTTTTGATTGAAGGTGACATACAACGTACAATACAAGGGATTTTTTGGGATAATCTGACCTCTACCTATGATATTCTATTAGCAGAGGCGGACTGGCCCCCAGCTTTCATTTTGGCTGCTCCTAGAGGGGAGGAGGTAATCCTCCCGTCCTTCGCGCACAGTGTGCCAAAGGATCACGCTCAAAGATTTGCAGAAGAGTGGGCCCAGGTCCTTGCTCCGGCTCTGTACCGTACTCAGGTTGGGTGGGATAAATTGTCACCAAGCCATGAGATTCCTTTACGGTCTATGCCCCAGCCACAGCCCCAATATCCCATGCGCCGCGAAGCTAAATCTCACGTCGCAGAAATCCTTGAGCAATTGGAATATCAAGGTGTTATTGAAACTTGTGTGTCACCAATGAATAATCCTTTATTCACTGTAACTAAACCTGATGGGTCGTACCGCATAGTTTTGGATTACCAGCATTTGAACTCACATTGTGCTGTAAAGAATACCCACAGTTCTGCCCTCGTTGATAGTCTCGTGAGAAAAAGGTTTAAGACCACACTTGACATATCCAATGGCTTTTTCAGCCATAATCTGTCCTCTATTAGTAGTCAGTGGACAGCGTTTACAGTGTAGTCTCTCTGATGACGGCTGATAGCCAGAAACCGGTCCTAGGATGCTTGATTCCGGTCCAGGGAAGACATGGCTTGGCAGTTCGGGCTGGACTGTTCCCATGAGGCACAGGGTCAAGACTGATTTGCATATGGCCATGTCTGAACTGGGGTGGCGTAGTGGGCAAAAGAACGATGGATTTAACCCAGATCTCTTGACTGGGGGAGAATGTCTGCATTGTCAGCATTCCGTCCATCATTTGTTTGTTGTAACGCTTTTCGCCCTAAGTGGGATGGGTATGCCCAGACGTGGGTCCCGTGCTCACTACGCCACTGGAGTCAAGCTATCCTGGCTGATGACGGCTGATAGCCAGAAACCGGTCCTAGGATGCTTGATTCTGGTCCAGGGAAGAAATGGCTTGGCAGTTCGGGCTGGACTGTTCCCATGAGGCACAGGGTCAAGACTGATTTGCATATGGCCATGTCTGAACTGGGGTAGCGTAGTGGGCAAAAGAACGATGGATTTAACCCAGATCTCTTGACTGGGGGAGAATGTCTGCATTGTCAGCATTCCGTCCATCATTTGTTTGTTGTAACGTCTCTCTGTTAGAGAGCATTGACCCTGATGCGTACTCGTATGTTGACGATATCTATCTCACAGATGACGAATTATGGTGCATCTGTGTTGCGTTGATCGCATCATTGTTATGTTTGCGGACTTCGGTTACAAATTCAACTTTGCGAAGTCACACATCGCAGAGTATACAGTGTTGTTTCTGGGCTACGAGCTCAACAATGAAGGTCGAGGATTAGCACCTCACTTCCTAGAGAAGTGCGCATGTTTGCGTGCTCCCACAACGCTGAAAAAATTACAGTCTTTACTGGGTTTTCTGAATTTCGGGCGTACTTACATTCCCAATTATGCCCAGCGTATCAAGCCGCTATATGCCTTGGTACAACCTACTTTTTCCAAATCGAGCTGGCTGCCAGAGCATTCAGCTATTTTGCAATCTTTGCAGGCTGACCTTCTTGCTTCGAAATACTTACTGACACGTGATAACCACACTAACCTGGTGATAAGAATTGTGCCTGGCGCAGTGGGTTTCGGGTACTTAACGTTCAATGAGGGCGACACAGTCCCCATTGCTTACAAATCACACCTGTACACTTCGGCTGAAATGCATTTTTCCAGGTCGAAAATCTTTGACTGCAGTGCAGATGGCGATTCATAAAGAGCGAGCACTGTCACAAGGGAAACGCATGTTGGTTGTCACACCGTATCCTGCTCTAGAGGCAGTGACGAAAGCCAGTGTACCGAATTCTAAAGCTTTGCATCCACGTTGGATACAATGGGCCACTTCCTTGACATCGCCAGATGTCACCTATATCTTTGATGCCTCATTACAGACTTAGGAGTACTTACAGTATGAATTTGTTCATCCAGCTCCTCTGTCTTTGCGCCCGCTTGAAGATTACCATTGTGTCATTTATACTGACGGTTCGGCACAACCGGCGACGGAATCGAAGCATGCTTATTCAGCCGCCTGCGCAATTGTAGCTGGTACTTTCGTGTATGGTGAATTCAAGTCTGATGTCATGCATACGCAGTCATTGGGTGATTGTACCGCACAATTGGCGAAGCTACGTGCTCTAGTGCTTGCACTAGAGTTTGCTGATCCTTGTGTTACTACTCTTATGGTGAGTGACTCGTTTTACTGTGTTCAGTCTTTTAATGACAATTTATTCTTTTGGTCTCAGAATGAATATCGCGATTCCAAAGGTAGCACAATCAAGCATAAAATGCTTTGGGTTCGGGTGGCAGAACTTAAACAAAATCTGCCTCTCGTGAATGTAATTCACACTCTTGGTCATCAGCGAGTTGGTGTCCACGCTGTCGGGAACAGCTTAGCTGACGAAGCATCGAAAACAGCAGTGGCAACGTACCTAGTAGCAGCAGTTACAAGATCCAAAAGTAAGATTGATGATGACATCTTGGCAGCTATTGCTGCAACAGAGAAGGAAGGTAATTACCCTAGAGGTTTCCCTTCTCGGTACTCTTAATATTTAAGTCCTGATAAAGTCCTCTATGTGAGAATTAACGACGTTGGTGACAGATTGATTCCCAACGCGGACTGCAGACCTTCCTTGATAACAGCAGCTCACGAAGGTATGGCCTCTGCCCATGCCGGAGTTTCAGCGACTGTTACTCTGTTACAACAACTTTACTAGTGGCGCGGACTGTATAAACAGACTCGTACTTATGTTCTTGATTGTGACATTTGCCAGCAGATTAAACCTTCGACTGCTGCGCGCCCACCACAAACTCAGTTGTACATATCTAATAAACCACTTGGGTGTGTTTATTTAGATCACTGCGGTCCTTTCTCCTCTGATACTGCGTACAAGTACATCTTAGTTGCAGTGGATTCATGCACACATTTTCTTTGGGTGTGGCCAGAAAGGAGTGCCGATGCTCGAACTGTCATCAGGGATTTGCATGTCTTTGTGGGAATTTTCGCATGTGGTACCCTTCATTCTGACCAAGGTCCTGCGTTCGCCTCTAAGGCGTACAAAGAAGCCATGAGATCTTTGGGGGTCCAAGTCAAATTTTCGTCTCCGTACCGACCTGGGGGCAATAGTGTTGTGGAGCGAATGAACCGTGACTTAAAGCAATCCCTGACAGCTAGGGTTTTAGGCACTGGCAGGAATTGGTTAGCCCATCTGTATTATTATTATTATTATTATTTATTTTTATAAAGCGCATAGTCACCCGGAGGTATCCCAGCGCTAACAACCCTGATTCAACAAGTCTGAGGCCCGGGAGCTGAGAGCAAAAGAGAGGAAGGGCGAGAAATCAAAGCAGGGAGGGGGCATGGAAGCTAGGGAAAGAGATGAGTTTTTAGCAGCTTCCTGAAGCGCAGATATTGTGGTTCAAGACGTAAGTCATGGGGGAGTGAGTTCCAAAGACGGGCAGCTTGTACCGAGAAGCGTCTTCCTCCTGATCGGGCTTTCCTGAATCTCGGAGTATTGATGAGGTTTTCTGCGTTAGAACGGAGGGATCTAGTGGTAGTGTAAGGGGTGACAAAATTGGTGAGGATTGGGGGGCCTTGGTTATGCAGTGTTTTGTGTACCAGGCACAGGGCCTTGAATTTGACTCTCTCCCTTATGGGGAGCCAATGAAGAAGTTTGAGAGCGGGTTTAGCAGATGATCTGGCCGGGGTGTTTGTGATGATCCGGGCAGCAGTGTTCTGAACTCTCTGCAATTTATTAAGGGTCGCTTCGGGAGCGCCCAGATAAATCACGTTACTGTAATCTAGTCTCGATATTATGAGACCTTGGATTAACAGTTGTTGGGGTTTAGGGGGAAGAAGGGGCAGGACTTTCCTCAAAGATTTTAGAAGACCGAAGCAGGTCCCTGCTACCTTCTTTGCTTGCGGAGTAAATGAGAGATCGGAGTCGATCCATACTCCCAAGCTTTTCACCTCTATTTTTGGGTCAGGGAGGGGACCTAGACAGGCTGGCCAACTATCCAGGGGGAGTGAGGTTCCTTTTGGGCCAAGTATAAGGACCTCCGTTTTTGTCCCGTTTAGTTTTAGGGCTGATCTATTCATCCAACGATGAACCTGCGTAAGACAGTTGAAGAGATCAGCTTTCTGTTGTTTCGGATGGGACAAAGACACCACTAGTTGTGTGTCGTCAGCATAGCTGACGACGCTCACTCCGAATGGGGTGATAACCTCCTCCAATGTGGACATATAGATATTAAATAATGTGGGGCTCAGGGAAGAGCCCTGAGGCACCCCACATTGGAGGGGCATTTCGGAGGAGCGGGCGTTCTTCTCCCAAATCTGATAGGACCGTTGGGCCAGGAAAGATGACAGCCAGGATAGGGCTGTACCTTCTACTCCAACCCTTGCCAGTTGGAGTAGAAGGTACAGCGTATAACGTACAACGTGCACTTAATAATCTCCCTAGAAGGTCTCTGGGTGGGTGGACCCCGTACTAAATGCTCTTTGGCATAAAAATGTTTGTCCCGGACCTTGATGGTCTAGACATGGCGGCGTCAGCCGCACCCTTTGACGTAGATGATCACTGTGCTGTATTACAGAATCTACAAGAGACAGTCTTGCAAAGGAACACTTGCCCTCCACAACTGATGCTGCACTTCAGATTCCGGTAGTCGGCTGGCTACCTCGAGTTGGTGACCTGGTCCGTGAGAAGGTGGAGAACAAGAAGGAGTTCGGCCCCTCTTATCGTGCACCGGTGCCAGTGCTTGGCGTGCAGGGTACAAGAACAGTCATTTTACCTCCACTTCCTGGTCGCAAGGATAACAGGTACATCCCCATTGACAATGTCAAACTACAGCGAGTGGCCGATTCTTCTTAGTATGACTCCAGCGGTCTCTTGTCCAGCGATGCTGAGAAATTCTGTTTTGGCTCCGGCTTCTATCACCAGGCCTGACGTTGCCATCGAGATGCATACAGTTACTAATCCTTTGTTGCCTCCACCAGCTGGTGGGCCACCTGAAGATACTGAGTATACTTATCCCACAGAAGTGTTGTTGCCTGTTTTACAATCAACTGCAGTTGACCAGTCACGATTTTCATTTGACGCTAACTCTATGACTACGAATGCCCCATCGAAAATTTCTATTTTTGCTGTTTGGTTTAAAAGATATTTTTTAATTCCCCCTTGGACTTACATTTGGCTAATGCCCATAAGTATTTTTTTGTTTATGTCCATTGGATTTGTGGTGGTATTTTTTCGTCTTGTGAATGGACACTATCTTAACGAGAGATCTACAATTAGACTAATTGATGGAACTTTGGCCCCCCACTCCTCATCACACATCATGAAAAGGGACCAGACTTTTGTGAATATTACTGCCTGGCCTGTGTTGGATGGGATTGTGTGGGATGCTGTAAAATTTCAAATTCATGGACCCACAGAGGTTATTAATGTCCCCAATGTACTTCGTGTTTCTATGGGTGATATTGTGAAACAAAACATCCGCTCTGATGATTGGGACGTTCAGGCCATAGAGGCACTATTATCTGATTTAAAATATTATGCTGCCTTTGATGCTGAAGATTTGTATTTAGACACTGCTAATTATGGAGAGCTATTTTGCTACCAACATTATGGCAATCATTTCCTACATAAAGCCAATACCTTTAGAAATTTTGTAAATTATACGCAATGGGAACATTGTCCGGCACCAATGGAAGGCAGCTCCAGCAGATTAGTGAACAAATTTACATATTTTATTGATTTCAGTGTTTCTAAGCCTGAGGCCTTTTATTTTAATGTGGCGGCAGAGTCAGCTTCGAAGGTTAGGCTGACCCACACTAAATTATTGTATTCCAAGTCCTTTATGGATAAATTGGCTACCGGGGGTTATGAGCTGTGGAAAGATACTATTGATCTTAAATCTGTTTGGGGTTCTAAGAAATGGCAGGTGCAAGGGACTGAAGCTCTGCATCGTGCTTGCCTTATCCCGACCCACATGTTATTTTTGAATTCCACTATTTTTCAAACCACCTGTTTTGGATTGGCTACTACTAAAAAGATGAATTCCCCCTCTGTTCCTGATCTGGGTGCTTATCCTAATTGGGATAATCATACGGCTCTGTCCCTTGAAGTGTTGCAGTCGTACATTACTAATACATCCTTCAACATTTCCGATTTAAATCGTGAAGGGTGGTTGATATGGCAAAAGAGCTCAGACTCCTGTCAACATCGTTTTCTGGGACTGCAACCTGGATATACACAGGTTCGAGTGGACCCCCGCTTTGAATCTTCCCATTCGGTTACTACCTACTCTGTAGGGAAGTTATGTCAAAACTGGCTGCAACATTCCACCTTGGCATCTGTTAAACTTCATTTATCAAAATTACATGACAAAATAGATTTGAATGATTTTGTTAAGGGTCCTGTGGGTGGCAGGTCCAAAAGATGGGTGTATGCTATTTATAACGAGGTTTGGAAATTATCGCAAATTGAGGCTGCTTCCAGATTGAGAGCCATTGATCAAGCCAACTTGGAAAAAGTACTAGCTGTTATCGATAATAGCATTAACACCCTTTCTTCCAGAATTTACACATTAGATAATATTGTTTCATCTGTTGTGGATATTGTGCAGGATGATCTGTCTGTGTTGTATCATGGTCAAAATCAATTGCGTTCTATAATGCAGTTTGCATGGACTTTGCAAACATTGAAGGCTGGGAAAGTTCCCTGGGACTACATGAATACATCGTCTTTATTCCTTCCATTTAATTTGACTGCGAAACAACAGTTCATGTCCATGAAAGATGCAACATATTTATTACTGCATATTGAAAAGTTAGAACCTTTGCCTTTCTCTGTGGCCGAATTGAACTCCGCTGTGTGGCTTATCCACGGATTAATCCCTTTACCATTTCCTTTGTTTAAGTTCAGTTTGTGCATGAAAAATTATGCCCTAGGCAGATATGAACCGTTGGGTACTGCTTTCCTGCATGAGGTTTGGTCACTCCCATTTACATACAGATGCATGAGAGAAGGAATACGTTTATTTGAAAGGTGAGGAATGCACTTCCACACCTGATCACTCAGTAGTCTGTAGGCACATCCAATTGCATGGTGCATGTAACATTCAGGCACCGAATTTAGCTTGCGTTCTGAAATGAGTTCCAGTACCAGCTATTACGCCCTCATTGTTAGCTAACGGTAGGTATTTGCTTTTAAATAATGAGGCTTGCTGGGGGATGCTAGTGGGAATTCCCTACATTGTGACTGTATCACAACGAGTAGTTTGTTGTAAAAATGTCCTTTTCCCACCCCCGCATGGGCGGCTGGATGTCTCCATTTGGCCTTCCATCCCAACCTTGAAAGCAGAGTTCAACAAGATGAGCAGAATAAGGGCTCTATTGTCTCAAAAAGAAGTCGCTTTGACTTCCTCCCGTGAAACATTTGTCCTTCACGTAGCAAACACCTGCACCGAGGTGCATGCGCTTTTAAATACTGATCTCCCCCTTCATTTCGGTGCTCTGATTCACACTATATTCAATGCCTCGTCAACAACTGGCTTGGCACATTTTTTCAAAGTTGTGGGCTTCGGCCTCGTGACCTCCTTCCAAACTATATTTGGTCTGATACCGGCATTTTTTCATTCTATTTTTTCCAGCGTCTTTGGCGGGCTCCCGTAGATTCTCGCCCTCACGGCTGGTGTGCTGCTGTTGGTCTGCTTACTGCGCAATGGCTGCACAAATTGTGTCACACGACAGCCTGTCACGGCTACACCATCTTCGTAACCGGATGCTTGAATATTATGGAACATTACCACTGGCCACCTTAAGCATAGCCTATGGATCGTCCTTCCGGTTTTCCTACTTTACTTGCGTGCAACCTGTTTTTCATTGCCTAGATTGTCCTTTCGAATGGGCTCTGGATTTGTGCTTGTCGAACTCGGCGTCTCCTGCCCCCGATTATGATCGGCTGATGAGTCCCTTAGTGGCTCATGAGTTGGACTGTTCTGGTATCAGGATTATGGCCTGTGGAGCGGCACATGGAGTCCTAGGGAATTGGGACATCAGTACGGCCACGTATGACTTCTTGGCAAGGAGTTATCTTGAAGAACACACCAGTTGTCCTCTGATTGTGCTAGAGGCTCCAGTTATCGAGGAACATGTATGTTCGTTTACCTTGTTAGACTGGATGGCAGAAACTTTCACAGAACATTCTAATGACTTCCTCTTGGAGGCTGTCGCTACTTATTGTGCTTACAAGTTGATGCATTAACTTGGATGTCGTCAAATTTTCCTTGTAAGAACGACACATTTTTTTATTTTTTTTATTCGTCATTTAGGCTCGGCTGAGCCTTTGCGGGATGTTACGTATTTTTCCATTTTCTTTTTTCCCTTTTTACGCTTTGTTTTTTTTTCTTCTAACTTTCACTCCCCTTCATATAGATTTACAATACAGGCACTTGGTTCTGTCTCTGTCGAACTTGAACTCTGCGTTCCTCAATTGTATCCCTATTTGTTCGTGGTCCGATCAAGGGAGGGTGTGGTGGAGACGGAGTTTTAGATGCACACATTGCTATGTTAGCATAAGCGTCTTAGAAGTTAGAAACGCCATTTTGCCACTTTTGCTGCTTTTGCACACGACACTGCAGATAGATGTTATTATATGAAAACTGCTTGCCTGCTTGTTCTTCACATGAGAACTGTCTGTTGTTCACATCCCTAGACGTGCACCGCAACCTTGGTCTGAACATTCAGAACTGCAGAAACAGTCAGGGCTAACAAACAATGTATGCTTTTGAATTCAGGTTGATCGGCCCACGCTCTAGCCATAACACGCACGCAGCTGCAAATATCTGAAACCCGACCGCCTTTAATATTGCAGTTTGCATGCATTAGACACACATTCTGGAGAAGAACTTTTCCAGGCACAGAGCAAAGCTGATCCTGTAATGTGATTCACCTAAGCTGATATTTCCCATTCAAACCTAGAGACCTTCTATTAGTCTAATAATACTAGCTTACTAGCGAAGGGAGGGTGGTTGTATTCCACTGTCATTTGTAACATGATTTCTCCCTTCATTTTCTATGGTATTGTAACAATGCTGATGGTTTTAATTTTAATCATTTGCCTGCTTATGTTAGCCAAAGTACTGCATCTTAGGACACGTAGTTTATAAAATAAACATTTTAAACTTTACGGTGTCTCTGGTGTCTCTGGTTACTCTTGTTGTGAACTGATATGAGAATAATAACAAACAGGTATTTCTGATTCCCACCATTCCTGAGAGTACTCTAAGTCGCATGTTCTGGGTTGTCTAATCATTGGTACCTTCTAGATGATATGAAGAGCGAATGAGACACTGATGCTAGTCGGATAGGGGTTCTGGGTACTGAGGCGAGTTTTTGGTACACCGAAATTCACTGAGGTCCTGGTTTCCTGCACATAGTTCTGTGCATGAGCAGAATCCCTGCAACACCATCATGGGAAGACTTAAGGGGAAGGTCCTGGACAGCACCACAAGTGCGGGAGGCCCCTCTGGAGCGCCCAAATGTACAGCTAGACCCCATCGCCTGGCACCTCCTCCTCGGTGTCAGGTGAGTCTCCTCCTGACAAACTTGACCTGATCCTAAAAGAGGTCAGAGATTTGCGCAAAGTAATAGAGCAGCAAATTGGGACCCTCACGACTGGCCTCACCCTCCTTCGAGCGGATCATGGGAAACTCGCCGACACAGTACACGAGCAGGAGAAAGCACTATCCAGCATGGAACCTAAACTTGCGGAACACACTACGCAAATAAAGCAGCTGCAGCAGCAAGTCACTGGCCTTCAGGACAGAATCGAAGATGCGGAGGGCAGAAATCGTCGAAATAATATACGCGTCATTGGACTTCCGGAACGCAGCGAGGGCTCCAAGCTGGCAGACTTTATGGAAACATGGTTCCGAGAATATGTGGCCCAAGATGGCTTATCCCCATATTTCTGTGTGGAAAGGGCACACAGGATTACTACTGGGGCGCCAAAAGCTGGAACGCCCCCACGACCATTGATTGTTAAAATACTTTAATTACAGGGACCGTGATGTATGAGAGAAAAACAGCAGATCCAATTCAAGAACCAGAAGATCTTGCTCTACCCCGATTACACCATAATGGTGTAGCGTCAACGGTCCTCCTTTCAAGTAGTCAAGAAGAAACTATGTGCAGCTCAACTCAAATATGCACTTTTATTCCCAGCTCGTTTAAAAATCATTCACGACCGGAAAACCTATTTTTTTGACAGCCCAAATGATGCAGACGAATGGCTGGAAGTGATGGGCCTGGAATCAAGTCAAGACGGACTATCGGGCTCATCGCGACGTGGTCCCACAAATCCACAGAAAGGCGGCAATCATTGTCACACCAAGAGCAAGCCAGCCACCAAGATAGTTGGCCCGACCCATGATCAGCGGTCGACCAACAGAGCAGAGGTGCTGGCCCTGGCTGGCTCCTTCCGGGAAGACAACTCCAAGACCATGACTGATTCAGAGGACAGCAGCACCATTCAATCAGACTCTGTTTATAGCATTACCCTGTTCCCTTCAGTGACACCTCAAACTGTGGACGACTTAGTGGACAATGAAGGGATCTACTCAGTCATTCCGACTGAAAGAAATGGCAGGAACACTAGGAACTATAGCGGGACTACCAGGCTTATCTGTATCCTTTTTAGCTCTACTATGCTGCATGTGAAAATATACGCCTAATTGCAACACTAAGAACTGACATGCTATACTGTCCGTCCTTATAAATGAATAATTAGAGCCTACAAAGGTTGATAATAACTTTTTGTTACAGCCAGGTGGTCCCATCACTTCCAGGTCAAATCCCAGTGGCCGCACATAAGGCGATTATGATTGTTCATTGACATACTATATATATATATACCCCCTGGGCTCCGTTGAGCTACCGGAGCTCTGTAGCCAAGCAACCTTATTATAGTCAGTGGCAACGACCCCCCACATAGTGAACGCAAACGCACTGTAGTACTGTACACAAATGTTGTAGTTATCTGTTTGACCCAGCACAGTTCAATGGCTGCGCCGAGTATTCTTGGTTTGAAGGGAAAGGGGTACTCCTGGTCTACAAATGTTAATTGGCTCCGAGTTAGAAGGAGCACTGTTTACACTATTTACCTATGCCTAGTAATACCACCACCTTGGGCTCATATAACCTGTTGACTTGGAATGTGCGAGGACTAGGGGCAGTGCACAAAAGACACCAAGTTCATGCTTACCTTCTTAGGCGGAAGGCACATATTGTCTTCCTTCAGGAATCGCACCTAACTGACTCTGAGGCCTTGAAGACTCGCAAAAAATGGAGAGGTCACATGTTCTCCCCTAATTACTCGGCCTTTGCACGAGGGGCGACCATATGGATCCGACATGGGGTCCCTTTCAGAGAGCTGGATCGCCGCGTAGATGATCAGGGTCGATACATATTGTTGAAGAGTACACTGAACGGGCTACCCGTGGTTCTGGGCAGTATCTATGCCCCGAACTTTGATCAAGACAAATTCTTCCATCGGTTGAGCACAGCCCTGACCGGGTGGAGATTGTAACACTTTTCTAGATGTGGACTTAGATAGATCCCATCCCCCATTACATTGCGCTAGCGCCCGCAAACAAGCTGACCTCCTCACAACTTGGCTGAATGGTTGGGGACTGAATGATATCTGGTGACTTCTGCACCCTACGCACAGGGAATATTCCTATTACTCACCAGTCCACCGGCTCCCCACCAGGATTGATAGGTTCTTAGGTTCTCGCACTATTGCTACACAAATATACCAATCCACCTATTTAGCTAAGACCTTCTCTGATCATAACCCCTTGGAACTCACGCTCACATGGGGTAGAGGCCCCACCCAGGTCCCCACTTGGAAAATATGGCCCCAGCTCTTGGAGGATGCCCCGTTCCGTAACACACTATCCACGACCATTACAAATTATTTGTCAGAAAATTGGAATACAGCCTCCTCCAACCTCATTGACTGGGATGCGCTTAAGGTGGTGGTGCGGGGTTCTGCAATTGGGTCCATAGTAGGGGCGAGACAAGAAGTAGACCAATGCCTTATTGATATAGAAATCCAAATGACTGACCTAGAGCAAGCAGCAGTGTCTGACCCAGACAAAAGGGATTCCCTGCTGGACGCTCGCATTCGACATGCTGAGACTCTGGAAGATCTCCGAGTCATAGACCATCGGGCCTTTACGCATCGGAACCATACTGAGGCCGACAAGTCTGGTACGTTATTAGCCCAGATTTTGCGGGACAGCCCAGAACCACCCATTATCACTTGCATACTGGCACCAACCAGGAGCCTTGTACACACACAATTCGAGATAAACGAGGCCTTTTGTAATTACCTCAGTAAGCTCTCAGCCGCTCCCATGCATACCAATGACACGCTAATAGAAGACTTGTTAAATGAACTACCATTCCCCAGTATTACAGCCGACACACAGAAAGACCTTTCTGGCCCCATCTCCCAGCATGAAATACGAGCTACGATTAAGGGCCTAAACTGTAACAAAGCCCCTGGGCTTGATGGCCTGCCCACAGAAGTTTATGAAACTTACTCAGACACCCTTGTCCCTAAACTAGAGGAACTATATAAGAAGGCCCTAGATACCGGACATCTACCACAATCCAACATGCAAGCCTTAGTCGTCTCCCTCCCCAAACCGGGACGAGATGGCACTGATTTATCTAGTTATCGACCCTTATCGCTACTAGCAACTGAATACAAAATCCTCATTAAGGCGTTAGCTAACCGCCTACTCCCCGTCCTAAATACCCTTATAAACAGAGACCAATGCGGATTTCTCCCAGCACGCAGCACTTCCCTAAACACTAGACGATTACACCATGTCATGGTGGCTACCCCGGCGGAATATACTAATGCGGGCTGTCTGGCATTGGATCTACGCCAGACCTTTGACTCCATCACTTGGGGATATATGTTTGCTTCCTTACGAAGATTCGGCCTTCCTCCAGGTTATCTCCAATGGGTACGTCTGCTCTACACCAATCCCACCGCCAGAGCACGCACCGGGAAGCATATCTCACATGAATACACTATACATAGGGGCACTCGACAGGGGTGCCCTTTATCCCCCCTACTGTTTGTCTTGGCGCTAGAGACCCTAGTGATAGCCCTGAGGCAATCGGCCGAGAGATTGGGGATACCGTTAGCTGGCACCACGCATTTAATTTCAATACATGCCGATGAAATCCTTTATTTATTTACGTGACATGACAGCCGGGGCGGAAGCTCTTCCCAGCATATTCTCCAGCTTTGAGCGTATCTCGGGCCTAGCCATCAACGAGGGAAAATCAAACGCCTTTTATTTTCGTGACGGCTCACGTCCAGAAATGCTTCCATTCGGCACCTACAACCTGCCTGTAGTGCACAACACCTTTAAATACTTGGGGATCCAATTATACAGGGCGCAATCTGATCAACTTGATGGTAATTTATTGAGGGCAATCACTGCTATACGCTCAAGCGTATCTTTCTGGACATCCCTACCATTATCAGCAATGGGGGGGATTGCCATTTCTAAGATGGTGATGCTCCCCCGTCTTTTATACTTCTTTGTAAATTTACCCCTGATAGTCCCACAATCCATATTTTGTACATTAGACATACTTATCCTGGAGCTTATATGGGGAAGGGCCGACGTAGGGTTAGCCTCAAGAAATTACAACTAAAGCCCCACAAAGGCGGATTAGGGTTCCCAGACTTCAGGGCCTATTACTATGCATGCCAGCTGCAG
This sequence comes from Triturus cristatus, assembly GCF_964204655.1. NCBI lineage: Eukaryota > Metazoa > Chordata > Amphibia > Caudata > Salamandridae > Triturus > Triturus cristatus. The sequence goes on from NC_140589.1 coordinate 1,808,891,242, forward strand.
TGGCTATCCTACTGGACGGCAGGCAGGAACCTGCAGGAAATAGGCTACAAAACCCGTGACCTAGAGCGTGGAATCCTACACAGGTTACTGCTCCCCAAAATTAAAATTCCGCCGGATGGGCCTCCCTTGCTTAAAACCGTGCTTCATTATTGGAAGAAGGCCTTACACTATACCTCGGGCGACCCCGTATGCGAGGAATATCCTGTTATTGGGAATACCACTTCCCCGGGGAGGGCTAACAAAGGCACGACTACAGGATTGGGCGGAGGCTGGAGTGGAGGAGGTCGGGTCGTTCTTCGGCAATGGCACGCTACTAGACCATGACACCTTTGTGCAGACCACAGGGGCACCAGATCGACATTATTTACTATATGCTGCAGTTGCCCACTACATTAGGGAGACATGGGCACCCCAGCGCATTGAACCTACACAACATGAGCTAGTACACTTGCTTTATTATATGGGGGAGGGCGGCCATCTCGTTAAATGGCTGTACACTTGTATTAGGGCACAAGCATCTATCACACTCACTGACCTCCGAGTAAAATGGGCAGAAGCCACTGACACGGATATAACTGACAAAGCCTGGGCAAGCATCCTAGAACATCCCAAACGGGTATCCCGTAATGCCATACTTAAATGTATACAAACTATGGTACCACATAGGTCCTACTTAACCCCAAAGAGAATACAGTGTATGTTCCCAGAGGCCCAGCACTGCTGTCCCCGATGCAAGGCAGAGGAGGCAGGCTTTGTCCATATGCTATGGGCTTGCCCCCACCTCAGTGTCTACTGGGGAGAGATCCAGAGAGCACTCGGAGAGGCTACGCATTTAACAATCCATGACAACACTCTGGAATGTCTACTGGGTCTCATGTTGGAGGATTTTAGGAAGATAGACCTTATACCCGTACACGTCACCCTTACTCCATAACGTATCCAATTCATTACATAACACGAGACGCAGGCTTCTTATGGGCCCTAGCAGCACCCAAACCGCACACCACCAGCAACTGGTAGCAAAGGTTATCTAGGCAGATGTACTAGGCTGAACGTCATACAAAAAACGGCAGACCAGGAGGGAGGGTGGAGGGAGGGGAGGGGGGTTCTTGTTAGTGGAACTGTTCAAAATGTACTTAAAATGCAATCACTTCAAGTGATAACATTGTACCTTACAAGCACACACTACTTGTTTCACAGTTGTATTGACTTTACAATGGTGTATTGACATCCACACCCAGACGAACTAGTCCGCAAATAGGAAGATACTTTTTGGTATTCAATAAAGTTTGTTCTAAAAAAAAAAAAAATGTTTCCTACCTGACCAAATTTGCTCCTTGCTTTCAATCTTGACCGCGACCCTCTACCAACTGTAAACATAGACGCTGAACCATTTACATAAAGTTGCAAAAGTAGAAACTGAAAAAGGAAAATGTAGTCCATTGAAATCGAAGGAACAGCATCGGAAAATGTTTAATTTTGTAAATAAATATGTTTCATTTTATTGAAAAATATGTTTTATATGTTTTTTCAAAAAATACATTATATTTTACTATATTTTATAAATATTTTTAATTAAAGTAATAATTATAATAAAATATTACTCATTTTATTGTTTTTTTAAATCTTAATTTAAATGTTGTAAATGTAATTTTTGTTGAAATATCAATTTTTTTGCACAATTTTTTACAAATTATTAGTCACCTTGTTAATGTATTGCCAATGAAAGTAACAACACAACTACTAACCAACATACACCCAAAAGTTTGATAATTTGGACTATTTCAGGCCCCAAAAGATATAGGAATGGGTAGGGTGGCAGGTAATAGTCATTTATAACGCATATTGAACTAATAGTTAACTGTTGTTGTGGTCACCACCAAATTATCCAGACAGCACCACCTTGTGGCAGGCTGTCACAAGCGCCAGTGTTGGCAATTAAGTGTGAGTACTGAGCATCAGAAACACCGGCTCAAATTAAGCTTTGGTTATCTCCATCAACAAGTTCATGTTGGTCTTGTTGTCAGCAGTAAAGATGGGCAGGTCCAATGAGCAGCTCCGATAGGGGCTGACTATCCAGGGTCCAGCTGCTCCCCCGGCACAGGTCCATGTCAGGGATAGAAGACGAGGGTCTTTGAAAAGAGTGGCCCAATCTGACCTTATGCAGCTTTTCTTTATACCTTTTTATTCTGTCTCACAAATATGGCATTCGTGCATCAAGCCATATGCACATGTATGTGTAACTTTAAAACTTTACACTGGTGCAGCAAGACATGTCCACGTGCATGTATAACTTTAAAACTTTACACTCGTGCATCAAGACATGTGCACATGTCTGTGTAACTTTAAAACTTTACACTCGTGCATCAAGCCATGTCCATGTGTATGTGTAACTTTAAAACTTTACACTCGTGCATCTAGCCATGTCCACGTGTATGTGTAACTTTAAAACTTTACACTCGTGCATCAAGCCATGTGCACATGTATCGGTACTCTAAGAAACGTGGCATTCGTGCATCAAGCCGTGTGCACATATATGTGTAGTTTAAGAAATGTGGCACTCGTGCATCAAGCCATGTGCACATGTATCTGTACTCTAAGAAACGTGGCATTCGTGCATCAAACCATGTCCACATATATCTGTAGTCTGTACTCTAGGAAACGTGGCATTCGTGCATCAAACCATGTGCACATATATGTGTAGTTTAAGAAACGTGGCACTTGTGCATCAAGCCATGTGCACATGTATCTGTACTCGAAGAAACGTGGCATTCGTGCATCAAGCCATGTGCACATATATGTGTAGTTTAAGAAACGTGGCACTTGTGCATCAAGCCATGTGCACATATATGTGTAGTTAAAGAAACGTGGCACTCGTGCATCAAGCCATGTCCACGTGTATGTGTAACTTTAAAGCTTTACACTCGTGCATCAAGCCATATGCACATGTATGTGTAAATTTAAAACTTTACACTCGTGCATCAAGCCATGTCCTCGTGTATGTGTAAGATTAAAACTACACTTGTGCATCAAGCCATGTCCACGTGTATGTGTAACTTTAAAACTTTAGACTCATGCATCAAGCCATGTCCACGTGTATGTATAAGTTTAAAACTTTACACTTGTGCATCAAGCCATGTCCACGTGTATGTGTAAGTTTAAAACTTTACACTTGTGCATCAAGCCATGTCCACATGTATGTGTAACTTTAAAACTTTACACTTGTGCATCAAGCCATGTGTACATGTCTGTATAACCTAAAAGCACAAGCAGCGCTGTGGAGCAGAGCCAGAGAGCTTGTATCTAGGGGGTCTCCTGTTACATTACCACGCAATTGTCTTCTTCCATCTTTTTTTGGCCCTTCCCCTAAGCAAAGCGCCCAGAAGTCGTCATGTAGCACTTACAGAAAGCACTTATAGCGGCGCTTGTAAGAACCCTCCACCCACACCAGGGTGCAAGCCTTGTATCAAAGAGCGGAGGACTGACTTTCCACTGCGGGTAACTCTTGGCGGGAGCACCGAAATTTCCCGGAACAATCTGGACCCAGTCCAGCTTCCCCAAGGCGGAGTGAGAGGAGGTGAGCGTTCCAGCAAAGCACTAGGATGGACTTTCACTGAGCTTAGAGAAACTGGTTTCCATAGCGCTTTAAACACGAGAAGCAAGGAGCTAGAAGAGAGGATGGATATGGGAGGAGATGTGACCTTGCAGCTAAGGCCACTGACTTTGGAACTGGGGAACCGGGTCGAATCCTGGCCTCAGCTCCACATCCTGGGCATACTACCCAATTACCCCGTGCATAATGAAATATATAACATATTATGGTGCTCGTGTAAAGCACTCTACAGTCCTTGGGCCAGGTTTGTGCTATGCAAAACTACCAAAAAAAGAGTCCCAGACAAAAAAAAATATGTAAAAAAATATCAGCTAGTTAAGATCGTAGATTAGCACAGCTTTTTAGGTCTCGCCCACGTAGCGTGCATGTGTTGCATAGGAAAAAGACCTTTTGTAATCGATTCGCTTTTGAGGCCAAAAACGTGCACGCGTTGCATTGCTTTGAATGGCAATGCGTGCACGTTTGGTGATTCCCTTGCGGGAGCGAGCTTTGGCGCCATGTGTTAGCAATTATCGCTCCTGGCGCTGCTCGCTCCCGCAAGGGAAACGCTTTCACTTTTGCCGACACTTTTGTTTTTTACTTTTAGCGCGAGGTGCGCCCGCTTAGACTTTGTATAACTCGCACACAAATAAGAGTTTGCAGGTAGGTATGAGTGTGCCAGGTTTGCTGCACCCCAGCCTCTGGAGATGCTGCAAAGACCCCCTCTTCATCTTTAAGGCAGGAAAAAAGATAGGTAAACCGCCCGCATTTGTTTGCATGTCTGCCCCACTTTCCTGGGCAGCATGAAAGTCCTCTTATTTGAATGGAGTCTGCAGTAGCACTAACTCGCTGCCCCCCGCCCTCTGAAGAAGCAGCCACAAGACAGAACAGGCATTTCATTCAATGAGGGGGTGAAAAGTGTATTCTCTTCCTTACAAAAAGCTGTGTGGAGTTCAGCTCTGAGCAGGATAGCTCAGCACACCTTTCAGACATCAACATAGAACAAGCCACCCCTCACAACACTGCCCCTACTGGGGGCCGGTGTTATGTAATAATACGTATCCCCCGTCATTAAATTGAGACGATGCACCCCCCCCCCCCCACAATGGAATCCTGCGCGGAGCCTGACTCACCTCCCTGCTTGGCATCGTTCATCCCGCACGCTCCCTGCAAACAAATTCAAAAAGTCCAGGTTCGGCCAGTCAGAGCCGACGGGGATGCATCTGTGAACGGGCATGTGCGCCCTTTGCTTGCGGGGGGCCCTCAGCCCCTGCTGCGTGCTCCGGAAGAACCCCATGTCTCACAGGGCAGTGCGCGCAGACCCCGTTTGTAGCAGCAGAGATAAGGCAGCAGCCGGTGCGGGCTGCTCACAGTTAGGTATCCCATAAGCTTGTTTTGCATCCTCCCTCCTCTTCCCTCTCCCTCCACGGGGCTCCCTCATCGCACCTGCGTACACCCAATACACACAGGCCATGCTTCCCGACTCAGAGGGGTGGGAGGGGCAGTGAGGAGAGAGGGAGAACATCTGCGAGGGTGAGAGAAAACGCTTGTACTGCAAATTAATGTTCAGATAACATCCATGTGCAAGAAGGTGCAACTGTGGTGCTTCATACTTTTTATTTATTTTTTATTTTATTTTTGCAATTTAATTTAGCGCGGACATGGCCCGAAGGCATCAGAGCACTTTATAACAGTAGCAGGACACATGGGTTACAGCGACTTCCAGTTACAGTCAGGGCTTTAAGTGTGATGAAAAAACTGGGGAGTCTCGCAAAGGGGCGTGGTCAATGTAATTAAGGGCGTGGCTTAAAAACACATAAGCTAAAGGTTTGTGCTTAGCATAGTGTGCTGCCTAACTGGTACTTTGCTGTTTCTGTCATTGCATCCAGATATATATGATACAACAAGTAACATGGCACCTACAAGTCAGGACTATTGGCTTTGTCAATGGTTGTTAGTTGCATGAGATAAATAAGCAGCAACTATGGCTTGTATATAATATTGAAAAAGCTTCCTCTTAAAGCCCTGGTGACACCACGACAATGTTGCTGCTCCTGAGTTTCAACAAGCATTGGCATAGCCAATAGGTCTCGCCTTTGGGACCTTATAAGTGTTTAGTTATCCAGCACAATATCATTGGTGCAACAACATCAACTGTTGCATGGCTAAACACTTATAAGGTCCCAAAGGCGAGACCTATTGGCTATGCCAATGCTTGTTCTTGGTTGACGTAGTGTCTCTCCAAGCACTGGTTCGAGTCAAGGTCTAACTGAAGATGTGATAGAAAGATGGGGAAGGCGTGGCAGTGGGGGACTCCTCGAGTACCCCCTGGCATCTGCTGGGCGCCGAGAACAGATGCCTTCGGCGCCTGACCCTCAAGCAGTGACTTTTGGCCGTTGGCTTGCAGGCAGAGAGGAAGAGGTTGGCCTTCAGTCCACTCCAGAAGCTCGGAAGTCCTCCTGCGAGCCTAAGTTGGACCGCTGGGGCATTCCAAGGTGCTGAGTCTTCTTACCACGCTGAACCTCCTGTGCCAGGCCGGGTGGGCTGGGTTGGGTAGGGAAGACAGGGGAGGGGCCATGAGGTGCCTTGTGCATTGATCACAGTCTTGACTTGAGATTTCTCATTTATCAGGAGTCAATGTAGTGCCTTCTGTTAATATAGCATCTTCTGTCAGCGTAGCGCCTTCTGAACTTGGGCGATTAAAAATCTGGAATTTACTACATCTTACTAGCCATCCGAGAGGTTGTGGGGCCGCTGACGTCAGCGGGGCCTCTGGCCAGTGTGACCTTGGAAGGGCGATGGGGAGGCCCCTTTCTAAGCTGACACAGATGGAGCATGTACCGGGGTGCAGAGGGGTCATACGCATACGAACCTTCTGTAGTGAAACCAGGGAGGCTACGTTCAGACAGGCCAGGGGAAATGCAGCTGCCCGCGACTCACGCAGTGGGCCACCTAAAAGGGAGGCCACCTAGTGCCACTTAGGCACACCACCACCCCTCTAGTCTTGGGACGAGTCCCACAGCCCGACACGCGGGCCGCGTCATTTCCGGCGCACAGAGAGTTGGGGGAAGGTACTTATACCTCCCCCCGCCTTTCGGGCCCCATCTGCTGCCGGACACACTGTCTTCCGCCCTACCGCATCCACGGCATGTTGGATGGGGAGCCCAGTTAGGTAAGACTATTTAATGTTTTGTTTGTGTTGCAGGCGGAGTTACAGGGCGATCCGGAGGCGGAAGGGTACAGAAGGGTTCCTTGTCAGGAGCACAATAGGGGTGCCAGTGCCAAATCCCAGGAGTCTTTATGGCAGGTCCCTGGAAGAAAATCGTCGGTGCACCGCTAGTCCTTAGGGCGGTAAGATGGTGTACAAGTGGCCCACAGGATCCAAGGGAGGGGGATCCCATCATAACTGGTAGCCCTGATTGGGTGGGCAACATTGCAGTTTGGCTTATCAGGCGGACTGGGCAGCGTAGGTCAGTCACCCCAGCCTGCCCTTGGACAGCCCGTAAGCTAACCCACCATATTGCATACTTTTGTGCATGCTAACTTGGCAAAGGGTGGGGAGTGTTGCCTATATAGGCACTAGGCATCTGTGAGGTCCACTGGTGACTGAACAGGATCTCCAGCTTCAATAGATCTGTGTATTGTCCCTGTAAGTAGGATCCGGATCGGAGTGAGGCCCAGGGTGTCTGCAGAAGCAGACGTTTCAGAACTCACCCACAGGGCCTCTGGCATGCATGCCAACAGACCCAGTTCAGGTGGGAGACTCACGATTTTAAAACAATAAATGGCTTTATTTCTGCTGGCTCCCACCTAAAACTGCCTGTTTCTATGCAAGTCAAAGGGGAAAATAAATCTCTCCATGTTTTTTATCATCCCTCTCGTTCCTGTTTCAGAATGTTGACATGCATGCTCTGTTCGCCAAGGATCACACTGCCCACCACTCAAACATCGGATAGCTCGAGCACAGCCAGCTCCTCTGTGCACAAGAAACAGGGAGCTGGCAAGGCTGGCTGGCTCTTGCACCCGTCCGGAGCAGGGCCCAACCACCCGGGCTTCAGAGCTCTGCGCACCGACCCCAACGGGCCTAACCATAGGGCTTCAGAGATCTTAACAGCTTCCCATGTCGGGCCTAACCAGCTAGTCTTCAGAGCTCTGCACACCGACCCCAAGCCGGGCCTAACCATTTGAGCTCCAGAGCTCTTAACAGCTTCCCATGTTGGGCCTAACCAGCCGGGCTTCAGAACTCTTAACAGCTCCCCAGCTAGTCTTCAGAGCTCTGCACACCGACCCCAAGCCGGGCCTAACCATTTGAGCTCTTAACAGCTTCCCATGTCGGGCCTAACCAGCTAGTCTTTAGAGCTCTGCACACCGACCCCAAGCCGGGCCTAACCATTTGAGCTCCAGAGCTCTTCACAGCTTCCCATGTCGGGCCTAACCAGCCGGGCTTCAGAACTCTTAACAGCTCCCCAGCTAGTCTTCAGAGCTCTGCACACCGACCCCAAGCCGGGCCTAACCATTTGAGCTCCAGAGCTCTTAACAGCTTCCCATGTTGGGCCTAACCAGCTAGTCTTTAGAGCTCTGCACACCGACCCCAAGCCGGGCTTAACCATTTGAGCTCCAGAGCTCTTAACAGCTTCCCATGTCGGGCCTAACCAGCCGGGCTGCAGAACTCTTAACAGCTCCCCAGCTAGTCTTCAGAGCTCTGCACACCGACCCCAAGCCGGGCCTAACCATTTGAGCTCCAGAGCTCTTAACAGCTTCCCATGTTGGGCCTAACCAGCTAGTCTTTAGAGCTCTGCACACCGACCCCAAGCCGGGCCTAACCATTTGAGCTTCAGAGCTCTTAACAGCTTCCCATGTCGGGCCTAACCAGCCGGGCTTCAGAACTCTTTACAGCTCCCCAGCTAGTCTTCAGAGCTCTGCACACTGACCCCAAGCCGGGCCTAACCATTTGAGCTCCAGAGCTCCTAACAGCTTCCCATGTTGGGCCTAACCAGCTAGTCTTTAGAGCTCTGCACACCGACCCCAAGCCGGGCCTAACCATTTGAGCTCCAGAGCTCTTAACAGCTTCCCATGTCGGGCCTAACCAGCCGGGCTTCAGAACTCTTAACAGCTCCCCAGCTAGTCTTCAGAGCTCTGCACACCGACCCCAAGCCGGGCATAACCATAGGGCTTCAGAACTCTTAACAGCTTCCCATGTCAGGCCTAACCAGCTAGTCTTCAGGGCTCTGCACACCGACCCCAAGCCGGGCCTAACCATTTGAGCTCCAGCGCTCTTAACAGCTTCCCATGTCGGGCCTAACCAGCCGGGCTTCAGAACTCTTAACAGCTCCCCAGTTAGTCTTCAGAGCTCTGCACACCAATCCCATGCCGGGCCTAACCATAGGGCCTCAGAACTCTTACCAGCTTCCCATGTCGGGCCTAACTAGCTAGTCTTCAGGGCTCTTCACACCGACCCCAAGCCGGGCCTAACCATTTGAGCTCCAGAGCTCTTAACAGCTTCCCATGTCGGGCCTAACCAGCCGGGCTTCAGAACTCTTAACAGCTCCCCAGTTAGTCTTCAGAGCTCTGCACTCCGACCCCATGCCGGGCCTAACCAGCCGGGCTTCAGAACTCTTACCAGCTTCCCATGTCGGGCCTAACTAGCTAGTCTTCAGAGCTCTGCACACAAACCCCGAACTAGGCCCCAATCTTCAAAGCTCTTCACACTGTACTGAGCTGGGCCAACCCTCCCGGGATTCAGAGCTCTGCACGCTCTCCTTGAGAAGGGCCTACACTCACTATCAATTATTTGTGCGTATTACTCACCCACTTGTTGCCTATTTTTACGCCTCTTGTGTTTGCCTAGAACCAAGTGCTTCGAAGGAGTCAGGGGGCAACATGCCAGCGCTCTACAAACCACCTAAAATGAATAAACAGATGAACCATCCCCACTGTCGCAATGGCAACCGCAATCATAAACAAATGTCCACTTAACAAAGTCCAAGTACACAAAACACTTGACACATCACAGAACAGGCTTTCACAAAGAGCAGGAAACATCACTTACGGCTGAGCTCTAGACGGGGGGAAGACGAATGCAATATTACACCCGGGCTCCACTTCACAAAGTTTAACACTCGCACCCTCTCCCAATCGGGGATTCCACTCATTCCTGAAGCTCTTGAGGCACTCAGCTCCATCTCGTGAAACACTTATGCACTCAACTACATTCTCTGGCATGTCAACCTTTGTCCTGAGGGTGCAACTTATACAACACACAGGTTCTGTGGTGCGTTCCGAACAAACACACACAGAGGTCATAAGCGTATAGCACATACCATCCCTTGCACGAGCAAATGGTGGGTAAGACCCAAGCACACAGCTTCTGGCCAATCATCCTTTACACCATCCCACACATGCACTGAGTTTGAGACACAAACACGCAGCTGCTTACTAATCATGACCACCATCCCTTACATGAGCTAAGTGTGAGATAGCTCACAACGTTTTACCAATCACCATCCTTTAAACCATCCCACACATGCACAAACAAGCCCACAACTGCTTACTGTAGGAAGCTGGCTCTGTATATACTATACCAAAGTGAGATACTAGACCCCCCAGGATATTGCGGCATGGATTAGCAAATTTAGCGGCACAAATATGGAAATTTAGAGGCACAAATATGGAAATTTAGTGGCACAAATATGGAAATCTAGCAGCATTTTTGTGGCACTTTATTTTACTCATAATCATCCATTTTCAGCTTTAAAATAATGGAAACTCTTTTAGCAGCGTATTCCACTTTGAAATAGGCAACCTGGGATATGGAACAGAGGAAGCAGCCCACAGATGAAGGCTTCAATCCCTTGGAAATGCAACCCTCCATTTGCATAGCCCATTCTTGTAATCGGCACACTGAGGGAGCGAGGGAGACATCTGAAAGACAGTATCCCGCTTCCTGGACCTGTGACTGGGCGCGAAGCTTCAAATGAGTCCTCATTGGGACTACCAGGGCATCTTGTAATTTTGAACACTGAGTGAAGGAAATGTGTTTTGTTTCTTAACTGCAAGTACCAAACGTCACCAGTGGCTTGGGATGGCCCATTTTGCACTAACCATGTAGGCGCGCTAAATGGCCCCTAATTATAATTTCACTCAGCCCTAGAGGCAGTGCACCATGCAGATTTTGCATATATAATTTTTGCCCGGTGAAATTGCGTGCTCCGTAAATGCTGCATCCAGCGGTGTCGGTATTTACCGGGTGTGCAATTACCACTCTGATAGCGCTGGATTCACAAAGAGACGTCTGCGGCCATGTCCATTCTGGACCGCTGCGCGATATCAAAGAAGTCGGGCAGATCAATACCAGGTGCCAGCCTAGTTTCTTGTAAAAATTTGATACTTGCATAGCGCACTACTCACCCGCAAGGGTCTCAAGGCGCTTGTACGAATACCACTGTGGAACCCATCCTGGCTTTCCCTGTGAGGCATCCACTCCTAGGCACCCCCAAGGTGGAGACCAGGCATCCTTAGTGTTGTGGGGGCCGTTGTGGAGATTAAGCAAGCTATTGCCCAGAGTTGCACTCCATGATTGGAAGAGGCACCGAGGCGAGAATTATCAGGTCCGTGGAATTTTTGAACCCAAGACCCGCCGAGGCGGGGAATTGAACCCTGGTCCCGTGCTAGATCTCTGCATCAGGGTCTGCCGCTCTAATCATTGAGCTACACTTCTTGTATACAAATTAGACAATGTCTTTGAAAAACTTTCAAAGGCTCTGCAGCTGGAAGATGCCTCCATGTTTCTGCGGGTGTTTGGGGACACGATGAAGGTGGTTGCCCCGCAGAGTACCCACCTGCAAGCACAACTTACCACGATGAATATATTTCTACAAACCAGAACCTATCGCATGCCTCAACATTTAATTTACGGTTGCTGTTTTCTACTTTCCTCCCATCCTCCTTCTTCTTAAAACAACAACGTAGGTCAGAGCAGCAAAATCAATTTCGAAAACAGCAGCTTACTTGAAGGCGATGTTTTTGAGATCAATATTTGTGCGGCCCAAGTGCATGGCGGGAACGTTTCTTCTGAATATTTATTTATTTACGTTGGAGCTGGGCAGGAGCCAAGAAGTATGTATTTTAACATGCTGAGGTCCCTGGCATGCCGCCATGCTCGTGCCTCTGGGTTAAGCACTTTACTAATGAGTTATCAATACCGAATGATTGATTTCTGAAGTAGGCTCAGCATTTGTCCTCTGTCGGCAGGGCAATGCGAACCAGCACTGCTCCATCCGAGAGTGTACTGCATGCACCCATTCAATAATTGGCCTCTCTTGGATTGGTTAATCCCAGCTAATAAGAAGGAAGTCTAGTCCCTGTTTCCTTTCAGCCCTTGCTCGCTCTGCAGTTCACTCTTCATAGAAATTTAAAAATCTTTTCCCTGCATTCCTTCATTTTCGCGGGCACTTATGTAAATATCGCGGTATTTTTACAAAAGTGCAGATTTCGCAGGCACTTTTGTAAAAATTGTGGCATTTTTACAAAAGTGCCGAGTTCGCAGAAAACTGCGAAATCGCAAAATCCTGGAGGGTCTGTATAGTGTGCACAGAGTCCAGTGGAACCCCAAAGGTAGGCAGAGGTAAAGTTAGATAGCACCTCACTCTCTATTTGTGTTAGTGTGGGCGAGCAGTAAGACTTTATCAGAGGGTAGTGTTAAACATTTTTTGTACACACTCAGTCACCAAATGAATTCACACACTCAAAGGCTGAACTTCAGACCAATTTGATTTGTATAAAAATATAATTTTAGTTATTTTATTTTCTAGAACCAAGCACTCCTGGCACAGGTAAGTGATAAATACTTTGCAGTAAATATACAGTTGTAATACAGTTTGGATTATAATTGTATATGCACTTTGTTTTGACTCACAGTATTGTGTCTGAGAAATGCAATGCTTTGTAAATACAGTACATATAATATGAATGGGCTTTTTAGTAAAATGACCAGTACATTACTTTCAGATTACTTTTCTTAAACAGTGTAGTATGCCTGGATACTACACTGGGACATTTCCTGTAAACAGGTAAGTAAAAGCGTTTTTGTTGGTTAGTACAATTTTAAAGAATTTCTTTAGGTTTTCCAACGCCACACTTAAAATATTTTCATAGAAGAACAGTCAATGTTATCCTATGGAGGAAAATAGTGCTATCGCTTTAAAGGTAAGTACTTTGTTGTGGGAGTTGGTGTTCTGGGGTTAGACTCAGGGTCCCCGAGGGTTCAGGATGCACTCTTGTTACACCCTCAGCGGCACTAGAGCAGCCGGGTGCAGAGTGCTGAGGCCTAATGTTATCCAAAGGGCGATATAGGGGCTTCCGGTTGGTGGCTGCTAAAGAGCAGGCCACTGGGTTGTGGGAGCAAAGCTCCTGGACTTAAGCTCAGGGCAAAGGGGAGTTTAGGCCAGCACAAAAGATGCACCCTCAGCGGCCGGGTGCAGAGTGCTGTTTTGGCGGTGGAAGCCATGTAGCTTTCAATGGGGAGTCTCCAGTTTGCGAAAGCACTGCAAGCTCGGGGACGAAGGTCTTCTGGGTGTGACCACCACTTGGAGAGGTAAGTTGGGATCTTTGGGGTTGGTTAGGCACCGTCGGTTGGCCCACCCAAGGCCTTGGGGCGTTGGGTGCACGGGTGCCTTTTAGGGTCGGATCTTCTTACCAGCTCCTGGACGCGGTTGGGGGAACTTCTGGTTTGAGGCTCCAGGCGTCGGCTGGAGGCTTGAGGAAGATCAGGGGTCGCTGGATCTCGGGTCAGGACCACCTCTTGGTGTTGGGCCACTTGAACTCGGGCCGTTGGTGTCGGGTGCAGACTGGTGCAGACCCACAGATACTTGCGGAACTGGAGTCTGTTGTTTGAACAAATCCAGTGTTCACTGGAGACAGAGTCTTTGGGATTGAAGGCAGGCATGTCCTCAAGGTTTGTCAAGGTTGCTAGCTGTAGGACACACCGGGATTTTGCTGAAGCAGGTTTGAGGTGGGGACATGCCGGTAGGGCTGGGGCCAAGTCAGTGGGCGTCCTCCTCTTGTTAGCTTCGGCGCGGCTGTTCGGTTCTTCTTCTTCTTTTCTTCTTGCAGGTTCTTGTCTGAGGAAGCAAGGTTCAGGGGTGCCCCTAAATACTAGATTTAGGGGCATTACAGGTAGGTAAAATGTTGGGACCAATTGATCCCTTCCTTGGGGTGGGTACAACCCCTATTATGCCACCCTCCAGTGGGAGGGGGCATAAGCCTTTCCCTGGTTGGCTGGGTCCCCCCGTCTGCAAGATGGCGGGGACTGAGAATTGTGCTTCACCTCGCTTCCCCTACCTGAGGGGTGGAGTTGGCTGAGGTGGTCACACCTCTCTTCCTCACTTGTTTATCCCGCCGGTTCTCCCGCCCAAAGTGTGGGTCAGAACCAGTGGGGACCAGTTGCTGAAAGCAGCAAGTGGCCTGGGGAAGCTCACAAAGGCGGCAAGCCTTTGAAGCTTCCTATTCGTGAACCCTGCCCATCCTCGGGGAGGAGGCATGGCACCTTGTCCCAGGATGTGCATTGTTTCAGGCCCCTGAGAGCAGCAGGCTCTCGACCCAGGGGTCCAGAAACATGTCTGGTGGTGGAAGCTGAAAGCAGCCACTCAGCCTGGACAGAAGTGGTAGGTTGTTTTTCAGGGGGCATCTCTAAGATGCCCTCTGTGTGCATTTTTCATTAAATCCCACACTGGCATCAGTGTGGGTTTAATGTACTGAGAAGCTTGATACCAAACTTTTTCAGTTTTCAGTGTAGCCATTATGGTGCTGTGGAGTTCATAATGACAAACTCCCAGCACCATATACTCTTAATGGCAGCACTACACTTACAATGTCTAAGAATGGACTTAGACACTGTAGGGGTGTAGGGATCATGCACTTGTACCCTCACCACTGGCATAGGGCACCCAGCTAAAGGGGTGACTGATCTATGCCAGGGCAGTGGTTTGTAGGCATGACACACATATTGAACACAGGGATGTGTGCCATGTTGACTCTTCACATTGTTCTGCACCAAGACACGCAGCCTGCAAAGGCAGTGTGTGAGTGTAAAGGTACATGGCCTCTAAGGATGGCACAATAGTTGCTGCAGCCCTTAGAGGTCTTCCCTGGTCACAGTGCCCTGGGTACCTGTGGTATCATTTACCAGGGGCTGACCTGTGGCCAGAGATGCCAATTGGGTTTGGTTTTTCGCTGCAGGTTTAGGGAAAGAACATAGGCCCTGGGTATCTGATTGGCAGGAGCCCAGGGCACACTCAGTCAAAGCACATCAGCACTTTAGCAAAAAGTGGGGGCTACCATACAGAAACAGGGCACTGTATCACACTTACTAATCATGACCACCATCCCTTACATGAGCAAAGTGTGAGAGATGGCCCACAGCATTTCAAAAATCAACATCCTTTACATCATCTCTTATATGCACTAAGTGTGAGACACAAACACACAACTGCTTACTAATCATAACCACCATTGCATACATGAGCTAAGTCTGAGATGGCACACAGCTTTCTACTAATCACCATCTTTTGCAATATTCCTTACTATACTTAGGGCCTGATTACGATGTCCGGTGGACTCTACTCAATGACACTCTACTCCTCCAGTCGACGACACTCCACTGTACACCACTAAACTCTAATGTTTGACATGCCACTACACTATACAAAACAATGCTTCACTCTATGATACTTAACTCCACTATACAACACACTACGAGACTCCACTATATAGCACTTTACTCCACTGGATGTTACATCACTCCACCCTGCATAACTCGATATTTGTGAGTTTGATATTAGTCATATAGATGTTTTTTATGATGATATTTTTTTGTCAATATTTGTGTATTTTTTTAATCAAGTATAGGTTGTACATATTTTGGTTATCGATATTAGTGTGACGATAATTTTGTAGGTCGATGTTAGTAGTGTCGATATTGTCAGTGAACCGGTATTAAAGTATATGCCACTCTAATGTTCACCACTCCCCTCTATGTCACACCACTTAGCGTCACACCACTGTGCACCTCTCCACTATACGCTATTTCACTCTGCACCACTTCACTCTATGCCTCTTCACTGTATGAGACTCCAATGTATGCCACTCCACTCTACGCTCTTACACAGGGCGCACCTTCACTCTATATCACTCCAGTCTATGCCACTCTACTGTATGCTACTTGACTATACGCTATTTCATTCTACACCATTCTACTATCCGCCACTTCACCCCATGCTATTCCACTGTATGCCACTCCACACTACAATACTCTACTCCACGCTTTGCCACTGTATGCCTCTCCACTGCACGCCACTCCAATGTACACCACTCCAGTGTATGCTATTTAGGGGTGGTCGGAACTTGCTGAGTTTCACTCTGCTTAATTCCGTTGAGTTACATAGAAATTCCTCAAGAATTTGCAGAGTTCTGCAGACCGGCGAAAAATGGTATGTCGCACTGCTTGCTCTGATTTCTAGCACTAGGAGCTTCTTCTACACTGCAAAATCAGTGCAGGTGGCTTAGCGGGCCGACATGGCGGACGTGTGCTAGCCAGCTCCGTCCAGCCCAACATAAATCCGACGTTCATCCTGGCTCCCTCGGACCCTCGATAAGTCCTGGAGGGAGCATTACAGCACCAGTCACCGGAGAGGGCAGTTTGGTGAGCGGCGGCGGCGACCGGGGCGGCGGAGCGCTGAAGGTGACGCGCTCGCGAGGTGCGGCCTGGTGTTTGGAGGCAGAGCCGGGGAGTCGATTCTGGTGAGCCCTGGAGGCGACGCGAGCCGCGCGGCGGCCCTTGTGAGCCTGCGGCGGCAGCTTGCGGTTTCGACAGCCCAGTGGCGGCAGCGATTTTCGCGGGGCAGGTCGGCCCCGGGGACTGAACAGATGGCACCAGTGAGGAGCTAGGAGGAGGAGGGGCGCCCCGGCCAGCGGGGAGATTCTGCTGTGCCTGCATACCGTGCCCAGGAGTGAGGCCGGTTTCTGAGGCCACGGGCGCGGGGGGCCCTCCTCCCGGACATTTGGCAGCTGCAGTGTGGCGGTGGCGGCAGGGAGAGCGGGAGGCCTTCCCCCCCCTTTCGGGCTGCTACCTGTGCTGGGGAATCGCCGGCTGCATTGGGCTGCGGTGGTGGGGCTAGGGAGGCCCTACAGGAGCTGCCTGGTCGCTCCTTGCTCCTCGGGGTCCCGGGGTGGAGTCAGCGTTTGGGCCCTGTGGTATTTTAGCCTTGGGGAGTCCTGGGCTGATGAAGAGATTCGCCGGGCCGGGAGTGTGCTCCATCGGGGGTGCCCCGTGACAGGCCAGTGGCAAGAGCAAGGAGGGACAGCGCGGCCGCAGGGTGAGGACGGCGGATCTTGATGGACCTTCGCTGCTGTGTGCGCCCTGGGTGTGAATGCAGGTTGGTTGGCCTGTATTGGTGAAAGTTCCTCTGCCTTGACTATGGTGGCAGGGCCTGTGATCAGCGACCGCTCTGGGTCACGCCACTTGGGACCGCGAGTGAGCAGTTTGGGGTCCGGAGGACGGCGTCACTGGCGGGGCCACGCAGCCTTGGTGCTCAGCGATTTCGACTGGCGGGTTGGTGCGGGGTCAGTTTGCTGACTGAGGCTCACACCGGTGGATTGCGGGCCCCGGGCCGGGGGTGCTTTCCCGCCTCTCTTCCTTCCTTCCTTCCCTTGGGCGCGGGCCGGGCGACGGATCCATCTGCGGTGTGCCAGCGCAGGGGAGGCTCTGGTGCCGATGTCCAGTCCACCTTGGCCCGAAGGTGCGGAGAGTCAGTTGAAAGCCGCCATGACGAGGGACAAGGGTGGTGGTGGATCCACGAAGCATGGGCCTATAGACAAGTTTACTGGCCCGGGAGCGACGGGTGGGGCCGCCGGGGCTTCTCAAGATGCCGTACCAGACAACGCGGCCCTGATGGCGGCAATCACCCAATCCCGGGATATGCTTGATGCCAAAATTGGTGCAGTGGGAGCGGACGTTATGTTACTGTGCCAAAATCTTCGGAACGCGGTGTCCCGCATCACGGAGGCAGAGACCCGCATTTCAGGGGTGGAAGATGATGTTGGGGTTCTCAAGCAGAGGGTGGCGGGATTGGAGAGCATCCAGAAGAGCTTGGCGCTCCGGGTCGTGGATGCTGAAGGGCGGGCCCGGAGGAACAACCTGCGCTTTGTTGGCTTCCCGGAGGGGTGTGAGAATGTCAATATGGAGCGTTTCCTTACGCAGTGGTTGGAGAGTTGGCTCCCGCCGGATGCGCTGTCCCGGTGCTTCGTCGTGGAGCGGGTCCACAGAGCGCTTCTACAGAAACCCCGGGTGGGGGCTCGTCCAAGACCGGTGATTGCGAGACTGTTGAATTTCCTTGACCAAGACACTGTGCTGAAGCAGGCCCGCGCCAAAGAACCTTTGCTCTATAACAATCAACGTATCCTGGTGTTCCCGGATTATACACTACTCGTGCAGCAGCAACGGCAATCGTTCATGGTGGCGAAGGCCAGACTGAGAGACCTTAATCTCCCGTATGCTCTACTATTCCCTGCCCGCTTGCGAGTGGTCTTTCAATCCCGCACCCACTTCTTTGACTCTCCGGAAGAGGTCTTTAAGTGGACCGACGAAACCGTACGGGTGCGGGTGAGTACGCCGCCTGGGCTGCAGTCAGACTCATCATTAAGTGAGGGGCCGTCAAAGAATTCTCGTGGACAGCGCCGGAGGGGGGGAAAAAAGATCGCGATCCCAGAGGCGCTCTGTTTCCCGTGGAGCCCCGTCCCGGGAGGACCCTGCTTCCCAGCCCCAGACATTGGATCCTTGATTCTTGTGACTAGGATGGTGCCGGGGTGCTTCTTTAATTGGACTGTGTGACTGTTTGCTTTAAGGGGTCTAGAGGGAGCCCTTAGGAGGTCTGAATCCCCACCTGTTCAGGGCTTGTGGGGGTGGGCCTGGGTGACATGCGTTGCAAGTTGGGGATCCACTGGCGGGTGCGGACTGTGCCCCCCTGTTGGGGGCCTAGAGTCAACCCCGCAGCGACAGGTACTTCAGTGTTCTTGAGGTATGGGGAGGGGGGTTTGTTATGGGGAAGGGGTTTGGTTAGGGGTATGAGTTGCGCTTTTACACTGTGCCCATCTGGTCATGCACACCCGCGGTTGGGGCCTCATATCCGTGCTACATCAAGGCTTGTCGCCCAATGACTAGTGGGACCGTAGAGGCTGGGGTGTTCCCGGGCACCCTCCGTATTGTTAGTTGGAATGTGCGTGGGGTTCTGGATAAAATTAAGCGAGGGGCAGTCCTGCGTCAGGCAAAAAGGGTCGCAGCTGACATCCTCTTCTTGCAGGAAACTCATCTGATGGGCTCCAAGGCCCTGTGCCTGCAGCGTTATGGCTTCCAGCAGGTCTTTCACGCTGGGTTCATGCAGGGTTCTAGGGGAACAGCGGTCTTAGTACATCGCAGGGTCCCATACGTGCAACCGCAACAGTGGCTGGACCCGCAGGGGCGATACCTGTTTCTTCAGGGCAAGATTGGGGAGGATTCTATTGTAAAGGCTGTGTATACGCCCCTCCCCCCTTACAGTGGTCCTTGTGGAGCGGTTGCTCTCCTTGTGGGCGGCCATGCCGGACGTGGCCGCAGTGGTGGGTGGAGATTGGAATGATGTTATGGATATGGGTAGGGACAGAAGCAGTGCAGGAGGGGGCCTGGTTGGCATTCAGCCCACGAAATTGCATTCTCTGGTTAGGAGCCTCGATTGGGCAGACACCTGGCGGCACGTACATGGGGATAGGAGGGAATTTACGTACCTCTCAGCAGGCCATAAGTCTTTCTCTCGGTTAGACTATGTTTTCGTCCCCCGGGCGATTGCAACGTGGGTAATGTCCGCTGGGATCCTTCCTAGGGGGCTGTCGGACCACTCACCGGTATTCGTGGTGCTGCGGTTAGGTTGGGGGCGGCAACCATTTCGCTGGCGACCAGCAGTATGGAACTTGCAGAACGCTGACTACAAGAGGCTTATGAGGGAGGCGATTGCGGGCTACTTTGTTGCTAATGCGGGGTCGGTCCCCAGTGCAGTAACACTTTGGGAGGCACTGAAGCCCACTCTACGAGGGGTAGACATTGCATGGTGCGTGGCGGCACGTAGAAAGCGTTGAGATGAGTTGGTTAGGGCCGAGGCGGAGGTGGAAGGGCTTGAGCGTCGGAGCCGGGAGGAGGGTGGTTGACCGGAGGTGTGACAGCTACTGCTGGCGCGGCAGTCCTATGCCTCTCTCCTGATGGATGAGGCTCGCCAAGTATGGCTTGCAACACGTAGCAGAATTTATTAATGGGGCGACAAGTCGAGCAAGATGCTACATCGGCTCTGCCAGGGTGTTTTTTATCCCCAGGTCATCCCCGGGGTGCTGGATGAGAGGGGGGCGCTGATAATTGAGCCTATGACCATAGCTGAGAGTTTCGCCGCCTACTACGCGGACTTATACGCCCCTTGGGAGTGTTTACCGGAGGCAACGGTAGACAAGTTTATTGAGGCTCTCCCACCCAGAGTAGTGTCCGAGGAGACGCGCCAGCAGCTGGAGCTCCCCCTCTCGGAGGAGGAACTGTGTAAGGCCCTAGGTGAGCTCAATTCGGGGAAGGCACCGGGACCCAATGGGTTCCCCAGCGAGTTCCATTGTCGATACAACTTACAACTAGCATCTTATTATCGGGCGGCGGTGGAGGAAGCCAGGGAGGCCAGTCGGCTCCCACCGGACTGGCGACACGCAGAGGTGGTGGTGTTCCATAAGCCTGGTCGGCCCCCGGAACTGCATGCTTCATACCTCCCTATTTCCCTCCTCAATGTTGAGGCCAAGGTTTTGGCAAAGGCCCTGGCTAATCACTTCCTGCCCCACATTTCGGTTTTGGTCCACCCTGACCCCAGAGGGCGATGCGACACAACATACGGCAGGCACACGTAGCACTGGCAGCGGTCCGACAGACAGGGGAGCCGGCTGCGCTCCTACTGGCGGACATGGACAGGGCATTTGATTCTCTGAGCTGGGTTTATCTGTTCGCCCTCCTTCGTCGGCTTAATCTCGGCCCTCGTTCCTGTCGTATGTGATGCTCTTGTATACCTAATTGACAGCTTCGGTCCGCGTGGCGGGAGCGGTCTCGTCCAACTTTCCTGTTCGACGTGGTACCAGACAGGGGTGCCCCCTGTCGCCCTATCTCTTCGCCCTCGCCATGGAGCCGTTTGCGGCCTGGGTGCATATAGATGCACAGTTGAAGGGATTTGAGTGGGCCCCTGGACTATCGGACAGGATCGCATTATATGAGGATGATGTCCTCCTCTTTTTAACGGCATTGGACAGGTCGGGCCGCGCATACTGGAGATAATACAAATTTTCGGGGAAACGTCTGGGCTGTATATGAACCCCCGCAAGTCCACACTGTGGGTCTTGTGACCTCGGGTGACAGTGGGCACGTGTGCGTCTGCGCTACAGGTAGCGGAGGGAGGACTTAAATATCTGGAAGTTTTCCTGTCGGAGGTGCCGGCGATATCGTGGGAGCGGAACTTGGCACCAGTGTGGGAGCGCGTCCGTGCAGACATTACGACTTGGCCCCGTATGCGCTGACTATTTATGGTAGATCAGCGATCTTTAAGATGGTTGCGCTCCCCCGCTTGCTCTATCAATTACAGAATCACCCTTACCCGATCGCGCCTCGCTGGTTCCGACTGGTGAATTCGGTGATGGGCCGGTTCCTTTGGGGGCAGGGGGCGGTGCGTGTGGCGTTGCGCACATGCTTTCTCTCCACTTACTGTGGAGGTCTGGCGACCTCAGATATTCTTTCATACTACCAGGCCTCACACCTGTTAGTCCTCAATGAGTGGTGGTATGGGGACAGGGGGGACCCGACTTATGCGTTGGAGCGGCACCTAATGGGGCGTTACACTCTCCACACAATCCTCTACTCGGCGACGCTGCGGGGTGTGCTGCCGCCGGTGTCAAAGGTAGTCTTCCAGATCTGGTGGCAGTCTCTAAGAAGAATGGGGTGGTGGAATACACTAACTGGGGAAACTCCTCTGTGGCACAACGGACGCCTGCCTGACCTGGTGGCCCTACATGGTTTTAGCGGATGGGATGCCATCGGCATTTCCACCCTGGGTGATGTAGTGCGGATTAGGTCTCTTAAATCGTTCTGGGATCTGCAGGAAGAATTTTGCATGCCTCGGACACAGTTTTACCGGTACCTCCAGCTCAGTCATGCTCTTTCCCCCAGCCTGGAGGGTCTCGCCTCCATCCCAGAGTTTAGCCCGTTGGAGGCGAAGGTCTTTATGGGTGACCTTGCAACCAAAAAGATCTTGCGGATATATCAGTCACTGGTCACCCACAGTGTGCCTACATTGGACAAGCTACGGAAGGTGTGGGAGGAGGACGTGGGTACATTGGAGGAAGAAGATTGGAGGGAGGCCCTAGCCGCCCCTCGGGGAGCGGCCATAGCGATGCGCCTCCGCCTCATCCAATTCAAGTACCTCCACCGGGTTTATTATACTCGGGTTCGACTGTATCGGGCAGGCCTGGTTGCCACCCCGGAATGCCTCCAGTGTGGTGGGGCGGAGGGCACATTCCTGCATACGGTCTGGCAATGCTCGCTACTGGATCGTTTCTGGAGGGGAGTTTTTTCTTGCCTGTCTGAGGTCCTGGGGTGGTTGCTCCCACGCACGCCACAGCTCGCCCTGCTGCATGTAATGGATGGTATCGGGGGCAATATTTATAAACGGCATCTTATGCAGCTGGGCCTCACGTTGGCGAAACGTGATGTTGCCAAGATGTGGAAGGACCAGCGGGCTCCCTCGGTGGCCGCCTGGAAAAATGGCCTGGACTTCTGCATGGGGCTGGAGCAGCCCATCTTTGTGACCCGGGGCTGTCCGTGTAAGCAGTATAAAATATGGAAGCGGTGGGTGGACTATAGAGGCCTGTGGCTGGAGCCTCCGACTATAACAGAGGATATCCCAGTGGAATGAGGGTAGAGATAGGGTGGTTGGGTCTGATACCTGGGGGGTGGGGGGTTGCCTGGGGTGTGTGTGTGCTAAGAGTGGGATGGTCTTTCATCGGTTCGGGTAGTTTGTCTGTTTCTTTCCTTTTTGGTCCTCGGTTATTGGCGGATGGGCGGTCATCAGTCGGATTTGCGCAACTCAGGGGGGGGGAGTTGGGGTGAGTGGGGTAGATATCCAGAACGACATTCAATGTCAAAGATTGTGTTTGTTTTGCTTATAAAATGGTCAATTGCGGTCATGCCAATGTATAACTTGATGCTGCAGCGGCCTCTGGGGTACAGAGCCCTGCGTTTATTGTGCAACTGACAATAAAAATCTGTTTAAAAAAAAAAAAAAATCTGTGCAAATGACACCATGTGGCGCAACTGAGGGCACTGCTTCTTTGCTGCCACTGGAGTCGATTTTCTGCTTGAGTGGCAGCTTTCTCAATGCAAACGGTCGCTCCTGCTTGCGTTGGAAGAATCTCACTGGGTGCCGTTCTAGAGTCCAAATGTCACACCAGGAAACACATATTGATCGTGGTCGGCAACTTAATGTTGGCAAGGCGTGCAAGAGAAAAAACTACACCACGCTGCAGCTGGCGGTGTTTTGCTGGGACAAGCACAATGCAGCATGGGCAAAACTCCACAAACTCTGACAGAGGAGCGGAATTTATCATCCACCCTTAATGCTATTATGCTCTACCCCCTCTACTGTTTGCCACTCCAGTCTACACCACCCCTCTGTATGCCTCTCCACTGTACCCTACTTTACTAAATCCTATTACACTCTACATCACTCCACTGTACAACACTCCACTCTATGCCAGTCTACTCTACACTATTACAGTCTGCAGATGGCTAGCGGTGTCAGTGGTTTGACAGTGGTCTTTGCAAAAGCAATCTGACAATCTCGGAATACGGCGGTCGGACCAACGAGGTCACGGCGATCAGACCACAACCATGGGTACAGTGATTCCCAGACTGCCAAACTCATAATCTCATAAACTCATAATCAGGTCCTAAGTATAACTCGCCACTCTACCATACAGAGTCCTCACTATGAATGACACTACCGTATGACACTACACTGTACGAGACTCTCCACCACATTACTGTATGATACTGCAGTCAAGAACACTGAACTGTACAACACTCTACTCCACTGAACTTCACTCTATGCCACTACACTCTACAAGATTCTCCTACAACCTTTGCCACTCTACTCGATGACACTCTACTCCTCCAGTCAATGACACTCCACTGTACACCATTCAACTCTACTGATCAATATGCCACTACACTATACAAAACAATGCTTCACTCTACGATACTTAACTCCACTACACAACACACTACGAGACTCCACTATATAGCACTTTACTCCACTGCATGTTACGTCCCTCCACCCTACACAACTCCACTATATTCAACTCTGCAATACTCAACTCTATAACACTGTACTGTACAACACTCCACTTTACAACACTCCAATGAATGACACTTCACTGTACGATTTGAAACACATTTTTATTTAAAAATAAAAACCATTCTTATATAATAAAAAAAATAAAAGTTAAGGAGAATTTATAGTTAGAAATACTTTATTTATTCTTTCTATACAACCCCAACTTAAAATACACAAACATATAAAATAGTAAAGTTATAATTATAACTTCAATTTATAATTTACGCACCACCTTAAAATTATTATGTCACGCACCTCCGAACACAATTTTGTCACCTCACTCACCACACTATATTAATTACAACTCATGTCTTTTCCTAGCACTGGTTGTACCCTTGCATACATCACTCATAGCATGTGAAATCATAGCATTGATAACAACACATATAACTTCTCAAATGACATCATTTGTCACTACACAGTGCATGGTAGAGTGACAAATTATAGTTAGTGTTGTCTGGGTAGCGAGCTAAAAAGAGTCCGTAACGAGGTGTGCTACTTACAAATACAATAACAATATAATTTGAAATGATTACTAAAAATACACATATTAAAGTTTGTATAGTTTAAGTTTGTTTTGTACAGAGAAAAAAGTTATTCATTCCTGATTGGCATGGATGATATTTTACCAATCTAAAACTGTAATGCTGTACCTGGAGTGGTAAAAGGCTTTTGGCATTTTTCAGCTCAGCGTGGATTGCATAGAGCTAATCCTATGCTTAAAGACTTTGCTGTAAAAATGGTCAAAGGCGTAGTCCCTTTCTAGCTCGGTGTGAATGGCACTGTGCTAATCCTATGCTTAAAACTCCGCTAGAAAAACAGGCATGTGAGGTGAGAAGATTCAGAGTGTCGCTGGTGTTGTAGGGTGCTCTATGCTGGAGTGGTAAAAGGCTTTTGTCATTTTTCAGCTCGGTGTGGATTGCATTTTGCCAAACCTATGCATAAAGACTTTGCTGAAACAATGGTAAAAGGCATTGTCCCGTTCTAGCTTAGTTCGGATGGCACTGTGCTAATCCTATGCTTAAGTATGCTAGATAAGCAGAAATTTAAGGTGAGCAGATTCAGAATGGTGTTGTAGGGTGGTCTATATGAAGGAGCTGCTCTCAGCCATCACTTGGGAACTACCCAGAGTTCCTTGCTTCCTGTTTTGCACAATGTATTCGACACTCTAAGCCTTAAAGGGTATTGTTTTGAAATATATATATATGTAGTGTGATAGGTTGAATTGGGAGGTGTCTACTATGCCACGTTAGGGTGTTGTGTGAGGGAATACAGTGTGAAGGTTTCTTCTTTTCCATAAGAGGGTGTAGTGTGATGGGATGTGGCGAGGGTCGCTGCTTTTCCTTATCAGGGGGACTGTGAGGGGATGTAGCCTCCTATGTCAGGGTCTCCTCTGTGCCATATTAAGGTGTAGTTTGAGGGGATACGGTTGAAGGCGTCTTTTCTGCTGTCCTAGGGCATAGTGTGAGGGTTGGGGTATGAGGGTCTCTTCTTTGTAGTGTAAGGGGATGTAGCCTCCTATGTCAGGGTCTCCTCTGTGCCATATTAAGGTGTAGTTTGAGGGGATACGGTTGAAGGTGTCTTCTCTGCTGTCCTAGGGCATAGTGTGAGGGTTGGGGTATGAGGGTCTCTTCTTTGTAGTGTAAGGGGATGTAGGCTCCTATGTTAGGTTTCTTCTGTGTCACACTACTGTCCAATGCCTGTTGGAACATGTTAGGATTCTGCTGCATCTGTTTAAGTGTCTCTCGATAGATCTTTGAGCTAGATGTTGGTAAATGTGGTGCCCAGATAAGAAGCCTTTTGGTTGAGGCTTCCAGTTACATGCCCTGATGGCATTAGGATTACAGAGCTGTTGCTATCGGCCTGCCATCATGGGCAAGAGATGGCAGCTCACAGGCAGCAAATGCAAACCGCTGCTGTCCGGAGAAGTCCTGGCACTCGTGATTCGACCCTGGCAACATCTACAACCTGCCTGCCAAGTCTTCTGTTTCCAGGACACAGCACATAGGTTCATTTGCACTGTATATGTATTTTCTGCACATTCCTGTTGACCGTGTATTTCAGAGTTCTGCACCAGTGAGGGTGCACCCTAGAGTTTGGGTACAGCCCAAACATACAGCATGCACTAGATTATTTTGAGGCCTACAAAGAGGGATGGGCTAAGGATTGGTTCCTTGACATGCAATTCTATGCTTTTGCTTGTGGCACTGTGTATAAGGGTCAGTCCACGATATTTAGACACATTTGTGTGTGTTTCGTGTGAGGCGTTCTAGACCAGGTCCTATCTCCACAGATCCGCGCCTCACTGAGATGGTCGTGTGGGTCATTTGGAGCAGTCTAAAACACTTCCCGTTAGTGTGTGTTTGGCAGGTGCCAAAACGTGTCTTATATGTTAACACTTCTTTTGATGTCTACACAGATAATAAGCCGTTAGAATATCTGTTGAGTGGTACCGGGTTAGGCAAAGCATCGCATGATGAGTGCTACAGCTTCCATAACTGCTAGAGTATGAGATCGTTGTCAAGTACATACGGGGGCAAGAACGTTTGTGCAGATTGTTCATCACGCTCGCCTTCATTTCTCTGAGTTTTCTGCATATGACAATGATAGTGAATGTGTGGTCAAAGACGTGGATAATTGCAAGAGAGTTGTATCTGAGAATGAACGGATGATGGCTCAAGCAAATTACAATGTCTGGCAAAAAAGTGTTTCACTACATTAGAGAAGATTGGCCCTCTTTGAAAAATCCATCAGAGCATTTGAGGAGCTTTTGTCACATTTCATTGTAATTGACATGTGCGAACCAAATCTATTTAAGGAATGGTTAGTTTGCGCCTCCATTTGATTGACGTGAATACTTAGTTAATATGACACATGGAGGCCTCCTGAGAGTTTCTGCTATTTGCAAAAACGATGCCAGATTTTTGGGTGGACCAGCATAGACAAACAGGGCTCTGTTTTTATTGGTGGTGTCCTCAGTATATGGTTTCTGACAAACACTGGAAAACAGTTAGCACACCTCTTTTTCCCTTATTTTTGCCCACTAGCCCTTGGGACAAAGTTGCTTTAGACTTCTCTGTAGGCCTCGGTGGTGAACTCCACTCCGTTTGCGGAGTTTTCTGCATTCTGTGCTCTGCGGAACTTGCGGAGTGCATAGTGCAGTGGAATTTCTTCTCTTCTCACGCTTGCCAACGGTAAGTTGGCGAGCTGCCGTTCGGGTAGAATTTCTACCCGAGCGGCAGGAAGATCAGTGGGAACAGCATTTCACGCTGCATTCCGCCGCTTGCGCAACTCCGCAGAGTTTTTTTGTCACTTTGCTGAGTTCCGTGAACTCCACCATGCCTACTTCACTGGTCCTTTCAGTTTACTGCCAGCTGAACAAGAGATTTTTAATTGTATTAATTGACTACTTTTCTATGTGGATTTACTACTCTTTTGTAAAACCTCCCAATACCAAGACTGTAAATAAATTCTTAGAAAGGGTGTTCCTTATTGAAGGTTCCCCACAGAACATAGCAACTGACAGTGCGATGCCTTTTGTGTCAAGAAAGATGAAAGATTTTTGACCAAGTTTGACATAACAAATTCACAGGTTGCCTTATACACTCCCTTATCTAATGGCTTAGTGGAAAGGGCTAACCGCATGCTGAAAGAAGGCATACAGACTGCTTTTTCTGCACAGCTTGATGTACCTAATTTTCTTGAGGAAAAAGTATGGGCGTATTTAACTACTCATTCTACTACAGAAGTTTCACCTTTTATATTGTGAAAAGGGAGAGAGATAGAACGAAGTTAATACCTGAGTGGTTGCAGAGTGCCATTTCTGGAGATTAGAAGGAATTTGGAGAAGATGGGAAAGGTCGGTCTATGTGTGGGGAGAGGGATGTGAAAACAAGATGTACAGAAAAAAACTATGACTGTAGGAAGAATGTGAAAAATATTGAAATCAATGTGGGTGATTGGGTTTTGAAACAGAAACCTCTTAGAGTAATGAAAGGAGAATCAACATTTTTGTTATCGTGCAAAGTGGTTAGGACGAGCGAGGCGTCTGTGTTATTGCAGGGTAAAGGATGGTGGAATAGGGACAGTGTGGTTCCCATATCTCACACTGAAGCAGAAATGTATTTTCACACTTGTTCTAATGAAAGGGTAATTGACTCTATGTTAACAACTTTTCTGTATAGTCATTGGATTCTCGAAAACTGCAAACAGGTGTGTCTAATCGGGCCAGTGGGAAAGCTGTGTCTGGTTCCTTCCAGAGTAGGCCGGTGAGTGTTGATGAAGAAACCTCTCTGTGTGACAATGCCGGCACTGATGTTAGAACTCGCAGTTCACATACTCTTGGATTACCTTCTAAACTAGAGGATTACAAGTAATCCTCATTCATACTCTTGGTGAATCTTTTTGGGGGTTTGTGTAAGGAAGGGGGTGGTGTAGCATTGGGGTTTATTTTCTGTAATCTGTTGATGATGTAAATATCTGTGTGTGTGTCATTGTTTTTTTTGGGAATACCTGCTGGAGTCTGGAATTATCAGGTAGAGTCAGCTGCCTGTGGTTCTCTGAGTTGCCTGGATGTCCCTGATGCTGTAGGTCTTATTTTTGGAATAAAGACACTTCATTCTGGCATAAAGACACTTAATGTATGGAGTCTTTGGAAGCTTCTGAAATCTATTCACTAATCCAAGAAGTTAAAATTTCTGATGCTCGTGGTGGTTCTATAACTCAACAACTCAGACAATTGGAATACATCACTAGAAGACAGCTTAATCAAAAACTACATGCATCTACACTCGTACAATATCACAAGACCCAGACCCAGAGGTCTCCGTTTGGCAATTAAACCTATGCTATTCCGGTTCCATCTCAACCCTGCGTTTATGGACCAGTTATGTTATGTTATGTTATCCGGATTTATAGAGCGCACAGCTGCCCCAGCAAAGGGGCGTCCCGGCGCTATAGAGGACAAAATACCGGACACAAGTAATACCAAAGACAAGAACATAGCAGCACTAAGAATCCAGAGGAAAAAGGAAGGTTTTAACAGTCTTCCTAAAGGCAAAAAGTTCGTTGATTGCGCGAACATGGACAGGAAGAGAGTTCCAGAGCCTGGCAGCAAGTACTCTGAAAGAGCGGCCGCCAGACCTAGCTCTCTTAAAGCGCGGGACTGTGACCAAGTGAAGACCCGAGGATCTTAGAGAGCACGAGGGAACATAAGGCAGAATAAAATGTTCCAGAATCTGAGGAGAAGAGTGCTTCAGAATTTTAAACACAAGGCACAGAGATTTAAACTTAATCCTCTGAGCGACAGGGAGCCAATGAAGTTTGACAATGGTATTTTTTTCCGAGCAAAATCGCAGTAAGCCCACCAGAGCCCTGGCGGCAGCGTTTTGAACGCGTTGAAGTCTAGAAATTTCGGCCAAGTTAGCCCCCAACAAAAGAGAACTCGCATAGTCCAGCCTAGACAAAATCGTAGCTTGAACAATAAGCTGTCTGGTTGGAGCATCAAAAAATTTAAAGATAGGTCTGAGCCTACGTAGAATCCCAAAACACGTGGCGGCAGTTTTCTTAGTATGACAGGCAAAACTGAGTTTACAATCCAACCAGGCCCCAAGGTTCTTAACCTCGGTGACAGGAAGAGGAGTTGAACCAAGCTCGGGTGGCCACCAATGATCACCCCAGAGATGACTCTGCTTGCCGACAATGAGCACTTCGGTTTTTTTAGCGTTCAATTGCAGGCAATTATCTGTCATCCAACGGGCCACTGAGCTCAGTCCCTCACGGAACTTAGCAGCCTCGAGGTCAGACGCCCCGCTTAATGCAACCGCCAGCTGCGTGTCGTCAGCATAGGACACCATAGTCAGGTTCCAACGCTTGGCGACAGCAGCCAGCGGCTGCACATAGAGATTGAAAAGTGTGGGGCTCAGAGCTGACCCTTGCGGCACACCCTGAGTGATAGGATAGGGTTTAGACTGAAAAGGAGGAGTAACAACCCTAAACGTGCGACCAGATAAAAACGATCGAAACCACTCAAGTGCCACATTATCGACACCAGCCTCACCCAGACGCTGTATTAGAATGGCGTGGGAGACGGTGTCGAAGGCGGCACTGAGATCGAGAAGCACCAGTGCCGCCGTTTGACCAGAGTCGACCAGAGTACGCAGGTGCTCAACCATAAAGAGCAACGCAGTCTCAGTACTGTGGCTGGGTTGAAAGCCATTCTGCGAGGGATCCAAAATGTGAGCACAATGAAGATGATTAGATAAGATGGCATTAACATGAACCTCAGTCAGTTTTGCGACCCATGGGAGAAGAGATATAGGGCGATAGTTCTCCAGCTTTAATGGATCCAAGGCAGGTTTTTTTAAAATAGGCAACACCTGAGCTTGTTTCCAGCTAGCAGGGACAAAACCAGACGTCAAAGATAGATTGACAAGATCACGCAGGGGAGGAAGACAAAGTAACGCTGAATCTCTAAATTGGGCAGGCCGAAGAGGATCCCTAGGGGAGCCAGATTTGACTTTCGCCACAATTTTATTAATCTCCTCCATCGAAAGCTCTGGGAAAGAGCACAAAGACATAGTAGTCATTGGGCAGGGTTCCAACTTCTCCACAGAGATGAATGGAGCAGAAAAGGAACGATAGATGGCCTCCACCTTTTCCACAAAAAAGGCAGCCAGGTCCTCACAGTGCGAGGCAGAACAGATCTCAGCGACTGGAGCTCTACTGGCTGTAAGATCCTTAAGCACCTTAAATACTAATTTAGTAGGATTGGTGCTGGTGTTGAATTCGCGAGTATAGTAGGCAGCTCGAGCTTTATTAACCGCTCTATGATATTTCTTAGTCCTGGCACGGTAGATCGCTTTCATGTCTGGCAAATAAGACTTACGCCAGGCTCTTTCAGCTTGTTTGCATGCTTTCCTAAGGAGCTGAAGCGAATCATCATACCAAGGACTAGATTCAGCACGACGGCGTTTACTCTCCGCAATTGGGATCAGGCAGTCCAAGGCTCCAGTCAGCCAATTGCAAAACAGGTCATATCCCGACTCAACATCCAAGAAAGGACCCAGAGGATATTGACCAAGAAGCCGATGAAAGTCAGCTAATTTCAGCTTTCTCCATGGACGCCTAAGAGGCATAGATGAAATTACTCTGTGAGGAAGTGAGGTTCCGTGCGAGACGGAACGACACTTTTTGGGTGTGGTCGAATATGGATGAGTTTGGTATCTACGAACCGCAAATGACGAGTTTAGTGGGTGTACGCTGTTTCGCTACGCAACCACGCATGGTTCGTCTCATTTTTTGGATTTGTCCATCCGAACCCTCGGATTCCATTTTAGATGCGGCATCCATTTTGTTTCTTGCCCTCAAGTAGCCAGCGAACGGACCTTGTCCGCTCTGTGACCCTGGGATTTCCAAGCTTACACTAAGGACACGTGTTTCTTTGAGGGTGACTTTTATGATAGGGGAAATGACACGGCAAAGGCAGATGGCGCCGCTCAAGGCTCATCTTGCCGTGCTAGTGTATTGTTTCAGTCGTGCATGCATTGGGCACGAGGTCTTTGATCCTGCAATCAAGTTCCCGGTATCACCCTCTACACTGTTTTCTAAACTGTTATGCATTCTTGTCTTTTCCTTTGCATCTGTTTCTGTCCCCTCCTCTAATTCGTTACGGTCAGAATGGAATGTGCTTAATGTGCTTTTACAGTTGGGAACCGGCAATGCTGCTGTAATTATGTTCCGGGTTTCTGAAAACATGAATGCGACCTTTTTGAACTTTACTGTGGGAACTGAGTTGTAGCCTTTGTTTGCCATGTTGTGCAATGACCAAAATGTGTATAAAAGGAGCGATCCACTTTTGCAATACGAAGCAGTCTCCTAGAACCTACACGTTGTGTACTTCTTGCGATTTCTGTATCCCTGCAGTAAATAAATGCCGATCTTTGACGTCGCCGGAAGTGTCCCGTGTCTCTGTGTTTTGTACGCCAGAACAGGTAACCCACGAAGGTTTCAGGTGTTGTCCCCTGGCACCGCTGGGTCTTAGAATAACCCAGTCCTTCAGTTGGCGCCCAACGTGGGGCGACATCAGCGGTACCGGTCCAAAGCCCGACGATCGTGAGGAACTTCGTGTGAAATCTCCGAGGGAAGGTGCACCCCGCTTCATCGATCCAGTTGTCGAAATAAGAGGCCCGAAGTCTTTTCCCGCGAAGATTCCCGCCTCCAGACGGCTGCGACGGACTGATGCCCTGACTGTCGACCTGTTTTGGCGCCTGGCGTAGTCCTTTGTACGGCGAGACGATAGACGGGCCTTCCTGGTGACGCCATTGCTCTTTCAGTTAAGTATTTGTGGGTCGCTCCCAGAGTTACCTTGTTGTTTGCATGGTTCCATTGCATTTGTGGTTCTTAGTTGTTGGTTCTTAGTTGTTGGGTTTTATTTGACGATTGCAATTGCCAAAAACCGAGGGTCTTGCATTTTTGTGCGAGGACATCATAATTCGATAGCCCTTGAAGTTTGTAAACTCGGTTAGTGTGCACGATGCCTGGCCGTAGTACTTTGTTTGGTTTCCTTAAATGTTGTAGCACGGATTCCCGACTGGAGGATTCATGTCCGATACCTCCGGTTGGAACTCCAATTTATGAGCTCTATAGTCGCCATGGCGTAGGTCCTATCGTATATAATGAATATTGGGTTCGTTATACTAAAAATGATGGTGTTCTTAGTTGGCCATCACATGGTAGTTTCGAAACTGCCGTCTTAGATAATCTTGAAGCTAAACTGTTTAAAAGGAAGGCTAGGCCGGCCATGTTTGATTCCTTCCGGTTATGGCGCAAAGAGGCCAAGCAGAAAGAAATCAAACAGATTAAGAAAAATAAGAGAGAAGGTGTTATTACGGTGATGCGAAATGCAGAACAGTATCAGCGAGACAAAGATGAGAAGGAGCAGGAAGTCAGTGCTCGACTTCATCATATGGCGGTGGATAAATGTTATCCGGTGTTACCGTCTAATTCTGATAAGACGGGAGAGGAAGTGATAGAAGATTCGCTATTGTCTTATCTATTGAAATCACCACCTCCCTATGCTCCGGATACCGTGGGTCCTGTGATTCCTCCTGTTCTTCCACCTGTTGTTTTGGCGGCTGCTGGTCAGCCCGTCGTTCCTCTCCCGAATCCTCTTGTGCCGCAAATTGTTCATCCTCCTTTACCAGCCCTTCTTCCTACTGCTCCTTTGCCAGTACCTTATCAGCCTATTGTTACCACTACTCCTGTTACCCCGTCCACTACTACTGTCTCTACTCGTACTGTTGTTGCTCCTGTACCTCCTTCTTCTTCTCCTTCTGTTCGTAGCCGTATCTTTAATGCTGTTGCTACTCTCTATTCTCCGCTTTTTGGGCCAATACTCGGGTCGACTCTTTCCGATGTTGCTCAGAGGCGCAGTCAGATTCCTGATGCTAGGGAACGTGAGTCGTTGGTAAAGATGGCGCGTAAATGGATTCGCCATCCTGTGAAGTACACTTCGCGTATAGTGTTTGAGACATTTTCTCAGTTTAATGCGCCCACACAAAGATTCGTGTTCGAGGAAATGTGTAAATCTTTGAGAGAAGAGTGGGATAATGAAGCGGTTGATAATGTACCGCCCGAGGTCTCTGAGCTCCAGAATCAATTTACGACTGGTGTGATTGTAGGCGATAATGTTCGATGTGCTCTAGAGCGTCTGTTATCTTTTCGATGTACAGTGCAACCTCGAGCATTGTTTAAGGACGAGACTGAAGAGTGGATGGCAAAACCTGGTCAGTATCCTATGCGGGAAGTTCCCCCAGTATGGATGCCAGGTGATCCTAATGCTAATCCTGCTATTCCAGCACGTTTTCAGAGAGTTTGGATACACCTCCCTTGGAAGCGATCGGAAGTTTTGCAGGTAAAGCAAACCTTGCCCGACCCCCGTAAAAATCCTGCAGGTTATAATAAGGAGTTGTCCCAACTAGTGGACGCTACCGTTATGAACCTTGCCGATATTGACATGTTGCGAAGTGGGTCGCACACCGCTCGTCATACTAGCAAATAACCCCATAGGATTCTGGAGAATGTAGTGACAGCGGCGGGTACACCTATGCCACGAGTGTAAAGTTTAAAATGCCATCCCTGGACACGTGTTTCGAGGTTATTGCCTCTCGTCAGCAGGGAGCAGGACCGTATGCGGGGTGCCAAGTAGACTGCCAAAAAATAATATCAGGTATAGTACCTCTCAAGGCGCGCGGGTGCGGGATCCGGGCTCGTCAACCCAATAGCTCAGGGAGCTTTAAATACAAAATGCGAAGTGGGTCGCACACCGCTCGTCATACTAGCAAATAACCCCATAGGATTCTGGTGAATGTAGTGACAGCGGCGGGTACACCTATGCCACGAGTGTAAAGTTTAAAATGCCATCCCTGGACACGTGTTTCGAGGTAATTGCCTCTCGTCAGCAGGGAGCAGGACCGTATGCGGGGTGCCAAGTAGACTGCCAAAAAATAATATCAGGTATAGTACCTCTCAAGGCGCGCGGGTGCGGGATCCGGGCTCGTCAACCCAATAGCTCAGGGAGCTTTAAATACAAAATGCGAAGTGGGTCGCACACCGCTCGTCATACTAGCAAATAACCCCATAGGATTCTGGAGAATGTAGTGACAGCGGCGGGTACACCTATGCCACGAGTGTAAAGTTTAAAATGCCATCCCTGGACACGTGTTTCGAGGTAATTGCCTCTCGTCAGCAGGGAGCAGGACCGTATGCGGGGTGCCAAGTAGACTGCCAAAAAATAATATCAGGTATAGTACCTCTCAAGGCGCGCGGGTGCGGGATCCGGGCTCGTCAACCCAATAGCTCAGGGAGCTTTAAATACAAAATGCGAAGTGGGTCGCACACCGCTCGTCATACTAGCAAATAACCCCATAGGATTCTGGAGAATGTAGTGACAGCGGCGGGTACACCTATGCAACGAGTGTAAAGTTTAAAATGCCATCCCTGGACACGTGTTTCGAGGTAATTGCCTCTCGTCAGCAGGGAGCAGGACCGTATGCGGGGTGCCAAGTAGACTGCCAAAAAATAATATCAGGTATAGTACCTCTCAAGGCGCGCGGGTGCGGGATCCGGGCTCGTCAACCCAATAGCTCAGGGAGCTTTAAATACAAAATGCGAAGTGGGTCGCACACCGCTCGTCATACTAGCAAATAACCCCATAGGATTCTGGAGACTGTAGTGACAGCGGCGGGTACACCTATGCCACGAGTGTAAAGTTTAAAATGCCATCCCTGGACACGTGTTTCGAGGTAATTGCCTCTCGTCAGCAGGGAGCAGGACCGTATGCGGGGTGCCAAGTAGACTGCCAAAAAATAATATCAGGTATAGTACCTCTCAAGGCGCGCGGGTGCGGGATCCGGGCTCGTCAACCCAATAGCTCAGGGAGCTTTAAATACAAAATGCGAAGTGGGTCGCACACCGCTCGTCATACTAGCAAATAACCCCATAGGATTCTGGAGAATGTAGTGACAGCGGCGGGTACACCTATGCCACGAGTGTAAAGTTTAAAATGCCATCCCTGGACACGTGTTTCGAGGTAATTGCCTCTCGTCAGCAGGGAGCAGGACCGTATGCGGGGTGCCAAGTAGACTGCCAAAGAATAATATCAGGTATAGTACCTCTCAAGGCGCGCGGGTGCGGGATCCGGGCTCGTCAACCCAATAGCTCAGGGAGCTTTAAATACAAAATGCGAAGTCGGTCGCACACCGCTCGTCATACTAGCAAATAACCCCATAGGATTCTGGAGAATGTAGTGACAGCGGCGGGTACACCTATGCCACGAGTGTAAAGTTTAAAATGCCATCCCTGGACACGTGTTTCGAGGTAATTGCCTCTCGTCAGCAGGGAGCAGGACCGTATGCGGGGTGCCAAGTAGACTGCCAAAAAATAATATCAGGTATAGTACCTCTCAAGGCGCGCGGGTGCGGGATCCGGGCTCGTCAACCCAATAGCTCAGGGAGCTTTAAATACAAAATGCGAAGTGGGTCGCACACCGCTCGTCATACTAGCAAATAACCCCA
This sequence comes from Triturus cristatus, assembly GCF_964204655.1. NCBI lineage: Eukaryota > Metazoa > Chordata > Amphibia > Caudata > Salamandridae > Triturus > Triturus cristatus. The sequence goes on from NC_140589.1 coordinate 1,808,927,394, forward strand.
TAGGATTCTGGAGAATGTAGTGACAGCGGCGGGTACACCTATGCCACGAGTGTAAAGTTTAAAATGCCATCCCTGGACACGTGTTTCGAGGTAATTGCCTCTCGTCAGCAGGGAGCAGGACCGTATGCGGGGTGCCAAGTAGACTGCCAAAAAATAATATCAGGTATAGTACCTCTCAAGGCGCGCGGGTGCGGGATCCGGGCTCGTCAACCCAATAGCTCAGGGAGCTTTAAATACAAAATGCGAAGTGGGTCGTACACCGCTCGTCATACTAGCAAATAACCCCATAGGATTCTGGAGAATGTAGTGACAGCGGCGGGTACACCTATGCCACGAGTGTAAAGTTTAAAATGCCATCCCTGGACACGTGTTTCGAGGTAATTGCCTCTCGTCAGCAGGGAGCAGGACCGTATGCGGGGTGCCAAGTAGACTGCCAAAAAATAATATCAGGTATAGTACCTCTCAAGGCGCGCGGGTGCGGGATCCGGGCTCGTCAACCCAATAGCTCAGGGAGCTTTAAATACAAAATGCGAAGTGGGTCGCACACCGCTCGTCATACTAGCAAATAACCCCATAGGATTCTGGAGAATGTAGTGACAGCGGCGGGTACACCTATGCCACGAGTGTAAAGTTTAAAATGCCATCCCTGGACACGTGTTTCGAGGTAATTGCCTCTCGTCAGCAGGGAGCAGGACCGTATGCGGGGTGCCAAGTAGACTGCCAAAAAATAATATCAGGTATAGTACCTCTCAAGGCGCGCGGGTGCGGGATCCGGGCTCGTCAACCCAATAGCTCAGGGAGCTTTAAATACAAAATGCGAAGTGGGTCGCACACCGCTCGTCATACTAGCAAATAACCCCATAGGATTCTGGAGAATGTAGTGACAGCGGCGGGTACACCTATGCCACGAGTGTAAAGTTTAAAATGCCATCCCTGGACACGTGTTTCGAGGTAATTGCCTCTCGTCAGCAGGGAGCAGGACCGTATGCGGGGTGCCAAGTAGACTTCCAAAAAATAATATCAGGTATAGTACCTCTCAAGGCGCGCGGGTGCGGGATCCGGGCTCGTCAACCCAATAGCTCAGGGAGCTTTAAATACAAAATGCGAAGTGGGTCGCACACCGCTCGTCATACTAGCAAATAACCCCATAGGATTCTGGAGAATGTAGTGACAGCGGCGGGTACACCTATGCCACGAGTGTAAAGTTTAAAATGCCATCCCTGGACACGTGTTTCGAGGTAATTGCCTCTCGTCAGCAGGGAGCAGGACCGTATGCGGGGTGCCAAGTAGACTGCCAAAAAATAATATCAGGTATAGTACCTCTCAAGGCGCGCGGGTGCGGGATCCGGGCTCGTCAACCCAATAGCTCAGGGAGCTTTAAATACAAAATGCGAAGTGGGTCGCACACCGCTCGTCATACTAGCAAATAACCCCATAGGATTCTGGAGAATGTAGTGACAGCGGCGGGTACACCTATGCCACGAGTGTAAAGTTTAAAATGCCATCCCTGGACACGTGTTTCGAGGTAATTGCCTCTCGTCAGCAGGGAGCAGGACCGTATGCGGGGTGCCAAGTAGACTGCCAAAAAATAATATCAGGTATAGTACCTCTCAAGGCGCGCGGGTGCGGGATCCGGGCTCGTCAACCCAATAGCTCAGGGAGCTTTAAATACAAAATGCGAAGTGGGTCGCACACCGCTCGTCATACTAGCAAATAACCCCATAGGATTCTGGAGAATGTAGTGACAGCGGCGGGTACACCTATGCCACGAGTGTAAAGTTTAAAATGCCATCCCTAGACACGTGTTTCGAGGTAATTGCCTCTCGTCAGCAGGGAGCAGGACCGTATGCGGGGTGCCAAGTAGACTGCCAAAAAATAATATCAGGTATAGTACCTCTCAAGGCGCGCGGGTGCGGGATCCGGGCTCGTCAACCCAATAGCTCAGGGAGCTTTAAATACAAAATGCGAAGTGGGTCGCACACCGCTCGTCATACTAGCAAATAACCGCACCCGCGCGCCGTGAGAGGTACTATACCTGATAATTTTTGGCAGTCTACAGCACCCCGCATACGTACCTGCTCCCTGCTGACGAGAGGCAATTACCTCGAAACACGTGTCCAGGGATGGCATTTTAAACTTTTTACTCGTGGCATAGGTGTACCCGCCGCTGTCACTACATCCTCCAGAATCCTATGGGGCTATTTGCTAGTATGATGAGCGGTGTGCGACCCACTTCGCATTTTGTATTTAAAGCTCCCTGAGCTATGGGTTGACGAGCCCGGATCCCGCACCCGCGCGCCGTGAGAGGTACTATACCTGATAATTTTTGGCAGTCTACAGCACCCCGCATACGTACCTGCTCCCTGCTGACGAGAGGCAATTACCTCGAAACACGTGTCCAGGGATGGCATTTTAAACTTTTTACTCGTGGCATAGGTGTACCCGCCGCTGTCACTACATCCTCCAGAATCCTATGGGGCTATTTGCTAGTATGATGAGCGGTGTGCGACCCACTTCGCATTTTGTATTTAAAGCTCCCTGAGCTATGGGTTGACGAGCCCGGATCCCGCACCCGCGCGCCGTGAGAGGTACTATACCTGATAATTTTTGGCAGTCTACAGCACCCCGCATACGTACCTGCTCCCTGCTGACGAGAGGCAATTACCTCGAAACACGTGTCCAGGGATGGCATTTTAAACTTTTTACTCGTGGCATAGGTGTACCCGCCGCTGTCACTACATCCTCCAGAATCCTATGGGGCTATTTGCTAGTATGATGAGCGGTGTGCGACCCACTTCGCATTTTGTATTTAAAGCTCCCTGAGCTATGGGTTGACGAGCCCGGATCCCGCACCCGCGCGCCGTGAGAGGTACTATACCTGATAATTTTTGGCAGTCTACAGCACCCCGCATACGTACCTGCTCCCTGCTGACGAGAGGCAATTACCTCGAAACACGTGTCCAGGGATGGCATTTTAAACTTTTTACTCGTGGCATAGGTGTACCCGCCGCTGTCACTACATTCTCCAGAATCCTATGGGGTTATTTGCTAGTATGACGAGCGGTGTGCGACCCACTTCGCATTTTGTATTTAAAGCTCCCTGAGCTATGGGTTGACGAGCCCGGATCCCGCACCCGTGCGCCGTGAGAGGTACTATACCTGATAATTTTTGGCAGTCTACAGCACCCCGCATACGTACCTGCTCCCTGCTGACGAGAGGCAATTACCTCGAAACACGTGTCCAGGGATGGCATTTTAAACTTTTTACTCGTGGCATAGGTGTACCCGCCGCTGTCACTACATCCTCCAGAATCCTATGGGGCTATTTGCTAGTATGATGAGCGGTGTGTGACCCACTTCGCATTTTGTATTTAAAGCTCCCTGAGCTATGGGTTGACGAGCCCGGATCCCGCACCCGCGCGCCGTGAGAGGTACTATACCTGATAATTTTTGGCAGTCTACAGCACCCCGCATACGTACCTGCTCCCTGCTGACGAGAGGCAATTACCTCGAAACACGTGTCCAGGGATGGCATTTTAAACTTTTTACTCGTGGCATAGGTGTACCCGCCGCTGTCACTACATCCTCCAGAATCCTATGGGGCTATTTGCTAGTATGATGAGCGGTGTGCGACCCACTTCGCATTTTGTATTTAAAGCTCCCTGAGCTATGGGTTGACGAGCCCGGATCCCGCACCCGCGCGCCGTGAGAGGTACTATACCTGATAATTTTTGGCAGTCTACAGCACCCCGCATACGTACCTGCTCCCTGCTGACGAGAGGCAATTACCTCGAAACACGTGTCCAGGGATGGCATTTTAAACTTTTTACTCGTGGCATAGGTGTACCCGCCGCTGTCACTACATCCTCCAGAATCCTATGGGGCTATTTGCTAGTATGATGAGCGGTGTGCGACCCACTTCGCATTTTGTATTTAAAGCTCCCTGAGCTATGGGTTGACGAGCCCGGATCCCGCACCCGCGCGCCGTGAGAGGTACTATACCTGATAATTTTTGGCAGTCTACAGCACCCCGCATACGTACCTGCTCCCTGCTGACGAGAGGCAATTACCTCGAAACACGTGTCCAGGGATGGCATTTTAAACTTTTTACTCGTGGCATAGGTGTACCCGCCGCTGTCACTACATCCTCCAGAATCCTATGGGGCTATTTGCTAGTATGATGAGCGGTGTGCGACCCACTTCGCATTTTGTATTTAAAGCTCCCTGAGCTATGGGTTGACGAGCCCGGATCCCGCACCCGCGCGCCGTGAGAGGTACTATACCTGATAATTTTTGGCAGTCTACAGCACCCCGCATACGTACCTGCTCCCTGCTGACGAGAGGCAATTACCTCGAAACACGTGTCCAGGGATGGCATTTTAAACTTTTTACTCGTGGCATAGGTGTACCCGCCGCTGTCACTACATCCTCCAGAATCCTATGGGGCTATTTGCTAGTATGATGAGCGGTGTGCGACCCACTTCGCATTTTGTATTTAAAGCTCCCTGAGCTATGGGTTGACGAGCCCAGATCCCGCACCCGCGCGCCGTGAGAGGTACTATACCTGATAATTTTTGGCAGTCTACAGCACCCCGCATACGTACCTGCTCCCTGCTGACGAGAGGCAATTACCTCGAAACACGTGTCCAGGGATGGCATTTTAAACTTTTTACTCGTGGCATAGGTGTACCCGCCGCTGTCACTACATCCTCCAGAATCCTATGGGGCTATTTGCTAGTATGATGAGCGGTGTGCGACCCACTTCGCATTTTGTATTTAAAGCTCCCTGAGCTATGGGTTGACGAGCCCGGATCCCGCACCCGCGCGCCGTGAGAGGTACTATACCTGATAATTTTTGGCAGTCTACAGCACCCCGCATACGTACCTGCTCCCTGCTGACGAGAGGCAATTACCTCGAAACACGTGTCCAGGGATGGCATTTTAAACTTTTTACTCGTGGCATAGGTGTACCCGCCGCTGTCACTACATCCTCCAGAATCCTATGGGGCTATTTGCTAGTATGATGAGCGGTGTGCGACCCACTTCGCATTTTGTATTTAAAGCTCCCTGAGCTATGGGTTGACGAGCCCGGATCCCGCACCCGCGCGCCGTGAGAGGTACTATACCTGATAATTTTTGGCAGTCTACAGCACCCCGCATACGTACCTGCTCCCTGCTGACGAGAGGCAATTACCTCGAAACACGTGTCCAGGGATGGCATTTTAAACTTTTTACTCGTGGCATAGGTGTACCCGCCGCTGTCACTACATCCTCCAGAATCCTATGGGGCTATTTGCTAGTATGATGAGCGGTGTGCGACCCACTTCGCATTTTGTATTTAAAGCTCCCTGAGCTATGGGTTGACGAGCCCGGATCCCGCACCCGCGCGCCGTGAGAGGTACTATACCTGATAATTTTTGGCAGTCTACAGCACCCCGCATACGTACCTGCTCCCTGCTGACGAGAGGCAATTACCTCGAAACACGTGTCCAGGGATGGCATTTTAAACTTTTTACTCGTGGCATAGGTGTACCCGCCGCTGTCACTACATCCTCCAGAATCCTATGGGGCTATTTGCTAGTATGATGAGCGGTGTGCGACCCACTTCGCATTTTGTATTTAAAGCTCCCTGAGCTATGGGTTGACGAGCCCGGATCCCGCACCCGCACGCGGTGAGAGGTACTATACCTGATAATTTTTGGCAGTCTACAGCACCCCGCATACGTACCTGCTCCCTGCTGACGAGAGGCAATTACCTCGAAACACGTGTCCAGGGATGGCATTTTAAACTTTTTACTCGTGGCATAGGTGTACCCGCCGCTGTCAGTACATCCTCCAGAATCCTATGGGGCTATTTGCTAGTATGATGAGCGGTGTGCGACCCACTTCGCATTTTGTATTTAAAGCTCCCTGAGCTATGGGTTGACGAGCCCGGATCCCGCACCCGCGCGCCGTGAGAGGTACTATACCTGATAATTTTTGGCAGTCTACAGCACCCCGCATACGTACCTGCTCCCTGCTGACGAGAGGCAATTACCTCGAAACACGTGTCCAGGGATGGCATTTTAAACTTTTTACTCGTGGCATAGGTGTACCCGCCGCTGTCACTACATCCTCCAGAATCCTACGGGGCTATTTGCTAGTATGATGAGCGGTGTGCGACCCACTTCGCATTTTGTATTTAAAGCTCCCTGAGCTATGGGTTGACGAGCCCGGATCCCGCACCCGCGCGCCGTGAGAGGTACTATACCTGATAATTTTTGGCAGTCTACAGCACCCCGCATACGTACCTGCTCCCTGCTGACGAGAGGCAATTACCTCGAAACACGTGTCCAGGGATGGCATTTTAAACTTTTTACTCGTGGCATAGGTGTACCCGCCGCTGTCACTACATCCTCCAGAATCCTATGGGGCTATTTGCTAGTATGATGAGCGGTGTGCGACCCACTTCGCATTTTGTATTTAAAGCTCCCTGAGCTATGGGTTGACGAGCCCGGATCCCGCACTCGCGCGCCGTGAGAGGTACTATACCTGATAATTTTTGGCAGTCTACAGCACCCCGCATACGTACCTGCTCCCTGCTGACGAGAGGCAATTACCTCGAAACACGTGTCCAGGGATGGCATTTTAAACTTTTTACTCGTGGCATAGGTGTACCCGCCGCTGTCACTACATCCTCCAGAATCCTATGGGGCTATTTGCTAGTATGATGAGCGGTGTGCGACCCACTTCGCATTTTGTATTTAAAGCTCCCTGAGCTATGGGTTGACGAGCCCGGATCCCGCACCCGCGCGCCGTGAGAGGTACTATACCTGATAATTTTTGGCAGTCTACAGCACCCCGCATACGTACCTGCTCCCTGCTGACGAGAGGCAATTACCTCGAAACACGTGTCCAGGGATGGCATTTTAAACTTTTTACTCGTGGCATAGGTGTACCCGCCGCTGTCACTACATCCTCCAGAATCCTATGGGGCTATTTGCTAGTATGATGAGCGGTGTGCGACCCACTTCGCATTCGATATTGACATGTTGTTTGGTAATGTAGTGCCTCAGCCGATTGGGGCGAAAATCCGTCACGAGAATCACGCGGCTGAGTTAGGCGGTGACTGGGCTGCTCTTGCGGCGGCAGACGCCCAGCAAGTTGGTGGGGCTAAACCTGAACAGCTTATCGCGAATTTGCCCCAGAGGATAATTACCCTTATGAAGACACTTATGCCAGCAATACGCGTTAATTGGGACAAGTTGTCTGCGTGCAAACAAAAGAGGGATGAGAGTGTCTCCGATTTCTTTACGAGATTTGAGGAGGCATTTATTGATCATAGTGGTCAGGACATGAGCTCTGAAGGAGGTCAGCGGTTGTTCGTTGATAAATTCGTATCGAATTTGTTGCCTGAACTCAGCAACAAGCTGAAGAATTCTGAAAGTTCGTGGGCTGTTTCTACCACTGCTCAGATATTAGCCACGGCCCAGTACTACGAAAACAGAGTGAAGGAAGAAAGCGAACACGCAGATAAGAAAACGAAGGATCTTAAAACTAAGGTCTTATTGCAGCAAGCGTATCCTCCGCGCTCGAATCAAAATGACTCACAACAGCCAAATCGATCACAATCGCAGTTTTCTAGATCACAGTTGCGTAATGACTCTTCTGCACCTCGCTTTGTGTTGGGGTATAATCAATGCGCATATTGTCGGGGTGAGGGCCATTTAAAGTTTAATTGTCCAGTCTTACGTGACAGGAACAATGGTGTTTCGGCTCGAGGAGGTCGTAGTGGCCCTCAACAAGCTTCACGTGGTAGAGGTCGCGGTGTTACTCAGAATCAGACAGAGCGTCTTGCCACTTCCTCAGATTCGCAGAATTGTTTCGATCGACGTGATCTCTCGTCTGGTAGATCTGCACAGTATCATGTGGATGACTATTATGTCGAGCATGATGTTGATGCGGACGGTATCTACTAGGACAGCCGTAGACAGAGGAAGGGAGAAGTATCAGTTCCGGTTGATCAGAGAGGGCCTTATGTCGCAGTTGCCACATTGGGCGTAGTTGAGCCTTTTCTGTTGGACACTGGTGCAGCGAAAAGTTCCATCATGCATTCGAAACTCCCTGGCGCGCCTTTGTCTGGCTTAACGAATGTTTCCGTTGGATTCTCTGGCGCCCCCGTTAGCAATCCAGTTTCTAGCCCTTTGCCCCTTACAATTGGGTCTCACGAGTTAGAGGCTCCATTGATTTTGACTACTGGTTGTGGTGAGAATCTTTTGGGCTTGGATTTGTTGAAACGGTTACATGCGACTTTGTATTGCTCTCCTGCGGGAGTGGAGCTTACATTGGGTCAGAGAGTGATCTCTCCTATGTATTTGTCGATTGATAGGCTCCCACCGGAATTGAGTTCTCTTCCGGCTTCTTTGTGGGCGACGGGTCCCAATGATGTGGGCCTGCTGGATATACCACCTTATGTCGTTCAATTGAAATTCAACGCGCGACTGCCGCGCATTCCCCAGTATCGTATCTCCCTTGATGGTGAACGAGCACTATTAGCGATCATTTACGATTTGATTGATAAAGATGTCATTGAGGAAACACGAGGTAACGTGTGTAATAGTCCTGTGTTGCCTATTTTGAAGCGAACTGATCCCTCCAAGCCTCCTGTGTACCGTCTAGTTATTGATTTAAGGGAGGTAAATAAAATTGTTGTTCCACAGTTTCCCGTGGTACCCGACATTACAGCTTTGCTGACTCTGATTCCAGCCTCTGCATCATGGTTCTCGGTAATCGATCTGAAGAATGCGTTCTTTAGCATTCCGATTGCTGAGGAAAGCAGAGATTTATTCGGTTTCTCATTAGGTGGTCGTAGCTTCAGGTTTAAACGTGCACCTCAGGGCTACTGTGAGAGTCCATCGATCTACAGCCAAGCTCTCAAGAGTCAACTTGATGCGTTCGTGCTGCCAACTGGTGCGGCCTTGATTCAGTACGTTGACGATCTGTTGGTAGCTGCAGACACTGAACAGATTTGCAAGACTGCTACAGTATCACTGTTACAGCATCTTTGTGACTTACATCACAAAGTGTCACCTTCTAAACTGCAATATTGTTGTCAAGAAGTAACCTATCTAGGTCACTTATTGTCAAAGGCGGGAAGAAGGTTGACCCCTGAAAGAATTGCAGCAATTGCTCGAATGACTATGCCAACAACTCAGAGAGATGTGCGTGCCTTTCTAGGTATCACGTCATACTGCAGACAGTGGATTCCAAATTTTTCACTGTTGGCGAAGCCATTGATAGCTCTCACGTGCAAGGATGTTTCGACTCCTTTGCCATGGACGGAAGAATGTCGGAAAAGTTTTGCTGAACTGTGTGATGCGTTGTGTTCGGCTCCTGTGTTAGGTACTCCTGATTACAGTAAGCCATTTACACTATACGTCCACGAGAGGGAAGGTTGTGCGTTGAGTGTTTTGACGCAACAATTTGGTGGTAAGCAGCGTCCGTGTGCATATTTTTCTTCGACCTTAGACCCGGTAGCTAGAGCGTTGCCGAGTTGCTTGAGGGCGACGGCGGCAGCTGCGGTGTCTATTCGACAATCCGCAGGTCTGGTCATGGATAATATGCTCATAGTGATGGTTCCGCATGCAGTTGACACTCTTTTGAATCGGACAAAAACTCAACATCTGACGAGTACAAGGTTGTCTGGGTATGAGCTGACCCTTTTGGCAAGTCATATACAGATCAAGCGTTGTAATGTACTGAATCCGGCGACATTGTTGCCGACTAATATGGAATCAGATGATGTACCACCACATGATTGTTATTTACGAACTGAGGAAGAAACAAAGGGTCGTGTGGACCTGAAAAACACTCCATTGATAGATCCCGATGGTATTTTGTATGTTGATGGTTCCTGTTTTAAATTGCCGAATGGCGATGTGACGACTGCGTATGCTGTAGTGACGTTGAGCACGGTTGTGGAAACTGCGAGATTGAATCAGAATTCAGCGCAAGCGGCAGAGTTGATTGCATTGACAAGAGCATGTGTTTTGTCTAAAGGAAAGCGAGTGAATGTGTTTACCGACAGTCAGTATGCATTCGGCGTTGCGCACAGTTTTGGTCGATTGTGGAGAGAAAGAGGATTTATGACATCGCATGGTACGAAGATCCAACACGGGCAGCTCGTGAATGATCTTTTGGATGCACTTACATTGCCTAAACAGGTGGCGATCGTTAAATGTAGTGCACATCGGAAAGTGACGGATGATGTTGCTCGTGGTAATGCATTTGCGGACGAGATTGCTAAGGAAACGGCTAAGAATCTTGCAACCCGAATGTATGTGACAAATTCAGCGAGATGGTCGACGGAAACTGGTATGTGTGAAGACACTGTTGAGAGTGTGAAATCAATTCAGAATGAGGCCACTGAAGCTGAAAAGACCAAGTGGAAAGAAAGCACGGGAAAGTTGGATATGCATGGATGTTGGGTTGACTTGTCGGAACGTCAGAGGTGGATGTTACCGGATGCGTATGTATTAGCTGTTGTGACGATGGCTCATGGGTTGTCACATATTAGTGTGAAAGGGATATGCAAGTTCTTGTCCCCTGTATGGAAGAATGATGGTATTGCTAAATGTGCTGAGAGAGTGGTTAAAAATTGTATGGTGTGTTTGATGCATAATCCTGGCAAGGGCACCCCCACTACACCTGGTCATTTTGCTCCCCCTGTTTGTCCCTTTGAGGTTATCCAACTGGATTTCATCCATATGGAGAGATGCAATAATCTGAAGTATGTTTTAGTTGTGGTTTGTGCGTTCTCCAGATGGATTGAGGCCTATCCTCTTAAGGATAACACTGCCCTGTCCACAGCGAAAGTCCTACTGAAGGAATATTTTCCTCGGTATGGAATGCCACGGATTGTGTGGTCAGATAATGGAAGTGAGTTCGTGGGAAGTGTGATGCAGAGTGTATGTAAGGGCCTTGGAATTCGGCAGAAATTCCATAGCGCTAATCATCCTCAGGCAGCGGGTTTAGTTGAAGGGTACAATGGTACCCTGAAGCTGAAACTTGCCAAGATACAAGCTACGACTGGCCTATCATGGCCTGATGCCTTGCCTCTGGCTCTCCTATCAACCAGAGCGACTGTACACTCTCGAGTAGGGCTCAGCCCATATGAGATTGTGTTCGGCCGCCCTGCGAACATTTGGGGAGTCCCGAGACCTAAGGCCTTTGATAGTCTTGAGTATCCAATACTAATTGATTATCTTCATGCTCTGACTACTAAATTAAGGTTAATTCACCAACAGGTCTTTGAAGCTCTACCGGCACAGACAGAGGGTCCTGGACATCGGCTCCGGCCAGGTGATTGGGTCGTTACCCGAAATTTTGGCCGAAAACGTAACTTGGAGCCGAGATTTGTAGGACCCTTCCAAGTGTTATTGACGACGAGGACTACAGTTCGGTTGGAAGGCAGAAAGAATTGGGTACACGCTGGCCACACGAAAAAAGTACCAATCCCCTCACCAATAGATGGTTGGGTGAGAACTGGGATTGCGGCAACGGAAACTGAGACCCCTTTATGCTTTGTGCCGTTTAGCAATGCTCAACCTGTAGGAGACAATTCATCGCTGCCAGACACACCTGTGGAGTCATCAGTCGTAGAGAACTCAAGGTCTGAATCGTCATCCACTCCACCGAACACTGTTTCACCAGCTGAACAATTGTTTGTAGAGCAGACTCGACCTGGAAGAAATCGATACTTTCTTCGTCCACGTAGCAAGGACTAATAAAATTTTGTTTTATATTTTCCTTTACTGGTGCTACGAACATTATGAACAATTACATCCTTTCTTTTTGAGTTTCTTTTTATGTGCTTTTTGCAGCTAAGAGATTTGTATTAAAGCTGAGCGTTCAAGAAAACCTATCATCCGGGTTAACCGTAGGGCCGTGCGGGTACTCCTTTCTGTTTAGCAGGTTTCTGACACTAGGTCGGTTACTTTTGTTGACTCCTGGGAACTCCTGGGAATTGATAATCGCTACTCAGAACGAAGTGCGTCACGGACGGTTTTTAGAGGATGGCATTCTCTAAGCTGTTGGAAGTAGAAAGGATGTCGGCGCAAAGATCAAAATTGCATAAGATTGTACGAACAAAATGTTTTCTGTTTCAGGTATTCCTACTGTTTCTGACTATGTCTATGCTATTGGTGGGCGGAGTGTATTTTGGAATACAGTCGTTATTGCCTTCTGTTTCACCTACTCTCTCTCCTAAGCTAAGCTCCATTACCACTGTTTCTCCACATTCTTTTCATCCCCTGCCTCAACATGAACAGGTTAGACGTGCGGAATTCATGAATAACTCCTTCGTTCAACTCCTACATCAGCATCAGTTGGTGATGAATACTACCAACTGTTGGGTGTGTGGGTTAATGCCACATACCATGGATAGGGGTATTCCGTATCTGGTCCTTCCTTATAGCTCCCAAGGGTCAGCTCGAGCATTCCAAACTATGTTCCGTAGTGCACTAGATTCCTACCCCAGTCGAGAGCCACGCTCTGCAAGCTTTGGTCCTGGTCCGTACCACAAGCCTTTGGCGACAGCGATTGCTGACTTAGATAGAGATGTTTTTGATGCATCGCTTATTCCAGATGAAGAGGTGCGAGCCTATAAGGATCTGAGTGATGCTGAGTATAGTACGTCAGTGGGTGATAGACAGCTTAACCCCTTCGGTGCTCATGACGGAATGGTTCCGTCATGACCCACGGTTGAGCTGTGCTCATGACGGAACCATTCCGTCATGACCACACCCGCGCAAGATTCCGTCAGCACAGCGGCGGAATCTGCGCAGCATCGAAGGGGTTAAGAGCTCGTCTCCAATATGAATCGTACCCCACCTCGGTAATTTCTGCTTGAAAGGTTTGGGTCGAAATCCGAGAGCACAACTTGGGAACAGTGCTTGTACTGATACGTATGTCCTACCGATGCTCTCTTCCCCTGTTTTTCTGACTGCCAAGGGTACTTATTTCATATGTTATGAGCGTGCATATACATGGTTGCCCCGTGACTTCTCGGGTACCTGTTATATTGCAAATCTTTTGCCACCGACGTTTACGGTTGCCTCGGACTATCACAGAACTAGAGTTGTGAGAGGCGTCGTCAGCAAAGAGGATACTGCGGGTCAAGAAGCAGGAGACTTCTTCAAGGGTTTCTTGCCGTTTTGGGGACCTATGGTTAATAGTAGGAACCTGAGACAGTTGACCCGTGTGGTAGAATTGACTGCTAACATAACTGCGAGTGCTCTTGGTAATTTGACAGCGGAACTTCAGGCGGATAGACTCATGACGTTGCAGAACCGTATGGTTCTAGACGTTGTTCTTGCAGATAGAGGTGGTGTGTGTAAAGTTATCCATTCGAGCTGTTGCATTTTCATTCCTGACAATGCTCCAACTGTTTACCAAGCCACCTCGAAGTTGCACAAGATCTCCGAGTCCATACACGTGGACGAAGGTAATTGGACACTTCTAGGATGGTTATGGGGCCTGATATCCACTTGGGGTTGGAAGATTCTGATGATCGTAGGGGTTGTTGTAACGTTTCTATTCACGTGTTGTCTTTGCGTACAGTGTGGTCCGGCCTTATGTGGCCTTTGTGCTGCAACGTGTATAAGACGGCCATCTGTTACCAAGGAGACGTTGATGGATAGAATGATGTTTCAGCAACAACTGAACGATTTGATGAATATCGAAATCGATTCTGATCTCGACTAGTGCTTGCCTACATGAGGGCAAAAGGAGCGTCTGAGGTTCCGTGCGAGACGGAACGACACTTTTTGGGTGTGGTCGAATATGGATGAGTTTGGTATCTACGAACCGCAAATGACGAGTTTAGTGGGTGTACGCGGTTTCGCTACGCAACCACGCATGGTTCGTCTCATTTTTTGGATTTGTCCATCCGAACCCTCGGATTCCATTTTAGATGCGGCATCCATTTTGTTTCTTGCCCTCAAGTAGCCAGCGAACGGACCTTGTCCGCTCTGTGACCCTGGGATTCCCAAGCTTACACTAAGGACACGTGTTTCTTTGAGGGTGACTTTTATGATAGGGGAAATGACACGGCAAAGGCAGATGGCGCCGCTCAAGGCTCATCTTGCCGTGCTAGTGTATTGTTTCAGTCGTGCATGCATTGGGCACGAGGTCTTTGATCCTGCAATCAAGTTCCCGGTATCACCCTCTACACTGTTTTCTAAACTGTTATGCATTCTTGTCTTTTCCTTTGCATCTGTTTCTGTCCCCTCCTCTAATTCGTTACGGTCAGAATGGAATGTGCTTAATGTGCTTTTACAGTTGGGAACCGGCAATGCTGCTGTAATTATGTTCCGGGTTTCTGAAAACATGAATGCGACCTTTTTGAACTTTACTGTGGGAACTGAGTTGTAGCCTTTGTTTGCCATGTTGTGCAATGACCAAAATGTGTATAAAAGGAGTGATCCACTTTTGCAATGCGAAGCAGTCTCCTAGAACCTACACGTTGTGTACTTCTTGCGATTTCTGTATCCCTGCAGTAAATAAATGCCGATCTTTGACGTCGCCGGAAGTGTCCCGTGTCTCTGTGTTTTGTACGCCAGAACAGATAACCCACGAAGGTTTCAGGTGTTGTCCCCTGGCACCGCTGGGTCTTAGAATAACCCAGTCCTTCAGAAGGTCCTTAATCACAAGGTGCAGCTCTATAAGATGGTGATCAGTCCAGGCCATAGGCCTGGGAAGCAGCACTTTAGCCGCAGATAGATTGGTAAAAATAGGGTCCAAAATATTTCCACCAACATGAGTACAATGGTTGACCAGCTGAAATAGCTGGAGAGCTTCCAGATCAACAAGAACGCTACTAACGGCAGGGGAAAAGGGAGTATCAAAATGAAGATTTAGATCGCCAATGATACTAAAGTTAGCAGTCCTTAAAGCTAATGTACTGACAGCTTCGGGAAGAGCTGACCTGAAAGCGGCGTCCGGGCCCGGAGGCCGATAGATAAGTAGGCCAGAGAAAGTAAAATGGGGATTAACCCAGATGCGAAAGTAAGCGCTTTCGCAGCCGGCTATATCCATAGCTTTCCATACGCATGAGTAGCAGGATTTGATAACGGCCGCAATGCCACCTCCTTTCGAGTTACGATTATGAGTAAAAATCACATACTCAGAGCGGAGAGCCAAGTTCACCGCAGCCGAGGCATCATCATGCAACCATGTCTCTGACATGAACAAAACATCAGGGGCTTCGTCTGTAAGTAGACTATGCACATCCTGATGATGTCTAACCAAAGACCTCACATTAAGATGGTAAACCTTAAAAATAAACGGGTCCTGAGATTTTTCCAGCGGAGGCGGAATAGCAGCTGGGCAGCCTAAGGGAGCTTTCCTATATGCAGAGATAGGAACAGGAGATGGAAGTCTGAAATCACACTTAGGACAAGTAATAGGGCCAGAGAGAGGATGAAGCGGAATATGCGAGCAGGGCAATGTGTTACGAAAACTAAGCAGAGCAGATCTAGTATGCATGATATAGAAATGTACAAAGACTACACCAACCGGAAGAATGGCTACGGAGCCCTGCCTAACCCTGACTCGGCGCGGACGAGCGCAGACGGGCAGGACTCTGGCACGACTCAGTCGCAGGGAGGGCGTCCCCGCTGCGCGTCACCGCTGCGCGCTTGAGGGACTGGGTTAAATAGGTTGTCCGCGAGTGATCAGCACGACTGGGACACTCAAGATGGCGCCCAAACTGTGTCACCCAATCCACTCACAATATGGCGGCCGATTCCCTCCCAAACTTCCTGAAACCCCGGGACCGGACCCGCTAAGCAGCGTTGTTACAACAAATTACAGTGCAGGTAAGGGGGCATTCCCCAGGTTAAAAACAGGGAGAAATAACTTAAAATTAAACAAGATAGAAAAAACGGGTAACGATTAAAAAATAGAGATAAATGCACAGCGCGCCTACACCACAGCGCTTAGTACAATGGCGCACTAGTAATCATAGGTACCTTGTCCACATTAAACAAATGCTCCCTCGATCTAATTTTACTTATAATTGAAGAACTGTCCAAAACCATAAGAGACCTTGAAGAAGAGATTGTTAATCTAAAAGGTGAATTACAGCAACGTATGGATGTTAACGCCTGGAAATTACAACTTGAAGTTCTCAATCAAAAACTAGATAAATATGAGAAAGAATTGCAGGAAGGCAAGTTACGTAAATACAAAAGGGACACAATTGACTATAAACGAAATGAAGTTTACACATGGGCTGAGATCTACTCTAGAAGAAGATTTGATAACAAAAAGGTCACTACATCATCTGATGAAAGTACAGTTTCTGATCAAGAAATGACTGTTAAGAGAACACCTGTCACGGCATTAACTTCTTCTACACAAGTAGTTGGTCCATCGACAGAACCGGTACAATCGTCACAAAGATCGGTTCATACTTCTTCTGCCTCTTCTTCTTTTTTATCACAAACTCTGGATCAAGGTCGTCCTCCACCAACTCTAGACAGTCGCGAAACAATATCCCTCCCAAAACAAGGAGAGGTCAAGGAAAAAGGAGGCAAAAGTCTTCGCAGTGGCAAAACAGTGACTTAGTCATAAACATCTCATCCCATGTATTAACCCCACAACAGAAATCTGTTTTATCACGAGGTATGTCATTTGTTCCTACAACAAGAACAACTCTCCTGCAGGTTGAAGCGGCTTTGATGATTGATGATATCTTTATGCTCTGGATGGGCCCAAAAACGAAACTCGGAACCATGATTGACACTCTTAACAATATTGACCCAAGGATTCAATATACTCATAATATCCAGGATCACAGTATACATTTTCTTAATGTACACATCATCAAATCTGTGGACCAACAGAAATTTGAAACATCTGTTTACCAAAAACCAACGGACCGCAATAGTACACTTGCCTACTCGAGTTTCCATCCTAAAAGTCTACTTAAGAACCTTCCATTCTCACAATTTATCTGTATTAGGAGGATATGTACAGATCCTAAAACCACATCGGAAAAAGAATAAGAATATGTACAACGATTTTTAGCTCGTGGTTATCCCACAGAAATCGTACAAGATTGCCTAAAACGGGCACACATGAAAAATCGTTGTGATTTACTTCTATCTCAACATAAACAAAAGGACGAGAGAGTGGTCTTTGTATCTAAGTTCTCGACGGCCTCCAAATCAGTACAAAAAATCATTAATTCAAAATGGGAGATGCTAGAAAATGAACCTGATTTTAATGCCATTTTTAATAAGAAACCACTTTATGCATACACAAGTGCGTCAAATCTACGTACTTTATTGTCATCTCCTTCTAAAATTGAATCTTCTGTTGTCCACAAAGGTACCACCAAGTGTAATAATTGCATTCATTGCAATAATGTAATTGTAGGCAACGTCCTTTTTCATCCGTCTACTGGCAGAAAGATTCTTCTTAAACACACAAGTAATTGCAATTCCAAAAATGTTGTATACTGTATTAAATGCCATTGCGGTAAAGCCTATGTGGGCAAGACTGAGAGAAAATTGAAAGTCAGGATTACTGAGCATAAGAGTAAAATTAGAACTCATAGCTCTTTATCACCTTTAGCAACACACTAGGATGAATATAAGCACACCATTTCCAAATTAAGATTCCAAATCATTGAATCCTTGATCATATACCCGGGGACTGGCATTACTAAAAAACTCTTACAAACAGAAATATATTGGATCAAATGTTTGAATACCTTGACCCCCTCTGGGCTTAATGACAGAATTGACATGTCTTGCTTTTTATAATTATCATGATTACTGGATCCATATTCGCATGTTTCTCCATGCCAACTTATTGATGTTAATTTGAGATATTGTCACTGTTTTTATAATGCGTGATCTAGTTATCTACATAGTATCTATGGTCTGTGCTGTCAAATACTATTGATACTATATGTATTCCTTGAGGTCTTTACGGTGATGACTTTCTGATCTCACATTTTATATTCTATATTATTTTCTTTTATCTATTTCTGTCACACACATATATTTCTTCCACAATCCAGCACTTTCTGGTCATTCGTTATATACCTCATCAGGTTTTTTTTTATAGGATGATCTATATATATTTTTTTTCGACCCATCGTTCCCCCTCACCAGATTATGAGTAAGCATTAGATTATTCTGGTGTTGCTTCTCACACCAGTGACTCATTTGTTCCTAACAATTTATTTATTTTTGTTCTTATTTCTTATTTCTTTATCTTTATGTCCTTAGCAGTTTCTCTTTTTTAGATCCTTACCATTTGTTATGGTATATTGTTCTCAATCCCATTGGTATTCCCATTTCACTAGACCATTGCTACACCCTGTTTAGTCCATTTTCTATTTGTATCTCCCATATTTTATTTTTGAGTATTTCTGTGTTCAGTATAAATGGTTCACTTCCCTTATGATTATGCGCTTCCATCATGTTTTCATCGGTTGCAACTTTTTTTTCATTCGCTCACACGGTATTTTACCCCCGTTGTATTTGTTCATCGGTTATTGGGTAGTTTTTTGTAACCGGATAAACTACTCACAGTCCCTTTTCTGTTTCTACTTCAAAACACGTGACGCTGATCACTTCCGTGTTCCGTTAGTTCTCTGTTTACATTTCTCGCGTATGGTCCTTACGAACATCATGAACCTTGAACTCCTTACATCTAGAAGCCACTTCGTGGAAGTCGTTTGGAAGACTGCACTCGGTGAGTTTTTTTCATCATCCTTTGTCGGGCTTCACGCTGATTCAATCAGTAGGCTTCCAGCTCTTACACCGGGTTTGCTTTAATCTACAGGTTCCAGTTTGTCACCCTACAATCTATCGTCATCTAGGCTTGCAGATATTTCGCGCCAGTTCTAGTAAACTTAAGGTGAGCCACCAGAGCAAGTACGTTGCTCCATGTTATTAGTCATTTTTCTTGCCAGTTCCTTACAAGTTTTGGTTTTCTTGCAGCCAGACTTGGTTTTTCGTGTATTTCACCATACATTCCATGATGAGCTGTTTTTTAATAGTGCTTACTCCAATACTGTACTTTTCTTTATGGGCCAGTACCTCATGTCCATTACACCACATACATTGTCTTCCGGTTATTCATCTGGTTAATCTTCCATACACTTTCAACCACAAACACTGCTTTGGCGATCTTTTAACTTACTTTCTCCGACTGATTCGCCTTCTTATGTTTTGTACATACTTTTTACGACATGTTTGTGTATTTCAATCGCATTGTTGAGCTAATAGAACTCACCGTTTGTAAAATAATAATAGTAGTAACCTAAGTATATTTGTTATAGGTTGCCCCTGAGGAAGGGACACTCTGGTCCCGAAATGCATCGGGCTTCAATTGAAACTGGCTTCAAGTTGTCGTCAATTGAAATTGTCTTCAAGTTATTTTTGGATAACGCAATGAACTATTGTACCTTATGTTCTTCACAATCACAAATGCATTTATTGGATTGCTGATTCATGCATATAACTATTGTTTATATTGTTTACATATTACCATGTGATTGACTAATGAAAATATTCAATACTCAATTTTCTGTTTATTTTTTGATGTAGTCTTGCTGTTGTTTTTCTATCTTGAATGGTTTTGGATAAAACCTGTTGAACAGTGCACAGTACTGGCAGGTTTTCCTGCTTCATTATTGTTTGATCTCCCTTTTCATCCTGTATGACAGAGGATGTAGTACCATGGCACCTATATGTACATATTTCTTGTATAGGTCTGACTGGATACAATATTGAGTTTAACAGGTGTGCACCTTGCTATTTTCCATACTGTCTTTGGAACTAGACCAGCTTACCACCCCAATATTCTTCACTTTTCCATATCCTTCTATGACTTCGGCACACTGCATCGCTAGACCCACGGCAGAGAGACCAGTGCCTCCTTTTGAGCGCCGTGGTTAAGGCCAGATCCGCACTGACGCTTGCATGACACACGCCTGGGTCTGGTTTGACGAATGAGGCCTTCATTGGTTGGATCTCGTGTGGGCCATGTCAATGTTCCTTGATCGACGGGGTGCACCTGGGTTGATCAGATGACCCTGCTGGGATGTTCCACTCTCTCATTTGTGTCGTGAATCCTAGGATCCTGCACGCCCTGACCCTTAGTGGAACGTTCCAGACTTCAGTTTGGGTAGACTCAGATGAGCTGAAAATAGTTGTTTAATAAATCAATAGATGTTTAAAAGAATTGATAACTGTCACACAAACAATTCCTAAAGCTTGGGGGGCTCGACCAGTCAGAGTTGTCACACTTCAAGCGGTGTGATGGTTAGTAGTTGTGTAAGCTCTGACATTGGCAGCGCTGGCAGGGGCAGTGTGTGGTGCAAACTGCGGTGGCCTCATCACGAGGGCTCCGGCATTTATTTATTTACAAGTTAAGCACTGGGGTAGACTGCGTCACTTTAGTGTGCCCTTTGGCAGAATATACCGGTACCTCGCGTGGTGCAATGCATTCTGGGTAGTGCGGCTGCCCTGGCCGTGACCGGGCTCCATCACTCACCACCAGCTGGGATGGATGTTTAACCAGGGCCGCGCCCAGGACCCGGCGCGAGGCTGAGGTCCCAGCTGTACAGGGATGCGCCTCTGGGGCGCATGCATGACAACACTGATCCCTAAAACAAAGTCCCTGGAACTTGGCCAGAGTTTGAAATGTCAGACAGCGGTTGTGGCCGGGAGGGTGTAACGGGGCATGTACGGAACACGTTTCAGGTGCGCCTCATACCTGAGGTTTACTGTTGAGTCAGGAGGGCGTGCGTCAAGAAAGAGTGGGACGAGGGTAGGCCCCGAGGCGTGGGCGAAGGGTTCCCGCACGACTACAGCTGCGCAGGATCACACAGCGAGCCCCGGTGAAACTAGTCTGCATTGGATGTAACTGTTCTTCTTCCTTAACTGGCTGAGCTGTAGATACGTCTCTGAAGAGAGGAAGGGACCGTAACCTCAAATGCATAAAGCGGCATAGTACATATTACAGAAACTATGCAACGGTGTAAAACCGGACAGGCCATCTCTGCAGCTTGTACAATACAACACGAGGCTGGCTTTAGCTCCTCCTTTTACCATGCACCCAGATATCATCCCTGTATTTTGTAAATAAATAAAGTGCTCTGAGACCTTTCGGGGCTTGCTCACGCGATATCAAAACTGCAAATAAATACATAATGCTTCCCCAGATCTTCTTGAACCATCGGTAGTTCTGTCTAAGCAACGTGCCTGAGCCAAGAGTGGGATTCCCCGTGCAGTTTGAGAAGCAAATATTTAAACATATCAGCGTAGTGAGTTATGTGTCTAGCGCCCAGGGCACAAGCTTGAAGCCTCACAGAGCTGACTGTCCGGTCGTCGGCTGCGCTGCCGACTTTGGTGCAGGAAACCAGGGTTCGAGCCTCGAGGTCGCGTCCACATCCTGGGATTCTGGGCAAATCACTTCATCTCCCCGTGCCTGAATGTGTAAATACGGTGCTCATGTACAGCGCTCCAATACCTTCGGGTCGAGTTCGCGCTATAGAAAAGATGCAAAAATAAAACTCTAACTGGATAAGAGGTACACCTGCTAACTTATAGTGCTACAAAATGAAAAGAGTATAGTGGCAAGTTTTATAATAAAGAAACAACAATGTAACACCGACATACAGTCTGGCGGGTCAAGGCGCTTACGTCCGCCGTCCTTGTGGGGTAAGTTTAGCGCCCATAGAGGTCAGCCTCAAGGGCATGGAGTTAAAATGCGCCAGAAGACACTAAGGTACCGCCAAGGGATTTTTTTTTCAGGACCCTGATTGGCACCGGATGCAGAACGTTAAGGTAGGAGGGACTGAAAAGATATAGGGCTGCCCCCCTCAAGGAGATTTCCCACTTTAGTAATGCCAATAAGACCCCAGGCTTCAAAGCCTCTCTGCTTTCCCAGCTCCCTGAAACTCGTACCCATCCAAAATCGCCCCATCCCTCGCCCCCCATAAAGGTCATGTTGGAAATGACGTTTTGGGATTTGTTTGTTTCTCTAGCGCATAGGTGGGGTGATCGCCAGACATGTAGCCCCAATCATTTCTAGCCATCAGATGGACTGCCCAATAATAAGCGCCTACATCTGGGAGGGCACTGCCACCATCGCATTGATCTGCAGTGTCCCATGGGCACTCAGGGATGGTCATTGTCCCATCCTGAGCTCATCATCAGTTTTAACAAGGATCTCATCCGGGATCTTATAATGGGTATTTTGCAGGACATATTGGAATTTTGGGAGTGTGACCATTTTAAACGTGACTGCCCTGTATCGTTAGGGGCAGTGCCTTCCAGCGATCTGCGTCGGCATGGGATTCCATCTGTTCTCTTCTTGGCATCTCTCCGGGGCAAATGTAACGTGGATTCCAAGATATTGGAATCCCTCCCAATCTATGCGCAGTTTACCAGGGAGAGCCGGCAGCTCAAGATGTCCTCCCGTAGGAACAAATAACCCGTTTGTCCCAGTTTAGGGGGTCTCCCAAATGGGCAACTTTTGCGGCATTCGCGGTGGAACCGCCAATGTCACTGAATAGGTGCGCTCTTTTCCTGGCATATTCGTGTTGCTGAGGGGCGTATTATCAAGCACGGCGTTAAAATTATCGCTTCGGAAAACTGCCGCTAAAGCTGCGATAATGGGCTTGATAATATGCCCTTGAGAATTCCAATAGAAGTCCATGTTGACTCCAGAATGGGCTTCTATGGGAATTCTCAAGGGCATATTATCAAGCCCATTATCGCCGCTTTAGATAATTTTAACGCCGTGCTTGATAATATGCCCCCAAGTCTGTATTTACAATGAGAAACTTGTATACCATTTGCTGACATGTGTGGCCCTTTGCCGGTGACCTGTAGGCGAGGGAGGAAGGTAGCGGGATACTGTTTTGACAGCAGCAGCCGAGGCCGAGCTAGGGAGGCCTGCGCTCACACACACACACACTGTCCCCTCTTCCCAGCCAATAGTTTTTAAGTGGCTCTTGGAGTCCCTCCTCGCCCCCTACCCCAACTGCTCAATAAGCAAGGAGAGCCCACTATGAAACCAGCATCCCAGCTCCTAAAAACATAAGAAACAAAACAGAGGATGTGGCATAACACCCAGAGCTGCCGACTTATGGAACTACGGAATCGGGTTCGAGTTTTGGCGTCGGTTTAACAGCCTGTGATTCTGGGCAATCCTGTGCCCACCAAAAATGAATGTGTCTTGTGTAATGTAACTGGTGCTCATGTAAAGCTCCTTCGGGTCGAGTTTGTGCTATATAAAACTGCAAAAAACTAAATCTACGCACCAATCTTTTTGCAGATCCTCTCTTTGCCTTCATGTTCATTTCACGACATACAATACCACTCCACATAATTCCACTACATAAAACACAATCCCACTCCACATAATTCCACTACACTTATTACTACATAATTACTAGCCCCATAATTCCAATGCACACCTTGCCACATAATTCCGCTACACATAACTCTACACAACACAACAAGCAATTCTACTCCAGCCCACAAATTTCCACAACACACCACATACATCCACTCATAATACACAGCTAAATGACATTAACATTGGGGGACGCGCTTGGAAGAGAACTATCCTGCCGTGAGGGGAACGGCTGAGCCCTTGATGCTAGTGCCCTGACATTCTGCCTGAAAACCGCGAGTGGAGCGGCGGTGAATTGGCCAGAAACTACGACTCCCAGAGTCCACAGCAACAACCACGCCCACACAGCTAATTGAGGCGGGACACTCGTTAAAAGGCCGGTGCGCCTCCCGCAGCGCGGGACGCGCTTGGAAGAGAACTATCCTGCCGTGAGGGGAACGGCTGAGCCCTTGATGCTAGTGCCCTGACATTCTGCCTGAAAACCGCGAGTGGAGCGGCGGTGAATTGGCCAGAAACTACGACTCCCAGAGTCCACAGCAACAACCACGCCCACACAGCTAATTGAGGCGGGACACTCGTTAAAAGGCCGGTGCGCCTCCCGCAGCGCGGGACGCGCGCGGGCAGCGCCCGGGCGAAGCCCGGGCCAAGGGCGGGCCCGTCCTTGCCCGTCAAAGGCCGGAGAAGGCTGGGCTGGGCATATCCTCTAACGTGTATTGCTGGACAGTGATTTGTAAGTACGTATGTGCTAAAAGATCGGGGCAAACGTGTGTTTGAGCCTGAATGCCCGGGGTCCCAAATCTGAAGTAGTTATTTAAAGTTTACCAAGTAGGTCAAAAGTACGGGGGAGCCACCCCTTAAGGGGGGACACCACCGTAAAGTTTTAGTATTTTAAGTATTATCGGACCCTTGCTTTAGATTGGAGGCCCTTGGTTTATATATTATACACGATGAACACTAGGCCTAGCTCGAATAGGAAATCATCGGTGGGAGGATCTGTTAGGGGTACCCTAGACCAATTTATTACTAGGGCAGCCTCACTGTTAGAGCGCGAAATAGTGCACACTGAAAGACGCATCTCAACCGAATTACAGAGGAAACGCTCCTCGTTGGGGGCCATTCAATTTGTAACTACACCATCACACAACACTTGTTGCATTACACACCCTGAACAAACAGGGGATACAAATGTTATCTCACAGCCTCGTATACAGATAGATACTCAAATAAGCTTGAATGATACTGTCACTATAGATAATGGCACAGGGAGAGAATCTGAACACCACACAGAGGGCCAGACTCAGGCAAATAAGACTCCCATAAAGACAAATAGGACAAGTAAAAAAAAAGACTCACTGCCCAGTAGCGTAAAGCAAAAAAGGACTCGCGGCACTAATAACAAAAAAGGTGGGGTTAAAACATCAAACAATTCCACTAGCGTCATAAGCCCAATTGACCATGGTCAGCCTAAAATTAACACAGATAGTCTGGCAGCACACCCCTATCAAGAACTATTTAGTGACATAGAAAAATTAATTACATCTTTGTTGTTACCCCTTGCAGAAAGGGTAAAGAGGATGACAGAACAGCTAGTGTTAATAGAAGAAAATAGTTCGGCTAATGCCAAAGCACTGGGAGAAATAGCTGTGAGAATGTGCACGCTGAATCCTCTAGGTCCAGTATCTGAGCCAGCGGCCAATTCAGTTAATCACACAAGCAGTGTAAAGTCAACCCCTATACCTAGGGAGACTAGCCCGGCCACACAGAAGATGATCCCGGATTTAAGAAAGGATATAGACAGTGGGCTCGTAAGCAAGAAGAATACTGAGTGTGATAAGATGAGTGGGCGAGAACGCATAGACAGAAATCATGAGGGATCACCCCAGCATATAGATCTTCCACCAGAAGCTGAACCCTCCGTCATTGTACTCACAAAGGTACCCGAGCTAGCACATGGAAATTATGAAGGCCACCAGACCCTTAAAAACAAGGTAATGCACTGGCTCAGAGTGAACAGGCCACTACCCACAAATTTAGACGGGGAAATTCTTCACGTCAGAAGGTTAGGATGGGTGGGACGACGCCCCAAAAATGAAAAGGGAGATGCAGTCATTGTTAACTTTAGGGATTATAGAGTGGTAAACCATATTAGAGACTGGTACCCGGGGGGCCGGGGGGGAGGTATAGCCACACATGATCTGAGTTATTTTTACCCTAAGACCCTGGTAGACAGAGATGAGTGTTTAACACGCCCAAACTCTCAGCCAACGACAAGTTTAACGTTTAATGTCCCAACCTCAAATCAGTTCGCGACACTCTCTGATCTGGAGGAGGTTGATTGACTAACCATTCCCATGATCACCAATATAACTACTAATGAGAAATTGCTAACTGATGATTTGGGATTAGTCTCCTGGAACATAGCGGGCCTCGCCTCAAAATTTGATAACCCTGAGTGGAGGGAATATATAGCAAGGTTTCAAGTGATATGTCTCCAGGAAACTTGGGCGGTGGATTATAATTCTTTCCAGTTAGAAGGGTATGGGTGTTTTTTTGTGCCGGCACAAAAATCAGTTATGGGTAGAGCTAGTGGTGGATTGGTCACCTATGTGGACTTGAGATTGGAAGGTGTGTGGACCAATCTGAATTGGAATTCCCATCATATCCAGGGCCTAAGCCTTAAAATATATAAAATGTGCATTATTTTAGTTAACTTTTATAATGCAATTACCCATAGTAAAGAAGGCTCAATATTATGTGACCTAAATAGCCATTTAATCAGTGCAATGGAGCAGGGTAATTCCACAGCGGCCCCTTGTATTATTCTAGTGGGCGACTTAAATTGTCACCTGTGCCCAAATGTAAAATTCCGTAGGGGCACGTGGTCTGGGTGTACCATAACAAAAGGTCTGCACCTTGAACATACCAAGGAAGGGAAGGAGTTAGAAAAAATCGTGAAAACCCACTCACTAAAATACACGCTTGACTTGGTATCAGTGGAAGAAGGAAATGGTGCCCCAATAACTTTTAAAGGAAGAGGATGTAGCTCAACGATAGACTTTATATTAGTTTCAAAAATATTCTGGCAGTGGATAAAAGAGAGGACCACGGACTGGAGTATATTTAGTGACCACAACCCATTAACGCTTGTGATTAAAAATCAGTCAGCCCCTAAAGATAGAAGAGGCCTACAGAAAGGCACTCTTGAGAAAGTAACAGATCAGGGGAGACGATTAAGATGGTCCTGTATTGATGGAACTGCCTTTTATGAAACCCTTATCTCGAATGGGAGAAAAGAGTTCGAAACATGTAATGACCCCCTATCTGGAGGTTTGGATGTGATAAATGCATTTGAGTCACTGGCCAATCACATAAACAGACTATTAAAATCCACTCGTTCAGTGAAACACAATAATGTGCCTAGATGGTTCAATAAAGAGTGTTCACGAGCACAGAAGGATTTAAAAAGAAGTCTGAAACAGAGACCAAGAGATAAAATGCAAATTGCCAAATGTAGGGCCGCTTATAAAAAGGCTGTAAAATGTAGAAGACTTGCCTTACCGTCACACACATGGGAAACTTTAAGGGAAGCCGCGGAAAAACGAGATCAGGGTACTTTCTGGAAAATTATAAATAATCCCTGTTTCCAGGATGTCGCAGCGCCAGTAATTGGTACAACCATCCTCCCCGAGCAGTGGTCAACTCATTTCAAAAGTCTGTATAATTTCTCATCCGCAAACTCTCTCGTGGAAGAGGACTTGTGCCCATGGAGGGCAGAGATCGAATTTACTATTGGTGAAGTTAAAATTGGAATTCTGGGGCTTACAAAAAATAAGGCACCTGGCCCAGACGGTATACCACCTGATTTGTTTTTATATAAGGTAGAATTTTGGGCACCAATTCTGACTAGTGTAATTAATGAGGCCATCAAAGTGGGTATGCCACGCTCTTGGTCCACAGCAATAATAGTACCCATTTTTAAAAAAGGTAAAAAAGACGACCCACAGTGCTATCGCCCTATATCGTTGATTGACGTGACAGCAAAAGTTTTAGGTAGAATGATTCTAAACCGCCTATTGGACTGGGCCGAGGAACACCATATAATTTCTGACTTCCAATATGGTTTCAGGACAGGCAGATCAACTACGGATCAATGCCTGAACCTCTACTTACTGGTGGCAAAATATACGATAGCCAGTGAACAATCGATATACCTGGGGTTCATGGATCTTTCGGCGGCATTCGATCGCGTAAATAGAGAAAAGTTATGGGCACTTATGACAAGATTGGGAATTGACCCAGAACTTATAAATATCCTGAGAGCATTACATTGGAAAACCTCTGCAAAGGTACGGTATAACATGGCCGGGGATACAACAGGACCTTTTCGTTGTACAAGTGGAGTAAGACAGGGCTGTATATTGGCCCCATTCTTATTTTCCTTGTACATTAACGAACTAGAAAAATCATTGTGCACTTTGAATGCAGACACTCCAATGGTAGGTCACCGCCCGGTTCCAGTGTTATTGTACGCAGATGATGCGGTTCTTTTGGCACGTACGCCGAAAAGTCTGCAGAGTCTAATAGACGGTTTTGTTGATTTTATGAATACCCTAGATTTGTCAGCTAATCTATCAAAGTCCTATGTATTGTTAGCGGGAGCTAAACCATGCAGAAAATTCACTTACCACATAGGGTCACATAACTTAGAAGAAGTGAAAACTTTCTCTTATCTGGGTCTTTTATTTGACGGGCTTTTAAATTTTAGATTTTTAACTGAAGAACGGAGCATAAAATTGATTTCTTCAACAGGAGCAATTATGAGCCATGGAAGGAGGCTGGGTCGCTGGTCACCTGAGCAGGTCATGCACCTCTATGGCTCCGTCTGTTGTGCTAAAATAATGTATGGAGCAGAAGTATGGGGATTTGCTGGAACTAAACAAATACAGGTTGAGGAAAATAAATTCTTTCGCAAGATCCTTAAAATTCCTCAGAGCTCGTCGGCTTTTATCACCCATGCCGAATTAGGGAGACCATATATTGAGGATTTAATCCAGACTAGACCTGCCATGGCTTGGATTAGGACATGGTCCAATACGGACGCAGAATTAGGACGGCAAATTATAGCAGACTGCCTGACCAGGGATAAAGGGATGTGCATACCATGGTTGAGATATGTAAAAACATCATTCGAAGGTATAGGTTGCACAGACCTTTTTACTAATCCATCCACCATAATACCCCAAGACAAGAATAGGATTAAAGATTTGCTCCTGGAAAAAGCTGGAGAGCAAAGAATTAACACTGAGGGTAGAAAGCCTCTAGCTAGTACCTACTGTAGGACTAAGACAGTAGTTGCCATGGAACCATATCTTGGTTTAATATATAATGGACAGAACAGGTTCTTGTTCACTCGTTTTAGGCTCAACCTTATTCATCATATTTTAGCGGACCCATCGGGATATACCACTACAGTTGAGCAGAAAGGTGCCTGCGGCTGCGATAATAAATCTCCGCAGGACACCCTTCATTTTGTTTTGTTATGCCCTTTTTACTCTTTTCCCAGACGTTGTTATCTAATAAGACTTTTAAAAAATGGCAAATTTAGACAAGCCAAGGTTGCCCTGCTGTACTTACAAAGGGCCGAAGACCCATTGACCTTGGCTAGTATTACAAGTTTCTTACAAGCTGCACTCAAATTAAGAAATACCAGGGGACATCCAGGGTCAAATTAGGGCCAAGTCAAGAAATGCTGTTTTGAAATAGAAACCATTTTAACTGTATTTAGAAATTATTGCCTTTCATGTCGCCAATGGTTTTTACTAATTCATATTCTAGCCCTAGCACTTGCACTTTAGAAATTGTAGTCTATTCTTCTTCTATGTATTAACAATGGAAAATGTGTGATGGAAAGTAGCAGTCCATGTGTATATGAATAGTGCCTCGTGGCCTCTTTATCACAAACTGAGTTTTTTATCTTGGTGAAGATATTTTAAATGTACCTTTTAAAATGTTAAGTTGAATAAGTGATGAATGTACTGTATCATATTTTTTATCAATCAATGTTGCTTTTATGGTGACTTGTATTGCACCGAATAAAGCTGATTTTGAATTTGAATTTTGACATTAACATTGATAACACCTATAGCTCTTGGATTGCCAAAACCTTTTGGCTTTGCCAATGCTTGTTGTTGTTTTTTATACCTGGTCACCCTATTTATAGCACAAAAGACTCGGTTCTGATGACGTGTTTCTGGATCCCCAGTTTCAATCGAAATTCACCAGGGAAAATCCCACATAGCGTCAGGAAAGGGATAGCCGGAAGACTTAAGTAATGCACATCCTAACAGCCAAGGACACAGGGCCCCTACTGCCCACCCAACCTTATCACCCCCTCTCCTTCCCTCCCACCCCCCTCCATTGATTTTCAGGAATATCTGATGGGATAGTGCTGGCATTCTTCTGGAATAGGCTTCAGAGAAAATTCTGCAGCAAAATATGTTTTCCTACAAGTAACCCCCCCACAGCTGTGTGAGCAGCATACGGGCCCTCCCGCGGTTCCTTCTTTCCCATCATTTATGTACACCATGACCTTTTGTAGTGTTTGAACAGCTGCAGTTTATTCACATCATAAGTTGGTAGAAAGTTGTCATGATGGCAATGGTCATCAACTTGCTCATTTCTGGCTTAGCTTGGGCTATAAAGTAAGGCATTTTCTTAACAGGTTATACAGTGTACATCCTATACTTTATTGCATATTAATAACCATAACTTGCCTAACCTTGCAATGCATCATCTTTGCAGTCATTATGTCTCTTCCAGTTTGTCATAAATCACTTTCCAACTGTTGTGACAGCTCTACTGCTGTCACTTACTTGGGACAGCGAGTTGCGGCTTCCATGCTTCAACTTTCTACAGAATGTCTGTTGTTTATGGCCATGTGTCCATACTGGGTCACAAATTCTGTGTCCGTCCAGTGCTGACCATTTCTTACCCTTTTGTCTGCTATCAAGTTTCCTGCTGTGAGGCCTCCCAAGGACCTTCTCCGGGCACTTGTCTCAAGAGTCCCTGCCGGGAGGCATCCCAAGGACCTTATACGGGCAATTGCACTTGTCTCAAAAGACCCTGTCATAAGGCACTGCAAGGACCTTGTTTGGGCAATTGCCCTTTTAAGTCCTTATGTGAAGATATTTATTGTTAAACCTCGTGCCTTCCTGCAATGCTGGAGGTGGTTTAATGACCACCGACCGCTCCCCCCAAGACTACGAGAAAACCAGCAGTTCTAGAATTGCTACGATGTTCAGGAAGAACCTGTCGCTCCCTTCTCCGCTTGTTAGATGACCCTTGTCATCTGTGTCATCCCCGTGGACACAGCCTGGTGCTCCCTGACTTCTGTGGTCTACTGCGCCTATATCCAGCTTTGATTCTAAGTTTTTTGTTTTCCCCCACTGCAAAGACCTGATCGGAAGTCTTGATTTTCCTAAATAATGGTAGCAAATCAATGCAATAGCAGTAGCCACTGCTCAACAAATCATCACATCCCAGCAGGATGAGGGCTAGGAGCTGTGCCCAGCCTCACTTACAACTGAACAGTCTGTGTCCTGCCTCCACACAAAGTGCAACATACCCTTGTAGTCAGTCTGGAGCAAGGGCAGGGAACCAGGATGCCTGGAGACTACACAGGGAAACCTCTAGAAGCTTCTCCCCCACATCAAAGGCAAAACTGGGTATAAATACGGAACCTCAGACACCAACTCTTCAGTACACTTCTGGACCAGTGGATACTCTCCCAGGAAAAAGGACTGCTGTGCTTCTACAAGGACTGTCACTCTGCTGGACTGCTGCTCTAAAGGAACTGCTGGCCTTTTGTGCTGACCTTCTGCCTGTTGCCTTTTTGCCTTAGAAAGAAGAACTGGACCCACAACTTCACCTTGAACCCAGGACCCTGGAGTGACTCAAAGGGCTAGTCTGTTGTCCTCCTGATCTGAGCCTCAAGGACATAAAAGGCTCCACAACCAGCTTCTTTACCCAGCTGCAACAAGTTCCTGACCCCCAAGTCGTACCTCTCGGTCCCGAACCCTTGTTGTGGCTCACGGTTCTTAAAGGCAAGCGTTTGCTCTCTTTGCGACAGCGAACAAGCCCACTTACATCGGAACCGTGTTGCTCACACCGAAAATCAGAGCGAGCTGCCGCATTCACATAGCAAGTATTGACCGTCCGTGGCGGACCACCAACACAAAGCTCCAGCCCACCCGCCCGTGATACAAGTCGTGCTCTTTGCACCACACCAACCACTGCCCACCACACTCTCTTGCTCCCTGCGATCCGCTCCAATGTAATCTGGACTAGTGGCACAAAACTTGAGAAGGTAAAACTTCAGCGGGACTAATCTGGGACTATATCTGACCCGTGCACCATCATGGTTTGCCTGAACTTTTGACTTTGACCCAGTCCAGCATGAGCAGATAGCATCAGTTTGCGCTTTATGCTTGTAGGCGCTATTCTAGTTTATTCTTTCAAAATCCATAGCTCCAGTTATCCTGATTGGGTTTTTGTCATTTTGGTCTCATTTTATAAATTACATTTCTCTACATTTTTATACCCTAGTTTGAGATCTTTGTGTGTGGTGTTTTCACTGTCTTACATTTTAAAGTGTTGCACAAATACTTTACACATTGCCCCTAAGTTAAGCCTGACTGCTCTGTGCCAAGCTACCAGAGGGTTAAGCAAAGGTTAATTTCTTAAAGAGGACATGAACGCTTCTATACACTTGGCAGGATCCATGGGTCTCAATGCAAACCTATAAGTAAAGGTGTCCTCCTTGGCATTCTGTTTGGAAGATGTATTTTAGACGACACTACAACTGACTTTCCAAAACTCGAGAAGTACATATTACAAATAAATGAAAAGAGTGTCAGCCAAGAATAGAGACTTGTTGAGCTGCAACAATTGCAGCTGATCATTGACCCGGCACAATTCAAGGGGCATATCAGCAAGGCGAGGCAATAGAATGATCGCCGCTTTTGGGTCCGTTTTCGGCCGAAAAGCAGCGATAATTTTATCGCCTAATTAGCAAGCTCACGCTAACGCGTGAAAACTTGCGTTATCGTAGGAATTCCTAATGCCCAGCTTTGCATCTCTAATGAGATGCAAAGTGGGCGTTCCTGACATGACAGGAGAAATGTTGCTAAGCGACATTTCTCCTATCATCAAGCCCCAAGCTATGAAGCATAGCGGCAAGAAAAGTAGCGATAACCCCTGTTATCGCTACTTTCCTTACGCCTGCTTCAGGACGGACTTAGCCATGATATCCTATGGAAGGTGGATATTAGGGCTAAGTATGTGAGTCCCTATCATCAAGCTAACGCCACATTGTGTGAGATTTTCGCTGGGTTTCCAGCGATAATCTCACGTTAGGCAGTTAGCGTGAGGATTTTTATCACTTTTGAGATAAGCGTTGCTAATAGCACGCTATCTCAGCGATAAAGATCCACGCTAGCCGGCGATAATTATCCTAGCGCTAAGTGCGCTTAGCGATAATTATCGTCGGTTGTTGCTGATATGCCCCAAAGTGTCCCTAACGACTTGTTCACTCATAGAATGATAAGATAGAACGCGTGCGTTCCCGCTGAGATAGAGGCAGAATGACTGTCACCGCAGAAGGATGTGTTATGCTGCCAGCAGTTGCAGCGTGGAAAAGATTTTTGCTAGCAACGTTAATGCTTGCATGACTCTGCATTATGACATTTAGGGACAGAGAGACATTTTTATTTGTCTTCCTTCTATGAAAATCAATTTGCTGCTGTTCCAAAGAGACTATGGCCCCTATTACGTCTCGGTGTGGAAACCGCCCAACCATAGGTTGGCGGTTCTGCACTCTTAATTTGGATGCAACTGCACATGGCATGGTCGCAAACTCCCATTTCTCAATGGGAACTGGTGCTGCGGGGGGAAACCACCCGCAGCACAAGTCCAATTGAGAAATGGGTGTTGTTAAAAATCCCTGCACCGTGTGGTAGGTACCTCACTGTGCCTGCCACACGGGGTAGGGTTTTTCAGGGAGGCACCATAAGTGACCCCAAACCAAAGGCTGCGGAAGCATGGGGGCCCTGCTAGGAGTCCCCAAAGTCATTCTCTGTCTGCCTTTTTTATGGCGGGCGAACTGCCATGAAAGGGCAGGCGGAAAGGGACATTGTAATCCCTACTGCAGTGTCTGAGCAGGCACCGCCCCTATTGCAAGGATTACTGACCCTCCAACGGTTTGACGGCCTGGTTGAACCCATCAAAAAGCGTCAGGCGGTTCCTTCGCTTGTCAATAATGAACATTCTTGATTATAAAATTCGAAGTAAAACTGAGTTCTAGTAATCAAGCCCCATCACTAACACAATGTTTTCAGGCAGAACACTGACAAGCGTATATAAAGATCACCTTTTCACAATCTAATTATGGCTTTTAAAGGCAGGCCTTATGGTAACCTAGGGTACTTTTCGCAGTATACCTCTACCAAACGCAACAGGTGCCTCAGGAGGGTCCCGACTTGCGGCTTGCTGAGGGCTGAAGACGCCGTCGTTAAACACCTGAAGCGAGCTATTGTACGCATTAACAGCGGAAGTAAACAAAGCCGGTTTTTGGTTCCTCGTGAAAACCCACTCGGTTGGACCAGGATGAAGCAATGATTAAACAAGCTAAACATAGCAATCATATGATTGAGTGAGATCACCATGAAGCATGGTAACACAGACAACGCAACATTAGCAAAATACGTATAAGCATATTTTAATATTTTTGGGAACTGATGGACCAAACTGACACGTTACGTCTGTACATTCTGTTTATGTCTCCGTCACTCTTACTTTATGCTACACGTTCACCCCGAGACACAAAGAGACGTGCCACGGACACCTCATCTGCATAAGGCAAGGGGTGTTTTGCCCTGAAAACAGGCCTCTCTTTAGCTCCGTGGACCGCAGGCTGCTCTATAAGCAATAGGTCAAGTCCAGGCTCTGCTGGCTATTATTGGCTTTTTTGCTCATCAATAATCAGCATAAACACAGGGGCTTATTTACATTCCCATTGTGCCATCAGTGCGTCACTGTTTTTGATGCACCGGCGGCGCAGTGTGCCTGCCTATATTTACAAGGCCATGTAAAGCCACCTTGTGTGGCTTTTAAAGGCCTTGTAAATATGGCCCTCTTTCACACATTACTCTGCATGAAAGGGGCGTTGCATGGGTATTGCTGAGGGTGTTCCCACGCAACATCCATGGAACCTGATGCATTCCCAGATTTACAAAGGTTTTGTAAACCTGGGAGTGCGTCAGACACCTATGCCTCCCAGGGGATGCATAAGGGAGGTGCAACGAGGAAAAATACCTTTAGTGCAGGAGGGTGTCCCTTCCTCCACAAAAACAATCACCCCTACAACGCAGACACCCTTGCACCAAAGCACAATGGTGCCCATGTTGGCGCATGGCACCCATTGGGCGCCAGCGCAGGGAAAAGGGACAGGAATGTGCATTGCGCAACAGGAAGACTTCCTGCACTGACGCGTGTCCAAATATTGTACATGAGGCCCATAGTTTTCCATGAAGATTCAGAGGCTTTTTTCTCAGAGGATAAATCGCCATCAAACCAGGGGACATGCTACAGTCATCTTGAAAGAAGTTGCCCTCTGTCGGATTTCATGATTGCTGTGGGTCAATGAGCCTTCTTGTAAAGTGCTAGCCACCTGCTTGTGTCGGTGAATAGTAGAAAGATGTGTGGAAATTTAGTTTGTATCTGAACAGTATCTGCACCATCTTGCCTCTTCCCCAGCACCGCACGCAAAAAACGTACAGCAGCCATTTTAGGCACCATGGCCTCTCTCCCTGCTCATTATCGATCGCCAGCGCGTCCCTCTGGCGCTGCGAACATCCCCCCACGCGCTAACCACCCCCGCTCTCTCATACATGGGTCATAAACCCTCTCCTTCTGCGCGACCCTGCCATGGAACCACATCCCGCGCTATACCAACACCTCCTTTCATCCCATACATGGTCATACATCCTTTTGATAACCCCCCTTCCTCTACGCCCGATTGTCCGGGCCGATCCCAGGCCATCACCTAGCCCTGCGGATGCAGTTTATTGCCCCTACTGTAAGGGAAACACCTCACTTCAAAGGGATTACAGTTGATCAAGGCTCCCACCCCCTGAGACCCGACCGGTTGCACACACCCCCGGGAATTGGCGGAATGTCCAGCTGTGTGATAGCCATCTCCTACCGCGGGTGGGGACCTCTACTGTAACTATGTGTGGGAGCGGCCCCGAGCCGGGGGCTCCGAGGATGTCCTTTCATGTATCAAAGCAATCTCAAGAATGTGCCATGTATGATAAACCTGCAATAAAGTCATAAACGTGTGTATAAGAGACCAGGTCTCAGAGATGCAGTTAGAGCACCTCGTGACGATACCTTGCTGTCTGATCTGATGTGTTCTGCTCCGACGGAATAAAACTTTGTTTCCTGCCTTCCAGTCTCCGGCGCCTGCCTCTTTCATTGGTAAATTATCGAATGGTATGAGAGGCGATTACCGCCGGGCAATACTTGAAAGGTTATCGACTGAAACTGCCGCTACCATTTAACAATTGGCGTCCCAAGCGTGGGGCCCATCAGCGACACGTGGATCCAGTGGGAGAGGTCCCGACGACAGAGTGAACGACTGCAACGATCGGAAAGAGCTCCTGCCCGATAGACCCTCGTCTGGCAGCCGATCATCCGAACTTCACTGGTTCCGAACCGACCTCTCTCTCGAGTGATCTACGGTCCTGACTGGGAACCATCAGGAGTGCCGCGGCAAATACGGAGAGTAGAGGACGATCGGGCGCTGGAGGCGGAAGACGAGAAACTGTCCATGCGGTCCGGGTAAGGTCGTGAAACACGACAAATTGCGAAACGATTGATTGATTGATTGAAAATACTAGTATTGCTTATTGATTGTTCTCTTTGAGATATTCGCTGTCTACAAACGGGGAGGAGTAGAAATACTCTCTCTCTCGTCCTTTGCAGATAGTGAAGGGTAGGTAACGCAGACTTTTGTCCCCATTGTAACCCGTCGTGCCTATTTTTATCTCCCCACTGATTGATTGTCCGAATATTTATTGTTTTGAAGAATAGTGCTCTTTGAGATATTCTCTGTTTGCAAATAACGTAGAATAGAAATATTCTGTCTAATCTTTGCAAATAGTGAAGGGTAGGTAACGCAGACTTTTGTCCCCATTGTAACCCGTCGTGCCTATCTCTTTCTCACCATTGATTGATTGATTGTCCGAACACTAGTTGTTCGATATTGGTTCTTTGGAGGTATTCTCTGCTTGCAAATAACGTGGAATAGAGATATTCCGTCTAGTCTTTGCAAGCAGTGAAAAGATAGGTAGTGCAGACTTTTGTCCCCATTATAACCCGTCATGCCTATCTTCTCCCCACTGATTGGTAGTTGGTTCTGCCCGGACCGCTTATTAGAGGTGAACCATCCGGCTCCACTGGAAGGCACCCCTAATAAGGACATGTTCACTAAATACGGACTAGTCGCTGTAGCTTATAGCAAGCTATGGCATAAATATACAAAGAAGGACCCCGAGAGTCAGTGGCCACTGATGGGATCCTTTGATGATCATAAAATAGAAACGCTAGAAATAGCTCTACGTAATAATAAAACAACGCCTACTATGCTTGACAGTATCGGCATGTGGCGCAGAGAAGCAATGCAACGGAAAAAGAGGGAAGAAGTAAAAGCAGAATAGGAATTACGAAAGGCAGCTCACCTTGCCGCTAGAAAGTTAGAGGAAGAGATAAAGGAGAGAAAAGAAGCTAAACTGAAACAAGAGTCTGAAACATCAGGCCAGTGCCCTGTTAGGACCTCCTCTACGCTCTACCCTGAGTTGCCTTCCAAGCAACGAGCGAATGACGAATTGCTATTAGGTCCCCCGATCATCTACATGCCCCCTCCATACGCTCCCTCCCAACCTGTAGTACAGCACCCGCAACCCCCAAACGCAAGTGAAAGCAGTACCGGGGCCTCGGCCCTCACGGCCTCCGCGCCGGCCGAGCCTCTTGTACTGAACACAACGTTAGCAATAACGTTAGATGACCCTGAGATAAGAAAGAAAGATTCCGCCAGAATGAATCGACTAACAAAGGATGAGCAAGCTGGAATCGATAAAGTAGTAAGGACACTAGTAGAACGAAAAGAAAGTGAGGACTATGTAACAGACATGTATAACTCGTATGCCGACAACCACAGACGACACTTTGTCGTACGACTTTGTTACCACACCCTAAATGCCTATGAGGATAGGTACCAAGATAGAAGTCCCGAAGGCTTAGCGACCTTGTATAGGAAGGTAGACATTGGGGAGGAAGGAGAGGACGATGTGACAAACCTCTTCACTCGTACACTCAAAGTCTTCTGGCATCTTAAAGAACACAGACAGGCAACCAAAGCAGAGACCCCCATAGCGACTGAACCCCAGGCAGGAAAAGCTGATGCCATGATGCCCATCAAAGAAGCCGCCCCCTACTGGGTCCCCCCACGAGGTCTGGGAACACACGACGACATCAACCACCAAGATGCGAAGGGAAGGGTTGTATATAACTGGGTCTACCAACCATGGGACCTACAAGACATCCTGACCTTTAGAAAAACCCTACCCGACTTAAGAAAGAACCCGACGGCCTTCTACACCGAACTAGGTATGGCCTTAGGTTCAACCATAATGACCTTAGCGGATATCGATTTGTTCTTCGGGTTATGTCTACCGGCTGATGTGTGGAAGCAAATCTGGAAAGTCGACCACGCTGAGCCGTTCGGATATACCTGGGTACAACTCGATACCATAGATAGGCAGCGAGAACCCGGACAAAAACCCCTAAAGGCCATATTGGAACTCCCAGACAAGATTGTACAGAAATTGAAGACTCTAATCCCAGAAAGAAAGGTAGACTGGTCAATAGTGACGGCTTGTCGCCAGAAACCCCAGGAGGATGTGTCTGAATACTTCTCCCGATTCGAGACAGTGTTTTCCGATTATAGTGGCCAGGACATGACCACTGCAACCGGACATCACCTCTTTGTCCAGAATTATGTGAAGGGTCTGTCACAAGAAGTCTCCCAGAAGCTACAGACCAGCGAGAGCAGTTGGGCAGCCTCCAAACCCGCAGCTATCCTCCAGATGGCCCAATACTACGAACATCAAAAGAATGAGAACGATAGGGCGTCCGAGAGAAAGAAAAAGGAACTGAAGGAGAGGGTAATGATAGCACAGTTGCAAGGGGTGACCATAGGAAGGGAGCCCCCTAAAGGAAATTACCAACCAACCGTCCCTAGAAAGCTACCCCCTAGAGACCATACACCTGCACCCTACACTGGACGAAGAGACTTAGACGGGAACCAATGTGCGTTCTGTAGAGGGTTCGGACACTGGAAATCCCAGTGCCCGGTCCTTATGGAAATGAACAAAAATAGAGACCCCAGAGACATAGCATATGACCCCAGAAGTAGAGGACAGGGGCGAGGGTACACGAACGACGCCACCAACGACAGGCCAGGCAGACCAAACACCTTTGATCGCCCCCGACAGAACCAGTGCCAGCAGTCCGACTGCGAAAACACCCATGACTTTGCATAGGACCGCCAGGGGCAAGGGAGGGATCCAGTCGAACTCCGTGTTGACCAGCAAGGTCCTTACGTCACTGCTAAGGTCTTGGGCACAAAGTCTCCATTTCTGGTAGATACTGGGGCGACACGTAGTGCGTTATCTAAACGACTGATTCCTAGGGCACCCTTGTCTGGCTCACACGTAACCTCAATAGGCTTTGATGGAACGCCCTCCACTAACCCCTTGTCAGCACCAATCTCCTTTGACTTAGAAGAT
Organism: Triturus cristatus; assembly: GCF_964204655.1. Taxonomy (NCBI): domain Eukaryota; kingdom Metazoa; phylum Chordata; class Amphibia; order Caudata; family Salamandridae; genus Triturus; species Triturus cristatus. Next base: position 1,808,966,726 of record NC_140589.1, read on the forward strand.
AACACCACTGACACGACATTCCTGCTCTCCTCCAACACCCCCGATGCTATTATGGGACTTGATTTGCTAAAACATTTCCGAGCTACCATCAGATGTTCCCCAGACGGAGTCCGAGTCATCCTGCACGATAACCCGGATCTGTTCAGGTCTTGCCCCACACGACGTATGTTCTCCATAACCAATGCTGACTTGTCCCTACTCGACACGTTACCCTCACACCTGTGGGCAAAAACCGACTCAGACGTAGGACGCATGGTGATCGACCCCGTACACATAACTGTCCGACCGGACGCGGTGCTCCCAAAACTTCCACAGTATCGGATATCGCCCGAAGGCGAGAAGGCATTGGTGGAAATCATCCAGTCCCTAGTCGATGCAGGAGTGGTAGAAGAAGTAGTCAGTAATGTTTGCAACAGCCCTATCCTACCCATTGTAAAGAAGCAAGGCGAGGGAGATGAGAAGGCATACCGCTTCATTGTTGACTTACGAGAGGTTAACAAAGTAGTCATACCTCAGTACCCCGTGGTCTCGGACATCACCACCATCCTCACCCTGATTCCGTCCACTGCCACCACCTTTACCGTTATTGATCTCAAGAACGCATTCTTTTCCATCCCCATCCACCCAGACAGCCTCCACCTGTTCGGCTTCACCTTAAAAGCCCGTTCATACAGATTCTGTAGGGCACCCCAAGGCTACACTGAGAGCCCCAGCATTTATAGCCAAGCCCTCAAGAGACAACTAGATGCAGTCCAGCTACCAGATGGAGTGGTGTTAATACAGTACGTCGATGACATTCTTTTGGCGGCCGACACTACTCCACTTGCAGTCACAGCCACCATTCACCTCCTCCACTTCCTCGCGGAGAACGGCCACAAGGTCTCCAGGAAGAAGTTACAATTCTGCCAACCCCAAGTGACATACCTAGGCCACCTCCTATCCAAAGACGGGAGGAAACTTACCCCTGACCGAATTCAGACCATCCTAGAAACCCCTGTCCCCAAAACCCAGAAGCAAGTGCGGTCCCTGGTCGGCCTCACCTCCTTCTGTCAACAGTGGTTGCCAAACTTCAGCCTTATTGTAAAACCTCTGCTTTCCCTGCTAGCTAAAGACGCCCCCTTCCCCCTCCCCTGGACACCCGAATGCCAGTCCTCCTTCAAAGAATTGCGAAATGCCCTTTGTTCGGCACCAGTCCTAGGAACCCCAGACTACACTAAACCTTTCTCCCTCTACACCCACGAAAGGGGGGGATGCGCGTTGTCTGTCCTAACCCAGTCCATAGGTCCTAAACAACGCCCTTGTGCCTACTTCTCTGCCACTCTCGACCCCGTAGCCCGAGCTTTGCCCGCCTGCCTTCGAGCAGTAGCCGCCGCTGCTGTCTCTATCCGGCAAAGTGAGGGGATCGTGCTCTCGAACCCCCTCACTGTGTTAGTACCTCATGCGGTTGACACCCTCCTGAACCAGACCAAGACTCAACACCTGACTAGCGCACGACTGACTGGTTATGAACTGACTCTACTTGCACCCCACATCACGCTGAAACGATGCACCACTCTGAACCCGGCCACTCTGCTACCTCTCCCTGACACTGACCCCAATGCGTCCCCTATACATGACTGCGTGACCCCACCGACGAACAGACTAAGAGTAGGGTTGACCTCCGAGATACTGCCTTCCCGGACCCTGACGGAGAACTATAGGTAGATGGCTCATGCATCAAGCTCCCCGATGGCACCACCTCAGCTGCCTATGCAGTCACCACAGCCCGAACAGTTGTTGAGACAGCCCGCATCACACAGCGATCCGCACAGGCGGCTGAACTGATTGCTCTCACACGAGCATGCATCCTAGCAGCAGGGACGACCACAAACATTTACACCGACAGCCAGTACGCCTTCGGGGTGGTTCACCACTTTGGGCTCCTATGGAAGGAGAGGGGATTCCTGACTTCCCATGGCACACCCATCCTACATGGAGATCTAGTCTCCGCTCTGACCGAAGCAGTCCTCCTCCCCACACGGCTAGCTGTGATCAAATGCCAGGCACACAAAAAGGTGACGGACATTATAGGACAGGGAAACGCTCTGGCTGACGTCACTGCCCGAACCACAGCCGAGAATAGGTCAACAACACGCATGTACGTGACCAGGTCACAAACTGAAAAATGGAAGGATGCTAGGGAAACCATTAGAGACATACAATTGGCCAGCTCACCACACGAATTGGCTGAATGGGCACGGGTGGGATTGAAAGACGATGAAGGCTGCTGGCGAACTAAAGACACGAACAAATGGTTGCTACCTGACTCATACCTGATTCCCATGCTGACCATGACACAATCCCCCGCACACATAGGGTCTGCCCCCATGATTGAACTCATCTCCAAAGTCTGGCACAACGACAAAATCCCAGACTCAGCTAAACGCCTAGTCCAACAATGTCTGATATGCCTCCAACACAACCCTGGTAAAGGAACTGCTGTACCCCGGGGGGGGGTTTGGGGTTCCTAGTCACCCCTTTGAGGTCCTACAGATGGACTACATTCAGTTAGAAAGGTGCCAAACCCTGAAGTACGTGCTTGTCGTTGTGTGCGCCTTCAGCAAATGGGTGGAAGCCTACCCAACCCGCGACAACACTGCTATGACTACCGCAAAAGTACTACTGAAAGAATTCTTCCCCCGTTACGGCCTTTGTCGAATTTTGTGGAGCGACAACGGCCCCCACTTTGTAGCCGAAGTTATCCAACTCATCTTAAAGGGGTTGGGTGTAAAACAAAAGTTCCATGCGGTCTTCCACCCCCAATCTGCAGGCTTGGTTGAGCGACATAATGCCACATTGAAACTCAAACTAGCCAAAATAGTTGCCACTACAGGACTGAAATGGCCAGACACCCTCCCACTAGCATTGCTATCAATGCGTTCCACTCCTACCAAACACCACTTAACCCCCTAAGAGGTCGTCTTCGGGCGACCCATTAACCTTTGGACTGCACCAAAACCAGCATCCATTCACGACGTCCCGGACGTCCTCATGTCTGACTATCTGTACAATCTAACTAAAACGTTGTTTGTTATCCATCAGCAGGTGCTGCAAGCCATTCCCGACGCTTCCAGGGGCCCCGGACACGACATCCAACCCGGTGACTTTGTCCTAGTGCGCAACTTCCAGCGCACCAAGAGTCTGGAGCCCCGGTGGACGGGCCCCCTGCAAGTCCTGATCACCACCCGAACAGCTCTTCGAGTGGAGGGGAAACGTAATTGGCTGCATGCACACCACTGCAAGAAGGTATCATCGACCCTGATGACCACCGACAACATCACCACCCAGGAGGAACTTCTGGACAAGGACTGACCATCCCTGAGCTGCTACCCGAATACAGAGACACTTGAATTGACTGAATATCCCGATCCCACTGTGCCATCCAAAGAAGGGTATAACCTACGACGAAAGGAGGGAACTTCGGCTAAGCAGACCACGAACTCAGTTGAAAATCTCAGAGCGGTAGCCTAGTCACCTCAAAGGCTTCCAGGAGAGAAACTAAACAAAGTCTGTGGTTCTGCCCGCTACCGAGTCCCTTGAAGGTGATGGAAGCGCCCGACATGAAGATGATGGAAGCAACCGGACGTCCGAATATCCACTACAAAAACTCAAAGACGGACAAAATGCACAGCTCAAAGACTATAGCACTTTTTGTTACCCTTCTCCTCTGCCTCCTTCTCATGGTCACTTTCTGGATCATGGAAGAAAACGCACCCGCTCATAAGACATTGCTGACCACTGCCCGACCCACCACCATGAACGAACACCATCTGATTTCACTTTCACCCCAACTCCGAGAAAGACGTAAGGAGTTCTGGAATAACTCTTTTGTGCAACTGCTCCATCAACACAATCTTGCCGCCAATGCCACTAACTGCTGGATCTGTGGATTGCTACCACATGCCACTGGACATTCTATCCCTTTCATCCCTTCGCCCTTCTCTGTCCATGGCTCCTGCCTCGCTTGGCTAATCCTCCTGCAAGAAAGTTACAAGGACCATGCCACTTCCGGCAAAACTGTGTCACACTTCTATCATGGGTTCTGGCTGAACCAAACTGGAAAAACCTCTGCCCCCTTTTGTCCCCTGAGATCAAACACCTCTTTCCATATGGACATCCCTGCCAAGGAGCGAGTTGAAATGCAGGTGTTCAACAACCCAGCCAGACCCACCTTCTCTTACCTCCGGAAACGAACGGCCGCCACCCTAACAGTGGCCCTATCCGTTGTCAACATCACAGGTCTGGTGTGCCTCGAAGGCCTAGGAACACAGCCGGTAGGCCACAGTTCCTGTCTCATCACCCGAACATTGGACTCAGATGACCCACCCTCCTTTGTCACCTCCCCAAATATGTACTTCGTCTGTGGTACCAAGGCCTACACCTGGCTTCCGAAAGGTTGGGGAGGCACCTGCTACATCGCTTTTATCCTCCCTCCAACATATGTGGCTCCAGCAAACCATCACCGGCAGAAACGTGCCAAGGACATTGTACAAGCCGACTCCACTGGAGCACAGTTCCTGGATGCAGTAAAGGGACTTGTTCCACTGTGGGGTCCAATGGCAAACAGCCGTGCCATCCGGCACCTAACCCAGGCAGTCGAAACCACAATGAACATTACAGCCGGCATCCTCTCCAACAACACCGCTGAGCTTCAGGCCGTCTGCCTGGTGGCTCTTCAGAACCGCCTCGTTCTAGATGTGGTTCTGGCTGACCGCGGAGGAGCATGCCGCATCATTGGATCCAGTTGTTGTACCTACGTGCCGGATAACTCACCCTCAGTCTACAAAGCAATTGAACACCTCCACAGACTTTCCTCAGAGGTTCATCAGGAACAAGAAGGATGGTCGCTCGGGAGTTGGTTCTGGGACACTATTAAAAGTTGGGGGTGGAGAGTGTTTTCATTTATCATGATACCAATTGTGATACTGTGTGGGTGCTGTCTGGGGATTCAGTGCTTGCCACCTCTATGTTCACTTTTTGCAAACTGCATCTGCCCGAAGACTTTGGACTTTGAAACCGAACGCATGAAAGCTCTGTATGAGATAGAAATACGTAATATTATGGGGATAGATCCGAACTAGCAAGCTGGCGAGATATGTTAAAAGGGAGGACTGTGGAAATTTAGTTCGTATCTGAACAGTATCTGCGCCATCTTGCCTAGGTCCCACTTGCAATAGAGGGGCCTGTGACACCAACTGCACAAGGCTAAAGGAAGGTGGCCCGTCTGCGGATACCATTTGAAGTGGAGCCACCTAAGCACAGCGCCTGCCAGTACAGCGCCTGCCAGTACAGCACCTGCCAGTACAGCGCCTGCCAGTACAGCGCCTGCCAGTACAGCACCTGCCAGTACAGCATCTGCCAGTACAGCATCTGCCAGTACAGCCCTGCCAGTATAACACCTGCCAGTACAGCACCTGCCAGTACAGCATCTGCCAGTACAGCACCTGCCAGTCCAGCACCCATCTGCCCGCACTGCGCTCACCTGCCAGCGCAGCGCCATGGCCAGGCCCCCCCTTCTCTGACTCATCTGCTCCATGCACTTACTCCTGGCCTGCATCCAGATGAGCTTACAACATTTTGTCACGTTAAAGGGCAAGCTGGGGACTGCTTGTCCCGGTCACCTTGTAGGCCGTGCTTGGGACCACATCCCTCTTTCCTTTTTTTTCTTCTGTTTTTAAAATTGATTTTATTACTTAATACACAAATACAGGCATAAAGAAGGCTATAAGACATTGTCTTCCGGGGTGGTGGAAAAGTGAGGTAATAATGCTGAAGGGGACAGTTGTTATACATAAAAGTTTTGTAGTAGCGGTTATAACAGAAACATCCGTATTAAGGAAGAAAAATGTACACATTGGTCCATTTTGGAAGAGGAATCCCACAAATGAAGACGGTTAGATCACGTAGGAAATGGCGTGTCTAAGAAAGAGATAGACAGTAAGGGGCAGGGAGAGGGAGAGCACCGCATAGACACTCAGGGGCGAGCAAATATGTGAGCTGGGACGAAAATTGGGGCATATTATCAAGACAGGCGATAAAATTATCGCAGCTTTAGCAGCAGAAAACTGCCGCTAAAACGGCGATAATGGGCTTGATAATATGCTCTGTGGAATTCCAATTGAAGCCCATGTTGGATGTGAAGGACATCTAACATGGGCTTCAATTGGAATTCCATAGAGCAAATTATCAAGCCCATTATCGCCGTTTTAGTGGCAGTTTTCTGTCGCTAAAGCTGCGATAATTTTATCGCCTGTCTTGATAATATGCCCCGTAGTTAAGTTGGGAGGTAGTTGGGGGAGGGGATCCCGTAAACAGCAGGGAAGAGGCAGATGCGGGGGCGAGTGTACATTCTTGTTGTAACAGAGCAATACTCAGTGTGGGTGCGGTGAGTTAGTCGGTGACATCCTGATGTTTTCCGATGATTGTGCAGGGGGGTTGCGGAATCATGCTGTAGAGTTTGTAGGTATGAGGGGTATATATGCCATATGTCCTTGGGCCATGAGGTAGGAGGTTGAAAAGAGGAGAAGATCTCAGTTTGCACATCGCAGCATGTCATACTGCGAAGCCATGCTTCCTTTGTGGGGCGCTGTCTGGTTCCCCAGTGTATTGCGATCTCCCTTTCGGTCAACAGTAATGCTATCGCTATAAATCTGTGGCGACTGAGGGAGATATGCATAACTATTTCCAAGAGGGCCAGCTTGAGGGAGGGTGCAAGTGACGGGGAGGTCATATCAGACAGCATCTGGAATATTAAAGTTCAATACATAGATATAAATGGACAAGTCCATGTCATTTGTGCGATATCAGCGTTGGGGAGTTGGCATTTGGGGCACTGGGATGATTTAGAGGGGTCATACTTAGCCAGTTCTGCCGGCGCAACATATATTCGATGAATGAATTGACGTGCAAAAGTTTATGTTGTGGTTGGGGGAAACCCTTTTGATTTGTTTGTGACTGCAAGTCCATTCTTTATCGGATAGGGGTTGTCCCAAATCCTCCACCCAGTGGCGTCATGCTCCCCTGTCTTTTACCTGTTTGAGTGCCATGCATGCACTATGCAGCTTAGTAACTAGGTGTGAGCTGTCTTGGTCGGCTATTAAAGTGTCAGAGGTGTGAACTCATTGGGGGGAAGGGAGAAGGGGGAGACTGTCGGGCGAAGAGCATCCAGCAGTCTTGACACAATGAACTTGTCCATGTAGGATATTTCCGTCTGTGTAGCCAAGTCGGCCAGGGTCAAGGAGTGTCCCCCGGGGAACAGATCTCAGATGGTGTGCAATTGTAGCTTATGAAGTGTGCGTTGAACTACTTTCTCAGATGTAGATGGAATTCCTGGGTTCTGGATTAATGGGAGGTTGGGTGAGTATAGGGAGCCCAAGCCTAGTAGTAGGCTTAGTTTGCACCAGGCCCAGCAAGTGGTGGGCAATGGCTGTAGATCGCTAGGGTCTAGTCGTATTCCTAATGGGAATATAGCCCCCAGGGGGTTAGGGTCAGACAGGTCATGCTCGGGTTTGCTGTATGGTATGTGGGCGTCTGGGTGGAACCAGTGGTGCGCAAACTGGGTCTTTGCTACCAGATAGTACAAATGTAGGCCAGGGACTGCAAACTCCCCATATTGGTAGGGGAGTGTAAGAGTGTCCCAGGCTATCCACGGTCTCTGTCCGGCCCAGACCACGTGGATTAGCTGGCTGCGCAGTTGTGATAAAAATGCCTTTGTTAGAGGAATAGGTATGTTAACGAATAGATATAGAAACTGAGGGAGAACATTCATTTTAACAAGGGCGATATGGCAAGCCATAGATAATGGTTGCCGGATCCAGTGTTCTACCTGCAAGGTGAGCGCTTCCATGGCAGGTCCATAATTAAGATGGATAATTTGTTCTTTGTTCCTATGCAGAGTGATTCCTAAATACTTAGTGGTATACGCCGCCCCCCGAAGAGGGAGAGTGCCACCCGCCTGTTTGGTCGAATCTGTGAGCGGGAATAGCTCAGACTTGTCCCAGTTAATGCGCAGGCCCGACATGTCCCCTGAATGACTGATCTCAGCATTAAGGGGTGGTAGTTTCGTGATGGGGACTCTGATAAAAAGTAGGATATAATCTGCATACATAGACAGAAGCAACGGCCCAGGGCGGAATCAGAGGCCAACGTGCATATGTTTCTCCTGTAGATGTCGGATCAAGGGATCCATAGCTAATATAGAGTAGGGGTGATAGAGGGAAACCCTGCTGAGTACCATGCGAGACCGAAAATGAGGCAGAGAAGGATACGTTCACCCGGAGTCTAGCCGTAGGGGACAAGTATAGGAGCACGATCAATGCAATAAATTTAGCAGGCATGCCAAGCTTATGGAGCGTGGCAAAGAGAAAAGGCCATTCTAGGGAGTCAAAGGCCTTTTCAGCGTCTTGGAGGGCCACTGCTGCTGGGGTAGTTGGGGATATCCTATTGATTACTGAAAAAACAGTGCTAAGGTTTAAGGTGGTCGATCTGTGTGGAATGAAACCAGATTGAACCGGAGAGAGAATTTAGTCCAACAGTAGCTATAATCTATTTGCAAGCATCTTAGCGAGTATTTTATTGTTTAAATTTATCAGAGATAAGGGGCAGTATGAACTGCAGGAAGTGGGGCCTTTGCCAGACTTCAGTAAAAAGGAGATTGCTGCCTCTCTCATTGAAGGGGTAGGGCACCATTAGTGAGGGATTCGGCATAGATCTCTAGCAAATGTGGGATAAGAGTTTGTCTATACGTTCTGTAAAAGGCCTCGGAGAGACAATCCAGGCCAGGAGCCTTTGAACCATCAAGGGAGTCTATGGCTTGGACGACTTCTTCCGCGGTAATAGGTTCCCTGAGGAATTGTGCCTGCCCCGTGGTTAGCCAGACCATTGCCACCTCCTCCAAGTAGGCGAGATGGTGTGTAAAATCAGCTGGGAGATTAGTTGTGTATAAGGACCGGTAGTACGTTACTAGCTCTGACAATATGTCTGCATTATCTGTGGCGATGGATTCGTCTGGTCACCCCAGTGATGTTAGTTGCCCAGTCCCCCGAGGGGGTCGAACCAGCTGTGCTAGCGTCCTGCCAGCGCATTCTTCCTCGCCATATCTGCGCGCCGCATGGTATTTTCCTAGTAGTGTGGTCTTCATGTCAGCATGTTCATTAAACTCTAGTATAAGAGCTTTGCGTTTATGAGGGGTTTCAGGTGAGGTGGGTGAGTTGCCTAGTGGTGTCAATTCAGTTTCAAGTCGGGTAAGGCTGTTGTGTATCAAGCGTAAAACCCCAGCTTGCTTGGAGATACAGACACCGTGGATATACGCTTTAGAGTAAAATATTCGAGGATTGGGTCATGCAGCTCGGATTAAAAAAGTGTATCTAATGAGGCTGTGGCTGGGAAGGTCCATTTATGTTTCCACCTGGTGGAGTATGGGATTACCAGATGCAATAGCACGGGTGCGTGGTCCGATAGAGCACGAGGCTGTGTTTCTATATTGCGGATCCATTGGCATCCTTGTGCATTTGCAAACCAGTAGTCTATTCTTGTCCAAGTCGAGTGTGGTGCTGAATGAAATGTGTAGCCCAGCGCTTACACCCATCTTTCTTGATTGGGAACCTTAACTCACTTGTTCACTCACTGACCCTTTCCTTGGCTGTCTGCCGCCCGAGGGTGGGGGGGTGGGGCTGGTTATCCGCCATGCCTCTAGGGCCAGTTGCGCCTCCAGGTTGGCGGTAATTCACCTGCAGTTTTGCAAAATTTACAGAACTTTGCAACTTTCATGAGAGCAAATATTTCAACAACATTTTATACCCTGCTTAGTTCTACTGTTGGTGTCATACCAACCCACAGGTATGCTGCCACTTCCAGTGACAGGATTCATAGGTCGCTCTCGAGCTCTGTGCACTCAGGTGTGTATTTACATCAAGGTGCTGGGGCCCTCCACCACTCCCTTTCCATGAATTACAGCGATGAGCCACACCCTGGCGCCCTCTGAGAAGCAACCCAAAGCCTCTTGTCCACACTTGTTGTAATCTCTTTGTTTACACTTGACGTCAGTAATCAGTACCAACATGCTAGTCTCACAGCCTCTACTTTACTCACAGTTTTTCTTCCAGAGAACATATTAACACAACTACATTCTGCATGCGCTTTCTTCAGTATAAACCATCCCAAACTCGTTTAATCTCATCATTGTTCCTTGTTCCACACTTCAGTATATTTTGCTAGAGACACACCTAATAACTTTGCGCACGAGGACCCAGATGTTCAAAAAAGTCATGGAACACAGCTCAGCAGCCAAAAATGCTGTGCTGCATTGCGTGACTGGGAGGGAGCAGGAGAGAACCACATCTACAGAGATATGGCTTTCTCCTCTCCTCTCCATAGCACTGGTGCAGACTTTAGCTGCCGTGTGCCAGGCATACACCTTCACGCCATAGTGCTAGGGTGTGTGGTGAGTCTACCATAGGATTTATACTGTAAGGGTACCCTTCCAGTACAAAATACGATAGAGCTTATTATGAGAGGCCTGCGTGACTTTTCAACCACGTAAGGTTGTACATGCGTAAGGCAGGGCTCTCATAAAGATTTATGAAGCCAAGCAAACAGATCCTGCGTGGCTTTGACTGGTCTCATAAATCATGAGTAAGACGACGCAGCGCCAAAAACCGTGCCGCCTTACTTTGTGCCTGGGAAGCATTCCATGAGCGTTACAGTGTGTTTTCCCATGTAAAACCCCTGGATTTTGACGCTGCCCCAGATTTGAACCTAAGAAAGTGTCAAATCTGTGCGCCACCTGAGGTGAGGCTTAACGAGGAGAAACATGTTAATTTTTCCTAGTATTTTCCTCTTTCCAATTGTGCTGAATTCTGCAGCTTCGTAGGATTGTTTTTGTGCAGGAAGTGTGGGAAGGTGGCCTGATATATGCTGTTCACTAGTTCTAGTGGGCACCTTGTATCAGTCCAAACAACCCCTTATGGTGATAGGTTAAAGACAACCTTTATTGAAAGCTATCCTGATTGATCAAATGAAAGGACAGCCACACCAGGTATATATTTAAAATATATGTATTTAAGATAAAACACACCCCTCTAGTCTCTTTATGAGACTGGAGTTCGAAGTACTTAATTTACAAGATAGCAATCAGTAGTAATAGCTCAAATACACGTTTGGGCCCTAGGGGCGTACCAAACCATATACCAATAAAGGGGTATAAGAACCACGACTGAACTAGACACAAGGCCTAGAGCCTGTATAATCGCTAGGACCCCAAGGAACCACCCAAGGTAGTGACACAGGGGACCCACGGGGGCCGTGTGCAGTGTGAAAACACAACCGCGGGTTCCCGTTAGCTTCTATGGGCAATGTCACGGTTGGAAATTTAAAGATTAGGGACACTTAGAATCAAGTCAGGACCAAACCCTTTTGGACTTAGGAAGTTCTAGGGCTAGTACCCACGGGAGCATCGGAGTACTCGTGTTACCTCACCCAGGGAAGCCGGGTGCATAGGTGTCTTTTGGTGTCGGGTCCCGTTGTCGATTACAATGGAAGCTGGCGAAGAACTGCTGCTGCCGTGAAGAGGAGAAGTGTCCGAAGAGATCCAAGCCTGGATCTAGGATGGAAGGAACCTGAAAGCAAAGGGGACAGAGTCTGGGTCACTTTCCAGTGACCGAGGGCAGGAAGGACCAATGCCCACAGATGTCGGGTGCTTTAGGTGAGTTGACGGGTGTCTTGACTCTTCAGCCACGAGGTCCAAGAGGCGTTGACGAAGTCCACGAGCTGGATTCGAGCTCTCCCACAAAGTCTGTCGAGTGCTGCGGTGTCGGCGACCAGAATGGACCCAAGAAGCCTTGGCAATGGCAAGTCTCGTGAAAAGAGAAGAAGGACATCAGCGCAGATCCACAAGGTCTGAGGGACTCACCCAGCGAGGGTAAGTCGGGGCACGTCTGGAGCAACCAGGAAAGCCCAAGCAGAAGAGGAGTTGCCTTCGTGGGGACTCACTAGCCAAAGGGCTAGCGATCGCGAAGGAGCCTCGAGCGGTCGCACTGGAACCCGGCCCACATGTCACTCGTGGAGTGGAGGCCGGAGGTCTTCGGTGCAGTTAGTGCTCAAGGCTGGGGCTACTCGGAGCCCAAAGCAGAACTTCAACGATAAACAGACAGTCTATGTACCAGCAATAGTACACGGCGCCCAGGGGTCATGGTTCCTCATCACCCACGATAGCCACGGGCCTCAGCTTTGCTGTGGACTCAGGGTAGCCTTGTGGAAGTCAGGAAATCCCCCTCTGGTGATGCAGAGACTTCGGCGTCCAACGGGAGCTTTGGAATTGCAGACCGGACAGTTGCTTCTTTGGTGCCTGCCAAGCAGGGGAATCACTCCTTGACTCAAAGGGAGAATTCTTCAGTCTTCTAGTCAGGATAGAACGTCGAAGGTCCAGGATATATATTACAGAGTTTCGTCCAGGGTAATCTAAAGTCGCAAGGACTGGGTTCCCATACTTATACTAAGTTTGGGGTTTGGACATACTGTAGGGACCCACCTATGGGAGGGTTTGGAAAGAGGGGTGGTTACACCCATTTCCTCTGTCCAGTTTCACGCCAGAGCAGGGGCTGGAAGCCCCTGAACCGGTTTGAGCTGGACTATGCACAGGGACACCAAATGTGCCCCCAGTGCAGGACTTGAAAGCACTCAGAGAGTGCTTCCACCCAGCCCCAATACACATCAGCCTGTCTGGGAGGTGGTTACACCTCTCTGTGACAGGAAAGCTATTGTCCAGGCCTCCCCTGCCAGAATTTCAGTCAGCAGCAGGAGGCCAGACCCGTGTCTGTGGCTGCAGCATCCATTTTGTGATGCCAGGGCTCTAGAAGGGTGGGATCATATCCTCACATCAAGAACTGTTGTGGGGGTATGATTCCAAGGTGTTTGACACCAAACACGACATGTTTCCGTGCAGCCAGTTCAAAGTTAGCATTAACCGTTTTAGATATAATGCACTTAAGAGTATATGGTTAGGCTGCACTACTGACAATCCCGGAGAAGAGATTCCAAAGGTTGCAGAGGGGCTCAGCTCATGCCTAGGCACCCTCTCACATATAACCAAGCACCCTGCCTTCCGGATTGATAAGGCCTGCCATAGGGGTGACTGATAGGTTTCTATGTGCAGTGATAGGTGAGATATAGTGAACCTATACCTCAGTAAGGGGTGCATACACCACCTTATCCAGGCTGCAGTAGCATACCTGTGATGTCATTTTGGAGGGCTTTCCAGGGGTGGCATAATACATGCTTCAGCCCCTGGTAGGCCTCTGGGATACCTATGCCCTGAGTACATAGTATACCATATACTAGGGACTCACAAGGGTACCCCAGAATCCAATCTGGAGTGTACCTAAAGCACATTCAATCAATGTAGAGAGGAAGCAGCTAGGCTGGGGCCCTTAATAGCAGGGGCCCAGCCAGACTAAAGTCGAAAAACAGTGAAACACCAGCAAAAAGTGGGGGTAACCATGTGAAATAGATCCTACTCTCCTACAGGTGCGCCTTCCTGCACAAAAAGAATCCTGCCTGCAACGGAGGCACCCATCACCATGGTGTAAGGGTTCCTACGTTGGAGCTAGGTTGCCAAAACAGGCCAGCACAGGCAGAAAGGACAGGAATGATCAGTACTGTTTAAATACTGTGCATTCCTTCCCTTTCACTTTGGCATAAGGCAGTGCCGCAGGGTGCCTTGCTGTGCAGTCCTACGCCAAAATGCCAGAAATTAGGCCCTATGTTAAGACACACTTTAAAACATTTCCTACTTTGTATGTGTGCTGCAGAGTGCAGCACGCATGCAAAGTTGAAAGAGAAAGGAGAAGTAAAAACATTTCTCCTTTTAACGCCTCCTTTCAATTGCCGTTAACTTTTGGTGCTAATTTCTGTCTACTATTGTTTGTAGATAGGGTTTTGCGTCAAATGGCATGGGTGGTTGCATGGGAACTAGGCCTGGGCGGTAAATTCCGTTCCGCTTGCTGAATTTGCGGAATTTGGGTAATTTCGCGTTCTACGGAGAATGCAGAATTGCCCAAAATTCCACGGCTTCGCAGAATTTTTTTCTTGTTCGCGCTTTCAAAATGCGCGTTCGCAAGATATTTCCCCCCGAGGAAGCAAACAGCGTTCGCGAACAGGAGAAAAGCATTGCGAATGGGCAGAACAAACAAGTCCGCGTGTTTGCGGAACTCTGCTTGCTCGTGGAGATTTTTTACCGTTTTGCATAGCGCCACTACGCAAATTCCGCCCACCCCTAATGGGAAAGCCCACGTACCAACCGTGTAACGCCCCCTTTGCGTTAAGTAATGCAAAGCAGTGCTTCACCCTGCTTTAAGTTACTTTCAGGGTACTCTCCAGCGCAAAACAAGTTCTGCACTGGAAAGGAAATTAGGAAAAAAACATTTTGTGATGATTAGCGTCACTTTTGTGGCGTTAACCCAGCGCAAAATGTTTGCAAATCTATCCCCAGGTTTCTTCCGCTAATTCTTTTCCATATTCTATTTCCTCTGTCTCCAATATATCTCTGGAGTTACCCTTCTCAACTTCTCCATACACTTGACTTGCAGCACTTACACCTTAGTGATCTCTTGTACATCGTCCTCTGCTCTTAATTTGTGTAAAAAACAAAATAGTTCAGTGGTCCAAAGATTTTCTTTGGGAGCCATAATTAGTGCTGCTGATTTCCAGATGTGCTGAATGCCAAGGCTGCCTTGTCTTGGGACCACCTCATGCTTCGTTATTCTACCACCCTATACTTCCTGTCTCTTTAGCTCATGAATACCGAGGCTGCTAGTCTTTTTTTTTTTTTTTTTAAATCTCTTTTTATTAACAACGAGATATACAGCAATACAGCAATCGTGACACATACATAGCACCTTCCTAGACGTAATACACATTGGGCATTTGAGACAAGAAGCAGTACATCAAGGGCATTTAGGGCAGAGACTCAGCAATCAGCGACACATTAGAGAGGTGATCCCCGGAACAGTTTAGGACCAGGGAGGTCCCTTCACACGGTACCTCGGCAAGGTTTCTCCAAGCATTCAGGTCAATGCACCCACTTCCAGATTGTCTAGTATGGCCTGTCTCTCTCGTCGGAGTTCTATTGTGGGAGAAATACAAATGTCCCCCCGATACTTATTCCATCGTCCCCATTTGTGATCCCATTTTTTGGGGCAGCCTCGAACATTATAGACTGTTTTCTCCGCCACCATCGATAGATCCATATCATTGGCCCATGCGCGCAGCGATGGCACAGTAGCTACCCCCCACTTCTGGGCAATATTTCTTTTAGCTATGGCCCAACCCAACGTCGCCCACTCCTGCTCTGCGGGGTAAGGTCCGTAGCATCCCACACATTTAGGAGGCACAGCTGTGGGGAGGGGGCGACCACCTTCCCGATGGCCCTCGCCATCTGCCGAGTGACTTCTATCCAAAAGTGGTGTACGGGGGGGCAGGCCCACAAGATATGTGTAAATGTGCCTACTTGATGACAATTTCGCAGGCAGAGCTCATTGGTACGCCTACCTAATTTACACAGCAGGGTTGCATCAAAGTACACTCGATGCAGAACTTTGAGCTGAACTAGCCGGAGCCGCATTGGTATCGCCACCTCCCGAGGGGAGGCCAGCGCATCCCTCCATTCTTCGTCAGACAAGTCGCCCACCTCTGTTTCCCACCTGGCCCGTACATTCTGCATTGTGTCAGTGCGATAATTAATTAACTTTTTATATGTTAAGGAGATAGCCCTACGGTCCATAGGATCTAGCAACAATCTGTCTTCCAAAGGCGAGTAATCTGGAAGGGGAGTACCAGCGGGTAGGGCGCGGTCAATAGCATGGCTTATTTGTAGATAGCGAAAGTGCTCAGAGGGTGCAAGTTGGTACTTAAGTTGAAGCTCTGCGAAGGTCGCCTTCTTACCTTTACCCCACACGTCCCCCACCCTAGAGATGCCAATAAGATCCCAAGTATCGAATCCTACGCAGGAGCTCAGCCGGCCCAGACAGTCAGGTTCCCAGAGTTGGGTGGCCTTAGTCAGCCGTCCGCACCATCCCATACGCCTCTGGAGTAGATGCCAAATTTCCACCGTCTCGGCCGTGGGGCCAGTCAAGCCTAGTTTCTTAGGGTTGGAGTACAGCGCTCGGTTGTACCCTCCCTTCCCCATGAGCCAGCGGTCCATCCGGAAGCTTGGGTCGTCATGTGACCCGAACACCCACTGGTTAATCGCAATCAAATGTGTCGCTTGGTAATAAAGGCGTAAATCCGGCAGTCCAATCCCACCGTCATACCAGCCCATAGTCAGTTTTTGCATTGCGATGCGCGGTGGTCCGGCCTCCCACAACAACCCACACAACGCTGCGTCGATCTTTAAGAAATAGGACTCAGGGACCGGTACGGGTGTGTTCTGAAGGGCATAAAGAAAACGGGGGAGAGCTAGCATTTTAAAAAGGGCTGCCCTTCCCAGGAGGGTAAGGGGCAGTGTTTTCCAGTGGATCACGTCGGATTTGAACCGTTGTAATGGGCCCCCCAAATTTCGCTCATAGAATAATGCTGAGTCCGCTGATATGAAAATACCCAGATATTGAAAACCCAGTAGCGCTACCGGTATATTATATCCCCGAGGGCTAAGCGGCGGGTCACCCCTGAGGGGATTCATCTGGGATTTGGACCAGTTGATCGAGGCTGCTAGTCTTGATTCCACTTTATGCCTCTTTCTTTCAACACCATAGAGTTCAGTCTCTTTATCTAATATAAACCAAGGAGGCCTAGTCTTGATTCCACCCCATTCTTCCTTATTTCACCACCCTACACTTCCTGCCTTTTCATCTCATGAATACAGAGGCTGCTAGTCTTGATTCCACCTAATGTCTCCTTCATTCACCACTCTACACTTTCTATCTCTTTTTCTCATGAAAACAGAGGCTGCCTGGTCTTGATTCCACCTCATGCCTCTTTTTTCCACCACCCTCTACTGCCTATCTCTATCTCTATCTCACAGTTACCTAGACTACCTTGTCTTGATTCCACATCATGTCTCTCTCTCTTCCACCCCCTACACTTCCTGACTTATTCGCTGTTTTGCAGGTTCTTTTTCATCCTTGCTTTTTCCCCTTTTCACTATTCTTCTGTCTTTTCTGCCTGTCTTTCTCTCTCTTTCTCTGGGTCAAAGTTTGATGATGAAAAATAAAGCCTGGTCGCCAAAAACGAGTTCACGTGCCGACCGTCCACAATCATCGGCACAAATTAAGCACAGTCACCTGTTACTGTGCTCTATGGTGTTTGGAGGCTGGTCCTCTCCTAAGGCTGCTGGGGATGCCCCAATCTTGAGACGTAGACCCGTATAACCTGCTTTTAAGGATGATTTCGACTAAGACTTGGTAAAGGGGATAACCAGCCAGGTTATCCCTCTCCTAAAGAAACCTTGGTAAAGGGGATAACCGACCAGGTTAACCTCTCCTAAAGAAACCTACAGAGAACCCATCGGACCCAAACAACTTTCGTCTGGTAACAACCATTCCCCTACTAGCCAAAGTACTAGAAAAATGTGCTCACAATCAATTAAGTCAACACAATAATGAATTTGAACTACTAAATGACTGCCAATCAGGGTTCAGACCAAATCACAGTACGGAAACAGCAATCCTACACATAGTAAATGACGCTCTGCTTGCCCTCGACCATAATGAAACCTATCTCCTGATCCTTCTCGATCTATCATCTGCATTTGACACAGTAAACCATCCCAAATTATTAGAACGCCTGGCAAATAAGATGGGCTCATCAAGAGCAGTCCTGAAAGGGTTCTATCGCTTCCTAGAGAACAGATCGCAAAGATTCCAGCTGGACAACAAGCTATCCCAACCATCTCCGATTCAAATAGGGGTTCCACAAGGATCAACTCTATCCCGTTCACTATTTAACCTATACATCGAACCATTAACTGAAGTACTGCATAAGGTTAACATTTCCTTTCACATGTATGCAGATGACACCCAGCTGTATATGAAGATATCTTCACTGGAAGAGATCATCACTATGAACCAAGCACTCAAGAAAACTGTTGAATGGTTAGCTGATAATCATCTTAAGCTCAACTCACAAAAAAAAGAATTCCTTCTGATCGCCCCTTCTAAAATTTCAGCCAAGATTAAAGAATGGACCAAGATGATCACAGCACAAAACGGTACCCTGGCTATAGTTGATTCAACTAAATCCCTTGGTATCACACTGGATAAAGAATTAAACATGCGAGCCCACATCAACACAATGGCAAAAAATGCTTGTTTTCATCTGATTTACCTCAGAAAACTGAAGCCATCCCGGTGATCTGAAAATGGAAGTCCAGGCGCTGGTCGTATCAAGAATTGAATATGGATGCGCAACCCTATCAGGACTTCCTAAGATCTCAACAGCTCCCCTAAAAGCTTGTCTCAATGCAGCAACTAGACTTATAAGGGGAACAAAAAAATACGACCACATCACTCCACATCTGAAAGCATTCAACTGGCTACCACACGAGGCAAGAATAGAGCTAAAAATTGCATGTATTACATACAAGGCAATACACCACAAAACTCCATATTACCTGGCCCATAAAATTACGCTGTCCGGAGGCACTAGACCCGCCAATGTCCACAGCCCGCCTCCCATTTTCCCCCTCCACATTACGATGGCGGACGGGACCCCGGCGGACGGAAAGACCGTCCGCCGGTTTTCTGCCAGTCGACTCGTCGACTGGGTCAAAAAAGTGTTTAATATGGTGGCGGTGTCTGCAAGACACCGCCATCCATATTAAGAAGACTGCGGAGAGCAGCCTTTCCATGGCAATGCCGCCATGGAAAGGCATGCGGATCCTGCATTTGGGGGCCCGTTCCGGGCCCCATGGTGTTGGGGGGGTGCTCATGGGGGGTACCTATGGTACCCCCCAGCCTTTGCATGCACAAGGTGGCAGGCACCACGCAGTGCCTGTCACGTTGTGCATTCAAATGCACAAACTGCATTTTTTACCTTGCGGCTAGTGCTGCTTGCAGCACCGCCCGCCGCAAGGTAAAAAATGCGGGATGCGCCTAATGCCAACGGCGGGACCGCCGCACCTATGGCGGGCGTTCCCTTTAGCCGTTGCGGTGGCGGGCGGACTATGTCCACCCGCTATCGCAATAGGCCCCTAAGTCCTTTCTGATGGGTAAATTTCTCCCATAACGAACAACAAGGACTACTAAATCTTTATGGGAATGTGCTGTCAACCTGGCGATCCTAAACTCAGCTGTTCAAGTAAGCTATTGTGAGCTGGATTACTGCCCTGCTAGTCGCAGAACAAAGAAACTGATCATCTCTAAATTCAAGCTACGGTCATTGATTGAGCTCGAATGGCTAGTCTCAGCTAGGGTGGATACAGTTAGTCCCTTCGTCCACCAACATTGATGCCGTCTATGGACAGGTACCTCGACCAATACACTGATATATGTGATTAACCTGGCAATACTATAACCAGCTTGGATATAGAAGGACTCAGGAGTGGCCTTATTTTAACTTTAATTACGACACGACAGTCTTGAATGTAATCTAATAATTTCTATTATTCTTCATTATATTTGTTCTGTGTATGGATAAGTATATGCCAATGTTAGTGGAACACATAGAGATGTTCTTGATGTGAAAGAATTAGATATCTGCTGATATTGAAGGTGGTTGAAATGCAAAGCGCTCTGACACCCAAACACTGGGTCTTGTTCGCGCTATAGAAAACAATGAATAAATAAATAAATAAGTAAATGTAGTCACTTCGTGTCACAGGAAGTTATTCTGCCTTTTTTGGTCAATTTGTTAGAAATTGTTTCAGCCTACCTCAATAAGCACTATTGTTTCTCACACCATCTGTTCAAAACGGATGCTGTACCCCCCTTACCCTTCCCACCCAAGGCTCATAAGTGTTCAAAGACCTGATGGGTAGAAATCAGAGGGACACTTTGTTTTCCTTTTTGCTAGTGAAGGTGTGCAAAGTTCTCGCTTTTTGTCCCATCTGGTTCGATGTTACAAGTTGATTTTCACTTTAATCGAAAGCAGACATGCAGCAAAATGTCTGCACAGCTTTGCCTAAAGAATTTCAATTTCCAAAAACCCCTATTAAAAACAGTTTGTAATATTTCACTGAAACTTGCCTCAGGGGCTATTGGAGAGATCTTAGGGCCCGATTATGACTTTGGTGCAGCGGCGCCGGCGCAACCCGGCTCTGCTGCGCCAAAGCCGCGCAAGGACCGCTGGCAGTATTACGAGTTAAAGAGGCACCGCAATGGGAATGGCAAAAAAAGTTTCAGTACGGCATGGACGGTGATGTCCATGCCGTGCTGGAACTTTGTGGCAATACAGACAGGGGGACACATTTTGTGCCCCCCTGAATGTATCCTCATGGTGGGGGGGGCCATGGGGGGCCTGTATGGCCCCCTTCGTTTTTCCACCGCCAGCCCGTTCATGGCAGAGCACCCGCCATGGAAAGGCTGGTGGTAGATGAACTTGTAATATGCTGAACGCAACTGCGCCAATCCCTGCTCAGTATATTGTACTGTGGCACTCCTGCGCCTCCACCAGGGAACGACGGTTCCCTGGCGCAGCCAGCAGTCCACCGCCCCTGCGACTTTGCAAGTCATAATACGGCGGACGGTGGACCGCCTGTATGAGTCTGGCAGTTTTGCGACCACCAGACTCATAATCAGGCCCTTAGCCTTGGGCCCAACTGAGGATGTCTGGCTGTTCCACCTGAAAGAGTGTCGCAGCACCTCCACCAGGGGGCGTGCTCCTCTGAACTGCACCCAATGAGAGAGTGGGTGGGGTTTCATCTGCTGCAGCCTTCAAGGCATTAATGAGATGCTCTAAAATCAGTGCCATGAAGCCTTTCAGCGTCTGTGTGCTTTAGAAATAACTTAATAATTACAAACTCAATTAGATTAAAACGAATACAATCCAGTTAGTAATCACGACTGAAATAATTCTATGTTTGTTGGATTCATGCACAATGTGATTTTACTGAAAAGCTGACCGGATATTACGAGTGGACAAAATTTAAATTCCACCAGTGTAATTTCAGGAATTTCGTGTTACACAATATTCTCAAAATTATGCAAGTACACCATTTGTGAAATTGCATGCCATTTTTGTAAAAATTTACTGCAAAACGCAGCAGTCACTGTCAATACACGGAACATGAGTGGCAGGTGTTTGAGGTGTTTTGTTTAAATAAAGGACTCATTACATGTTAAAATACAGTGCAAAATGACAGACTGTAATTACATTAATTTGGCGCAACTCACTTAATTACGTGAAAACAAATGATGTGAACTCTTTGAAGGAGTGAAAAACTCACTCCTAACTGTAAGACAGCCATGACATTCTATGCTGTTGTCACATTTTCTGGCCTTCTGCTTAACTGTCTGCTCTGACTCGAGTTTGTTTGTTTATTTATTTAAAAGGTAAGGGAGCTAACAAATGAACAGGGAAAGTTAAGCCAAAGTCGAGCCAGAGGTTGACTCTGGCTCTAAGAGCCTGTGCACGTGCCGAGCTTTTCAATATATGGCATGTACATCATGCAACAAACATGATCATGTGTCTAAAACAGTGAAAATAGTGCATTTCAATAACATGTGCAAGCGTTTTGTCTTAGTACAACAGATTATGTTCCTGCATTGAGAAGTATTTATTGAAAGTGAGAGTTTTTAAACAGGAACTAAGAAACCTTTCTGCCTCTACTCTGATAACAATGCTATTAGTGAACTAAAAGGCAAGAAAGGTGACATGTGCACCCCACATGTGGCCTAGATTCTTATTATAATTGGAGCAGTGTTATATGCTATTAAATCAAACACAAAAGAGATAACAGTACAGCGCACATTCTGATAACATGTATCTGAAAGTGCTCGAACAAAAAGGGGGCTTGGTGAAATAAAGGATTTGCCTTGGATCACACAAATTAGTGAAGTAGAGAAGCCAAGATCGATTGCAGATTTTCCAGGTTCACACTGTGAAATTCATCCACTAGATGGAGATCTCTTTCTGACATCAAAGATTAATGGGCTGTCTTGAACCCTGAGCATGTGAGATTAGAGTGTGGGTGACAGGAAGAGTACACATTTATTTTTGGTGTTTTTTATACCATGAACATCGCCTAAGGGCATGAGAAAACTTCACAACTGACAGACTCTACCAGGCTTATTTACAAGCCCAGTGTGCTGCCCAAACATCACTATTTTTACGTTCCAGCAGTGCAAGTGCATACCCATATTTTGGAGGCCATAGAAAGCCACCCTACTTGGCTTTTCATGGCCTGGTAGATATTGCGTAAGGCAGTGCGGCACAAGTCACTGCATTGCCTTGCACTGCCTTGGCAGGCATGCCATGGGCTTCACTGTCGATGTCCACACTCAACGCCCATGGTTTTTGATACACTCCCAGATTTACAACATAGCATGAATCTGGGAATGTGTCAAAATTCTGCGCCTCCCCAGAGGTGGCATATCGGTTGTTTTTGTTAAGGAAGGTGTCCATTCCTTCACAACAACAACCTGATTTCAATGAAGGCCCTCTTGTGCCATGGTGCAAGGGTGCCTGAGTTGGCGCTAGACAGCCATGTGTGCAACAGTGCAGTGTAAGAGGTCAGTAATGTGCCATAGCTCAAAGATACAGCACTTTCCTGCCCTTTTCTTTTGACACGGGGCTGCGCAGCACATGCAGCGCTGCCCTGCATCAAATTATCTAAGACACCTCCACACCCTACTCCACTCTGTGCACCAGTGCAAGGTGCGAGATGCACACACGTTACTGTTGCTGCTTTCCAGGGCCACATTGAAAATGCACTGTGGCAGCCCCTTTCTGGGACACTGGTTTGACAGAGTCTGAACTCGCTCCTCCACCCTCTTAGTGGGGTAGTAACTAAGGCTTTCAGGGACCCTAATGCAAGCAAGTATGAAGGCTGACCCCCAGGCTGAATATTAAAAAACTATAATCAGTATTCAGCGCTCACTGAAGCAGCTGGTGCAGTCGGCCCCTACAGCCTCAAGGCTACGGTGCTACTGCATCTACAGCACCAATTATATTAACCACGCCCTACTCCTTACAGTAGTATGTCAGAATATTGTCTACAGAAATACGGTCTGACACAAATATTCTGTCTTAAATCTGGTTTCCAATAGTATCATTAATTGGATGTACATTTTTAATTTCAAGCTCCAGTGGGGAGATAAGGACACCGTGCCTGTGTCAATCAATCAATCAGTAGATTTGTAGAGCACTACTTGCCACCCGTGAGGGTTTCCAGGCGCTGGCAGGGTCCGCTCGACTATGCCTGTTCTGGATATCGTGCTGTCTCACTGCCCCACTCACTATGAGATCTGCGTGGACCACAGGGCACTGGGCAGGGTGTAGCCACAGTGGCGTAGGAAGGGGGTGCGGTGGGTGCGGGCCGCCCCGGGTGTCATCACAGAGCGGGGTGACAAAATGGCAAAAATATGAGTTTTAAACACATATTTTTGCCATTTTGTCAAGCCGGAGGTGACAAGAAATTTTCCGCACCGGGTACCACCTGACCTTGCTACGCCACTGTGTAGCCTTGGTGTGTGGCCCACTTCCAGGATGAGCCACAACCTGGCACCACCCACTTCAACACATACCTGTTCTACAGGAAGGACAATGCCCTTCCCCCACTCAAGGGCCTAGCCATAAACCCCCATTGTTTGTGTGCAGTCTCACGACTGAGCTTTGAAAGGCGGCTCAGTGCAGTATGTGTTTGGGATGAGTGCCCCTGGGCGCGTCTTCCATGACGCACCGAGAGCACAGAGAAGCCTGTCACCTGGGCTTAGCGCTTTCTTAAACACCGACTGACATTTAGAGACTCTGAAGCCTTCCAGCATTCCTCGGGTGCGGCTGGCTCCAGGCCACGCCCCTCTGGGCTCGGGGACGTTTTGGATATGTTTGTCGTTGTTTTGCATCCTTTGTGTGACTCATCCTCACTGCTGTGTAAAGTACATTTTAGGAGTGTTTTGGCGGTCAGGTGTTCTGCCGCAAGTGTTTTCGGCGTATTCTGTCTGGTGACAAAACAATATAGCCTGTTTTGTGTTCCTAAATTCCATGAAATGTAATATAAGTGACTAAGCCCTACTGTGTTACTTCGTCTAGGTAATTAACACGGGCAATCAGTGATTTGTGACACTCTCTGATGCACAATATGTATGTTGGTGGGTCAGATTCCAATAACTGCATTTTTGAAGCCTTAATGACCAACTGTAGGTTAAGGTTTTCATTTTTGACCTTTTTTCTTTTTTTTTACAACACAGATTGCGGCTGTCGGCGGCCAAGGCAGGGGGCCAATTCAGAAGGGTGGCCCTTTAGTGCCATTTTTGGCACCACTCACCCCTCTCTAGAGGTTGGGGGCTCCTGCAGGAGTCCACTAGCCAAGTCGCCTCAGTGGCATCAGTTCCGGTGCGCCAGGTGGGGGGAGGGCATATAAGCCTCCCCCGCCCCTCCTGGTGGCCTCTGATCACCAGCCACGCCGTACATAGGAAACATCACCTGGTGAGGCTAGGCAGTCGACTGAAGGAGGACTTAGCTATGTGGTTTGAGTTCCTACTCGACATCAATGGGACAGTCATATGGAGAACCCCTGGGCAGGCAGCCCGGTACTGTGCCTCTTCACTGACGCTTCAGGGAGAGAGGATTTCGGTGCCATAATGGGGGAGGAATGGTGTGCCCAGAAGTGGCCTAATGCATGGTGGCAGCGTAAGATAACCTCGAACATAACGGTACTCGAGCTGTTCCTCATTGTGATTGCCCTGCATTTGTGGCCCAAAGCATTGGCGGACAGGAAGGTAATTTTCTGGTCCGACAACATGGCGGTGGTGCAGGCAATCAATGGCCAGACAGGTAGGTGCCCCCTGGTGCTGTGCTTGTTGAGAGAATTGGTCAGGGCCGGCTTGCGCAGCAATATCGAGTTTAGGTCTAGGCACATCAAGGGGGTCAAAAATGTGGCAGCTGACGCGCTCTCTCGTTTTCAGTGGCTCCGTTTCCGGGAGGCCTGGCCGCGAGCGAGAGCGGAGATGACACCCTTCCCAGCACGCCTATGGCGCATCCTGCATTGGAGCAGCGGCTGAGATCATTGGGTGAACGCTCCTTGGCACCGGGGACCAGGAAGAAGTACAAGGCCCATCTTGACACATTTCTAAGCGTTACAGAGACTCTGAGCACAGGCTCGCTTGCCTTGGACCAGCAGGTTCAAGCGTTTGTTTTATGGGTCATAGATCAGGGGAAGAGCCACTCGTGGGTCTGTGGCCACCTGGCGGCAGTGAGCCACAACACCAAGCTGAAGGGGGGCAGGACCCAACCAAGTCCTTCCTGATCAGAGCGGCCCTCAAGGGATGGGCCAGAGATGAGGTTAGGACCCCGGACTCTAGGGTACCCCATTGACTTCCACACCCTTCAGGGGATGCTAGATGTAGTATCCCAGGTCATCCACCCGCAATTTGAGGCCAAGTTATTCTCGGCTGCTTTCTGCCTAGCATTCTTTGGGGCGTTCAGCATGGGCGAATTGGTAGCCAGGTCAAAGACAGACGCGTCTGGTGTTGCCTTGAGCAACCAGGATGTCAAACTAACAGACAAGCTAGTGATACGTATCAGGAGGTCAAAAACAGATCAGGCAGGCCGGGGGGTGGATGTGGTTCTGGAACCGCTAGGAGACCCAAGGTATTGCCGAGTGGCCAGAGTTAGGGAATACTTGTCCGTGCGCCCGGCGGCACAAGGGTACTTCCTGATACATGCAGACTTGGGTCCCCTGACTAAATTCCAGATCGACCAAATCATGGGCACCTGCCTGGCTGGCACGGGCCTTGCCTGCTCCGACAAAAAGTATTCCAGCCACTCATTTAGAATTGGGGCGGCTACAGCGGCATTCGAGGTGAGCATAGAGCTGGAGGGCATAAAGAGGGTTGGGGCGCTGGCAATCGCGCAGTTTTGAGCGTTACATTCACCCATAAAGGCTCAGCATGTATATATAATATTGAGTGCTGTGGTTTGTAGTGATTTTGATAAAGTGTGATTCAATAGATATTAAACAAGTATGTAAAAGATGGTGACCATTTGTTCACTAGGTTCCCGAGTGTGGGTGATCGGCCATTCATTCGTTGCCAGGATGGCTCAGTGGGCGGCACGCAGGAATTGGATGCGGGGGTTTGCACAAACACAGTTTGTCTGGATGGGTTTCCCTGGAATAAGATCGAGCAGCATCACTAACAGACTAGAGAAACGACTGGCTCTAGGGGGCGCCCTCCCCAGTATCTAGGTGATTCACCTGGGGGGCAACAACCTTATTCCCATGGGGAGGAGGGCACTATTATAAACCATGAAGTCTGACTTGGGCGAAACCAGCAAACGCATGGGACAATGCGAACTGGTGGTTGGAAACCATCCCTCGCAGAAACTGGCACGGGGCCAGGTCCGGCGAGGCGGTGGAACATTCTCGTAGGAGGGTCAATGGTGCCTTGCGTAAGTTCACAGACCAGAGGGGTCTGGGTTTCATCAGGCACGAGCTGATTCAGTCCAGATCGAGGGATACTTTGAGAAGGATGGAGTCCACTTATCTCCGGTGGGGAGGGACCTGTTCCTGCTTGACTTGCAGGAGGCGCTGGAAATAGCAGGTTGCAAGTGACATTATAGCTTGTGTGTGGGGGGCTCTGGCGGTGACGGGGGCCGCCTCCAGAGCTGTGTTTATAGGGTGATCTGGAAGCAGACTGGTACAGTAAGGGTACCTCTGCGGCAGTCCGGTACAGTAAGGGTACCTCTGTGCGGCACAGTAGGGGTGCCAGAGCCAAAGACCAGGAGCCTCAGGGCAGGTTCCTGGAAAACCGCGATGGCGCCCCATTAGTCCTTCGGGCGGTTTGGGGCCTGACCAACCAGGGGTTTGCCCTGCTACGCTCTGCCCTGAAAAGGGGCGTGAGTAGAAGAGACCAACGTGTCACGTGATCCGGAAGAGGATCATGAAGGTAGCACTGACTGGGTGTCCCACAGTGCTGGCTCACCAGGCGGGCGGGGGCAGCATTGGTTGGTACAGCTGCCCGCCATTGGATCACCCGTAAGATAACCCACATGTTGCATACTCTTGTATGGAATAAACCTGCAGCAATATTTTCCCAGAACAAAAGTTGTTGTGCATTTATTCATTATTGCATACTCAGACCGGGATGGGGGAAGTTGCTCATAATGACACTATGCGGCTGTCCGCGGCCCCCACAGGTGGCCAATTCAGAAGGGCGACCCTTGAGTGCCATTTTTGGCACCACTCACCCCGCTCTAGTGGTTGGGGGCTCTTGCAGGAGTCCACTAGCCAAGTCGCCACAGTGGCGTCAGTTCCGGTGCGCCAGGTGGGGGGAGGGCATATAAGCCTCCCCCGCCCCTCCTGGCGGCCTCTGTTCACCAGCCATGCCGTCTCCCACCCCACCTCTTACCCGGCGTCCTGGCTGGTGGACAGGGTACTCAGAATGTGTTAATGTTTTCTTTTGTGTTGCAGGCAGAGTTACAGGTCGATCTGGAAGCAGACTGGTACAGTAAGGGTACCTCTGCAGCAGACCGGTACAGTAAGGGTACCTCTGCGCGGCACAGTAGGGGTGCCAGAGCCAAAGACCAGGAGCCTCAGGGCAGGTTCCTGGAAAACCGCAATGGCGCCCCTTTAGTCCTTCGGGCGGTTGGGGGCCTGACCAACCGGGGGTTTGCCCTGCTACGCTACGCCATGCAAAGGGGCGTGAGTAGAAGAGACCAACGTGTCACGTAATCCGGAAGAGGATCATCAAAGGTAGCACTGACTGGGTGTCCCACAGTGCTGGCTCACCAGGCGGGCGGGGGCAGCATAGGTTGCTACAGCAGCCCACCCTTGGATCGCCCGTAAGATAACCCACATATTGCATACTTTTGTATGGGATAAACCTGCCGCAATATTTTCCAAGAACAAAAGTTGTCTTGTGTATTTATTCATTCTTGCATGCTCAGACTGGGGGTGGGGGAAGTTGCCCATAATGGCACTATGAGAATAATCAATATATCTGCTTGATTGTGTTTATAAAAATAAAAACAAAAAAGGAAAACGTTCAATTATCTCCTCAAACTGTCACAAATTCTTCCAGGCCCATGACCGTGATTTACAACTTGTGTTCGCGTTCCCACTATTCAAAATGTGCCAACTTTTACACACATGCCAACATTCAGACTTACGTGATGCAGAAGTGCAAAGTGCACCGCAAAGCATTTTAAATTAAAGTGTAATATCAAAATATATTTTTTAATTGGCTACTAATTGAAGGCTAAAACCCATAGGGGAAACCGATCACAAATATCAATAAGTTCAGAAGAAAACCTGTTGCAGATTTTTTCTCTCGCGCAACAAAAGGCAGATGTGGAAAAAAAACAGAGGAAATGAGACAGAAGAGGATTTGAAAAAATCTAGAGTGATATAAATAAATCCCGTAAAAGAGGAAACTTCAGTAATCAATTACCACTATTCATCCTGAGTGGGTTGGACGGGGCTCTGACAATCAACTGACTCGCAAACCGTACTCACTAGTGTTTTAGGAGAAGCAGGATTTGTTCAAGGATTGATTGATTGATGATTGATGGGAAACTTATATAGCGCAGCTATCACCCTACGGGCATCTTGGTGCTTTGAACTGAGGATCCATACCAAGGACAGAGGGAGGGACAGAGAAGGCGACCTGGGTTAGACTTTGAAGGAAAAGCCAGATTGCTGTACATAGTTAACCAATGACAAACAAGGACAGAATCTGCGGGTTGTTACATAGAGTCGTGAGGCTCAGGGTGTTAAGATTGAGGAGTAAAGATAATAGAATAAACAATAAATACATTGATATTTTACATATATATAAATAGCAAAAATATATAATTCTGGAAAAATGCATAGGATAATAATAAGTATAGTACTAAAAGATTACAACTTAGTAATAATCTTAGCTTCTAAACAAGATCTAGAATAATCAATTTCTAAGCCAAAAATAGCATTGCTGAGAGAAGATGATATATTATAAGTGATCATACTAGAATATAACAAGCATTGAAAATGCAATAGGTCTCGCCTTTGATTAAGTTAAAGCAATTTGCTTTGCTAATGGTATTGTAGAGAAAAGCAAATGGCTTTAACTCAATGAAAGGCGAGACCTATTGCACTTGTAATGCTTTTTTTTTTTTTGCGAGTTGTTCCGACTGCATGCATGGTACCTGCCAAACTCAGCCATATTCCTCAGAGAGTTGGTGAAACGGCTGCCATTATTCCTTCTCATGAGGACGAAAGTGGCTTGCTGGTGACTACAGTGCACCGACAGTAGGATGGTAGTAAGAAGGGTAAAATAATCTGTCAAAAGAAGTGCCCTGTTGTGAAAGATTTTTATCCCAGAGATGTTTTTTTTACAAGAATGCCATTACAGTGCAGCGCCAAGCACTGATGGTAATAACACACCTTCGTGTTAATTGCAAAGTGATGCAAAGTTTTATATTTAACAGTTTTCAATCAATCCTTTTCTTGGATATTTAGCAATAATGAAACACCGAGCTTAGCAGTTCCATGGCCTGCATCTGTGTTTCTCAAGATAAAACGTATAGAACGCAGGCTTTGAAAACTGTTTATCTTTCCATATGTACTCTCGAGAAGAGCCGCAATCTCTCCAACTTTTATCTCTTCAATACAGAACTAATGCTGTAGTCTGATTGTACCAAGCTTCAATGTGCTCATGCATGTAAACGCCGCCATGCACAAAGGTCCGCTGGCTATATGTGTAGTGTGAATGTTTAACCTGCTGTATTGCACTGCAAGCATGGGGAATAAATGAGGGCTTATATCTAGGCAGTAGAAGAAACCTACAAAGAGAACTTGGGGGCATATCAGCAACAACCGGCGATAATTATCGCTCAGCGCTCTTAGCGTGAGGATAATTATCGCCGGGTAACGTGGATTTTCATCGCTGAGATAGCGTGCTATTAGCAACGCTTATCTCCTCAGCGATAAAAATCCTAGCGCTAACTGCCTAACGTGAGATTATCGCTGGAAACCCAGCGATAATCTCACATAGTGTGGCGTTAGCTTGCTGATAGGCACTCACAAACTTAGCCATGATATCCACCTTCCATAGGATATCATGGCTAAGTCAGTCCTGAAGCAGGCGTAAGGAAAGTAGCGATAACAGGGGTTATCGCTACTTTTCCTGCCGCTATGCTTCATAGCGTGGGGCTTGATGATAGGAGAAATGTCGCTTAGCGACATTTCTCCTGTCATGTTAGGTCAGGAACGCCCACTTTGCATCTCATTAGAGATGCTAAAGCAAGGTTTCACGCGTTAGCGTGGCCTTGCTAATTAGGCGATAAAATTATCGCTGCTTTTCAGCCGAAAACGGCCGCAAAAGCGGCGATAATTTTTTATCACCAGCTTGTAAATATGCCCCTTGATTTCCTATCAACCATCTGCACAGAAAGGGACGTCACTGGATTCCCGATCATCCATCGTACAGGAAGTGACATAAATGGTTTCCGTTTCCCTCCCACGGTAGTGCCACTCCTCTTTCCAACTACTTAATGGCAGCTGCAAAACGGATGATGAAAGGATGCGTGCAGCAGGCACAGCTGTGCCTATCTGCACCTGCATCATGTCCAGCACCAGGGACTGTGGTTCTGTCCCAAGACCCGCTACCGTGCTGCACTCCTCTGTGCTTTCAGGCCTGGCTGCCGCTCACCGCACTGCTGCCACACTACACCACACAACATTGAACGAGAGTTCACATGTGTCTCCTGCAAGTTCTTATGATCAACCACTCCTACGCCAACAGCATCCAGCAGCCCACTTGCCAATAGCTCAAACTCACGAAATGCAAGACCTATTGCATTGCAAATGCTTGTTTTTTCAACTATGGGAATTACAGGAAATTAAAGACAAGAACTTTTTATTTGAAAAGTTGTTAAGAAAAATACAATTTACTCTTCATCACCAAATTTGTTTGTAGAGCCCCAAGAGATACAGTGGAGCCGATCTGCCACAAAGTACAATAACACAAACATTTGCAATGCAATTGGTCTCCCATTAGTGAAAGTTGGAGTTAATGGTGTTGTAAATGACTTGGGGCCTCATGTAGGTAGCCAAATACCGGTCGGTAACGGCCGATTTTCGGTAAATATGCCGTTACCGACCGGTATTCAGACAAGTGAGATGTAGGAGTCCAAAAACCACCTTTCGGTAAATATGAGGCGGTAAATACCGAATCATATATACCGAATTCTAAAATACCGAATCAGATTTACCGAATACATACTTAACGAATCGGTAAATATGAAGTGGTAAATATGAAGTGGTAAAAATTAAAATGACATGTAGGAGCACTCGGTAATTAAGAAATCCAAGAAAATCGGTAAATAAGAGTCGGTAATTAACACGGATTGAAAGCAGGTGGTAACCATCAACAGTGCATATTAGCAATCCCAAAATGCAACAGCGTGGACAACATGGCCGCTATGTATGTCATTGCAAGGCGCCTACGTCTACAGGCAGCAGGACTGAGGGTTTGGCGACGGGAGGAACGCATCTACAGACAGCGCATCACACTATTCCAGCTGACTGATGCAGAGATACATGAGAGGTACAGGCTACACCCCGAAACCATCATGGACTTAATCAGGGACCTTCACCCACTCCTAGACCAGCCAATAAGAAGGGCGCACGCCATACCCCCACATGTGCAGGTGCTCTGCAGCCTACATCTGCTGGCATCCGGCAGTTATCAGGTGGTGATAGCTGCGGTGGGTGGGGTATCCCAGAGTTGCCTGTCCCGTTTCTTCAGGAAGTTCCTGGATGCCATGATGCAGAGAATGCACCACTACATCAGCTTCCCCAACACACAGGCTGCACTGCATAAAACAAAAACAGACTTTTATCACATGGCACAGTTCCCCCATGTCATCGGCTGTATTGATGGTACACACATCCCAATCTGTCCACCAGCTGACACAGAGCACATCTACAGGAACAGGAAGTCCACCCACTCCATCAATGTGCAGGTGATCTGTGATGCAGGGAACATCATCACAGATATCGTTGCAAAGTTTCCTGGAAGCACCCACGACTCTTACATCTTCCAGAATAGTGGGATCTACACACGACTGAGTGCAGGAGAATTCGGAGAGGGATACCTGCTAGGTAAGTAACAGTGACGCCCCTTGCAACCTGCAAATCATAGTGTATAGAGGCATGTGACTGATGTCACCCTGTTACTCATCTAGGCGACAGTGCATATGCATGCCGGTCATTCATCCTCACTCCCTACCTACACCCAGCAACCCAGAGTGAGAGACGATACAACGTGGCACACAAAACAACACGCAATGTGGTGGAGCGCACGTTTGGACTACTGAAGAGCAGGTTCCGCTGCCTCCACAAGAGCGGAGGCGCACGCCAGTACAAACCCATCACCTGCTGCAAGATTATTGCCACTTGTGCAATGCTGCACAACCTTGCCACGAAAAAAGGGACAGATGTGGAACTAACATATTTTGAGGACAACGAGGATGAGTCAGGACAGCCACAGGGCAACGCAGCTAGAGTGCCAACTGCAATAGATGGGAGAGAGAGACGGGCAGAGATCACATGCAACTATTTCTGAGTAAGTAAGGGGACACAGCCAGTTGTGAGAAGTCATGACGTAGTTTAATGTGGCACCACGCCATGAACACATGAACAAGCCAATCTGGCAATATCCCATCTATACAAGAAGTAAGTCCAGGGTTACGTCACCCAATGGGAAGTGGCTAAGCAGGGCCACATCAATGTTTGCGCATACGCGCTGCAGTGGTGGATGGCACGGCCTGTGCATCCTCACTAGAGCCAACCCCAAGCCGCCTGCTGCTCCTGCGTGCTTCTGGGACGGGGGGTGTGATGCTGCTCCTGCTGCTGGTGTCGATGCTCTCCGCAGCATCCCCTGCAGCAGTTGTCGACGCCTGACTAGTCAATAGCACCCCTAGTGCACTTGTCACCTGCACCATCCCCCGAGACAGGTCGCTGCAGCACTGTGTTAGGCCCTCCTGCATCGTCACAGAGCGCCGGCACAGTAGAGAAGTCGCCGTGGCCAGATGGTTGAGTGCCCTGTTGGTAGTGTCCCTTCTCTGGCGTTCCCGGCGCCGTGCTTCGATGTCAGCATCTAATTTGCTGCACAACTGCTGGATTGACTGGGACATGTCCCGAATGCCCGCAGCCATGCCGCTGATGTTATTGTCCATGGTGACTAATGTGGTTTTCATCACCCGCATGTGCCTCTGGACTGACATGACTGCCTTTGTTTGCAGGCGCTGTTGCTTCAACATTTGGCCCTCGAGACCCAAGAAGACACCATGGCCGTCAATGGGTGCTGGTGGACTCTGGACACGCGACCTGCGGCGCCCTCTTGCTCCCGTCTGTGCTGCCTGTGAGGTGTGGGGCACAGTGGCATGGCTCCCTTCCTGGGACATGGTGAGTTCGTCAGGGCCCATGCTGTCGTCTGACGAGGTGTCTAAGGCTCGTAGCCTGGCTGCTGGACGCCTCATCATTCTCACACCTGCAAGCGGAGATGTGGCCGGTGACTCAAACATGAGTGGCGATGCTGGCTCTTGGTGAGGTGATGCTGGCTCTGGGCGAGGTGATGCTGGCTCTGGCTGCGGCGAGGCTGCCTGTGTTGGTGGTGCGGGTGCCAGTGGGCCTGCTCCCTGGTCTGTACTTGTGCTGGCTAGAGGTGATATTTGTGGCCGGTGTGCCGTCTCTCCTGCAGCATGCCCTGTCTTGCATGATGTCACATCTGTGGACAGAAATACAACAATGGCTCAGTGTCCCCGAAGGGCTGCATTGAAAGCGTCACAATAAATCATTTCACATTCCAAAATGTCCTCTGTCTCCTTGTGCCTCGAGTGAGTGACATGCCTTGTTGCCCTGTTACATTTACGTCATGGTGAGTGTTTCCCTGACTACATCTCCCGGAATGCATTGCCTGTCTGCACTGACACGTGTGGACTGCAGTGTGATTCTCGTTTCACAATGGGGGATGTGGGATAGGGATAGGGGGTGCTACATTGCTGTGCTTTCGTCTTACCTTGTTGTGTGGCGGCTCTGGCAGAGCTGTCGGCGTCCCCAAGACCCACGACGCTCTCTTGCTCGATTGTGGCCCCCACCAGCTCCTCCAGTTCGGTGAGGGCAGGTGCCCTGTTGGTTCCACCTCCAGTCTGGCTGGCCTCCTTCTGGATGTCGCCCATCTTCCTCTTGGTTACAATCCTCAGGTCATACCAGCGCTTCTTTAGGACCTCTATGTCCCTGTGGGTCACTCCCACTGCATTCACCTGGGCCTGGATGGCCAGCCATATGTTGCGCTTTTCCGCCTCAGGCACTTGCAGGGATTGCCTTCCGAACAGCTTCTGGTGCTGCTTCACCACCTCCTCCACCAGCACCTGGAGTTCCTTGGGGCTAAATTTCAGCTTCCTCCTCCTTTCCCCTCCGTCTCTCTGTGTTCTCTGGCTGGACATGATGTTCGTTTTCCCGCTCGCACAGGCACCGGCTCCCTGCCTCTCCTCTGCACTCCAAGACTCTCCAGGGTCGGCTAATTATGTACACCTGCCTGGGTGTGGCCACTTCCTGGTTGGGTGGGCTGTGGTTGCACGGGATTAGCTGTTTCGTCAAGTCATGTGATTTTATTTGCCGAATCCGTACATACCGATTCGGTATTTTCCGATTCGGTAAATACCACCTCGGTATTTTCCGATTCGGTAAATACCACCTCGGTATTTTCCGAATCGGTAAATACCACCTCGGTATTTACCGATTCGGTGGATTCCGAATCGTGATTACCGAATGTTACCGAATCGGTAACTGTTACCGAATTTTTACCTACATATAACTTACCGATTCTAATTTACCGATTCGGTACGGCTCGGTATTTAAGAAACGGTAAAATTTATTTACCTACATGAGGCCCAATGTCTTTTGTTTATGGAGTGGATCTATGTAGTGTGGAGTTTAATTATATGGATTGGATTGAACTTGTTAGTTGTAGAATTGTGTGGGGTGGAATAGTGTGTGTGTGTATTTGTTTAGTGGAATTATGTGGATAGTATTTATGTGGTATTAAATTAGCTGGAATTATGTAGAATGGGATTGAGTGTTATGGAGTGTAAATATGTGTATTGGTATGTTGTCTTGTGGTGTGGTATGTAGTGGAATTTAATTATGTGGTGAGCTGTTGAATTCTGTGACATGATGTTGAATTTTGAGGTGTGGATTGGATGCATTTGTTGTGTAAGTGTGTTGATTTGAATTATGTGGTTTGTTGTTGAATTATGTGGTGCAGAATGGAAATGTGTGGAGCTGAATTGCGTGGCGTGGAACTGTGTGGTAGTTTGAGTGAAATTATGCTGATGGGAATTATGTGGCATGGTGTGGAGTGTATTTGTATGGATGGTTGCTATGTAGCATAGTGGTTTTATGTGGGATGTATTTATCTGGTATTTAGTAGAGTGTAATTAGGTGGCAATTATTAATGTGCACGTATGTGCAAAGGCTATATTGAATGTACTTTATTATCCTTTATGAATAACGGTAAAAACTGTTGCAGGAGGACTGTCAAAATTATATGTGCTTGCAGGGCCTATTTTAGCCTTAGTGTGTTGTTGGATGCAAAGTTACCAGACAGGAACCGCCACAACATTTCCAAAAAATAAATAAACACAGATCCTGGAGATGCTGCCAGAAAGAGTACTTAAATGAAGTGTTTCAGGTGATATTACAATTTGGATGCAGCACTTTAAACCATCCCTTGCCCATGACTTGGAAAAGAAATAACTTTTTTAACATAATTTAGGTGGCGAATGCAGATTTAATGAATAAAGCTTCAGTAGCATTTCAAATGTTTAAAAATGCAAACTCTAAACATGTTTCTTGAAATAGGATTAGAACTCAGACATACAAAGTGCACAGTAATCTAAATACAAACTCTTGATCTGCTAGTGTGCTGGGTTTATGACACTGCCCTGGTGACATTACATGTGAAGTCTAATAGGTCACTGTAGGAGGGTGGAGTAGCAGACGCAGCCATAAATCTCGGCAGGGAGCTCATTTATGGAAAAGAGCCACCTAGTGAAGCAAAGAGGCCCAGCTCAGCAGGCGCTCATGTGAGAAAATAAATAGCTGTTGTGTGTGAAAAGTGTGGCACAGCTGAAAGCATACAGAGGAGCAGGACAGCATGCCAGGTTCGTCATGTGGGGGAAGTGCACAGAGCAGAGAGGCACACTGGCGAGAGAGCCATAAAATCACAGATGTGGGGGGAAGAGCAACAGAAGAGAGACCTCTGAAACAGCCCTGCTGCTGCGCATCGGAGTTGAACTAACGCCAATTAAGTCATTTTCCCCTCATTCCAGCACGAAAATTAGAAACATTGCGCAATAAATCTTACAGGCTATAAATAAATTAATAGTGCGTTAAACACAAAACATGTAAAACAAAAAGCACCCGTAAATGGCACCTGAAAATAAAGTGACCAATGTGTTTCAAAATCGGAATATTTTTATGTATGTAGCTAAAAGAAAGCACTGCTTTGTTAATTTGCACAAGCACAGTGGCACACAATAATGGGTGCAGACTACAAACAAACAGCGTGCTGCGTGGTGAAATTTTGAAGAGTGCTTCACGTTTGCAGTCAACCTCGAGGCAAACGCTTTCAAGGAATACGAACCGCAGCAGTGCTGGGACCAAGGTGCCCCCTGTTAGCCTCGGTCGGGGGTACACACGAGTGCACCATTAAAGACCCCGGCAGTGGGGTAGCAGCGAGGATCTGCAGCATGCAGCTGAAGTGCTCCCTGGAGTCAAAGTGCAGCAGCAGTAACCTGAAAGGTGTGAGGAAGAGCGGCTACTTGCGCAGGCACACAAGAGGTTTTTCGTGCAGCTGGGGCCGGGAGAGGCGCCTGAGGAGCCGGCCCAAGTACTAGGAGATTGAAAGGAAGTGGCACAGCAGGCCACCCATGCGCAGCATTTCGCTCGATTCCTCTAAGTAAGAAGATGACAGTTCACACAGAGGCCCAGAGCTCTGCGCACGCTACTACAAGCAAGATTAGCCAGGACAGAAGGCAACCCCAGCAAGCCAACCAACAAGATGAAAACAAATGTTAAAATATGATAGAGTAGCGTTTATTACAGTTTTATATAGCGCAAACTCCACACAAAGATATTGGATCACTGTGCATGAGCACTGGTTAAATTACACAAGATCACATACATGTTTTGAGGCACAGGGAGAAGTGATGTGCCTAGAATCACAGGAGTTTCAGCACGCCGAGATTCAATCATGGTTTTCAAGTTCGAAATTCTGCAGTTCTGGTTGTAACGCCACAGTCAAGCTTGCAGCTGAACAGACGTGGAGATTAAGACGCACAGCACAATTAAACGGAGCCTTGCTGATGGTCGTGTACGACAACTTGTGTTTGATGCTTCTGTCATTGCATACAGATATATAATACTGATAAAGCAAGTAACATTACACCTACAGCAAGCCAGGGCTATTGGCTTTGCCAATGGTTGTTGTTTGTGTAAGATAAATCAGCAACAACTACTGCTTCCTTGTATATAACATTGAAAATGCTTCCATTCTGAAATGATGAGAC
Source organism: Triturus cristatus (assembly GCF_964204655.1). Lineage (NCBI taxonomy): Eukaryota > Metazoa > Chordata > Amphibia > Caudata > Salamandridae > Triturus > Triturus cristatus. The sequence continues at coordinate 1,809,004,466 of NC_140589.1, forward strand.
TGAAAGAACTATAACGAGTCTCCTTGAAGTTACCTCAAAACCAGTGACGAGTGGCATTGCTGCAGAGGTAAGATATTTTTTTTCACCCCGAGGGCAAAAATGGAGAGCCCCATAGAGACCCGGTTTGGCAACTGCTTTATAGAACTGCTAGTGCAGAGCACCGGCAGGACCCGGCCCACTTAAAGCCCTGCCTCTCACCTGTAGGGAGATGGAACCCAGCAGGGAACACAGATCCTGACGCACTCGTGATCACGCAGCACACACAACACTGGCAGTAAAAGGGGGCCCTAGCCGGCTGTGTCCCTGGATTTGTGGGGGACTATGACAACTAACGGCGACACTGAGTCAGTTTTGGTGCAGGTCAGTTCACACAGAGGCCCAGAGCTCTGTGCACGCTACTACAAGCAAGATTAGCCAGGACGGAAGGCACCCCCAGCAGGCCAACCAACAAGATGAAAACAAATGTAAAACCATGATGGAGTAGCGTTTGTTGCAGTTTTATATAGCGCAAACTCCACACAAAGATATTGGATCACTGTGCATGAGCAACGGTTAAATTACACAAGATCACATTCATGTTTTGAGGTACGGGGAGAAGTGATCTGCCCAGAATCACAGGATTTTGAGCACGCCGAGATTCAATCATGGTTCTCAAATTCCAAATTCTGCAGTTCTGGTTGTAACGCCACAGTCAACCCTGCAGCTGGACAGACGTGAAGATTAAGACGCACAGCGCCATTAAACGGAGCCTGGCTGGTTGTCGCGAACAATAACTTGTATTTTGCTGCTTCTGTCATTGCATACAGATATATAATACTGATAAAGCAAGTAACATTACACCTACAACAAGCCAGGGCTATTGGCTTTGCCAATGGTTGTTCTTTGTGTAAGATAAATCAGCAACAACTACAGCTTCCTTGTATATAACATTGAAAATGCTTCCGTTCTAAAATAATGAGACTGAAAGAACTATAACGAGTCTCCTTGAAGTTACCTCAAAAGCAGTGACGAGTGGCACTGCTGCAGAGGTAAGATTTTTTTTCTTCACCCCGAGGGCAAAAATGGAGAGCCCGATAGAGACCCGGTTTGGCAACTGCTTTATAGAACTGCCAGTGCAGAGCACAGGCAGGACCCGGCCCACTTAAAGCCCTGGCTCTCACCTGTAGACCTGTAGGAGGATGGAACCCAGCAAGGACCACAGCTCCTGACGCACTCGTAATCACGCAGCACACACAACACTGGCAGTAAAAGCATGCCCTAGCCGGCTGTGCCCCAGCATCTGTGGGGGACTAGGTCAACTAACGACGACACTGAGTCAGTTTTGGTGCAGGTCAGTTCACACAGAGGCCCAGAGCTCTGCGCACGCTACTACAAGCAAGATTAGCCAGGACGGAAGGCAACCCCAGCAGGCCAACCAACACGATGAAAACAAATGTTAAACCATGATGGAGTAGCGTTTATTGCAGTTTTATATAGCGCAAACTCCACACAAAGACATTGGATCACTGTGCATGAGCAACGGTTAAATTACACAAGATCACATTCATGTTTTGAGGCACGGGGAGAAGTGATGTGCCTAGAATCACAGGATTTTCAGCACGCCGAGATTCAATCATGGTTTTCAAATTCGAAATTCTGCAGTTCTGGTTGTAACGCCACAGTCAAGCTTGCAGCTGGACAGACGTGGAGATTAAGACGCACAGCGCCATTAAACGGAGCCTTGCTGATAGTCGTGTACGACAACTTGTGTTTGATGCTTCTGTCATTGCATACAGATATATAATACTGATAAAGCAAGTAACAGTACACCTACAGCAAGCCAGGGCTATTGGCTTTGCCAATGGTTGTTGTTTGTGTAAGATAAATCAGCAACAACTACTGCTTCCTTGTATATAACATTGAAAATGCTTCCATTCTGAAATGATGAGACTGAAAGAACTATAACGAGTCTCCTCGAAGTTACCTCAAAACCAGTGACGAGTGGCATTGCTGCAGAGGTAAGATTTTTTTTGTTCACCACGAGGGCAAAAATGGAGAGCCCGATAGAGACCCGGTTTGGCAACTGCTTTATAGAAATGCCAGTGCAGAGCACTGGCAGGACCGGGCCCACTTAAAGCCCTGGCTCTCACCTGTAGGAAGATGGAACCCAGCAGGGACCACAGCTCCTGACGCACTCGTGATCCCGCAGCACACACAACGCTGGCAGTAAAAGGGGGCCCTAGCCGGCTGTGCCCTTGCCTCTGTGGGGGACTAGAACAACTAACAGCGACACTGAGTCAGTTTCGGTGCAGGTCAGTTCACACAGAGGCCCAGAGCTCTGCGCACGCTACTACAAGCAAGATTAGCCAGGACGGAAGGCAACCCCAGCAGGCCAACCAACAAGATGAAAACAAATGTAAAACCATGATGGAGTAGCGTTTATTGCAGTTTTATATAGCGCAAACTCCACACAAAGATATTGGATCACTGTGCATGAGCACCGGTTAAATTACACAAGATCACATTCATGTTTTGAGGCACGGGGAGGAGTGATGCGCCCAGAATCACAGGTTTTGGAGCATGCCAAGATTCAATCATGGTTCTCAAATTGCAAATTCTGCAGTTCTGGTTGTAACGCCACAGTCAACCCTGCCGCTGGTCAGACGTGAAGATTAAGACGCACAGGGCCATTAAACGGAGCCTGGCTGGTGGTCGTGTACGACAACTTGTATTTTGATGCTTCTGTCATTGTATACAGATATATAATAAGTGAAAGAGGACCGCGTTGCAGCTGGAGCATGGGGATGTCTTGCCTTTATGGGGCCATGTGTTTCTAATTAGACCACATGGCCCTATAAAGATAAGAAAGTGCTTTGCAACAGCAGCAAAGCAGGCCACTAAGTCCAGTTCGGAGGCGAAAGGGCGTGAACCCAAATCCCTCATTTCCAATGGCAGGCCACCGTTTAGCATAAACGGTGACTCCAGCCAATGGAAATGAGAGGCGGGGCTTCAAGCCCTCTTCTGAAAGTCCTCCTTAACAATAATTCTCATCGAGCGAACAACGCATGCGCTGCCACGCTAGGCGAGATCTAAAAAGGAAGGCGCGGAAATAAATGAGGGAGATAGAAGAGGGAAGAAAAGAAGAACGGACAGGGAAGACAAGTGACAAGCAATGAAAGGAGAAAAATAAAAGACAGGTAACAGTAAGTAGGATGCAGCCCGATGCACCATTATTGTGAAGGGTGAATGAATGAATACCACTTGCAAAGTGTTAGTATCAGTCATAGACTGTCTTGTTTATCGTGGTACTCACCTAAGATTTGAAAAAGTGGTAAAAGGCAACCAGGAGGCATCTTAATGTTACAGGTAACATCAACAGAAAAACCTTTATCCGCTCTACGGGGCATGTTTTCAAGGATCTATCGCCGAGTTATCAGCACTTTATCACAGCCAAAGTTGCAATAAATTCAACGCCCCATTCACAAGCTGGTGCTGACTGTCGATACCACCATTTTACCTGCGATAGCAGCCGCAAAAGACATCGCCACAGATGACCCTGGCAACTATCGCTAATTAAATGCAGAGTAGGCCTTCCCGAGCAAAAATCCACGACAACACCACTCCGCAACATTCTCAATGACCAGCCAGATCTGGGATAAGATCACAAAACAGGCAATAAGGCGCGTTAGCAGCAGGTAACTAACATGCCTTGACCTGGTGCAAAGTCGGACGTCAACCTGCACCATCAAAGGGAGCCCAGCCCAGAGCCACACCTGAAGAACAACAGATGCCATGGAGCTACTCATCATGCAGCTCAGAGCCCCAAGAGGGACCCAACCCCCACCTCCCACCCCCGGACCACCCCCAACCCCCTCCCGGGGCCCTACCCCGGGCACCCCCCACCTCCCCCAGACCAAGAGATTGCACATCAACGTTACGAAACCATAAACAAAATCATTTGCCTGATGTCGCAGAATAACAACAACTAACAGTCATGTGAGTACAGAAAAAGCAGAATCAAATATTCACCATGGAAAGTCCAAACAAAATATCACAATCAAAATTGTCTCCAAACAACTATTTGGTAGAGTCATGGCGGGTCATCCCTGGAAAATCTGTAAGTGACAGCCTATAAGACAATATCTAAGATAAGAAGGTGTGTCAGGCACTCATCAAAGGACAGAGAGAGAGAGAGAGAGAGAGAAAGAGAGAGAGACCGAACAAGGAGCGCCTGGACAATCGGGCCCTTGGTTCATACATTGCAACAGTTGCGCGTGTTTCACAATTGGTGCACCCTAAATCTAAGGTCTGTCATCAATTTCAGTGCGAAGGCCACATCACATTTCAGAAATGCAAGCAGTAGTCAGACTAAAATTAGGCATGAAAGCTCCCTTGTCTCAATACACAAGTTGGAAGGACATCCGAACCTCCAACCTTGGCCTTCAATGCGCCCGACACCCCCCGAGTGAGATATCATACCAGACTCTGACGACTCCCACACCACGAACTGCGCCAATGAAGGACCAACGTGTCCACACCCCACACACACTTGTCCCTGCTCGAGCTACACCTGCATGGGATGCCCCTGACACATTGGTAAACAAGCAATGAAAATGCAATAGGTCTCGCCTTTGATTAAGTTAAAGCTATTTGCTTTGCTAATGATATTGTATAGCAAAGCAAATGACTTTACCTTATTAAAAGGCGAGACCTATTGCATTTCCAATGCTTGTTACTTTTAATTTACCATTTCAAGTTGGTGAATGCGAAATTTAGAGCAATAAATTTAAGACAAAAATTGCACTGCACTGAAAGCACACCATAAAGAAAGGAGTCGTCCAGTAGCAGTTTGCAACTATCGGGTGCTCAGAAAATGAAACAAACATTTTTTAAACATTAAACAACTGGGACATGGTTGGGTGGGGATTAACAGAGAACAACAGAAAAGCAAGGGCTCTGGGGTTGACAACTCAGGGTAGAGTGTCAAGCAGCACAATCCGTTACTGTACTGCCCAACCTCCTTCCCGTTCACCACCCCTACCCGATTGACAAAGCCAATAGCTCGCCCATCTGCAAGACATACTGGCTTTGCCAATGCTTGTTTTGCGGTGGAGACGAGTGGCGCACAGAAGAACTCCTACTTCAGCTCTTCTGAGCTTAAGGCACTCAAGAGATGGCCCTTCTGAAGGCTGAGCGTCTCAAGAGATGGCCCTTCTGAAGGCTGAGCGTCTCAAGAGTGGCCCTAGGTGACATCCCTGTATCCGTTACGGGTCCGCAGGAGGCCCTGCAGTCAGTCCCTTGCTGGTTCCCAAGGTGGAGGATGGGACACAGACCATTCCGTGTCCCAAGTCCCCTGGGTGCTAGAGATCATGACCAGGCTCGTATCTTACAGTTTAGTGTCTCAGGAGTGACCTCTAGATGACGTCAGAACGTGCCTGGGGGGTTGGGTGGGGGACACTGGCAGCATCAAACCATGTTCTCTGCAGCCACGAAAGGGTTAAATCGGTGCTAATGCTACAGTAAGCGGATAGCAGACACCTGCCTTACTCCGTCAGTACAAACACCACAGGTTGCAAAACACCCAAAAAGAAGGCACAAAAAAAGCTTTTTTTTGCTATGGGAAAGGGAGCGTCTCACAGGCAAAATGTCATTATGCCCAGAGCTCAAACAATCCTTATATTAAGTGTTTGCCACCTTGTGCCTCTGAGCTTTAATGTTCACAATCAGGAAAGCCGATCAAATGAGTTCATTGACTGTAATAGATTTGGGAAAATGCACACTGCGGGCTGCAGATGTTTACCTCTGTCTGGAGGCGGGTTTCAGTGAATGATACATAATAATCCCTCACTTCGTGATTGACCCGGAGGGTCACGTGAAACACGACTCGTGGGGCGAGGCGTGCTGGGCTCTCTGCTGTCAGCTTTGCATACACCCAGGACACATTTCATGAGCATGTCGTCACAGGGGCACGCTGCGGGGGTGACCTCGCAGCCAGTGACGTCAGATTATAATGTCGTCACAGGGGCATGCTGCGGGTGTGACCATTACGGTGACCTGTCCTTTACACCCCCATACCATATCTTCAAACCATTTCTTCAACATGTAGTTTGTTCTGCCATCAGACATGGGTTGAGTACGTGCCTGGGGGGGGGGGGTTGGGTGTGGGTGTAGGGGTGGAGGGAAGAGCGGCTGATCTCCCAGGTTTCTGCCCTGTTTTAAAAAAATATAATCTGATGCTCTTTGGGTAATGAGATGACGGTGCCAGATTATGCAGTCCCACCAACCAGCCACGCTGATGCTGGAAAGAATCTTCAGACACTGACAGCATCAAACCATCTTCTCTGCAGCCACGAAGGGGTTAAATCGGTGCTAGTGCTACAGTAAGCGGATAGCAGACACCTGCCTTACTCTGTCAGTACAAATCACCACAGGTTGCAAAACACCCAAAAAGTTGGCACAAAAACGGCCTTTTTTGCTATGGGAAAGGGAGCATCTCACAGGCAAAATGTAATTTTGCCCAGAGCTCCAACAATCTGTATATTTAGGGGCAGATTTATGTTCCCTGGTGCATCCCTGCAAATCAGCATGGATGCACCAGGGAAGATGCGTCACGCAAGTTTGCTCTTACGCCACCGCAGATGCGCCGCATTTACAATGCGGTGCATCGTGGCGCAAGGACAAGCAGATACGTGACGCATCTGCCGGTGTAAGGTTGGCGCAGTGCTGAAGTTGCGTCGCGAGCGCGACGCAACTCCAGCACTGTTCCAACCTTTCCTATCCCTAACATGGTGCGTCAAGCCTTACGCCTGCTTCAAGCAGGCGCAGGGTTTTGACGCAGCAGCGTTGGGAAAGTGACTCCGTGAAATCTTATAGATTTCACGGAGTCACTTTTCAGGGGCGTTCCTGCGACGGAACGCCCCCCCTGAGTAGACACGCCCACATGAAACCTGACGCAGGTTTCATGTGGCGCAGGGCTTTACACCATGACGCATCTCCATAGATGCGTCACGATGTAAATGGGGCGCAACATGGCGCAGGGTTTACGCCGCCGCTGCGTCACAAAAGTGACGCAACGGGGGTGTAAAAGTGGCGCAAGTCTGATATAAATCTGCCCCTAAGTGTTTGCCACCTTGTGCCTCTGAGCTTTAATGTTCACAATCAGAAAAGCAAATCGAATGAGTTCATTGACTGTAATAGATTTGGGAAAATGCACACAGCGGGCTGCAGATGTTTACCTCTGTCTGGAGGCGGGTTTCAGTGAATGATGCATAATAATCCCTCACTCCGTGACTGACCCCAGAGGGGACACGTGAAACACAATTCGTGGGGCGAGGAGTGCTCGGCTTTCTGCTGTCGGCTTTCCATACACCCAGGACACATTTCATGAGCATGTCGTCACAGGGGAACGCTGCGGGGGTGACCTCGCAGCCAGTGATGTCAGGTTATAATGTCGTCACAGGGGCATGCTGCGGGTGTGACCATTACCGTGACCTGCCCTTTACACCCCCACACCATATCTTCAAACCATTTCTTCAACATGTAGTTTGTTCTGCCATCAGACATGGGTTGAGAACGTGCCTGGGGGGGTTGGGTGGGGGTGTAGGGGTGGAGGGAAGAGCGGCTGATCTCCCAGGTTTCTTTCTGCCCTGTTTTAAAAAATATAATCTGATGCTCTTTGGGTAATATCACCTATCACCCGTGCGCATCTGCACATCTTGTCCCAAGGGCTGCATGTGCCATGGCTGGGCAGAGGGTGGGGGCGCCACCATGCCACCACCCGGGCGAGCAGGCGATTAATTAAAAGGAAACTGGTACCGGATACACTTCTCTGCAAACGAGGTTGGGAACTCCCAAACTGCAGCCGAGAGGGAGAGAGTGCGGGGACCAAGGAGCAGGGTGCGAGGGGAGACAGGAGGAGGTGGCGAGGGTGGGGGTGAAGCAGAGGAGAGGAGAGGGAGCAAGAGGAAGGAAAGGGTGGAAAAAGGCTGGGAAAGAGCATGGCAACCTAGGGAGGGAAGGGGGCAGGTGGGTGAGAGAGAGAAGCTCAAACAGGGGAAAGAAAGGCGACGGAGGCGGGAAGGACGGGTGTAAGACAGGTGGGCAGAACAGGGGACAAATTTAAAAGGGATGACGAAGAGGCGGTCCCGAAAGTGAAAGAGCGAGGATCTCTTGTCTTTATGGGGCCATGTGTTTAAACACATGGCCCCATAAAGATAAGAAAACGTTTGCGACGGGAGGAAAGCAGGCGAGGGAGTCCAAGTAGGCCGTCCCAAAAAGCTAAAGGGCGGCAACATAAAAACTTCTTTTCCATGGCTGGCCACTGTTTAGCATAAATGGTGACGCCAGCCAATGGAAAAGAGGGGCGGGGCTTAAAGCCCTTTGCTGAAACTCCTCAAAAACATTCAATCTCGCCGAGCGAGCTGCGCATGTGCGCAGCCACGCTAGCCAAGACCTAAAAACAACCCATGGGTCGCTGCGTTGTTTTCAATGGAAGCTGGCAAAGAAGTGCTGCCGTGAAGAGGAGAAGTGTCCGGAGAGATCCAAGCCTGGACCGAGGATGGAAGGAACCTGAAAGCAGAGGGGACAGAGTCTGGGTCACTTACCAGTGACCAGGGCCACGATAGTCCAATGCCCACAGATGTCGGGTGCTTCAGGTGAGTTGACGGATGTCTTGACTCTTCAGCCACGAGGTCCAGGAGGCGTCGATGACGACCAGGAGCTGGATTCGAGCTGTCCCACGAAGTCTGTCGAGTGCTGCGGTGTCGGCGACCAGGATGGACCCAACAAGCCTTTGCAACGGCAAGTCAAGGGGAAACAGAAGAAAGACGTTGGTGCAGACCAGCAAGGTCTGGGGGACACACCCAGCGAGGGTAAGTCAGGGCACGTTTGGAGCAACCAGGAAAGCCCAATCAGAAGAGAAGTTGCCTTCGTGGGGACCCACTAGCCAACGGGCTAGCGATCGCAAAGGAGCCTCGAGAGATCGCACTTGAAACTGGCCCACGGGTCACTCGTGGAGTGGAGGCCAGAGATCTTTGGTGCAGGAGGTGCTCAAGGCTGGGGCTACTCGGAGCCCAAAGCACAACTTCGAGGAAGACCAGGAAGATGATGGATCGGCAAATGATCAAGGTGTCCAGGGTCACGGTTCCACTTCACCCACGATAGCCACGGGCCTCAGCTTTGCTGTGGACTCAGGGTAGCCTCGGGGAAGTCTGGAAATCCACCTCTGTTGATGCAAAGACTTCTGCGTCCGGCGGGAGCTTCAGAGTGGCAGACCGGCGGTTGCTTCTTTGGTACCTGCCAAGCAGGGAAGTCACTCCTTGACCCCAAGGGAGATTTCTTCAGTCCTCTGGTCTTGAGCAGAGCGTCGAAGGTCCAGGATTCAGCGTCAGAGTTTCGCCAGGGTAATCTAAAGTCTCAAGGACTGGGTTCCCATACTTATACAAAGTTAGGGGGTTGGACATTCTCTGGGGACCCACCTATGGGAGGGTTTGGAAAGAGGGGTGGTTACACCCATTTTCTTTGTCCAGTTTCGCGCCAGAGCAGGGGCAGGTAGCCCCTGCAACCGGTTTGAACTGGACTATGCACAGGGACACCAAGTGCAGGACTTCAAAGCACCAGAGAGTGCTCCCGCCCAGCCCCAATACACATCTGCCTGTCTGGGGAGGTGGTTACACCTCCCTGGGACAGGAAACCTATTGTCCAGGCCGCCCCTGCTGGAGTTTCGGTCAGCAGCAGGAGGCCAGACCCGTGTCTGTGGCATCCATTTTGTGATGCCAGGGCTTTAGAAAGTCTTTACCGGATAGACCAGTGTGAATATGTCTCTCCCTCTAGAAGGGTGGAATGCTACCCCCGCCACCAGAACTGGCGGGGGGGGGGGGGGTAGTATTTCAAAGTGTTTGACACCAAACACAACATGTTTCCGTGCAGCCATCCCAAAGTTAGCATTTACCGCTAAAATATAATGCACTTAAGAGTATATGGTCAGGCTGCACCACAAACAGCATCAGAGGAGGTACTCCGAACGCTGCAGAGGGACTCTGCTCATGCAGGGGCACCCTCTCACATAAAAACCAAGCACTCTGCCTTCAGGATTGTTAAGGCCTGCCATAGGAGTGACTTATAGGTTATTTTATATGTGTGTGCAATGGTAGTGATATAGGTAGCCTATACCACAGTAAGGGGTGCAGGCACCACCTTACCCAGGCTACAGTAGCAGACCGGTGATGTCATTTTGGAGTGCTTCCCAGGGGTGGCATAATACATGCTTCAGACCCTGGTAGGCCTCTGAGGTACCTATGCCCTAGGTACATAGTATACTAGGGGCTTTTAAGGCACTCCAGAATCCAATTAGGAATGTACCTAATGTACATGGAAACCATTTTAGAGAGGTAGCAGCTAGGCTGGGGTCCTGATTAGCAGGGCCACAGCCAGACTAAGGTCGAAAAACAGTGAAACACCAGCAAAAAGTGGGGGTACCCATGTGAAGCAGATCTTACTCTCCTACATATAGCCATTATTCAAATGTGTCTTTGTGTGTTTTCTCTACATCTTGTTGTATTTGGAGATATCTGCAGGCTAGCTCCTGCTCTGTAGGAGGTAGACTTTTAACTGCAGAAATTGAATGGATGCTTTTACTACACAATTGCTGTCCCATGGAGCAACAACACTGAAGACAACACAAAAATATCACTATTGTTAAAAAGATACCCAGTAATGCTAAAAGTAAGTGCTTTAACCATCATGTTGGTAGCCATGACCATGGCCAGGACCAGTCATCAGAATCTGTAATTTTCCCTGCTCCACGGAATATTTGAACTGCATTCTTAATTTGTGCCACATCCCTTGCTATTTTTCCACTTTTGTTTAAAAAATAACAGCAAGAGTAATTTAGTAAAATGCACAGTCCTCCTTGTTGTAGTGTCAAGAGGTCAAGTGAAATTCGATGTTGAATAGTCATGGCAGCTACTGAATTAATTTCCATTTGCAACTGTTGAAGTAGTGTGGCATTGAATGCTACAGCTTGCTCAGCAGACATATTAACAAGGGCCAATTCTAAATCATATACCCCATATCCAGGAATAAATATACGCATTAGTTCAAAGAATAGACCTCGTCTAGTTTCCAGAATAGGTACATGTATATCTCTTATATATCTATGAGCAAAACTCCCCAAATTTAGTGGCTGATGGGTTGCAATGTGTGGCACGACTGAAATGTTTGGTGTAAGATAAGAAATAGCACACATGCCTTCCCAGTGCTGGGGAAGCACCTTGTATGCTTTAGTGCCACAAATAAAATACATTCCACCCTGTAACTGTGTGTCCAATGTGTGATATTTACTGAGAGGAAGGCCGACCCCTTTAGGAAAAGTGTTTTGGGATTGATCACACCATTTGTAATCAATCCATGAAAAATTTATAAGCGTAACATTTGCCCATGGTGCCATGTATGAGCAGCGAGCTGACCATAAGGGGTATTCTAACATTTTAGAAATCATATGTGGTGCCCTAGCATGCTTATTCTTTTGCTCAATTAATGGATCATATAGAAGGTGTTATTAATAGTGTCTCTCCATCTACAGTGATGTTCCAGTAATGTAAGGTGTAGTTTACTTGTTTTCTTCGTACCTTAGCTGTCCAGTTCCTACTTACTAACTGTCTGTCTCTTATGTTCCAATTACCTGTGGTATTATCAAATTCTAATATGTTAGGACACTGACTACTTTTTAAATGTCCTAAGTATCGGGAAGCTGGGTTACATTCTGAGACATGATGCTTTAAACATACAGGAAATGTTTTTTCCATGTCATTGTATTCTACTGTAGGTGACACTTGGTATTGGGCTTGAATATTTGGCAGTATGGTACAACGTGGGTACCATCCAATCCTTCCTTCTCCACAATCCCAGGTTATGTTGGATATGACGCATCCTATTCCTTGCGCATTATTTTGTATAGGCACAGGTGTTTCATATAGGCCAATTGGGTCACTGGGGTGTCTGGATAATTCTCTACAAATCCAGCAATTTTGAAGACCTAAAGCCTGGGTAACTTTCTCATGTACTTCAACGAGGAAATGGTCAGCAGGTTGTTGCAATACAGGTAGCACACACATAATTATGGTACTAAAAAATAGGGATAGCATAATGCAATGCATTTGCTTGACAGTGGTAAGTATCACTTTCAGAATTTAAAATATTGTTTGGCAGTGTCTTTCTGTCTCAGTTCCAGGGTACTTTCTGTAAGTGTCAATAATGAAAGTTCTTGTGGTGCGCTGTCATCTGCTTCTCCTCCTGGTCCATAGTTGTCTTGTTCAGGGGCGGTTTCACGGACCTGCCCTGCGTTGTCCTCTTCGTCCTGTTTTTGGCAGGTGTAGACCATCACCTTTTTCTAGACTGCGTTGCGTGCTTCACTCAACAGCATCAGTTGGTGTCACCTTTCCTGGGACACTTGATGATGGACCCTCAACGTTGTTGTTATGAAAGGTCTGGTCCGTCTCCCCCTTGTCCTGTGTTTCGTGCTGCTCCACGGGTGGCCGGTGCTCATCTGTTAAAGGTGCCTCTGCCTCAGGTGTTGTTGGTGCAGCCCTGCATTGTGTTCCGTGCAGCCACTCAGGACGTCCCTGTACCTTTAGTGATGTTCTGGTAACCAGGAACACAACGTGGGGTCCCGTCCACCTAGAAGTAAGAGAAACATTGCATGCAGCACTAAAGGCAGCGCATCTGGCCTTTTCAGGCCTGTTGCATCAGTTGTTTTGGCTAATTTATGTTTTATTGTGGAGTTCATTCTCTCCACCTGGCCTGAACTTTGTGGGTGGTAAGGGGCATGCAGTTTCCACTCTATTCCCAGTCACACATCTTGTCCACAACTGCTGCCACAAATTCACCCCCTCGTCACTGTTTATGCTCTGGGGAACCCCAAACCGGGGTATTACATCTTTCATCAAGCATCGCACAACAGTTGATGCATCATTCTTCCTTGTTGCAAAGGCCTCTACTCATTTTGAAAATTCATCCACACATACCAGCAAATATTTGAATCCATTCACTGGGGCCATATAGGCGAAGTCTATTTGAATGTTGGTAAAGGGACCCTCTGGTACTGGCAAGTGATCATAGGTAGCGGGGGACCAACCTTTAGCATGTTGGTTACAGGCAAGACATTGGGAGCAGAATTGTGCAGTGAAAGCTGTTATCCCTGGTGCAAACCATTCTTGTCTAATCAAAGCATTCATCCCTCCTTGAGCCATGTGAGTGGGTCCAGGAGCAAGCCTTGTAAGGGGAAGGAACATACTGCGTGGGGCCACAGGCCTCCCATCCTGGTGGACCCACAATCCCTCATCATTCGGCTCACATCCAGCATCAATCCACGCCCTTTCTTCCTCTGGTGGTGCAGACCATTGTGCTTCTTTCACATCAGCTTGCAACAATTGTCTCTGAATCAGCTGTATTTTTGGAATACTTTTTGCCGTTAAAGGCACCATCTGTACTAGCTGTAACATGCTCTCTTTTGCTGCTGAGTCAGCCATGGCGTTACCTCTAGCTATCTCAATATTAACTCCTGTATGTGCTTCACATTTTATTACTGCTAGTCTGTTGGGTAGTAGTATGGCCTGTAGCAAATTCTTTACTAAGGGGCCATTTTGAATGGGACGTCCTGCTGCTGTTAGGAAACCACGATACTGCCACAGCTGGCCAAAATCGTGAACAACTCCAAAGATATAACGTGAATAAGTGTAAATGTTAAAAATCTTCCCCTCAGCTAGGATGCATGCTCTTGTTACAGCATACAGCTCGGCTTGCTGGGCAGATGTGCCAGGGGGAGGGCTGCACTTTCAACTATGGTGTCTACTGTTATAGCATACCCTGCTCTGTAATCTGTGTCTGTTAGTCTGCTGGAGGAACCATCAGTGTACCACTCATAGTCAGTTTTTTCTAATGGTGTTTGCTGCAAATCTGGTCTGGGTGTGGTGCATGTCTCTACAACTTCAACACAGTCATGGTCAGGGGTCTCATCTGAATCACCTAGTGGAGGTAATAATGTTGCCAAATTAACAAGTGGGCATCTTTTAATGGTGATATTGGTGTTAGACAACAAAGTGACCTCATAACCGGTTTCCTGGCCGGCGAAAAATGTTATGTTGCTGCAGATGACAACAACAACTGTACCGAATGTGGCATCTAAACAATACAAGGGGAGACGTCCTCTCTACCATCACAGCTGCTGATGCCACTGCTCTCAAACAAGCTTGATACCCAGTTACTGCTGCAAGCAAAGTCACAGAGTAGTATGCCACAGGTCTTTTTCCTGAGCCATGCTGCTGTGTCAGCACACCATTTGCAATGCCATTTTGCTCTGACACATAGAGATGAAAGGGCAGTTTGTAATCAGGCAGCCCCAGGGCTGGCGCAGTGCACAAAGTCTCTTTCAGTCTGCAAGTGCATTAGTCCATACAATGTTGTTGGGAGCATCTTGTAGTGTACATTGTCGCAGGATGACATCATAGAATCTGTACTCAGGGATCCACTGGCGACAGTAGTTCATCATCCCCAAGAATGACAGCATTCCTCTCTTGATGGATGGAGGCTGCATGCCCTGAATCATTTTTATCCTGTCAGGTGATATGCGGCGTGTACCTTTCGATACCACATAACCCAGGTAAGTCACCTCTTTTTGGCAGCACTGGAATTTTGACAATGAAGCTTTGCGTCCTCTCTCCTGGAGGTGATTCAGCAGCGCTTTCAGTGTCTTTTTCACAGGCCTCAAGTGATGGAGATGCCACGAGTAGATCATCAGCGTACTGCAATATGATGCTACCTCCTTCCAGGTGTAGGCTGTCCAGGTCTCTCTTCACTGCCTGCGCATAGACCGTGGGACTCTCAGTATAGCCTTGAGCTAGTCTTCTGAAAGTAATCTGCGTATCTTTCACTGTGAAAGCAAAAAGGTACTCACTCTCTGGATGGACTCTAATACTGAAAAACGCAGAGGAGAGATCAATGACTGAAAAGTACTCTGCCTCTACAGGTATAGAAGATAATATAGTATTGGTGTCAGGCACAACAGGTGCTAAGGGAACCACTATGGGGCATATTAACAAGCCAGGCGATAAAATTATCGCCGCTTTAGCGCCAGAATTCCAATTGAAGCCCATGTTAGATGTCCTTCACATCTAACATGGGCTTCAATTGGAATTCCATAGAGCATATTATCAAGCCCATTATCACCGTTTTAGCGGCAGTTTTCTGGCGCTAAAGCGGCGATAATTTTATCGCCTGGCTTGTTAATATGCCCCAATGTTGTTTATCTGTCGTAAGTCCTGAATAAACCTATACTGCCCAGTATTGCCCTTGGGCAATGGAATGATAGGACTATTACAGGGGCTGAAGGTTTTTTTAATGATTCCTTGTTGCAAGAGAGATTCAATCACAGGTTTTATTCCTTCATCTGCCTGAGGTGACAGTCTGTACTGACGGACATAAGGTAGTTCTGCATTTTCTTTAAGTGTCACTTTATGGGGAGGGCATGTTTTCAATAATCCTGCCTCATTTTTGCGTTTTGCCCAAACCTCTGAGTTCACTTGCTCTAGGACCTTGTTTTTAGTCAGCTGTAAAGCAATATTCCCTTCAAGCTTGTCAAAAACTGCAGTCCTGTCCTTTCTGTTCATACACAACGTCCAACACCACCCTTCTCCATCTCCTAACACAGACACAATTCCTAAAGGAAATGTAAAATCCTTAGTTCTGGGTAAGTCCTGAAGGCATCTGACCATGAGGCCCAAATCCTTAGGGTAGTAACCTGGTGCTGCAGCTATGGATACATGTGGTTCAGAATCTGGCACTTGAAATAACCTCATTTCCTGTGTTCCTAGTTCAATGCTCACTGCACACCCTTCTTTTCCTACATATAATGTGTGCTTGAGCAACTCGATTGTCCAGTGCAAATGTTTGCCTGCCCTGTAGGCGTACCACTCAGGCACCGCTCCTGTGAGAAATGCTGCAGTACAGTGCATGGGCCCAGGTACTAATGTCAACTGCACTCAATGAGTGACCAATTCACTCTCAATGTCAGGGCTGTATTTAAACAGTTCTTGAAACATGTTTTCATAAAAATCTCCATGTAATGGAGTCCATTGGTAACGTGTTGGAGAGAGACACAAGGCAGGGGTGCACATACCACAGAGTCCTCACTTAATTTGCAAGCAGTAAGTGCTCTATTAGCCAATTCTAACCTGTCCTCAGGTACTTGTAAGTAAATCCCATTTTGTGAAAAATATAATGTTGTATGCAGTTTACAGAGGAGGTCTCGCCCCAGCAAACTGATGGGTGCATCTGGTGACAGGAGAAACTGATGGGTCCTTGTGAAGTCATCAATAGAAACTGGTAGGGGTTCTGACAATTCTTCATGCATCATCATTCCATTTACTGCTATAGTAGGGACTTGGGATTGATTCACTTATTTGGCTGATGCAAACATGTAGATATATATTTTTCCTCACATATGTCACATGCGTCCATCCCTGGTTCCACTGTTGATCATGCACATTCGAGTGGCCCATGGAGGTCTGCCTATCCAACACAATGGTAGCTGAACTGGATTATGACTTGTGTGTGCGCCCCCTGTTGGCCCACGAACAGGAGTGCAACCAGGATACCCATGCATGGGATGCCCTGATTTGTGGCGTATGTGCTGGCAGTAGTGGATGGGAAATTGCACAAATCATCGTGTGCAGTGACCACATCAAGGCGCTCCCCTATTGGGCTGTGTTGCGGATTGGTGAAACGTCGTGGAGGGAGCACATCTGTCCGGACCAGTTAATGGATTGGCTCTCCCTCGTGTTCCTTGAACTCGAGAACGACGTACTACTGGAACTGATTGCCTATGAAGCTGCGCTTGCATTCATGGACGAGTAACTACCTTCCAACAGCCACAACTGATTGAGACCCAGAGCAGAGGTCCCAAAACCTTGTTGCATCGTGGGGGAATGGTCACACATCACAGGACAACAGTGGACATGGCTGCATTCGCCTGGACTCAGAATGCATGTGCGTGCACCTACGCGTGTTGTCACACACCTGTGCAAGGTGATGCAGCCCCATGGGCGGAGCTGCACAGCGTCGTTTGGCAACGTTCCTAAATCTGACATACTGCTGGAGGGAGACTACACACATGGCAATGTAGCACAACATGTGACCTTGTTGGTCCCTTTCACCTGCTCACTGTCAGCATAGCACACAGTTGGCGCAGTTCGGTGGTACAGCTCCATGAAGATCCCATGGGCTGTGAGTCATGTCCCTGGACACGGGGCAATGAGCAAACGCCAAACATCACATGACTCGACCAGCAAGGTAAGGTGGGCTGAGTGCGTTGCCATCCGTAAGGATATGTGTTCATTTTTGCCTCCCCATTTCTTGTACCTCGACACGTTCCCATTCTACCTGTAAGTGTCTTAAGCATTTGTCTGCCTGTTGTGGCTTATTCTTTGCCCGTACAGACACACACATGCTAATAAAGTCTACGCAACTTCACCAGTGTAGAACTGTGATGAGTGTGTTGATTAGTATGACAAATCCTGTGCCGCAATGAGCATTGTCCGTACACAGGGAGGGACAGACTGCCGCATGTACATTGGTGGTGAATCCCTATTGGCAGTTCCACCTCTGTGAGCCAGACATTGTGTTTGGGATCGCTGCTGGTAGACCTGTGCTCTTACGTGTCTTGCAATGTGAGTATGATGCCCAACTTCTTGCCATGTGGATCAATGTGATCCATTAAAACAACTGTATCCACACTGATGTGTGTGAGTAGGACATGCGAAGAGATGTTCTGTAGCCACATGCGCTGTGGGACACTACTTCAGAAGTGCAACCGATTTTGACATTTCTACACACAGCCCTATATGATACATGAACGTGGGGCTATGTTGGGGGGTTGCAGATTGTTGTTTATGTGCAATGAGGCCACACTTAGTTCACACTTTCACAGTCATCTATTTGGCCATGTGGGTCAGGGTCAAACATGCGCATATATGACATTTACCAGAGTGTACCTATTTGTGCAATCAATGTCCCTACATTCATCCATACTTGTATACGTGAGTGAACATAGACATGACACATCTGTGTAATTTGGAATGTTTTATTCACATTCTGGGGAGTGTCGGAGCTGAAGAGGTACATGGCCAGTTCAAGCCCACACAACTGCGTTGCCCAGTGGTGGGCCAACCAAAGTCCTTGGGGGAATGCAAGGTTAATCTGAAGAGTAGGAGTTCATTCCGCAGCCGGTTTGCTGTGTTATTGGTACCAGAGCAGATATGGCAGGCCATGTTGGGGTGCAGATGAATGTTGCAGAATGTTCCAGGGGACAGTGGGAGGTGTTGTTCCAGGGCATGATGCATAGGGCTGATCCAGGCAGGGACAGGCCATGTGGTGGATACGGATGCTACTGCCTCCTTTCTCAAACAGTCATTACCCTCCACATCTTACTCCTCTGAGACGTCTTCTGTGTCCAGTGTGTCAGGTGTGTGTGGTGGTGTTATGGCTGCATTACCGTGTGGCACTGACACATCAGGGTGCGAAGGTGATAAGGCTGCATCAATGTGTGCCAATGACACATCAGGAGGTGGAGATGTGTGTGTCGAAGTACCAGCAGCAGTTATCTGGGACAGGCTCTGTGGCAGCAATGACAAGATGAAGATCTGCAAGGCATGTAAGATCCCAGCCACATCTTCCTGGTGTTCAGCCGTGGCAGCCCTACTTCCTGCATAGGCTCCATGGTCTCCATTGTCCTCCTCATCTGTGCCAACTCTGTGTTGTCATTGCTGGAGCCTGTCTGACTAGACAGTTTGTGTATCCGAGTAATGGCCCCAGCGAGGTCAGCAAAGGATTGTTGGTGATTGTAAGTGGTCCCTGATGGGACTCAGACACCCAACTATGGCATCGAGTTTGGCTGTCATGAAGTCGAACCCCACCCGCAGCTGATCAGCCATCTTCTCCTGGCACCCTTACACACGGAGTTGGAATTCCATGTGTTGGTCGTGGGGGTCCTGTGAGCCAGCCGTGGTGGTGCACATTGTTGACGGGGGGCCTACTTGGTGTTGCTATGTGTGCGGCAGTGTGCCAAGGGTATCAGGGACATGTTCCACACTCATTGTGGGTGTGCAGTGTGCTGCACATGATTGCGCATGTGTGCCATTGTGCCCATCTCTCTCCGTCCCCCCAGTCCCTGGTCATTACTCACCCTGTTGCTGTTGGGTCAGGTCATATCGAGCCGGGTCCAGACCCCCAACTCCTTGCATCGTCTCCACACTGATGACAGCTCATCCAGCTCCTCCTGTGGCGCAGGACTCCCACCTCCAGTCCCCTTTGCTGCCTTCCTGTTGGCAGCGAGTTTCTCATTGTTTTGGCTGTGCACTTCATGCCTGCGCCTCTTGACCTCCTCCATTGACCGCCTCGATACTCAGACTGCATTCACGTTGGTGACGATGGACTGCCATATTTCCGTTCGTGTTGCCAATGACGCAGTGGAGGTGACGTACAGTTGTTGGTAGTGTTCCATCACCTCCGTGACGATGATCCGGTCTTCCTGTGGACTGAACCCCATCTTCCTCTTCCTCTTCCTGTTCTCCTTGCCCTTCCCTGACCCCGGGATACCTGGCTGGTCATCCGTGGGGCTTGTGGGGTTCGGGATGTCCTCTGCACTCGGTCCGGGTGCATCCATGGTGCCACGCAGTTTGATTTGGTTTTGGTGTGTTTATTTTGTTGCTTTTATAGTGCATGACGCATGGGAATTGAAGGCCTGTGGTTGGTTGTCGCTGATTTTTGTATCGCAATTTGATTTGGGGCATCGCAACTTTTTTCGCGTTGGTGTTTCGCATTTTTGCGCAGTCGCGTTGATTTTTGCACGGTCATTTGACGCGTTGTCGTGGGACTATTGCATGGTGCCGCCGGCTTGGGAATGCCACGTTAACACAGAGTTATTTTCCCGCGATAGACTGCGATGTGAAGAGTTGTGTTAAGCTATTTTTACGATGGTATCACACGTTCTTGAGAATATCCCCCCTACGAGTATTTGAAATGCCAGTCCACCAATGACTATAAGACAACTATTAAGCCTTTTAATATGCATATTATACCTTAAATATTAGGCAGCTCGGGTTGCAGGAGAGGACATTGAGGACGGACAACGAATATGGAGTTGTCATGTTACTCACCATTGAGGTGGAGGGTTGAGAGGATCACAATGCAGTCTTGAGGCTTCTTTGTGACTCCAGACAAGTAAATGATTGTACATTAGTAACCTACCAATAAGTACTATAAGTGGAAGGGTTTTAAAAAGACTCCCTTATCTTTTGAGCAAACAACAGTAATCAAACAAATCGCTGGTGCTGCCAAATGGGTGACTGATATGAGATGCATGGTAATAGGTGCCCACTAAGATACAATTTTCTCTTTTCCTCCCAGAGTGACCCACCACATACGATGGTGTCCTTTAAAAGCACATCCATACAGCACTGATAAAGATACTTATTATATGAGCTTGAGGTGTCCTAATTAGGCCTCACTACATTGACCCTGATAAAGACCTCTTTGAGCACTCTCCCTATCAGGGGAGGTAAAAATATGCTAGCACGTTATTTATGAGGAGCACCGTGATACTGAATGGCCATTTAAAATTGATCAGATATCCCTAGTGGACTGTATATAGCTTTATCCCTACTCAAAAAGTCCTTGCTCTCATCAGGCACTCGCTAAAATATTGTGCATGTACTATTTACTAAATCTATTTTTCAGGACATTTTTAGAATGTTTGCAAATCAGTGTTATAAATAAACTATTAGTAGAGGCTGAGCCAGGTAATGTTCTGAAAGGTTTCACAGGGGGATGTAACACAGCATCACTTATGTTGTCCGCAAAGAAACCATCCAAAGACCTACCAGTCCAGAAATTGATTAATTCCACCTTTACTGCTGCCCTTAAAATTCTAAACTGGGCCACTAATACATAACTACCCAACATAGAAGCCATTAGAACAACCAGATATGATTATAAAATGGCCTTAGAAAAGAGAAGAGAAGAAATAAGAACAAAGGTTTGGGAAGATTTGGAAGTGACCTATCAATTTAGGCATAACAGAGCATTCTGGGAAATTGTAAGTCGCCCCTTTTTTTCCAAACATTCTCAGTCGAGTTTGGAATGTCACATTCTGGCGAAAGACAGGGTACTTCATTTCTCAAACGTTTTTGACCCAAATAAATCACCATGTGATCATTTAATAATCTCAGACCCTCCACTCCCCAACCCAACTGGGCAACCTAACTAAGTGAATCCATTGAAGTAACTGACATCATCAAGGCCATCTTCTGACCCAGGAGAACTCAAGCACTACTATCCCATCTCTCTGTTCCCCTTCCCAGCCAAGGTCATGGAGAAGGCAATGAACATCCAGCTCATCAGACATCTGGAGAACCACAACCTCCTGGACCCCTCCCAATCTGGTTTCAGGAAAAACCACAGCTCCGAGATAGCTATAGTCGCAGCCATTGATGACAGCTGAATGCTGCTAGGCCAGGGAGAAACAGTCAACCTCGTCCTCCTCGACCTCTCAGCAGCTTTTAAAACCATACTCCACCACACACTGATCAACAGGCTCCACCAGATCTGAACCCAAGAAGCAGCCCTCAAGTGCATCGGATCATACCTCACAGGAAGAATGCAGAAAATCATCCTCCCTCCCTACTCCTTGCACCCTCAGGGCATCTCCTGCGGTGTACCCCCCAGCCAAACCTTCTTCAACACATACATGACCCCCTGGCCAACATTGTACACATCCACAGGCTCAACATCATTTGCTAAGCCACCGACACCCAACTCATTCTCTCTCAGACTAACAATCCCAGACCATTAAAGACAAGTTCCAAAGATGCATGAAAGATGTTGCCGACTGGATAAACACCAACTGTCTCAAACTGAACACAGATAGATAGAACTACTAATCTACGGAAAAGGCAAGGTCACACACCTGAACAACTTATGATGGTCTCCAGAGCTGGCCCCCTTCCTGGTACCCACCGAAGCCACCTGCAACCTCTGCATCATACTTGACAACAAGCTATCCATGAGGAAGCAAGTCGGCGCCATCTCAACCGCCTGCTTCCTCACGGTCCGCATCCTCGGAAATGTTTTTAGATGGACTGATATCACTGTATACAACTAAACATCTCTCATTTGGCACATATGGGGCAGGAGTCTGGGGTTACGTCAATCCGGGAAATTTGCAATCCTTATAGAATGCATTTCTGTGTAGGTTGCTAGCTGTTACCAAGACCACAGCAAGTTACATTGCACATTTAGAACTGGGCATCCCCTACTTGGAGGACCATGTGAGGATCTCACCCCTGCTCTTGTGGCTAAAATTATGGTCCTCACCCAAGGCAGGTTTCTCCCGACTGGTCCTGGAGGACTGCATTAGGCTAGATAATATGGCTTCAATTCCTTGGCTCCAATATGTCAAGCTAGCTTTTCAGGACCTTGGTAATCTTAACCTTTTTAATTCACCTTACAGTATTGAGATTAACACCAAGGGGGCAGTAAGTATCTTATTTTACAAGTCCTGAATTACTGTAGAACAGCTAGAGACCTAACTATGGACACTGTCCTCTGCTATATACCGATCTCAACTACTGATCAGATGGAACCTAATTTATTGTGGATCGCACATCCTGAATATAGACTCTATCTTACACGCCTGAGACTATGCACAGAGCACTTTTTAGTTGTCTTTCCGTTAATGGGTACCTGGTCAGTTTCTTTTCCTTGTTGTCCATGTGACTCCGTCTCCCAACAATCGACGGCCCACTTCATGCTTTTCTGCAAATTGTATAGTATTCCAAGATCCCATTTCCTTTGCCACATTCTGCGTCCCCAGGTTTTTTTTTATCCCATAAAGAAGGCTTGCAATTTTTGTAATGCTTAGATTCACAATCAATTTGCTATTCAGTGGTGATCTATATTCGTTGGGCGTTAAAGATTAGGAAGAGGTATGACCTCGGAGAAGGATAATATTTGCAACTTCTACTGGGTTCATCATACTTTTTTAAATTATACAACAAATTGAATTTTAAATGAGATACTATTTTAAATTTTGCAACATTGAATTGAAAGTCAGATTTATTGGCTGGGATCTCGGATTATCTCATTTATTTGTTTCCAGAATATTTGCTCTGTAACGTGTGTTGAGATGTTTTGAATTTGTTAATTTGTGTGACCTGAATTTAGCATGTCTTTTGGATTTTATATTCTTTTTAAAGCAACAAAGGAATAACATTCTATTGTCGAGTGGGAGACCCCCTACTTTCCTTTTAAAGCAGCGGACATATTGAGAGGTTTTTGTTATAAAGGTTATGTGGATGGAGTCCCCTGGTATGTGTAGCGCCTTCACTGTCACAGCAGTGTTTTGAATCTGCTGCTTGTATCATACACTATGAGGTGCCTGTACATATGTAATGGATTTTATCTTTGTTTTATGCTGATGTTTTTAATGTGCTCTTATGGCCAATATTGACTGAATAAGTGTCTGACTGATATATATTAATGTTTTTTCTACATTTCCTTTTTTTGTAAAGCTTATGTAGGCTGAGTAGGCCTGGGCAGAGTTCGCATAACTAAACTCTGCCCCGCTACACAGAGTTCCGCAAGTGGCAGAGTGCGTTAGGTCATGGTTTTCACGCTGATTTTTAGGGCTGGGTATGTATCCCGTGCTGGAAAATTAGCACAAATGGCACCATGTGCAGTGCAAGAGGGCGCTACTTCTTTCTGCTGCTTGAGTAGATTTTCTACTTGAGCGGCAGCTTCCTCAAGGCGAACGGAAGGCTTCTCAATGCGAGTGGTCGTGACCATCCGTGATCTCCCAATTTGAGAAATCTTGTTGGGATATGGTCTTATTGGTGAGCGCGAGCGAGGAAAAACCTCTGCTCCACTTTCTGGAGCGGAGCTTTTGGAAACTCCGCTGGCCCCGTACAGCGTGAACTACAGAAAACTATGCAAACGGAGCGGAGTTCACCACTCAGGCATATTGCTGACATTGTGTAAACCAGCACATTGTCATTTATCTCATTTATGATTGTGCCCCTCAATAACACATTTATAACGAGTTAAACTAATAAGAATATGATTCACCACACAGAATAAAATCTGTGTGCTGGAGAGCTATAAAACATATTTGCAATGAATGTATAGTCAGTGAAAGGTATTACTGTACTTGTATAAGAGGGCAGGTGTCCCTGCCACATGTGCCTTAACAGAGTGCATCCCAGTATTGTTATTTCAGTTCACAGTTTGTCTCCTCCATGTGTTACTGTCACCTTTTTATTAATTTCCTTTTTTCACCACATAGGACCTCCTGTTCTCTCCTGTTAGTGCCTTAATGGTATACTAGTGGTAATTTACCTATTCCTGAACCATACAGTTCATTAATTTCTTCTCTTTACTTCTCTTTCTTGGAACATTGATCTATTCTAATGGTACTGATGATGACCCTACGTCTACTAAACGTCGAAACGTGTTGAACTCGACCTCCATAAGCTCCCTCTTAGCAAATTTAGATTCATGGGTATAGCGACATATACAACTTTTCCCTAGATTTTGTATTTTGTAGCCAAATTGGAGCTTCTTTTAGTACACATTTTGAATGCATTTTACTCCTGCATGCACCGTTTGTGACCACTGAGCCCTTTTCAGATGCAACAGCATACTTGTGCCATCTTTTTCTAATTTCTTATGGTTCTCTATTGACTAAATGATGACAATATTGGCAAAGCATGTAATATACCTACTTATTGCTTGATTCAACTTGTTCTATTAGTCTCTGGTTCAAACTGACAGCACAAACATTTCGCAGCATTAATTTTTGTAATTATTTAGCACAGGACCCATTTCTGCCTTTCACTTATGGTGACACTGGGCAAGTCACTTGAATATAGCTGGCTTCATCCATATCAGCAGGGCTGCACTTATGTATCTACATTTCTCCTTAGCAACTTCAACTCAGGACACTTGTCACCAGACCCGAGTCTCATAAATTAAACATCATGTAATATCATTGAGGGCTGATATCAGCCCTTGGCTCCACCCAATGCAGAAAATGACCCCACCCAGCAGCTTATTTGTAGGAGAGTAGGATCTGCTTCACATGGGTACCCCCACTTTTTGCTGGTGTTTCACTGTTTTTCGACCTTAGTTTGGCTGTGGCCATGCTAATCAGGACCCCAGCCTAGCCTAACCCCGTAGGACTTTCTAAAGCCCTGGCATAACAAAATGGATGCCTCTGCCACAGACACGGGTCTGGCCTCCTGCTGCTGACCGAAACTCCGGCAGGGGAGGCCTGGACAATAGGTTTCCTGTCCCTGGGAGGTGTAACCACCTCCCCAGACAGGCAGATGTGTATTGCGGCTGGGCGGAAGCACTCTCTGGTGCTTTGAAGTCCTGCACTGGGGGCACACTAGGTGTCCCTGTGCATAGTCCAGTTAAAACCAGTTGCAGGGGCTACCTGCCCCTGCTCTGGTGCGAAACTGGACAAAGGAAATGGGTGTAACCAGCCCTCTTTCCAAACCCTCCCATAGATGGGTCCCTAGAGTATGTCCAACCCCAAACTTAGTATAAGTATGGGAACCCAGTCCTTGCGACTTCAGATTACCCTGGATGAAACTCTGCAATATATATCCTGGACCTTCGACGCTCTACTTTGCTTAGAAGACTGAAGAAATCTCCCTTGGGGTCAGTGAGTGACTCCCATCCTTGGCAGGCACCAAAGAAGCAACTGTCCGGTCTGCAATTCTGAAGATCCTGCTGGACGCCGAAGTCTCTGCATCCCCAGAGGTGGATTTCCAGACTACCCCGAGGCTACCCTGAGTCCACAGCAAAGCTGAGGCCCGTGGCAATCGTGGGTGATGTGGAACCGTGACCCCTGGACACCGTGATCTTTTAATGATCCATCATCTTCCTGGTCTTCCTCGAAGTTGTGCTTTGGGCTCCGAATAGCCCCAGCCTTGAACACCTCCTGCACTGAAGATTTCTGGCCTCCACTCTACGAGTGACCCATGGGCCAGTTTCCAGTGCGACCGCTCAAGGCTCCTTCGCGATCACTAGCCCGTTGGCTAGTGGGCCCAAACGAAGGCGATTCCTCTTCTGATTGGGCTTTCCTGGTTGCTCCAGACGTGCCCCGACTTACCCTCACTGGGTGAGTCCCTCAGACCTTGCTGGTCTGCACCGACGTCCTTTCTCTGTTTCCAAGTGACTTGCCGTTGCCAAGGCTTGTTGGGTCCAATCTGGTCGCCGACACCGCAGCACTCGACAGACTTTGTGGGACAGCTCGAATCCAGCTCCTGGTCATCATCGGCGCCTCCTGGACCTCGTGGCTGAAGAGCCAAGACACCCGTCAACTCACCTGAAGCACCCGACATCTGTGGGCATTGGTCTATCGTGCCCTTGGTCACTGGTAAGTGACCCAGACTCTGTCCCCTCTGCTTTCAGGTTCCTTCCATCCTAGATCCGGGCTTGGATCTCTCTGGATACTACTCCTCTTCACGGCAGCAGCACTTCCTGAGCAGCTTCCATTGAAAACAGCGACACGACCGTTACCATTTGACACCTATGCACCTGGCTTCCCTGGGTGAGGTAACTCGAGTACTCCAGTGCACCCGTGGGTGTTGGCTCTAGACACCTCTAGGTCCAAAAGGGTTCACTCTAAGTGTCCTTAAACTCTAAATTTCCAACCGCGACTTTCCCCATAGAAGTAAACGGCAATTTGCGAATGTGTTCTCACACTGCACGCGTCCCCCGTGGGTCCCCTGTGTCACAGCTTGGGTGGTTCCTTGTGGTCCAAGCACTTCTCCAGGCTCTAGGCCTTGTGTCTAGTTCGGTCGTGATTCTTATACCACTTTATTGGTATATGGTTTGGTACGCCCCTAGGGCCCAAACGTGTATTTGTGCTATTACTGTTGAATACTGACTTGTAATTTAAGTACTTCGAACTCCAGTCTCATAGAGAGACTAGAGGGGTGTGTTTTATCGTAAATACATATATTTTAAATATATACCTGGTGTGGTTGTCTTTTCATTTGATCATTCAAGAGATTATAGACTGGTAAAACAAGCTGCATTACATTCCTTCAAGACTTAGCCTTAAGGCTGCTCTCCATAGCTACCACTAGGATAGCTTTCAATAAAGGTTGTCTTTAACCTATCACCATAAGGGGTTGTTTGGACTGATACAAGGTGCCCACTATAACTAGTGGACAGCATATATCAGGCCAACTTCTCGCATTATTGCTATAGCACCTGGAATTTATTTATTTTATTTATTTATGCAATTTTATATAGCTTTTACCCAAAGGTGTCAGAGCACTATACAATAAGACCAGTTCCGTTACATAAGAAGAATGTTACAAAAGTACATGTTACAGAAGCAAACGAGATACAAGAAGAGGTATAATACAGCAATAGATGACAGTCACTCACAAACACACTGGGATGACACTTGTACAGGCAAAGAATACAAATTTACAAAAGTGAAAGAACTTCCTTGGGGGACTTAAAAGGGAATGTTGTATTCTCTATTTGAATTGTGTTTTTATTTATGTCTATTGTACTTTTATGGTCTTATTAAGACCGAATAAAGTTACTTTGATGATCATGATGACCCCGACCCTTTACCTAATCCCCTCTCCCCCCCAAAAGAAGCAGCCATCTCTAAGTAGAGAAAAGTCGAAGGTGATGGTTTGCCGCTGAATCATGCAGTCCTCTGAAGATAAGGGGGCAGATTTATGAGCCCCTTGCGCCACATTTGCGTTACTTTTAACATGGGAAAAGTGACGCAAAAGTGGCGCAAGGGGCTCATAAATCTGCCCCAAGGAGTTTTAATGTTCTCATACTTCCGGGGTCGGTAAATTGAGTACCAGTAATTGGTTGGTATGAGTAACACTTACTAGCCTGCACCAATCCAGAACTAGCCTGCCCTCGAGCAGGGCCAATCGAAAGGCAGGAACTGCTGGACGTCCAGAAGCCTCCCTGAGACTATTCGTTTGTGCTTCTGGAAAGAATGCAAGAATCCACGTTGTGTGATAATAAATAATAAATAAGATTTAAAAAAAAATAAGATACAAAATTCTATAATCTGTTGGTTCAGTGCATACAAATTCATATTTCAGCATGAAGAAATACACCAGGACACAGAAGGGAATTTTGTTTTTCAATAAAGAATTCAAGAATGCCTCTCCTCCAGAGGAGGCGTCTAACCCCTCCAGCTCACCCCCACCTATGCACACGGATTCTTATGCTCCCTGTCTGCCCTGCCAGAATCAAGCCCTCCTCCACACCCCAGCAGCTTCTCTCATTCCTCAAGTGAGTGAAGGGGGCTCACACAAAGAATGCGCCTCCAACCTCTCCTCAAACACCTCCCTACACACAATGACAGGCCTCACCCGCCCCGCCTCTCCTCCCAGTGCCCTGGCTCCACCCTGACAGCATTCCACACAGAGGTACTCACCTTTCATATGAAAGGGCCGAGGAGACAGGCAGTGCTTGGAACCCACCACCCCCTTCACTTCCCAGAGCCTGAAAATACTGAACTATTTCACCCACAATGCACTCCGCCCTGACAGCATTCCACCCGGTGGTGCTTGCCTTTCATAGGAAAGGGCCAAGGACCAGGCAGTGCTTGGAACCCACCGCAGCCCTGAGGGACTCCCTAACATTCTCAGAACCTGAACACACTGAAGTGTTCCATTCACAGTATCCCCCGGAAGTTCACTCGACCCTGACAGCATTCAACATGGCGGTACCCACCGTTCCACTGAAAAGCATCAGGAGACAAACAGTGCATGTTTGGAGCTCACCACCCCTGAAGGACTCCGCTGGATTCCCTGAAAAAGAAAACATGGAGTTTTCCAACCGGAGCTCTTCCTGGAAGTCCACTCCACCCTAGCAGGACTCACTCAGCATCTCTCGGAAAGGCCTCACTAGACAGGAAATGCTTGGAACCCTCTGCCCCTAAGGGACTCTCCCACACTTCCTCGTAAATACTGGAGTGGTCCACTCACAGCACTTCCCGGCAGTCCACTCCCCCCGGGCTACACATCAGTCTCCACCCAGCTCACCACCAACTTAGCAAATGTGATTTTACTTAGCCCTCAAACTTCATTCAGATGTGACACTGTGATCACTATCAACTTGGGTGGAGCTCCGCACCACCCTATCCAGGACCGTGGTCAGTACCAAGTTTGGTGGAGCGCCACACCACCCTATTCAGGACCATGGTCAGTATCAAGCTGGGTGGAGCCCCACACCGCCCTATCCAGGACCATGGTCAGTACCAAGCTGGGTGGAGCTCCACACCACCCTATCCAGGACCATGGTCAGTACCAAGCTTGGTGACACTCCACACCACCCTAGACAGGACCATGGTCAGTACCAAGCTAGGTGGAGCTCCCCACCACCCTATCCAGGACCATGGTCAGTACCAAGCTGGGTGGAGCTCCCACCACCCTATCCAGGACCATGGTCAGTACCAAGCTGGGTGGAGCACCCACCACCCTATCCTGGACCATGGTCGGTACAAAACTGGATGGAGCTCCGCACCACCCTTTTCAGGACCATGGTCGGTACCAAACTGGGTCGAGCTCCGCACCACCCTATCCAGGACCGTGGTCGGTACCAAGCTGGGTGGAGCTCCCCACCACCCTAACCAGGACCGTGGTCAGTACCAAGCTGGGTGGAGCTCCCTACCACCCTATCCAGGACCGAGGTCAATACCAAGCTGGGTGGAGCTCCGCACCACCCTATCCAGGACCGTGGTCAGTACCAAGTTCGGTGGAGCTCCACACCACCCTATCCAGGACCATGGTCAGTACCAAGCTGGGTGGAGCTCCACACCACCTGATCCAGGACCATGGTCAGTACCAAGCTGGGTGGAGCTCCACACCACCCTATCCAGGACCATGGTCAGTACCAAGCTGGGTGGAGCTCCCCACCACCCTATCCAGGACCGATGTCAGTACCAAGCTGGGTGGATCTCCCCACCACCCTATCCAGGACCGTGGTCAGTATCAAGCTGGGTGGAGCTCCGCACCACCCTATCCAGGACCATGGTCAGTACACGGGGCCAGTAGATACTTCATGTGTTGCACTTGTTGAAGACCGGGCTCTTTCCAGGCGCTTCACCCAATTCACACCAGTCCCTATCCGAGGAGGGCTCAGGATTCGGGCCCCAGAGCAGGGTTATTGTCTGAGTGACGTCAGACACGAGCTGCTCCTCTCGCACATGTTGACATAAGTGAGGACAATGCATCACATCCAATGAAACTCTCGCTTCTCTTCCACGTTTTTTGGGGTTTAGAGTATGAATGAGAGGGCTGCTTTACTCGGTACATATCTCTATATTTTTTAATTCATGATATTCCTGATGTTAAAACATGTGTGATAAAGTATGGATAAAATATATTCAAGATTTTGCAATAAAAGTGGCCGTATTTCTTAAATTCGTTTAGTGTTGAGGGTATTTTTTAGGTTACTGGTGAGAGATGTCAATGATGCTCTGTTCTAGGGAGTGATGTGTTTAGGTACCTGTGAATTTGTTAGACCAGCCCTGTAATGTGTGGTGAGTGAGAGGTGTTAAATGACTGTTGCAAGCTCCCGTAAACAGACATAAAACATACAAGAAGTACAACACTCCTGGAAGAAACAGCCAGTCCTCTTATTGAATTACCATACATTCATGTACTCACGGAGGACGATGAACCC
The DNA here is from genome assembly GCF_964204655.1 of Triturus cristatus. NCBI lineage: Eukaryota > Metazoa > Chordata > Amphibia > Caudata > Salamandridae > Triturus > Triturus cristatus. The sequence continues at coordinate 1,809,035,234 of NC_140589.1, forward strand.
TCCCCTTCCTAGTGTGGTAGGATTCATCAGGGGGTTCCACATCTATCACTCTGAAGCATTCGAGAGGAGTACTGTGCAAGCTTCCCTCCTTCGGAGAACAGGTATGGCAGAGGGAGCAGCACAAGGTTTCCTTCTTCAGAGGACAGGTACATCCAGGGCAGCAGCAGTGCAAGCCTCCCTCCATCAGACGGACAGTATATCCTCGGTAGCAGTGCAAACTTTCCTCCTTCAGAGGACAGGTACATCCAGGGCAGCGGCAGTGCTAGCTTTCCTCCATCAGACAACCAGTACATCCTCGGTAGCAGTGCAAGCTTCGCTCATTCAGAGGACAAGTACAGCTGGAGCAGCAGGGCAAGCTTACCTCCTTCAGAGGATCAGTGCATTCACTGTAGCAGTGCAAGCTTCGCTCTTTCATAGGACAGGTACAGCCAGGGCAGTAGCAGTGCAAGCGTCCCTTCTTCAATGGACAGGTACAGCCATGGCAACAGCAACAAAAGCTTTCCTCCTTCAGAGGACAGGTCCAGCCAGGACAGCAGAGCACGCTTCCCTCCTTCAGAGGACAGTGACAGCTAGCGCAGCAGTGCAAGCTTTCCTTCTTCATTAGACAGGTACAGCCAGGCCGGCAGCACACGCTTCCTTCTCTCAGAGGACAGGTACAGCCAGGGCAGCTGTGCAAGCTTCCCTCCTTCAGAGGACAAGAACAGCTAAGCTGCAGCAGTGCAAGCTTCCCTCCTTCAGAGGACAAGAACAGCTAAGCTGCAGCAGTGCAAGCTTCCCTCCTTCAGAGGACAGGTACAGCTAGGGCAGGAGTGCAAGCTTCCCTCCTTTCAGAGAACAGATACAGCCAGGGCAGCAACAATGCAAGCTTCCCTCCTGCAGAGGACTTGTACAGCCAGGGCAGCAGTGCCAGCTTCCCACCTTCAGAAGTCAGGAACAGCCAGGGCAGCAGGAGTGCAAGCTTCCCTCCTTCAGAGGACAGCTACAGCCAAGGCAGCAGGAGTGCAAGCTCCCCTCCTTCACTGAACAGATACAGCCAAGGCAGCACAGAGCAAACCTGTTCCATCCCAGGGCATGTTCAAATCAGGCAGCAACAGCATAAGCTTTGCTTCCTCACAGAACAGGCACAGCATGGTGGTAGCAAAGTAACCTTTCTTCAAACTGATGCATCAGGCAAACTAGTGCAAGCTTCCATCACTCACAGCACATGCACGCTTAAGGTTTCAGTGATATGTTGGTAACAGAGAGGTCTCTGGTGCAGGTGCTTGATTCACTGAGGAATACTTATAGGTGGATGAGTGAGTGAATATGCACATTCTGACACCATTGTCATATATGTGCTATTCTACAATAGAGTGCTTGCCCTCCACAGAGCTGTGACTTCTCATCTCTTGTTTGTTTATCCGGTTGCCCGAGCCAGCAGCAGTATGGCTGCCTAGGGAAGGCTCACTCACTGGTCTGAGGTATCAGGCTTACAATGAAATGGAGTGTGATCCTCAGTGGCAGGCACACGTCACTGTGATGCTGTTCACCTGTCTGAGATAAGGATGTCATTTAGTTTTCTCTGTCAGCAGCACAGAAGGAAGAAGGGCAGTCCTGAGGAATGTGTTGCTTTTTTCCAGTTCCAGCACCCTCCACTTCTCCTATCATTCACCTTAGACATCTGAGTGCAATTCTGTGCTTGGAAGCAGGATGGGAGGCCCAATGCTACTCTAACTGGCATGCCTGCATGCATACTATGCTTCTGTTTAAATACTCCTCTGCCTCTCTTGCTAATCCTCACTTCTTTTTTTCCTGTTTCCACCCACTGCTCAAGTTGTTTTTTCTGCCAGAGGATTAGAGGTGGGCATTTCACCAGGCCCTCCTGCGATTCTTCTGCGGGAGAGGCAGAGATGTCCCTCCGTAGGTTTTTAGCCAGCTGCGTGCAGTGCTTGGCAGTGGCTTCCAAGCCAGGAGTTTGCACATCTGTGCTACGGTGGATCTGGGGCTCAGGTCTTACTTCTGTAGTGTGAGAAGTTGGCCTGATATATGCTGTCCACTAGTTATAGTGGGCACCATGTATCATTCCAAACGGTGATAGGTTAAAGACAACCTTTATTGAAAGCTATCCTAGTGGTAGCTATGGAGAGCAGCCTTCAGGCCAAGTCTTGAAGGAATGTAAAGCAGCTTGTTTTACCAGTCTATAATCTACTGAATGATCAAGTGAAAGGACAACCACACCAGGTATATATTTAAAATATATGTATTTAAGATAAAACACACCCCTCTAGTCTCTTTATGAGAGTGGAGTTTGAAGTACTTAATTTACAAGTTAGCAATCAACAGTAATAGCACAAATACACGTTTGGGCCCTAGGGGCGTACCAAATCATATATCAATAAAGTGGTATAAGAACCACGACTGAACTAGACACAAGGCCTAGAGAAGTGCTTGGACCACAAGGAACCACCCAAGGCAGTGACACAGGGGACCCACGGGGGACGCGTGCAGTGTGAGAACACAGCCGCAAATTGCCGTTTACTTCTATGGGGAAAGTCGCGGTTGGAAATTTAGAGTTCAAGGACACTTAGAGGATATCTACGACTGAACCCTTTTGGACTTGGAGTTGTCAAGGGCCAACACCCAAGGGAGCACCGGAGTACTCGAATTACCTCACCCAGGGAAGCCGGGTGCATAGGTGTCAAATGGTGTCGGGTCGCGTCGCTGTTATCAATGGAAGCTGCTCAGGAAGTGCTGCTGCCGTGAAGAGAAGTGTCCGATGAAAGGAACCTGAAAGCAGAGGGGACAGAGTCTGGGTCACTTACCAGTGACCAAGGGCACGATAGACCAATACTCACAGATGTCGGGGGCTTCAGGTGAGTTGACGGGTGTCTTGACTCTTCAGCCACGAGGTCCAGGAGGTGCCGATGACAACCAGGAGCTGAATTCGAGCTGTCCCATGAAGTCTGTCGAGTGCTGCGGTGTCGGCGACCAGATTGGACCCAACAAGCCTTGGCAACGGCAAGTCACTTGGAATCAGAGAAAGGACGTCGGTGCAGACCAGCAAGGTCTGGGGGACTCACCCAGCGAGGGTAAGTCGGGGCACGTCTGGAGCAACCAGGAAAGCCCAATCAGAAGAGGACTCGCCTTCGTGGGGACCCACTAGCCAATGGGCTAGCAATCGCGAAGGAGCCTCGAGCGGTCGCACTGGAAACTGGCCCACGGGTCATTCGTGGAGTGGAGGCCAGAAATCTTCGGTGCAGGAGGTGCTCAATGCTGGAGCTACTCGGAGCTCAAAGCACAATTTCGAGGATGACCAGGAAGATGATGGATCAGCAAAAGATCACTGTGTCCAGGGGTCACGGTTCCACATCACCCACAATAGCCTCGGGCCTCAGCTTTGCTGAGGACTCAGGGTAGCCTCGGGGAAGTCTGGAAATCCACCTCTGGGGATGCAGAGACTTCGGCGTCCGGTGGGAGCTTCAGAATTGGAGACCGGACAGTTGCTTCTTTGCTGCCTGCCAAGCAGGGGAGTCACTCCTAGACCCCAAGGGAGATTTCTTCAGTCTTCTAGTTAAAGTAGAATGTCATAGGTCCAGGATATATGTTGCAGAGTTTCGTCCAGGGTAATCTAAAGTCGCAAGGACTGGGTTCCCATACTTATACAAAGTTTGGGCGTTGGACATACTCTAGGGACCCACCTATGGGAGGGTTTGGAAGGAGGGGTGGTTACACCCATTTCCTTTGTCCAGTTTCACGCAAGAGCAGGGGCAGGTAGCCCCTGCAACCGGTTTAAACTGGACTATACACAGGGACACCTAGTGTGCCCCCAGTGCAGGACTTCAAAGCACCAGAGAGTGCTCACGCCCAGCCCCAGTACACATCTGCCTGTCTGGGGAGGTAGTTACACCTCCCTGGGACAGGAAACCTATTGTCCAGGCCTCCCCTGCCGGAGGTTTTGGTCAGCAGCAGGAGGCCAGACCTATGTCTGTGGCAGTGGCATCCATTTTGTGATGCCAGGGCTGTAGAGGGTTTAGACCAGTGTGAACATGTCTCTCCCTCTAGAAGGGTGGAATGCTACCCCCGCCGCCAGAACTGGCAGGGGGTAGTATTCAAAAGCGTTTAACACCAAACACGACATGTTTCCGTGCAGCCAGTCCAAACTTAGCATTTACCGCAAGGCTATAATGCACTTAAGAGTATATGGTCAGGCTGCACCACAAACAGCATCATTGGAGGTACTCCGAACGCTGCAGAGGGGCTCTGCTCATGCAGGGGCACCCTCTCACATAAAAACCAAGCACTCTGCCTTCAGGATTGTTAAGGCCTGCCATAGGAGTGACATAGGTTTTATATGTGTGTGCAATGGTAGTGATATAGGTAGCTATACCACGGTAAGGGGTGCAAGCACCACCTTACCCAGGCTGCAGTAGCAGACCTGTGGTGTCATTTTGGAGTGCTTCCCAGGGGTGGCATAATACATGCTTCAGCCCCTGGTAGGCCTCTGAGGTACCTATGCCCTATGTACATAGTATACCATATACTTGGGGCTTATAAGGCACTCCTGAATCCAATTAGAAATGTACCTAATGTGCATGGAAACCATTTTAGAGAGGAAGCAGCTAGGCTGGGGTCCTGATTAGCAGGGCCACAGCCAGACTAGGGTCGAAAAACAGTGAAACACCAGCCCAGCAGAAAGTGGGGGTACCCATGTGAAGCAGATCCTACTCTCCTACACAGCCCCCCCCCCCAAACGCAGGGACAGTAAACTAACCTTGACCAGTTGAGTCTTCATGTTCTAAGTGGAAATACCTAGAGAGTCCATCTGCATTGGCATGGTTACTCACAGGTCTATGTTCCACTGTAAAGTCCATCCCCTGTAAGGAAATGGACCACCTAAGCAGTTTGGGGTTTTCACCCTTCATTTGTTTTAGCCATAAGAGGGGCGTATGGTCTGTCTGAACAAGGAAGTGAGTACCAAACAAGTATGGTCTCAACTTCTTCAGAGCCCAGACCACATCAAAGGCCTCCCTCTCAATGGCTGACCTACGTTTCTCTCTAGGGGTCAGCCTTCTGCTTATGAAAGCTACTGGCTGATCCCGACCTTCATCATTCAATTGTGACAGTACTGCCCCTACCCACAATTCAGATGCATCTGTTTGGACAATTAACTTCTTGGAGTAGTATGACTCTGTAGAATGGGAGCAGTGCACATGGCCTGCTTCAGGTCATCAAATGCCTTTTGACAGCTAGCTGTCCACTGAACCTTTTTGGGCATTTTCTTAGAAGTTAAGTCATTCAGGGGTGTCACTATTGATCCATACCCCTTGACAAAGCCTTATAGTTACAGATTGAGGTTTCTGTTTGGCAGAGTATACAGCCTGTCCACGCAGGAGCCACAATCCTAGTCTGGGTAGGTCAAATACACAACCTAAATTAACCTGTGCTCACTCTATGGCAACTTGGCACTGTGCAGCCAGGCTTAACTTAGGAGGCAACGTGTGAAGTATTTGTACAGCACTTAAATTACTCTAACACAGTGAAAAAACCACAAAAGACTCCACACCGGTCTAGAAAAATAGATAATATTTATCTGAGTAAATCAAGAACAATTCGACAAAAAAGTAGAAGTTGAGATATTCATTTTTAAAGAGTAAATCCCAAAACAGTGCTTAGAAGTCAATGAAGCTAAAAGGTTACTTGAGGTCAGGCTGGGACAGGGTAAATCCAAAGTTCAGGCCAACCACAATCAAGGGCAGGCTGGCACTAGGACCAAAGCAGGGCCCGCTGAAGAAGTAGCTTTGTATGGAGCAAGCGTCGGCATTGAAAACTCGGTGCGTCGGTTCCGATTCATGCAGTCGGGTCAATGCCTCGAAGTCGAGCCTCGCAGTCAGTGTCGAAGGATCAACGCTGCATCAAACCATGCAATTTAGACCCGCGTCATCATCGAAACGGCACTGTGTCAGCATTGGAGGGCACTGCATCAGTTCCGATCAGTTCAAAGGGGTCACTGCGAAGATTTTTTGCAGAAAACTGTTGCAGAACCCACTTCTGAGGCCCAGGACTGGGGGGGGCATCTGACGCAAGGGTAGCACTCATAAATGGCAGAGTCCATCAGCAAAGTTGCAAGGAGTCTTTTGTGACCCTGAGACTTCAGAAAACAGAAGGCAAGCCAACAAGTCCTTGGAGAAACTGCCCTTAAAAAATGAAACGAAAACGTTTTCCTTCAAGGAAAATGGTCTGCATTTTAAAAAAAAGATGCTTTATTTAAAAGCTGTCCCAGACATGGTGGTCTGCTGAGCCCAGCAGGCCACCATCCTTGGGAGGGCCTGTCATTACCAATGGGCTTGCAAATTGCGAAGGGCTCATTAACATTCATGAGCCTAGCAATTTGCCACCCCATTGGGAATCGCAAACAGTGTTAAACACACTGTTGTACATGCCAAATAACGCCTATTAGGCCTGGCATTTCTTGGCGTGATTACCCCTGACTTTTTGCCTCTACCCCCTCTATTTTTGGTACTGTGATGGATATGGTGTTGTCAACTTAGATGCTTTGGACACTTTGCCACTTCTAAAACAGTGTCAAAGTGCAAGTGCTCCCTGTGTAATGGTGATTGGTTGTCCATTATTGGTATGTTGTATTACTAGTGAAGTCCCTAGTAAAGTGCACTATGTGTGCCAGGGCTGGTAATACAAATGCTACTAGTGGGCCGGCAGCACGAATTGTGCCACCCACTCAAGTAGCCTTAAAAAGGGAACTCAGGCCTGCCATTGCAGGGCCTGGACGCAGTTTCCTAAACTGCCATGTTGTTCTGGTAAGAGCACGCACTTACCAGACCCTGCCCTTCCCTTTCCATACACATCAGGCATCCCTATGGTAGGTCTAGGGTACCCCCTAGACAGGGTGCAGTGCATGTGGAAGGTGGGACATGTACCAAGGTCTGTACCATGTCCTGGCAGTAACATAATCTCCATTTCTTTTTCACTGCTGAAAGGCCATCTTGCCCATTAGAATATAATGAGAAGGCTGGGTAATATGTTTTCCAGCCTATCTTTCCAAAGGCTTAAGATGGAAAGGTGAAGCTTAGTATGCCTGAACTCACCCTGCAATAACACATCTTTTTATGAAGATGTTTTTTTTGCATTATGTGTTTGTAAGCCACTCTATCAGAAGTGGCTGGGTTTTTGTGCCTTAAACATTTCTGTGTGTCTCTGCCTGGTTGTGGATTGACTGGCTGGATTTTAAAACGATAGGATCTGGGCAATGTCGTGACCCAGGGGAGGAGATGAGACAGCACATGCTAACCTGCATCTGGAGTGTTGGGGGAGGAGTAGCCCTGTAGGTGAAGAGGCCTGGGCTGGTGCTATAAAACAATTGTCCCATCTCCTGCAAAGTAATTGAGAATCCAGACCCCACTAATCAAAGGAAGAAAGGTGTCACTGGCAGGAAGGCACCCAGAACTGGTTTGAACAAGGGTCGGTGCCCCCTGAAGCACAAAGACTTCAAAGCCTTGGAGGGGTATAACTATGAGAGCTGAAGCCCCTGAACTTTGGAGAATGGCTTGATCAAGTGTGAACAAGACTGGAGCTACTTCGTGGTCAACAGGACCTTTGCCAAGGAAGAAACAACTGAAGAGGCTGAAGGATAGAACTGCTCTTGCTGTGTGATCTGGTAACTTATCCCCAAGGGCCTGAGGTGAGCTGGCTCCCTGTTCGGAAACACAGGAACACAAAAGTTTCCAAGGAAGACTCTCAGAGACGCTGCATACTTATGCTCTGTCTATCCTGAGATCTTCGTAAGGCGTGCCCTGTGATCGTGGCACCTGGAGTCCTAGTGTGTCTCAGAGATGCTGTGTGCGTATGCTCTGTCTATCCTGAGACCTTCGTAAGTTGTTTCCTGTGATCTTGGGCACCTGGAGTTCCAACCGAGAATCAGCGACGAGGTGTGCGAGTGTTTGGTGCAGCCCGAGTCCTTCGAGAGGATCATCCTGTGAACGTGTGCACCGGGAAGCCAAGTAAGTCTCAGCAACGCAGCATGCGTGTGCTTGGTGCAGGCTGAGACTTACGCATGGATTGGCCCGTGATCATGCACATCAGAGGAGCAAGTGTGTCTTAGCGTCGATGTGTGCGTGTGCTCTGTCTATCCTGAGACCTTCGTAAGTTGTTTCCTGTGATCTTGGGAACCTGGAGTTCCAACCGAAAATCAGCGACGAGGTGTGCGTGTGTTTGGTGCAGCCTGAGTCCTTCGAGAGGATCATCCTGTGAACGTGTGCACCGGGAAGCCAAGTAAGTCTCAGCGACGCAGCGTGCGTTTGCTTGGTGCAGCCTGAGACTTACGCATGGATTGGCCCGTGATCAAGCACATCAGAGGAGCAAGTGTGTCTTTGCGACGCTGTGTGCTTGTGTTGTTTGCAGCCTGAGACCCTCGCCAGAGGTGCCATGTGATCGTGTGCACCGGAAGATAAAGTGTGTCTCACCGACGCAAAGTGTGTGTGCTTTCTACCGCCTGAGACCTGTGCAAGTTGTGCCCTGTGATCGTGGGCACCAGAAGATCAAGTGTGTCTCAGCGACGCTGCGTGCATGGGTCATGTCCAGCCTGAGACCCTTGTGAGGAGTTGTCTGGTTATCGTGCACCCGGAGTTCCAGTGAGTCACATTGGCTCTGAGTGCGGGTGTAGTGTGTAGCCTGGGATCTTCCCATTGCCCGGAACTTCAGAGAATTTGCATCGGAGCCTCAAGTCGCTGGACAAGGAGAGGAGAGTGGGTTTGTGCCCCCCCAGGTAACGTATTTTGACTCCTGGGGCGGGGTGCAGGCTCGGAGGGAGATGCTCTTGGCCTCTTTCTCCGTCCTGCAGCGCGAGCCTCTGCTTCAGCTCGGATTGCGGCCCATGTGCCAAGGGAGTGGCAGCACTGGGGCCGGAGTACAAAGCTGCATTTACTGTGTTCTATCTTACCCATGTGGGGGGGCAACTGTGGCCGGAGACTAACCGCAAACCAGCACGAGTGGCGGAGAGACCTCCGGAGGCACCGTGAACGGTGCTGGGGTAAATTACGTATTGCATTTTTTCTGCATAACGGAGTATCTGATGATTGTATGACGCATTGCCTTATTTCTGCACAACGGACTGCCTGTTTGTCATATTGCCCATTGCATTAGTTTTGCATAATGAACTGCCTGATAGGTGTGTTACGCATTGCACTAGGTTTGCATAATGAACTGCCTGATAGGTGTGTTACGCCTTGTCTTAGTCCTGCATCACGAACTGCCGGATAGTCGTATTACACATTGCATTAGTGTTGCATACCGAACTGCCTGCTATATGTGTTCCGCATTGCATTAGCTTCACATAACGAACTGCCTGATAACTGTATTACATGTTGCATTACTTTTCCCTAACAGAGTATCTGAAGGGGACCGTACGCATTGCATTACGGGGCCTAACAGTTTACAACGTTGTTGCATTATGCCCTGCATTACAGTGACAGTACAAATCGCCAGATAGCTGTATTACGATCTGCATTATTCTTATGGTGTGAAGTACCTGATTTTTGCATAATGAACTGCATAGTACGACATAAGGATTGCATAGGATTGTTTCGTTTAGCTCAATAATAATAGGCCAGGGGGAGCATTACCCCAACGCATATGTTGGTTTAATATTGTGTAGTTGCATCGTATATCTTTATATAAACATATACTCGTTTATCTATGAAACTCGTGTGCAGTTTATTTGTGGTGTCATCATTGGATTGCTGTGAGCGTAATTGCAAATACTTTACACATTGGCCTTGAAGATGAGCCTACACCAAAAAAGAGACAAGGAAAACCCTGAAAGTCAGACAGGACCAAGGGTAAACAAGTATTTTTAAAGCAACAGTGGTCCTATTCAACAGGATTAGGAATAAATATCACTATTACTAAAATAAGAAATTGGAGTTCAAAAGAATGATCAATGCAAATGATGAAAAAAGTTTTTTAGTGATAATTAGGAACAAGTAATAAACAATTCAATGAGTGAGCTAGCCGTGAAGAGGTCAGAAGGGAAATCAGACGATTCCCGTAACCCATTCTGGTGACTTAAAAAGGTGACTTTATAATGAACAGTGGAAATACATAAAAGTCAGATCAGCATCTCATACTCAATCAAACAGATATACAATAAAGTATTGAGTTTAGAGACGTAGGTCGACGACGTTTCGATCCCCATACGAATAGTGGGATCTCTTCAGGACAAGGCGATGGTAAAGGTGCCTGGGAAGTTAGCCTGGGTAGGTGGGGGAAATAAAATAGGAAAGGGGAGGGGAGGGGAAAAAAAGGGAGGGGGGTTGTTAAAAATAGGAGCTGGATGAAGCGAGGAAGTAGAGAGGAAGGCATGAAATGGGACAATAATGTATGAAAGTCAATTGGGTGCGTGGCGAGTGGAAAATCAGGTGGTATGTAAAGAAGGGTGAAGACGGTCTGTTAAGGAGGTTGTGGTTAAGGTAACATCAGGTATAGTCAGAAAAGTGAGGGAAGGAGGAGCAGGGACAGCAGTAAGAAGGAGAGGATAGGGTGTATTTACGTAATGGTAATTGATAATGTGAGGATGGCCGTATGTGGCGTAGGCCAGAAGAAGCACTCTAAAACTGAAGGCAATGATGGATGTAAGAGGACAGTGGCGTGTTGAACTGGCCTGATGTTGAGGGAAGCAAGAATCAGGGTAAAGAAGGAGAAGGCATGAAGGGGCGTGGAGGCAGAAAAGCTACCCACAACCAGACCCGATTACTTACAACTCCAGATTGAGCTGTTACGTTTCTTTAGAAAGATACACCTACAAGCCTTCTTCCTGAACAAACCCTACACACCGTCTACAGCATTCACATCCTTCCGCCCCTCTTCGACCTTCTCCCCTCCTAACTACAGTCTTCCAGCAGAAATCTTTACCTTTGAGAGACTCATTCTCAAAGACCTTGCTTTGCATGAACACACACGGAAATACATCCCCTGCAACCTCACACTACCTGAAAAGAATGCCTTACAGCACTCAAACAAATGGACAGTCTCACTATCAAACCGGCTGACAAGGGTGGTGGTATTGTCCTTCAAAATACTGACACTTATAAACAAGAGATCCTTAGGCAACTATCCATACCTGATCATTACTTGAGACTACCAATTGACCCCACCAGGGAGATTCAAAAGCTCATTCTGGACATCACAAATGACGGTCTTTCGCAGGTTTTCTCAGTAAGAACGAATTCCAGTACCCTAACACCAAATCACCACGCACTCCAGTATTTTACACCTTACCCAAAATACACAGAAATGCCACCATACCACCCGGACGCCCTATTGTCTCGAGTTGTGGTTCCATCCTTGAACCTCTTGGTAGATACATTGTTCATTTCATTAAAGAATTTGTCCCTACCACACAATGTTACATCAAGGACACCATGGATATGGTTAGCCTTGTAGAGGAACTTCCATTTGACCCCTTCACTAGCCTCCTATGTACACTCGACGTAGAGGCCCTATACACTAACATTCCCCAAGACAAGGATATTGACGTTATAGGTATGGTTCTCAACTCAAGACCACAACCCCACGCAGTTCCTACTTCCTTCATTCTTCACCTCCACAAGATCTGTCTCACTAGAAACATTTTGCTTTTTGACGGTCATTTCTACCAGCAAGTCAAAGGTACTAGCATGGGCGCGGTTTTCACCCCAATTTTCGCTATACACTACATGGACTGGCTGGAGACTAACATAATACTATCCCAATTGAACCCATTCAGAAGTCACATCCTTCAATGGAAACGCTATATAGATGATATTTTCCTCATCTGGAACAGCACTGAAGACAATCTCTTACAATTCCAACATTGGCTCAACACGCACAGCCATGGCCTTAACTTTACTGTCAACAGCAGTAACCATAAGATTGCCTTCCTGGATTTATATTTCATTGCCCACAATGGCGGACTCTACACCACATTGTACCGCAAACCCACTGAAAAAAACACTTTACTTTCATACAACAGTCACCATCCCAGGGCCCTCCGCGACTCACTTCCATACTCACAGTTCCTCCGTATACGGCGAAACTGCTTCTTTAAGAAAGACTACTTCTCGGAGGCTAATATCTTGTCTAAGAAACTTATCAGCAGAGGCTATCCCCGCAAACTAGTTAAAACAGCGCTGAAAAGAGCATGGTATTGCCCCAGGGAGACCTTACTCAGTCCCAAAACTAAAGAAAATGATGAAAAAATAGCTTGTGTCACCACATTTTCGCCTATATCCAATATAGTGAGGAAATGCATCCTGAAACATTGGCCTACACTTAATGCCGGCCACCTGAAGCTAGAACGCCCTCTTTTCGCCTTCAAAAAGAGTAAAAGCATCAAAGACCATCTGGTCAGGGCTACTCTCCCAGACACGAAAAAGGACGCCACCATCAGGACACTATGGAATCTTCCGCCCTTAGTTGCCCACTTCAAATGCGCCACCTGTAGTGTTTGCAGTCTCACCACAGACACTAAAAAATGTGTGCATGCTAATATTGACATCACTCTCTGTCACTTTTCCAATTGTAACACCTCCAACGTTATATATGCTATCACTCGCCCTTGTAACTTGATTTATGTGGGACAAACGACACAGAAGATCAGAATCCGGATTTGCCAACACAGAAGCAGGATCCGCTGTAAAACTGCCAATGCTCCACTTGTCGAACACTTCACTGCCTTGAACCACACCGAAGATGACTTAAGGTGGCAAGTCATTAGTGTGATCCAACAACCCGCTAGAAACACAAATATTGCTGCTATTTTGAACAAGGAAGAACTCAAATGGATAATCCGTACTGACAGCCTGCACACAGGGCTGAACCGTTTGGAGGATTGGTCTAACTTGCTCTAATCTTCCCATGCGTACTTCGGATTTTTGAATAACCTGTCATGATTTGTGGTTTTTATGTAACCTCGTGTTGTTGTTCCAATTTGCCTCCGTCTCTTATCCTTGTATGCCTGCCTTGCCCTTCCCTTGCCGCCCTTCACTTTCATTTTTCACCTGGCGATTTTCCCCCCCATTTTCCCCTTCCCTGTCTATTCCCTTCACATTCATCATTTATTATTTCTTATTTTATTGTTTATGAATTTTTATTTTTACCTTTTATCTTTTCATTTATTTTCATTTATCTTTCTCCTCTCCCTTTCCTGTATAATCTGTGGGTATTGCGTGGCCCCCTTCCCAATCTGATTCGGCACCCCCGGCTCCTCTGGGTTGATTGCCCAATTCTCTCATTCTTTCTATACCCCCATCGCTTGCACACGCTGCAATTCAATCTCTAGACACTCTTCCTCTCCTGGATCCTTCCTTTTCCATCATGGCCGCACCCTCTCTAGCTTCCCTGCTCTCAGCATCTTTTCCATTTCCATTCCCCTCTTCATATTAGCCCGCCCTCTCCTGCTCGCCCTACCTGCTCGCTATTGTGAGCTTGCATCACGTGACCCGCTTTACTCTCCGCTCCCGGAAGCTCCTGACCCGTCTTCACCCTTCTTTACCTACTATCTGATTTTCCACTCGCCACGCACCCAATTGACTTTCATACATTATTGTCCCATTCTGATCACCCTTCTCTTTCATCCCTTCCTCTCTACTTCCTCGCTTCATCCAACTCCTATTTTGAACAACCCCCCCTGCCCTTTTTTTCCCCTCCCCTCCCCTCCCCTTTCCTATTTTATTTCCCCCTCCTACCCAGGCTAACTTCCCAGGCACCTTTACCATCGCCCTGTCCTGAACAGATCCCACTATTCGTACGGGGATCAAAACGTCATCGACCTACGTCTCTAAACTCAATACTTATTGTATATCTGTTTGATTGAGTATGAGATGCTGATCTGACTTTTATGTATTTCCACTGTTCATTATAAAGTCACCTTTTTAAGTCACCAGCCTGGGTTACGGAAATCGGCTGATTTCCCTTCTAACCTCCTCACAGCTAGCTCACTCATTGAATTGTTTATTACTTGTTCCTAATTATCACTAAAAAACTTTTTTCATCATTTGCATTGATCATTCTTTTGAACTCCAATTTCTTATTTTAGTAATTGTGATATTTATTCCTAATCCTGTTGAATGGAACCACTGTTTCTTTAAAAATACTTGTCTACCATTGGTCCCGTCTGACATTCAGGGTTTTCCTTGTCTCTTTTTTGTTGCAGGCTTATCTTCAAGGCCAATGTGTAAAGTATTTGCAATTACACTCACAGCAATCCAATGATGACACCACAAATAAACTCCACACGAGTTTCATAGAAAAACGATTATATGTTTATATAAAGATATACGATGCAACCACACAATATTAAACCAACATATGCGTCGGGGTAATGCTCCCCCTGGCCTATTATTATTGAGCTAAACTAAACAATCCTATGCAATCCTTATGTCGTACTATGCAGTTCATTATGCAAAAATCATGTACTTCACACCATAAGAATAATGCAGATCGTAATACAGCTATCTGGCGATTTGTACTGCCACTGTAATGCAGTGCATAATGCAACAACGTTGTAAACTGTTATGCCCCCGTAATGCAATGCGTACGGTCCCCTTCAGATACTCTGTTAGGAAAAAGTAATGCAACATGTAATACAGTTATCAGGCATTTCGTTATGTGAAGCTAATGCAATGCGGAACACATATAGCAGGCAGTTCGGTATGCAACACTAATGCAATGTGTAATACGACTATCCGGCAGTTCGTGATGCAGGACTAAGACAAGGCGTAACACACCTATCAGGCAGTTCGTTATGCAAACCTAGTGCAATGTGTAACACACCTATCAGGCAGTTCATTATGCAAAACTAATGCAATGGGCAATATGACAAACAGGCAGTCCGTTGTGCAGAAATAAGGCAATGCGTCATACAATCATCAGATACTCCGTTATGCAGAAATAATGAAATACGTAATTTACCCCAGCACCGTTCACGGTGCCTCCGCAGGTCTCTCAGCCACTCGTGCTGGTTTGCGGTTAGTCGCCGTCCACAGTTGCCCCCCCCACATGGGTAAGATAGAACACAGTAAATGCAGCTTTGTACTCCGGCCCCAGTGCTGCCACTCCCTTGGCACATTGGCCGCAATCCGAGCTGAAGCAGAGGCTCGCGCTGCAGGACGGAGAAAGAGGCCAAGAGCATCTCCCTCCGAGCCCGTGCCCCGCCCCAAGAGTCAACACACATTACCTGGGGGGGCACAAACCCACTCTCCTCTCCTTGTCCAGTGACTTGAGCCTCCGATGCAACCTCTCTGAATTTCCGGGCAATGGGAAGATCCCAGGCTGCACACTACACCCGCACTCTTAGCCAATGCGACTCACTGGAACTCAGGGTGCACGATAACCAGACAACTCCTCACAAGGGTCTCAGGCTGGACACGACCCATGCACGCAGCGTCGCTGAGACACACTTGATCTTCTGGTGCCCACGATCACAGGGCACAACTTGCGCAGGTCTCAGGCGGTAGAAAGCACACACACTCCACGTCGCTGAGAGACACTTTATCTTCCGGTGCTCACGATCACATGGCACAAGTTACGCAGGTCTCCGGCGGTAGAAAGCACACGCACACAGCGCCGCTGAGACACACTTTATCTTCGGGTGCCCCCAATCACAGGGCACCTCTGGCGAGGGTCTCAGGCTGCAAACAGCACACGCACACAGCGTCTCTAAGACACACTTGCTCCTCTGATGTGCATGATCACGGGCCAATCCATGCGTAAGTCTCAGGCTGCACCATCGCGAGCTTGCATCATGTGACCCGCTTTACTCTCCGCTCCCGGAAGCTCCTGACCCGTCTTCACCCTTCTTTACCTACCAGCTGATTTTCCACTCGCCACGCACCCAATTGATTTTCATACATTATTGTCCCATTCTGATCACCCTTCTCTTTCATCCCTTCCTCTCCACTTCCTCGCTTCATCCAGCTCCTATTTTTAACAACCCCCCCTCCCTTGTTTCCCCTCCCCTCCCTTTTCCTATTTTATTTCCCCCACCTACCCAGGCTAACTTCCCAGGCACCCTTACCATCGCCTTGTCCTGAAGAGATCCCACTATTCGTATGGGGATCGAAACGTCATCGACCTACGTCTCTAAACTCAATACTTTATTGCATATCTGTTCGATTGAGTATGAGATGCTGATCTGACTTTTATGTATTTCCACTGTTCATGATAAAGTCACCTTTTTAAGTCACCAGCCTGGGTTACGGAAATCGGCTGATTTCCCTTCTAACCTCCTAACGGCTAGCTCACTCATTGAATTGTTGATTACTTGTTCCTAATTATCACTAAAAAACTTGTTTCATCATTTGCATTGATCATTCTTTTGAACTCCAATTTCTTATTTTAGTAATTGTGATATTTATTCCTAATCCTGTTGAATGGGACCACTGTTTCTTTAAAAATAAAAATTGAAGATAAGCCTGGCTGCTCGTGCCAAGCTACCAAGGGGGTGGGTGTCTTTCCCTAATGTTGGGGTTCGCGGGTCCCTGTTTGGCCCACTGTACTTACCTCAGCCAACCAGGGATCCTGGGATTCTAACAACGCCTCAATAGCAAATGCAACTAAATATGCGAGGCACTATTTGGCAGGTCGTACATCCTGCCCTTGGTCTCCTATTCCAAACTGGTGCATAGAGACTCCGATGTAATACCTTGTCCTTGCCACTCAGTTTCCATTCAGTCGATGCTCCATTTGATGTTTGTTTTTTAAATCTATACACAGTACCAAGGAATCGCTTCTGCCCTTACTAAAGATTCTTAACAGACCTACACTCTTGCATTTAAAACTCCTGAAAAATGAAATAACTTGTATAATGGTCCCGAAGTATATAGCAGCTGCAGGGTTGTGGCCAATGATCTGAAGACCATGGATTCGGAGCTCCGAGGCTCCGTGCTGGCCCATATCTAATCCTGTGTTGTCCCGCAGCCCTGGTCACTGCAGGCCCCTAACTACTGAGGGGGGCTGTGGTGCTGGGGACAGCGGAGCCGCTTGCTGCAAACGGATGGGGCTGGGGACGCTGGATGGTGACTGTGGACTGCGGAGCGCCACCGGCTTAGGGACAAGATGGTGGTCCCGTCTCATATACTCTGCGATGTTACAGCTACGGGCTGACTGACTGCAGCCTATGACACGTAACTGAACGGCACCTCCTCCCGAGTTGGAGTGCCTGGCTGGCTGGAAGCGGCTGTGGTGGACCGGGACCGCTCTCGGCGGGAGCAGTGAGGCAGACAGACCGAGCCCTGGGAGTTGCCATGACGGTGCTGGTGTGGGGGCTGCCCCAACGAGAGTGTGGGGGCCAGCGGCCAGAAGAGGACCTCAGTGGAGGCCCTGTGACCCCTGCCTTGGTCCAGAGTGAAGACCACAGCTGAGCAAGTCCTGGGGGCCACCCTGAGGGAATACGACACGCCCGGCATGTCAGAGGACATGCCCACTGCTGAATGGTGGAGAAGGAGACCCAGCCTGTAGCTGGGAAAAGGTGCTGTGAGTCTGACCCCACAGGTGAGAGAGCAGTAGAGTGCTGTGGCCCAGATGTGTGTTCCCCACAAGAGTGACTAACACCACATGTTGAGTTCAGAGTGGATGGCCAGGGCTCTGAATTGGTCTTCCAGAGTGGCTGCCCCTAAAGTGAACAGTGAGCTGGGGAAGTGGGAACAACCCCATACTTTACCCTAGTGAAGGCTGAGAGACTCCATCCCACAGATGAGGAAGCGTAGCTTGGGTTCCTGCCTGGAGCACTGCTAGTCTGGCGCTACTTTGGAACAGACCCCAGGCACCGGAAGGACAATTAAAAAAAAAAAACAGGGGTGGGCAGAAACAGAATAGTGTTTCGGAATTGCGAGACTGTCGCCAACGGCCCACATTTGTGTCCTCAGTTCCCTTCTTGAGTGAGAATGGGGAAAACCAGGCCTGAGCAGAGCATCCTACGGGTGGAGAAGAGGAGGAGACATCGATACAAGCCCATCTTGATTCAGACGTATTCTCGTGGGCTTCCCAGGGACCCTCACGATATTCAGTCTGTTTCCTCCACGAGTTGCGTTACAACAAACAAATGATGGACGGAATGCTGACAATGCATACATTCTCCCCCAGTCAAGAGATCTGGGTTAAATCCATCGTTCTTTTGCCCACTACACCACCCCAGTTCAGACATGGCCATATGCAAATCAGTCTTGACCCTGTGCCTCATGGGAACAATCCAGCCCGAACTGCCAAGCCATGTCTTCCCTGGACCGGAATCAAGCATCCTAGGACCGGTTTCTGGCTATCAGCCGACATCAGCCAGGATAGCTTGACTCCAGTGGCGTAGTGAGCACGGGTCCCACGTCTGGGAATACCCATCCTACTTAGGGCGAAAAGCGTTACAACAAACAAATGATGGACGGAATGCTGACAATGCATACATTCTCCCCCAGTCAAGAGATCTGGGTTAAATCCATCGTTCTTTTGCCCACTACACCACCCCAGTTCAGACATGGCCATATGCAAATCAGTCTTGACCCTGTGCCTCATGGGAACAGTCCAGCCCGAACTGCCAAGCCATGTCTTCCCTGGACCGGAATCAAGCATCCTAGGACCGGTTTCTGGCTATCAGCCGTCATCAGCCAGGATAGCTTGACTCCAGTGGCGTAGTGAGCACGGGTCCCACGTCTGGGAATACCCATCCCACTTAGGGCGAAAAGCGTTACAACAAACAAATGATGGACGGAATGCTGACAATGCATACATTTTCCCCCAGTCATCCTGGCTGATGACGGCTGATAGCCAGAAACCGGTCCTAGGATGCTTGATTCCGGTTCAGGGAAGACATGGCTTGGCTGTTCGGGCTGGACTGTTCCCATGAGGCACAGGGTCAAGACTGATTTGCATATGGCCATGTCTAAACTGGGGTGGTGTAGTGGGAAAAAGAACGATGGATTTAACCCAGATCTCATGACTGGGGGAGAATGTCTGCATTGTCAGCATTCCGTCCATCAATTGTTTGTTGTAACGCTTTTCGCCCTAAGTGGGATGGGTATTCCCAGACGTGGGACCCGTGCTCACTACGCCACTGGAGTCAAGCTATCCTGGCTGATGACGGCTGATAGCCAGAAACCGGTCCTAGGATGCTTGATTCCGGTCCAGGGAAGACATGGCTTGGCAGTTCGGGCTGGACTGTTCCCATGAGGCACAGGGTCAAGACTGATTTGCATATGGCCATGTCTAAACTGGGGTGGTGTAGTGGGCAAAAGAACGATGGATTTAACCCAGATCTTCTGACTGGGGGAGAATGTCTGCATTGTCAGCATTCCGTCCATCAATTGTTTGTTGTAACGCTCCTCCACGAGTTGGGCATGGCATAGACTGTGCCGGATCACCAGCTCGGAGACGCTTTACTCCTCCGCCCTCCCTGTTGTTAATCCTTGACTGATTCCCATTACATCTGAGCAACTGGTGCAGCGCACCCTGACAAAGTTTGACCTGACTAAACTGGGAGACTTGTATACGGATGGCCAAATCTTCTCCCCCTCGGAAGACACGCGCTTTGACGCAGCGGACTTTATGGACAAATTTCTACTATGCCGCATCCGCTCCTCACTGCGATCCACCTTCCCGACATTCCCATTAGAGCCGGTCTCGTTTCTTCCTTTAACGCTGCTCATAGGAAAAGAAAATAGCACGCACCTGATATCCAAGCTATACAAGGCGTGTGCCTCATTTAAACCTGTGCAGGATAGCAAAATTCTCAGTGCATGGGAACTGGACCTGGGAATCACCATCACCGATGAGCAGTGGGCTCACTGCTGCTCGGTCACCCATGAGTTTCCCTAAACAGCAGGCACAAACTCCTCCATTTCAAATTCTTACGACGCATCTATTTTACTCCAGTGCTCGCGCACAAAATAGATCCATCTAAACCCCATACCTGTCGCAAAGGTTCTGCGCCTCAGGCGGACTTCGCACACCTCACTTGGACGTGCCCGAACTTACGTGGCTACTTGGAACGAGTGCACCAGACACTTGGACAGATATTGAACATCCCATTGACCCTGATTCCAGAGGTAGCCCAACTCGGCTACATGGTCAATTTCCCTCTAAAAATCTGTAGGTTTGCTTCATTGTGCCTTTTATTAGCTAAGCGGGAGGTGGCACTGCACTGGGGCGGACAACTGACCCAAATGTCCAGCGATGGCTGCGCAGTATCACCTATTGTAATGTAAATACTGAGTTTTATGCAAGTATGATGCCCATTTTGTCCCGCCCCAAAGATATCTGGGGACCGTACAAGGCGTACGTCGAGACTATAAGACAAGAAACCGAGTCCCAACTTGAGCGGGGGTGAGTGTGTCCGGACATTTGGTTTAACTATTTTCATACTTGCAAATGTAAAAACGCCACAATGAGAGACTGGTCTGGTTTATGCAAGGAGGAGAGGAGATTGTTAGGGGTGAATTGTCATTGCTGTCCACAATTATAGGTGGGGTTGGTTTACGGTCCCTAATGTGACATGTTAATGCCATTGGTCTTCTTATCTGTTGTTTAGTTGAACATACTATTATAATGCTTTAGATGCTGATTCTGGAAGGCTGGACAGCCTATGTTTATGGACTGCTGTACGTATATTCATATTTGTTCTTTTTGTATTGAAGAAAATGCAAAATAAAGTTGAAAAAAAAATACAAGCCCATCTTGACAGGGTATTAGCTGCTATTGCAGACACGAAGACCACACTTTAACAAGATAATGGCGCAGTGTCAGTGGGTCTGGACCTGCTGAGGGCAGAGCACCACAAGCTATCGGATAGGGTCAAGGCAACAGAACAGATGCTGAAAGCTCTCTTCCCTGACCAGAAAGCGACTACTCACAGAATTGAAGATCTGTCAGCAAGGATGCTCACGTTAGAAAAGAGAGCGGAGGATGCAGAAGGGCAGAACCGCCGCAACAACATTTGCCAAGTGGGCCTGCCAGAGGGAATCGAAGGGTCAGATATGATTACTTTTTTGGAACAATGGATTTCCTTAGAGGTGGCGGCAGACCATCTTACTAAGTTTTTCGCTATGGAGAGGTCACGTCAAGTTCCAGCGCAGCCTTTGGCACCGGGGGGGCCGCTGAGACCAGGAATAGCTAAACTGCTGCACTATAGGGACTGGGAAAATATTTAGCAGAGGGCCCATACTCACGGTCCTTATGAGCTCAACAACAGCAAGGTACTAATTTTCCCAACTTTGCAGCAAAAGTACAACAACAGCGAGCCTCCTTTGGGGAGGCTAAGAAGGCACTCAGCACAAAGAGCATTCAATACTCTCTGATGTTCCCGGCCTGACTCTGCATAATGCAGGATGGTAAGACATCCTTCTGTGATACCCCATATGCAGTTTGGGCTTGGATGGAAACGTAAAAAACAGGGGTACCTTTGACGAAACTGCGGACAAAACCCGGGAATTCCAGGCTTAAGTCTCGGAGAAGACTCAAGTGGGCAACTGGGCGCCCCACCTTGTGGCATCCCTCAACATCACAGACAGAGAAAGAACGGAAAGTAGCGCTGCAGGCTGAAGCGGATATAGTGTCCTCACAGAGAACTGTGGATACTATATTCAGATTGGCTCACCAGCCCCCCCTCTGGATTGCCCCCATTGAGACTCGGTAGGGGACTCTCCCTCATTAATGTTTTCTTCCTATACAGGTTTGGACGGTCAGCCGTTGCTGGACTGCCCAAGGGTAATGGGAGTTTATGGTTGGGGAGTTTGTATATTTAGTTAGTTGCCCGAGAGAGACTTGGTTGGCAACAGGGAAGCCATGGAAGCTGGGGTGGGGAGGGGGCAGAAGCCGGAGTATGGGAGGGGTACTTTAGCCTGACAATATGAAGAATAGATACCCTGTACAAAAAAGTGGTGGCCTGGAATGTCCGGGGCATTGGTTCAGCTTCCAAGCAACATGGTATCCACCGCTACCTGTGCCACCGGGGCACATGTGGTCATGCTGCAGGAGATCCACCTCACTAAGGAGGAGGTTTTCCAATTAAGCTGCAGGTGGCGGGGCAAAATATTTGCTACCTCTTATTCTGCATACTCCAGGGGCACATTGCTGTGGATTCGAGCGGGATGTCCTTCGAGGTCATTCGTTCCACTATTGATCCAGAAGGCCGTTACGTACTAGTTAAGGGTAGATTGTTGGGGAGGGAGGTCACACTGAGTAGTGTATATGCTCCCAACCAAGATCAACTATCCTTTCTCCGGGCCCTAACGGTACCCTTGTCCTCCCTGGTGGTGGATGATCTGCTCCTCGGAGGGGATTTTAATTGTGTAGCATACATCACTCTGGATAGATCCACTCCCCCATTAAGTGGGACAGCTGTCAAAAGAACATCTAAGGGTTTCTGTGAATGGGCTGCGCAGTGGGACATCACAGAAATTTAGAGGGTACAACATGTTAACGTCCGAGACTACTCTTTCTACTTGCAGCTCCACCAGTGGCGTCACTAGAGGGGTGCGGGGGGTGCGGACCGCACCGGGTGACACCATCACAAGGGGTGACACTGTGACACCAAAATGCAAAATATTACTGTCTGTCTATGATTCTATGTCACTCTATGAAATTATTCTTATGCATTGTTTCAGCCCAGCGACAGAAATTTATAAAAATATCTCTGTTCTGTTAGTTATAAACACAAAAACGTGTTATAGTTTTGTTTTGCGTCAACCCTAGTGACGCCGCTGCTGAGCCTCTGCTTTAAATCGCTACATAAATCAGGAGGAACCCGTTACCCGGCCGCCGGCCAAGATTATTGTCCAATTAGCTATACGACGTCGGCGTCCGGACATCGACGACGTTCGAAACGTCACTCACGTGGCTCCCGTACCCGCCGTTTTAATCAGCCCACTGCCCACGCCCACTACACGTGCTTAAAAACACGCTTTATTTTTGTCGTTGCTGTTGTTGGTGTTTTTTAAAGTCGCAGTTTTTTTTATATTAGTTCAAGGATATATTATATCAATCATGCCACATGGAATACATAAATCAAAGAGGCCAAGTGGATGCCAGCAAAGAAAGGCAAAAAAAGAAAAAAAATGAATCACTCTCAACACTACGTGGATCCATGCTTCAATATGTCAAGAGACCAGATGATGGCCAGGGTTCATCCAAAGACACAGTTCCTCGGCCACCATTTGATAACGCTGATTCTGATGCTAGTGTTCAAATAGAAGAAAATGAAGCAGAAAAACAAGGAAAGGAAATGGATATTCAAATGGATGAATTTGAAGCAGAAGAGAGCACTGAAAGTGACTCTAACCATGCTACTGTAAATAAGATGATGAATCAGGTTAAGGGGGAAAATTGGATTATTTTAGATGATGGTCCTTTTTGGAATTTACCAGTTCCAGATCATTTGCGGGTTGTAATCATCAAACGAGGAAGTGCTTCTTTCCAGAACAAAGATGGCCCTTTCAGAATTGCGACAAGGCAAGATCCAAAAGCAAAAGGAGATGTTCACCAGCTATCAAAAGAGTGGTTTTACAAGGTGATGCCAAATGGCGAGAAAGTGTTGCGATCCTGGATGGTTTACTCACTCGTCAGTGAGAAATTATATTGTTTTTGCTGCCGACTCTTTGCAGCTAATGCTACAGACACGACATCCAAATTTGTGACTGGGTTTCAGATGTGGTGGAAACTGAGCCCGAAAGTGCATAATCATGAGACATCCGAAGAGCACTTACATTGCCTTGAAAAATGGAAAACATTGGCAGCAGGACTTAGACTGCACAAAACAATTAACGCCGAAAGTATTGCTTTGATGGACATAGAGAAGAAAAAAATGGAGAGACATCTTGCACAGGTTGCTCGATATCACATTGTTTCTTGCCAAGCAGAATCTGGCATTCCGGGGCCACAATGAAGATGAATCTTCATTGAATAAAGGAAACTTTCTTGAAATGGTTGAGATGCTTTCTAAATATGACCCAGTGCTGAAAGAGCACCTAATGAGATTAAAGCGTAGCACATGTAAACTCAAAGCATAAGTATCTTATCTTGCACCAAAAACTCAGAATGAGTTTATACATGTCCTAGCAAATCATGTGAAGGAGAAGCTTGTCATGGATATAAAATCTGCCAGGTATTTTGGGATCATATTCGATAGCACACCTGACACATCACACACGGACCAAATGTCCGAAGTGATCAGATATGTGAAAATCTAAAATAGGAAAGTTCAAGTAAGAGAAGTGTTTCTGGGATTTTTCCCTTTAAAGGGGAAAAAAGCTGTTGACCTCAGTTCTGATATTCTTAAAAATCTGGAAAGTGATGGACTCGACATTATGATGTGCCGCGCTCAAGTTTACGATAATGCTACCACTATGGCTGGAAATCCATGGGGGTGTACAAGCCATTTTGAAAAGAAAGAACAGGAAAGCTATTTTTAATGGATGTGTGGACCATTCGCTTAACTTGTGCGGCCAACACTCTTTTGCTGAAAATGCTTCGTGTGTGACTTTTTTTGGAACTCTTGAGACAATGTTTTCCTTCTTTGCTGCTTCCACTCAACGATGGGATGTTTTAATGGACCACACTGGAGTCTCCCAGTGAAAAGACTATCAACTGCACGCTGGAGTGCTCATCATGCTGCAGTAAAAGCAGTGAAAGAAAAATTCGATGAATGTGTGGCGGCAATTGAAGCTCAATGTGATCCAGATGAAAATTTAGACACAAGAGGTACAGCCTGAGGTCTTTTGCCTTCTGTCTGCAATTTCACGTTTCTGTGCTACCTCTACTTGACCCAGGTTCAAGAAGAGGATGACAGGTGAGAAGACAAGAGATGCTGGACTAACTCTGCAAGAAGAAAAGAAGAGGGCGATGCTTGAGTGTATTGATCGTTTCCATTCTGAACTCCAGATCAGATCAAGAGCCATCAAGGAAGTAGCAGCCATGTTTGAGGCTGTTCAAGCCAAGAGTTTGATATCTGCCACTGAAGAAGAGTTACTGGTGTCCATTCCAAAATTGTCCACTTTCTATGATGAGTTATCCGAGGGAGAGCTTTTATTAGAAATACCAAGGCTGAGAAGGCACCTGAAGGCAGCAGAGATTGATCTCGAAGAAGCCAAAGACTGGTCAGTATTTGACGTTTTGAAATTCATAGCTGAAGGGGACTTTCTAGAATCTCTCCCATATCTCTCAGTGAGCCTACAATTATTTATTACGATCTGTGTGTCTGTGTCTTCATGTGAGAGGAGTTTTTCAAAGCTGAAGTTTATAAAGAACTATTTGCGATCTACCATGGGACAGTCAAGGCCTTCTGATCTTGCAATATTATCAATTGAAAGTGATTTGGCGAAAGGAGTTGATTTCGATGAAGTAATTAACAAGTTAGCAGCTTAAAGGCCAGGAAATGAAAGTTCTGATTAGTCGAGATTTAATGTGACATTGTAATTTGTACTGTTGCATACTATTCTGGCAGTTGAAAACCCAATACAGAACGGTTACAACCTTATCTCCTGTAATAAAATGTAAAGTTTAATGTTAAAATAAAAATAAAAAAGTAACATATTTTCTATGTAGTTCTTACTTCTTACTTCTTAACTTCTTACAATCTTTTACCTCCGACCTTGAATTAAAATTTTCTTCTATGGCCTTTGTACATATAGGAATTAAATTTACAAACGTTACTAAAGATTCTGGATGGTCCCGTTATTCTTCACTGGCGGACTCAGAGGAGGTCCATCATGGGGTAAGTCGTGAGGGGGTGACACCATGAGTTACTGCACTGGGTGACACCAACCCTGGTTACGCCACTGTGCTCCACCACCTACACTCACTCCTAGACATGTTTATGTGTTCCTCCAGAGTTTGTCCCAGGGTCACACACACAGAATACTTGGGTCATACATTATCGGACCATAACCCATTGCTGCTCACTCTTCCCTTGACCACTGAGCCTACAGTGATCCCTTTATGGCACCTCTGCCCACAACTGTTGGAGGATGCCTGTTTCAGGGCTACTCTCCGGACTGCGGTTTCAGGTTACTTTAGGATCAATCAGGGGATGGCCAGAGACTCCCTCATTGAGTGGGATGCCTTTACAGTGGTGATCTTGGGTCAATGCATGGGTCAAATGGTGGGAGTAAAGAGGGAACTAAATGGGGAACTTATGACCCTAGAACAGCGTCTAAATGATCTGGGCAACAGACTGGGCACAGAGGAGACTATAAAAACAGAGCACCTTAAGGTGTGTGAGAAATATAACACTGTTTTAGAACGGCTTTGCCGAGTTGACATGCGTGAATATCAAGAGCGGATGCACAAAGAAGGATGTAGGTCTGGCAGGCTCATAGAGTGGTTGGTACGCCCGGAAACAAGAGGCTCACCCATAACACTGATACTTAGCAGTGAGGGGATACCGCTGCATGCACTAAGGGCTATAAATGTAGCCTTCCATAGCTATTACAATACTCTCTATGCTCAGCTGGAGCATGTCCCACCAGAGATGGTGGAAGATTTCCTTACCTCCCTACAAATACATAGCCTAGATCCTGAACTTCAGAAGGATCTCAGAGGGCCTGTGACCGCATTAGAGACCTGACAGGCCATCAGAGAGATGGCTAGAGGGAGGACAGACTGCCGATAGAGTTTTATTCCGAGTTTGTCCCCACACTGATCCCTAAACTCGAAATTGTATATGCTGAGTGCCTGAGACTGGGATTTTTACTGGCGTCATCCTGATAGGCACTAGTGGTCCCTCTTCCTAAGTCTAAGCCTACCACAGTAGATCCATCGGGCCACCGGCACCTGTCCATGCTGAATGTGGATTTTAAAATTCTAAGTAAAATATTAGCAATGAGGCTACTCCTGCATATGCGGAAGCTTGTACATGAAGACCAGAATGGCTTTATTCCTACTAGATCTACCTCGAGGAACTTAGGTAGGATGTTCTCCATCATTCAGATGCTTCCCACTATCCTGAGGCCTTGATCATGTCCATAGATTTGGAGAAAGCATTTGATTCTCTAAGATGGGACTTTTTGGACTTAGGGGTTTGGGTGAGGGCCTGGCTTGCTGGGTACGCCTGTTGGTGAGGGTCAAGACTGGGGGGTGGGAGCGGGGCGGTCTCAGCGGCATATGGGGTCCACTGCGGCACTAGTCAGGGATGCCCATTATCGACCCTGTTATTTGCTTTGGCTATTGAGCCTCTGGTGGTGTACTTTTGGTAGAGGGTAGCAGGTCATAGATTGACTGTGGGAGGAAGAGAGCATGTCATATCATTATATGGTGACGACTTGCAGCTCTACTTAAGAAAAGGACACACGAGTGTGGAGAATGCTATTGAGTAGCTGGAGAGGTTTTTCACGGTTTCGGGCCTGTGGGTCAACAGGACCAAGACACACGCGTTCCCCGTCAGAGTAGACGCGACTCAGCCATTAAAATTGTGGACGGACATGTAGTGGTCACCTCGGTCTTTTCAATATTTAGGCATACAAGTATTCCATGCTCTTGATGACCTTTGGGATGGTAACTTGGATCCAGTGATTAGAACTCTAAAAACTACCATACAATTCTGGAGGTCCTTAACTTAAAATTATCAGAAATGACACGTATCTCTCTCTCCAAAATGATTATGCTCCCCAGAGTATATTACTTTGTGAACCTCCCAATCATTTTGCCACACTCTTGATTCAAGGAAGTGGATTCTTTGCTCAGGAAATTGATCTGGGATGGAGGACCGCACAGGATCTCCTTGACGGTCACACGGAGAGTTCCTGAGAAGGGGGCTGGGAGCACCAGATTTCGAACTGTATTATTTAGCGACCAAGCTTCAGTGGCTGGCTCACTGGCTGGACGGCAGGGACTTGGCATTAGTAGGCCTCATTGGAGGGTCCATGTACCAGGGACTACTATTAGCGAAGCTAATTAACCCAAAAGTGAACACGCCCACCCCTGGGGTATTGTTAAGAATAGTTCAACAGTGCTGGCGGAGATGTGTGGGCCCCACACGAGGGGCGCCTCTCTATGCCCGGGACTTGCTACTGGTCGGTCTGCACCATGGAGATCCTCCCTCCCCTTTTACAGGTACCCAATTAGCTGACTGGACAACAGCAGGGCTAGTGACAATTTGTGACTCCTTGCAGCTGGGAGAGCTTCTATCCTTTAATGATATAGTGGAGCAGAGTGGATTGCCAACTGGTCAGTTTGTAACATACCATGCGTTAGTCAGGACTTATAAAATCCTATGGTCGGGAAGTCAGGGGGAACTAGATACCCATACTGTTCTACAGGGGTTGGTGACGCTGGGCTCAGCACCACATCTTGTGAAATGGCTCTACAAGGCGCTACATCTTATAAAACAGCTCTACAAGGTGCAATTAGAGATGACCACAGGACCACTGACAGAAATAAGAGACAAATGGACATTACTGCTAGGGAGAGATCTGACAGATGCAGAGTGGAATAGAATTATTGAAAGCCCTAAGCGCATCTCCAGGAACACCAGTTTCAACTATATCCGATTCAATTGCTTGCATATGACATACTTGACTCCTCATCGACTCCGGGTTATGTATGGAGGGGAACCCAAGACCGGCATTAAATGCGGGACATCTGATGTGGGATTTGCACATATGACATGGAAGTGCCCCGGGCTGAGGAATGACCGGGAGGCGGTCATCGTTACGATTAATGGGGTCCTTGAACGCTCCCTCACATGCACGGCAGAAGTTTGTCTGCTTGGCTTCTTCCCTAGACCTTAAGCACGCAAGATTGACACCCGATTCATAGACCTTAACGAGACGACGCATTGCTCTCAAGTCAATTTCGAGGGTGAATCTCACGCCTGTAGCACATGAGAATGATGTAGAGACATGAGCCTGGGCAGAGGAGAGGGTATTAAAGAGGGAAGACACCTGAGGACTTAAACGCCGCCCAGTGGAGGAGCTGTGGATGGAGGTGCTCTGGGCGTGGGATGCACATCTCACTGACAGGATGAATGGAGCATGGACGACTGCACTATTGGCAGGGACCCCAGTGGCATCCACCCCTTGATTAACTACGGCAAGACAGAGTGGTAATAGCCCGAATTGACATGCTAAAATTTGATCCCCCCGTATTGACGCCCAAATCTCATTTGTCCACTATGTTTCTAGGTATTCCCCTGAAGGCCGACCTTCGTATACTCATGGGGTGACTTGGTGGTTTCCTTAATGCTTTATATGTAATTTTGCCATATGGAAATAGAATTTAAATCTAGTTTTTGTTTGTTTATACTGTTGGCAGTATAAATGTGACTATTCCAGAGACCCAGACTCTCAGAGTACCGAGATATAATGAATGGTCCAATACACAGGCACCTGAGAATGTATGGATACGAGATACGTTGGGCAACGATGTGATACCTCTCACACAGTGCACACCAACACAGAGGATAATGCTGTGAATGGTGATAACTATCCATGTCTGGCACTGATTAGATAACTGTTTAACATGATAATTGATGCTATTATTGTCCTAATGTATATTGGACGGATAATCTCTGGTGGAATACATGAAAATGAGCTCCTGTAGTAAATTGTATGCCTATAATGCTTATTTTATCTGCCAACAAAAAATATTTTGAGAAAAAAAGTATATATCGGCTGCAGTTAGGTTAAGAAATATGGCTGGCAAATTGTTTTAAATCCTTGTCTGTTTTCAACCAAATTCCTTACAAGTTACTTTATTTTCAGATCTTTATATTACTATTTGAGAAATTTGATGTTGTCTTTGCCAGATTATTCTTTTAGTTGTCTGCAGACACGTATTTTAATCTCTTTTGATACATTGGGGCAGATCTACAAGGAAGTGCCGCAGCGCGGCAATGCAAGCCCTTTGGCTGAGCCACTCTGCGGCACTTCGGAAGCACAGGAATGCGACATATTTACAATAATATGTCGCATTCTTGTGCTCTCCCCTGCGCTGGCGCACAAACTGCAGCCATGCGCCGGTGCAGGCACCCTTGCACCATGGAGCAAGGATGCCTACATCATGGGGAGATTGTTTTTGTGCAGGAAGGGGCACCAAAGGTTGCTTTCCTTCTTACTACTGGCTTGGGCGTATATATGGCCGTTGCTACACGAGGATTATTTGATTGTTACGAATGGAGTGGATTTTGACTCCATTCATCTAGGGGTATCGTAGAGGTCTACACACTATTGACTTCGGATTCCATAGGAAATATCCCCTTTTACTTGCTCGGGTGAAACTTTGGATTACATTGATTTCTATAGACGCACGTTACCTATATATAAATAAGCGTACTGTGATGGGTGTGATACTCTGACTGCGATTTCAAATACACATTTTGGAGATATATTTGTGATTCACGCCCATGAGGAAGTTACTGCAACTCATAGAAACCATTTGAAATATTATTTCGCCTCCTTATAGGTATTATCTTGTGTTCCTATTGGGATTTAAAATCACACCCTCTACAATTTGGGCTGACTGTCGCCTCGACTGTAAAAGTGGGACTTGTCTGATATTGAAGTATCTTGCCCTGATGAAGTTCCTATTAAAGGAACGAAACACGTTGGCTGTTGTCCTGTCGTTTTAACTTAAGAAGAATAAAGACATCTGATTAGAACATACTGGCTGTTGTAATTCCATCCCTGGTGCTGCCTTCACTTCTTTCAATTTTTGTCTCTGGATTTCCAGTGAGACCCAACTGTAGCAGGTCTCGGAGGCTATTGGCACAGGACCTTAAAATATTGTGGACATTAAAATAGAGGTGCCGAACTTATAGTCAGCTGTAGTTTCGTTATGCACAGGAAACTTATTGTCAAGCCTTCCCATGCCGGAGTTTCGTCCAGCAGCAGGAGGGCAGACTCGTGTCTGTGGCTGGCAGCATCCATCTTGTGATGCCAGGGTCGAGAAAGCTGGTACTGGGTGTACCGGTGTTGTCATATTTCTCCCTCTAGGAGGATGGAATCAAACCTCCCCCGCCAGTTACTGGCAGGGAGTTATGATTCCAAGGTGTTTGACACCAAACACGACATGTTTCCATGCAGCCGTTTTAAAGTTAGCATTTACCGCGAGGTTATAATGCACTTAAGTATATATGGTTGGCTGCATCACAAACAACCCTGGAAAATAGGTTCTGAAGGCTGCAGAGGGGCTCTGCTCATGCATGGGCACCCTCTCACATAAAACCCAGCACCCTGCCTTCAGGATTGATAAGGCCTGCCATAGGGGTGACTGATAGGTTTATATGTGCAGTGATTTAGGATAGATATAGTGAACCTATATCTAAGTAAGGGGTGCATGCACCACCTTACACAGGCTGCTGTAGCAGACCTGTGGTGTCATTTTAAATAGTCTCTCAGGGGTGGCATAATACATGCTGCAGCCCCTGGGAGGCCTCTGGGGTACCTATGCCCTGGGTACATAGTATACCATATACTAGGGACTTATAAGGGTACCCCAGAGTCCAATCGGGAGTGTACCTAATGTAATTGCAATTAATTTAGAGGAGAAAGCAGATAGACTGGGGTCCTGAATAGCAGGATACCCGTCAGACTAAGTCAAAAACAGTGAAACATCAGCAAAAAGTGGGGGTAACTATAAGAAGCAGATCCTAATCTCTTACAGCCCTCCCCTATGAAATTAGAACTTGCACAGACTTACCTGTATTCAGGATACTTCTCAAGACATGGCTGTTTGTTCAGGAATATGAATAGACTTACCGGAGCTCAGCTACTCCAATACTAGCGCCAAGAAACCAAATGGTGTACGTGCGCTCAAAAAATAATTTTAACATAACATAGTAGAGGCGCATCTTTCCAATTTGATGCAATTGATTTTATAGTGGAGGATAAATAGAAATCAAATAATTTGCCATGAATGTAATCTAATATGTAGGTCAAGACAAGGGATTTACAAACAAGCAATTTATAAGTTACCTTATCAATGATGGGAAGTATATTGTAATTATATTCCAAACATCATTCCAGAAATCTGAAATAACACTACATTCAAATAATACAACGTTAAAAGAGCCATGCACCATATGGAAATGCCAACATAGTGGAGAATGTAAAAGTTTGGCTTTAAAGATTCTACACAGAGTCCATAAATAGTCCATAAACAATTGAATCAAATAAAAGTATTTGTATGATATAAAGCAACAGGGAATCAATCAGAGATATTTGACAACCAGATTTTTCTCCACATTTTCAAAGAAAAAGTCATAGAAAGCTCCTTATTCAAAACATTGCTCAGAATAATTTTAATTAGCTTCTCCTGTATTATTAAATTTTTTGGAAAAATGTAGAAACTGTATGGGAAGAAATAGCATTTAAACACATTTCTGAATCAAATATTGTAAAATCTGTCGACCCAAGCCCACCATTAATTTTGGCAATTTTGAGTTTAGTGTATTTTAATCGTGGGGGGTTGTTATTCTAAATGAATTTAGATAATTCTGTCCATTTTGTTATGGAATGTGAAAGGTAATTCTAAAGGAATCACGGATAAAATATTAAATATTTGAGGAGCAATAACCATTTGGACAGGTCAATTTATCTCCACCATGAGTCAGCAGCACCCACCACAATGTAAAATTTAGTGACGACCAGTTGCCAATGTTACCTGTCATTTATTTAAGTAAATAATCACAGTTGAATGTAACAGATTATTTAATAGAATGTGAGAATTGAATCTCCAGATATTTTATGTTCCCTTTTTGCCGGATAATGTTAGCAATATTTACCATGTCAGGGGGTACAATGAACATTTCAAATAAAAAAAAGTTTAATTAGTATTTATCCGGAAACCAAAGAGTAGTCACGTATGAGATTGAGAATATTATATATAGCTACATCTGGGTTCGTAATAAACAATAAATTATTGTCTGCACCGGCAGAAAACTTTAACAGTAAAAAAATCTTAATATTTAATCCGTGATTCTCATTTGAATTTCGGATAATGGAGAGCAAAGGTTCAATGGCTAATAAAGCAAGTATTAGCAATGCATCGGTCTCGCCTTTGGGACCTCTTAAGTGTTTAGCCAGAGCTATTGGCACTGCTAATGTGTTTAAGTTATGTTTGAGACAAAAATATCAAGCATCTGCAGGATACTAATTTCCAATCGTATACGCTCTCGTAAGAGTCATCTCCTCAACGAAACAATTAAAACTAGGGACATTTTGTGTGAAAATGAATGTATGCACAATACAGAGGGAAGAAAAACCTAAGGAAGAAATACCAAGCAAAGGCCACCTAAAGAAACACCATCTTCCGACAATGTATACTGAAGGTGTTGTGGAATATAAACTTGCAGACATTAAGTAGGATAAAAGATGTTGCAGCCAGGAAACTTTGAGGAGTTCAATTCAGAAAACTCCAAGTGACTTTCTGCTCAGCTAACCCGAGACCAGCGAGGATGTCCCAAATCACTCCTACCTGTCGCAACTCTGCCTGATCGCCCCGTTTGCTCCTACTGACTGTTCACTCTGCCTGCTTCTGCTGACCAGTCACTCTGCCTGCTCCTAGTGACTGCACTCTGACTGCTCCTACTGACTGTTCACTCCGCCTGCTCCTACTAACTGTTCACTCCACCTGCTCCCACTAACTGTTCACTCTGCCTGCTCCTACTGACTGCACTCTGCCTGCTCCTACTAACTGTTCACCCCGCCTGCTCCTACTAACTGCTCACTTTGCCTGCTCCTACTTACTGTTAACACAGCCGTTACTGCTGGCATTTCATTTTGGCTGCTCCTCTCGACTGCTTGCTCTGCCTGATCGCCTCGTTTGCTCCTACTGACTGCTCACTCCGCCTGCTTCTGCTGACCAGTCACTCTGTCTGCTCCGGTTGACTGTTCGCCCTGCCTGATCAGTCCCCCACCTCCAACTAACAGTTTACTCTGTCTGCGCCTAATAGACAGCTGCTAATGACCACTCACTCTTTCTGCTACAACTGACTGCTCACACTACAGCGACTTCTCGCTCTGCCTACTGCTGCGGAGTGCTTACTACTCCGCACACTACCAGGTCCTACTGACTACTCGCGCTCCCTACTAACTGTTCTTACTGTCCTAACTCACTGCCAGCTCACGCTGCCTCCTCACACATACTGTGCCTAGTGCTCCCTACTACATAACAACGAGCTGCTCACACGTTCCACTCACTTTGACTACACACTGAATTCTGACTGCTCCGGCTGGCTGCTTACACTGCGCGCTCGTGCCCAGCACCAGTCTTAATTGGCTACTGCGCACCCCTACTGACTGTCGCCAGCGATTAAAGTACTGCCTGCTTGTACTCACTGTCCTTCTCATAGACAACCTTTTCACACTCTGTCTTCCGATTGACTGTACACAGTGCTTGTTCTACTGTCGCCTTCGCCTCCTACTCCCTGCTTTCCTGCCTGCTCCTAAAACCTGATCCATACACCACTGACTGCTCCAATTGTATGATCAATCCTGAACGTCCTGCTCTGACTGACAGCTCCCTTTGAATGTGCATCTTCACTGTTCATACTGCCTGCTTCCTCGGGTGAGCACTGCCTGCTCCTGCAGCTGGCGTGCTGCTTGCTCCGGGAGTGAGAGAAGCGAGGACTCCAACTCGCTTATTTCAACTTTTTTGGTGAATTTTCCTGGGCAGTGTTTGCAGGAGCACTACGATTTTACATACATCAAACGAGCGCACTGAATGACGATGCTCATTAGCAGAGAACTACAGAAGAGGCACAGAGAAAATAAATAAACAGCAATTTTTATAGCCAGCATCATACCTGTTAATTAAATTGCTTTGTTTAAACACACCGCACACAGCTTTCAGTCGGCTGTCAATAAAAAAAAAAACGGGACATGAGTTAAATCTCCTGAAATCAGCCAGAACTGCTGGTGAAAAGCAGGGACTGTCCTGGCAAATTCAGGGCGGCTGGATGACCATATTCAACTCAGAACAGGCATCGGGACCTGGGCTACTTACTACCCCGTTGCCCTAATGCATTACAGAAAACATCACAAGCGCATGCAGGAAATACCCAGGGCACCGGGAATACTTACTGCCGTAGTGCATCTGATTACATTACAACAAACTAAGGTGAAGCGCTATAAATCATGCAGATACATGCATCTATCATAAAAACCAGTTTAAAAAAAACCTGATTTAAGCAAGCCAAACACCAAAGGTACCGGGGGCACAGGGCATACTTACCATCCTCATACGGACGTTTACCCCACAGTAGAGATAGACAATAAAACCATACTATTATACAAGCGTGAGACAATGAACAGTTCAATGGTATAGAAAAAGGACAAGGGAGTCCTCGATGTAGTCAATGGAATCCGGCGGACATGTTGATATGGGAACGCCTCCTATACGTGGTTTGATTAGAAAAAATAATGCATTTTCCTAAAAGGCATCGATAACGCGATAGCTGTTAAAATTAAACAATTTAGTTTTAAAAGTAGGTCGCAAGGTTTTACATGTAGGTGATAATTTAATTTTTAATTCAAACATGTTTGAAAAGAATACAAAATCATTATAATTAGAAAAAAAGTTTTTACTTAACTGGGAAACGATTTAAATCCAAGTGGACAGAGGTTCAGTGGTGCTTTCATTTACGTTGTTTTGGCTATATTCTCTTTCACTCCCGTTAAACAAAGTAAGCAGATGTGGACCGACGGCTAGATTGCCGACTTTGGTGCAGGAGACCAGGTTTCGAGCCTCGGGGTCGCGTCCACATTCTGTGATTTGGGGAAAATCACTTTATCTCCTCGTGCCTGAATGAGTTCCTGTGTAATGTAATTGGTGCTCATGTAGAGCACTTCAATATCCGGGGCAAGTTCGCGCTATATCAATCTATAAAAGTCAACTGTTTCCCGGAGTGAAAACACGCCGATGCGGTTTGATGGGTATGCGCGCAGAGGCAGGGGGAGCGCTTACAGACGTGGAGCTAAAAACAACAAAACACCGGCAAGGAAGAGAGCACGTCATCACGTGGGCACTGTTGTGTTCAGGCCGGGCGCCAGAAGAAAGTGCCAGTAGCCTTGGAAGGTTACAAATGATGACATAATCGTCATGAGGAGGGACTAGCAAGCCTTAAACAAATCAGAAAGCAGCATTTACTGACCTAAGCCAATGAAAAAGGTGGGCGGCGAGTGGGAGGAGCTTCCACAAAGCTTCCACACTAAAGTGTATACTGCATGTCTCGGAGAGACAGTGCAAGCACTGTCTAGGCGAGACCTAAAAAAGTTAAGTCTGGGCAGCCCTGTTTAGTTCCCCAAAAAGGTGAAAAGAATTGGAAAAGTGGCCATTGATAACAAGATTTGCAGGAGTAGAGAGCCAAGACCATTTTAATAAATTATTGGCTGATTACGATGGTGGTGAACCTGCCATCAACAGGCTGTCGTTGGCGGGTTCACCGCCGTTGTGAGGCCATTTTCCGCCCGCTATTATGATGGCAGGCAGAAACTCCAACTGCCACGCTTCCGACGGGCTCCTTGAACCCACTGGTGCTGCGGAGGCCTCCCAATCCCTGAAATGACGGCAGTGCCTACCAGGCACCGCCGTAGGGATTACAATGGTCTATCCCCACCAGCCTTTCCATTACGCTTCACCTGCCATGGAAAGGCTGGTGGGGATGTACATCGGGGGCCCGTAGCAGGCCCCCGTTGACCCGGGCCCTTTCATTTGGGGGTGGGGGGCACCTATGGTGCCCCCTAACATTTCCATGCACCATGTGGCAGGCACCGTATGGTGCCTGCCACGTAGTGCAGGAAAATGTGAAATGTGCCGTTTTTACATTGCGCCGGGTGCTGCTGCCAGTAGCACCCACAGCAATGTAAAATATGGGAATTGTGCTTGCCGTGGTGGCGGTCATATTGTAATCAGCTCTGTGGGACCACCACCTTGTAGGCAGGTGGTCCCAATTCACGATACCATGGCAGACGGACTGAAGTACGTCCGCCATCATAATCAGCCCTTAGATCCCCAAAATTGTCTGTAAATAGGGCTCAGAATAAGAATTTCCAGAGAACCTTATCAAAAGCCTTCTCAACATCAAATGCTGGAAGGTCAGAATTAAAATGCAATGAGGGAATTGCTTCAAGTACATGAAAAAGAAGTTGAGTATTATTACTAGTGTCAATTTTTCACAAAACCGTTTGAATGATAGACAACATTTAAGACAATCTGGTGCCAAGGATTTTTGCAAAACGTTTACAATCTTGATATATTTGGGAGATAGGATGAAAGTTAGATCCTTTAGTATCTCAATTATCAGGTTTAGGGAGCATGGTGATATATGCTTCCGCAAAAGTCCCAAAAACATGCGTGTATTACTAAAGTTAATGATAAACTGAAATAAATGAGGGGTAAGGCTAGAAGAAAAGGTTTTTTATAAAATTGAGCAGGTATACCATTGGGTCCTTGTGATTCTTGTGGTTTTAAGGAATTAATAGCTGTAGGTGTGCTAATTTAATTAATGGAAATGGGCAGAGTTAAGGTAGATACATCACATTGGAATATAGGAGGAAGATAACATGAATTCAGAAAATAGTACATAATCTGGTTATCTATATTCCTTGGTTAACTATATATGGAGGAATACAATTCTAGAAAATGATTCATAATTTATGAAGTAGATAATGAATACCATGAATATGATTTCTGTCTTTTTTAGTACTAAGAAAATTTGCCAACAATTTTCCAGATCTTTTTGCATTAGATGAAGTTTTGCTTTGGCATTTGGGATTTGCAATACCGCGCTTTTACTCAGCAAGGAATTGTAAATGAAGCTTCTGAAAATTAAGTTCAAAAGAATTATTTTTCAAAGTAATAAATAAATGTTCAAACTTAGCAATCTATTTATGTAAGTCAGGGAGAGTGAACGAATTTATTTTTGTGGGCCATCATGGAGATTGTTATACCTCTAATATATGGATTAAAAGCATCCCATCTTATAATATTAGGCATTGCTCCTTGTTCTATTTGTAACTTAATTCTGTTACATTGGAGAGTCCGTATTTTTTTCGGGCAGGCCTAATGCAGGTGTCTGAAATGAGTCTGAAAATGAAATGGTGTATTTTAGTTATGTATGCAGCATGATCCCTGTATGTGCAAGGTGAGAAGTGTTGAGTGCATGGAGGAAAATGTCAGAGTGCAGGGTAAGCAGTGTCTGAGTATTCATGGTGTTCGACGTGTGAGTACTTGTAGGGTGACAAGTGAGTGAGTGCAGAGTGAGAGGGTCAGTGTTAGGGGTTTACGAGTGCAGAGTGAGAGGTATGGGAGTGATGTGAGGGCTCAGGTAGAGGTGTGTCTATCGTGTTTGAGTGCATAGTAAGCAGTGTTGAAAATGAGTGGTGTTTGTGTGAACTGTGCATGAATGCAAGGTGAGCAAGATCGGTGCAGTGTGAATGGCATGTGAGTTCCAGGGCGAGAAGTATGTCTACAACTTGTGGTGGGTGACTGAAGTCTGACTGGTGAGTGAATGCTGGTGTATGAGTGGTGTGTGAGTGCAAGATGAGATGTGTGTGATCAATATGTGAGTGTAGGATAAGAGGTGAGTCAGTTCCAGGATGATAAGCATGTGAATGTGCTTGTGAGGAGGGCGAAGGTTCATGGTGAGCAGAATGTGAGCTTGCAAGGTGAGAAGCATATGAATGCAGGCTTGGGGTCAATGTTAGTGGTATTACTGGTTTGTGAGTTGCGGGTGAGAAGTGCACAAGTAGTGTGGGTGCAAAAGTAGTAATTTGCAAATTGATTTCCTACCATTTCGGGAGGAGAGAAGGTTTTTCTCTCCGCTCCAAAATGGAGGAACTTGCAGGTAAGGGCAGGGGATCACGGTAGCTGAAATCTGTAGGACCATAAGTCCAAAAGCCTTGTTAAAGGGTGGGGGCGGGTGGGGGAGGAGGATGAGGAATTGTGGGAGGGCAGGGAGGGGTGTAGGGTCACGGGGGAGTGGTAAAAAAGGGGAAAAATCCACAGTTTCAACGAGGGAAAAATGTAATAAAATAGAAATGCAGCAAAGAGTATGGCGTTTATTCAGTCTGATAAAAATGTTATTATGTTATCTATTATTGAACTTGATTTGGCTATCTAATGGCTCCTAAAGGGATTAAAATATGCTCTTTTAATGTCTCCGGTTTTAATAATATTAATAAAAGGAGGAGGATAGCTGCCGAGCTACGAAACATTCAACCAGATTTTGTATGTCTTCAAGAGACACATTTACCTTGGAGCAAGCGTTATTTCTTAACAGATTTAGGGTTTTCAGTGGTTGTGGCTTCTCAACAATCAGTAATGACCCGGGGGGTTGCGATTTTAGCTAGGCCTAATGCTTATACAGTTAATCGCTGTTTGGCAGAAAAGTTTGGTCGTTGGGCCATAGCGGAATGTAGAGTCGGCAATTGTAATTTTACTTCATGCACTATTTACGGGTCTAATTTAGACGAGGCTGCAATTCTAGAGGAATTAAATTTACAGCTAGCGACTTGGCTAACTCCACTGATTATTTGTGGAGACATAAACATTAATTTAACTAATCAGGATTTGATGAGGGGCTCTCAAGGTTATAGAGGGCGTAAACCCCGGGTCTTTAAGGCCCTATACAATTTACTGAAGGATCATGGCTTGATAGATGCATGGGATAAACTACACCCGACGGACCCAGGATATACGTTTTATTCTTCTCCCCACAAAAAAATGGTGAGATTGGACTATTTTTTTTAACTACTGCTTTTTTAGTGGGGGCTGGTATGCAAATATTTCATAGGATTTCGTCGGATCATGCTCCCATTGTATTGGCATTGGCAGGTTTGGGAAATTAGGTCAGATCCAAAAAATTCTCCTTTGACCGGAAATTATGTGTGAATGACCATTTTAGAGAACACATCTCTAAGTGGCTTATGGAATTTTTCGATAATAATAGACCATCGGCCAGAATAGAAATAGTATGGGATACTTTCAAGGCTTGCTTCAGGGGCGAAGTATTGAGTTTTGGTTTGTTCCATCAAAAAAAACTTAAGTCAGAGATGCAGGATCTATACTCCGCTTTGAGAGGGGCAGAGGAGAAACTGATTCAGGGTATAGTTCATTAGGGCAACATTTCGGATCTAGAGGATAGTGTGGCTAGAAGCCGTGCCAAGATAAGGGGAGTGTGGGATAAGGAGAATGCAAGAAAATTTTTGATTTACAAAAGGCAATGCCATGAGTATGGGGAAGCAGTTGGGAGATGCCTTGCACTTAAGTTACGTATGATTGAAACTTCTCGGCGTATTTCAGCATTAAAAGATAGCTCAGGGATATTATGCTCCGATCCGCAAGGGATCTTGTCTATTTTTCGCCAGTTTTATATAGATCTTTATACACAGCAGAGTGGGGCGGTAGAAGTGGATAAGTTAATGCAGTGGGGGGCCTTTCCTGAATTGAATATAGAGGTAGCTGATCAGCTTGATGCCCCAATTTCTATGGAGGAGTTAGAAACTGCAGTCAAGACTTTAGCGATGGGAAAAGCTGCAGGCCCTGACAATATTCCGGGAGAGATATATAAGCTCTTTTTTAATCAACTGAAGGAAATGATGTTGGCTGCATTTAGAGCAGCTCAATTGGGGCTGGCTCCCAAATCTTGGGATGAAGCCACGATAGTTGTTTTTAGTAAGAAAGGGAAAGACCCAGAGATGCCTGGTTCATATCGTCCGATTTCGCTATTGAACTGCGATTGTAAAATATATTTGAAAATTTTGGCTAATCGCTTATCTAGGGTTATTATTACATTAGTATCACACATGCAGCATGGATTTATTCCTGGCAGAGGTACAGTATCGCATGTCAATAAAGTGGTTACTCTTTTTTATATGGCCCAGGCAGAGAAACGTCAACTTGGGATAATTTTATTGGACGCAGAAAAAGCGTTTGATCGCGTAGAATGGGACTATCTGTGGACCTTGATGAATAAATTGGGCTTTCGAAAGGGCTTTATGACCGCTTTACATGTTTTGTATGCTTCACTGATTGCCAGAATAGCGACAATGGGAATGACCTCAGAGGTAGTTAAAATTACTAGAGGGACGAGGCAGGGATGTCCTTGTTCCCCTCAACTCTTTGCTCTATATATAAATCCGTTTGTTGATATGCTTTATAAGAGTCATTTGATTAGGCCTTTTGTTGTGCATGAGGTCCCTTATTCTGTATTTGCATATGCAGATGACATAGCTGTGGTTTCTGAGGACCCGGCTACTGCACTTCAAGAGATTGAGCGGTTAGCGTTTGAATTTGGCCAGGTGTCTGGTTATAAATTGAATGTTACTAAAACACAAGTTGTATGTACTGATAATATTGTAATACAAGATCCTAGAGTGGTTACTGAAGCTATATACTTGGGTATAAAAATGAGGACATCGATGACAGAATTGGTAGATGCTAACTGGAGAACACTATTGCACAATATTACTGAATCTTTGGAGAGATGGGGACGATTATATCTTACTCTGATAGGTAGAGGTAATATTATAAAGATGAATGTTCTCCCCAGGGCACTATATTTATTTAGATCTATCCCACTTGAAATATCGACAACTAAACTGCAAAACTTACAATCACTCTGTTTCAAATTCCTTTGGGCACCCGGAAAACCTCGGCGTGCCAGTAGATTTATGAGTCTTCCAATTCTAAGGGGAGGTCTGTCAGTACCTGATTTTCTTTTTTATTACTATGCCTGCTTTTTGCAGAAAATGCTTGTACTACTGACTGGTGAGGCTGTGGGCAATATAGCAGAGGCCCTTCGATTTTTCAGCTAATATTAGGATCAGAAGCCAAACAATGTTTATTAAAAAAAAATAGACGGCAGCTATTATAAAAGGACCAGGTTTAAAGTTTTGGAAGCTGCTTTTAAAGTCTGGAAAAAAATACAAAAACGAGTTGATTTAGAAGGACTAACATACTATACACCAACAAATGCGACAAAACTTCTCCCAACAATATTTTGGGACAGGTTGGCTTTAGGGTGGAGACATAAGGGGATTTGTCATATTGGAGATTTGTATGTGGACGGGGGTCTTATAAAGCTGTATGAGGATCTAGCAAGACAATATAGTTTGCCTAACTCTCAATTTTTTTAATTCTTGCAAATGCGGGATTTTCTCAGTCATAGAAACTTGAAATTGTACCCAAACCCGCTTATTGAAGCTGTAAGGGCCCAGGGGAAAATAGGAGTGTTATATAAAATATTATTGTCATTTAGAAAGGACGATTTGGGGAAACATAATGCACAATGGATTGCGACTCTGGGAGATTCTGATATATGTGTAGAAGATGCAATTGCTAGATCTACCGAAGTCTTTCTATCTGCAAATTTAAAAGTACAATTTTTCAAAACGGTATTTAATTTATATTATACTCCTGCGCGTATGCACAAGTGGGGAGATCGATATGATGGTAAATGTTTTCGATGTGGGGGAGACAACGCAGATAGCATTCATATATTTTATAGTTGTGTTAAACTGAGTAAATATTTGAGGGATATCGAAAAATTCCTATCAAATATTCTTGGATTTCCTTTAAACATAACACCGGCCTTAATGCTTTTGGGGATCGGTCAGGTTGTAAAAAAGGGTAACTTTTTCTATAAATATCGTTATTTCTTGTTTGTGGCAATGACTGTTGCACGACTTTGTATAGCTTCCGATTGGTTACGACCTGACCCTCCCAGTTTTGAGAGTTGGTGGATCAGAATGTATAACTTAGCTAATATAGAGCTAAGCTTGTATTCTATAAAAGGGACAAGGAAACGAAAATTAGGATTGCATATATGGGGAGCCTTCTCTGAAATTATGAATGCATGATTTAATGTGTATTTACTTACCTCATTTACTTATTTGTCGTTTATGTATTTTTTGTATTTCACTATTCCTTTGTTTTTTTTTTGTTTTTTTGGCTATGTGGCCAACCGTGGCTGATATTCCTTGTGTTGATACTGTGGAATTTAAATAAATAAAAAAGTAGTGTGGGTGCAGGGTAACAGCTACGTCAGTAATGGATGAGAGATGTGTGAGTAGGGTATGAGTGTAGGCTGATTGGTGTCTGAGTGCAGGGTGAACAGTGTCACGGCAGGATGCATGTGCTGAGTGAGCAGTGCATGTATGTACATGGTGAACACCGTGTGAGTGCTGTTTGAGTGTGTAGGGTGAGTGGTGTGCGAGTGCTGGTAGAGCAGTCAACATGAGTGGTGTGTTAGTGATGTGGGTAATTGGTATCTGAGTGCAGGATGAGAAATGAGTGGTTGAAGCGGTGCGGTGTAAGAGTGCAGGGCATGTGGTGTGGCTACAGGGTAAGTGCAGCATGTATAGTAGTTGAGTGGTGTGAGTGAAAAGTGCATAGTGTTTGAGTGCAGGGTGAGAGATGTGTCTGTATAAGTGCAGGGTAAGAGGTATGCCCATGTGAATTCAAAGAGAGAATCAATGATTTTGTGAGTCCTGAGTGGAGCACATTAAAGCCAGATCTGTTGGCTTTATCAATGCTCGTTGAATATTACACTGTTGAAAACAAAGCTGTGTTCCACAATTTGACAACATGTAGCAAGTTAGACTAATATCAACACAGTAATGATCTCAAGATGTAGCCTGGATATTTAGTTGGAAGGTTTGAGAAAAATAGAAGTATGAGGCCATTTATAAAATACTGGAATTCACGTTGATTCTCTGTCAGACTTAGGGTGGTCTTCCCGCAGACTTTTTGCCTTACTCCTCCATTTTTTGCTGACCTCGTTTTTGTTGACCTTCGGAATCTGTGTACTTTACCATTGCTGAGCATTGCTAAAGGGTGAGTGTTCCGTCCCCAAACATTGTAAAATTGGCTTACACCCAATTGGCACATTTAATTTACTTATAAGTCCCTAGTAAAGTTGTACTGCATATACACATGGCCTGTACTGATTATGCCGTTCACTAGCCATATTAAAGGCCTCAGGCCTGTCATTGCAGTCTGCATGTCCAGTTTTTAACTGCCATTTCAACCTGGCAAAATTAAACCTTTTACCAAGCCCAAACCTTCATT
Source organism: Triturus cristatus (assembly GCF_964204655.1). Taxonomy (NCBI): domain Eukaryota; kingdom Metazoa; phylum Chordata; class Amphibia; order Caudata; family Salamandridae; genus Triturus; species Triturus cristatus. The sequence continues at coordinate 1,809,079,247 of NC_140589.1, forward strand.
TTAATACTTATATGTCACCCCTAGATTAGGACCTAAACAGACCGTTGGTTACCATAGGATAATATTGGTGTACCTTATTACAATTAATAAGCGCTAACTTTCAATTGGGAGCAAGTATTGAGTTTGGTGTCTAAAAACGTCATTTAAACCCCTCATTGATGGTAAAGCTAGTTTTAAGTGAAAATTCTGAAAATAACAGAAAGTTGGCGTTTTCTTGTTCCAACCATTTGGTGCCTGTATTCTGGGTCACATGAATAGGTGAAGCTGGCAGTTGGTCTCTGTGTATTGCTCCCAGACAGAGAGAGAAAGGTCCAATAGGTGTTGGCAGGATAGGCCATCTCTGACTTGATTCAGGGGGAGGAGCTGTCACTTACTACACTTGCACATCACAAAGGACCTGCTTCAGCACACTCACAAACTGTTACACACAAGTCTTTTGTGCACCCTGACAAACAGAGGACAGGACAGGGAGCTAGAAAATTCCAAACATATCTGGCAGTGGAAACCCCCACAACCTCATACTTCAAACCTGCCACCGAGTATAAATATTGGACCCTCAGACCCAACCCTTAAGTACACATCTAGACCTGTAGAAGACTCAGAAGAAGGGCTGCCATACTGCTCTGCTGCAAAAAGAACAGCTTCTCTGCTGCCCTACTACTCTGCTGCCATGCTGGCCTGCTGTCCTGCTGCCTGCGTGGGAAGGACTGGGCCTGCATCTTGAACCCAGGACCACCAGAGTGACTACAAAGGCTCATTGTCTGGCCTCCTTATCGCAGTGACAGAAAAGGCTTCAACCACCTTGACCCCTGCACCTGGACTCTGCCTGCTGTGAGTCTTGCACCTCAAGTGGTCCTGGATCTGGACCCGTGGAAGTGGACCTGATGGTGCTTTACCAGCTTAGCTGTGGTCTTGGGGGGAGGACTGACACAGCACAATGCATCTGCTTGCAGCTCTGCATTGGAACCGCTGCTACGTAATGCATCCCCAATGCAGGACCCTGCAGCTCCTTGGAACTGCCACTGTGCGATGCACGTTCAACGCAGAAATTTGCATCACATCATGTAGCTCCTCAGAACCCCTGCTACATGATGCATTCTCGACATGGGATCTTGCAACGCTCCACAACCATGATTTAAAGTACTTTGTTCAGTGGGCCTACCTTGGTCCTTGTTTCCGGCTCGTGCTCCATCGCTGCTGGCCAGAACTTGTGACCTTGTACCGGTTTGTCTTGATTAGATAACTACAGTTGGTGCTAAATTTCATATCTCCAGTTCTACTGACTGGATTTTTGTTGTTTTGGTCTCAAATAATCTATTACATTTTAATCTATTTTTCTAAATTGGTGTGGGATTTTTTTTGCTTTGTATTTTCACTTTATTACTGTTTGAAGTGCTCCATAAATACTTTACACATTGCCTCTAAGTTGAGCCTGACAGCTTTGTGCCAAGCTACTAGTGGATTAAGCACGAGTTAAATTGGGGTTTCTTGGTGACATCACACTGACAAGAATTGTGGTTGCTGCTTAAGTAGGGTTTAACCCCCCCTCACCCAGTAATCCAGTTTCCTACATCCACATATTGAGAAGTTGTCATTATTTATTAGATCATCGTTATTTGGAGCTGCCCATCCACTGCCTACATAACTATGTTCAAGACAGGCACACAAGTACAAACCTCTTTCAAAGTACTTTGAGTGCATGCGCAGCAGGCGATGTGCAACCCTAGCCTCTGTGCTGCACCTGTTCATTATGTCTAGGGCCACCAGTGGTCAATAACAAGGTGGATGAGACTTCACACCACCTTGACCTGCACCGTGGTCAGTACCAAGCTGGGTGGAACTGTACACCACCCTATCCAGCACTGTCATCAGTACCAAGCTAGGAGCAACTCAATGCTATCCTGTCTGGCTCTGTCGACACCACCCTTTCCGGCTCCGTGGACACCACCCTATCTGAGTCCCTGGTCAGTAAAAGGTGGGTAGAACTCCACACTACTGTATGTAGCAATATGTCACTACCTAGTTGGGTGGATCTTCACACTACCAGATCTGGTACTACAGCCTATAGTACCAAGCTGGGTGGAACTCTACAACACCTTATCCAGCAACTGTGTCAATACCAAGATGGGTACTCCACACCACCCTCCCCGGCTTTGTGGGCAGTACAAGCAGGGTAGAACACTACACCACCATCTCCAGCAACGTGTCACTACGAAGCTGGGTGGAATTCAGCACCACCCTATCCTGCATCGTAGTCAGTACCAAGCTAGGTAGTATTCCACACTACCCTACCCAGCAATGTGTCACTAAAAAGCTGGGTGGAACTCTGCACGACTCTATCCTGCACCGTGGCCAGTACCAAGCTGGGTTAAACTCCACACCACTCTATACAGCAACCTGCCACTACAAAGCTGGGTGGAACCCTGCCCCACCCAATCTGACACTGTGGTCAGTACTAAGCTGGGTAGAACTCCACACCACTATATTCCGCAGCGTGTCACTACCAAGCTGGGGGGGAACTCTACACTACCCTATCCAGCACTGTGGTCATTACCAAGTTGGGTAGAACTACGCACCACCTTAACCAATACCATGGTCAGTGCTAAGCTGGGCAGAACTCCACACAACCCTATCCAGCAACATCTCACTGGTTGGAAATATACGCTACCCTACCTGGCACAAAGGTCAGTACCAAGCTGGGTGGAATTCTACATCACCCTATCTGCCACGTGGTCAGTATCAACCTAGGTAGAATTTCATACTACCCTATCCATCATCATGTCACTACCAAGATAGGAGGAACTTCACACCACCCTATCCCACACCGTGGTCAGTACCAAGCTGGGTAGAACTCAACACCACCCTATCCCGTGTCGGCATGCCGGGCCCTAAGAAATCTGAATAACAGTGGCATGCCCAAGCATTGGGTGGATCCGGCATGAGGTTACCTCAATGTTTACGAGGCAATGTGTCCCTACAGACAAGATTCCAAATACCATTTCAAAATACAGACAAATAGGAAAGGACTGACTGAAAAAAGCAAGTTTGAGATTAGAAATAGAAAAACATTAAGGTTTATTACAAACTTTAAAGGAAAAATACCAAAATAATAAAATGGAGATGCAGCATTAAATTCATTGAGTTACATTGAAGTTGTTTGCCACGAAGGCTATCAAATACAAAATAATATATGAATGGCCAAAAACCATAAAAATGCTGTCTTAAGTGTGCTGCAAATCAGTAAGAAATCGGGCATCATTCCTTGAAGCTCAGGAAAGGTCTAAAAAAGTCCTGGCTCCCTCCCACATGCAAGGGTGTATTATACTGTCTTCTTGCATAGAAAATTACAGGAACTGCAGAGTATGTACATTGCTCCAACAATTCACATTTATACATTTAAAATGTCACATAATCCTATAACCTTTGCACTAACCCACTACACTAATACTGATTCGCCCCTTACAAACCAATATCATCTGGATGTGTAAGAACAAACTAGTTACCTTGGCAACAAATAACCATTGTGAATGAATGCAATACCGTGCGCAAGCGGAGAGAACCTTGGAGAGTGCATCCTTGAGCGAGCTCTTCGAGAAGAGTGTCATACAGAAATAAACAATCCACATATTGCTACATGTAGTTTGAGGTAAGAAATAGAAGTCTAACTGAGGCTCAGTTAAATCTAAGCCAGAAAAACACAATTTAACTAATCGTAATAATTTTGTTTTTAATTGCAATGCTCTAAGTCCGTGAACATGTTGAATTAAGGAGCAGAGCAACTGATATTAGTGAACATTTTTATATCAAATGCACAAAAGATCCCACAATTTCCCCCTCTGATTATTACATTATCACTAAGCTCCAAACTATTTCCAATGTAGTATACATCACTTTCCGTCTCTTGCATCGGGATTCTTCCAACCTCTTAAGTTCATCTTAAGACTCGCTCTTTGACCCACCAAATTACTAGGCAGGTTATAATAAGCAGTTTTATAACATTCAAAATAAATTCCTCTAAATATTGGCTCTGCACCAACTAAAAACTCACTATTGACAACGGAACTCCTTCACACTCACTTTTCCCAACAAATTTAATTGATCGAGTTCCATTAGACCTTTGTCCCACAGTACACAACTACGCTTTCCTTTCATATTCCATTCTCAATTTCGAATGCACATTCAGTTTCTAAATTTCTCTTCAGCATAAGTTTGTTCTCTAATCTCACTTGTGTCTTTCCAATCGTTCAAACTGTTCATTCTCCTCTCATTATATATAATATTCTATCTCATTATATTATATTATATTATATTATATTATATTATATTATATTATATTATATTATATTATATTATATTATATTATATGAATTATATATCTCATTATATTATTATATTATAAAAACTCTTCTCCACTCACACTGCATATGTGCCCAATTTTAGTATTACTATATTTTGAGGTAGTTTCTTCCATGAAGCATTGAAATCTAAAAGATATTGTGACAAAAACGGTTGCTTATGGGAAACACTAACAAAAACATTGCATGGCAGACTATAGGACAATGGTAATTGGAAATAAGTACAATCTTCAGCCGAGGAAGGAAGAAATATCCACAGGAAGCAATTTTAAATGCTCATTATCTTTGTGCACTCCTCTAATGAATTTGAATCTACATTTTTCCTAAAACTGTCTACTGATCTATACCGATATGTATATTTCATGTGTTTAAGCCATAATGTATAGTCGTTAGTTAAGTCTGTGAAGGTGAGAAATATTTTTTTTTTAAGAAGAAACTTTATTGGTATTTTCTTTATCCACATGATAATCACCGACAATGATGTAATTATACAACATACAAAATTATATGGACCATCATGAGCTAAAGTATGTATGGTATATAAAAGAAAAAAGAATTATAATACAAAAAAACAGAACAAAATTATTTAGAATACAATAACTGCGGCGTTATATAACCTTAAGGAATTGTCTCTGATACATGTCCAGGATACCAAAAACAAAGTATCTGGTCTACATTCGACTGACACACAATAGCAGTATGTCAACATAGGTTTAGATTGTGGGGCAAGACCTTTTATGTTGGGGATGAGGGTGAAGATGGCGGTGTTAAAATGATTCCTCTGTAATCTGCCCTGCGTTACCGTATACGTATATGCTCCTTTGGGCACCCACGTGCTTTAAAGACCGGCTCTTCAAATCCCATAGAGAAATCCATTCCTCGCTTCCATGCAGTCAGTGGAGGTGGGGTGAGTGCTTTCCAAAGTTGGGCTATGTCCTGTATGGTGATAGTGAGGCCAAGAAACAACAGATGTTGTTTATATCTTTTGCACCCGATGTCTTCCACTATGTGTAGGAGCGCTAGGCGGGAGGTATTTGGTATAGACCATTCCAGCACTTCAGCCAAACAGCTACGTATACCCTTCCAAAATGGATCTAGAACCGGGTAGGACCATACTGTATGAATAAAAGTAGCTTCATCCATTCCGCAACAAAGGCACTGTGGGGAGGCAAAAAAGGCCTGCTCTATAAAGTCGTAATCGGGTGAAATATATTGTGTGTAGATATTTCAACTGTATAAATCGCAACCTCGAAAAGGTGGCAGCCCCTCAGGGGGACTGCAGCACCTCCCTCCAATCATCATTGTCTAGAGGACCAAGATCTGTTTGCCAGGCTCACCTAAGGGACTCCAATGTTGACGCGCTGTGAGTGACAAATGTTTGGTATATTTTAGAGATTTGGTGGACTATCAGGTCACCAATGAGGAGCCTGCCCTCTAATGGGTTGAATTCAGGGAGGGCAGAAATCTCCTTAAGATGGGAAGCAATGGCTTGGCAAAACTGGACATACCTGTAAAACTGGGAGTGTGGGATGGAATATTCATTTTTAAGATCAGACAAGGATTTGAGGGTTATGCCCTGCAGAACATCAGCCAAGGTGGAGATGGCAATTCAGTCCCATCCTCGGAACCCCTGTAGTCTCTGCACCTGGGGAAGAAAATGATTACACCAGAGCGGAGCCGTGCCGGTCAGACGATTCAGCCAGCCAATGAGACGGAGCGACTGGCGCCATAATACTATGACCACCTTGGTGGCCAGAGGAAGGTTCTGAATGCTAGCCCGATTATATAAGTATTTAGAAAGTGATGCGTCACACAGGGGCTGTCGCTCTAGCGCATACGTCGGCTCACACTGGGGAGAATACCACTAGTAGTTGAGCACCTGCAAATGGGAAGCGGCATAGTACGACTGAATATTGTCCGTAGCAATGCCCCCACAATAGGTAGAGAGAAAACAAACCCGAAGTGCAATTCTAATCGAGCCGCCGCTCCAAAGGAACTCATTAAGCATAGCATTCAGCTGCCTGAACCAGAGCTGCAGCATAAGATAGGGGTGATTATGTAGTTGATAGAGGATCCGGGGGGAACAACCTTTACAACGCAACTTTTACAACGCACTACCTTTACAACGCATTTTTTACAACGCATAATCCATTACAACGCATGACATTACAACGCATGACACTACAACGCATTTTTAAAAACTACCTTTACAACGCATTCCATTACAACGCATACTACCATTACAACGCATACCATTACAACGCATAATATTACACTACACTATCCAACACTTACCCTACTGTTGCACCCCCTGGAGTTAGAATAGTAATTTTTAACCCTATACTATCCAACACTTACCCTACTGTTGCACCCCCTGGAGTTAGAATAGTAATTTTTACCCCTATACTATCCAACACTTACCCTACTGTTGCACCCCCTGGAGTTAGAATAGTAATTTTTACCCCTATACTATCCAACACTTACCCTACTGTTGCACCCCCTGGAGTTAGAATAGTAATTTTTACCCCTATACTATCCAACACTTACCCTACTGTTGCACCCCCTGGAGTTAGAATAATAATTTTTACCCCTATACTATCCAACACTTACCCTACTGTTGCACCCCCTGGAGTTAGAATAGTAATGTTTACCCCTATACTATCCAACACTTACCCTACTGTTGCACCCCCTGGAGTTAGAATAGTAATTTTTACCCCTATACTATCCAACACTTACCCTACTGTTGCACCCCCTGGAGTTAGAATAGTAATTTTTACCCCTATACTATCCAACCATTACCCTACTGTTGTACCCCCTGGAGTTAGAATAGTAATTTTTTCCCCTATACTATCCAACACTTACCCTACTGTTGCACCCCCTGGAGTTAGAATAGTAATTTTTACCCCTATACTATCCAACACTTACCCTACTGTTGCACCCCCTGGAGTTAGAATAGTAATTTTTACCCCTATACTATCCAACACTTACCCTACTGTTGCACCCCCTGGAGTTAGAATAGTAATTTTTACCCCTATACTATCCAACACTTACCCTACTGTTGCACCCCCTGGAGTTAGAAAAGTAACTTTTACCCCTATACTATCTAATACTTACCTTAAATGCAATTTAATATTATGCGTTGTAATGGTATGCGTTGTAAAGGTAGTATGCGTTGTAATGGAAATGCGTTGTAAAGGTAGTTTTTAAAAATGCGTTGTAGTGTCATGCGTTGTAATGTCATGCGTTGTAATGGATTATGCGTTGTAAAAAATGCGTTGTAAGTGCATGCGTTGTAAAAGTGTGCGTTGTAACGACATACATCCGGATCCGGGGGAGAGGAATCATTTCAAACATAGCCGAGCGGCCGTAAAGAGATAGAAGTAAACCCACCCACGACTTGAGTTCTTTTTTAACCCTGACGAAGACTGTATACGTTTTTCTGGATCTGGATATTTTTTTCGATCCATCACAAAACCCCCCAAGTATTTCAAACCTTCAGTGGTCTGGGAGAGATCTGAAGCCCAGCTATATTCGGACACGAGGCCGTGCAGGGGCCACAAAGTGAATTTATTGATGTTCATATATAATCCGGAGGTTTCACCAAATATCCGCATAATCTGTAAAGTACTGGGGCCTGATCTGCGGGGGTGGAAAAGGAAAAAAAGGATGTCATCCGCGTAGAGAGCAATTCTATCAGAGACCTCTGCCGACCACTCGAATCCCCTGATTAGGACATCCATGCGAACCCAGGCCGCCAAGGGCTGGATGGCCAAGGCAAATAAGAGTGGAGATATGGGACAGCCTTGGCGCGTTCCACGGGTGATAGAAAATGGGGTGGATACTCTCCCGGATACACGTACAAAGGCCATCAACCCATTATATAACATTCGAATATAGGATAGAAATTTGGGGCCGAAATTAAGATGTTGCAGTAGAACCGATATGTCCAGCTGACTGAATCGAACGCACGGTCAAACTCGGCCAATAAAAGAGCCACTGGGCGACCAAGACGGTCCACTGCTGCTATCGCATTATGGGCTCGTTGAATATTATGCCTTGTGGCGCGTCAATATAGCAAGATACAATGGCTCTGTCGGGCATGCATGAACCCGGCCCGGTCTGGGTGAATACGGTCAGGCAGTTGCATCCACAATCTAGTAGCAAGCATCTTGACTATGAGTTTTGCTTCAATATTCAAAAAAGATATTGGCCTGTAAGAGGCATGCAATACCGGCGGGTGCCCTGGCTTGTGAAAGACAACTATTTCTGCATGCCGCCAATCTGGGGGCATAAGTGTCGTCTCTACCGCCTCTAATATGGCTGTGAGGCAGTGTGGGTCTAGTAAAGTCATATAAGCCTTGTAAAAATCACACGGGAAGCCGTCCGGGCCTAGTGCCTGCCCCGGATGCAATTCTGCCATAACCTTGGTGAGTTCTTCTAATGTGAGTGGTGCATCAAGTGAGTCGCGAGCTTCATCGGAGAGAGCTCACAGGGGGAGATCTATGAAGAAATGGTTGAATACGGAGGCGTCTAGGGCCTCCCGCGCTGTGTAAAGGGACTGATAATACTCTGCATAACTATCTGCGAGTACTGTAGGATCAATTATAGCCACCCGGCCGAATCACAGATCGCTGGGAGTGGAACACATGCCTGTGTCTGTTGGCAGAGTTTATATAAAAGTCATCCAGACCTATCACCCCACTGATAGATTCTACTCTGTGTGGCAAGCCATGCCATCCGTGCCTCATCTATCAACGTGCTATGGTATTGTTGTTGAAGTAGGCGCACCAGGGGGCGCGCCACAGCTCCGTCTGCACCACTGGTCCAGTATTCCATCTTCATAATTTGTGCTTCTAATTGAATCAGTGCTTGTCTATGGGTTTTGTGTGCTGCCGAGCAAAAGCTGATATCTGTACCACGAAGCGTGGGCTTCATGGCCCCCCCCAGAGCGGACATGCTGAGGTCACTGTCCCTACATTATTGGTGAAATATTCTGTAAGTGAATGATGCAACAGGGTGCGATATGTGGAGTTGTGTAGGTTCCAAGTCGAGAGCCGCCACCTGAAGGGAGGCCGATCAGGACCTATTAAAAGTTGAATGGAGATCGGCGAATGATCCGACAATCCCCGAGGTAGAATCGCTGCCGTAGGAACCCTATGTATGAAGGTGCCAGGGACAAATATATGATCTAATCGGGAATATGAAATATGGGTATGGGAATAGTAAGTATAACAAGCCCTAGTGGGGTTGTGTACAGACCATGTGTCTGCCCAGCCTAGTAGAGTCTGTAATTTAGTATTGGGGGTTCCTGTGGCCACTCCGGCCTGTCGCAATCTATCCCTGGTTGGGGACATAACATCGTTTCAATCTCCCCCGATTATTGACAACCCTCCCGGCAGGTCACCCCATACTCCCACTAGGTGGTCACCAAAGCCCTGCCCGAGGGGGGAAGGCATATATACTGCCAAACACAACTTCCTCACCGGCGACCAACCCATGTATAACGATATATCCCCCATGTGTATCAGACCATGTCTTTATCAAAGTGAATGGCTCTCTTCTGTGAATTAAAATAGCAATGCCTCTGATGAACCCTGTATGGAAGACATAGGAAAAGCCTTATCTGGCCAGGCATGGGCTTTAGTGGCCAACATATGTGTCTCTTGCAGCAGAAGAACATCAGCACCAATGTTTTTGGCATGTTTCAGGACAGCCCCATGCTTAATCTTGTCAAGTATGCCCCTGAGACTCCAGCTAACTATATGAAGCTACCCCAGTAGGTGTACTATATGTGCTGTTGTCAGAATAATGTTGGTGTCGGATATACCTGGACAAAGATCCACTAAGCATCTGATTGCCGCATAACCACAATCTGAAACAATAAAACACCCCCACTAACATCAACCCTCCACCCACCCAACCCACCCTAATAACTCATAACAGTAGAAGTATCTGTCGCGGAGAGTTAAACCCCACACCCAACGGGGGAGTGGGGTGTAGACTCACCGATGGATCCCCATATTTCCTTAAGTCTTATTGGGAGGATGAAGCAGTCCCAGCATGCTGGCCCAGCCTCTACCTGGCATACGCTAAATATAAAGTACGAGTTTGGCATGTAGCTCCATGACAGGAACATACGAAATCACTGATGTCATTTTTTGGAAGGCGGCACTGGTTCTCCTCTTGTTCCATGTTTTTGGATTGTTCTGCATTCTGTCCATCAATAGGTTTTTTTGCATTTGTCACCCCGAGTGAGACGGGTATGCTCAGACGTGAGTCCCGTGCTCTCCATGCCACTGACCACTGTAATCAAGCTATCCTGGCTGAAGAGGGGTGAACCGAAACCGTTCCTAGGATGCTTGTTTCCAGTCCAGGGAGGACCTGGCCTGGCAGTTCGGGCTGGACTGTTCCCATGAGGCACAGGTTCAAGACTGATTTGCATATGGCTGGGTTCAAACTGGAATGGCATGGTGAGCAAAAAAACGATGGATTTAGGCCCATATCTCTGTACTGGGGTGAATGTATGACATTGTTCTGCATTCTGTCCATCAATAGTTCTTTTTCCATGCCAAGTAGATCTAGGTCTGTGGTATCGCCGATCTTTAGAATTAAGCTGTGGGTAGCCCGGATCACCAATTTAGGAATCTGAGTCTCTAGGCGGCGGGGAGTGCGGCTTGACAGGTCGTCGCTCATCCATCCAGGCAAAGGCCTCCTCAAGGGAATCAAAAAAGATAGTACGTCAATTGAAGACCACCCTTGGGCGAGCTGGATATAGCAACATGTACTGGATTTTGAGATCTTGCAGCCGTGCCTTGGCGGCGATAAATGACTGACGCTGTTTTGGACTAATTTAGTGTAGTCCAGAAAATCATTATTCAATGAGAATCAAATGTCATTTCGTTTGAAGGCGGGCCTGCTGTAGGATCACGTCGCGGTCATGAAAATTTAAGAGGCGTACGATTAGGGACCACGATCTGGCATCCAGTGGGGGCCTCGACTGTAGGGCCCTGTGGGCGCGTTCAATCGCAAAGCACGTGGAAAGGAGACCATCTGGGATCCATGAGGTTAGCCAATTTGTAAGAAACTTTCCTGCTTCGCTATCCTCGCAGCTTTCCGGAAAGCCCACGAAGTGCATATTGTTTATGAGAGCGCGTACTTCAGGGTCTTCCACGCGCAAGCCTAGTCAGTTGTTCATAGGACATAACTTTGTGTTGTAGTGTAGTTACTGCATCCTCTACACCAGAGACCCTAGTCTCAGCTTTGGTTATATGGTCCACTGCGTTGCGCAGGTCCTGGCGCAGAAGTGTGACCTCCGTGCCCACCGCGTCAATCTGTGTTTCCAGGATCTGTCAACATTGGGTAATGGCCTCCAGTAGGGCAGCACTGTCCGGTAAATTCGAAGGTGGCACCCACGCCCTCCACTACCTGCGGCATCGTGGCTGCAAAATGGTCAAGTGTGCTTTGTCGCGGGTCGGTGCTCAAAGTTTTCTCCTTGGACATGGTGAGCAAGAGATATTTGCAGAATGCAACCTGTCACTAAACGCCGTGCGGCCGGCTCCAATGCACCCCCAGAATAGTTCCTGTGACCAAGGGGGGGGGGGGCCTTATCTCCACCACTCAGAGCCCCGATTAAGGAAGGAGTTCTATTGTAGCTTATAACATTTGGTGCAATGATGCGCAGCTAGGCTGCTCCCAGAAAGTATTCTTGCTGTGCGGTATTACTCCCCAGAGGTAATTGCTAGGGTAGGGCCACACCTGGCCACAAGCCACACCGGACACTAGTCTGGCCGCCTTTGCAGCCGGAGGCACAACTCCCCACCCATACCGGGCGCCTTGTTCTCCATGTCCAGTGATGCCGCTGCAGGGGTAATACAATTAAACCCCCCGAGGAGGGCAGGGCTACACTCCACAGAGCCCACCAATTTCAACAGTAGGCCCAATTATCAGCCTGGGGAGGAAGGTGGGTCCGAGCGTAATCCCCAGATCCAACAGAGCAGCAAGTTGGCCAAAGTCTCCAAACACAAATCAGCTGGTGGCCGACAGAAAAGCACAGCGCACAGGCACTCACCCCCAACGTTGCTTCACCCTCCACAGATGCATTCCATGTGGCGGAAGCGCAGCACCCCACCGTGCCTCCAGGCATCCAGCGCCTCAGGCCCAGCAACGCTCCATGTCCAGGCCGCGTGAAGGAAGTGACCCGATTAGGGCCACCCTGGGGACTGGAGATCAATATTCAAAAAACAAAATTCATGGTTTTCAACCCCAGTAAATCAACATGTCCTAACCCATGTATGATCAGTATTCCCCTGGAGCGGGTATCCGTATTCGACTACATGGGCTTGACACTCACTGAAAATATGACCTGGGGGCCCAAAATAGACAAATCACATCTCAAATTGACCCAGACTACAGGCGGCATGGCTAAGTTCTTTAGAAAGTCGTTCCACAAACCAGTGAGCCCGGTTATTGAGATTTACAAAACCCAGGTTAGGAGTGCTGCCCTATATGGGGCTGAACTCTGGGGGCATTCCAATGTCAGGCCCATGGTTCAAACCAAGAACAAATTTCCCAGACAACTACTTGGACTACCGGTAAGTTCCCCTTTGATTCCTCTGCGCATATACCTAGGGGTGAGATCCATCGCTGAGGAAATTGGCTGCAGGCCTTTACTCTTTTGGTGGCGCCTCTGGGTGACACTGGAACAGGCAGAGTACAGATCAGAGCTCTTAGAAATTCGGAGACTCCCCGGTTCAGGGAAGCTGACATGGCTCATACACATTAGGAAAGGCCTTTGTGCAATGGGGCGAAAAAACCTCTGGGATAACCCTGACACAGCATGTCTGTGAATTTCGCGTAAACATCTAAGTTCTAGCTACTGGGGTGGAAAACTAGCTAAAATCCATGCAGAACCTGCCCATGGTTCTTTTACGCTACATTTTCTGAACGTAAAGGACACATACAAGTTGGAGCCATGCCTCGACGAAATTCGCCCGGCATTAGGCAGGAAACTGTATGTGCAGTTTCGGCATGGTTGTCTCGCCTTCCGTGCCTTTACCCACAAATGGTCTAGCGGCATTCCAGTAAGGTGCCCAGCTTTTAATATGTGTGAGGAGACCGAACTTCATGTTTTCTTCTTTTGCCAGGGATATCATTCAATAAGGCACAGATGGCTGGTGCAGTTATATTATAATCGTGGCATTGTATGGAAGCATTCAGACTTTTAAAATACAACACTGAACTCCATATTGTCTACGCGGTCTCACGCTTTTTAAGCTCAATGTGGTGGGCAAGGATGAATTTTCTCAAAGAACAAAGTCAAGGACTGGAAATGTGATTGACCCCCTCACAATTTTTAACCCCAAGCACTATTTCGAAAATGAATTGTTTTAATCTTTTTAAATCCTTTTAACTGTTTTAACTTGTTTTGTATATACCTGTGTCTGTTCTTTTATGGTTATTAAACAAAATAAAGAAATATATGATGATGAAAAAAACCAAGGAAAAGTACAAAAAATGTAGGTGCAATGCCCCAATCAAACACAACCAATACCAATTTTCCAACTTACTTGTGAAATCTCAAATCCAAAAGTTCTCAAAATCCAATGATATATGATGCAGCAGAAAAAACAAGCATTGGCATAGCCAATAGGTCTCGCCTTTGGGACCTTATAAGTGTTTAGTTATACAGCACAATATCCTTGGTGCAACAACATCAACTGTTGCATGGCTAAACACTTATAAGGTCCCAAAGGCGGGACCTATTGGCTATGCTAATGCTTGTTTTTCTTTTCTTAACGGCCGTTTTTTCTTTAAAATGTCCGTTTCATTGCAAGGTATAGCATAGTCAAAAAGTTTCATTGAAATTGTTTTCAGTTAAGTAAATGATCTGGAACTAAAATATAACTATGTGGGCATGAGCTTTATTCAGAGTTTTCATCCTTCACTGAGGGTGTTTGTCTTTCGAAATAACATACAGTGTTCATGTGAAATGAGCATTACACAAAGGTTACCTGCAGAGACAAAAAACGTGGGTTTTTACATGAAGACATGGAGTAGAGGGAAACAACACAACATAAGACAAAGCAGAGACCCTATTTGTCCCATTCCAGTCAAGTATCCTACACGGTAAACAGCCATTAGTACGCGGATGTTAGTCCGCGTACCATTACTTCGCAAGCGTTACAACGCATGCGATGTTACAACGCGTAGCCTTTACTACGCAAGTTGTAACATCGCATGCATTGTAACGCTTGCGAAGCAAAGGCTATCAACATCGTTGTGTGGAGCCTAGCGCGCAACCAAGATGGCCGCGTAGGTGCGAGGCTCCCGAGGACCTCCGCGACCTCCTGAATAAATCCTGACAGAATCCTGTCCCAGATGAGGGGACTGTATTTGTGAGCCCGAGCAGAGGTGACGCCCGTTTTCCATTTTTAAATCGGACCTCGGACACCGGCAGGAGCATCGATTGAGGTTTGCGGCCTTCTCCACACCGGCCCCCCGTACTGGAGTTGTGGGGCGATCCGGACACAAAGTGAACAACAGCGGCGGGCAAGGCTGGGTGACTCGCGTACCCCGCACTTTCACTTTCGCTTTTGCGCCCTCCTTGCTGCCAGGCGAGGTTGGGTTGCGGGGCGGTGTGCGGTGGTGTGGTCTCGCTGGGGTGCCCCGCCGGTCCGCCAGCTGCGGTCCGTCCTGCGGAGCGGTGGTCGCTCCCCCCTGGACCCCTTGAACTGGATTGTCGGCCCCCCTTTTTCTTGAGGAGACTGACTCGTCTTGGGGATCGAAACCATGTCCACAAAACAAGATGGCGATCGGGCTAAGATAAAATCGACCCGCCGTGGCGCGGCCCAGCAATCCAACAGTATGGACCGCTACACCCTCCAGAAGGGATCCCCAGAGGCGCCGCGTAGGTCCCCTACGGGCCCGACTGATGCTTCCGCTCTGCCCACGGACCTGACCCTCCGAGACGTCATGGGCGCCATCGCCGAGATGAAGGCCTCGGTGGACCAGCGCTTCGACACTCTGGCGCAGAAGATTGACTCGGTCCTCGTGGACGTGGGCCTCGTGAGGGCTGATTTGTCTAAAACCAACGACCGGGTCGACTCCTTGGCCCACTCTACCACGGGCCTCACAACGGACGTGGCGGTCCTCCAACAGGAGGTGCGCAGGCTTGGCCAGGCGAGCGCCCTGATGAACCGTCGGCTGGAGGATTCCGAGGGTCGGGCCCGGAGGAACAACGTTCGCATTATCGGGGTGCCGGAGGGACGCGAGGCGGAGGCGGCGGATCTATTTGTTGAGGACCTGGTTCTCACCCATCTCCAGCCTCGGGGGCTGAGTAAATTCTTTGCGGTGGAGTGTGCCCACAGGGTCCCCGGGGGTAGGCCTAAGGTTGGAGCCCCTCCGAGGCCTCTCATCGCCCGGATCTTCAATTTTCGGGACAGAGACGCTATCCTACAGACTTCCAGGCTACAAGGGCCGGTCAAACTTGACAATATGGACATCAATTTCTATCCTGACTTCACTCCGGCAGTCCAAAAGCAGAGACTGAGCTTTCTTGGTGTTAAACGTCGCCTAAGGGACCTGAATCTCAAATATGCGATGCTTTTTCCAGCTAAGCTGAGAGTGGAGGTGGATGGCCACACGCACTTTTTTGATCGACCCGAGGTGGCCGGGGACTGGCTAGACACTTTGCCCGGAGATCGGGGCCGGGGGGGTGGGGGGGGTGCGGTTGGTGGGGAGGGCCCGCCGGATCAGGACTGAGGGACTAATGGTAGGCCTTGCTCTGGACTGCGTTGTTGTCACTATTGACTGTTAGGGTAAGTTCCCCTCCTGTGGAGGTCGTGTGGGGTCTCTTGGGGGATCTCCCTCCTCCTCTGGGGGACTAGTTAGTTTTCTTATCTATGGGGCGACAGGCACACTGCACTTTGGGGGGGCTGTTTGGACTCATGCAGGGGTGCAGGGTGGGGGGAGTTCTGTTGGGTTGGGTGGGTTGGGGTGGGGTGTGGTTCGTTTCTACCGCAAGGCAAACCCGTTATTGTATTGTTGTTTTTGAGATGCTCTGGGGGGGACAAATGATGGCTTCGCTATGTGATGGGGGGTAGGGATTTGACTTTGTTGTCCTGGAATGTTAACGGACTGGGTGATAGGATCAAGCGGGGTGTGGTCCTGCAGTATCTGAAACGGATTTCGCCTGATGTGGTCTTTCTGCAGGAGACACATCTTATTGGTAACTCCTTTTGTGCCATGAATCGCCGTGGCTTTCGCTTGGTGGCCCACTCGGGCTTCACATCAGGCTCACGGGGGTGGGCATTATGGTCAAGACCTCGCTCCCGCTAGAAATAGACGAGGTGCGCCATGATGAGAGGGGACGCTACACTGTCTTGGTGGAGAGGATGGAGGGCAAGGTAGTTGTCTTTGTCTCTGTGTACGTCCCACCGGGGCTACAGTCCACCACCTTTGCAGATCTGGGGCGCCTCCTCCTTGACCTCCCGGGGGGGCTTCTGGTGGTTGGGGGGGATTTCAATGCGGTGGCTTCTGGGAATATGGATCGTCATCCCCCTAGGGACCTCCCCCGGGCACAGGCGTGGTTAGCGGGCCTTTTAGACACACTGGGATTGGTGGACTGCTGGCGTTTAAAGCATCCCGCCCAGCGGCAGTACACCTTCCATTCGGGTGCCCATGGTAGCCTCTCGCGGCTTGATTATGTCCTTGTCCCTGCGGCTCATGCTGGGAGGGTGGGAGAGGTGCGCCATCTGGCGCGGGGTATTTCAGATCATTCCCCGCTCCTATTGCACTTGGGTGTCTTCCCGAGGGGAGAGGGCAGGGTAGCCCCAATCAATGCTTGGTACCTGCGTGACCCCACTATTCGTGCTGACCTGATTAAATCATTGCAACGGTATTTTGAGGAGAATGTGGGGTCCGTTCCGTCGGCCATCTCCCTGTGGGAAGCCTTCAAAACAGTTCTCAGAGGGGAGGCCCTCTCCTTTATCTCCCATGCCCGCAGACGCGCACAGGAGGAGGTGACCCGGGTGGAGGCCGAAATTACTGAATTGGAGGGTGGTCTGGGGAGTGGGGTGACTGACGCGGCGCTGCATGTTCTACACCTTAAACAGGCGGCCTATAGGGCCCTCGTCACGGAGGCGGCCAGGGGCCTTAGCAGAGAGCTATTGTGGGAAAAAAAGGTTAACACCGGGCTCAGTGTTGGATAGACACTACTTGCAATTTGACTCCCAATAAACATGCATATCACTCATTCTATCAACAATCTACTAGTAATGTGCAACAAATACAACTTGTGAAATAGATAAACATACAGGCTAATGGATATGTGATATATCTTTTTTATTTTTACAAAATATAAATATTTATTTTTTGCATTTTCTGTTTTTCAATTTCTTTTTTTCACGATATATTCTTTTTTTTAACAACAATACATATGGACAATAATATATTTACAAGTGATCCTCTGTACAAAATAATTCTTATTTATACAGTACAAACTTTTGATAGTTTTATAATTAATTGATCATAGGGATTGTCCTTAGCCTGCTAGTATTGATCATATTGATAGTTCATTTATACTACTATGATTGTTTTTCCTCACACACACTATATACAAAACTAAAATCAAAAAAAAAAAAAAACCAGTGAAAAACTTTTTGTTTGTCTCTGCTATATACTCAATTGTGAAACAATGGGCACATAGGCGGTCGATTGACACAACGCGTTTCGGCTAGGCCTTCGTCAGGAATCCGCTCTGAGTTTAACACTATATGTAAAAAAATAATAACAAAAAGGAAAAAACATGTATATCAATTAAAACCCATTTTGAGAATTGTTTACGGGAGTCAAAATAGCAATGATAATTCATTAACATAAAAAGTGATGAGCTAATTCATTTGAACTATGCAATCCTCTCCCAACGTCTCTGAGCCGCGCACTGATCTCAACAGACTTGAGATAGGAATTCAGTTCCTCTAATTCTTAATAGTACAATAATAGGGAGAAACGGTACCATATGACTGTAGCTATACTAAGCAAAAACCTTTCTGATAGGGACCATAGGGAGTATTGGAATAGGGTGCTGACATCTATTCTTGTTGGTTGCACAGGGCGAGTGTCTCTCCTTATATCGAGAGCGGGGCGAGCCAATGACAGTTTAAGAGAGTTATATCTACCCCGATTAATCTGATGGATAACTGGGCCAAACTGGAGTAGGATACTATCAAGTGTTCTATTGTGAACGAGTTTCTCTACTTTTACAAAGGATGTTGACAGACGATGTTATTTTTATGTATAAGCCAATTGAATTGAAGATAAGAATACTAGTTGTAAGATCTAAATTATATATAATTATGAGACATAAGAGAACCATACTGACCCTTGTTATTCCAATTCGTGTAAAGCTCGAAGTAATCTGTTGAACCCAGTTTATATCCTTATTTAGGGGGACGAATAGTATACAATGATTCTAAAGAAAGACAGAGATGTGTCACTTAGACTGAGAGATGGGCGATAACTGTTTATACTTTATTTATAACAATATGTTAGTCTAATATGTGGCTCGCTTAGCTCAAGTACTTACTTGCATAAAATGTATTGCGCCGATTATGCAACTGATTTCTTGCCAAACATGGATATCAATAGGGCGCACCTGTATGTTTCTGTCTTCGCAGAATAGGGTAGACCTAAGGTAGTGGAAATATAAGTGAGTGTACTATGACTGCTCGTTTTAATCTGCTGTTATTAGCGTAAACGAAAAAGAATCTGATACCATAACTAATTTGTATTGTCCGTGATCAGGTCTATTATTTTCCCATTAATTATCTGACTAAGTACTATGACTGCTCGTTTTAATCTGTTGTTATTAGCGTTAACGAAAAAGAATCTGATACCAAAAGCCTTAGCAGAGAGCAACAGGGGCGACTGTACGATGTGGGTGATAAGGCTGGCAAACTGATTGCGTGGTTGGACAAGAAGGAGAGAGCTAGTCGTGTGGTCCCGCTGATTGAGAGGATGGATGGTGTACGAATTACTGAGCCGGAAGGCATTGTTTCTTGCTTCGCGGATTATTTCCGCGAGGTATATTCTCCGGTCTCTCCCTGCTCGGAGGAGGATTCTCATGCCCCGCTGCGGGACATCGCGCTGCCCTCGCTTTCAGTGGAGGACAGGGACTCGTTGGATACCGCTCCCACCTCGGATGAAATCGCCCTCGCCATACGCTCGGTCGCCTCGGGCAAGGCCATGGGCCCGAATGGCCTTCCTATCGAATTGTATAAGCTGCGACCGGATGTACTGGCACCTCACCTCCGCGCGATGTTCCTTGCGGCCCACTCGCGGGGCTCCCTCCCGCTGGACCAGCGTCTAGCTACCATCGTGGTTATCCACAAGGAGGGGAGACCGCGAGACCGGGTTACATCCTATCGGCCGATCTCGCTTTTGAATGCGGAGCCTAAAATCCTCGCCAAGGTGCTTGCCAACCGGCTGGTCGGCGTGGTGGGCGATCTGGTCCACCAAGACCAGTCCGGCTTTATTCCCCATCGCAACACGGCCCTTAACCTGCGGCGCTTGCACGGGGTGCTCGCGCGTGTTCCATTCGTGCGGGAGCCGGCCATCTTGGCGTCCTTGGACGCCACCATGGCGTTTGACACGCTCGAGTGGCCGTACATCTGGGCGATGTTGGCGAAATTTGGATTTGGCCCGGGATTCATCAGCTGGGTCAAATTGTTGTACTCTGACCCATTGGCGCAGGTGGTGGTGAATGGTCGAGTCTCGGCCCCATTCGTGCTGGGACGGGGCACGCGACAGGGTTGCCCCCTGTCGCCGCTCCTGTTTGCACTGGCCTTGGAACCTCTGGCGGAGTGGCTGCGGTGGCACCCTTCTATCCGTGGTCTCCGTTGGACCCCTGAGTATGAGGACCGCGTGTCCCTCTACGCCGACGACATCCTGTTGTACTTAGCCTCCCCGCGTAAATCACTGATTGTCCTGGTCGATGTTCTGCGCTCCTTCGGCCGTAACTCAGGTCTTGTCATCAACTGGGCTAAATCCTGTGTCTATGTGCTCTCCGGGGAGGCTCCTGTTCTCCCGCGGGGCTGCCCGATCCAGATTGCCTCGCAGGGGTTTCGTTACCTGGGCGTCTATATTACGCTGGACCCGGTGGCCCGCTACGAGCGGAATTTGCTTCCCCCCCTCCAGCGCTTGAAGGAGGACGTCGCGCGCTGGCGGCGCTTACCGCTTTCGCCGCTCGGCCGGGCGGCATTGTTCAAGATGATGTCATTGCCGCGCTTTCTGTACGCTCTTCAGAACCCGATGGACCTGGTCCCGGCGCGTTACTTCCGTGAGGTGGAGAGTTTGCAGCGCCGCCTGTTCTGGGACGGGAGGCCGCGTATAGCCCTGGCAAAGTTGACGCTCCCGTGGTATGACGGAGGGATTGCCCTCCCGGATATTAAGCGGTATTACTGGGCCTCCCAATTAGCTGCAATTAATCACGGCCTCTACGGGCCCGCCTTAAACCCGGCGTTTGAAATGGACAAGATGCTCCTGCCCGGTGGCGATTACAATCGAGCGCTCTACACTAGCGTGCCCGATTCCCGCCTGACGGGACCCACGCGTGTCATGGTGCGAGTATGGCACGCGGCCAATGCAGCTATGGGATGGAAGGACCGTTTGACCCGGGCGTCACCGTTGTATGCGTCTGAGAGGTTGGGCTCCCTATGGACCTCGAAGGGCTTCGATAGGTGGGACACGATAGGCATTAGTACAGTGGGGGACCTCTGGACGAGGGGAGGATTCAAAACATTCGAGACACTGCAGGCGGAGTTTCAGCTGCAGGACAGTGAATACTTTCGATACCTGCAGGTCCGTCACGCACTGGGTTCTGTCTTCCCAGACGTGGCCGCCATCCCGGAGTCCTCCCCACTGGAGGATAGAGTGCTAGATGGCCACGTTCCGGACAGCACGATCTCCCTCATCTACAAGAAGTTGATTAATGACCGCTCGGGCTTACTGACTGGGCTCCGCGAGGCTTGGGTTGCCGATGGGTTGGAGCTGGACGACGAGGACTGGATTTCCGCGGTGGCCTCCCCGAAGGAGGTGGCCATCCCGGCTCGCCTTCGCTTCGTCCAGCTTAAGATACTTCACCGGGTGTACATGACGGGGCCAGGGCTTCTGCGTATGGGCTATGCCGAGGATGGACTGTGTAAGCGTGGGTGCGGTGCATTGGCGACTTTTTTACATATTCTGTGGGAATGTCCGAGGGTGGAGCGATTCTGGCGTGGTGTGCATGAGGTCCTGCGAGCGGTTACGCATGTCGTGCTGGTGCCTGAAGCGAGGAGATGCCTGCTGAATGTGTGGGAACCGACCGACTACTCGGTTCCGCAGACGCGATGGGTGACGCTGGGTTATATGATTGCTAAACGTGACATCGCTCAACTGTGGGGATCCCAGAGGCCCCCGGCAGTGTCGGCCTGGAAAGAACACATGGATTGGTGCATGTTCCGAGAGAAGGTGGTGTATGTGGCGCGGGGTAAGCCTGGGGCGTGGCTGAAGGTGTGGGGCCCCTGGAACGCCTACCGCGGGGGTATTTGCGAGCCGCCATTGTTGCCTCCCGCTTCACCAGCTCCGTCCCCCTAGATGACCCCCTCCCTTAATCCCGGGCACAGTGTTTTCCCAGTCCCGGACCTATTCCCCTTCCCCTCCTTCGATCTTAGTGTATGGTTGGGGTCCCCCCATTTGAGGAGCATATGTTGTCATTTTCGCTCTCGGGTTGCCTTGCGGGTGTGGTTTTATGTTGTTGTGTTGTATAAAACGAAACCGTATTGTGAGCTCAGAGTCATGTGGCCCACGTTGTTGATACCTCCTGCTTTAGCGTCTCTGTAACGCCAAGTGCCTTATTGTATATATGTCATTTATCTCTGTCACTTTTAGCGGCCGGCCGGAAGGTTGTAGGCCCATACCTGTATATATTTGAGATTGTAATAAACGGTTTCAACAAAAAAAAAAACAAAAAAAAAAAAAAAACATCGTTGTGTGGAAACGGACGCGCTTCCGTTTCCACACAACGACGTGCACAACTGACGCTGGAAGCCCGGAGAAGAGGAACTACGGCTTAAGGAGAAGAAAGGAACTGAGTAGGGAGAGGTAAGAGGGGCTGTGTAGTATTTAAGGGTTAAGGGTAGGGGGAGGGTATTGCAGGGGGTAGTCTTTTTGGTTTCAGGGTAGTGTAGTTGTGTTTTTGTAGTGTAGAGTAGTGTATTTTGGTTTAGGTTAGTGTTGGGGGGTTGTGCAGGGTAGTGTTTGGGAGTATGGACAGGACTGGGGGTAGGGGCAGTGTCGTGCTGGGGGTAGTGTTTTAGGGTTTAGGATAGTGTTGTGGTGTTTGTGTAGTGTAGGCTAGTGTTTTAGGGTTTAGGGTAGTGTTGCTGGGGTCGTGAAGTTTAGTCTTAGAGTGTAGGGTCCAGGAAGGGGGAAGGCCGTGTAGGGGGTAGTGTATTAGGGTAGTGATGTGGTGTTAGTGTAGTGTAGGGTAGTGATTTAGGGTTTAGGGTAGTGTTGTGGTGTTTGTGTAGTGTAGGGTAGTGTTTTAGTGTAGGGACCGGCTTGGGGGTAGGGGCAGGGTCGTGCTGGGGGTAGTGTTTTAGGGTTTAGGTTAGTGGTGTGGTGTTTGTGTAGTGTAGAGTAGTGGTTTAGGGTAGTGTCGGGGGTGGTTGTGAAGTGTAGGGTTAGAGTGTAGGATCCAGGCAGGGGGAAGGGGGAAGGTCGTATAGGGGGTAGTGTATTAGGGTTTAGGGTAGTGTATTGGTGTTTAAGTAGTGTAAGGTAGTGTAGTGTAAGCATGATTTTAGTGCAATGTTTTTAATTAGCATAAACCATAGTACATTTATAACCATTTGCGTTATAAATGCATGCGCAGTTAAAACTTGCAAAGTAATGGTTTATGCTAAGTAAAAACATCGCACTAAAAGCATGCGAAGTAATGGTATGCGAAGTATCGACATACATTCATCCTACACATACCCAGAGTAAGGCATGTGAGACCGCTGAAAAAGCACTGCCACGGTGAGCACTAGTATGGGCCTAAATCCCCTCTTCCAATACCTCGAGCCAAAGAACTCAAGCCAAAGAATAGCTATCAGCAAAAGCATTACACATGTGGAACAGTATTTTATCACTGATGCCGGACTTAAAGTGGTGTTTTCTAATGAGAAAATATATGTTGGAACGGATTCAAAGCCGAAGAAGATTAATAATATACTAGTCGTTTTTAAGGAAATTGTGCAGATAATCAAAGGGGTACGTATTCACTGGGCTGTCTGATGTCAGAGAACCCAGAGTATGTTTTAAGACAGACACGACTCGCTCACCTCTGCGGCCCCCAAAAATAGTGCCGACCGGGAAAAACCGCCCCCCCCCCACCCCCAGCTACGCCACTGCCCCAACCAGTGCAATTAAAGGTCAGCATGGCCAATAACTAGTCTGTGTAGTCTTGAATCCACCTCATGCCTCTTTAATTGACTACCAGACACTGCCTGCCCCTTTATCTTATTCTTGCAGGTTTCTCCTTTCTCCAATTCTCCCTTTGTGACTGTTTTGCCGTCTTTCTCTTCATCGTTTTTCCACTTTCTTTGTTTTTCCCTCTCTTGCTCGCAGTAAATGTCTGATGCAGAAAAATAAGTGCTGGTCCCCTAAAATGATTGCCAGTGCGCCTCCCCAACAAGCACTGGCTTAAATTAAGCACTGTTTATATTAAAGAGAAGAAATGTACCTCTGGGAAGGGCATATTTTGCATCTTTCAGTTTCTATCTCAATTCCCAACTGTCACCTTCCTATGTGATTAAATATGAACAAATCCTTGAGGTCTCCGTTTTGAACATATTATTTCAGCATCTATAACGGGAACATGTTTCAAAACTATACTTCAAATGCCACCTTCAAAGTTTAGTCACTTAGTGTTTTCCTGTAATTAACAAAGCAAAATACACGAGAAGATTAGAGGATGCATGTCTGCACAGATTTTCTTAGAATGTGTTTCTACGGGTTCTCATAATCACGGCTGTGCAGAATATCCAAACGTGAGGAAACCTACGAGTCATGGCTGAAGCCGAGCATGCATTTAAATATGCTAGTGCACTCTGAAAGCCAGGAAGATGTAAGATTTCTAGACATGCTTCTCCTTCCCATATGTGCTCTCCTTTGGATTGTGTGCTTGAGGGCAGCCTGCAGATCTACAGATGGAAACAATGTCCATTTTCACAATTTTTCTTCAGCTGGAACATATTTTTCTATTGGAAAAAATATATTCCCATACACAACTTGAAAATGTGTTTCTTGGTACTCTTTCCCATCCTAATTGCACTTTCAGTTCAGCCTTTTAGGATATCATGTGTGTAGTTGGACTGGGAAACAACTTTGGGGATGTTTGGAAATATTAATAAAACGACTATTTTATAGGTGACCCCAGTATTCCCATTGGTCATAATAATGCTCCTATGGAAACTCCCATTTTCCTCTCCCAAATCATGTCTCACATACCCAAGGGAAGCTTAGACATGAGTGGTAAGTGAAACTACAACGGGTATGGTTCGCAACT
Source organism: Triturus cristatus (assembly GCF_964204655.1). NCBI lineage: Eukaryota > Metazoa > Chordata > Amphibia > Caudata > Salamandridae > Triturus > Triturus cristatus. Next base: position 1,809,104,189 of record NC_140589.1, read on the forward strand.
TATGATTTCAATACTACACCCTTTATTTCTCGTTTTACATCAGCTTGTTATTTGTTTATATCCTTCACCATCAAATTCTGCACCCCCTACAATTTTCCCTCAGTAAATTTCGGAGGTTCAAACCGGCCAAAATGTACCATGGGAATAATGCCTGGTAATGACCAGAATATGCAGATTGAGGTGGTAGAAAGCACCAGGCCAGCATGTCAGACAATGCCCAAAAACATGCAATAGGTGATAATGAACACACCATTTCAATTCAAAAGACCTCATGTCAGATTTTATTGATCGAACCACTCATAATGAGGGCATCTGCATGCTGTCCACAGCCTCTGCCAATGGTGCAAATGCAACCGTGTGATGTTTCTTTGCAACTCTGTTTTGCACCCCTTACACTTACAGTAGTATCTGCAGCGCTGCATCCCCGCAGCCATGGGATTCACCATGGTCAAACCTTCCCCAGTAAACATAGAGCTGCAGTGTCGAAGGAGCCCGTGTGTGAGATTCGTGAAATATTGAGGGGAGAGCAACAGAGGCGACAGCTGAAAGTGCAAGGGAGCAGAGCAGTGGAGAGAAAATGGAGAGAGGAGGACAGATCAGAGGACATTGAGGGACATTGAGGGTGAACGGCGGAGGGGTGGAAAAGGAATTGTAGACGGGAGAGAAAAATTATACACTGAGAAATATTAGACCCTTTGAAGAGGAAGAGGGGAGAAGAACTGTGTGGAAGAAAACACAAGGACGGGCTAAAAGGAGGGAAAGGAAGGTGAAGAGCAGAGGGGGCGCAAAAGAAGAACAGAGTTGACTAGATGAAAAGGAGAGAGAAGAGGAAGGCAGCTTGAGAGGGGGAAAGGAAAGAGAAGTGCAGAGCGGAGAAAAAAGACTAAAGAAATAAAAATGAGGGCAGAGAGAAAAATTATTAGGGCTTACTAGTCATGGTGGAAGTAAGGTTGTGTTGAGATGGATGAATTGTACAGAAAGACCTGGTGCAAGGAGGAACGAAAACAGTTGAGTAGATCAGAAATGATAATTTAAAAATCGTATTTTTCATACAGTGCTTACAACCACAAATGTACTGCATCAACACGCTGTAATGTAGGAGAAAGGAGGGCTGGGGAAAGAAGTATGAATGGGAGAAGAATGAGCAAGAAAAGACTGACTGGGGGAGAGTAATTGGGCAGATAAGCCTTCAGAGAAAGATAATGTCTGAAAAGAAGATGAGGAAAGACTCGGGAAAGTAGAAGTAGAATGTGATGGACTCTAAACGAAAACAATTGCTAATAAAGGAGAACATAAATGGGATGAATTAGTGCTGATGTAAAATGCTTTATAGAGTAATGGATTTATATAATATATAAATTGCACATCACAAAAATATTAGTTTTAATGTGAGGAAGATGGAGCAGGCTGACTCCTGAGCTAGAATCTAGATCGGACTGGTGTGACAGGCTGATGCTCTTTTATTAATTTTGCATATTTTTAAAACATTCCGCTGACATCAATTCTGTATTTCATCTGTCATTAAGTTGCATCCTACAGCGTAATTGCGTGCAGACGTTATGTGACATTAATTCCTGTTACTTCATCGGGGTCAGACGTTTATCGATGTCACTTCCTGTCCTGTCATGATGCATGCTATTTTTTTCTGGCCGCGTTGCTGTACCCTGGACTTTTTACTTATCAGCCGACAGAGTTTACCGTTAAAAACCAAAAGAGATGTCATTGTTCCTGACCAGAAGCCGCTAATAGTGCACTTGCTGTAGCTGTATGCTATTTAAAAAAGTACTCTATGTTCGTCATTTGCCTAGGTTGCAGCATTGCAGTTATACATAACAACGACAGTGACATTATTCACCCTTGGTCTCCGATAACAAGCAATGATACCGTTACATTGCCAATATTTCCTGCAGAAAAAACAAACGGGCGCCTCGCGCGGCAGCAGGGGGAGGGGAGAGAGGAGGGGGCCTGCGAGATTCCCTTGCGGGAGCGAGCAACAAGGCGCGATAATTGATAACATATAGCGCCAGCTGTTCGCTCCCGCAAGTGAATCGCCAGACGTGCACACGTTGCCATTGGAAGCAATGCAACGCGTGCACGTTTTTGCCGGGAAAGCTGTGCCGATTGCTAAAGGTCCCTTTCCTATGCAGCGCATGCGCGCTACATAGGCATGACCTAAAAAGGGATACTTCCAGCTCCAAATCCAAATGAAAAGTGAACAAGAGATGGACAAAGCATTTGGAGGAGCCTGCTGGACACGAACAGGAATTTGGAGACACTGGGGTACTTCCTTCCTCTTCAAAAAATGAGTAAAAAAAGGTAAAGGACTCCTTGCACAAAAAAGTACAGTCAAATGTCAATCTGAGGAGTTTTTTTCATCCAAATCATAATTTTCGAGAAGGTTTTATGCTGCTCGAGAGATATTCTTCTCCAGCTTGCAAATTCTGCGTGTTCAGCATCGCAATCTTCACAAAACCTCCGCCGGAAGTCCGATGGCGTGTCCGAATGACATGTTCGCAATCGCAGACTATCGCGGGACCGTGCGGCCAGTTAACAAAATCTCGTGGCGCATGCGAGCGGATAGGAAATCTCGTCGGCGAACGCAGGCATCCCGGTAAGTCACTCCAGCGGGTGCGAAAACACATTTTGAATGCACAAACAAACAAAAAACTCTGCTCTGTTGCGGAGCACGGAGTTTCGGTAACTCTGTGTTCTACGCGGAACGCAGAGTTGCCAAAAATCCACAAACTCCACGAGCTGAGCGGATTTTACTGCCCAGGGTTAGTCATGACGCTCCTGGATGCTCCAGTGGCAGCATACCAGGCCACACCACGGGCCCCGGAGCCAGATCGCCAGGGTCCCCCGATGTCTACTGCTACCGGGCCGTCGCTACAGCCACAAACAGAGCTCGATGTCAGGTAGGATAATATAGGATATTAGTAGGGCCAATGGACCCCCCACCCCCGAGCATGTCAGCCATGCTGGGAGTTTTGGCTCTACCCCCAAGGTGAGACATATTTAACCAGAGAAATCAGGCATAACACAAAGTCAATAAAATCTATTAATATTATCAAAGAAATGATGCCAACAATTTTAAAACTGCTGTATGTCATCTTCTAACTAGGAAAAGATACAAAAGAGGAAAAAACAGATGATCAGAAATGAAACTTTAAAATCAGACTTCAAGATTCTTCTTTTGTTTTTTAAAGGATTGAGTACATAGATTTCAGGAACCCTATTGTATTCTTCTGGATATCTAAAGTACAAAATAAAAATCAATAATTTCTGCAAAGTTTAAGAGCTTTAGTTTCAACAAATTATTAGGGTTTAGCAAAAGGTGGCTTTTAGTCCTCTGATTTTTCTTTGAAGATAAATTGGCAACAATTTGTCAGATTATAGATTTCCACACCTAACTCTTCTTCTTCAGATGATGTGTAATTTCTATTTGTCACTCTTTTTCGTGTTGCTCTTTTAGCAACAGGTGATTCAGATGCACTATTCTCAGAATTAGTTTCACTTGTCTCTGGTTCTTCTCTGATTGATTCTGAACTTTGAGTCTTACAATTTAATCTTTTACTGGTTCTTTTTAGTGGCTCTGGCCACTTATCTCCTTGATGCACACTCTCGATACCTGTGTCTTCACTTGCGACTACTGTTGAATTTTCTCCACTCACTGTCAAACTTGTGCTTTGACATAGGACCCTATCCAGGAACGTGTCACTACCAAGCTGGGTGGAACTCCACACCACCCTTTCCAGCACTGTGGTCAGTGCCATGTTGGGTGGAACTCCACACCACCATATCCTCTACTGTGGTCAGTGCCAAGCTGGGTGGAACTTCAAACTGCCCCATCCAGTACAATGGTCAGTGCAAAGCTGGGTGAAACTCCACAAAAGTTTCTGTGGTCAGGTCCAAGGCTGCTGGAGTATACACACAACCGTATTAAGCACTATGAGCAGCACCAAGTTGAACATACAAACTGCAAAAAGGGCTGATAACAGTCTACCTTCTGAGTAGGAGAAACAAGTCTATGTGGTACAAAGTACAATCCTCTGACTGGGTCCCCACAACTGCCAGAATATACTCTAAAGCATTGTGCTTCTCCTTAGAGGGCCATTGAGGGCACCCCTGCTCTCTACCTCCTCCGAGGGTGACCTGTTAACTCTCCTCCGATGAGACGTATCCATCGAGTCCCCCTCTAAAGATAACAGAGGAGGAGACAGAGTGTTGAGGTAATGGCTCTCATTTTCTGAACATCCAAACTCTATAATCAGAGCTGGCCCCTGCCTCACCTCCTCAAAAACTTTCTTAGCCCAGATGTTTTCCCCCACGTTCTCTCCTACCATTGTGTGGTATGTTTCGAAAGGCACCCTGCTGGCTTTCAATCCACCAGTTCTCCCATGACCCCACCCTACCGCAGTGCTTAAAAACGTGAGAGCCTGGGCGCTCGTCAGTACAGTAGGCCACCGCAGGTTGCACCACCCATTGCCACAGCCAGTGCTGCCAATGACAGTACCAATACAACTATTAACCTCATACTCTTACAAGTGTGACAATACACACTAGTCCAGGCCCTCATAGCTATAAGAATGATATGGGCAGCAGTTAATAGTTATTTTTAAAGTTTATAGAATTACCAAACAACTGTTGTGCTCATCCCTAAATTAGACGAACAGCACCACCTTGTGGCAGACTGTTTTAATCGCCAGTGCTGACAATTAAGTGCCGGTGCTGAGCACCGGAAACCACCGGCTTAAATTAATCACTGCCCTACTGTCTTCCTACTCTACCATGACACCAGTGTCCTATGTCCATACTCTCCTATGACCACAAGCTCACATCTCCCTACTCTCTAAAGGCCCCGCCCTCCATCGTTCTACTCTCCCATGACTCCACCCTCTCATCTCCATGCTTTCCCATAAACCCACCCTCCCATCTCCCACGAATATGCCCTTGTATCTCCCTATCCTCTCTTGATCTCACATTCCAACTCACCTATGACCCCCACGTATCTCCCTACTCTACCTTGAACCAACCTCCCATCTCCCTACTCTCCCATGACCCCAGCCTTTGATCTCTCTACCCTCCCTTGACCTCACCTTCCTACTCTCCCATGACTTCACTCACTCATCTTCCTACCCTCCCTTGACCTCACCTTCTTACTCTCCGATACCCCATCCTCCCATCTCCCTACTCTCTGATACCCCATCCTCCTTACTCTTCCATGCCCCCACGCTCTCACCTCTCTATTCACGCATGACCCCATCCTCCCATCTTCCTTCCTTGACCCCACTTTCTCATCTTCATATTCTTCCATGAGCCTGCCCTCCCTACTCCCTACTCTTCCTTGAGCCCGCCCTCCCTCCTACCTACATTCCATGTGCCGCCCTCCCTCCTCCCTACTCTTCCATGAGCTCACCCTCCCTCCTCCCAACACTCCCATGACCCCACCCTGCCATCCCTCCTGTGAGCCCAACTCCCTGCAGTCCTACTGTCCCATGACTTCACCATTCCATCTTCCTAGTCTCCCTCTACCTTACTCTCATCTCCATATTCTCCTGCGACCCCAAGCTCATATCTCCCTGCTCTCCCATGACACTAATCCGTGAGCCCACCTCCATCTCTCTACTGTCCTGTGACAGCAGGCTTATATCTCCCTTCTCCCCCATGAGCCACCCTTCTGTCTCTCTACTCTCTTTTAACTCCATGCTCCCACCTCTCTCCCCTCCCCTGACCCTCCGTCACATCTTCATACTCTTCCATGAGCTAAACTTCTCACCTCCCTACTCTCCCATGACCCCCTCCCATCGTCCCCCTGTCCCATGACCCTGTCCTCTCCCTTGACCCCGCTTTCCCACCTTCCCATTTCCCTACTCTCCCATCACCCCGCTCTCCCATTCTCTACTGTCCCTTGATAATGCCCTCCCATTTGCTTACTCTTCCATGACGCCACCCTCCCATCTCCAATGACTACGCCCTTCCATCTCCCATGACTACAACCTCCCATCTCCCTACTCTCCCATGACCTGTTGTCCCATCTTCCAACTCTCCCTGGATAATGCCTTCCCACCTCCCTACCCTCACGTCTCTACTCTCCCATGACTTCTCCCACCTACCTACTATCCCTTGACCTCATCTTCCTACTCTCCGGTACCCCATCCTCCCATCTCCCTACTCTACCATGACCGTGCCCTCCATCTTTTTACTCTCACATGACACCAACCTCCCAACTCCCTCACATGACCCCACTCTCATCATCATACTCTTCCATGAACTCGCCCTCCCTCCTACCTACTCTTCCATGAGCCCGCCCTTTCTCCCCTCTACTCTTCCATGAGCCCAGCCCTCCCTTCTCCCTACTCTTCCATGAGCCCAGCCCTCTCACCTCTATACTCCCCCAAGACCTCACCCTGCCATGTCCCTACTCCCCTCTGACCTCATCTCCCCACTCTCCCATGACTCTACTCTCCCATCTCCCTACGCACCCTTGACCTCACCTCTCAACTCTATGTTAGCCCATCCTCCCATCTCCATACTCTCCCAGGTCCCCGCCCTCCATCTTTCTACTCTTCCATTAGCCCACACGCTCACCTCCATACTCTCCCAAGACCATACCCTGCCATATGCCTACTCTCCCTTGACCTCATCTCCCTACTCTCTCAAGACCTCACCCTCCTATCTCCCTACTCTCCCTTGACCTCACCTTCTTACTCTCACATGACAAAGTCCACCCACCTCCATAATCTTCGACCCTCCTATCTTATAGCACCTACCCTCTCCCATGAGCTGGTGCCACAGTAAGGCTGTTGAGATAGTAGGCACCTTAGTGCAAACAAGCAGTGCCAGAATCTGGGATCTGGAAGCCCCTTCAGGCTATTGTGAGCACCAGGACTACCACAGAAATCCACCAGTAGCTATGAGATTCCAGTGCATCCTGCCAGGCCTCTGAGGACCATAGACGAGGGCATGGTAGAACTCTAACCGGCAGGGTTAAGTTTGGAGTGAGGATTATATATTACAACACAGCAAGGCACGGCAGCTCACAAAGGAAAAAACTCACTTTTATACTGTTTGTTAATTCAAGTCCAAGCCCTACTTGGGCGTCACAGGAATGCTGCCGGGACACCTGGGAAAGCCAATCTTTTGGAAGGGGAAGCCTCACGTGCGGTTCGTGTCATTCTTCATTATTGGCAACCTCTTCCCACCCTGGTAGGACAGTACTACCAGGGCGGACTCAATCTACCGGTGGAGTCGAACGGAGAGAGTTCTTAGATAAAGATCTACTGGACAAATGACACGATCCAGATAACTGAAAAATACCTTGGGGTACCCCCGGTGTAGGAAGCTGGCTCTGTATACACTATGCCAAAGTAAGGTATAGTGTGCACAGAGTGCAGGGAGTCCCCAGAGGTATAGCAGAGGCTAAATTAGGCTAGTACTAACAGCTCTCTTTGTGGTAGTGTGGGAGAGCAGTTAGGCTTATCCAGAGGATGTGTTAAGCATTTATTATGTTCACTCAATCAAGAGCAGAATCCAGAACAATCGGGTAAGTATAAAAAAGGTATATTTGTATTTTATTTCTAGAACCAAGCAGGATTTGGTACAGGTAGGTAAAATATATTTGGGATGAAGGATTTCACAATGCAATGCAGGTAAGATTGATTTTTGCAATAGTTACAAGCTTGTATCGCTTTAAAAAGCAGTTTGAATTACACAGTAATTACTTTCAGAATACATTTTAGTTATTTTTGGATTACTTTGAGTACTGGGGGTGGTATGCCTAGATACCACACGTTAGGATCTCACAATATAAGGTAAGTAAGACTTCTTATACTTTCAGTTTAGTTCTCTTTTCTCCATACAAACATTAATCTAACAATTTTAGGCCCAAAATCTTATAACATGCGTTCCTATGGGAGAAAAAGTGTTAGCGGTTTCTCAGGTAAGTAAACAACTTACAAGTGATAATTTTGGGGGTTAGGTCCAAGGTTTCCCAAGGTCTAGATGGGCACTCCAGTTGCACCACCAGCAGCACTGGAGTGGAAGGGTGCTGAGTGCAGGGGCCCTATGTTAGCCAATGGGGCTAAGGGGGCTTTGGTTAGGGATTGATTATGAACAGGCCAATCTGGTGTGGGAGCAAAGCTCCTGGGGTTAAGGTCAGCACTGCAGGGGCCTACAATCAGCACAGGAGCTGACCCACCAGCGGCACTGGGGTGGCTGGGTGCAGGGTGTCAAAAAGGCTTAAGGAACACTGTGCTTTTCAATGGAGACCTTCAGTTTGGTGAAGTTGCTGCAGGCTCGGCCAGAAAGGCTTCCTGAAGGTGACCAACAGCTGGAGAGGTAAGTTGGGATCTTGAGGAATGCCTTGACACTGTCGGTTTGGCCACTCAAGACCGTGGGGTGTCAGGTGCAGGGGTGTCTTCTTGTGTCGGAGTTTTCTTACCAGCCCTGGTCGCGGTTGGGGGACCCTTCAGGTTGAGGCTGCAGGCGGCTTCTTGAAGCTTGAGGGAGGTCGAAGATCAGCAGGTCCAAGGTCAGGATCGCTGGATATACCTCCTTGTGGTGTTGGGTCACTCATCCTCGGGCCATGGAAGTCGGGTGCAGAGTAGTGCAGAATTGCGGAGTTACCTGAGTGTTTCTTGAGCAAATCCGGTGCTCGTGGGAGACAGCGTCTGTAAGGTGAGTACAGGGCAGGTTCTCGGGCTCTGGGGGGCTGCTGCACTCACTGGTTTCTTCGCTGTCGGCAGGTTGGAGTCGGGACAGGCCGGTAGGGCTGGGCCCAAAACAGTAGATGTCCTCTTCTTCATAGGTCAGCATGGCTCTTCGGTCCTTCTTCTTTCTTCCTCGAATCTCAGGAGGCAAGGTTCAGGGTCGCCCCTAAATACTAGATTTAAGGGCATTTAAAGGGGTGTGCAGGTCGGGCCCAATGGTTCCCTTCCTTGGGATGGGTACACCCCCAATTATGCCACCCTCCAGAGGGAGGGGTACATGTGTCTCTCCCTGATTGGCTGGGTCCCCACATCTTCAAGATGGAGGGGACTGAGATGTGGGTTGGTGAAGGTGGGCACACCTCTCTTCGCAGCTTGATTTTCCAGCCGATTCCCCTGCCCAAAGTGGGGGCCAGGACTGGTGGAAGCCAGTTGCTTGGGGCAGCAAAGGGCCGGGACAGCTTCCAAAGGCAGCAGGACTTTGAAGCTTCCCCTTCATAGACCCATCCTGGGGGAATGAGGCATGACACCTCTGCCCAGGATAGGCTTTGTTTCTGGACTCAGAGAGTGTAGGCTCTCTTCCCAGGGGTCCAGAAACCTGTCTGGTGGTGGCAAATGGCAGGCAGCCATTCAGTAACCACACCAGGGCTGGTCGATTTTCAGGGGGCATTTCTAAAACGCCCTCTGAGTGTTTTTTACAGAAAATATCACACTGCCATCAGTGTGGGTTTAATGTGCTGAGAAGTTTGCTACCAAACTTCCCAGTTTTTAGTAAAGCCATTATGGAGCTGTGGAGTTCATAATGACCAACTCCCAGACCATATACTCGTAATGACTCTACTACATTTACAGTGTGTAAGAATAGACTTGAACTCTGTAGGGGCACAGGACTCATTCCACTTTTCCCTCATCTGAGGGCTTGTGCACTCTGCTAGACGGATGACTTACCTAGGCCTCAGGCAGTGGGTTGCAGGCATGGCACACAGGGATGTAGACCAATGTCAACGCTTCACTTTTCTCTGCACCAAAACATGCAGCCTGCAGTGGCAGTGTGTGTGTGTTAAGATGTGGGTCCCCTAAGGGTGGCCCAACAGGTGCTGCAGCCCTTAGAGGCCTTCCCTAGTCCCAGTGCTCTTGCTACCATGGTCCTTTTACAAGGGTCCTACTTGTGGCCAGAGCTGTGCCAGTTGGGGTTAAAAAGGTACAGCTTTGGGAAAGAACACAGGCCCTGGGAGCCTGATTGGCAGGAACCCATGGCACATCAAGTCAGGTTGCATCAGATGCCAGGCAAAAAGTGGGGAGAAACCATGCAAAAAGGGGCACTTTCCTACACCTGATATTTAACCATTAATAATGGGAATTTCAGGTATATCTCAAGTCAAGAGTGAGATGGCAACTGCGAGCAATGGCTGAAAACATCTCCCCAAGCCCTGTGTCTTGGCGGGGGTAGGAGGTACAGTGAGTCCCTGTAGCTGGGCTGGGGGGTACAGTGAGTTCCTGTGTCTGAGCTGGGGGCAGTGAGTCCCTGTGTCTTGGCTGGGGTTATGGGGGTACAGTGAGTCCCTGTGTCTGGGGGAGTCCACGAGTCCCCTAGTCTGGACTGGGGGTACAATGAGTAACTATGTCTGGTTGGGGGTACAGTGAGTCCCCGTGTCTTCGCTGGGGGTGTACAGTAAGTGTCTGGGCTGGAAATCTACAGTGAGTTTCTGTGTCTGGGCTTGGGGGCACAGTGAGTCCCTGTGTCTGGGCTGGGGGGGCACAGTGAGTCCCTGTGTCTGAGGGGGGTACATTTAGTTCTTGTGTCTGGGTGGGGGTGGTACATTGTGTTCCTTTGTCTGGGCTGGGGGGTACAGTGAGTCCCTGTGTCTGAGCTGGTGTGATACCTTGAGTTCCTGTGTCTGGGGAAGTCCATGAGTCCCTGTGTCTGCGCTGGGGGTACAGTGAGTCCCAGTGGCTGGTTGAGAGGTACAATGAGTTCCTATATCTGCGCTGGAGGTACTGTGAGTCTCTGTGTCTGGGCCGTGGGGATACAATGAGTCCCTGTGTCTAAGTTGGGGAGGGGGGTACAGTGATTTCCTTTGTCTGGGCTGGATGATGTACAGTGAGTCCCTGTGTCTGGGGGTACAGTGTATCATTGTGTCTGGGGGATACAATGAGTGCCTGTGTCTGAGCAGTGGTGGGTACAGTGAGTCCCTGTGTCTGGGCTTAAGAGGTACAGTTCTGGTGTTGGCTTGGGCGGTAAAGTGAGTTCCTGTGTCAGGCTGGGGCTGTACAGTGAGTCCCTGTGCCTGGGGGGTACCATGAGTCCCTGTGACTGAGCTGGGGGCAGTGAGTTCCTGTGTCAGGCTGGGTCTGTACAGTGAATCTATGTGTCTGGGCTAGGGTGGTACAGTGAGTCCCTGTGCCTGGCTTGGGTGGTACGGTGAATCCCTGTGCCTGGCCTGGGAGTACAATGAGTCCCTGTGTCTGGGCTGGGGGGGTGAAGTGAGTCCCTGTGTGTGGGATGGGGGTACTGGGTATCCCTGTGTCTGGGGGATACAATGAGTGTCTGTGTGGTGGGGGTACAATGAGTTCCTGTGTCTGGACTTGAGTGGTACAGGTCCTGTGTTGGCTTGGGTGGTAAAGTGAGTTCCTGTGTCAGGCTGGGGCTGCACAGTGCCTTTGCCTGGTTGGGGGGTACAATGAATCTCTGTCTCTGAGCTGGGGACAGTGAGCCTCTGTGTTGGAGAGGGGTACAGTTAGTTCTTGTGTCTGGATGGGGGCGGTACATTGAGTTCCTTTGTCTGGGTTGGACGTACAGTGAGCCCCTGTGTCTGGGCTGGAGGGGTACAGTTAGGACCTGTGTATGGGCTGGGGCGGGGGCACAGTGAGTCCCTCTGTCTGGGCTGGAGGGCTACAGTGAGTCTATGTGTTTGGGCTAGGGTGGTACCATGAGTCCCTGTGTCTGAGCTGGGGGTAGTGAGTTCCTGTGTCAGACTGGGGCTGTACAGTGAGTCCCTGTGCCTGGCCTGGGTGGTACAGTGAGTCCCTGTGTCTGGGCTGGGGGGTACAGTGAGTCCCTGTGTGTGGGATGGGGGGGTACAGGGTATCGCTGTGTCTGGGGGATACAATGAGTACCTGTGTCTGGGCAGTGGGGGTACAATGAGTGCCTGTGTCTGGGCTTTATGGTACAGTTCTGGTTTTGGCTTGGATGGTAAGGTGAGTTCCTGTGCCAGGGTGGGGCTGTACAGTGAGTCCCTGCACCTGGCCTGGAGGGTAGAGTGAGTCCCTGTGCCTGACCTAGGGGTACAGTGAGTACCTGTGCCTGCCTTGGGGGGTACAGTGAGTCCCTGTGTCTGGGCTGGGGGGGTACAGTGAGTCCCTGGGTGTGGGCTGGGGGGGTACAGGGTATCCCTTTGTCTGGGGGATACAATGAGGGCCTATGTCTGGGAGGTACAGTGAGTCACTATATCTGGGCTTGAGTGGTACAGTTCCTGTGTTGGCTTGGGTGGTAAAGTGAGTTCATGTGTCAGGCTGGGGCTGTACAGGGAGTCCCTGTGTCTGGGCGGGGGGGGGGGGGAGGGGGGTACAGTTAGTTGTTGTGTCTCGGTGGAGGTGGTACATTGAGTTCCTTTGTCTGGGCTCAGGGATACAGTGAGTCCCTGTGTCTGGTTAAGGGGTACAGTGAGCCTCTGTGTCTGAGCTGGGGGAGGGTGTATAGTATCTCCCTACATCTGGGCTAACGGGGTACACTGAGTCCCTGTGTCTTGGTGGGGGGTACAGTGAGTCTCTGTGTCTGGGCTGGAGGGGGGGGGGGTACAGTCAGTTCTTGTCTCTGGGTGGAGGTGGCACATTGAGTTCCTTTGTCTAGGCTGGGGGGTACAGTGAGTCCCTGTGTCTCTCAGGGCGGGTCGGGGGGGCACAGTGAGCCCTCTGTCTGTGCTGGGGGGAGGTGCAGTGAGTCCCTGTGTCTGAGTTGGGGGAGGGGGTATAGTATGTCCCTATGTCTGGGCTGAAGGGGTACAGTGAGTCTCTGTGTCTGGGCTGGGGGGGGGGTACAGTGGGTTTGTGTGTCAGGGCTGTGGGGGTACAGTGAGTCCCTGTGTCTGGGGGGGGGGAGTGCAGTGACCCCCCCCCCCCCCCAAACTGTTGGGGATTGTGTCTGTGCCTGCTCCGGTCCGCCACCTTTATAAACTGTCCTCTAACACCAGCCCTCCCCCCCATGCCCCCTCCAAACTGCTGGTGATTGTCTGTGTGCCCCCTCCTGTCTGCCACCCATGTAAGCAGCCCACTGTCTCCCCCGCCCCACCCCAACCCCCACCCCTTATACTGTTGGGAATTGTCTGTGTGCCCCCTCCGATCTGCCACCCTTGTGCGCTGCCCTCTGCCCCCCACCTACACCCCCACCCCCACCCCAAGCTGCTGGGGATTGTCTCTGTGTCTCCTCCGGTCTGTCACCCTTGCTCGAAGTGCTTTCTCCTGTCACCTGTGTCCAAGCCCATCCCGGCCCTTCACGAGCACCTGTGACGAGCCTGTAGGGAGGGTACGTTGGATAGCCAAAGGTATGCGCCGCGCCCTGCCTTCTGAGGAAGGCTGCGATTTGCTGCCTGTGACTGGACCCTGCAGCATAAAAGCCCGGGTCGGATCCCTCCACTGGGTTCTTTAGATCTACGGCAGACAACGGTCCCAGACCCGCAGAAACAATGAACAGGTTTATTTTAGCCTCCCTCCTCGCGCTCTGCTGCGTGACTGCAGGTAAGTGACATCAAGGGTTTAACGTCACTCTATTTTTTATTTACAGTTTTATATAACGCAAACTCGACCCTCCGGTAATGGAGCACTTTACACTAGCAGCAATCACATTAAACAAAACGCATTCATATGTTTGTTTTGGCAGAATAAATGATTTGCCCAGAATCACAGAATTTTGAGCCGACGCCGAGGCTCGAACTTAGATTCCCCAGGTTCGAGTCCAAAGTCTTCACCTCTGTCCATTACCGTTACCTGTGCTTCAGTGGCTCAGACTGTCTGCGCCTTGTGCCCAATGCTCTGCAGTGGGCTCAGCCCCCCCACCCCCTCTCCTGTGCCCGATGCTCTTGAGTGGGCTCAGACTCTCCCTCATGCGCCCGATGCTCTTCAGTGGGCATAGCCCCCTCCATGTGCACCCTGCGCCCCCCACACAATCCATCCGAAGCTCTTCAGTGAGCTCAGCCCCGTACCAGCACTTCGCCTCAGGTCTGTTGTACTTGTAAAGCTTAGTACCCGCACTTCTCCGCAGAGCTGGTGTTATTGTAAAGAGCGGTAACAACACTTAACGGGGCTGCAACACTTGTGATAGTTGGTACCTGCACTTCTTAGCATGGCTGTTGTACTTGTAATAGTTGGTACCCGCACTTCTTAGCATGGCTGTTGTACTTGTAGTAGGCGGTACCGGCTCTTCCCAACAGGGCAGCATTACTTGTAGCAAGCAATACTCGCTCTTCTCAGCAAGGCTGCTGCACTTATGAGTGGAACCAGCACATCCCAGCAGGGCCGCTGTACCTATAATGGGTGGTACCGGCACTTCTCAGCATGACTGTTGTGCTTGTAATGGGCGGTACTGGCACCTATTAGCACGGCTTCTGTACTTGTAGTGGGCGGTACTGGTACTTCTCACTAGGGCTGCTGTACTTCTAATAGGTGGCACTGGCACTTCTCACCACATCTGCTGTACTTGAAATGAGCGATGCTCTAACTTTTCGGCAGCACGGATGTACCTTTAATGGTTGTTCCCAGCACTTCTTAGCAGGGCTGTCGCACGTATGGGCGTGGCTGGCACTTTACAGCAAAGCAGATATACTTGTCAAAAGTGGAATAACCACTTTAAAACATGGCTGCTGTACTTACAGGGGGTGGTGTCATTACTTCTCAGCAGAGTTGTTGCATTTGTAACGGCCAGTATCAGCACTTCTCCTCAGGACTACTGTACTCGTAATGGCCAATACCATTCAGCACTTCTCAGGAGGACTGTTGTACTTATGGGTGGGAGTGGTACTTTACAGCACGGCTGCTATACTTTCAATGGATAAAACAAGCACTTTAAAGCATGGCTGCTGCACATATTGTGGGAGATTTGATTATTTCTCAGCGGGGCCTCCATACTTGTAACGGGTGGTCCCAACTTTTCTTAGTAGTGTTGATGTACTTCAATAGGCGGTGCCGGCACTTCTCAGAAGGGCTGATCTACTTGTAATAGGCAGTAGTGGCACTTCTTGGCAGGTCTGCATTACCTAAACTGAGCAGTACCAGCCCTTCTCCACAGAGCTTCTGTACGTTAAATGGGTCGTACCAGCACTTCTCAGCAGAGCTGCTGTACTTGGAATGAGTGGTATCAGCGCTTCTCTGCAGGAATATTGCACTTGTAATGGGCGGTATCAGCACTTCTCAACTGGACTGTTGTACATGCAATGGGTGTTGCCAGCACTTCTCACCAGGACTGCTGTACCTGTACTGGGTGGTATCAGCACTTCTCACCAGGGCTGCTGTACCTGTAATGGGCGGTACCAGCACTTCTCACCAGGGCTGCTGTACTTGTAATGGGCAGTACCAGCACTTCTCACCAGGGCTGCTGTAGTTGAAAATGGAGGGACCAGCCCTACTCACCAGGGCTGTTGTACTTGAAAAGGGCAGTGGCCAGCACTTCTCACCAGGGCTGCTGTACTTGTAATGGGTGGTACCAGCACTTCTCACCCGCCCTGCAGTACTTGAAAAGGGCGGTACCAGCACTTCTCACCAGGGCTGCTGTACTTGAAAAGGGTGGTAGCAGCAGTGCTCACCAGGGCTGCTATACTTGTAATGGGCGATACCAGCACTTCTCACCCGGGCTGCTGTATCTGTAATGGGAGGTACCAGCACTTCTCACCAGGGCTTCTGTACGTGTAATAGGAAGTACCAGCACTTTTCACCAGGGCTGCTGTACTTTTAATGGGTGGTACCAGCACTTCTCACCAGGGCTGCTGTACCTGTAATGGGAGGTGCCAGCACTTCTCACCAAGGCTGC
The DNA here is from genome assembly GCF_964204655.1 of Triturus cristatus. Lineage (NCBI taxonomy): Eukaryota > Metazoa > Chordata > Amphibia > Caudata > Salamandridae > Triturus > Triturus cristatus. The sequence goes on from NC_140589.1 coordinate 1,809,119,912, forward strand.
TGTACTTGAAAAGGGCAGTACCAGCACTTCTCACCAGAGCTGCTGCTCTTGAAAAGGGAAGAACCCTCAATGTCAACTGTCTCCATATGGGCAGGATCCGCCTTGACCTAAGTTTCTTCTACCCTGGACAGAGGAGAAGAAAAGTGCTGCAAATTCTCGCCAGCATTCGGGCACGCTGAGCAAATCTTATCCGGGGCTAGCCTGGGTTTCCAGTTTGCACAAAAAGATTCCAGAGGAAGTGTGCCATGCCTACATTTAAGGTATCGTAACCCAGCTGCTGGGGTCGCTATGTAATCAAAAAAATCTCATACCTACTATGCAATTTTAGATCAAAAAAAGGCAGTGGCGGCTCCTCCCTTATGACGGAGGAGTGCTCCCCCCCCCGCCAGACTCTAAACTTGAAAAATAAAACAATAATAAAATGGATTCATTATCATTTTATTTTTCAGGTGCTAAGGGCCGGGCGAGTCTTGGGGGCAGGGGCATCGCGAGTGCAGTGACCAGAGGGAGTGGTGGGCACTGCTATCATTACGCATGTCGGTTTGGCCGGCCATCTCAGGATGGCCAGACCAACATGCACACTGAGCTGTCTCTCTAATAATATTTGAGAGGGTTTTGCACCAAAAAATAACACCACTTTGAAGCAGGCGCCAAAAAGGAGACATGCTTTCATTTCGCCGAACTTTTCCCGCTTTGCATGTGTGCTGCATTGTACAGCACATGTCCGAAGTGGCAAAAGTTTTAAAGTTTGTCTAGGCATAGTATTTTGAACTGGAAGGAGAGCCTTCCAGTACGAAATCTATTCTAGAATCATGCAGACAGACCCCTTTGCACAATGGTAAAAAAGTGTGTGCGTGGCACTCGGCAGCCTGACCGTGCGCTGGCACTAGGGAGAGAGGAGGAGAGAGCCATATCTCTGCAGATATGACACTGTCCTGCTCCCTCTCATGCAGCGCAGCATTATGACAATTTGGAAATCTAGACCTGCGAGGTATTGCCTATTAGAAGGGCTGTGTGGTGCTACTTGCAGGGCAAATTTTCCCCATCACCTGTAGTAAAGACTGCAAGGTGGCCCCCAGCCCTCGTAACAGTACAAACTGATGCGCTGGCATCTGAAGTGCAGGCTGCCATGTCCCCCCCCGTGCTGTCACCTGAAGTGCAGGGTGACAAGTGTCCACTGTACCAATACAAACTGATGCGCTGTCACCTGATGTGCTGGGTGACAAGTGCCCACTTTACCAATACAAATTGAGGTGCTGTCACTAGGGGCGGCTCCTCCACTTGAGCTGAGAAGCGTCGCCCCACAGAGCTGAAAAAGAAAGCAGTTATAACGTTTATTTATTACTGTTTTATTTTTCAGCACCCAATCCTGAACTAAGTGTCAGGACAGGGCGGGGCCAGTGCCTCCAAGTGGCAGCAGCAGGGAGCTGAGTGGTTTAAAATGCGCATGTCTCTTTGGCCGGCCGTCTTGGGCCAGCCAGTCAGACATATGCATTTAAAGTTCTCTAACTCAGCATGCGTAGACAGCTGGGTTGGAGCGAGAGCAGGCCTCCAGTGCTCTTAGGAGCACTGAGAAAGGCCACTCTATGCAATCCTGGTGCTGCTTCCATGCTGTGAAAGCAGTGCCAGGATTGGGTGGTGCAGTTTTCTGCTTCCGGGGATTCCAGAGATGCCAGAGGGAAGAGGAGTCACACTGCAATGAAAGGAAGGCTAGTTTATTTTATTTCTTTTTTAGTTGCCCCCCTCCAGCCTTGGTGTATGCGGGCCGTCACTGCTGTCATCCATAGTGCAGGCTGCTAGCTCCCTCCTATATAATATAACTGATGTGCTGTCACCTCTTGTCCCGAGTAGTGAGGGAAGCTCTGCTGTCTGCTGTCATCCAGAACAGCGTAATATACGAGGATAGCTCTGCTGTCGGCCTGAACAGTGTAAGATCTGAGGATAGCCCTGCTGACAGCCTGAACAATGTAATATAAAAGGATAGCTCTGCTGTCATCCTGAACAGCTGGATATACTAAAATAGCTCTGCTGTCGGCCTGAACAGTGTGAGATCTGAGGATAGCCTTGCTGACAGCCTGAACATTGTGATATAAGAGGATAGCTCTGCTGTCTGCTGTCATCCTGAACAGCTGGATATACTAAAATAGCTCTGCTGTCGGCCTGAACAGTGTGAGATCTGAGGATAGCCTTGCTGACAGCCTGAACATTGTGATATAAGAGGATAGCTCTGCTGTCTGCTGTCATCCTGAACAGCTGGATATACTAAAATAGCTCTGCTGTCGGCCTGAACAGTGTGAGATCTGAGGATAGCCTTGCTGACAGCCTGAACATTGTGATATAAGAGGATAGCTCTGCTGTCTGCTATCATCCTGAACAGCTGGATATACTAAAATGGCTCTGCTGTCGGCCTGAACAGTGTGAGCTCTGAGGATAGCCCTGCTGACAGCCTGAACATTGTGATATAAGAGGATAACTCTGCTGTCTGCAGCTAGCCTGACGAGTGCGTAGTATCTGAGGATAGCCTTGCTATCTATATTCGTCTTGAACAATGTGATATCTGACAATAACTCTGCAGTCTGCGGCCATCCCGAACTGTTTGTTAGCTGAGGGTAACTGTTCTGTCCTCCTGAACAGCGTGAGATCATAGGATAGCTCTGCTATCGCCCTGAACAGTGTGATATAAGAAGAAAGCTCTGCTGTTGGCCTGAACAGTGTGATATAAGAGGATAGCTTTGCTGTCGGCCTGAACTGTGTGATATGAGAGGATAGCTATGCTGTCTGCTGTCATTCTGAACAATGGGCTAGCTCTGCTGTCTGAGGTTAGTCTGAAGAGTGTGTGGTATTGGAGGATAGCCCCGTTATCTATCGTCGTCATGATCAATGTGATATCTGAGAATAATTCTGCTGTTTGTGACCATCCAGAACAGTGTGTTGGCTGAGGGTAACTCTGCTGTCCTCCTGAACAGTGTGAGATCTGAGGATAGCTCTGCTGTCGTCCTGAACAGTGTGAAATAAGGGAATAGCTCTGCTGTCAACCTCAACAGCGTGAGATCTGAGGATAGCTCTGCTGTCGGCATGAACAGTGTGATATAAGAGGATAGCTCTGCTGTCGTCCTCAACAGTGTGAAATCTGGGGGTAGCTCTGCTGTCGTCCTCAACAGTGTGAAATCTGGGGATAGCTCTGCTGTTGTTCTCAACAGGGTGATATAAAAGGATAACTTAGCAGTGGGCCGGAATAGTGTGAGCTCTGAGGATAGCTCTGTTGTCTGCCTGTACAGTGTGATATAAGAGATAGCTCTGCTGTCACCCTAAACAGTGTGATATAAGAGGATAGCTCTGCTGTCGTCCTGAACAGTGTGATATAAGAGGATAGCTCATCTGTCTGCTGTCATCCTGAACAGCGGAATATACTAGAATAGCTCTGCTGTGTGCTGTCATCCTGAACAATGGGATAGCTCTGCTGTCTGTGGTTAGCTTGACAAGTGCATGGTATGGGAGGATGGCCCTGTTATCTATTGTTGTCTTGAACAGTGTGATATCTGAGAATAACTCTGCTGTTTGCGGCCATCCCGAACTGTGTGTTAGCTGAGGGTAACTCAGCTGTCCTCCTGAACAGTGAGAGATCAGAGGATAGCTCTGCTGTCCTCATGAACAGTGAATATGAGGATAGCTCTGCTGTCGCCCTGAACAGTGTGATATAGGAGGATAGCTCTGCTGTTGTCCATAACAGTGTGGCATAAGAGGATAGCTCTGCTGTCATCCTCATCAGTGTGAGATCTGAGGATAGCTCTGCTATCGTCCTCAACAGTGTGAGATCTGAGGATAGCTCTGCTGTCATCTTGAACAGTGTGCTAGCTGAGGGTAACTGCTGTCCTACTGAACAGTGTGATAGCTGTGGGTAACTCTGTTGTGATCCTGAATGGTGTGAGATCTAAGAATAGCTCTGCTGTCATCCTGAACAGTGGGATTGCTGAGGGTAGCTCTGCTGTTGTCCTCCACAGCGTGATATAAGAGGATAGCTCTGCTATCTTCCTCAACAGTGTGAGATCTGAGGATAGCTCTGCTGTCGGCCTGAACAGTGTGAGATCTGAGGGTAGCTCTGCTGTCGGCCTGAACAGTGTGAGATCTGAGGATAGCTCTGCTGTCGTCCTCAACAGTGTGAGATCTGAGGATAGCTCTGCTGTCAGCCGGAACAGTGTGATATAAGAGGATAGCTCTGCTGACGTCTTGAGCAGTGTGAGATCCGAGGATAGCTCTTTTGTCATACTAAACAGTGTAATATAAGAGCATAGCTCTGCTGTCGGCTTGAACAGTGTGATATGAGGATAGCTCTGTTGTCATCCTCAACAGTGTGAGATCTGAGGATAGCTCTGCTGCCGGCCTAAACAGTGTGAGATCTGAGGATAGCTCTGCTGTCGTCCTGGACATTGTGACCCCTGACTGTGGTATCAATGTCCCTATGTTGGACCTTACCTGGTGCACTGACTATGATAGGCCTACGAGAAGGCCACACGTCAAGCTAATATGTGACCAAACCCTGGGCTTTTATCTGTCAGCCTAATGCATTCTGGGAGTTCTAGTCTTGATCCATATCATTTGGAGTGTTGGACAAACACACCTGAAAGCGATGGTTTGTAGAAGGAAAGCCGAGGACTAGAATCCAGGTCAGCTGAAGACAAGGGTCGATGAAAGCTTGTGGCCACGCCCCTTCTTTGCAGATTCATAAATGGCGGCATGAGCCGCCCACAAGGGGGCAGAGTGCCCAGACACATGCTTCCAGGTTACAGTGTCCTGGAGCCGCCCCGGATGCGGCCTTTGTGCTGTTTACAGAGAAGCAGTCTCCCGTGACAGTCATGAGGGACCCAGGGGTGGCCTTTGTGCTGTGTACAGCAGAGCAGTCTCCCGTGACAGTCGAGAGACCCAGGATGCGCCTGGAGCATAAACTAGTTGTTTGAGACCGGCTCTGGGAATCAAGTTTAAAACATGTGGAAGAAAAACCTAACGTCACATGAAATGCTTCAGTGACTTAGCAGTAATTGAATGACTCCAAGTCAAAATTCCCTCCCTTTCATTCTGCCACCACAGATGCCACGCCATATCCAACACCCTCCGTCTCCCTCGTCTCACCTTGACCTCTGAAATACTTCACAGTCATCGTAAATACAAAGCCATCCAACTTATTCTTTTCCTATCCCACCTCTTCTAGCCAAACACCACCCTGATGCCCCCTCATCTCCCTGGGTACATATGGACCCCTCCTTGAACCAGAGATCTCTCGGATTCCCTTAAGTTAAGCCACGTTCATTCCTTGCTTTGTAAGTAGAGCCGAAGTCCAACGTAGCCACGAAGTCCAATGTAGACCCTAAGTCTAACATACACCCAAAGTCCAGTGTAGACCCAAAGTCCAGCGTAGACAAAAAGTCCAGCGTTGACACGAAGCCCTATGTAGACCCAAATTCCAAAGTAGACCCAAAGCCCAACGTAGACTCAAAGCCCAATGTAGACCCAAAGTCCACCGTAGACCCAAAGTCCAACGTAGACCCAAAGTGCAACATAGACCCAAAGTCCAATGTAGACCCGAAGTCCTACGTAGACATGGAGTCCAACGTAGACCCGGAATGCAACGTACATCCGATGTCTAGCATAGACCCAAAGTCCAACGTAGACCGACAGTCCAACGTAGACCCAAAGTCCAATGTAGACCCAAAGTCCTAGGTAGACCCAAAGTCCAATGTATACCCAAAGTCCAATGTAGACCCGAAGTCCAATGTAGACCCAAAGTCCTACGTAGACATGGAATCCAACATAGACCCAGAGTGCAACGTACATCCGAAGTCTAGCATAGACCCAAAGTCCAACGTAGACCCAAAGTCCAATGTAGACCCGAAGTCCTACATAGGAATGGAGTCGAACGTAGACCTGGAGTGCAACGTACATCCGAAGTCTAGCATATACTCAAAGTCCAACGTAGACCGACAGTCCAACATAGACCAACAGTCCAATGTAGACCGACAGTCCAACGTAGACCCAAAGTCCTACGTAGACCCAAAGTCCTACGTAGACCCAGGGTCCTACGTAGACCCGGGGTCCAATGTAGATCCGAAGTCTAGCATAGACCCAAAGTCCAATGTTTACCGACAGTCCAACGTAGTCCTAAAGTCCAACGTAGACCTGAAGTCCCCAGCGTAGACCCGGCTGTGCTTGAAAACCAAAGGCCCCCAGTAGACTCCATTCTTTTTCGAAGCTGCTTAGAAGATGTGTTGGCAGGCGGCTAGAAAACGACACCACTGACAGTCATCTCTTAGACGATTTTCAAAGCATTCTCTGTACTGAAAACCCTCCTCAGAATCGTGGACGACACTCTGCATCGCTTGGATGAAGGACATTCTGTCTCTCCTGACTTGTCCGCATACTTTGTGGGGTGAACCTTTCAGAGGCTCACCGGTGCAGGGGTTCGCCCTTCTTTGCACACTAGTCCTTTAGACTGGCAAAATAGAGATTGGCACAGAAGCTGTAATATTAGAGAAAACAAATGTATTAACCTCTCATGAGGGAGACTACGTCAATACGGTACCCTCAGGCCACTGTATGAGGTAGTCTAAGGAGTACAGAAACCCTGGTGCTTATATACTGTGATAGTTGCAGTGTAAGCAGGGAAGCTCAAAAAGAGGCAGTATAAGTGTACACACAAATAACCATTTACATATAAGGGTACATGAGAATTGTTTAGTCAACAGAGTGGGAGGGGTTACATAGTTGCTGACATCAGTTAAAATAGCCTGACAGTTAACTTTGTAACAGGTGCATTCCAGCAGCTTCAGGTCTTTCTGAGCACGCGCAAGGCTCTGTCTCAGTGCTGAAGGAGTTAACTAACTGATGACTCAAGCAGAATAGAAGCGCAGGCATCAGTAAAGAGACAAGAAGCACATGGCCAGCACATGGGTAACTAAAATGGCTGCCACAAACAAAATGGCTTCAGCTCATGCTAACAGCGATCTCTGCTAGTTTCCACACCTTCAAGGCCATCGGTCGTAATGCACTCATCAACTCTAGAACCTCAGAAACATAATGAGGATTGAAGGAACAGTGCTAGAATGGTTTAGATCCTCTCTTTGGGACTCTCTTTAACCACTGTGTGGACCACTAGGCAACATGCTGGCAAAGCGTGGCATTTCCTTTCAACAACAGGTGGGTCCTGCTTTTTCCTGGAAGGAAAGATTCCAGTAGAACATCACCACAGCCTTGAGCCTTTCCACCCAAGACGAGATGTTAAACTGTCCTTTCTCGTCCTAGTCATTTCGCATGTGGACTCACTAGACTGACCGTATCTTACCTTGCTCCCATCTAAGCAGCCCTCCATTCGGCAGCCCGTCTAGTCTCCGATACAAATATTTCAGTGCATCACAATGGCTTTTGGAACCATAGGTTGGACTCTGATAGATCATTGCTAAGCCTATAAGCCACCTTGCCTCACCAAGATGGCGACTTGCATGAGTAAACTGAAAACACTGATCATGAGGCTTCAGCTTTCTGCCACAACTAGAACCGTAGGAAGCCAAGCTCTGCTCCAGACGGACACTCCCAGTTTTAGGAAGTCCTCCATGCTCTGGCAATGCACCAAGAATCTGGAATGATCTCCCGGCACTGATCCATCACGCCAATTTCTGCTTCTAGAATGGATCTCTAACAGCACTTTGTTAAAGAGATGTCTTAATCATTCCCCACATCTGTCATAGCTGTTTTCCCTGAAATTGCCAACCAAAGATATCATTATAATTAGGGCTCCCGGTTTTATGGCATTTCCGTCTGTATTTATCCATATTTATTTTTTTCAAACTATATCTGTATTTATCCATATTTATTTGGATTTTGTAGGAAAAGTAAGCTGAAATGATTATATTTCCACATTTATTTAACCAATAAATATGCACTCATGCTTGAATGTCTGCCATGTTTCAATGCTGTGAACACCTGTGGAAGATAACTCAATAACAACCTTGTGCATATCTACTGCTGTTAAAGCCTCTTTATTAAATTCCTTTCTTTTTTAACCCTTTATCTATCAATCCACACATCTATTGGCCTGGCAGTCATGGCAAACAGCATTTACAATTACTCAAAAGCAACCCAGTTTCCATTTTTATCCACATTTAAAAATAAATACAGACAAGAAAATTAATGTTTTCTGTCTGTATTTATCTGTACAAATCAGTAAAAATGGAAAACAGGGAGGCATAATTATAATACATTGGAATCTGCAAGCCCTTCATAAAAACTTGTGTCTAGTTTGTTTATAATCAGTGACTTATGACACACCCAGTCGCCTTTTATAAAGAAAGGATGTAGCCTCTCAACTGTAATAACATTACAGTTGAGTTCTGATGTCACAATGCCCGCTGCCAGAGTCAGCTGCTGAGGAGAAAAGAAACTGTTTGCTTTTCTTTCTTCTGCTCTGTTTTTCTAGCTGTATAGTGACAAGCACTACGGCAATATTATGGCAACATGTTTATTTTCTGCACTCCTTGGGTAATTATAGAAAACTTAGATTATTTCTACGTGTTTCTACACATTCAGAGCTACTGCACTTTTTTTAAACTGACTTTCATTAAATAATTCCAAAATCTTTTTGCAAAAAATATCTAACAGCTTTTTTGATGTGTTTAATTGTGCACTAGATATTCTATTTATATTCTTTATGTTTCCAAATGTGATGCCTTTTTCATATGAAAGAGCTATGCGCCAAGGTTTTAAGTGGTTTGTGGGAAAGGTGATGGTGTGACCATGTATATGAGATAAAGTACCCCCTGCCGTATATGATAAGGATATTGCATGTCACCTCAGAGTTCCATACCTTTATAAAAGAATTCAGCCTTTGGCCTCATTCCTCTATATTGACATTAAACTCCTCAGTAACTTGCATATTCTTATAATGTAAGGCAGGGGGTACTTTATCCCATATATCTATCTATCTGGTTACCTATTCCATGTCTTACTACCTGTATGTGCTTGCTCATTATTATTCCATGCCATTCCGTAAATATCTATATCAGCAATCAAATACTAAATGAGTAGATAAGGGGCGGGGCCAGTGATGCCTGTGAGCTGACATACGGTCTGTGGTTGCACTCACATCAGCTTCTCTTACTCCTCTCTACCTCCAGTCAGAGGACTCACATGCAAAGGCTGCAACTTCAAGGTCTGGTCTATTTGCTTCTATGGTTCCGGCGACAAGGATTGTCCAGCAGGGAGCTGTTCCACCACCTCCACCTCCCTAGGTAAGGCACTAGAACCTTTACGCTTCAGCATTGTGTGCGCTCTATGACCCCCTCAGAGGTGCTGTCCTCAGTACATGCATGTGTGAGGCGGGAATACATGACTGTGCGTGTTGCAACCTGGCAAAACCAGTATTACCTGCCTAAGCGTTTCCCTGCTCTACATCATACAATTTTTCAGTCTCCCCCCTTCTAATATATACTAAACAATATTTCTTCCTCCTCTCTTCTCTTGTGAACTATATCTTCCAACCCTTTACTCTCTCTTGTACGTATGATAGTGGCAGCTTCCTTTGGGGCAGTAATGGTGGGGTGGAGGGAGTCGAGTTAAAGAAAGAAAATAAAATATTACTTACCTGCCAGCCAGCCATCCGGCTACCGGCTTTCCTCCGTCCTCTTCTCTTCCTGGCAGCACGGAAGCACACAGGCTCCCAGACTTCCCTAGCCAATCATTACGTTGCTGTCACCAGCATGACAGCAGCATTGTGATTGGTCTGAACGCCTCGGTACAGGAACTGGGAGCGTGTGTATGTTCTCCACCCAGGCTGTGCAATACAGCCAGGTTGCGAGCATGCTAAGTGTGCATCACTGTTTGGCCGGCCAAAGCGTCATGCACACTTCAGTGCACCAACCACTCGTTCCCCTGCTGGCTGTGACAACAGCCAAGCCCCCCTCCCCTAAAAGTGGCTTCAGCACGGAAAAGTAAAATGATAATAGCATTGTATTATCATTTTATTTTTTATTTTTTACACTACTGAAAAGCAGTGAGGCGCCGCTCCTCCGCCTTAGCGGAGAAGCTGCGGCTGATGTGGGCTTTATAAACTGGTGGAGATGGGAGAAAGGAGGAATATTTACATACAATAGCAAGGGTTTCACACTTCCATGTACTGAATCCAGTGTTTTGCCTCTCTCTGGTAGGGCACACGTCTCTCTGCCAGTATTGTATCATCAGTTGCCTCACTCTCCCCTATAGCATGGAGTGACGTCAGTCTTCTGTGGCCTCCGTGGCTCAAAGGCGATGATCCATCCTTCTGGCAAGCACTGAGGCTGTCCGTGGAAACCCAGATTCTCCTGAGAGCTCACTGAACTGCCAAGTACTGCCCCTATTGGCTTTGACCTTCAGGTGCTTGTGAAGTCGAAAACTCAAGACCTTGAACTTCCGGGTCAAGCTGCACATATATCACATGCACTTTATGGCCAAGCAGTGTTTGTAGCATCCATCATTGAATATGCCTCAGAACTTTAGTACGTTTTTTTGTATTGGGACTATTCTTCAGGCTGCATAGCTCAAGCCCCTCAGGTTAGTACACAGTCAAGTTACAGAGTTATGAAAGTGCAGGCTGTAGCCGGGTCTGGTGGATCAGTGGACTAATGCATCCACTGCAGCAGCCTCTGTTCAACCTCATGGTCACAGGTTCAAATCCCAGTGGGTCCACTGAGCCTTTTATCCATCTGAGGTCGATGAAATGAGTACCATTGAGTTGGGTAACAACAAACATCTGTTATTCAGCGCCAATATACCCGTAGTGGTGAACGTGCACTTTACAAATACACGTTATGTTATGTTATCTAAACCCACACCACTATCCTGGGGGTATTCAGTGTTCGACTGAGCTTCAGCCCGAGAGTCACCCGGAAAGAGGAGCTGCCCGGTCCTTGATTCCAGGTACAGCATCGATGCTGGTTACTAGGTTTGCCATGTTTGCCTCTGATTCACACAAGGCCCCCTAGTCCCAAAAACTCAGTGGCAGGTACTCACTCACACTGGGCTCATCTCTTGTAGAATTAGAGCATGCTAGGCCTGGAGGGCACCAGGCTGCGGCCTCCTAGTACCACAGATTCAGTGGCAGGCACTTACTCACACTGAGCTCATCTCTTGTAGTATTAGAGCCTGCTAGGCCCTGAGGGAACCAGGCTGTGGACCCCTAGTACCAGAGACTCAGAGGCAGGCACTCACTCACACTGGGCTCATCTCTTGTAGAATTAGAGCATGCTAGGCCTGGAGGGAACCAGGCTGCGGCCTCCTAGTACCAGAGATTCCGTGGCAGACACTCACTCACACTGAGCTCATCTCTTGTAGTATTAGAGCCTGCTAGGCCCTGAGGGAACCAGGCTGTGGACCCCTAGTACCAGAGACTCAGAGGCAGGCACTCACTCACACTGGGCTCATCTCTTGTAGAATTAGAGCATGCTAGGCCTGGAGGGCACCAGGCTGCGGCCTCCTAGTACCAGATATTCAGTGGCAGGCACTTACTCACACTGAGCTCATCTCTTGTAGTATTAGAGCCTGCTAGGCCCTGAGGGAACCAGGCTGTGGACCCCTAGTACCAGAGACTCAGAGGCAGGCACTCACTCACACTGGGCTCATCTCTTGTAGAATTAGAGCATGCTAGGCCTGGAGGGAACCAGGCTGCGGCCTCCTAGTACCAGAGATTCCGTGGCAGACACTCACTCACACTAAGCTCATCTCTTGTAGTATTAGATCCTGCTAGGCCCGGAGGACACCAGGCTGTGGACCCCTAGTACCAGAGACTCAGAGGCAGGCACTCACTCACACTGAGCTCATCTCTTGTAGTATTAGAGCATGCTAGGCCCGGAGGGCAACAGGCTGTGGCCCCCTAGTACCAGAGATTCCGTGGCAGACACTCACTCATATTGAGCTCATCTCTTGTAGTATTAGAGCCTGCTAGGCCCAGAGGGCACCAGGCTGTGGACCCCTAGTACCAGAGGCTCAGAGGCAGGCACTCACTCACACTGAGCTCATCTCTTGTATTAGAGCCTGCCAGGGCGGAAGGCGCCAGGCTGCGACCCCGTAGTGCCAAAGACTCAGTGGCAGGCCCTCACTTACCCTGAGCTCATCTCTTGCAGTATTAGAGCCTGTTAGGGCGAAGGGCGCCAAGTTGCGACCCCCTAGTGCCAAAGACTCAGTGGCAGGCCCTCACTCACACTGAGCTCATATCTTGTAGCAGTAGAGCCTGCTAGGGCGGGGGGCACCAGGCTGCGACCCCCTAGTGCCAAAGACTCAGTGGCAGGCCTTCAACTCACACTGAGCTCATCTCTTGTAGTAGTAGAGCCTGCTAGGGCGGAGGACGCTAGGCTGCGACCCCCTAGTGCCAAAGACTCAGTGGCAGGCCCTCACTACCACTGAGTTCATCTCTTGCAGTAGTAGAGCCTGCTAAGTCCCACACTGACCTCCATCAAGCTGAGCTCTCCCAGGACCAGTCTCATGGGTTCCACGCTCACACACATCAAACCTAGCGCTTCCATGCACTATACTACACTCACTGACACCAGACTGAGCTCCCCAGCACTACAGCCTCACGTGTGCAGCACTCACTGACTCCAAGCTGTACTCTCTCTGTACTGTGGTCTCATGGGTTTCATACTCACTGACTCCAAGTTGTACTCTCTCAGCACTACAACCCCTCAGGTGCAACACTCACTGACTCAAAGATGTACTATATCTGTACTGTGGTTTCATAGGTTCCATTCTCACTGACTCCAAGCTGTACTCTCACTGTACTGTGGTTTCATGGGATAAAGTTCCACACTCACTGACTCCAAGCTGTACACTTTCAGTACTGTGGCCTCATGGGTTCCACGCTCACTGATTCCAAACAGGACTGTTTTGGTACTGTGGGCTCCTGGGTTCCACAAACACTGACTCCAAGCTATACTCTCTCAGTACTGTGGTCTCACCGGTTCCAGGCTCACTAACTCCAAGCTGTACTTTCTCTGTACTGTGGCCTCACGGGTTCCATGCTCACTGACTCCAAGCTGTACTCTCTCGGTCCTGTGGTCTCACTGGTTCCACACTTACTTACACCAAGCTGTACTCTCTCAGTACTGTTGTCTCACAGGTTCCATGCTCACTGACTCCAACCTGTACTCTCTCTCTCCTACTGTGGTCTCGCGGGTTCCATTCTGACTGACTCCAAGCTGTACTCTCTCGGTAATGTGGTCTCATGGGTTAAAGTTTCACACTCACTGACACCAAGCTGTACACTTTCATTACTGTGGTCTCATGAGTTCCCAGCTCACTGATTCCAACCTGGACTCTCTTGGTACCGTGGCCTCACGGGTTCCACGCTCACTGATTCCAAGCTGTACTCTCTGGGTACTGTGGCCTCAGGGGTTCCACACTTACTTACTCTAAGCTGTACTCCCCGGGTACTGTGGTCTCATTAATTCCACACTCATTGACTCCAAGTTGTACTAGTCTCTCTCGGTACTATCGTCTCATTGGTTCCACACTCACTGACTTCAAGCTGAAGTCTCTCAGTACTATGGCCTCATGGGTTCCATGTCCACTGGCTCAAAGCTGTACTCTCTCAAAGCTTGAATCTCTCGTTACTATGGTCTCCTTGGTTCCGTGCTCACTGACTCAAAGCTGTGCTCTCTCGGTACTATGGTCTCATTGGTTCCATGCTCACTGACTCAAAGCTGTACAGTCTCGGTACTATGGTCTCCTTGGTTCCGTGCTCACTGACTCAAAGCTGTACTCTCTCGGTACTATGGTCTCCTTGGTTCCATGCTCACTGACTCAAAGCTGTACTCTCTCGGTTCTATGGGCTCCTTGGTTCCATGCTCACTGATTCAAAGCTGTACTCTCTCGGTACTATGGTCTCCTTGGCTCCATGCTCACTGACTCAAAGCTGTACTCTCTCGTTACTATGGTCTCCTTGTTTCCACGCTCACTGACTCACAGCTGTACGCTCTCTGTACTATGGTCTACGTGGAACTGGTACTATGGTCTCATTGGCTCCACACTCACTGACTTCAAGCTGTAGTCTCTCAGTATTTTGGCCTCATGGGTTCCATGTCCACTGACTCAAAGCTGTACTCTCGCAGTACTATGATCTACTTGGTTCCATGCTCAATGGCTCAAAGCTGTACTCTCTCGATACTATGGTCTCCTTGGTTCCATGCTCACTGACTCAAAGCTCTACTCTCTCGATACTATGGTCTCCTTGGTTCCATGCTCACTGGCTCAAAGCTGTACTCTCTCGGTACTATGGTCTCCTTGGTTCCATGCTCCCTGACTCAAAGCTCTACTCTCTCAGTACTATGGTCTCCTTGGTTCCATGCTCACTGACTCAAAGCTCAACTCTCTCAGTACTATGGTCTCCTTGGATCCATGCTCATTGGCTCAAAGCTGTACTCTCTCGGTACTATGGTCTCATTGGTTCCAAACTCACTGACTTCAAGCTGTAGTCCCTCGGTACTATGGTCTCCTTGGTTCCATGCTCACTGACTCAAAGCTTTACTCTCTCAAAGCTGTACTCTCTCGGTACTATGGTCTCCTTGGTTCCATGCTCACTGACTCAAAGCTGTACTCTCTCAAAGCTGTACTCTCTCGGTACTATGGTCTCCCTCGGTCCATGCTCACTGACGAAAAAGCTGTACTCTCTTGGTACTATGGTCTCCTTGATTCCATGCTTACTGACTCAAAGCTGTACTCTCTCAAAGCTGTACTATCTCAGTATTATGGTCTCCTTGGTTCCATGTCCACTGGCTCAAAGCTGTACTCTCTTGTTACTATGGTCTCCTTGGTTCCGTGCTCACTGACTCAAAGCTGTACTCTCTCGGTACTATGGTCTCCTTGGTTCCATGCTCACTGACTCAAAGCTGTACTCTCTCGGTACTATAGTCTCCTTGGTTCCAAGCTCACTGACTCAAAGCTGTACTCTCTCAGTACTATGGTCTCCTTGGTTCCAAGCTCACTGACTCAAAGCTGTACTCTCTCGGTACTATGGTCTCCTTGGTTCCATGCTCACTGACTCAAACCTGTACTCTCTTGTTACTATGGTCTCCTTGGCTCCATGCTCACTGACTCAAAGCTGTACTCTCTTAGTACTATGGTCTCATTGGTTCCACACTCACTGACTCAAAGCTGTACTCTCTCGTTACTATGGTCTCCTTGGTTCCATGCTCACTGACTCAAAGCTGTACTCTCTTGGTACTATGGTCTCATTGGTTCCACACTCACCGACTTCAAGCTGTAGTCTCTCTGTACTATGGTCTCCATGGTTCCATGCTCACTGACTCAGAGCTTTACTCTCTCAAAACTGTACTCTCTCGGAACTATGGTCTCCTTCATTCCATGCTCACTGACTCAAAGCTGTACTCTCTCGGTACTATGGTCTCCTTGGTTCCGTGCTCACTGACTCAAAGCTGTACTCTCTCAAAGCTGTACACTCTCGGTAGCATGGTCTCCTTGGTTCCATGTCCACTGCCTCAAAGCTGTAGTCTCTCGGTACTATGGTCTCCATGGTTCCATGCTCACTGACTCAAAGCTTTACTCTCTCAAAGCTGTACTCTCTCTGAACTATGGTCTCCTTGGTTCCATGCTCACTGACTCAAAGCTGTACTCTCTCAAAGCTGTACTCTCTCGGTACTATGGTCTCCTTGGTTCCATGCTCACTGACTCAAAGCTGTACTCTCTCGGTAATATGGTCTCCTTGGTTCCGTGCTCACTGACTCAAAGCTATACTCTCTCAAAGTTGTACACTCTCGGTACTATGGTCTCCTTGGTTCCATGTCCACTGCCTCAAAGCTGTACTCTCTCGTTACTATGGTCTCCTTGGTTCCGTGCTCACTGACTCAAACCTGTACTCTCTCGGTACTATGGTCTCCTTGGTTCCATGCTTACTGACTCAAAGCTGTACTCTCTCGGTACTATGGGCTCCTTGGTTCCATACTCACTGATTCAAAGCTGTACTTTCTCGGTACTATGGTCTCCTTGGTTCCATGCTCACTGACTCAAAGCTGTACTCTCTTGTTACTATGGTCTCCTTGTTTCCACGCTCACTGACTCACAGCTGTACGCTCTCGGTACTATGGTCTCCGTGGAACTGGTACTATGGTCTCGTTGGTTCCACACTCACTGACTTCAAGCTGTAGTCTCTCAGTATTTTGGCCTCATGGGTTCCATGTCCACTGACTCAAAGCTGTACTCTGGCAGTACTATGATCTACTTGGTTCCATGCTCACTGGCTCAAAGCTGTACTCTCTCGGTACTATGGTCTCCTTGGTTCCATGCTCACTGAGTCAAAGCTCTACTCTCTCGGTACTATGGTCTCCTTGGTTCCATGCTCACTGGCTCAAAGCTCTACTCTCTCGGTACTATGGTCTCCTTTGTTCCATGCTCACTGATTCAAAGCTCTACTCTCTCAGTACTATGGTCTCCTTGGTTCCATGCTCACTAACTCAAAGATCAACTCTCTCAGTACTATGGTCTCCTTGGATCCATGCTCATTGGCTCAAAGCTGTACTCTCTCGGTACTATGGTCTCATTGGTTCCAAACTCACTGACTTCAAGCTGTAGTCCCTCGGTACTATGGTCTCCTTGGTTCCATGCTCACTGACTCAAAGCTGTACTCTCTCGGTACTATGGTCTCATTGGTTCCACACTCACTGACTTCAAGCTGTAGTCTCTCGGTACTATGGTCTCCTTGGTTCCATGCTCACTGACTCAAAGCTTTACTCTCTCAAAGCTGTACTCTCTCGGTACTATGGTCTCCTTGGTTCCATGCTCACTGACTCAAAGCTGTACTCTCTCAAAGCTGTACTCTCTCGGTACTATGGTCTCCATCGTTCCATGCTCACTGACGAAAAAGCTGTACTCTCTCGGTACTATGGTCTCCTTGGTTTCATGCTTACTGACTCAAAGCTGTACTCTCTCAAAGCTGTACTATCTCGGTACTATGGTCTCCTTGGTTCCATGTCCACTGGCTCAAAGCTGTACTCTCTTGGTACTATGGTCTCATTGGTTCCACACTCACTGACTCAAAGCTGTACTCTCTCGTTACTATGGTCTCCTTGGTTCCATGCTCAATGACTCAAAGCTGTACTCTCTTGGTACTATGGTCTCATTGGTTCCACACTCACGACTTCAAGCTGTAGTCTCTCTGTACTATGGTCTCCATGGTTCCATGCTCACTGACTCAAAGCTTTACTCTCTCAAAACTGTACTCTCTCTGAACTATGGTCTCCTTCATTCCATGCTCACTGACTCAAAGCTGTACTCTCTCGGTACTATGGTCTCCTTGGTTCCGTGCTCACTGACTCAAAGCTGTACTCTCTCAAAGCTGTACACTCTCGGTAGTATGGTCTCCTTGGTTCCATGTCCACTGCCTCAAAGCTGTAGTCTCTCGGTACTATGGTCTCAATGGTTCCATGCTCACTGACTCAAAGCTTTACTCTCTCAAAGCTGTACTCTCTCGGAACTATGGTCTCCTTGGTTCCATGATCACTGACTCAAAGCTGTACTCTCTCAAAGCTGTACTCTCTCGGTACTATGGACTCCTTGGTTCCATGCTCACTGACTCAAAGCTGTACTCTCTCGGTACTATGGTCTCCTTGGTTCCGTGCTCACTGACTCAAAGCTATACTCTCTCGGTACTATGGTCTCCTTGGTTCCATGCTTACTGACTCAAAGCTGTACTCTCTCGGTACTATGGGCTCCTTGGTTCCATGCTAACTGATTCAAAGCTGTACTTTCTCGGTACTATGGTCTCCTTGGTTCCATGCTCACTGACTCAAAGCTGTACTCTCTCGTAACTATGGTCTCCTTGTTTCCACGCTCACTGACTCACAGCTGTACGCTCTCAGTACTATGGTCTCCGTGGAACTGGTACTATGGTCTCGTTGGTACCACACTCACTGACTTCAAGCTGTAGTCTCTCAGTATTTTGGCCTCATGGGTTCCATGTCCACTGACTCAAAGCTGTACTCTGGCAGTACTATGATCTACTTGGTTCCATGCTCACTGGCTCAAAGCTGTACTCTCTCGGTACTATGGTCTCCTTGGTTCCATGCTCACTGAGTCAAAGCTGTACTCTCTCGGTACTATGGTCTCCTTGGTTCCATGCTCACTGGCTCAAAGCTGTACTCTCTAGGTACTATGGTCTTCTTGGTTCCATGCTCACTGACTCAAAGCTCTACTCTCTCAGTACTATGGTCTCCTTGGTTCCATGCTCACTGACTCAAAGCTCAACTCTCTCAGTACTATGGTCTCCTTGGTTCCATGCTCATTGGCTCAAAGCTGTACTCTCTCGGTACAATGGTCTCATTGGTTCCAAACTCACTGACTTCAAGCTGTAGTCCCTCGGTACTATGGTCTCCTTGGTTCCATGCTCACTGACTCAAAGCTGTACTCTCTCGGTACTATGGTCTCATTGGTTCCACACTCACTGACTTCAATCTGTAGTCTCTCGGTACTATGGTCTCCTTGGTTCCATGCTCACTTACTCAAAGCTTTACTCTCTCAAAGCTGTACTCTTTCGGTACTATGGTCTCCTTGGTTCCATGCTCACTGACTCAAAGCTGTACTCTCTCGGTACTATGGTCTCCCTCGTTCCATGCTCACTGACAAAAAAGCTGTACTCTCTCGGTACTATGGTCTCCTTGGTTCCATGCTTACTGACTCAAAGCTGTACTCTCTCAAAGCTGTTCTATCTCGGTACTATGGTCTCCTTGGTTCCATGTCCACTGGCTCAAAGCTGTACTCTCTTGTTACTATGGTCTCCTTGGTTCCGTGCTCACTGACTCAAAGCTGTACTCTCTCGGTACTATGGTCTCCTTGGTTCCAAGCTCACTGACTCAAAGCTGTACTCTCTCAGTACTATGGTCTCCTTGGTTCCAAGCTCACTGACTCAAAGCTGTACTCTCTCGGTACTATGGTATCCTTGGTTCCATGCTCACTGACTCAAACCTGTACTCTCTTGTTACTATGGTCTCCTTGGCTCCATGCTCACTGACTCAAAGCTGTACTCTCTTGGTACTATGGTCTCATTGGTTCCACACTCACCGACTTCAAGCTGTAGTCTCTCGGTACTATGGTCTCCATGGTTCCATGCTCACTGACTCAAAGCTTTACTCTCTCAAAGCTGTACTCTCTCAGAACTATGGTCTCCTTGGTTCCATGCTCACTGACTCAAAGCTGTACTCTCTCGGTACTATGGTCTCCTTGGTTCCGTGCTCACTGACTCAAAGCTGTACTCTCTCAAAGCTGTACACTCTCGGTACTATGGTCTCCTTGGTTCCATGTCCACTGCCTCAAAGCTGTACTCTCTCGTTACTATGGTCTCCTTGGTTCCGTGCTCAATGACTCAAAGCTGTACTCTCTCGGTACTATGGTCTCCTTGGTTCCATGCTCACTGACTCAAAGCTGTACTCTCTCGGTAGTATGGGCTCCTTGGTTCCATGCTCACTGATTCAAAGCTGTACTCTCTCGGTACTATGGTCTCCTTGGCTCCATGCTCACTGACTCAAAGCTGTACTCTCTCGTTACTATGGTCTCCTTGTTTCCACGCTCAGTGACTCACAGCTGTACACTCTCGGTACTATGGTCTCCGTGGAACTGGTACTATGGTCTCATTGGTTCCACACTCACTGACTCAAAGCTGTACTCTCTTTAAAGCTGTACTCTCTCGGTACTATGGTCTCCCTCGTTCCATGCTCACTGACTCAAAGCTGTACTCTCTCGGTACTATGGTCTCCTTGGTTCCATGCTTACTGACTCAAAGCTGTACTCTCTCAAAGCTGTTCTATCTCGGTACTATGGTCTCCTTGGTTCCATGTCCACTGGCTCAAAGCTGTACTCTCTTGTTACTATGGTCTCCTTGGTTCCGTGCTCACTGACTCAAAGCTGTACTCTCTCGGTACTATGGTCTCCTTGGTTCCATGCTCACTGACTCACAGCTGTACTCTCTCGGTACTATGGTCTCCCTGGTTCCAAGCTCACTGACTCAAAGCTGTACTCTCTCAGTACTATGGTCTCCTTGGTTCCAAGCTCACTGACTCAAAGCTGTACCCTCTCGGTACTATGGTCTCCTTGGCTCCATGCTCACTGACTCAAAGCTGTACTCTCTTGGTACTATGGTCTCATTGGTTTCACACTCACTGACTCAAAGCTGTACTCTCTTGTTACTATGGTCTCCTTGGTTCCATGCTCACTGACTCAAAGCTGTACTCTCTTGGTACTATGGTCTCATTGGGTCCACACTCACTGACTCAAAGCTGTACTCTCTTGTTACTATGGTCTCCTTGGTTCCATGCTCACTTACGCAAAGCTGTACTCTCTCGTTACTATGGCCTCCTTGGTTCCATGTTCACTGACTCAAAGCTGTACTCTCTCATTACTTTGGTCTCCTTGGTTCCATGCTCACTGACTCAAAGCTCTACTCTCTTAGTACTATGGTCTCCTTGGTTCCATGCTCACTGACTCAAAGCTTTACTCTCTCAAAGCTGCACTCTCTCTGTACTATGGTCTCCATGGTTCCATGGTCACTGACTCAAAGCTGTTCTCTCTCAAAGCTGTACTCGCTCAGTACTATGGACGCCTTGCTCCATGCTCACTGACTCAAAGCTGCACTCTCTTGGTACTATGGTCTCCTTGGTTCCATGCTCACTGACTCAAAGCTGTACTCTCTCAAAGCTGTACTCTCTCGGTACTATGGTCTCCTTGGTTCCATGCTCACTGACTCAAAGCTGTACTCTCTCGGTACTATGGTCTCTTTGGTTCAAGCTCACTGACTGAAAGCTGTACTCTCTCGGTACTATAGTCGCCTTGGTTCCATGCTCACTGACTCAAAGCTGTACTCTCTCGTTACTATGGTCTCCTTGGTTCCATGCTCACTGACTCAAAGCTGTACTCTCTTGGTACTATGGTCTCATTGGTTCCACACTCACCGACTTCAAGCTGTAGTCTCTCGGTACTATGGTCTCCATGGTTCCATGCTCACTGACTCAAAGCTTTACTCTCTCAAAGCTGTACTCTCTCAGAACTATGGTCTCCTTCGTTCCATGCTCACTGACTCAAAGCTGTACTCTCTCGGTACTATGGTCTCCTTGGTTCCGTGCTCACTGACTCAAAGCTGTACTCTCTCAAAGCTGTACACTCTCGGTACTATGGTATCCTTGGTTCCATGTCCACTGCCTCAAAGCTGTACTCTCTCGTTACTATGGTCTCCTTGGTTCCGTGCTCACTGACTCAAAGCTGTACTCTCTCGGTACTATGGTCTTCTTGGTTCCATGCTCACTGACTCAAAGCTGTACTCTCTCGGTACTATGGTCGCCTTGGTTCCATGCTCACTGGCTCAAAGCTGTACTCTCTAGGTACTATGGTCTTCTTGGTTCCATGCTCACTGACTCAAAGCTCTACTCTCTCAGTACTATGGTCTCCTTGGTTCCATGCTCACTGACTCAAAGCTCAACTCTCTCAGTACTATGGTCTCCTTGGTTCCATGCTCATTGGCTCAAAGCTGTACTCTCTCGGTACTATGGTCTCATTGGTTCCAAACTCACTGACTTCAAGCTGTAGTCCCTCGGTACTATGGTCTCCTTGGTTCCATGCTCACTGACTCAAAGCTGTACTCTCTCGGTACTATGGTCTCATTGGTTCCACACTCACTGACTTCAATCTGTAGTCTCTCGGTACTATGGTCTCCTTGGTTCCATGCTCACTTACTCAAAGCTTTACTCTCTCAAAGCTGTACTCTTTCGGTACTATGGTCTCCTTGGTTCCATGCTCACTGACTCAAAGCTGTACTCTCTCGGTACTATGGTCTCCCTCGTTCCATGCTCACTGACAAAAAAGCTGTACTCTCTCGGTACTATGGTCTCCTTGGTTCCATGCTTACTGACTCAAAGCTGTACTCTCTCAAAGCTGTTCTATCTCGGTACTATGGTCTCCTTGGTTCCATGTCCACTGGCTCAAAGCTGTACTCTCTTGTTACTATGGTCTCCTTGGTTCCGTGCTCACTGACTCAAAGCTGTACTCTCTCGGTACTATGGTCTCCTTGGTTCCAAGCTCACTGACTCAAAGCTGTACTCTCTCAGTACTATGGTCTCCTTGGTTCCAAGCTCACTGACTCAAAGCTGTACTCTCTCGGTACTATGGTATCCTTGGTTCCATGCTCACTGACTCAAACCTGTACTCTCTTGTTACTATGGTCTCCTTGGCTCCATGCTCACTGACTCAAAGCTGTACTCTCTTGGTACTATGGTCTCATTGGTTCCACACTCACTGACTCAAAGCTGTGCTCTCTCGTTACTATGGTCTCCTTGGTTCCATGCTCACTGACTCAAAGCTGTACTCTCTTGGTACTATCGTCTCATTGGTTCCACACTCACCGACTTCAAGCTGTAGTCTCTCGGTACTATGGTCTCCATGGTTCCATGCTCACTGACTCAAAGCTTTACTCTCTCAAAGCTGTACTCTCTCAGAACTATGGTCTCCTTGGTTCCATGCTCACTGACTCAAAGCTGTACTCTCTCGGTACTATGGTCTCCTTGGTTCCGTGCTCACTGACTCAAAGCTGTACTCTCTCAAAGCTGTACACTCTCGGTACTATGGTCTCCTTGGTTCCATGTCCACTGCCTCAAAGCTGTACTCTCTCGTTACTATGGTCTCCTTGGTTCCGTGCTCAATGACTCAAAGCTGTACTCTCTCGGTACTATGGTCTCCTTGGTTCCATGCTCACTGACTCAAAGCTGTACTCTCTCGGTAGTATGGGCTCCTTGGTTCCATGCTCACTGATTCAAAGCTGTACTCTCTCGGTACTATGGTCTCCTTGGCTCCATGCTCACTGACTCAAAGCTGTACTCTCTCGTTACTATGGTCTCCTTGTTTCCACGCTCAGTGACTCACAGCTGTACACTCTCGGTACTATGGTCTCCGTGGAACTGGTACTATGGTCTCATTGGTTCCACACTCACTGACTCAAAGCTGTACTCTCTTTAAAGCTGTACTCTCTCGGTACTATGGTCTCCCTCGTTCCATGCTCACTGACTCAAAGCTGTACTCTCTCGGTACTATGGTCTCCTTGGTTCCATGCTTACTGACTCAAAGCTGTACTCTCTCAAAGCTGTTCTATCTCGGTACTATGGTATCCTTGGTTCCATGTCCACTGGCTCAAAGCTGTACTCTCTTGTTACTATGGTCTCCTTGGTTCCGTGCTCACTGACTCAAAGCTGTACTCTCTCGGTACTATGGTCTCCTTGGTTCCATGCTCACTGACTCAAAGCTGTACTCTCTCGGTACTATGGTCTCCTTGGTTCCAAGCTCACTGACTCAAAGCTGTACTCTCTCAGTACTATGGTCTCCTTGGTTCCAAGCTCACTGACTCAAAGCTGTACCCTCTCGGTACTATGGTCTCCTTGGCTCCATGCTCACTGACTCAAAGCTGTACACTCTTGGTACTATGGTCTCATTGGTTCCACACTCACTGACTCAAAGCTGTACTCTCTTGTTACTATGGTCTCCTTGGTTCCATGCTCACTGACTCAAAGCTGTACTCTCTTGGTACTATGGTCTCATTGGGTCCACACTCACTGACTCAAAGCTGTACTCTCTTGTTACTATGGTCTCCTTGGTTCCATGCTCACTTACGCAAAGCTGTACTCTCTCATTACTTTGGTCTCCTTGGTTCCATGCTCACTGACTCAAAGCTCTACTCTCTTAGTACTATGGTCTCCTTGGTTCCATGCTCACTGACTCAAAGCTTTACTCTCTCAAAGCTGCACTCTCTCTGTACTATGGTCTCCATGGTTCCATGGTCACTGACTCAAAGCTGTACTCTCTCAAAGCTGTACTCGCTCAGTACTATGGACGCCTTGCTCCATGCTCACTGACTCAAAGCTGCACTCTCTTGGTACTATGGTCTCCTTGGTTCCATGCTCACTGACTCAAAGCTGTACTCTCTCAAAGCTGTACTCTCTCGGTACTATGGTCTCCTTGGTTCCATGCTCACTGACTCAAAGCTGTACTCTCTCGGTACTATGGTCTCTTTGGTTCAAGCTCACTGACTGAAAGCTGTACTCTCTCGGTACTATGGTCGCCTTGGTTCCATGCTCACTGACTCAAAGCTGTACTCTCTCGTTACTATGGTCTCCTTGGTTCCATGCTCACTGACTCAAAGCTGTACTCTCTTGGTACTATGGTCTCATTGGTTCCACACTCACCGACTTCAAGCTGTAGTCTCTCGGTACTATGGTCTCCATGGTTCCATGCTCACTGACTCAAAGCTTTACTCTCTCAAAGCTGTACTCTCTCAGAACTATGGTCTCCTTGGTTCCATGCTCACTGACTCAAAGCTGTACTCTCTCGGTACTATGGTCTCCTTGGTTCCGTGCTCACTGACTCAAAGCTGTACTCTCTCAAAGCTGTACACTCTCGGTACTATGGTCTCCTTGGTTCCATGTCCACTGCCTCAAAGCTGTACTCTCTCATTACTATGGTCTCCTTGGTTCCGTGCTCACTGACTCAAAGCTGTACTCTCTCGGTACTATGGTCTTCTTGGTTCCATGCTCACTGACTCAAAGCTGTACTCTCTCGGTAGTATGGGCTCCTTGGTTCCATGCTCACTGATTCAAAGCTGTACTCTCTCGGTACTATGGTCTCCTTGGCTCCATGCTCACTGACTCAAAGCTGTACTCTCTCGTTACTATGGTCTCCTTGTTTCCACGCTCAGTGACTCACAGCTGTACACTCTCGGTACTATGGTCTCCGTGGAACTGGTACTATGGTCTCATTGGTTCCACACTCACTGACTCAAAGCTGTACTCTCTTAAAAGCTATACTCTCTCGGTACTATGGTCTTCCTCGTTCCATGCTCACTGACTCAAAGCTGTACTGTCTCGGTACTATGGTCTCCTTGGTTCCATACTTACTGACTCAAAGCTGTACTCTCTCAAAGCTGTTCTATCTCGGTACTATGGTCTCCTTGGTTCCATGTCCACTGGCTCAAAGCTGTACTCTCTTGTTACTATGGTCTCCTTGGTTCCGTGCTCACTGACTCAAAGCTGTACTCTCTCTGTACTATGGTCTCCTTGGTTCCATGCTCACTGACTCAAAGCTGTACTCTCTCGGTACTATGGTCTCCTTGGTTCCAAGCTCACTGACTCAAAGCTGTACCCTCTCGGTACTATGGTCTCCTTGGCTCCATGCTCACTGACTCAAAGCTGTACTCTCTTGGTACTATGGTCTAATTGGTTCCACACTCACTGACTCAAAGCTGTACTCTCTTGTTACTATGGTCTCCTTGGTTAGATGCTCACTGACTCAAAGCTGTACTCTCTTGGTACTATGGTCTCATTGGGTCCACACTCACTGACTCAAAGCTGTACTCTCTTGGTACTATGGTCTCCTTGGTTCCATGCTCACTGACTCAAAGCTTTACTCTCTCAAAGCTGCACTCTCACTGTACTATGGTCTCCATGGTTCCATGGTCACTGACTCAAAGCTGTACTCTCTCAAAGCTGTACTCGCTCAGTACTATGGTCGCCTTGCTCCATGCTCACTGACTCAAATCTGCACTCTCTCGGTACTATGGTCTCCTTGGTTCCATGCTCACTGACTCAAAGCAGTACTCTCTCAAAGCTGTACTCTCTCGGTACTATGGTCTCCTTGGTTCCATGCTCACTGACTCAAAGCTGTACTCTCTCGGTACTATGGTCTCTTTTGTTCAAGCTCACTGACTGAAAGCTATACTCTCTCGGTACTATGGTCGCCTTGGTTCCATGCTCACTGACTCAAAGCTGTACTCTCTCTGTACTATGGTCTCCTTGGTTCCATGCTCAATGACTCAAAGCTGTACTCTCTTGTTACTATGGTCTCCTTGTCTCCATGCTCACTGACTCAAAGCTGTACCCTCTCCGTACTATGGTCTCCTTGGTTCCGTGCTCACTGACTCAAAGCTGTACTTTCTCGGTACTATGGTCTCCTTGGCTCCATGCTCACTGACTCAAGGCTGTACTCTCTCGGTACTATGGTCTCCTTGATTCCATGCTCACTGACTCGAAGGTGTACTCTCTCGTTACTATGGTCTCCTTGGTTCCGTGCTCACTCACTCAAAGCTGTACTCTCTCGGTACTATGGTCTTATTGGTTCCACACTCACTGACTTCAAGCTGTAGTCTCTCAGTACTTTGGCCTCATGGGTTCCATGTCCACTGGCTCAAAGCTGCACTCTCTCAGTACTATGGTCTCCTTTGTTCCATGCTCACTGACTCAAAGCTGTACTCTCTTGTTACTATGGTCTCCTTGGTTCCATGCTCACTCACTCAAAGCTGCACTCTTTCGGTACTATGGTCTCATTGGTTCCACACTAACTGACTTCAAGCTGTAGTCTCTCAGTACTTTGGCCTCATGGGTTCCATGTCCACTGGCTCAAAGCTGTACTCTCTCGGTACTATGGTCTCCCTGGTTCCATGCTTACTGACTCAAAGCTGTACTCTTTTGGTACTATGATCTCCTTGGTTCCACGCTCACTGATTCGCAGCCGTACTCTCTAGGTACCATGGTCTCCTTGATTCCACGCTCACTGACTTACAGCTCTACTCTCTCGGTAATATGGTCTCCTTGGTTCCAAGCTCACTGACTCAAAGCTCTACTCCCTCGGTACTTTGGTCTCCTTGTTTCCATGCTCACTGACTCACAGCTGTACTCTCTCGGTACCATGGTCTCATTGTCCCATTGGTTCCACATTCACTGACTTTAAGCTGTAGTCTCTCAGTACTTTGGCCTCATGGGTTCCATGTCCACTGTCTCAAAGCTGTACTCTCTCGGTACCATGGTCTCCTTGGTTCCATGCTCACTGGCTCACAGCTGTACTCTCTCGGTACTATGGTGCCCTTGGTTCCATGCTCACTGACTCACAGCTGTACTCTCTCGGTACTATGGTCTCCTTGGTTCCATGCTCACTGACTCACAGTTGTACTCTCTCGGTACTAAGGTCTCCTTGGTTCCACGCTCACTGACTCAAAGGTCTACTCTCTCGGTACTTTGGTCTCCTTGGTTCCATGCTCACTGACTCAAAGCTCAACTCTCTCAGTACTATGGTCTCCTTGGTTCCATGCTCATTGGCTCAAAGCTGTACTCTCTCGGTACTATGGTCTCATTGGTTCCAAACTCACTGACTTCAAGCTGTAGTCCCTCGGTACTATGGTCTCCTTGGTTCCATGCTCACTGACTCAAAGCTGTACTCTCTCGGTACTATGGTCTCATTGGTTCCACACTTACTGACTTCAATCTGTAGTCTCTCGGTACTATGGTCTCCTTGGTTCCATGCTCACTTACTCAAAGCTTTACTCTCTCAAAGCTGTACTCTTTCGGTACTATGGTCTCCTTGGTTCCATGCTCACTGACTCAAAGCTGTACTCTCTCGGTACTATGGTCTCCCTCTTTCCATGCTCACTGACAAAAAAGCTGTACTCTCTCGGTACTATGGTCTCCTTGGTTCCATGCTTACTGACTCAAAGCTGTACTCTCTCAAAGCTGTTCTATCTCGGTACTATGGTCTCCTTGGTTCCATGTCCACTGGCTCAAAGCTGTACTCTCTTGTTACTATGGTCTCCTTGGTTCCGTGCTCACTGACTCAAAGCTGTACTCTCTCGGTACTATGGTCTCCTTGGTTCCAAGCTCACTGACTCAAAGCTGTACTCTCTCAGTACTATGGTCTCCTTGGTTCCAAGCTCACTGACTCAAAGCTGTACTCTCTCGGTACTATGGTATCCTTGGTTCCATGCTCACTGACTCAAACCTGTACTCTCTTGTTACTATGGTCTCCTTGGCTCCATGCTCACTGACTCAAA
Source organism: Triturus cristatus (assembly GCF_964204655.1). Classification (NCBI taxonomy): domain Eukaryota; kingdom Metazoa; phylum Chordata; class Amphibia; order Caudata; family Salamandridae; genus Triturus; species Triturus cristatus. The sequence continues at coordinate 1,809,147,780 of NC_140589.1, forward strand.
GCTGTACTCTCTTGGTACTATGGTCTCATTGGTTCCACACTCACCGACTTCAAGCTGTAGTCTCTCGGTACTATGGTCTCCATGGTTCCATGCTCACTGACTCAAAGCTTTACTCTCTCAAAGCTGTACTCTCTCAGAACGATGGTCTCCTTGGTTCCATGCTCACTGACTCAAAGCTGTACTCTCTCGGTACTATGGTCTCCTTGGTTCCGTGCTCACTGACTCAAAGCTGTACTCTCTCAAAGCTGTACACTCTCGGTACTATGGTCTCCTTGGTTCCATGTCCACTGCCTCAAAGCTGTACTCTCTCGTTACTATGGTCTCCTTGGTTCCGTGCTCAATGACTCAAAGCTGTACTCTCTCGGTACTATGGTCTCCTTGGTTCCATGCTCACTGACTCAAAGCTGTACTCTCTCGGTAGTATGGGCTCCTTGGTTCCATGCTCACTGATTCAAAGCTGTACTCTCTCGGTACTATGGTCTCCTTGGCTCCATGCTCACTGACTCAAAGCTGTACTCTCTCGTTACTATGGTCTCCTTGTTTCCACGCTCAGTGACTCACAGCTGTACACTCTCGGTACTATGGTCTCCGTGGAACTGGTACTATGGTCTCATTGGTTCCACACTCACTGACTCAAAGCTGTACTCTCTTTAAAGCTGTACTCTCTCGGTACTATGGTCTCCCTCGTTCCATGCTCACTGACTCAAAGCTGTACTCTCTCGGTACTATGGTCTCCTTGGTTCCATGCTTACTGACTCAAAGCTGTACTCTCTCAAAGCTGTTCTATCTCGGTACTATGGTCTCCTTGGTTCCATGTCCACTGGCTCAAAGCTGTACTCTCTTGTTACTATGGTCTCCTTGGTTCCGTGCTCACTGACTCAAAGCTGTACTCTCTCGGTACTATGGTCTCCTTGGTTCCATGCTCACTGACTCACAGCTGTACTCTCTCGGTACTATGGTCTCCCTGGTTCCAAGCTCACTGACTCAAAGCTGTACTCTCTCAGTACTATGGTCTCCTTGGTTCCAAGCTCACTGACTCAAAGCTGTACCCTCTCGGTACTATGGTCTCCTTGGCTCCATGCTCACTGACTCAAAGCTGTACTCTCTTGGTACTATGGTCTCATTGGTTCCACACTCACTGACTCAAAGCTGTACTCTCTTGTTACTATGGTCTCCTTGGTTCCATGCTCACTGACTCAAAGCTGTACTCTCTTGGTACTATGGTCTCATTGGGTCCACACTCACTGACTCAAAGCTGTACTCTCTTGTTACTATGGTCTCCTTGGTTCCATGCTCACTTACGCAAAGCTGTACTCTCTCGTTACTATGGCCTCCTTGGTTCCATGTTCACTGACTCAAAGCTGTACTCTCTCATTACTTTGGTCTCCTTGGTTCCATGCTCACTGACTCAAAGCTCTACTCTCTTAGTACTATGGTCTCCTTGGTTCCATGCTCACTGACTCAAAGCTTTACTCTCTCAAAGCTGCACTCTCTCTGTACTATGGTCTCCATGGTTCCATGGTCACTGACTCAAAGCTGTTCTCTCTCAAAGCTGTACTCGCTCAGTACTATGGACGCCTTGCTCCATGCTCACTGACTCAAAGCTGCACTCTCTTGGTACTATGGTCTCCTTGGTTCCATGCTCACTGACTCAAAGCTGTACTCTCTCAAAGCTGTACTCTCTCGGTACTATGGTCTCCTTGGTTCCATGCTCACTGACTCAAAGCTGTACTCTCTCGGTACTATGGTCTCTTTGGTTCAAGCTCACTGACTGAAAGCTGTACTCTCTCGGTACTATAGTCGCCTTGGTTCCATGCTCACTGACTCAAAGCTGTACTCTCTCGTTACTATGGTCTCCTTGGTTCCATGCTCACTGACTCAAAGCTGTACTCTCTTGGTACTATGGTCTCATTGGTTCCACACTCACCGACTTCAAGCTGTAGTCTCTCGGTACTATGGTCTCCATGGTTCCATGCTCACTGACTCAAAGCTTTACTCTCTCAAAGCTGTACTCTCTCAGAACTATGGTCTCCTTGGTTCCATGCTCACTGACTCAAAGCTGTACTCTCTCGGTACTATGGTCTCCTTGGTTCCGTGCTCACTGACTCAAAGCTGTACTCTCTCAAAGCTGTACACTCTCGGTACTATGGTCTCCTTGGTTCCATGTCCACTGCCTCAAAGCTGTACTCTCTCGTTACTATGGTCTCCTTGGTTCCGTGCTCGCTGACTCAAAGCTGTACTCTCTCGGTACTATGGTCTTCTTGGTTCCATGCTCACTGACTCAAAGCTGTACTCTCTCGGTACTATGGTCGCCTTGGTTCCATGCTCACTGGCTCAAAGCTGTACTCTCTAGGTACTATGGTCTTCTTGGTTCCATGCTCACTGACTCAAAGCTCTACTCTCTCAGTACTATGGTCTCCTTGGTTCCATGCTCACTGACTCAAAGCTCAACTCTCTCAGTACTATGGTCTCCTTGGTTCCATGCTCATTGGCTCAAAGCTGTACTCTCTCGGTACTATGGTCTCATTGGTTCCAAACTCACTGACTTCAAGCTGTAGTCCCTCGGTACTATGGTCTCCTTGGTTCCATGCTCACTGACTCAAAGCTGTACTCTCTCGGTACTATGGTCTCATTGGTTCCACACTCACTGACTTCAATCTGTAGTCTCTCGGTACTATGGTCTCCTTGGTTCCATGCTCACTTACTCAAAGCTTTACTCTCTCAAAGCTGTACTCTTTCGGTACTATGGTCTCCTTGGTTCCATGCTCACTGACTCAAAGCTGTACTCTCTCGGTACTATGGTCTCCCTCGTTCCATGCTCACTGACAAAAAAGCTGTACTCTCTCGGTACTATGGTCTCCTTGGTTCCATGCTTACTGACTCAAAGCTGTACTCTCTCAAAGCTGTTCTATCTCGGTACTATGGTCTCCTTGGTTCCATGTCCACTGGCTCAAAGCTGTACTCTCTTGTTACTATGGTCTCCTTGGTTCCGTGCTCACTGACTCAAAGCTGTACTCTCTCGGTACTATGGTCTCCTTGGTTCCAAGCTCACTGACTCAAAGCTGTACTCTCTCAGTACTATGGTCTCCTTGGTTCCAAGCTCACTGACTCAAAGCTGTACTCTCTCGGTACTATGGTATCCTTGGTTCCATGCTCACTGACTCAAACCTGTACTCTCTTGTTACTATGGTCTCCTTGGCTCCATGCTCACTGACTCAAAGCTGTACTCTCTTGGTACTATGGTCTCATTGGTTCCACACTCACTGACTCAAAGCTGTGCTCTCTCGTTACTATGGTCTCCTTGGTTCCATGCTCACTGACTCAAAGCTGTACTCTCTTGGTACTATCGTCTCATTGGTTCCACACTCACCGACTTCAAGCTGTAGTCTCTCGGTACTATGGTCTCCATGGTTCCATGCTCACTGACTCAAAGCTTTACTCTCTCAAAGCTGTACTCTCTCAGAACTATGGTCTCCTTGGTTCCATGCTCACTGACTCAAAGCTGTACTCTCTCGGTACTATGGTCTCCTTGGTTCCGTGCTCACTGACTCAAAGCTGTACTCTCTCAAAGCTGTACACTCTCGGTACTATGGTCTCCTTGGTTCCATGTCCACTGCCTCAAAGCTGTACTCTCTCGTTACTATGGTCTCCTTGGTTCCGTGCTCAATTACTCAAAGCTGTACTCTCTCGGTACTATGGTCTCCTTGGTTCCATGCTCACTGACTCAAAGCTGTACTCTCTCGGTAGTATGGGCTCCTTGGTTCCATGCTCACTGATTCAAAGCTGTACTCTCTCGGTACTATGGTCTCCTTGGCTCCATGCTCACTGACTCAAAGCTGTACTCTCTCGTTACTATGGTCTCCTTGTTTCCACGCTCAGTGACTCACAGCTGTACACTCTCGGTACTATGGTCTCCGTGGAACTGGTACTATGGTCTCATTGGTTCCACACTCACTGACTCAAAGCTGTACTCTCTTTAAAGCTGTACTCTCTCGGTACTATGGTCTCCCTCGTTCCATGCTCACTGACTCAAAGCTGTACTCTCTCGGTACTATGGTCTCCTTGGTTCCATGCTTACTGACTCAAAGCTGTACTCTCTCAAAGCTGTTCTATCTCGGTACTATGGTATCCTTGGTTCCATGTCCACTGGCTCAAAGCTGTACTCTCTTGTTACTATGGTCTCCTTGGTTCCGTGCTCACTGACTCAAAGCTGTACTCTCTCGGTACTATGGTCTCCTTGGTTCCATGCTCACTGACTCAAAGCTGTACTCTCTCGGTACTATGGTCTCCTTGGTTCCAAGCTCACTGACTCAAAGCTGTACTCTCTCAGTACTATGGTCTCCTTGGTTCCAAGCTCACTGACTCAAAGCTGTACCCTCTCGGTACTATGGTCTCCTTGGCTCCATGCTCACTGACTCAAAGCTGTACACTCTTGGTACTATGGTCTCATTGGTTCCACACTCACTGACTCAAAGCTGTACTCTCTTGTTACTATGGTCTCCTTGGTTCCATGCTCACTGACTCAAAGCTGTACTCTCTTGGTACTATGGTCTCATTGGGTCCACACTCACTGACTCAAAGCTGTACTCTCTTGTTACTATGGTCTCCTTGGTTCCATGCTCACTTACGCAAAGCTGTACTCTCTCATTACTTTCGTCTCCTTGGTTCCATGCTCACTGACTCAAAGCTCTACTCTCTTAGTACTATGGTCTCCTTGGTTCCATGCTCACTGACTCAAAGCTTTACTCTCTCAAAGCTGCACTCTCTCTGTACTATGGTCTCCATGGTTCCATGGTCACTGACTCAAAGCTGTACTCTCTCAAAGCTGTACTCGCTCAGTACTATGGACGCCTTGCTCCATGCTCACTGACTCAAAGCTGCACTCTCTTGGTACTATGGTCTCCTTGGTTCCATGCTCACTGACCCAAAGCTGTACTCTCTCAAAGCTGTACTCTCTCGGTACTATGGTCTCCTTGGTTCCATGCTCACTGACTCAAAGCTGTACTCTCTCGGTACTATGGTCTCTTTGGTTCAAGCTCACTGACTGAAAGCTGTACTCTCTCGGTACTATGGTCGCCTTGGTTCCATGCTCACTGACTCAAAGCTGTACTCTCTCGTTACTATGGTCTCCTTGGTTCCATGCTCACTGACTCAAAGCTGTACTCTCTTGGTACTATGGTCTCATTGGTTCCACACTCACCGACTTCAAGCTGTAGTCTCTCGGTACTATGGTCTCCATGGTTCCATGCTCACTGACTCAAAGCTTTACTCTCTCAAAGCTGTACTCTCTCAGAACTATGGTCTCCTTGGTTCCATGCTCACTGACTCAAAGCTGTACTCTCTCGGTACTATGGTCTCCTTGGTTCCGTGCTCACTGACTCAAAGCTGTACTCTCTCAAAGCTGTACACTCTCGGTACTATGGTCTCCTTGGTTCCATGTCCACTGCCTCAAAGCTGTACTCTCTCGTTACTATGGTCTCCTTGGTTCCGTGCTCACTGACTCAAAGCTGTACTCTCTCGGTACTATGGTCTTCTTGGTTCCATGCTCACTGACTCAAAGCTGTACTCTCTCGGTAGTATGGGCTCCTTGGTTCCATGCTCACTGATTCAAAGCTGTACTCTCTCGGTACTATGGTCTCCTTGGCTCCATGCTCACTGACTCAAAGCTGTACTCTCTCGTTACTATGGTCTCCTTGTTTCCACGCTCAGTGACTCACAGCTGTACACTCTCGGTACTATGGTCTCCGTGGAACTGGTACTATGGTCTCATTGGTTCCACACTCACTGACTCAAAGCTGTACTCTCTTAAAAGCTATACTCTCTCGGTACTATGGTCTTCCTCGTTCCATGCTCACTGACTCAAAGCTGTACTGTCTCGGTACTATGGTCTCCTTGGTTCCATACTTACTGACTCAAAGCTGTACTCTCTCAAAGCTGTTCTATCTCGGTACTATGGTCTCCTTGGTTCCATGTCCACTGGCTCAAAGCTGTACTCTCTTGTTACTATGGTCTCCTTGGTTCCGTGCTCACTGACTCAAAGCTGTACTCTCTCTGTACTATGGTCTCCTTGGTTCCATGCTCACTGACTCAAAGCTGTACTCTCTCGGTACTATGGTCTCCTTGGTTCCAAGCTCACTGACTCAAAGCTGTACCCTCTCGGTACTATGGTCTCCTTGGCTCCATGCTCACTGACTCAAAGCTGTACTCTCTTGGTACTATGGTCTAATTGGTTCCACACTCACTGACTCAAAGCTGTACTCTCTTGTTACTATGGTCTCCTTGGTTAGATGCTCACTGACTCAAAGCTGTACTCTCTTGGTACTATGGTCTCATTGGGTCCACACTCACTGACTCAAAGCTGTACTCTCTTGGTACTATGGTCTCCTTGGTTCCATGCTCACTGACTCAAAGCTTTACTCTCTCAAAGCTGCACTCTCACTGTACTATGGTCTCCATGGTTCCATGGTCACTGACTCAAAGCTGTACTCTCTCAAAGCTGTACTCGCTCAGTACTATGGTCGCCTTGCTCCATGCTCACTGACTCAAATCTGCACTCTCTCGGTACTATGGTCTCCTTGGTTCCATGCTCACTGACTCAAAGCAGTACTCTCTCAAAGCTGTACTCTCTCGGTACTATGGTCTCCTTGGTTCCATGCTCACTGACTCAAAGCTGTACTCTCTCGGTACTATGGTCTCTTTTGTTCAAGCTCACTGACTGAAAGCTATACTCTCTCGGTACTATGGTCGCCTTGGTTCCATGCTCACTGACTCAAAGCTGTACTCTCTCTGTACTATGGTCTCCTTGGTTCCATGCTCAATGACTCAAAGCTGTACTCTCTTGTTACTATGGTCTCCTTGTCTCCATGCTCACTGACTCAAAGCTGTACCCTCTCCGTACTATGGTCTCCTTGGTTCCGTGCTCACTGACTCAAAGCTGTACTTTCTCGGTACTATGGTCTCCTTGGCTCCATGCTCACTGACTCAAGGCTGTACTCTCTCGGTACTATGGTCTCCTTGATTCCATGCTCACTGACTCGAAGGTGTACTCTCTCGTTACTATGGTCTCCTTGGTTCCGTGCTCACTCACTCAAAGCTGTACTCTCTCGGTACTATGGTCTTATTGGTTCCACACTCACTGACTTCAAGCTGTAGTCTCTCAGTACTTTGGCCTCATGGGTTCCATGTCCACTGGCTCAAAGCTGCACTCTCTCAGTACTATGGTCTCCTTTGTTCCATGCTCACTGACTCAAAGCTGTACTCTCTTGTTACTATGGTCTCCTTGGTTCCATGCTCACTCACTCAAAGCTGCACTCTTTCGGTACTATGGTCTCATTGGTTCCACACTAACTGACTTCAAGCTGTAGTCTCTCAGTACTTTGGCCTCATGGGTTCCATGTCCACTGGCTCAAAGCTGTACTCTCTCGGTACTATGGTCTCCCTGGTTCCATGCTTACTGACTCAAAGCTGTACTCTTTTGGTACTATGATCTCCTTGGTTCCACGCTCACTGATTCGCAGCCGTACTCTCTAGGTACCATGGTCTCCTTGATTCCACGCTCACTGACTTACAGCTCTACTCTCTCGGTAATATGGTCTCCTTGGTTCCAAGCTCACTGACTCAAAGCTCTACTCCCTCGGTACTTTGGTCTCCTTGTTTCCATGCTCACTGACTCACAGCTGTACTCTCTCGGTACCATGGTCTCATTGTCCCATTGGTTCCACATTCACTGACTTTAAGCTGTAGTCTCTCAGTACTTTGGCCTCATGGGTTCCATGTCCACTGTCTCAAAGCTGTACTCTCTCGGTACCATGGTCTCCTTGGTTCCATGCTCACTGGCTCACAGCTGTACTCTCTCGGTACTATGGTGCCCTTGGTTCCATGCTCACTGACTCACAGCTGTACTCTCTCGGTACTATGGTCTCCTTGGTTCCATGCTCACTGACTCACAGTTGTACTCTCTCGGTACTAAGGTCTCCTTGGTTCCACGCTCGCTGACTCAAAGGTCTACTCTCTCGGTACTTTGGTCTCCTTGGTTCCATGCTCACTGACTCACAGCTGTACTCTCTCGGTACTATGGTCTCATTGGTTCCACACTCACTGACTTCAAGCTGTAGTCTCTCAGTACTTTGGCCTCATGGGTTCCATGTCCACTGACTCAAAGCTGTACTGTCTCGGTACTATGGTCTCCTTGGTTCCATACTTACTGACTCAAAGCTGTACTCTCTCAAAGCTGTTCTATCTCGGTACTATGGTCTCCTTCGTTCCATGTCCACTGGCTCAAAGCTGTACTCTCTTGTTACTATGGTCTCCTTGGTTCCGTGCTCACTGACTCAAAGCTGTACTCTCTCTGTACTATGGTCTCCTTGGTTCCATGCTCACTGACTCAAAGCTGTACTCTCTCGGTACTATGGTCTCCTTGGTTCCAAGCTCACTGACTCAAAGCTGTACCCTCTCGGTACTATGGTCTCCTTGGCTCCATGCTCACTGACTCAAAGCTGTACTCTCTTGGTACTATGGTCTCATTGGTTCCACACTCACTGACTCAAAGCTGTACTCTCTTGTTACTATGGTATCCTTGGTTAGATGCTCACTGACTCAAAGCTGTACTCTCTTGGTACTATGGTCTCATTGGGTCCACACTCACTGACTCAAAGCTGTACTCTCTTGGTACTATGGTCTCCTTGGTTCCATGCTCACTGACTCAAAGCTTTACTCTCTCAAAGCTGCACTCTCACTGTACTATGGTCTCCATGGTTCCATGGTCACTGACTCAAAGCTGTACTCTCTCAAAGCTGTACTCGCTCAGTACTATGGTCGCCTTGCTCCATGCTCACTGACTCAAATCTGCACTCTCTCGGTACTATGGTCTCCTTGGTTCCATGCTCACTGACTCAAAGCAGTACTCTCTCAAAGCTGTACTCTCTCGGTACTATGGTCTCCTTGGTTCCATGCTCACTGACTCAAAGCTGTACTCTCTCGGTACTATGGTCTCTTTTGTTCAAGCTCACTGACTGAAAGCTATACTCTCTCGGTACTATGGTCGCCTTGGTTCCATGCTCACTGACTCAAAGCTGTACTCTCTCTGTACTATGGTCTCCTTGGTTCCATGCTCAATGACTCAAAGCTGTACTCTCTTGTTACTATGGTCTCCTTGTCTCCATGCTCACTGACTCAAAGCTGTACCCTCTCCGTACTATGGTCTCCTTGGTTCCGTGCTCACTGACTCAAAGCTGTACTTTCTCGTTACCATGGTCTCCTTGGCTCCATGCTCACTGACTCAAGGCTGTACTCTCTCGGTACTATGGTCTCCTTGATTCCATGCTCACTGACTCGAAGGTGTACTCTCTCGTTACTATGGTCTCCTTGGTTCCGTGCTCACTCACTCAAAGCTGTACTCTCTCGGAACTATGGTCTTATTGGTTCCACACTCACTGACTTCAAGCTGTAGTCTCTCAGTACTTTGGCCTCATGGGTTCCATGTCCACTGGCTCAAAGCTGCACTCTCTCAGTACTATGGTCTCCTTTGTTCCATGCTCACTGACTCAAAGCTGTACTCTCTTGTTACTATGGTCTCCTTGGTTCCATGCTCACTCACTCAAAGCTGCACTCTTTCGGTACTATGGTCTCATTGGTTCCACAGTAACTGACTTCAAGCTGTAGTCTCTCAGTACTTTGGCCTCATGGGTTCCATGTCCACTGGCTCAAAGCTGTACTCTCTCGGTACTATGGTCTCCCTGGTTCCATGCTTACTGACTCAAAGCTGTACTCTTTTGGTACTATGATCTCCTTGGTTCCACGCTCACTGATTCGCAGCCGTACTCTCTAGGTACCATGGTCTCCTTGATTCCACGCTCACTGACTTACAGCTCTACTCTCTCGGTAATATGGTCTCCTTGGTTCCAAGCTCACTGACTCAAAGCTCTACTCCCTCGGTTCTTTGGTCTCCTTGTTTCCATGCTCACTGACTCACAGCTGTACTCTCTCGGTACCATGGTCTCATTGTCCCATTGGTTCCACATTCACTGACTTTAAGCTGTAGTCTCTCAGTACTTTGGCCTCATGGGTTCCATGTCCACTGTCTCAAAGCTGTACTCTCTCGGTACCATGGTCTCCTTGGTTCCATGCTCACTGGCTCACAGCTGTACTCTCTCGGTACTATGGTGCCCTTGGTTTCATGCTCACTGACTCACAGCTGTACTCTCTCGGTACTATGGTCTCCTTGGTTCCATGCTCACTGACTCACAGTTGTACTCTCTCGGTACTAAGGTCTCCTTGGTTCCACGCTCACTGACTCAAAGGTCTACTCTCTCGGTACTTTGGTCTCCTTGGTTCCATGCTCACTGACTCACAGCTGTACTCTCTCGGTACTATGGTCTCATTGGTTCCACACTCACTGACTTCAAGCTGTAGTCTCTCAGTACTTTGGCCTCATGGGTTCCATGTCCACTGGCTCAAAGCTGTACTCTCTCTGTACTATGGTGTCTTTGGCTCCACATTCACTGACCGTTAGCTGGACTCTCCAGTGGACGTATCCTCGTGCATTTCACAGACCCCGCATTACAGCTGTTTACATCATTTTGCTAAGCCTTAAAGTGTGTCCCGTTTCGTTGTGCGTGTACATATGCAGGTTTATATTACATTGTACACACCCCTAAAGTAATGTGTTTTCTTTCTCTCAGGGTCCGTCTCTTTGTTCAAAAAGTTAGACTGTACTTCAAACTGCGAAGCTGTGACCAACGGCACGGACAGCGTCTTCAAACTGAACTACGCCGTCTCTTGCTGTGCGAAAGACCTCTGCAACTCCGCGTCCACAAACCGGATGGCCCTGGCCTTTGGACCCGTCATGGCGGTAGCCTGGCTCCTGAAAGCACTTTAACGAACCCTCAACCTCTACACGGCCACACAAGGGGCCCATCGGTGGACTGGCTTCTTCCGTGACGCGGCAACGTCATGTTCACCCACGCTTCATGGGCTCCCCCCAGTGCCTTGCCGCACAGCATCCTGGTACATGTAGTCCCGAGCCCTTCAGTGATCAACAAGAGCTGGGATCGGCCCTCGTGAACACTGGACTGGGGCACGTGTATCTCGGGGGGGTGGGTTTTTAATCGTATGTAAGATATACAGCTGCCAACTGTCACATGGTAGTGGTTTCTGTCAATTTGTATTTTTGTGAAAGGTGTGCCTACACCTGAGTCCATCTAAGAAGTGGAGTGCACTGTGCACAGGTGTGGTTGAGTCCTCTTTTAGAACCCTCCACCCCCCCCCCCCCACCTTCGGTGCTCTTGAATGTGGATCCTTCCGTGGGATCTAATTGGGGTTCACAGGTGTGGATGGCGGCCAGGCCACAGCCTGCCTACAGGGGGAGCAAGGGTCTATCATTGTGTGTCTAGTCTACCCGGATTTACCTACAATAATTACAGTCAAAGCACCTCAAAGTTACCGGCGTTCCTACACGTCCTTTCCTGCTGGATCATATGAGAAGGGGTCCTGCTGCTCATTGGGAATCTTTTCTGTCTTGCCCAAAGCCACTTATCAATGTGTACTCAGAGAGCATAACTTCTCCACATAGGGGTAGTACATACCCCTCCACAGAGTAATCCCTACCCACTCCAGACTGTAATCCCCACTACTCTACACACCAAGAGTAACTCCAATCAAGTTGCGCCTCTTCACCACTGCAATGGTGGCCTCACTGGGTCAACGAGGGCTCCTCTGTGGCCCTTGACTTGCTCGTTAGCACCTTGAGGCACGTGTGCTTATCAAGCGCCTCAGATTGCAGGCCTCATGGGAGGAAAGGTGGGTGGGGAGGTCGCCCCCTGCTGGTGCGCTGCATGTAGGTCATGGCAAAGAAAAAAACACTTACACCCAACTTTCTGGCTTTGGGTTGGTTCCTCTGTCAGGAGAGATCAACTGGCTACTGGAAAATGGGTGGAAAACGACTGAAGTTGGGAATACATTCAAGGCTCAGCCCACAACGGGCGATCTACATTCCGAGTAGTGCCCTGGCCCGTGCTCAGCTGACTGCACACCCACACACTGCGTGCCTCGCCCCTGAGATTGCACGAACGCCGGGCTAGGCGCTTTCCCTGATGCTAGAGACCCTATCTAGAGTTAGAGGGAAAGGTGCCCGGACAAATGACTGCGTCTCTGGAAGGGGGTCCCCTGAACCGTCTCGTATGCAGGGCAGGCATCTCATTGTTTATATTTCATGTCATGTGACAAATGTATAGTTGTGTTGTCACTTCACACAAATAAATCGAATGATCAAATCTTCACAACTCTCTGTGCCCGGAGTGTTTGTTAATAAAGTTCTGTCACATGCCACTCTGCACCAACTACATCTTGTGATGCCAGGAGGTGAAACGCTTCGTGTTGTGTTGTGTTATGCATTGCTTTACAAGGCTGTGTCATTTTCAGTACGATATTCAATAGTCTGAAACAAGCATTTACAATGCAATAGGTCTCGCAATTGCGAGTCTTGGAGCCATTGGCATTTTAAATGGCAAAGCCTTTTATAAAATAATTAAAAGGCATTGTCATTTACAATACCAACAGCTCAAACCTTCGCAAAAGCAACACCTATTGTCCGTGAAGCGGGCTCCGTGCTAATTGTTAAAGTTAAACAAGCATTGGCATAGCCAATAGGTCTCGCCTTTGGGACCTTATAAGTGTTTAGCTATGCAACAGTTGATGTTGTTGCACCAAGGATATTGTGCTGCATAATTAAATACTTATAAGGTCCCAAACGCGAGACCTATTGGCTATGCCAATGCTTGTTTTTCTTATTATGTTTAAGTAAGCCGCCAAGAGCACCTTCTGGTTTATATAGGCCTTCATAACAAAGCCAGGAAAGATTCTCTAGCCAGACCCTAATATTGTCCTTTTTTACATACTAATTAGACAAACAGAGGTTACTATACCACCAGGCGGACAAGATGGATTACCTTGCTCAGAACCCTTATCACACGAGGCATAAGCAGGCGGCTTTATACACAACTAACTAGCATAAAGCACTCAAACACTTCAGAGTGCTTAGTTTGCACATGCTGGATTTTACTGATACTGAGAGATGCTTCAAGAGAGCCCTGCAGCATCACTTGTGTTAACATAAAAGGTCTAACATGGATTCTGCGAGAGAAAGGCACATCCAAAAGTTCTTTTTTTACGAGACCTTCCGTCTTTAGAGCATCCCAATGCAGTTACCATTACCCCTTCAGGTGAGGCCAAATTTTATGCTGAACTGGAAAAATTATGCAAGTGAAATATTCTCATGTTCAAAGCTGCACTCCAACTGAGGAAAGGATGAAAGGTGGAGGTTCACTTGTAGTAAAGCTAAAATCAATTAAACATTTACTACATTTATAAAAAATTAAACTGGATTGTCCACTGACCAGGCGGTCAAAACTACTAAGGCCTTTTACAGATGACCCTGGGACATGACTATACAGTACCTTGAACTGCCTGGCCAGATAATTATGTATAGACGGTAGTCGTGTAAGAAGAAATGGTGGTGTTGGTAACAGTGATGTTATTCATGGTTTAATGGTGGCTCTAATAGTAGTTGTTAATGCAGTGTGGTGATGTTGGTAGTGGTAATTGTGGTAATAGTAGTAATGGTGGATGAGCAGAGTGAGACAGAACACAGGGCATTAGGAGAGTACTGGATGCATGTGGAGGGGAGAGGTGGGGAGGGGCAGCAAAGGGAACAATGCTGGGGTGTGCTCTGCGATTCGTACATGGGAACCCAGGAGGAGTGCAATGGAGCAGCATCAAGAGAGATATTGGGCACATGGAAATCAGAAGAGCAGCAGAGAAGCAACCTGAACAAGCAGATAGGAGCAACATGGATGATGCCCGGTGGAGCTGCTAGACAGCTATAGAGGAGATTGGCCTAGTTTTCCCCCTCGACCGTCACCTACCCAGCCGGACATTGGGCACAGTTTCCTCTTCGTCTCCCTGCTATGGCTCCTTCCTCCCCTTTCCTTATTCTCTCCGCCATATCTCACTCCTATCCTTCTTTCTCACCCCTTACCCTTCTATTCTCCACTTCGCTCATCTTCTATGCTCTTTAAATGTTTCTAACAACAGATGTAACATGTAACTGATGTAACTTGGTGTTGTGCTGTGCTGACGCGTGGAGGGGGACTACTGCTCCCATACTGCCCTGCCCTGTGCTGACACCATCCTAACGAGCCCGGAGGTGCATAAATTCCAGCACGGCTCCCGCTTCGCGAACGCGCGCGGGCACGTGCCGTGTGAAGCCCGGGCCAAGGGCGGGTCCGTCTGTGCCCGTCATGGCCCAACAGGGACCGGGCAGGGCCAGCCCCCTAACCCCCACAATATGAGCGCCTTGGTGGACGATGTGGTGATCGGACAATGGACTAAGGATTCTTATCCATAGAAGTAAGCTTGTTAAAAGCACTTGCTTTATTTGTACTGCTGTCCTGCTAGTGTTTAATATTTCATTATGCCAAAAAGGAAGATGAATCATGCAGTAATTACTGCAAATTTAGAGGCTAAGGCAGTGGGCCAGACATCATTATTGTCATATCTCACAGGGGCTATGGAGGCTATCGAGGAGCAAATTAGTACGGTGGAGGAATCGTTATCGAAGGGAAGGAGGGCCCAGTAAGGGAGGAGGGAGGCCTTAACTCCAATAACCCCTTAGTACAATGTGAAAACAATTCTGCTCTGGGCTCCCAAAATGGTTCCATACAGAACATCTCGGCCCACATAGCTCAGAGTGATCTGAGTGATTTGGTGGAGGATATTCAACCACCACTGAAGCGTAGTAAAAATCCTGGCAGCCCTAAGAGCATACATAGACAAAAATCTAAAGGGCAAGGTCTAGGGAGGTGTAAAAAGAGCGCCCAAGGCAAGAAAAGGGCAACCCAGAGTAAAGTGCCATCTCAACTACCATCTGCACGTAATAACATAGGGGGCCTAAGAAAACCTACTACGCATGCCCAGTTAGCGAATCAATCTTTGGCATTAGAAAAAAAATCAAAAAGCATAGACGATTTGCACAGGTACATAGAGAACGCACTGGGGAAATTAATTGAGAGAGTGGTAAACCTGGAGGGGAATATAATGGGCAAACTTTGTACAAAAAACCAGGGGAATCTAATACATGTCCAGGAAAAGACTTCTTTAAGTGGGCCGACAAGCACAACCAATATGGCTATCCCTAACCTAGTGACCAGGGGCAGTATCTCTGGACCCCCCATCCCTGGAAATAACGCTGATTTGGGTGACCAAAACGTTATCATTGAGACAAATAAGTTGGCGGGGGAGGAGAATAGACATAAAAATAGACTAGGGCATAATGATAGGGATTTGAGGCCATTTCAGGAACCCCAAACACATACTCGCCTTGACTTGCCACCGGAAGCTACACCATATGTGGTAATATTGGCTAATGCTCCAGTACTAAGGTTACCTGAACCAGAAACATGGATAGAACTCCGCAATAAGTCCCTTCACTGGTTAGGAAGGTATACTGGCCTCATGGATGTGTTATTCAAGCATTTCAAAATGGCAAGACGGGTTCCGTGGGTGGGCAGAGAAAGAAAAGAGCTACAGGGTGACTGTGTCGTCCTGGCGTTTACTGATCCGAGATTAGTGCATGCAATATTAAATAGGCTAGGAAATGCTTTCTTTATCAACAATGTAATTAATGTGTTGCCATTAGGAGATTTCTACCCACCATTCCCAGGCCCATATAGGCTAAATGGTAAACATCCTGTTGTGGGCCCTGATGTTGGAAAACCCATAGGGGATCCCCATAAGGGATACCCTGGAGGCGTGAGTATTCCACTCTACAATCGTTTTGAACCCTTAACAGGAATGGAAGGATTAGATTGACCCTTTGCCATGGCAGAGAGGGAGGAGAATCAAGGGAAAATGGATACAACTATAAAAAGGGGGAGACATGTATCTAATAAGGGACTCGAAACTAAATGCATGAATGCATTGGAGAAAACCTCGCCCAAAAATACAAGCAATGTGGAGGATAGAGGCATAGTTCCTGCAAAAGGCCCAAGCATAAATGGCCAAATCGACCCTACCATAACATTCACCCAATGGATAAATGAAGGAGAAGTGATCAGTCGAAAACCTGGTAAAACTTGTAAAATACTAACCTGGAATATCGCTGGGCCAGCGACCAAAGTAAAAGACCCTCAGTGGCTAACCTACATTAATGACTATGCCATAGTTTGTCTACAGGAAACAATGGCAATATAGGAGTTGCATATAATCGGCTTTCAAACATTTAACACCGCAGCGTGCATTAGTAAACAGGGCCGTAACAAAGGAGGACTATGTACTTATATCTCCAACTCGGCAGGGGTCTATCATGCGAAAGTTAGAGAGGTTAGCATCTACTATCAAGTCTTGTCTATTAATTTATGTGGGCAAAGGGATGTAGTTCTAATAAATTTATATAATAACATTCCTAAAGCCCAGCAAACGAATGTCTTATCGAACTTGGGCATATCCTTAAAAAATCTTGAAGGAAAATTAAAGGGAGACATGTTTACCATTTGGATGGGCGATTTCAACTGTTCGTTGTGCCAATTTAGCGAACAAGGTATTTGTGGGCTGGGTAACGAAAATGAAGATATACTCTCACATTTTTCACATACTTCTTTGGGAGATCTATTGAATGACATAGCCTTCCAATTTGATCTCGGCTATGCGAATGAATTATGTTTGTCTCCCACTTTGTTTCAACCAACTTATAATGGAAGGGGATGTAATTCTACCATTGATTTTGTCCTAATATCCAACAGGTACTCCCGTAATGTACTCTCTTGCAAGACTCTTGACTTTGTTATGAGTGATAATTACCCTATTTGCCTAGATCTTGCTCTAAAAGGGCAGGAGAAAAAACTTGATAGGAATTCGCAATATAATAGCGATATTTATCTTGCCAGCATAAACGGGTATATGTTAAATTGGACAAAAGTGGATCCCGGGGCATTCCTCCTAGGCCTGATTAATAATAGCACAGAGGATATAGCGACATGCCTTTCACAGGACAGGGAGGATAAAGATATAATTAACGCTTTCCTTAAGATCTCAGTTGAGGCCAGGAAGCTATTAACAAGACAAAAACGACATGGCCAGCAATCCCCTCAGGGCTGGTTTGATAAAGAATGCACGAAGGCCCATACCCACTTAAAAAAGGCCCTACATAACGTACCGAGGTGCAGGGATAAAATAAGGCAGGCAAGATCTTTGTACCAGTTGGCGCAAAAAAAAACGCAGGGCAACATTAAAAAAGGAAGCATGGGACGCCTTACATGAGGCTTGCATAAACAAAGACAACACTGGCTTCTGGAAAGCGGTTAATGCCCCTTTTTTTAATAACAGAGAGACAGACCTTATAGACATGGCTATTAGTGGTGATATGTGGGTAGACTTCTTCTCAGGGCTCTATAGGGACGAGACTTTAGATGGTAATGTGACAGATATAGTTGCACTGAGAGTAGATGAAAACATTGATCGTGGACCGTTCCCACTAAAGATCAATATTACCCTTGAGGAAGTCATTAAGGCTATAACTGATAGTGCCTCAAGGAAAGCACCAGGACCGGATGGCATCCCGGTGGATGCCTATAAATCTAATATAGGTTTATGGGCTCCTCTTTTAACTAATGTACTAATTAGTTGTACCCGTTATGGGTTAATCCCTACCTGGGCCGATGCCATTGTGATACCTATATTCAAGAAAGGAAATAGAAATGAGCCTAAGTGTTACCGCCCGATATCTTTATTGGATGCTTTTATGAAAATAGCAGGAAGGGTTATTTTAAACAAGCTGGAGATCTGGGTCCAAGAGACAGGTGTGTTATCAGTCTTTCAATATGGTTTTTGACCAGGTCTAGGGACTATTGAACAGGGACTCAATTTGTCCCTGATAATTGATAAATATACAAAAGCGAAGAAGGGCAAACTTTTCCTCACTTTTGTGGACTTAAGTTCTGCTTTTGATTGCGTTAAACATGTCATGCTGTGGGACACTCTTAAAGACCTAGAGATGGATTCTTCTTTGCTGTAGTTCATAAAGGAATTATACAGGGGGGCAGGTGCGAGGGTACGGTATGGGAAACAGGGAGAATGTTCAACCAGGTTCCCCATAAAAAGAGGGGTAAGGCAGGGGTGCATTCTTGCCCCTTTGCTTTTCTCCCTCTATATAAATAACTTGGGGCAGTACTTGAGCGAGATCCATCATGACTATCCAACCATTAAGGGTACCCCTGTTCCTATTCTATTATACGCAGATGATGCGGTTATAATGTCGCGGACACAGCTGGGCTTGCAAAGGTCTGTCTCAAATGTTGTCGCCTACATGTCAGAGCGGGATCTAAAGGTAAATATCGCCAAGACATTTACTATGAGCTGCGGGACAAAATTGAGAAAGACATGTGATATTTTTATTGATAATAAAAAAATTGCAAGCAAGGATAAATTCTCATATCTAGGTCTGACCGTGGATAGGAGGGGCTCTTGGGCAGCAGCCACGAACAGCAGAAAGTTGACCCTGACGAGAGCCATAGGAGCCGTTAGTAACTTTGCAAAAAAACTAGGTGGAAGACCTATCCCTGAGTTGTTGGCCATCTATAAATCTAAATGCATTTCAATAGGCACATATGGGGCAGGCATATGGGGTATTGAATGCTCGGACCAAATACAACGCTGTGAAAATACTTTTTTGCGTTATTTATTGGCGGTCTCTAGTTCGACCGCAACTTATTGTTGTCACAGGGAACTTGGTCTAGCACATATCTCTGACACTATAAAGATTACCCCTCTCCTTCTATGGAACAAGATATGGGTATCGGTTGAGATGGGCCACTGAATATTTTTATAATCCCAGTAGTTTGGAATCCGTTTCCAGAAAATCCCTTAAGACACACTGCTTGAACTACCTAGAGAACAAACGCTGGCTCATTGAGAGAGAAAAGAAATCGGTTATGGCAAATCATTTGATGTCCACTTGTATAGGTCTACAACCCTACTTAATAGTGGTACAAAGCAGTTTTTCTCGTATGCTTTTGGCCCGTTTCCGCAGTGGCTCTTTCTTTAGGATGGTTACATTTCCTGATATTAATGATTGTACTAAACACCATCCTATATGCCCATGCGATGATATTTCTAGATAGACCACAATGCATTGCACCTTATTCTGTAAATATTATGTTGCACAGAGGAATATCTTTTTATTGCCCATTCTTAGAAGATGGAAGTTAAAACAATGTAGAATAGCTTTTTTAAGATTACAGATGTTAGAAAAGGAATTTATTATCGTGGCTACCTCTTCCTTTTTAAAAGCGGTCATAAGGTCTCGGAACACCATGTGAAGAAATCGTGAATAACCGGTGTCCCTGCACTTTCTTGTGTATATATATATGGATTATATTATGTATTTCTGTTTTTATACTAATTGTATTTTATATTATCTCGTTGATTGTATTTGAACTTGGAGAATTGCATTTTCTTTTTCTTTTAATAGTTTTTTATCATTGTGCTTTTATGATTTTATGACATAGAATCGAATAAAGCTATTTTGATTGATTGATTGATTGATGTAACTTTGTAACATTGTGGAACCTCATGTAAAGCGCTCTGATACCTTCGGGTCTAGCCAGCGCTATATAAAACTCAAATAAATAAAATAAAAAATAAGGAGCCATATTGGGAGACAGGAAAGACTTAAGTGTAAGACTAATGTGGGAAATGTAAAAAAAGCAATGTGGCACCCACCTCAAGATCAGGGTCTCATTCTAATCCTAACATTACATTTAAAAAGCCTACTACAGTTATAAATACACGGGTTGCTTTCTCTATTCAAACCATATAAGAGCTTATAAATTGAGGATGTGATGGCAGTGTGTTTTACAGATGTAAAATAGTCGTTCATGTATTGGAATACAAACACTTGGGAGAGATATAGGCAGTCCGCTCCATGTATATGTTAAAGACTTGGCAAAAATACATCTTGCAGACAGACAACTAAAGCCAATATATTTTGAGGAAGAAAAAAAGGGGCGGCCCTGCCTTAAGAGATGCATAGAGGTGTACATTTGGATTGTGAATATAGCCCATGTCATTCAAAATAAAAGCCCGTCAAGATTTCCAAGCTTGATACTAAATACTATTTTTATATTGCGCACACATACCTTTCTAAAAAATAAATAAAGGTATGATTCTATAATCACAAGAAATTATCTTTAAAAAAGCATTGAAATTTGCCACAAAACTGACGACTGCGACTGAGGGGGATACAATTGCACAATGCAAAACCTAAAACCAAACGAAGGAACTAGATGCTGGTTTTGTGAACTGTCAGCAGATTGGGGGAATTGAGGTCAAAAGGTATAGGGTCTTTGCTATACTGGCACCCAGTGGCCACTAACAACGTCAGAAAACCATGCACCAAGGATGAGGGCATGAAAACTAGCTGCCAGGCATGCACAAAGCTAGGTTTTGGGGGCAAAAATGGGTATAATGCACTGCCATGCGCTGTTCACCCAAACACAGCTGCTGCTGTACACAGGACAGATACTGTGCACAGCAAGTTTGGGGAAACAAAGGCTTGGTCTTGCGCAGTAACGAACAAATGCAGTGACAGCCCCGGTGCAATAGGGTTGGGTGCAGGATGTGACCAAGGCAGTGTCTTGTACTCGGAGGTTGCTGAGGACAGCCAAAATCATGACAAATTGACACAGGGCATGGCGATGGACCAGCTTACATCCAGTCCTCACTGCACTAAAAATATAGCCACAGATGATACAGAAAGGACTAACGAAAGACGGTACCACTGGAGAGGCTTGTCTAGTACCTCAACATAGGCATAACGGCAATGTGTAAGACCCTTAACTAAAGTCTCGCTTCATGTCGTGTTGCGAGTTCTGAACATCACACCGGACAGTTACTTAGCCACAAAGGGCTAGCTCACTCTATAGAAGACTTTCTCAGAATCTAGTTAAAGGCGTGCAGATTTACCAATCTTCCTATTCGACAATACTCCAGTCTGATTTATAGGAACAGCCAAAATAAAGTCTTAGGGCCCAATTCACAGAACTAACTTAAGACAAAATCCTAAACTTACTACCATTTTGGTATTCACAGAAGGCACTTACTCATTTTGGTATTCACAGAAGGCACTTACTCATTTCGGTATTCACAGAAGTTAGGAGTCCTGACTTTAGGACTCCTAAATCCCTTCTGTGAATACTGAAGGTCTTAAAGTTAGGATTTTTCTCAGTTTAGGAGTAGTAAAGTTAGGACTCCTAACTTTAGGACTCCTAAATGCCTTCTGTGAATACCGAAAGTCTTAAAGCTAGGATTTTTCTCAATTTAGTAGTAGTAAAGTTAGGAGTCCTAACTTTAGGACTCCTAAATGCCTTCTGTGAATACCGAAAGCCTTAAAGTTAAGATTTTTCTCAGTTTAGCAGTAGTACAGTTAGGAGTCCTAACTTTAGGACTCCTAAACCGAGAAAAATCCTAACTTTAAGATTTTCGGTATTCACAGAAGGCATTTAGGAGTCCTAAAGTTAGGACTCCTAACTTCTGTGAATACCGAAATGAGTAAGTGCCTTCTGTGAATACCAAAATGAGTAAGTGCCTTCTGTGAATACCAAAATGAGTAAGTGCCTTCTGTGAATACCAAAATGGTAGTAAGTTTAGGATTTTGTCTTAAGTAAGTTCTGTGAATCGGGCCCTAAGCCTTAGAAATACTCAAAAAGACCAGTTGGTGTGGTAGAGCATTGTGAGCATCACAGTTCTCCCTATTCACCCATCCGATCAGGGAACAACAGAACCTGCAGCGCGTCAGCCCTACTGACACCAACCTGTCTGCTGTTACTGCCAGTCTCACGAAACACTTCTTGCAGCGACAGTAAAAACACTTTGGGATCCATCACCAACAACCTGTGTAATTAGTCTTTTATTTTAGCCCCATTAAACTATTCTATAACCAGAAAATGTTGGTTTACCATCCGTCACTTTCAGCGACTGAAAGGTGACCAGTAATCTTTGCAAATGGCCTCCCAGTGTGCAGAAAAATGAAAGACAGCATTTTTAGTAACGTTGTATTCGAATGAGTTAGAAACAAAAAGGCATGTTCTGGTCAAATCTGTAAATTATGCAGCATAATTTAATGGTTATGTGGCAAGACAAGAAAGTCATCAATTATGCGCAAAATACTGCAGCAATGCATAATTGCATTGGCCCCGCACATATGCATGTAAATATGGACAAGTGTTATTTATTTGACACTCTTTTCGTTTGGGTATGTGCTTTCTTGGAGCATGTTGTGTTTCAGTAATGACATTCTTACGGTCTTTTAGCGTTACAACTCATGTCTCTTTAGTTAAAATCGCCTGCAACTGTTTTTGCAGTTTCCACAGTAGTGCTTTCCTAAGCTTTAAATCAAAAGTTCTGGATAACTATTTAGACATTTGGTACTTTCACAATGAAAGTATTTGAAAATGAAATTCGATTCATCTCTCAAATCTATTTTGTGGTATTATTATTTTAGGTCAATATGTCCTTTCTCAAAAGGTCACCTTGCATAGGTCAAATTACCAGTTGTCTACCGATCTTTTCACATGGAACTGTGCGAGGGTGCAGGTAAGTGAACACACATCCACATAAGCAAAGCATCACTAATTAGGATTTTTTTTAAGAAAGTACTGTCAGGCAAGCAGTCACTGCAAATACCAATGAAAAACAGAACTTTAGTGATTAAGTGTAAATATATTTGTGTTCTCCTTCTGAGTCAGTTCTTTCTGACGTGGAGACATCAGAATTGCACACAAAAGCATCAGCTGGGCAAAATTTTTTTTATATATATATATATATATATATATATATATATATATATATATATAAACACACACACATATATATATATATATATATATATATATATATATATATATATATATATATATATATATATATATATATATATATATATATATACGCTTAAAAAGAATTCTGAAAGTTCCTAATCTAGGTAAAACTTTCCAAGAATGTTATCTAAGTAGGAAACTACTTGAAGAGGCAATCTACAGCAAGATAAAAGGCCATTTTAGCAGTACCCAAAACTATGTGAAGAAATATTTAATTATGTCATCAAACCCTAAGTTTTAAATGATTAACTCTAGTATGGGGTTAAAAGCCCCCTCTGCCACCAAGCCATACAAAATAACCTGGTAATTAGCAAAGTTGTCTTTCCCAAGACTATCTCCAAGTTGGGGGGCCAACTCAAACCTAAGATTGTCAGAATGGATTTGGGACGAATATGGGAAGTGACATCCAAACCTAAGGCTTAAAGAACATGGTACAGAAATGTCAAAATTCATATTTTGCCAAGAAACGAACAGACCAAATTTAGCACAAGCAGTTTAAAGACGAAAAGTCCACATCAAAGAAGAAAACATATGTGCAGAAATCTAAAGACAAGCTTGTCATACAAATTCTCGTTATGGGCACCAATTAGGCCGGGCTCACTATAATAAGTAACAATTTTTAGAAATAGCTTTTTAAACAGTCACATAAGCTGCTCCATAAAAACAAAAAAAGTAGCAATGTTTTCACACCTGAGCGTAAAGAAGCAATAGAGTCATGTGCTGGTGTTAAAAAGATCTATAAAGCTACTGACAGCAATAGATGTATTATTAACTTTCGTATATTTTATGCAAATTGGAACAAGTGGAGAACAAAAGTGGTTGTTTAAACGCAGTCAGTGAATAGAACGACAGCTGGACTGTACTCCATCATATCACTTGCTTGTGATTTTTGTAAATTGTGTTTAACTTATTTTATTTTAAACCTTGAATGGCTAAGATCCCATCTAAAGGAGTGATAGATAAGGCGTCTTAGTAAGAGACTAACCGGCTCAGCAGATTACAAGTTTAGCGTTAATGAAGATGTCAACTGGCTCTCAGAATTGTAAATGTCTCAATCGCATTTTTAATGCTTGTTAATGCCAGCAGTAGCACACAATGGAAGAAGGGGGGCCAGACGGGAGGGAAAGCGAAAACGCGTCATGCGCGCGTTGTGCTGTAACGAACCGTACACGTGCACATCTCCTGTCTGTCCGTACGCGTGCACATGGAATCCGTATTGATTCCAAAAGGCCCTCGCCTTGCGAGAGCAGCGTATGCGCGCTGCTAACGCCAGGCGAGACCTAAAAATAAATAAAAAGAGAGTGCGGTGTCCCTGAAGCGGGCGCCACGTTCATTACTAAAGGTACAAAAATGAATGAAACTGAGCGCGGTGTCCCTGAAGCGGGCGCCAGGTTCATTACTAAAGGTACAAAAATGAATGAAACTGAGCGCAGTGTCCCAGAAGTGGGCACCACGCTCAACATCAAAGCTTAAAAAAAAAAATCTTTTAAACTGGGCGAGGTGTCCCTGTCATAACCCTCGCCAGTAGCTGCCACCAGTAGCTGCCATTGTATGCAAGAACAGTCCTGTATTTATGTTCTGTCTTTTATTTATCCCGGTATTTGTGATTATACCACACTATTGCCTGCTGTTATGTATATACTTTGTTTCTCTTTTGTGTTTATTTGCCATTATCTCGTCGCCAGCTTCCTCAGGAATCAATGCGGGCTTGGACGCTCTATTCTATGTCACTTGCACGCGTGACTTTGCCAAGGATTGTCTTCCCGCACGTGACGCTCCCTTTTGGACTACGGACGCCACCGTACGTCACGTCAGTCCTTTAAATAGCAGCCCGGCCCTACCACCCTTGCGGATTATTCCTCGGCTTGCAGTGTTCAGATCTGCGTTCTTCTGGCTCCCGACGAAGTTACGGTGTCCCCGCATTTCTTTGATCGGCAGTAGCGGAGGAGATCTCATTTCAGTCCCAGGTTAGTTCGCTCCTCAAAGCCTTGGCAGAAATCCAGGTAGGAGACTTCGAGACAGTTTGTAGCACTCTTACTTGCAGCACTCGGAGTGCTTTTCATTTCTTGAGGCGCACGTGACATTGAAGAATACCTTCCTTATTTGCCTACGATTTGAGTATCCTTTATTCACGTCCTGGACTAAGACATTGTTCTAGATATATCTGAAGGAGCTTATTAGAAGAAAGCGCATTTAGTGTTTAGTTTGGAACTATTGTGTCTCTTTCACATAGTTTGTTTTAACTTTCAGGAAAAAGGTTACGTTCTAATTTTTCTCTTAACAGAACTTAATGGTGATTACATAACTTGATCCAATGTGACAGTAATGTGCTTTATGGATAAAGGCAACATGAGCATTATGTGCTTTCTTACCTGAACAAAGACCGTTTAAGAATTTAGAAACCAAAGACAATTCACAAACTTTTGAACCAAAGACTTATTATGTTGTTTGGTGAATTAACCACAGACCATATTTGGAAGTACAACAAAAGCACAAAACAGAGTCATTGTTTGGAAACTATGGTATTTTATTTTTCAGGTAATGATTGTTTAACTTTCATTGCATATAATTACCATCCTTAACTACGAAGAGAACTAGAATTCACCTATTGTGTTATCTTCGTTCCAGATCTCCCTCCCGGCAATACCCTCCCTAATTCCCTTCCCCTCGTCTGGCGACTTTGATCCTCTGGTGTTTTTAAGCGCAGAGTCAAAGCTGCCAGAAGGTGGGCTACTTGAGGGTAGTGCTCCTGAGGAACTTGGAACCTGACAGAATAATCCGCCCACGGATCTTGTTCCTCCCGGGCAGTATCGCCAAGATGGCCACGTTAGAGGATATCTGCAAAATATTAGGAAATATGCAGAAGGACTTAACTGCTTCACGCTTAGAGACAGCTGCCTTAGCTGGTAAGATGGCTCACATGCAAGCGCAGCTGCAGACCAACCCAGTCCCTTCAGTTTCCAGCGAAAGAGTCTCAACTGAGACCGCAGCACCTACAGTTTCAGTAACAGTTCCTTCTACTGTACCTTTGGCATCCCCGGAACGTTTTTCTGGTGACCCAACAAAGTTTCAGATCTTTTTAACCCAAATTTAGTTGCATTTTATGATAAAGCCAGCGTCATTTCCTAATGCACAGTCCCGCATTGCCTTTTTAATCTCTTATTTAAGTGGTGATGCAGCAATGTGGGCAGTACCCTTAGTCAATGCTGATGACCCAATATTGTACTATAGGCAAACCTTCAAAACTGAGTTTGAAAAAGTATTCGATAGGCGACAAGGATTTGATACACTACTTAACACAATTTAACAGGTTGATCTCAGAAACGAATTGGCCTGAAGAAAAAAGATCCAGTAAACACAGAATTTAGCAAACCAATGGAAATTGGAGGGGTACCTAAGCCCCTTACACAGGAAGAGAAAGAAATCCGTAGAAAGTCAGGTATGTGCCTCTACTGCGGCAAGAAAGGACATTTTGTTCGAGAATGCCCAATTCGACCTAAAGGACAGAAAGGCATGGAAAAATCCCCTCCGAAGCAGGAAAACTGAAAGACTTAAGGAACAAACAGGGGAATTCCTCGAGTATCCAATCTGATTCCTCTGACCACAGACTAGCTAATACTCTTCAAACCTCAGTGCCGCATCTTACCTTAAATATGCTCTTTGTCAAACCAGGGGTTATTAATCAGGAAGTAGTGGTGATGGTAGACTCAGGTGCCACTGGATACTTTATTGACTCTACCATCTGTTCCAAACTTCAAATTCCAACCATCAAGAAAGACAAAGTAGAGTCGGTCTATGCTGTTGATGGTTCTCTTCTCACCTTAGGCCCGATCACAAATATTACTATAACAATCACTATGATCTGTAGTGTTGCGGAAGGTAAACATTCAGAAGAAATACACTTTAATATCATTGACGCCCCCCCAATTCGGAGTCATTCTGGGAATGCCATAGCTCACTGCCCATAATCCCACCATAGATTGGGTCAAAAGATGTACTACCTTTAATTCTGCCTGGTGTCACCAAGAATGTTTATCTCTACCAAAATCCCAGACTAATACAATAGACAAAAAGTCAAACATTGAATCACAATCCTTATCTGGAGCTCATCTAATAACCACAGCTGCCAAACACGACATCGAATTGCCCCCATAATATGCTACCTTTCACGATGTATTCAGTGAAAGTAGTGCGGAAAACTTGCCACCGCATTGTGAGTACGACTGTGAGATCGGGTTACAACCTGGAGCCAAGATACCTTGCAGCCGAATTTATGCTCTCACAGAGGCAGAAAGTCAACATCTTCCTTTCTATCTGGATAAATATCTCAAAAATGGTTTTATTAGGCCATCTAAATCTCCTGCGGCCTCTCCCCTCTTCTTCATGCCGAAGAGTAACAGCGATCTTCGCACGTGTATAGATTACAGGGCACTAAATGCCATCACTATAAAAATCCGATACCCTCTACTATTAATTCCAGTTCTTCTCGACCAAGTCCAAACCGCTAAAATATACACAAAACTAGACCTACGAGGGGCATACCATCTGGTTCGTGTTCGATCTAGCGATGAACGGAAAACCGCATTTCGAACTCGATATGGCTAATTCGAATAATGTGTGATGCCGTTTGGGCTTTGCAACGCCCCTGCGGCTTTTCAATTTTTCCTACATGATGTTCTGAGAGAATATCTGGACCAATTTGTCATCGTCTATATAGACGATATCTTGATCTATTCTGATTCCCTGAGAGACCACGAACAACACGTAAAAACCATTTTGACCACTCTTAGGAAACATGGTTTGTACTGCAAATTACCCAAATGTGACTTTCACGTGGCTCATGTTGAATTTTTGGGATTCATCCTTTCGCCTGAGGGAATAACCATGGCGGACCGCAAAATTCAAGCTATACAAGATTGGCCACGACCACAATCAATGAAGGATAGTCAACGGTTCTTAGGCTTCGCCAATTTTTATCAACGTTTTATCCAAGAATTCTCAGCAAGAGCCTCACCTTTAACTCAGTTGTTATAAAAAGGAAAAACTTTTCAATGGTCCCCTGACTCAGAAAACGCCTTCCAAGACTTAAAAAAGCCTTTGTTACTGCCCCGGTTCTTCAACATCCGGATCTCTCTAAGCCATTCATAGTCGAAGCAGATGCTTCAAACACAGCAATAGGTGCTATACTGTCACAACGTGATGAAAAAACAAACCACCTCCATTCAGTAGCCTTTCTTTCAAAGAAATATTTACCAGCGGAAAGAAATTACACCATAGCAGAGAAGGAACTCCTGGCCATACGCCTTGCCTTTAATGAATGGCGTCATAATCTGCTAGGTTCTATTCATCCCATCACTGTGTACACAGACCATTGTAATCTACAATTCTTACGTTGTGCAAAGGCCCTAACCCCTCGACAATTGCTACAATTGCGATGGACCCTCTTTTTTGCGGAATTCAATTTTAACATCACCTTTAGGCCAGGTAGTGCAAATAAGAAGGCAGGCACACTTTCTCATTATGAAGAAATTGATCATTCCTGTGTTCAACAAGAAGTGAGACCCATGATTCCCAAAGGACATATAATTGGGGGAACCATGACTGGACAATTTCTAACAGAAATCCGAAAAATCATGCCTGTACATAAAATAATTAGTAGGAAGAACCTAGACAAAAAAAGGCAAATGATCGACAGACTTCTTCTCCATGGACAACTTCTTTACGTTCCTTAAAAGAAACTACAGCAGAAGGTACTCCTATGGTGTCACTCTCACCCTATAGCAGGTCATCCAGATGGCAAAAAAAACTATTGATTTAGTAAGGCGAAATTTCTGGTGGCCTAGCTAGAAGAAAGACGTTATCACATATGTTAAGGCATGTGACACCTGTGCAAGAGCTAAATCAGACCACACACAAAAGAAAGGACAGTTGTTTCCGCTACCTACGCCTTCTCAGGTTTGGGAAGACATTTCTTTGGATTTTATCACAAACTTACCTAAAATAAGGGGAAAACCATCATATTAGTCATTGTAGATCATTTATCGAAAATGGCTCATTTTGTGGCTTGTGACGGCTTACCAACTTCTGCCGCCTTGGTGGATATACTCTTATCTCATGTGGTACGTCTACACGGTTTGCCACGATCGATCACTACAGATAGAGGTTCACAATTCACCTCCAAACTAAGGAAGACTTGGTGTACTGCTTTACAGATTAAAAGTAATTTATCCACTAGCTTCCACCCCTTACTTAACTCAAACTCATTCTTCTTGGGTGGATTTACTATGGGAAGCAGAATTTGCATACAACAATCTGATGCATGCTTCCATCAAGATGTCACCTTTTTTTGCTACGCATGGCCGGAACTCTCGGGCTCTGCCTTTAATGGATTCAATTGACACTCCAATCCCGCATGTTACTGCCAAACTACAACAGATGAAACAAATACTACAAACACTACGACAAAATGTAATTAACGCCAAAAAGACATATAAAAGATTTGCAGACAGAAAGAGACAACCTGGTGCCAAATATCAGCCTGGTGACAACGTATGGTTGTCCACAAAGAACTTACACTTCAAACACAAAAGTCCTTTCCATCCGCGTTTGGACCTTTTTCTATACTAAAGTGCATAAATCCAGTAACCTTCAAACTGCAGCTTCCACCGTCCATGAAAATACACCCGGTATTTCATACTTCCTTGCTTAAACTAGCAGATGCTCCAACAAGGTCTCGTCCTCCTCCGCTTTTGGTGGGGGACCAACTGGAGTATGAAGTACAACGAATCAAAGACAGTAAATATAAAAATGGTCAAGTCTGGTATCTAGTCTCCTGGAAAGGTTATGGCCCCGAGGAAGACTCGTGGGAACCGCGGGAGGCCATTCATGCCCCTCGCTTGCTTCGCCAATTTCACAAACAGCATCCCCATTCGCCTGCCTAAATGGGTGGCTCCGCTTTGGTGGGGAGGACTGTCATGACCCTAGCCAGTAGCTGCCATTGTATGCAAGAACAGTCCTGTATTTATGTTCTGTCTTTTATTTGTCCTGATATTTGTGATTATACCACACTATTGCCTGCTGTTATGTATATACTTTGTTTCTCTTTTGTGTTTATTAGCCATTAACTCGTCACCAGCTTGCTCAGGAATCAATGCGGGCTTGAACGCTCTATTTTATGTCACTTACACGCCTGACTTTGCCAAGGATTGTTTTCCCACACGCGACGTTCCCTTTTGGACTGTGTACGCAACCGTACGTCACATCAGTCCTTTAAATAGCGGCCCCGCCCTTCCACCCGTGCGGATTATTCCTCAACTTGCGGTGTTCGGATCTGCGCTCTTCTGGCTCCCGACGAAGTTCCGTTTTCCCCACATTTCTTTGATCGGCAGTAGCGGAGGAGATCTCATTTCAGGCCCAGGTTTGCAGAAATCCAGGTAGGAGACTTCGAGATAGTTTGTAGCACTCTTACTTGCAGCGCTCGGAGTGCTTTTCATTTCTTGAGGCGCATGTGACATTCAACAATACCCTCCTTATTTGCCTACGATTTGAGTCTCCTTTATTCACGTCCTGGTCTAAGACATTGTGCTAGATATATTTGAGGGAGCTCATTAGAAGAAAGCGCATTAAGTGTTTAGTTTGGAACTATTGTGTCTCTTTCACATAATTTGTTTTAACTTTCAGGAAAAAGGTTACGTTCTAATTTTTCTCTTAACAGAACTTAATGGTGATTACATAACTGGATCCAGTGTGACAGTAATGTGCTTTATGGATAAAGGTAACATGAGCATTATGGGGCATATGTATCAAGCCCTTTTCCCATTCGCAAACGGGACGATTCTCAGAATCGGCCCGTTTGCGAACGGGAAAAGGCCTTTTGTGATGTATCGTCCCAAAAGGGCATCGCAAATTAGAGAATCGCAAAATTTGCGATTCTCTATTTTGCAATTGCATTTAAGGAATCTCAAATTGGGATTCCTTCAATGCAATGTATGAAGTACAGAAAAAGTGCGAATTGGCCGTAAGGAATCGCAAATTACCACCAACTTCAAGTGCCCTTAGGGCATGTATGTGCATCACATGTGCACACATACATATTTGAAGGGTGCAACAGGGTGTCCTTTTGACACCCTGGCACCCTTGAAATTGCATTCTCATTTTGCAGTTCTCAAATTGCGAATCGCAAAATGAGAATCTATTCCCATTCATTCCTCTGGGCCTCCTAGCCCGTAGGAATGAATGGGAAGGTATTCCTTAATTGCGATTAATTAAGGAATGCCAAGGAATCACAAAACATTTGCGAATTTTTTATTACATCCGGTTTTGCGATTCTCAAATAGCAATTCCCTAAAAACTCGCTATCTGAGAATCGCAATAACGGAATTTGATACATATGCCCCTGCGTGCTTTCTTACCTGAACAAAGACAGTTTAAGAATTTAGAAACCAAAGACAATTCACAAACATTTGAACCAAAGACTTATTATGTTGTTTAGTGAATTAATCACAGACCATATTTGAAAGTATAACAAAAGCACGAAACAGAGTCATTGATTGGAAATTATGGTATTTTATTTTTCAGGTAAAGATTGTTTAACTTCATTGCATATAATTACCATCCTTAACCACGAAGAGAACTAGAATTCACCTATTGTGTTATCTTCATTCCAGATCTCCCTCCCGGCAGTACCCTCCCTAATTCCATTTTCCTCGTCTGGCCACTTTGATCCTCTGGTGTTTTTAAGCGCAGAGTCAAAGCTGCCGGAAGGTGGGCTACTTGAGGGTACTGCTCCTGAGGAACTTGGAACCTGACAGTCCCTAAAACAGGCGCCTCCCTCAGCATGCATATACAAACAAAAGCAGCCATTGTCCCCATCAGTGTCCATTATCAAAATAGTGCTCACCCACTAGAATAAAGCCGACTACGTAACAAGCCAAGTAAAAGGTCCAGTCCTTATGGGCGGTAACAAATGGAGACAAGGCGGTACTAGGGAGGGACTAACAAGCCTCATATTGAATCTGAAGCCAGCCTTTATGAAAGACAATGACACAAAGCCAATGACAAATATGGGCAGAGAGTGGGCGGGGCTGCTTGTGCATACCCTGTTACAGCATGCCTCGCAGAGAGAGCAGAGAATGTGCGCTGCTGCTAGGCTCGACCTAAGAAGCTGTAACTTCACTATCTTAAATGTATGCTTGTGTTTGTCTTTTATTGACGATTCTTACTGAATGCTCACAGTTAAAAAAAAAAACACACACACACATTTTCAGAGCGGTAACTCCCGGCTAACTCTTGGTGAAAACTGGAAGTGGGCGGAATGTTTCATTCCACCAACAGGATTGGCGGAATTTCGGTCACTCCATGGTACTCTTGAACGTGGAGTTCCGGAGAAATTCCTTCAACCGGCACGTGGCGGAATTTTTCTCCTGCGAGGCTCCAAAAAATGCATGTGAGATTTGACGTCCCTTAGCGCAATTTTTCAATGCAGGCAGTTGCGAGTTGTCAGAGAGCTGCCACTCGAGTAGATTTAACAACTCAAATGGCCACGCGCTCTTGTGCAATGCATGTTGAATTTTCAGTGCTGCTCGCGCTACCAGCGCTAAATTACAGCGTGAGCTTTAGATTTTCTGCCCAGTGGTGGAACTTTGCAGGTGTTCGCTGCATTTTTATGTTGGTCTTGTGGGTGTTTATCAGCTCTTGTTTTCAAGCGCCCAAACAAAGCGCCTAGCAAAATAACACACACACATACATAAATAGCAAACATCAAACAATTATTAAGGCATTTACACATTTAATTTAAGGCATCAACACAATTAAGTTAATAACACTCTTTTAAAATACACATCTTCGCGCCTCCTTTAGGGTTTCTGTTCTTTGGGCAAAATTATGAATTATGAAGCAAAGGCCAAGCTTTACCACGGTTTGTACAATGCTGAGCGGAAATCTGTAGCGTTGTGTAAATGGTAAACAATTGGCAGTATTTACAGTGCATGGCATGTTGATGCTGTCATTAGACATGCTGACTCAAAAATATGTCTTTTGTTTGACATTGCAAAATGACACAACAGCAAGTGACTGCAGACAACCCCCAGGGGCAAAAAGTATGCTGTGCGTGGCCTTACAGCAAACTTCTGGTAGTGTGCATGACAATCTCATACAGCATAGCCGTATGCACATTGTTTGTGCTTGCGAGCATGCATTAGTATTCATTGTTCTTCTTGGTGTGAATTTTGTTGATCTGACTGTCGGCGCTTCTCGGCATAAAAAGGGTCAATTGGTGGATTGTGGCTTTGTGTGAGTCTTTTTAAGTCGAAAGTTCTTTTTTTTTAAGTTTAGAAAGCTTTATTAAATATCATAATCCAAGTAAAACATCAGTACAGAAAAAAAACCAAAGGCAATGTAATAGAACAATATAAAAAAAACGAAATCATACAGTCTGAAAAAAGTGCCAATAGAAAGGTAGAGAATATACTTAGGTAAAAAGCATTTTAAGGTTTTGATTAAAGGGCAGGGAGGGTAGAGAAGAGAGGAGGAGAGGAGAAGGGGAAGGGAGGGGAAATGCAACCATTATACAGGATAAGCATCATATAAATACCGTAAGCTAGTGAATGAATAAATACACTAGATGAAGCTGTATGTATAACATGAACAAAAAGAAAAAGAAATAAAAACAGCTATTTAAGGGACAGTTTGAGAGAGAAAATTAGTTAATGGCAACCATAACAGATCTTTTTTGATCAAAAGAGGTACAGTGGTGGCAAAAGCACGATCCAGTCGGTGGTGATGGCATAGTAGATTCCACCATGCATTATATGAGATCTTGGAGGTATCTTTCCAATTGGTCGTAATAATCTGTAGAGAAATGGCTATATACAAGTCTATAAATTTACGTACATTGGCAGAAACATTCCATATAGGAGCCATACCACCCAAAAAAATATGGACAATCTCAAAAGTATGGTCAGTAGCTAAGATATCGTTCAGTTTAGACCAAATACGGGACCAAAGGGATTTAACCAACGGGCAGTGAAAAAACATATGCAAAAAGTCACTATTCTCAGAGGGGCAAGACCAACATTTTTTAGAGTCAATTAATTTGAAACTATATAAATCAGAAGGAGTAAAAAAAAGTTTGTTGTAAAAAAAATACAGAGTCTGTGTGGTGCTAGCAGAACGTGAAGCAGTGTGCAACTTTAACCACAAGGAATTCCAAACTTGAAGGGGAAACTCTTGGGCTAGATCCATTTCCCAGGAGAGTTCAAGTTTGGACTTGGTTCTTACTACAGGGGAACAGGAAAGTAGCTTATAAATAGCAGCAGCTTTAAGGGGAATAGAGAAGTCCGGCAGAGGGAAAATGGTTGAGTCAATAGTAGAGAGTGAGGAGCCCTGAGAAATGAAGAGATCTAAAGAGTTTTTGAGCAAGGGATATTGGGAGGAGTGGGCATTAGAGAAGTGAAAAGAGTCGCGAATGTCGGAGAAGTCGCGCAGGGAATTATTGCTAAGTAAGGAATCGAAAGTAATGATGCCTTTATCTATCCATTCTTTCCAAAAAAGTGCACTGTGATTAATCTTAACGGATTTGTTATACCAAATTGGGATTGAGGAATGAAACTCCAACTGCGAGAGGGAAGAGCGAAAGACAGAAAGGGCAAGTGCCTTGGAGTGTCTAAAGACAGGAGTAAGAAAACGTTGCGGAGGATGAGATAACCGGGCAGCCGTAACAAATGAGAAAGGCGAGAGCTGCGCAAGTTCTATAGCACTCCAGGCTGTTAGAGGGGGGTCAGACAAATCAGATAGAAAAGGCCAAATCTGTTTCAGAGTAAAAGCCGAGTGAAATCGAACAATGTTGGGGAAATTAACTCCACCCAAATCTTTAGGTTGCTGAAGACGGGAGAGAGAAATCCTCGCCTTACGTTTATTCCATAAAAAGGAGGTAAAAATACGGTTTATAGTTTTAAAAAAATAGAGTGGAAGGGAGATTGGAAGCATTGAAAGGTAAAAATTGACTATAGGAAGAAGCATCATTTTAATAGTGGCGAGCCTCCCCCACCAGGATAAGAAAAGGGGGGACCAACGTTCTATAAGGGAATAGAGCTTTTTAACTATATCCTTCTGATTAAGCTTAATCGTATCCCTAATAGTGCTAGCATACAGACTACCTAAACATTTAATATTACCTGAGTTCCATTCAAAACCTGAACCCTGAAACATATGAGGATGGCAAAATTTGTTAAGTGGTAGAACCTCAGATTTATCTATATTAAGTTTATACCCAGAAACCAGAGAATATTCTTGTAACAAGGAAAAGAGTGTGGGCAAAGAAGTGGACGGGTTAGAAATATAAAGCAAAATATCATCCGCATAGGCCGTAAACTTAATATCAATGTTTTGAAATATGAAGCCAGTATACGATGATGAACGTCGAATTTTTTCCAAAAAGGGTTCTAACGCAAGAATAAAAAGAAGAGGAGAAAGAGGACAACCTTGTCTTGTGCCTCTATGTAAAGAAAAATAAGAGGATTGAGACCCGTTAACCCAAATAGAAGTGGAGGGAGCAGAGTATAACAATTTAACATAATGACTGAAGGGAGGACTAAATCCATGCCATCGCAAAGCACCAAACATAAAATCCCAACAAACTCTGTCAAACGCTTTCTCAGCATCTAAGGTAATGGCAGCAATTGGTGAGTCCATCTTTGAGGCCAGGTGAATAATGTTAAGGAAGGTTCTCGAGTTATCAGTAATGGATCTACCTTTAACAAACCCGGATTGATAAATGTTGGTAAGATCAGGAATAACTTTGTTAATACGAGAGGCCAAAACTTTAGCGTAAATTTTACAATCCGTATTAATTAAAGAAATGGGTCGATAATTCTTGCAAAGGGAGGGATCTTTATCTTTTTAGGGATTAAGCATAACATAGCCTGAGTGAAAGAACCTTGGGACCTCCCTTGAGCAACAAAGGAGTTAATCAAAGAAAATAAATGTGGTAACAGGATATCTTTAAAGTGGAGATAAAAACGAACCGTGAAACCATCTGGGCCCGGAGTTTTATCTTTGGGCAGGAGAGTAATAGCATTAAGTAGCTCTTTCTCTGAAAGAGGAACGTCCAATGATGAGAGATCTACAGAACTATCCGAGGACCTTGGGAGAGACTGAAAGAAGGAGTCAATTTGAGAAGGCGAGGGAACAGATTCGGGCGTATAAAGTGTGGAATAATATTGAACAAAACAATCAAGAATTTTATCATCAGTATGCTGAGGATTCCCATGCGAATCAGTGATAGTTATTATTTTAGATTTCTGTTTTTTAATTTTTAGATAAGTAGCGAGAGACTTACCAGCCTTATTGCGTCCCCCATACATTTTGGAATGAAAATTGAGAAGAGTATTACTCGCAGAGTCCCAAGAGTGCTTGTTAAATTGCATTTTTGCTTTGATGAGGGAAGAGAGCGATTCTGAGGAATTAGTGGTAAAGTAGAGATGCTCTAGGTCTTTGATTTGTTTAAGAATTTGGGCCGACTTTGAAAGAGCTGTTTTCTTTTTCCGTGAGACAAAAGCACTAATAAAACCTCTAGCAGCAGCCTTGAAGGAATCCCAAATAGAGTGAAAGTGAGAAGTAGAATGAAGATTATTTATAAAAAAATCCTGTGCAAAAAATATAAATTGCTCAACAAACTGTGAATCTAGGAGGAGCGAATTATTAAAGCGCCACCGCCTAGAGATGGGAGTAGGTGAGGGAAAGTCCAGGTCAGTAATAACCGGAGCATGGTCAGATATAAGAATTGAGCCTATTTCTGAATTAGTCATAAATTGGAATGAATGCTGTGTGAGAAAAATATAATCTATACGGGAATGTGAAGAGTGCACTGGAGAAAAAAAGGAAAATTCTAAAGTATCGGGATGAGAAAGTCTCCATGAATCAATAAGACCTCTAGAGGAGATAGCATTAAAAAAGGACTTTTGCATTTTATTGGGGACATATCTGGTGTGTGATTTACGATCTAAAAATGGGTCCATTAGTTGGTTACAGTCACCACCCACAATCAAATTATCACTTGCATGAGAGGAAAGAAGCTTAGAGAAATCCCTCCAAAAGGATAAATCTACACCGTTAGGGCCATAGACATTACAGAAGGAAAATTGTGTATTGTTAACAGTAACATCTAAAAATAGCCACCTACCACAAGTATCATGGAATTCATTGTGCAACTGAACAGATAATGACTTATGAAACAAAATAAGAACACCATTTTTACTATTTACTGCTGGAGAACAGAATGCCTCTCCAACCCATTGTCTACGCAGCGAAGACAAATCTTGAGAGTTAAGGTGGGTTTCTTGTAACAGTGCAACATGACATTTCAACCTTGCTAAATGAGATAAGACACGTTGTTTTTTTACAGGGTTGCGAACTCCTTTAACATTCCAAGAAATAACACGAAGACCATTCATTTCTGTAAATAAAGTAAAGATAAGCAGAAAGGAGTATGGAATTTAAGACAGGGTAGAGAATGAGAAGTAAACTGAAAATAGAAATTAAATGAATATGTGCCTGAATAAATAGTCAGAAACAGAAAAATTAAAGCAGGCAACACCCGCAAATACGGTGGTAAAGATATAAAAGAGAAGAAAAACAAAGAAGTACCATGGTCAGAGAAAGAAAAAAAGGAAGTGTGGTGTGTACCAGATAATGAAGAAGTTGCCAAAAGAGTAGAGATGACAGGGATAAAAAGGGATGAAGAAAGAGAGGACAAACAGCAAAAAGGGGGAAGAAGCGAAGAGGAAAAGGGGAAAAATAGAGAGAAAGGTACAGGGGTACAGAAACCCCCAAAAGGCATCCAAAGGAGGGTGACGAAAAGCCAATAGACTTTAGCCACAGAAAGCAATTGAACAAAAAAAAACATTACTGTGAGAGGGGGGCGACGAAGAACAAAACAGCCGCACTAAAAGGAGCATATAGGAGAACAGACTACCACAGAGATAGAAAAAAACTGAAAGACGAAAGACTATAAATTGGAAAACTAGAACAATATATAAATCAAATAGGACAAGTGAAGGAACTTACCAAACATCTAGGGAAAGAAACAGCAACAGAAGGGGTAAACACTGTAAACAGCAGGATAGGACAAAGGGTGACCTTGACAAGAACACCACATAGGGGAGTCCTGCAAAACAAAAGGAAAAACAAGGAATGAGCAAAAAAAGTACAGGAACTATCCAACTTATAACAGAATATTTTAGCAGAACAAAGTAGTCATATACTAAAAAAACGAAAAACAACTAGGGTTTGCTCAGTTCCATAAGTTCTCCCTTGTGAGTATGAATGAACTTCCGCAAGTCAGCAGGATCCTCAAAACTAAAAGTCCTTTCCTTATAGGTCACTTTGAAAAAACAAGGGTGTATTAAACCATAGCGTGCATTCATAGATCTCAAAGCAGGTCTGAGGTCCAAAAATTCCTTTCGACGGGAAGCCGTAGGCTTGGAAACGTCCTGAGTGAAAAAGACCTTGTGCCCAGACCAGATCATTTGCTTATGTTGCTTGGCGGCCTGAAGAATCGTCATAAGATCAGAGTAGAGGAGGAAATATGCTATGATTCCACGAGGTTTAGATGCAGAAGATGCATTCCTTGGCCCCAGACGATGAGCACGTTGTATGTTAAAGTCTGAGGATTTCGGGAGGCCAACAATTTGAAGAACTTGAGATTTTAGGAATTGGATCATATCCGACCCCTCCGAACCTTCCGGAATACCATAAATGCGCAGGTTGTTGCGCCTATTGCGGTTTTCCAAATCCTCCGCTACCTTCTTGAGCTGGCCGA
The DNA here is from genome assembly GCF_964204655.1 of Triturus cristatus. Taxonomy (NCBI): domain Eukaryota; kingdom Metazoa; phylum Chordata; class Amphibia; order Caudata; family Salamandridae; genus Triturus; species Triturus cristatus. Next base: position 1,809,186,522 of record NC_140589.1, read on the forward strand.
CCTCTTTGGTGAGAGTGTCAACTTTAGTAACAACATCCTGTGCATCACTGATCCTCTGTTCCACCTCAGACAATCTCGTATCCAAACTAGACCATTTATCATCTAACCTCTGAAGCGTGGCAACAGTGTCTGTAATAAAAGGACGAATAAGGCGCAACTCTTCCATAATATCCTCAAGAGTGAGAGGCAGCGGAGACTTGTTTGGGGAAGGCGGGTCTTTTTTGGTGCGCTTGACAGAAGGGTTGCTTGAATCCTTCCTTCCCCCAGTGGAACCACCATGAGGTTTAGTTGAATGTACGCCCTCCATACTGATGGTACCGCAACCAATAATGACAGAAATAACCAATGGCGGAATGCAGGCAGGACAGCAGTGATATTGCTTAGTCAGCAACAAGAGGAGGCGTAGCAAACGATGAAAGTGCCAAGATACAACACACAGCGAAGGGTACTGGGACGCTGGAAACACAACTGGCCCCCTCTAAAAAAATTGATAGGAGATACAGTCCGAGGAATCCACAAAAGCAGCTAAAGAGACCAACCACTAACAACTAATTGCGCAAAAAGATGGCATAATGTGAACTAACGCAGCCACCGACGTAGTGACACCAAAAAACAACAGGGAATTGGCAAAAAGAGTCAGTGGCAGCAAAAAAATAGAAGAAAAACGCTGCAGAAAAAACAAAATGGCGGCCGCCATCTGAGGGGAGCAGAAAATGCGCAATTAAAGTGACAAAAAGACCGCATTTCGGTCAAAAAAACTTGCCAAAACAGTCTCTGCAGTGTCCCATAACCAAATCCATGGTCGAAGCGAAGCTCCGTTGCAGTAAAGAGGTGCCTTCTCGCTCGAGTCGGCTTTGTTCGAGCGGAGCTCCTCACCCGGCGGCCATCTTGGATCGTCGCGCCGCACGCTCCCAAGTCGAAAGTTCTAAAAACAATTACAAATGATCAAGCAAACCTAGAGTCCAAGCCACACAGGGAACTCGACACAAGACCAGATTCAAAGTGCAAACCACGAAGGTTCATTTAAAATGCAAGCAGCATTACAGAAACCAGAAAGTTGTAAGGTTAGTCAATCAATTCAAAATATGCAAAATGCAAATCAAAAACATTGGCAACGAAAATTGAGCACTAATCTAGTCAATAGCTAGGACTGGATATGGTCCAGCACAAAAGAAATAAAGACCCAAACAGCAACGTGTCATAAGGACTGCTCAATATAGCTAGGAGAAGAGAGCATGGAAAATATGTTAAGTCCGCAGCAAAAACTGACTGACATGGTGTCTGCTTGTCTGAGGAGACCAGGGAGTAACCCGGGAAAAGTTTGGAATCCACTGACAGTAGACAACCATTAACAAAAGCATCCTCAATTCCTTCTGGTTGGATGGTGGATTAATTTTCAGAATTGCAGGAATGCATTCTGTAGATATTTTCAGTTTTGTCACCTAAGTAAATAACTTCTTTCTGATAGTACCATTTTCTGTGAGATGGTTTAGAAATGCAATTGTGTAAAGAGTGCAAGTTTCTTTCATCTTAGATCTGACCATCAGTTTGTTAATATATCACTGTGTTACAGAAAAGGTGCAAATTCTCTAAATAGATGGATTCTCCATATAGCCCTATGAGATCCAACACCAGACTATTACCCCTTTTAAACATCTAAATGCAAAGAGATACTGGCTTTCCTCATTTGGAGGAATAGACAAAAATAATTGACACAAATCGTTGATGGTGAACCACTCGGCATCAGTGGGAATCTGGAACGAAATGACAGCAGGATTTGGTTCCACGGGACAACATGGAACTACAATATTAATAATTTTGTGTAAATCTACACTATTTTCCACTCTCCGCTTGTTGTTTTTCATTCGCATAATCAGGGAATTACAAGGACTCCCCAGCACTTTTTTTTAAAAATGACTTGCTCAATCATTTTATTAGTATTTTAAAAAAATATATCTTTATAGACATTTTCAAAGTAGAACCCTGTAAGATACATTGGACAGTAAGACATACCCCCGTGAGTTCGATCTCCAAATATGATACAAGAAATTGTAACTGTTGGTAATCGATAGATAAGAGTGACATACTAGGCTCAATGGATAGGAGGACCTCATAACATAGCAAGAAAGGCAGTTAACAATACTGTACAAGGTTTCGCGTACAGTCCGTTGAATAACAACCAATTGTGCATAAATACAAAAACAATGTTAATGCCTACAATAACTTCCGGCTATTTGGAATGCTTAGTGGTTCCTGATAGGCAGAGCAATGGGTCAGGAGCAGCCGTATGTCAAATACTGTGGCTATATGCTCCGGCACCTGAATCCAGACCCGCACGAGTCGTGGGCACTCCCAGACCATATGTAGAAATGTAGCATCGGCATGCCCACATCTGGGGCACGTTGACGGTGTCCCTGGGAACATCGCATGAAGCCTGTGCGGAGTGAGGTATATTTGATGGAGATAATTAAACTGTGTGAATTTAAGGTGAGATTTCCAGGATACATGTTTTACATCTTCCAGTGCCATCGTCCGTTGAAAAACAATAAGTGTGGTGCCCGGGTCTTCCTCCCATCAAGGTTCACCTCTTAGTGTACCATCAGCACCTGCCACTAGGAGTGCTGTATAGAGAAAGGATATTGCCTTGCATCCTGCCCCATGTGTAAGGAAGCATTGTAACTCCTGGTGTAGTTTGGGTTCGTTACCACCCACTGACCATGTGTAAGGGCAAGATGGGTTAGGAAGGAGCCTGCTCCGAGTCCGTGGGTGTCTTGAGATCTTACATTGAATGCAGGATACTTTCCTCAAAAAGGCCACCCATCTTGAATTAACCCTGCGGCCTGCCAGTGCATCGGGTCATGTTCGTCCAGCAAACAGCCTTGTGGCAGGCATGTGCCAGACAGGGAGCTGCAGTATGTTCATGAACAGATTCCGTTTGGGCTGGATTTACCTATTCCACATCACTTTGGCTGCATGTGGTAATCTACTCAACTCTTTTGCTTGGCCTCCAGATGTTTGTAACCCCTGCAACAGACCCCTACCATCAATTTCAGCTAGCACACACCTATACTCTCCCATCTTATCTCTTGCCAACCATCTCATCAGCTACTGAGCTGCTACAAAATACAATACTAGATCTGTCACCCCCAGGCCACCCTCCAACATAGGTTGCTGTAACATCAAGACCCGCTTTCAGGCAGGTCCCCAGATCAGGTCAGATTCAGTCCTCTAAGTTCCTTAAAGGCTCCAGCAGGTAGCACCATGAGGGCCACAAAAAATACAACAGACGTGGGAGGACAAACATTTTGGCAATAGCCTCCTCTCCCATGGGTGACAGATGTGTCCAGAAAGTCAACGACTGACGTACGGCAGTAAGGCCTCTTGCCTGGTTACCATCTAGGGTGTCTTTTTCACTATGGTACACGTTTACACCCAGGTAGCGAAAGGTCTCAATACTCCAGGAATGGCGGTTAAGCTATAACACATCTTGGTCTCCCAGATCCACCCGACACCATGGGAAAATGCAAGATTTGCTCCAATTCACCTTAAGGCCCGCCAGATCACCAAAGCTATCCAGCAGGTCGTAGAGAACAGGTAGGGTGCAGGCATAGTCCTGCAGATATATTAGCACGTGGTCTGCATAAAAATAGACAACAGGCTAGTTTGTGCCTACTCGTATGCCTCAGGAGGGACACCTGGTGTGCAGCGCAGCAGCCAGCGGTTCTATAGCCAGTGCAAACAATATGGGAGAGAGTGAGCAGCCCTGTCATGTCCCCCTTGTTAAAGGAAAGGAGCATAACATGTGATTTCCGGACGCAGTCGCGCTCTCAGCCCAGTGTACAATAGCTTGATGCATGTAAGGAACTCTGGGCCCATCCGCATGGCTTCCAACACGTGGGTCAGGAAATTTCAGTCCATCGCGTCCAAAGCCTTTTTCGGAATCAAGGGAAAGTACCACTGTGAGATCAGCTACACCCTCCATGTCGTCCTGGATATAACACAGATGTGTGTCGTAATAGGTTGGCCGGTGCAGAATAATCCTCAACAACGGAATCAAGCATTGGCAGTGATCTGTTGGCCAGGACCTTGCTCAGAATCCTGTAATCAATGTTGAGCATGAACAGTGGGCGGTACTACTAGAAGGGTCTCACGAAGATAGTCAGGTAAGATGCCGCTGATGAGCTTCGCAGTACACTGTTAAATGTGTAGCCAGAGTGGCAGGGAATGCCAGGTAGTACTCCACGGAAAAAGCCATCCGTGCCGGGGGTCTTGCCATATGCCAGATACCAACTGGAGTTCATCCAATTGTAGGGAGAGCTTTAACTCCGACAGCTGCAGGGGGGACAGGCAGGGGATAGCACCCTCCCGCAGGAAAGCCCTGATCTCCAACGGAGAAGGTACGGTCGGGGAAGAGTAGAAGTCTTTGTAGTACCAAACAAGCATGATTGATGTCCGCCTAGATATTAACTATTTAACCCACAGTGCCACGGATAGCCCCTATACCTGTCCTGGGGATGTCCGAGGGTAGCAGCCATGCCAGTGCACGCCCTGGTTTATCACCTTCCGTAAGCTGCCGCGCTATGGTGGTCTTATAATCAAGATAGATCAATCGCTGGGCCTTGTTGCGGTATTGACGGTGGAGCCCCACAAGTCTTGCCCAAGCTCTCACCACCATCACCGTTTCAATTTCCGTGGCTCTGATCCAGGCTTCGAAGTCAGCGATGGAGCGAAGAAGTGCTGTCTTCGCACCCCAGGACATGCTAATACAGAGACCGCTCATAACCACCTTCATGGAGTCACACTCCAGCCCCTGGTATTCAACTGAGCTATCATTTTCATCAAAGTATTGCGTGAGGTGGGTACCTATGGTCTTCCTGTTAGGGGGATCATTCAATGTTTCCACCCTCAATCTCCACCTTGGAATGGTGGACTGAGCCACTCCCCGGCGAAGGGTAACCTTGAATTGGTTATGATCTGAAACTGTTCTGTCCAGGTATTCGGAGGTCTGTACCAAAGGCCAGAAGTCTGCAGTGCAAAAGACATAATAAAGTCTGGTGTGTACTTTATGTCCAGGGACATTATAGGAGTATTCAGTGTCGCTGCGGTGACCTAATCGCCAGATATCATGTAAGTGCAGCATCCTAGTTCAGTGTTTTTTGGGGGAGTTTTATATAGCGCAAACTCAACCCGAAGGTATCAGAGCGCTTTACATGAGCACCAGTTGTGTTACAGGTGGACGCATTCATTTTTTTTGAGGCACGGGGAGATTAAGTGGTTTACCCTGAATCACAGGAGGTTGAGCGAACCTGCCGAGACTCAAACCCACCTTTGAGGTCGGTTACCCTGACCGTTAGGCCAGTCGCATCTACTCCCTCCGTACCCGGCAGTGGGGGCACTGCCCGGTCCAATGCAGTGCCATGCACACAGTTACATTTCTCTACACCACAGTCCAGGGGCATGAGGGTGTAGAAGCAGGGATGGAGATAGAGTGTGAAGAAATTTGCCTTGGTGTCTGTTAGATGCATATATGGAGATTAGTGAGAGGGGACGCCCATCTAGGAAAAACAGGATGGGGCTTATTTACAAGCCCCTTACGCCACGTTTTCGTCACTTTTCCCATGTTAAAAGTGACGCAAAAGTGGCGCAAGGGGCTTGTAAATCTGCCCGATGTATCTATCATTCGGCGAAAATTATGATGTTCTCATTTAAGGAGGACAAAGAACAGTCGCCGTGCAGGGCCGCAAATTAGGAAAGCTCTATGTGGGCACACGGTGCCAAGGCAAGCAGGCTGCTCAATATGCCCTCAGTGTAGCGCACAGGATGGAGGCAGCCAGCCCCCCGGTGTCAGGGCTCACCGGTGAGACATTAAAAGTGATCCACGTAGGCCCTCATGGCCAGGGCTAATGCGGGGTCTGGATTGGCAGCCTCGTTTGTGAATATGCCTTTTGGCCTCCCCAGTAGAAAACTCGGCTGCCCTCTAGGGGAATGCAGGCACTCTCCCCCACAACGCAGTGCAATTAGGGGGGTACTGGCTGCAGCAGGAGAGAGCTGGGCACTCCGAGTGGAGAACATATGCATGGTAGACTCGCCCTAGAATACTTGGAGGCAGCTCGCCTGTCCGGCCCCGTAGCCGTAGGTGCTTGTTCTGCGCTTATCAGTGGGAAGCACTTGTTGTCGGGCGTGGCCACCCTAGAAATTCCACCGGAATATAAGGAAAGTAGTGCCGCATCCAGGGCCGGCTTTAGCACTGGTGGCACCATGTGCGACAAGTTTGTTGGGCCCCTCATGGGCACCCCCATGGATTCCCTCACTACCACCCTTTATCAGTGTCCCCTCCAGTCTCCATTACCACTCTCTCTCTCTCAGATGTATTTAATTAGTTATATAGCGCCACCTGTACCAGTGTAGGGTGTCAGAGCACTTTTCATCACACACATTACACAGAGATAATCAACTATATGTATGTAAATCAGTGTATAGGAAACGTTACATAAGCCAAAAGACTACAAGGTGAGTCACGTCATCCATACTGGTAGACAGTATAGTTTAAGAGTGCTTGGTCTGAAGAAGCACACACTCAGAATTTAAAACATAACCCCATGGGGGGCGTGGCTTGGACGCCGAGTAAGATGGCCGCCTGAGCTCGGAGCTCCGCTGCGCCGCGGCGGATTTTTCTTTCCATCTCACCAATCTGCGGCCGTTTCGTCAGGCTTCCTTCGGTTCCAGCGAGTGGAAGATATCGTGTTGATGATGTGACCGCCAGTCTTCTCATGCATGCAGTTTTACCCCGTTTTCGTTGCTTTATGTAAGTGCCTCAGCGCGACCGCCATTTTACGATCGGCGCGACGCGCGTGCGAGGCTGAAATGGGCGCATGCATGTCTCCTCAGAGCGTGGGATAATGATAATGTTTGATGGCTTCTTCCTCCTGCCTCCAATGCTCCTGCCTTACCAATCCTTCAGCTTTTCTTCATTTCGACACCAGCACGGCTTTGTCTTCTTGTCTATGCTCTGAAGGAGCAGTTACCTCATGTTGGCCATACTAGTGGAATACTTCCCTTCTGCTCATCACTGCTGCCTCATGAGAAACCCCTACTTTCATATATCCCACACAAAACGTTGCTCCTAATGTGCTCTTTTTGAGGAATTATTCAGTTTTTATTTTCTTTTTTCCTCCTCAAGGACTTTATACTTTTTGGTTTGTCCGGCAGAGTGAAGTTCACTCCATCCCTACTGCGTTTACTGTGATTATGCTTCCTCTATGGTTATGTCAAAGAGATATATCTTTATCTGGCAGCCAGTGACTTATCCTTTACAACCTTTTTTGAGCACTAGTGTTGGGATTTCGTCCGCAATATACAACTAAGATTTAGCGCATAAGAGCTTCGCTCTGACTGGTGGTCTCCCCGTCACTATTGGAGGAAGATTTTTATAAGTACCTGGATTTCCATGGTTTTTACAGTTGTCTTTTACTGCTCCTGCTGGCCTCTTTGTTTCCTTACTAAGCATCTTGAAATCTTTGTATTCTGCATACGAAGTACATCGGTGCTTTAGTTATTACTCATTCCATCATCTGCACGTTCAGGTCTCTATGGGCAAACTACGTAACCCAAAGTTTGTCTTTGTACCTTCGAAGCACTCTCCTACAGCCACCTCTTCCTCAGTGGCAGATTGCTCTCCTCCCACAGATCAAATGGCGGCAGCGTCTGCCAGCCGTTCTTCTCCATCACAGTCTGCCTTAAACAAATCTTCTCCCTCTACTTCCTCGTCTAAGCGCTTGAAACAGGACTCCCCTCCTCCTCCACCTGAGAAGCCACCATCCCCTATATCTATGGAAATGTTGCTGGAGGAGATACGCGCTTTACGTCCGTTTGTGGAAGAGACCAATATGAAGATGCAGCTTCTTGAGGCAAAATGGTCGACTATGGAAACTCGTGTATCCTCCGTGGAACAGCAGGTTACAGAAATTCACACTAACTCTCAGCGTATCTCCTCCTTGGAAAAGTCTCTTCTCACCCTCCAACAACATACTGAGGACTTGGAAAATAGAAATAGGAGGAATAACTTGCGTATTTATGGCCTGCCGGAATCCTTGGAGGGAGATGATCCTGTTGCGTTCTTCTCCTCTTTTCTTTTGAAACTTCTGGACATCCCTGCTACTACTTCTCTAAGTATCCAAAGAGCTCATAGACTTAGCCCTCGTTCCTCCTCTTCTTCAACTAAACCACGAGGTGTCATCATCCTCTTTCTAAAATTTACTGATCTCCTTCTGGTCCTTTCTGCAGCTCGATCCAAGCGCCATGTCTCCTGGATGGGTCAGAGAGTATTTCTCTCTCAAGATGTCTCTAATGCTACTGCTGCCAGAAGGAAGGAGTTTTTGTCTCTTCGAGCTCCTCTACGCTCTCTTGGGGCTAGATATGGTTTATTTCACCCTTGTACCTTCAAAGTGACTCACCAAAATAACACCTGGACTTTTCAAGACCCTGCTGAACTCAAGAATTTTATTCATATCCAGACTAATGCTGGCATGGACACCTCCAACCCTGCTAATGGTTGATTATTTAATCTCTCCGTTTTCTTACAGGTTTTACTGATATGTTCTTGTATTGGCATCTGCTTTGTTTCCTTGATGTGGTTCTTCTTAATTGGTTGCTGGATTGTATTCCCCTTTTTCACGTGTCTTTTGCCCTTGTGTTGTTTTGTTTAACATCATTTTTGTATCATCTGTCTTTTTCCTCACCTAGATTGATCGGTGTGTTCCTTTCCATCCCATACGGTTCGTCTTATTCATCTTCCGTCCTGGTGCAGTCTGTTCTCCTGGCTAGAGAGGTCACTCTTGTCGAATCCTTCCATAACCCCATTATCATCTTCTTTTCCCCCCCTCAGGTATGTTTCTTTCAGTCATCCTATTTGGATATGTACTGTCTCTTCTTGTACTTCTTTTCTCTTGCCCTTTCCCATCTTTCCTTTCTCTTTCTTTTAATGTATCTCTTGACTCTCTTTTTTCTCGTTCTTTTTTCTCATGTATCAATTGGCATTCTTTTCTTATTTCTTGTTTTCATGGCTTTTCTTTTTTGCTTACAATTTTACTGTTTTTACTTTCAAAGTTATTTCATGGAATGTGAAAGGTTTTGTTAACCCTATTAAGCGACAGAGAATCCTTTCCCACCTAGCTTCCTATAATCCTGATTTAGTCCTTTTACAGGAAACCCATCTTTCTGAGGCTGAATCTCTTAAGCTGAAGAGAGGCTGGGTGGGAACGGTCTTATTCTCTCCTTCATCTAATAAAAAGAATGGTGTTGCTATTTTATGTCACAAGAAACTAAAATGTAAAGTTCTTTCCCAAGATACCGATACTGGAGGCCGATGGGTTCTAGTTAAGTTATTAATCAACTCTGTATCTCTGACTGTATTCAATGTCTCTGGCCCTACCCACCCTGATTGCAACTTTTAGCCTTTAATTACTTCGAAATGTTTTCAGTGCAGTGATACCATGTTCATCTTAGGAGGTGATTGTAATCAAATTGTTGATCCGTTTCTTGACCGCAAATCTTCTGCCCGCTTTACACCTCACAAATCACATACACAATTTCTAGACACTATTTCTAAGTCACATCTCATTGATTCATGGAGACTTTCCCATCCTGACACTCTAGATTACTCCTTCTTTTCACCCCCCATGCCTCTTTTTCTCGGATTATTACATCTTCCTCTCTCAATCTCTCTCTCAAAATCTCCTATCTTCTTCTATTGAACCAATAGTTATCTCAGACCATGCTCCTATTGTCACAACCCTTGACCTTCTTCCTCCGCATCCCAAATCTTCCCGCTGGTGTTTTAATAACTCCCTTCTCATGGACCCTCTTTTTTCTTCTTCTTTTCTCTCCTTTGCTACAGAATTCTTTTTACTCAACTCTGATCCCTCTTTAGCCCCTCATGTTATCTGGGATTCTTTCAAGGCAACCGCACGTGGTTTTGTAATAGACTTTGTTTCCAAAAAAAAGAAGCACTTCCTTAATAAACAGAAAGACTTGTTGGCCCATATTAAATCCCTAGAGCACAAATTCTATACTTCCTCTAGCAACTCTGTTTTGCCAGACCTCATACGTCCCAAACTTGATTTCAACAAAACTACTACCGATAATGCCTCTTCAATCTTACTACGGAGCAACGCTCGTTACTATGGAGGTCGCAATAAATCGGGTAAACTTTTAGCTAATTACCTCAAATCTCGTAAGGAGCGTAACTCTACAGATTCTATTTACTCTACCGATAATCTTCTCTTACACAAAGAACAGGATATACTTACCCAATTCCAGCTTTTCTACCAGTCTCTATATACTCCTGAATCGCCTCCCTCTGTCTCTCTTATTCACTCCTATTTCGATAGACTCCCTACCCCCTCCACCTCTCATCTCAACTTTCTTGGTCTTGAGCATGATCTCTCCATTACCGAACTTGACAACGCTTTAAAGACTCTTACCAAAGGTAAATCCCCGGGTCCTGATGGCTTCTCTGTGGAATTTTATATGCATTTTTCTGACCTTCTGCTTCCTAAACTTCTCACACTCTTCCAATCCTTCTTTATCTCCGGCACTGCGGCTGGTACTTTCCACGAGGCTACGACCTGCCTTATACCCAAGGAAGGTCGTGACCCTCAATTCTGTAAGAATTACCGACCAATATCTTTAGTAAATGTGGCCTATAAATTATTTGCTAAACTACTTGCTTTACGTTTAGATCCTCTTCTGCCCCATCTCATTGGCAAGGAACAGTGTGGTTTTGTTAAGGGCAGACTTACTTCGGATAACTCTCGCCTTTTCCTCAATGTCCTAAATAAAGTCCCATCTCTCTCCATCCCTTTAGCTGCTATCTCTGTCGATGCTGAGAAAGCGTTTGACAGAGTGGACTGGTCCTTTTTGTTCGCCGCCTTGCGGTGGCATGGCTTTGGCCCTAATTTCATTTCTCTAATTTCTTTACTTTATTCAGCCCCCAAAGCGCCTGTTTTAGTCAATGGTCATCTATCCCCTTATTTCCCCCTCCAACGTGGGGTTCGCCAAGGATGTCCTTTGTCTCCACTACTTTTTGTTCTTGCCCTTGAGCCATTTCTTACGTCTATTAGGAATAATATATCTATTTCTGGTTTTCCTTATGGCAAGACCCATTTGAAACTCTCTGCATATGCAGATGATATTCTCTTATTTATTTCTGATCCTGAAAAATCCATTTCCGCCCTATTACTTGAATTTAATTCCTTTTCGCAAGTCTCTGGTTACAAGATCAATTCTGATAAAACGGAGATTCTTCCTCTTACCAAATTTTGTCTCCCTCATCAGTTCTCTTCTACTGGTTTCGCATGGAATTCCTCCAAAATCAATATATCTCGGAATATGGTTCTCTAACTCCATTTCTTCATCCATTCAGTTGAATATGTCTATTGTCTTATCCCGTATTGATAAATTGTTATCTTCTTGGAATCCTCTTTTTCTTTCGTGGTGGGGTCGGCTTGATTTGATTAAAATGATGATATCCCCCATTCTTATATACATTTTTTCCATGCTCCCCATAAATATTCCTGATATTTATTTTAAACGCATTGACTCCTGTCTTTCTAAGTTTCTATGGAATCATAAAAAATCAAGGGTTGCTTTAGTTGCTCTTCGCAAACCAAAATCTAATGGCGGAGTCAATTTTACGGACTTTCGTCTCTATCATAAGTCTTTTTCTCTCCGTCAGGCCTCTAATTGGCTTATTCCAGAACCTTCTCCTCTTGCCCCTCTTTGGCTCTCTATTGAACGTTCATTGCTTTCTCCGTTTTCTCTCCCTGAGGTCATACATTTCTCTGCTAAGAACTTATCCACTTCTCTCCCCTTATTCAAATACACTTCCTCTCTTCTACACGCTTTGGTCCGTCCTGATCCAATTACTCGTGAATCCTTTTTAGCCTCCCCTATTTGGTACAACTCGCTTATTCTCCAAAACAATCGACCTATTTGCTGGACTGCTTGGAGATCAAAAGGCCTGGTGTGGGTTAAGCAACTCTTTGATGGCCTTCTCCCGTGCTCATTTCCCCGATTCCGACTCTTGTTTCACTGCCCTCAATACTTTTTATACAGATTCACTGTCCTCATGGCCCTTATCCTTAATGTTTATTATTCCCTTCCTTCGTCATCATCTCCCATATCCCATTCTCCTCTACTTCAGATTTTGTCTACTCTTCCCAAAGCTTCTCTTATTTATAAGTTTTTCTCCTCCCCTAATCCAAACCGTCCGAAATCTAAATTGGAGTGTGCTTGGGAGTCAGATCTGGGCTGTGATTGGTCTATAGCTCTTTAGGATAAAACTTGGTCCAGCTCTTCAAAAATTTCTCGTTCTGCCTCCCTGACCCAGTCTATGTTTTTTCTATCAAACAAGAAAAGGGGAAAGGAGGGGCTTTTACAATAATAAACTAACTTAATACTATTGTAGGTCCAGCATACATGCCCAACAATCAACATTAACAAAAGGGTATGCAGTTCCTGATAATAACGCAGTGTGTGTTAGAATCACTAGGTCCCAAGGTGATGGTGTGAAAACGGTCTGATTGAACGGAGTAGAAGGTACTCCTTCTGGAAAAGAAGACCCTCACACACCCAACAAGCGGGTGTCTTGCTTCATCACCGGGTCTTTGCTCCTTATCGGGCCGGCAGTGCAATGCCCGATCAGGCACCCCGAGGGGGCCTTCCTGTCGGAGATCTTTATTTCCAAACGCCGGTGAGTGAGGTGTGTGGGGAAAACAGTTAATTAGGATAAATGGTGTAGGTGCAAGTGAAGTGAAAGGTAAGTGTACTAAAACAGGGTAGGTGATCCACTTCAAGCAAATTTAATAAAGTATGGTCAACACCCTGATTAAAAACAATCCGCACATCTCTCACCATTAGGTGTATGAGTGATATGTGCTACAAAAATCAAAGAGGTCAACATGTTTCTTGCCTGGGTTTTAATTAAATGGCAATTCTTCAGGACCAATGTATACGGCTACCTGCACCTTTTTGGTGGTGGCCACAACCTCTAAGAGGTGTCAATGGTGGCCACACATACAGCACCCTAAAAACGTGTGGTGCCGTGTAAACCAAGAACACACAACCTGTGAAAAAAACACACAATTAAAAACATTGTTATTGTAAAACGGTTCGAGGCATCTGGTTCAGTTAAGACAACAAGTGATGTCAAACATAAAACCGTGGCATGCGTCGATTGTGAGCAGATATTAATGGGACTTTTATAGAGGCAAACAGCAGAATCTCAATTGAGAACTTAATCCACACTTTAACCAGCATGATACTTTTGATTATAAAGGACTCACCCCATTAGGCTGTGGAGATAATGTGGCCAGGGTAGGAAAACACTAATTACTAGTGTCCTAAAAGGGAGGAAGATAGATAAAAACAAACAAACAGCAAATGCGTCAGATCAATACGCGTCAAGTGCACTCAAAATAAGGTGGAGAACCCATGTGGTGGGATATCTCATGGGGAACATAAGCATATAAAAAATTTTTATGCATATAAAATTAGAACTATCACCCGATAGCACAAGGGCGGAAGCTTGCCACAGTGATCACACCAACTAGAAAATGTTTAAACCAAGGCCAGTCAAGTACTAATGGAGTAGAGGAAGACGCTGCCAGTGATACCTGTATAGCAGCGCCCGTGCATGGCAATAAAATGTAGCAGGACTGGTCTCTGCGTGTGTCAAGAAGGCACACAGCGGTAGTGGCAGCCGGTGATTCTACAAAAGCTGTGCAAGAATATGGTGAATGAGAGCAAAGCTGGACTAATCTCAGCGTGAATCAAGAGAGCACTGGTGATGCCGCCGTCAACAGTGAGTGTATATCCTGTGTACGATCAGTCTCTCTTGTGAAGCGTTGTATCAACTACGACTCAAAGAGCCGCATACTAACTCTCTAAATCATACAGCACCTGACGAGTAAAAAGTATAAAGTATACTCACGGTTGCGTTGTAGTAACGTTACCGTAAACCTAGGACCCCGCCAGCCGCTCAAGTCTGGTGATGGTCGGGTCGGCTGGCTCACAGAAATGGGAGCCGGTCAGCGTGCTGCGTCGCTACGTCTAGGGCGGTCACAGGCGGATGGGGCGTGGCCACGTCCCAACTACTAGACCGCCAACCGTGACGGCTGAACAGACGGGAGGGGACGCTGAAAGCGATACTATGGGAATTTAGTATGTAGGCAGGGCTCCCTCTAACGCGCGGGCATGTGACGCGATCGCAGACACAGAGGGCGTGGACCCCATTGACCAATACGTTGGTCCCCTCGGAATGGTTTGCTAAAAATGTTATTGAATGTAAGGTTGCCATGGAAATATGTTAATGACGCGTGCTATCAACAACGAACAGACATTGCACTCGTTTGGAACGTTTGTTTATGTCTATCTGTGCGCTACGGAGCTAAGTAAGTACTAGGCGCAAGGTAATAAGATGAAACGCACAGCGGAGGTCCGCACCTAATGTTGGTAACCCTTTAGCTCGAGAAGGAGCTCAAGACCCAGAAGTATGGGTATTAATATCATTCTTCTATGTATGACTAAGTTCAAACTCAAAAAAATCATGAACATACAGAATAAAGGACAGGACCAGCAATGGTTGTTCAAAGTATCGGAGTAGCCTTAAAGAGTGTGCATTGTATTGTGCAGAGATAAGGCTCATAGAGTAAAAAAATATTTGTATTAGAATGTCAAGAAGATACTAGTCTAAGTCAAGTTAGACTACTCCACGGAATGTCCTCGTTCAGGCCAGTGGTATCAGCAGTCAATCTCAGGACCCAACGTTGTTCGAGTCTGAAGAGGGCATTTTTAGACATATGGGGGTGAGATTCCAGAACCACCCATTTAAATGATGTGGGCGCATGACGTTCCAAGTTGTAGTGGGTCGTCATTTTAGTGTTGGTCTTGGCGCATCTGAAATTACTTTTGTGTTCCAGCATGCGAGTTTTAACAGCACGCGTAGTCATACCTATGTATGGTAAGCCACACGGGCACGTCATCAAATAAATGCAATTTGTTGAGTTGCAATTTGTATGTTTATTGATTTGCCATGTAACGTCATTAGGGAGTACCAACTCTTTACTGATTTGTGTCTGTGGGCACATCGAGCACGACCCACAGGGGTAATGACCCTTAACTGGGGGTAGGTTCCATAATAGTCTCTGAGACCCAGTGGCTGGTTTCTTAGGCCTAGTGTGTATTAGAAGGTCCTTAAGGTTACTCGTGCGTTTGAACGCGAATCTGGGGACTTCCAGTTCTAGATCTCCAGTATTGAGAATACCCCAGTGTTTTTTGATGATCGCCTTAATCCTATTCGAATCAGGGGTGAAGGTGGTAACACAGGTTATGGATTGATCAAGTTCTTTAGTGTTAACGTCCAAAAGACTCTCTCTGTTGTTATTTCTCGCTCGTTTGCGAGCCCGAGACACAACCTGTGAGGGGTAGTCGCGCTTAATCAAGTCATTCATAAGCGTTAAGGACTCTTTCTGATAGTCTACCACAGAACTACAGTTCCTTCTGATTCGTAAAAACTGACCAAAAGGTAAATTTTCTCTTAACGCTTTCGGGTGGTAGCTGCTGAATAAGAGAAGACTGTTCCTATCTGTGGGCTTACGATACAGACTCGTGGAGATTGTACCCCCTTCAAGGCGGATGAGTAGATCCAAGAAAGGTACTTCTGTATCAGAGATGGTGTGGGTAAATCTCAAATAGGGATTTAGAGTATTGATCCACGTACAGAATTCTGTGCACTTCGTATAGTCTCCCTTCCACAAAATCAGGATGTCGTCGATGAATCTTTTCCAGAGCAGTACATTCGCCGAGTAGGGATTGGTGGGATGATGTATCACCCTACTTTCGAAGGCTGACATGTACATACATGCCAGACTCGGCGCAAATGTACTGCCCATGGAAGTGCCCTGGGTTTGGTGGTACAATTGTGTGTTAAACTCAAAGAAGTTTTGAGTCAAAGCCAGGCTTGCACATTCCATTATGAATGATACTGGTGTATTGGAATTAATCTCACTGCTGCTTAGTGCATCCTCGATAACTTGGAGGGTCGCTTGTTGGGGTATGTTGGTATATAACGCCTCAACATCTAGTGTCAGCAAGAGGTTTATTTCCTGTGGGTATTGGAACCCTTCCAGAAGTCGAAGAATATCAGAGGTATCCTGGATGTAAGAGGGGGTTGCTTTGACCAGGGGCTGGATAAAATGGTCAACGAACTGTGATAGTGGTTCCAGAACAGAACCTATGCCAGAAACAATCGGACGTCCAGGAACAGGGGATATTCCTTTGTGAATTTTAGGCAGACAGTAGAAGAAGGGGATCACTGGTTCTTTAGCTATAAGAAAGTTAGCTTCTTTTTTAGTAATCCACCCTTCTAGCTCAGCCATAGAGACCATTGAGCCTATGGTCCGAGTCAGGCGTGGGGTGGGGTCTTCTTGGATGGGTGTGTAATATCTTGTATTGGTAAGCTGCCTACGGCATTCAATGTCGTAGTCAACTGCAGACATGATAACCGTTGCCCCACCCTTATCAGCTTGTTTTATGACGATGGTGTTGTCGTTAGCCAGATCTCTTATAGCTAACTTCTCACTAGTAGATAAGTTCTGAAAAGGTACAGGAACAGTATCCGCATTGAGATCCTTCAAGACTGCCTTTTCAAAGGTCAGTACTTCCGGTGGAACCATGCTCCTTGTAGGCGTGAAGGTAGAAGGTCTATGGAGGCCAGAGTCTTCGTGATTGGGTGGTGGATGATCTTGAAAGAATGCCTTTAACCTGATTTTGCGAAAAAGGTTCTGGATCTCACACGTGTCACGGAATCTATCTGTTTTGGGTGTGGGGACAAACCCCAGACCTTTCTGGAGCACACTTTCTTCCACGGGGGTGAGAGGTCTGGTGGACAGATTGAGCATCAGTCTCTCTTGTCCCTGGTTTGGCTCCTGGTTTCCACTGTCCTCGGCGGTTGTTCCTGCCATTGGACTCTTTTTTGCTGTCGCCCTCTTCTTCGCCCTCTTCCTCTGCCCCAGCCTCTGTCTAAAAAAGGTTGTTCATTCCTGGGTTGGAAAAAGGGCGGGGGAGGGCCTTGGTGGTACATAGGATATTGCCAGAAAGGGGGTGGTCCCTGAAAAGGAGGCATATTGTATGCTGGATAGCCTGATTGCTGGAAAGGTCTGGTCTTCCTATTGTTGTTATTCCAACTGCCTGTACTTGAGTCACTGTTAGTTGAGGAGCCTCGTCTAGAAGGTCCTGAGTTTTCATCTGATGAGTAACTAGTGACTGTGGACGTATAATCTGCCTTAAGGTAGGGATATACCTTTTCTTGCGAAAACTTCTTGATGTCTTTTTGAAGTTTAGTTATTTTCTGCTTCATCAGATATTCCCTATTTTCAGCAAGTTCGGCATTAATCTCAGCTAATTTGGTCTTATATGTGGTTGTTTGAATAATGACTTTAATAGCACCCTCTGCTGTTTGGATCTTAATTAACAAAGCATCTGCTATTCTTTTCGCTGTGTTAATAATAAGAATAAGCCAGTCCCTGGTGCATTTCCATGCTACCAGGGACCACTCCTTCTTAAATAGTGCATCTTCCAAAAACAGGCGAGGAAAATTATTTACAATGAGTCCATTGGGAGCTATGTTTGCCCTTAAATATTCCGTCATCATGGCTCCATGGAGTGTTACTTTGAGCCATTCATGTTTGAGGTTAGATAGTGATGTCCAATCTTCTGTATGGCTCCCAGAGGCAGCACTGCCATCGGCGGCCAACAGTGATGGTGTTCTAAGTATTGCTGCTGCTGCTTCATCATCGAAGCTCAGCCCTTGGAAGTCCTCCATCTGCAAACTATGAGGTGAGGTCCAAAGAGACCAATATTATTAAAAAGTAGACAAGGACACAACTGAGCACTGCCTACTGATAAAATGGTCCACGCAGATACATTCGGCTGCTTGGTATCCTAAATTTCCCACGGGGTCAACCCGTGCATTAACTCTCAAACAAGAAAAGGGGAAAGGAGGGGCTTTTACAATAATAAACTAACTTAATACTATTGTAGGTCCAGCATACATGCCCAACAATCAATATTAACAAAAGGGTATGCAGTTCCTGATAATAACGCAGTGTGTGTTAGAATCACTAGGTCCCAAGGTGATGGTGTGAAAACGGTCTGATTGAACGGAGTAGAAGGTACTCCTTCTGGAAAAGAAGACCCTCACACACCCAACAAGCGGGTGTCTTGCTTCATCACCGGGTCTTTGCTCCTTATCGGGCCGGCAGTGCAATGCCCGATCAGGCACCCCGAGGGGGCCTTCCTGTCGGAAACTACTACCGATAATGCCTCTTCAATCTTACTACGGAGCACCGCTCGTTACTATGGAGGTCGCAATAAATCGGGTAAACTTTTAGCTAATTACCTCAAATCTCGTAAGGAGCGTAACTCTATAGATTCTATTTACTCTACCGATAATCTTCTCTTACACAAAGAACAGGATATACTTACCCAATTCCAGCTTTTCTACCAGTCTCTATATACTCCTGAATCGCCTCCCTCTGTCTCTCTTATTCACTCCTATTTCGATAGACTCCCTACCCCCTCCACCTCTCATCTCAACTTTCTTGGTCTTGAGCATGATCTCTCCATTACCGAACTTGACAACGCTTTAAAGACTCTTACCAAAGGTAAATCCCCGGGTCCTGATGGCTTCTCTGTGGAATTTTATATGCATTTTTCTGACCTTCTGCTTCCTAAACTTCTCAAACTCTTCCAATCCTTCTTTATCTCCGGCACTGCGGCTGGTACTTTCCACGAGGCTACGACCTGCCTTATACCCAAGGAAGGTCGTGACCCTCAATTCTGTAAGAATTACCGACCAATATCTTTAGTAAATGTGGCCTATAAATTATTTGCTAAACTACTTGCTTTACGTTTAGATCCTCTTCTGCCCCATCTCATTGGCAAGGAACAGTGTGGTTTTGTTAAGGGCAGACTTACTTCGGATAACTCTCGCCTTTTCCTCAATGTCCTAAATAAAGTCCCATCTCTCTCCATCCCTTTAGCTGCTATCTCTGTCGATGCTGAGAAAGCGTTTGACAGAGTGGACTGGTCCTTTTTGTTCGCCGCCTTGCGGTGGCATGGCTTTGGCCCTAATTTCATTTCTCTAATTTCCTTACTTTATTCAGCCCCCAAAGCGCCTGTTTTAGTCAATGGTCATCTATCCCCTTATTTCCCCCTCCAACGTGGGGTTCGCCAAGGATGTCCTTTGTCTCCACTACTTTTTGTTCTTGCCCTTGAGCCATTTCTTACGTCTATTAGGAATAATATATCTATTTCTGGTTTTCCTTATGGCAAGACCCATTTGAAACTCTCTGCATATGCAGATGATATTCTCTTATTTATTTCTGATCCTGAAAAATCAATTTCCGCCCTATTACTTGAATTTAATTCCTTTTCGCAAGTCTCTGGTTACAAGATCAATTCTGATAAAACGGAGATTCTTCCTCTTACCAAATTTTGTCTCCCTCATCAGTTCTCTTCTACTGGTTTCGCATGGAATTCCTCCAAAATCAAATATCTCGGAATATGGTTCTCTAACTCCATTTCTTCATCCATTCAGTTGAATATGTCTATTGTCTTATCCCGTATTGATAAATTGTTATCTTCTTGGAATCCTCTTTTTCTTTCGTGGTGGGGTCGGCTTGATTTGATTAAAATGATGATATCCCCCATTCTTATATACATTTTTTCCATGCTCCCCATAAATATTCCTGATATTTATTTTAAACGCATTGACTCCTGTCTTTCTAAGTTTCTATGGAATCATAAAAAATCAAGGGTTGCTTTAGTTGCTCTTCGCAAACCAAAATCTAATGGCGGAGTCAATTTTCCGGACTTTCGTCTCTATCATAAGTCTTTTTCTCTCCGTCAGGCTTCTAATTGGCTTATTCCAGAACCTTCTCCTCTTGCCCCTCTTTGGCTCTCTATTGAACGTTCATTGCTTTCTCCGTTTTCTCTCCCTGAGGTCATACATTTCTCTGCTAAGAACTTATCCACTTCTCTCCCCTTATTCAAATACACTTCCTCTCTTCTACACGCTTTGGTCCGTCCTGATCCAATTACTCGTGAATCCTTATTAGCCTCCCCTATTTGGTACAACTCGCTTATTCTCCAAAACAATCGACCTATTTGCTGGACTGCTTTGAGATCAAAAGGCCTGGTGTGGGTTAAGCAACTCTTTGATGGCCTTCTCCCGTGCTCATTTCCCCGATTCCGACTCTTGTTTCACTGCCCTCAATACTTTTTATACAGATTCACTGTCCTCATGGCCCTTATCCTTAATGTTTATTATTCCCTTCCTTCGTCATCATCTCCCATATCCCATTCTCTTCTACTTCAGATTTTGTCTACTCTTCCCAAAGCTTCTCTTATTTATAAGTTTTTCTCCTCCCCTAATCCGAACCGTCCGAAATCTAAATTGGAGTGTGCTTGGGAGTCAGATCTGGGCTGTGATTGGTCTATAGCTCTTTAGGATAAAACTTGGTCCAGATCTTTAAAAATTTCTCGTTCTGCCTCCCTGACCCAGTCTATGTTTTTTCTATATCACAGATTGTATCTTTCTCCAGTTTCTATTTCTCGCTTTTCTCTTGTTAAGGACTCTAATTGTTGGACCTGTGGCTCCCCTAATGCTGATCTTCTTCACCTTCTCTTTCGATGTCCTCCTGTTGTTACACTGTGGGGTCAGGTGTGGTCCTATGTCTCTCGCCTATTTTCGATATCAACTCCCTACTCTATCCCTCTTCTCTTTTTAGGTAGTCTTTCTGATACTTTGGATATTGCTCCACACTCCTCTGGCCTATTAGATCTTATGCTTGCTCTGGCTTTCCAACACACATCTTTTAACTGGAAAGATCTTAACAAACTTTCTATACAATGCTGGTGGAATTCTCTCTGTCATTGCCATAGGCTTGATGTGCGCTTCGCTGCTGCCTCCACTCCTACTCTTAACAGAGATTTATTTTGGTTACCCCTCACAACATATCTCGACCGCATGGCTCGGAGACGTACCTCTCATTTATCCTCTGAGAACTTTAAACCTCCATGAGCGACTCTTTCTCTGTCCTTCTTCTTGTATTTTTCTATTTACATCTATTTTCTCCTGCATTCAAATATTCTCTATTCCAGACTTTCTACTCTTTCTACTTTATCTATTCTATTTGCCTGATTTTCTCCCTATTCTCTCTATAATGCCTTCTGCCTATCCTTCTTGCTTTCCCTTCCTTTCTCTCTCCTTTTCTTTCTCTCTTTTTTCCCTTTTCTGTCTATACAAAATTTTTATAAAATGCTTTCTATGCTTCTTTTGTTAGCGAGCATTGATATGCTGTTCTTTAATTCAAAACGGACAATGTTATTTGTATGATCAGTATCTCTTTGTTCTTTCCTAACTTTCTCAAATAAAGCATTTCAAACTAAAAAAAAACATAACCCCATGGTTGGGGGTTACATTTAATAATAAGTTTTTTTTAAACCAAATGAACACTTTTTAAAACATTAGAATAAGGAAAGAAGGAGGAAAAATCATAATGCACTAATATATACCTTGCAATTTGCATGCAGCTATTTGATGACACTTATTAGCTCACTGTTCCATGTTAGGATTTTAACATCATCATCAGGGCCGGACTGGGAACAGAAACCGGCCCTGGCAAACTGCTCAGTCGGCCCCCCCCTGGGGTGAGGGGTGCGCAGCCGAGCAGTTTGCGAGGGCCGGTTTCAGCCGATTTTGTTACCGGGGGCCGATTTTCCCAACCCCCCGGTAACAACAACGGCCTTCCAGGGGCCCAAAACCGGCCCCCACCCTAGCGGCCTACCGGGGAACGCCCGGTGCCCGCTACGGCCAGTCCGGCCCTGATCTTCATTGCTAGTAACAAAAGGATCTCTGAAAAAAACACTGACATATTTAAACTATATGCACCTTGTGATCTGCATGGTACATATTCTTTGTGGCAGGCACATCAACCCTCTGTGCTACCATAAAATGAGTTAAAACTTCCACTAGACAAAACTCCTTCTCTTGCTAGGAAGAACATTAATCACTGGAGTTATCTTGACATTTTTATTGTTGTGTGGAAACTGCTGAGGCTAGCAATGCAGCAGCAGGTGCTTTTTAAACCATAAAATACTTCCTAAGAGGGCGGCCCCTCGAAGAGTCAGCACCCCGTGCGGTGGCATGGTCGCACCACCCTAGAGCCTGCCCTGGCAGCATCCTGGCACACGCCGGCCCCCACGTCATCCAGTGAAGTCGATTCCTGCGGCAACACTGCCCCCTCTGGTCGCAGCGCTCACTGGTGGCCGGGGATGTACCAGCCACAGTTGAAGCACGCAGGCCGCAGATGTTGCGCCAGATCCGTTAGCCGCCACTGCAGCACAGCCGCTGCTGACACCGCTCACCCAGGACCCTCCCTGTGTTTAATGGTGTGAGGGGAGGCAAAAGGGTAGCTTGGGTCTCCCGATCATGGAGAATGGTTGCAACCAGGCCCAGATAACTACGGAGCTTCCACGCGAGGCATCCGACCAGAGCACCATCATGGCCATGCTCCCCTTGCTCAATCATTTTATTAAGGAGAAGGGCCATTGCCGCCTCTGTTTCATGAATAAGCTTATACTGAGGAGTACGAGGATGCCATGGATTTCATTTCACTATGAACTGCACCAGTCCAGGCAGATGACTCTGAGAACAGAGCAGTAAATACCTTGCCTCTCAAAAACCCTGAACCAGAGAGCATGAGGACTGAATTCAATTGGGGCAAGCTCCGAGAACATGGAGCAGGGTTCCAGGAGATGGAGTAGTGTTCCAGGAGATGGATACTACAAGAAGATGGAGCAGGGTTCCAGAAGACGGAGCAGGGTTCCAGGGGATGGAACATGCTAATAGGATATGGAGAAGGGTTCCAGGAGAAGGAGCAGGGTCCAGTAGATAGAACCGTCTCCCAGGAGATGGAGCAGGGTACCAGAAGACGGAGAAGGTTTCCTGGAGATGGAGCAGGGTTCCAGGAGAAGGAGCAGGGTACAGTAGATTGAGCAGGGTCCCAGGAGATAGAACAGTCTCACAGGAGATGGAGCAGGGTACCAGGAGATGGAACAGGGTTCCAGAAGATGGAGCAGGGTTCGAGGAGATGGAACCGGGTTCCTGGAGATGGAACAGGGTTCCAGGAGATGGAGTAGGGTTCCAGAAGATGGTGCAGGATTCCAGGAGATGGAACTGGGTTCGAGGAGATGGAACAGGGTTTCAATAGATGGAACAGTCTCCCAGGAGATGGAGCAAGGCCCCAGAAGATGGAGCAGGGTTCCAGGAGATGGAACAGGATTCCAGGAGATGGAACAGGGTTCGAGGAGATGAAACAGGGTTCCAAGAGATGTTACAGTCTCCCAAGGGATAGAACAGGCTCCCAGGAGACGGAACAGGGTTCCAGAAGTTGGAGCAGGGTTCGAAGAGGTGAAACCGGCTCCCAGGAGAACTTGCAAGGCTCCTCCAGAAGATGGAGCAAGGTTCCAGGAGATGGAACAGGCTCCCAGGAGATGGAGCAGAGTTCCAGGAGATGGAACAGTCTCCCAAATGATGGAACAGGCTCCCAGGAGATGGAACAGGGTTCTAGAAGATGGAGCAGGCTTTGAGAAGATGGAACAGGGTTTCAGGAGACAGAACAGTCTCCCAGGAGATGGAGCAAGGTTCCAGAAGATGGAGCAGGGTTCCAGGGGATAGAACAGGGTTCGAGGAGATGGAACAAGGTGCGAGGAGATGGAACAGGGTTAGAGGAGATGGAACAGGGTTCCAAGAGATGGAACTGTCTCCCAAGTGATAGAACAGGCTCCCAGGTGATGGAGCAGGGTTACAGAAGATGGAGCAGGGTTTGAGAAGGTGGAACCAGCTCCCAGGAGAACTTGCAAGGCTCCTCCAGAAGATGGAGCAGGGTTCCAGGAGATGGAACAGGCTCCCAGGAGATGGAGCAGAGTTCCAGGAGATGGAACAGTCTCCCAAATGATGGGACAGGCTCCCAGGAGATGGAACAGGGTTCTAGAAGATGGAGGAGGGTTTGAGAAGATGGAACAGGGTTTCAGGAGACAGAACAGTCTCCCAGGTGATGGAGCAAAGTTTCAGAAGATGGAGCACGGTTCCAGGGGATGGAACAGGGTTTGAGGAGATGGAACAGGGTTCGAGGGGATGTATGACGTTACAACGCATGCTTTTACACCGCATGCCGTTACAACGCATTTTTTACACCGCAAGATCTGTTACAACGCAAGCCTTTACAACGCATGCTTTTACAACGACGTACACTAGATGGAGTGCTGATATTAGAAATGTATAATTTACTATTCTAACTCCAGTCCACGTTGCAGTAGGGAAGGTGTTTGGATAGTAAAACTACACTATTTCTAATGTTAGCACGCCATCTAGTGCATTTCGTTGTAATGGCATGCGTTGTAATGGCATGCGTTGTAACAGATTTCGCGTTGTTACAGTTTCGTTGTAATGGTAGTGCGGTGTAAAAGTTGCGTTGTAAACGTTGTATACGGTTCGAGGAGATGGAACAGGGTTCGAGGAGATGGAACAGTCTCCCAGGAGATGGAGAAGGGTCCCAGGAGATGGAACAGTCTCCCAGGAGATGGAGCAAGGTTCCAGAAGATGGAGCAGGGTTCCAGGAGATGGAACAGGGTTCTAGGAGATGGAACATTCTCCCAGGAAATGGAGAGGGATTCCAGGAAATGGAACAGTCTTCCAAGAGATGGAACAGGCTCCCAGGAGATGGATCAGTGTTCCAGAAGATGGAGCAGGGTTCCAGGAGATTGAACAGGCTCACAGGAGATGGAGCAGGATTCCAGGAGATGGAACAGTCTCCCAAGAGATGGGACAGGCTCCCTGGAGATGGAGCAGGGTTCCAGAAGATGGAGCAGGGTTCAAGGAGATGGAACAGGCTCCCCGGAAATACAACAGGGTTCCAGGAAATGGAGTAGTGTTCCAGGAAATGGAACAGTCTTCCAAGAGATGGAACAGGCTCCCAGGAGATGGATCAGGGTCCCAGAAGATGGAGCAGGGTTCAAGGAGGTGGAACAGGCTCGTAGGAGATGGAGCAAGGCTCCAGAAGATGGAGCAGGGTTCCAGGAGATTGAACATGCTCCCAGGAGATGGAGCAAGCTCCCAAGAGATGGAACAGGCTCCCAGGCGATGGAACAGAGTTCCAGAAGATGGAGCAGGATTCGAGGAGATGAAACAGGGTTCCAGGAGATGGAACAGTCTCCCAGGAGATGGAGCAGGGTTCCAGGAGATGGAATATTCTCCCAAGTGGGGACCACAAAAATGGACTGAACAACGGCAAAAGGTAGGGGAAGTATGGGACACACTAGACAAATACAACAGAAATAGGAGTAGAAGAGGGTGGTATTTGGAAGGAGATAAGACGGGACGCTTACTAGTACGTCTTATTAGTATGGAGACGCAACCTCAACCAATCCTGGCAAACAGCAACGCCCAACGGCAGCTGGTCTATAAGCAAAATGAAATTAATAAGACATTTGCAACCCATTTAAATAAGATATACTCGGAGCCCTAGAGCCCCTCACATACCCAGGCCATAGAAGCATATTTGGCAGGCATAGAAATGTCCAGTTTGGACCCCGAAGTTCGAGAAGCCTTGGGAACCCCACTTGTGGGGGACGAGATAAAAACTGCGATAACACACCTGAAAACTGCCAAATCTCCCAGCATGGACGGCCTCGGCGCCGAATTCTACAAAGAATACGCAGAGGCAGTGACTCCCAGATTGTTGAATGTAATTACAGAGGCAGCAGAGTGGGGCAAACTACCGAGCACAATGCGCAAAGCATTAATAGTGATGATTCCCAAACCGGGGAAAGACCCGTCACTACCAAATTCATGTCGACCCATTTACATGTTGAACGTGGACCTCAAAATTATAAGTCATGTGCTTGCGAGTAGACTGCTCCCTTATCTCCCATAGCTGGTGCATGAGGACCTTTCTGGGTTTATACCCTGTAGGAATACACTGAGAAATATCCGCCGACTCGCACATATAATGCAGATGCTTGGGGGGGGATGCAAAGCAAAGCGCACTGGCATTCTTGGATATTGAAGAGGCGTTTGATTTGGTTAGATGGAAATATCTATTGCAAGTACTTCTGAAGATGGGTTTGGGCTCTGGGTTCAAAAATTGGGTCAAACTACTCTATGCTATGCCCATGGCAAGAGTCCTAACAGGGCGATATGTGTTGGATGCTATGATGTAACAAAGGAGAACATGGCAAAGATGCCCGCTCTCCCCTTTATTATTTGCCCTCACAATTGAATCATTAGCATGCCAGCTACAATGTAGAGCCCGAAGGGCATGGAATAAAGATAGACCTAACGGAACATTTAGTGTCACTGTACGCGGACGACGCACTGGTGTATCTGTGCCGCCCGACCCACTCAGTTCCAATATAGCTTCATGCTCTGGAGAACCTTGCTAGGGCCCTAGGTTAGCGCATTAATAAATTAAAATCACAATTATATCCGATAGGGAAATTGGAGGGGAAAAAGGGGGCAGCCTGATGTTTTCAGACCTACATCCAGAGAACAGGTTCATCACCTATCAGGAAGCGGTGGACACATTTGAACTAGCGGCAGGGCAATTTCTGCAATACACCCACGGCCGACAGCTTTGGCTGACGTTTTCAGAAGCCCCATAGCATAAACGTACATTGGTCACCATGATTGCAATGGCGGTCGCTCGGAGGTTTGTAACCCACATATACAGGGCACTGCGGGAAGATAAAACTGTCAAGCCCCTGAAGATAGAAGAGAGATGGCAAGAGGTTAGTGAGCACATGATAACAGCAGCAGATTGGACAAAAATTCACGAAAGTGTCCGAAAAGTCTCAGTATGTAGCAGGTTTATGCAAATACAATACAATATAGTTCATATGATATACATCTCACCTAGGCGGCTACATACCATAAATGCAACTAGAGTCCCGAGATGCCCCCTCTGTCAGCATGCACAGGCAGACTTTGTACATATGGTATGGCATTGCCAAATAACACAAACTTACGGGGCTGACATTCTGGAGCAACCTCATATAGTGAGGGGTTGGAAGATTGCCCTGGAGGTAAGGACCTGTCTCCTCGGTCTGATTCTTAGGAATCCCAAATGTAATACGAGCAGACGATTCCTGATTCTGGGGCTTACGATTGCTAAGAGGAGAAGAGCAATCCACTGGTTAATCCCGCAGGGCCCAAGTTTAGACAAGTGGAAGAAAGACTTCAAGGAATGGGCGGTGACTGAAGAGGAACATATGAGGAAAACTAGAAAACATGATAAACTTCCGCAGGTACTGCTGGCATGGCGGATGATGGTACAGGAGATAGCAGAGCCTACCCGGCCTTCTCAGCTTGAGTCACAGGAAGGGGAGCACCAAGAAATGATTAACACTCATAGTCAGGAAGCAGGAGGAAGGGACACCTAAAAACAAAACTTAGGCATAGACTCAGGATATCGATCTAGAAAAAAATTGTAAAAGGGGAAGAGGGGAGCTGGAAGGGTTGATAAGTTGTCATTTAATATATTCAGGCCAAAAAGTGAAGCCTCGGAGCGGTAATATGTAACAGAAACTATTTGCAGTAAGATATTGAAATTACAGTGTTACATGTTTGATAAAAGCCTGTATATGAATACTGACTATGCTTTTGAAGATAATAAATATTTTTTAAAAACTGTCTCCCAAGAGAATGAACAGACTCCCAGGAGATGGAGCAGGGTTCCAGAAGATGGAGCAGGGTTCGAGGAGGTGGAACAGGCTCCCAGGAGATGGAGCAAGGCTCCAGAAGATGGAGCAGGGTTCCAGGAGATGGAACAGGATACTAAGGGATGGAGCAGGGTTCGAGAAGATGGAGCAGGGTTCCAGGAGATGGAACAGGCTTGCTGGAGATGGAGCAGGGTTCCAGAAGGCAGAGCAGGGTTCAAGGAGATGGAACAGGCTCCCCGGAGATGAAATAGGCTCCCAGGAGATAGAGCAGGGATCCAGGAGATGGAACAGTCTCCCAAGAGTTGGAATAGGCTCCCAGGAGATGGAGCAGGGTTCCAGAAGATGGAGCAGGGTTCGAAGAGATGGAACAGGCTCCCAGGAGATGGAGCAGGGATCCAGGAGATGGAGTAGGGTTCCAGGAGCTGGAACAGGATACTAGGGGATGGAGCAGGGTTCGAGAAGATGGAGCAGGGTTCTAGGAGATGGAATAGGGTTTCAGGAGATGGAACAGTCTCCCAGGAGATCAAACAAGGCTCCAGAAGATGGAGCAGGGTTCCAGGAGAGGGATCAGACTCCCAGGAGATGGAGCAGGGTTCCAGGAGATGGTAAGTCTCCCAAGAGATGGAACAGGCTCACAGGAGATGGAGCAGGGTTCCAGAAGATGGAGCAGGGTTCCAGGAGATGGAACAGGCTCCCAGGAGATGGAGCAGGGTTTCAGAAGACGGAGCTGGGTTCAAGGAGGTGGAACAGGCTCCCAGGAGATGGAGCAAGGTTCCAGAAGATGGAGCAGGCTCCCAGGAGATGGAACAAGGTTCCAGAAGATGGAGCAGGGTTCCAGGAGATGGAACAGGCTCCCAGGAGATGGAGCAGGGTTCCAGGAGATGGAACAGTCTCCCAAGAGATGCAACAGGCTACCAGGAGATGGAGCAGGGTTCCAGAAGATGGAGCAGGGTTTGAGGAGGTGGAGCAGGCTCCCAGGAGATGGAGCAAGGCTATAGAAGATGGAGCAGGGTTCCAGGAGATGGAACAGGTTCCCAGGAGATGGAGCAGGGTTCCAGGAGATTGAACAGTCTCCCGAGAGATGGAACAGGCTCCCCGGAGATGGAATAGGCTCCCAGGAGATGGAGCAGTTATCCAGGAGATGGAAAAGTCTACAAGAGATGGAATAGGTTCCCAGGAGATGGAGCAGGGTTCCAGAAGATGGAGCAGGGTTCAAAGAGATGGAACAGGCTCCCAGGAGATGGAGTAGGGATCCAGGAGATGGAGTAGGGTTCCAGGAGATGGAACAGGATACTAAGGGATGGAGCAGGGTTCCAGAAGATGGAGCAGGGTCCCAGGAGATGGGGTAAGGTTCCAGGAGATGGAACAGGATTTCAGGAGATGGAACAGGGTTCCAGGAGATGGTACAGTCTCCCAAGAGATGGAACAGGGATCCAGGAGATGGAACAGTCTCCCAAGAGATGGAACAGGCTCATAGGAGATGGAGCAGGGTTCGAGGAGGTACAAAAGAATTCTAGGAGGTGGAACAGAAATCCAGGAGTTGTGACATGATTCCAGGAGAAGGAGCAGGATTCAAAGAGGTGGGAAAGGATTCCAGGAGGTGGGGCAAGATTCCAGGAGGTGGGGCAAGATTCCAGGAGGTGGGACAGGATTCCAGGAGAAAGAGCATGATTCCAAGAACAGAGGCAGGACTCCAGGAGCCAGAAACTAGGCGGGACAAATCCACCTCGACAGTACTGTAGCGTTTGCAAAGCATGGAATGGCCGATTTGGGCTTCTTAAATAGGAAAGAACAGGAGGTTGAAGCGTAGAAGAAGCAGCAAGTGCTTTACAGGAAATACCAGAGCCATTTTGATGTCAGAAAGGACTAACGACAGAGAGTGCATAGATGACCATTATAATTTGATAAAACCAACTCCTTCCACTTCCTGTCAAATGGTACATAGCAAGGTGGCCAGGCGAAGCAAGCAAACTAATACAAGTAGTTGGTTGTCTTAGAAAGTTGAGACAATGAAAAGAGCTGTACTTGTGGATTAGAGATCATGCAGAAAGAAAGCAACTTGCCTCAGGAGCAAGAGTTGCAAGGAAAAAAGAGTTGAAGGAAAAAGCTGCATCACATATGCAAGACATGGTCTCTTTGCAGCAGCGAGCAGCGCAACTGGTTGGAGAACAGAGAGGGCCTCAGTGTCTGCTATGAATGGTGACAATACTCTCCTTGTGGGTGCTTCTATCATGAGATCAGTATGCTGCCATAATTATGTGAGCGTTACAACTGCTGCAGCCTTCTCTAATCAGAGCTGTGTGAGCCATCCTGAATGTCCAAGTGATGGAGCTGAGAATCCAGTGATCTTTTTCTTCTTGCTTTGCCCCCATTATTCCCTGATGAGACTGAACTGGTTCGAGTGTTTGTACGTTCCTGATTTCCACTAGTGCAAGACTCCCATTGGTGCTCATTCTTAAACCGCCTGAACCAGCATATCAGGTTGTAACTTATTGAAGGCTAGGGTATTCAGACACTTTACACATAAGCCTTCAAATATGAAAAAGCCCATCTAGTTATTTTCCTCTTGCCCAGGTTTGCTGACAGAGGCCATGGTGTATTATAAGTGGCTACATTACCATTTGTTTCCTAATATTTCTTAAACTCTCTCTCCCTCAAAACATCTGGTACAGCTGAAATCTTGCTTTTGCTGCCACTTGGCGAGTATCCAGGACTTTCACACCCTTTATTGCCTTCGATCTTTCTGGTTTTGAAAAAATAATTTCTTTATTCCTCACTCTTGGGCCACACTTTATCCTCAACCAATCTCCTTCTTCTACCTTTGTCTTTCTCTTTTTCCTCCCTTTGTACGTCTCCTGGGCTGCTCTTCTGACATGGCACACTGACATTAATTTATCAGTTGACACCAATTTCCTATCCATCCTCTATCTTTGGAGCAGGGTACTAGCTACACTGCTTCTCACACAGAGAAAAGGAGAAACACCTGTACTCCAATGCGGTGTGGTCCATGCTATCCACACCACATTCCTCAATTCCTCCTTCCAATTCAAACCTCTGACTCGAGTCAACTTGAATTGCTCTTTTATTTCCTGGTTAAATCGTTCAACTAACCCATTGATCCTGGGATGTTACAAACATTTCATATGTGCTTTACTCATACACTGACCAAAACATCTTCCAATTCCATGGCAACAAATGTATCAATCATGATCCCTTCTGAGGTAGCCATCTCTGCTAAAAACTCCTTTCAAAAACTCAATAACTGGCCTTGCAGTGACCTTGTCAGCAAACTTTACTGCAGGCCATTTAGAATGTAAATCAATCACCACACAGAAAAAATTGAGGACATAAGCCCTTAGTTCTAAAGGAACCTGATATGTCAATAGCCATCTTGCACCAAAGACGGTTGGCGACATTGATGAGTTAAATTGAAAGAAGACCAGTGACCAGCAACCTATCACTGATCGCACATGCTAAGCAATCCTTCTCAAAATGTTCTATTCTCAAGAGAGGGCCACCAAAAGTACTCGTGCACCTTACACTTCCTAGTTCTGAGGCTGACTTGCCCTTCATGAGCCACATTCAATGATTCAATACGTTTTTACGTTTTGAAAGGCACCTTGCTTCACTCCTAACAGATTTCCCTCTGGCCCCCCTTCACATAAGTATCTAAGTAAGTATATCACAGGGAGACGCATGAATGCCATTTAGGGGTGGCCAGGGGTGTTAGTTGCGACCCCTGGCTTGTCCTTTGCTACCCCTGGCCCCTTGTTTCAAAGGCAGCACCTTTTCCTTTGCAAACAAATCTGCTCTGTATGAAAAAGCAGCAGCTCCAGGCTGTACTTTACTGGGACTGTACACATTTCAAACTTGCTTTGAAGGAGGTGTTGTCTAGAAAACATTCCTTCCTAGGTCTCCCAGCCCCAAGCAGCATAATTCTGCTTCACCTGCAGGCTAAGAGTTTTGCTGTGTTTGACTGGACTGCTTCAGTAAAGGGAAACAGAATTACGACGACTTGTGTAAATAGTCTGTCCTGGCTTTCCTGTGCTCCTGAGCCCCAGCTGTTTATGGGCCAGGAGCTTTACTACCAATAGCTGTCAGAATCCTGGAGCCTGATGCAGTAAATGATTTAATCTGTTTCCCATTTGCCTCAGTGTGCCTTTATATTGCTCAGTTGCCACATGGCAAGTATTTCACCAGCTTGGCCAGAATTCGAGAGACATGAATGGTAAAGGTAAAACAAAAACAATGACAAAATCAGCTAAAGCTGCTATGTGCCTCATTTTCAAAATAAATGTAAAGTACCACATAAAGAAACCACTCCCAAAAACATTTAGCATCTGTCTGCTTTAATCCTAAATCACTATAAAAGGAAACAGAGAGAGAAATGCAATTTAAAATGAAGATTTTACTGAAATTCGTGGTACAGACCCGGGCCCCTTTGCAACCTCAAACATGAGCAAATAGCTGCTATTTCTCTTCAAAGAAGGTGACAATCCAAGTTGCTACTGCGGCACTACAGAGCTGACAAGTTTTACGTTTGCTTATGTGTGTGGACAGAGTTTAGGGGTCGCTATAGCTTGCATTTGCAACTTCTGCGCTTTGGCTTTGTTGGAATGCGTAAATACGATGTCAATGTGTAACATGATGTGTGCAGACCTGACAATGACAATACCAAGAAATGCAATGCCAACGTATTCCATAACCTTTGCACATATGACAATGTCAATTTTCATAAATAGAATGTCAATGTATGTCATAATCTATGTCTGCACAACAGCGATGATACCGGCAGTAGCACTGTCAGTGTATGCCATAATCCATGTACAAACAACAATGATGTCACCAGTGAGAGCGATGTCAATGTATGTCATGATCGAGGAATACATAACTATGTCAATATCGTTAAAAACAATACCAATACAAGCTATTGAGAATGTCGATAAGAATGACACCAGTGAAAGCCATATTATTTTTCGGAGTTCCAGTGAACTTGTACCATTGCACTCGGATTTACCCAAGGTGACCTTCTCATCAACCCCGAGGCAGAGATACGTGTAAGACAGGCCCTGCCACCCCAACCCATGCCTATCGATTAACAGGCACAGGTGTGGTCCCTCTTAACCCAAAAAGAAACGAATGCCCAGTGAATACCTTGATCGATCCCACAGACATTTAGTTGCACCACAAACAGGTTTGCGGAAGTTGGACCCAATAAAACACATTTGGCCAAAGCCTGGTGTTTCCCAAAAATACTACATAGCTAGATGCCACACGCAGATAAGAACACTCAGTCAATCAGGACATGACATGCACACCACACGTAGTGATCACGCATTTCCCATGCCGGACATCTCGGCACATACTCACTGGCCCACACCAGCTCTACCCGAGATCGAGAGCCATCTGTGTCCTTATCAAATGCCCAACATTGTTAATTTATGACTGTAATGCCTTTTAAGAATGCAATAATCGGTTTATGGTACTTCACAAGATGAGAATAAAACCAGCCAAAACTTTGTACACTGGTAGACTTTCCTCAGATGCATTCTGTCGAGACTCTTCCGGCCGCTGCGTTTAATCAAACATGTTCCTGTTTTGCCAAACTCCTCTTGCCTTTTCATTTCTTTAAGGGAAATTCATATCCAAGCAACAGCTTGCTACTCTTACGAGGCTGCTTGCGACCCAGGTCAATTAATTCTGCAACACTGGACTGACATGGACGGCAGGAGACTTTTTCTTGTCCGCTTTTCAGCTATGAAATCAGTCAAACGTCCAAATCCCAGCTAGCCCCCTGTTGCTCTTTAAGTTTTATATTTCAAAAGAACAAAAAATCTTTATTTCACTGAATTTACCAAATCTTTTTCCAGGATGTTGTAGAGATGGGACAGTTCGATTCTGAGCAAACCACCCCAAATGAGGCAGAAATAGGAGATTGTCCTGATATGGTATCACAATGTTTACCAACCCCCGTAGCTCGGGCAGTTAGAACATGTAGGAAAATTCCTAATAAGAAGGGGGGATTGCGTAGTGTATGGAAACGAGCAGCCTCACCCGTTAAAGTATTTGAAACAAATGTAATGGGTAAGTCCAATAAGGTTGGTGTAGATGACGATACAATAACTAACCTAGAGGAGATTATTGACTCAAAGATCAGAGGCATTATAGACCCGCTGGTATTAAAAATTGATGAATTAACAAAAGAGGTTGCAAGATTGGGTGGATTGCTTAGCAAGGCCTTGGATAAACCAGGAGAGGTAATCACTGCCACAACTGCCACAACTAGCAATCAATGTAAATTTCATACACAGGGAGACCCTTCTATTGAGGCCATAGGCAGTAAAGGTAATGTTAGTGTCGACCCCATAATACCTCAAGGGAGTACTCACATAGGCAGTCAGGCTACGCCTGCTATAGGAAATATAAATGGATGGGAAGAAATTAATAAAAAGCATGCCGTTAATCTCCCACCTGAGTGTGCTCCATACGTGGTGGTACTAACAAATGTACCGCCGCTTGATAATAGGGGCCATCAAGAAACACACGATTCCTTAAAAAATAAATGTCTATCTTGGCTGAATAGGCAATGTGGTTTCCCTTTGAATTTCTCTGATGATGTTTTGACTACCAGGAGAGTTAAATGGATAGGGAGTTCTAGGAAAAGCTCAAAGGGGGACTGTGTAATTGTAAACTTTAAACATCCGCAACAGGTTACTACAGTACTCCTAAGAGCTGCATCTCTCCCAATTTCCGATGGCAATGTAAGTGCCCGAGCGCTAGGTCACTTTTATAATCATCTTAATGCCAACCTACGGGACAGTACTAGAACTATTACTTACCCGCCCACCTTTAGACCTTATTTTGATATTCCCACACAAAATAGATTTCATGCACTTAGCTCCCTGGACTCTAATGATTGACGTATACAAAAGACGGAGATATGTTTGGCAAGGGAGGAGGGACCCGATGGGGATGATCATGTGGATGACCGTGCTCCTGAAATAATACTTAGGGTCTCAGGATATACGCCTAATCAGATTGAGGCAGAGAATAATCAAGAGGGTTTTGTGAATTCATGCAATTTGGGCCAAACAAGTGGGGTTGTCAATGCTGATGGAAATGTTCGAGGTTCTGCCAATGGGACTACTACCAGAATAGGTATATGTTCCAGACTGGTATGCTGGAACGTAGCCGGTCTGAAATCCAAGGGCAGAGATCCTGGTTGGGAAACTTTTATTAATAGGTATGATATTTTATGTTTCCAAGAAACCTGGTGCAAAAGTGATGTTGACTATGAAGTATTCGTTTCATATAATTTACCAGCATGTGGAGAGGGTCCGGGAAGAGCTAAGGGGGGTTTACTCACCCTTGTATCGGTCCACCGTCAAATATTGGTGATAAAATATGTACCGGTGGGTGATCTTGTCCAGATGCTCTGGATTCGTGAAGGCAAAAGCCGTAATATCCTTCTGATTAATTATTACAACAATATTTTTGATAGCACTAGGAGTAGAATATTAACTGATTTGGCTAATGCTATTGATACCCTGAGCTTGGATTCCAATGTTGTATTTGATATTATTTGGTGTGGGGATTTCAATACTTCATTATGTGAATTATTACCGACAAAGGCATGTGGGGTTACTAATAACGCCGGTTGGGAGGTTCCACACTTTGGTCTTGATATGTATGGAGAAACTGTGAATACATTAATGGGGTGCCCTGACTTTGGTAATTTTGGATTGTTGTAGGGACAGAAATGGTTTACCTGTCCCCACATTCAAGAACTGGCGCTCTAACTCTGTGATTGACCACGTGTTGGTATCTTCTAGTATTGTCGATTGTTTTGCCCCACTGGAAATTGAAATAATGGACACAAGTGACCACAACTGTATTATTGTGACCATGACTCTATGGGAGGAGAATGTTAGAGAAGTGGGGACCACAGTCGAAAACATAGAAGCCCACCGGGCTAATGGGGTAAGACTTAGGTGGATAGGGGCAAAAGCATCTGAATTGACAACATCCATTATAATGATGAATTTAGCAGACATTGTTTTCATTTTAGAAAATAGATTGGATCATGAGCAGGTCTTATCTAGTTTTATAGGGATCAACACTGCCATTAACGCGAAGTTTACAGGTGGTAATAGGGGCTGTTCAAAACCTGGACCTGTTTGGTTTGACCAGACCTGTTCTGCTGCTTTGACTAACCTTAAGCAGGCACTAGCAATAACGCCTAGGGATAAAAAGTCAGTAACAATATTAAGGTTAGAGTATAAAAATGCCATTAAAACTAGGAAGATAGTTCTTCAACATCAAGCCTGGGATTCTCTCAACCAAGCGGCAGAACTTTCTAATGGTACGTTATTTTGGGCAACAGTCAACTCCCCATTCCTTAAGGAGACAAATACACCTGAGTTAACAGCAAATGTCTCCAGTGAAGGATGGATTACTCATTTTTCAACCATCTTTGATTCAGGTAAAAATACTAATGCCGGCCCATATAGTTGGCCTATATTACCACTCGAAATCTCTGTGGAAGAAGTTGAAAGGGGGATTAGGGCAAGCAAGGGAGGAAAGGCCCAAGGCCCGGATGGGGTCCCAAGTGATGTGTACAAGGAAGCACCGGAAGTATGGGGCCCCTTGTTGACTGTTGTTTTCAATGCCGCGGTTTGTATAGAACCACCTCCGACTTGGGAGGAGTCTATTATCGTACCAATATATAAAAAAGGATCCAGGTCTGATGCAAAAAATTACCGACCTGTCTCATTACTGGATTCTTCCGTAAAAGTTATGAGCAGGATTATGCTGGTAAGATTGGAAGAATGGGCAGAACAGGATGGTATTTTGGTAGATAGCCAATATGGTTTTAGGAAAGGCAGGGGTACGCTCGATCAATGCATTAATTTAGAATTATTGATCGGGAAGTATAGTGATGCAAAACCTGGCCTTATATATCTGTGCTTCGCTGATTTAAGCAGTGCTTTCGACATGGTTGACTACTCAATCTTGTGGTCAACCTTGTTGAAACTGGGTGCGCCAGAGGGCATAATTTATTTTCTTGCCAGGATGTATGAGAGATTAAAAACATGTGTACGTTTTGGTAGGAGGGGAGAATGTACCCCCTACTTTAGCGTTAAACGAGGCATAAGGCAGGGTTGTGTTTTAGCTCCTCTTTTATTCATTTTATTTATTAAGGGAATTGATGCTATTTTAAAGGAAGTTAACGCAGATGCTCCCATGATCAATGGTGTATCAGTGCCGGTGTTACTATACGCCGATGATGCTGTGTTGTTGTCCAGAACTCCGGTAGGGTTGCAACGATTGATGGATAGTTGTGCTTCCTTTATTGACAACAAAAAATTAGTTATTAACAAAAGCAAAACGTACACCATGATCTGTGGTCCAAAGAAATTAAAACAGACAACGAAAGGGTTTTTTTATTGACAACTCAAAAGTACAGCAAGTGGACAATTTTTGTTATCAAGGTATAACTTTTTCTAGTGACAAAAAGTGGACCCACGAATTTAATAACATACGCAATAAAATGGCTGAAAACGCCCACGGAATTTTTAGATTTGCTCAGAAAATTGGGGACCGTAGGACCAGGGACATGATAAAAATTTATCAGGCAAGATGCGTAACAATTGCACTGTATGGGGCAGGAATCTGGGGTTATTGCTGCGCACATAATTTGCAGCTGGAAGAGAATTCCTTCCTTAAAAAACTTTTATGTTTACCCACATCGGCCTCTAACGCTCTGAGCCATCAGGAACTATCTGTGAACTATCTAATTGACCTTTTGTCACTTAGACCTTTGATGATCTGGCGGTCTATTTGGCTGAATGAGGAGAAGTCCTTTACTAGGTCTATTATCCAGGACTGTTTGCGATTAGACAAAGTTATAGCAATACCCTGGATTAAATATATTATTGTGTGTTTCTCAGATATTTTTAACCTGAATATTGTAACTGATCCGAATGCTGTTTTATTGATCCCCAAAGTAGAGTTAAAAAGGGTCTTTCTAGCTCATGCTGAGAGGAAGAGAATTGTTATCGCTGGTACTCTGTCCACCGTTATGTTTTATAACAGATATTTATCTATGGATGGATTCCCTGTCTACCTAACCCTTGTCACTAGACCGACGCATACATTTGTGCTAACTAGACTCAGATTTGGAATCGTGCACTACCTGGTGGCCCATCCGATAATGAAAAAACATCCATCAGGGCCTTGTAGATGCGACGGGATTTCCAAGCAGAGCACAATGCACTTTTTACTATTTTGTAAGCTGTACTCTAATTTTCGTATTGTCTTGCTTAAACCCATGTTTGTGAAATATGGAACACGTACGGTTGAGCACGCAATGAAATTGATTTTTAATTTACAATCTGCGGATGTATGTTTTTATACCGCCACTTTTTTAAACAAATGCATCAATTCCAGGAAAAACATGTGTTTTTAGCTGTACAAATGTCATTTTATTTGTGTAAACGTGATCATTGTTTTAAACAATTATAGTGTTTTAAATGTATTATCATGTCTGCCATAAGTTGTTCGTATTTTGTATATTTTGATCCTACGATTGTGTATGCTTTCATGGTCATTAATTTGTACCGAATAAAGCTGAATTGAATTGAATGGTACTTCACAAGATGAGAATAAAACCAGCCAAAACTTTGTACACTGGTAGACTTTCCTCAGATGCATTCTGTCGAGACTCTTCCGGCCGCTGCGTTTAATCAAACATGTTCCTGTTTTGCCAAACTCCTCTTGCCTTTTCATTTCTTTAAGGGAAATTCATATCCAAGCAACAGCTTGCTACTCTTACGAGGCTGCTTGCGACCCAGGTCAATTAATTCTGCAACACTGGACTGACATGGACTGCAGGAGACTGTTTCTTGTCCACTTTTCAGCTATGAAATCAGTCAAACGTCCAAATCCCAGCTAGCCCCCTGTTGCTCTTTAAGTTTTATATTTCAAAAGAACAAAAAATCTTTATTTCACTGAATTTACCAAATCTTTTTCCAGGCATTGATACTAAAATACTGGCCAGGCTGGTAAAATTCTAGCCAGGTGGGAACCCTGGTGATGGGTCTACTTTGCAGATATGCACAGGTTTACTCGCCCATTGCCCTTCCTTGGACTGCCCATTAGCACATCCTGACCACCAAAATCCTTCTTGTGCAGCCCTTCTGCCCATAACTGTGCATGGTGTAGGTATGCCCAGCAGAATTTAGGATGCAGTAAGTGAGATGGAGAAAGCATGGTAACAAAGTTGGAGAGAAAGACAGAACACAAGAATGAGACAGGAGAGAGGGGGAAGAAAGACAGATGGGCTTAGCTAGAGAGGCTGCTCCCTGCCCTGTAGGTACTGCTGGAACACCCCTTCTCTGTTAACCCCTCCTCTGTCTTTCTGCTGCTTTTTGGTTTCATAAGCTCAGGCAGATGTGCTGCCTGTCTAAGGGACCCTCATCCAGATGCTTCCTCTGGAACATGTTTCAGTGGGATTCTCGTAGCATTACTGTCTTCTTTGACTAAGTAATGTAAACAATGATCATTGATCATACAGCATTTACATAGCACTTACTGCTGGAAGTGTGCAGCTTACAAGCACTGGTATTTAATCTTCAACTTGATTACGGTCATGTTAACCACTGGTAGGTCTTTTCTAAACTATCATGTCCCAGGAAGTGATCATTGCTAGCTGCATTAAGTGATTTTCTCTTTTTGTCTGGATTCAAACAAGGATACCCCAGCCTGTAGTTGGCCAATAAGAGAAAGCATCTAAATAAATTGTCCTGGTTTCTTTTCTCTGCATTGATGACCTTGGATTTGTGTTGTAGGCTGTTCTTTTCCCTATTTGCTGGTCATAGAGGCCCCAGGCAGCCACCAGCTTTGCAGCTCATAGACCGTTCAAAGTTAGCATTAACATCTATTTTCTTCCTTCTTTTCTCTTCTCTCTTATGTTTCTAATTTCACTTTCTTCCATCCCTTCTCTCTACCCCTACACCACCTCCAGACACCCCCTTGACACAATGGCCAACATTGCTCCACCGCCCCCAAACCCCTGCAAGTCGTTTCCTGGAATGTTAATGGCCTGACACATTTTATAAAATGTAAGAAGGTGTTGTCCTATTTGCGGTCTAAACGAGTTGATGTGGCCCCCTTCCAGGAAACCCACCTATCTCATACAGAGCCCAAAAAGTTGCATTGTGATTGGGTGGGACGGGTAGTCCACAGCAGTTGCCTGTCGACATCTGCCTCAAGAAACCTAGGAAGTGCGGTGTCGCAATTCTTTTACGCAGATCCCTGCCTTTCACTATCCTTAAGACATGGACAGATTCTGATGTCTGCTATGCCTTTGCTAAACTTTGGCTTGGCGGTCGGGCACTTTGTGTCAGCTTGGTGTACGCGCCTACGGGATCCAAGCGGCAATTATTTTCTCCAGCTCATCCATTTCCTCACGGAAATCATGGCTGCCCACTATCTCATAGGAGGGGATTAGAACCTGGCACGGGATGCAGTACTCAACCGCATCGGCCCGCTGGATGTAGGTAGTAATGCAGATCGGACACTTCTAGGGGATGTTACTTAGGACCATGGCTTCGTGGATCTCTGGCGACTCTTGCATTCAGAAGACTGGGAGTATACTTTTTTATCGCCGGTGCATGGCACTCAGTACCCCCTCGACTAGCTTCTTGGTATCCCAGCCAGTGGTGCCCTCTCCCTGGACTCGTGGATCATAGAGGTCGCACTTTCCGACCACTCCCCAATCCTGCTTTCCCTGGACCTCGAACTTTCCTGCCCCGGCTGTAAGTTGTAGTGTTTAAACATCTCGCACTACTGTACTCCCAGGCCAAATTTCTGCTCCAATCCCATGTTTCCACTTATCTGGAACATAATAGGGTCTGTGACTTCCCACTGGGTCTATTGGACAGCCAATAAAGCAACTATTCATGGCCAGCTCATGAGAGATGGGGCCATTGTCAACGCCCAAAACACGACCCAGCAGAAGGACCTGGACAATGAGATTGCATCTCTCACATGCCTCTACACTGACAAGCTATTGTCCCCTCATTGTCGCTGCTTGAAAAAGCCCTCAAGGACCTCAATGCCCATTCATCTCTAAAGCTGAGTATGCACTTCAATGACAAAGGTCATCTATAGGCAAGGCAAGAAGGTGGAATGATTGTTGACTTACCAGCTGTGCTAACAGGATGCAACGATTGTCATCACGGCCATTAAATCCACAGATGGCACTATCCTTGTTTGCCCACAAGACATTTTTGAAGAGTTATGGGAATTTTACCAGGCCCTGTACACCCCTGAGGCAGTGGAAGACCCTGCCTGTCTGGAGGCCTTTTTTGATAGTGTGCTCCTCCCCAGACTCAATGAATCTGACAGGAAATTATTGAGGGGGAAATTAGTAAAATAGAGATTGTGCAGGTCATTTCTAGACTCCCCTATCACAAAGCCCCTGGAAAAGATGGCTTTCCAGCAGAGTTGTATAAGTGGGTGGGTGAGAACATGGTGGACTTTTGAGAGGCCAATCAAACAGGCTCTCTTGGTACCATCTCCAATTGGGCGGTAATAGCCTTCCTTCCTAAGCCATAATAAGACCCCCTACTCTGCAGGAGCTACAGGTCCATCTCCCTGCTTAACAGGGACATCAAGATACTGAACAGGGTGCTAGTGGCTTGCCTCTGAGCGGTAATCCATCCTTGATCCATCATACACATGTGGGGTTAATTCCTCGTTGCTCCTCCAAAAATCACCTTCACACACTTGCTCATGCCCTGTGGTAAGCCAAGGACCTACAGGATGATGCCCTTTTCCTCTCATTGGATGTTGAGAAGGCATTCGATAATATTGAATAATGATACCTCTTTGCTACCCTATGACGGTTTGGTCTCGGGGTGGACATTATAGCCAAAGTACAA
This sequence comes from Triturus cristatus, assembly GCF_964204655.1. NCBI lineage: Eukaryota > Metazoa > Chordata > Amphibia > Caudata > Salamandridae > Triturus > Triturus cristatus. Next base: position 1,809,228,308 of record NC_140589.1, read on the forward strand.
CGGTTCTATGATTCCCCCACTGCCCAACCTAACCGTGGGGGCTTTCTCTCAGACTCATTCCCAGTCCGGTGGGGGACCCAGCAGGGATGTCCGCTGTCAGCACTGCTGTTCCTTCTTGCCCTAGAACAACTTGCGGCCTCTATACGCCAATCCCGCATCTCACCGGTATTACCATCTCCAGTGGGAAGTACACTGTTTATCTTTACTCCAATGACCTACTGCTTACCCTCTCGGACCTCCCTTGTTCCCTCCCAGCCCTCCTGGACATCCTCTCTGGCCTTGTGGCACTCTTGTGTATCCGGTTAACTGGAACAAAAAGAGAGGCACCACCCATGTCACTGGTGACCACTAGTGTGGCAGTATCTGCCTATCCATTCTAATGGAAGTCCTTGTGCCGTAGGTACCTGGGGTTTCACATAAACCGAGGACTGGATTGCATAGTGGCAGATAACCTTTATCCTCTGCTGACCTGTATGAAGTTGGACTTCGAAAAGTTGGCCCGCCTCAGACTCTCGTTATTGGCCAGGGTGCAGGCGGTTCGAATTGTTACACTGTACACAATACACCTATGTCCCAGGCATGCAGCCCCTAATGTTCCCTCTTTTATTGTTGCGTTCTGTGGACCTGAACCTTCGGCCTTTTGCAGGGCCGGACTGGCCGTAGCGGGCACCGGTCATTTACCTGGTGGGCCGCCAGGGTTGGGGCCAGTTATTACAGGGCCTTTTTTGCGCATTGCAGGAATATCGCCCCCTGTAACAAAATCGGGCAAAACCGGCCCTGGCAAACAGCTTGGTCGCATTCCCGACCTCCCGTGGGGCCGGCCGAGCACTTTACCATGGCCGGTTTTGGTTCCCAGTCTAGCCCTGGTCTATTGCCCTCCCATCCCCGGTTAGCCAGTAGCAAACTCCTGGCTCACCGATCTTGTGGGGACCTGGGTTTCCCCTCAGTTGAGTACTACGCTCTGGCCCAGCGCTTGCATGCTTCCTGAGAGCTCCGGATCTGCCACAGTGGGTGCTGGTGAAGAGCACTCTACTGAATTGCCCGCAAGAACTGCATCCACCCTACAAGACTGGTGCACCTATGCCTGAGCCCCACCAACCCAATGCTGTAGGCCATGGTCAAATCATGGCAGTGGGTCCACCGTTCTTCAGGGTGGCTACTCTTCTTCACAAACATGCACCGTTATGGGGCAACTCTGGCATCCGTATAGGTGGCATGATGTTGAACTGGAGGTGTGGTGCTCTGCAGGTATCTACAGTAAGGATGGGTGGAGTTTGCGGAGTACCACTACGTGGAATTCCGCGGAGTTAAATTCTGTATAGTTCCGTGTGCAGTGGAATGCGGCCTAGCCCATACATTTTTGAATCTGTATTCCTATCCTGACTGTGTTGTTGTAATTTAATTACAACAACACAGCTAGGATATGAATGCAGATTCAAAAAAGCATTGTATTCAAAATCATAACTCAGCCCCGCATCCCCTCTGTGCCCGCCCACTGAAATTCACTCACAGAGTCCCCCACACCCCATCACAGCAGCGCAGACATCAACAGCAGACATTTGTGACACAGACAATTTAGACTGCCCCCAGGCGTGAATACCACAGAGAGGAACAACACTTCAAAGGTCTGAAGCAAGGCTCTGTTATTACCACAATACTTTTAACCTGTACATAGCAGATTTGGGACAAGCATAGGAGAACGGTCTTTATCCCCCGCCACCCCAACCCCAAAATCATCGGGTGGCCATTCAACAGCCTGTAGTATGCACAGGAGAGTTTGATTTGAGATAAAACTGCAACTGGTCTTTGGAAGAAATGAACTACATCCTACAGGGCTATGCTGCACACGTAGGCCTGAGAGGAGCCGTCTCCCTTACAGTCCATGCCCAGAAGCCATGCTGCGTGTAGGAGAGTAGGATCTGCTTCACAGGAGTACCCCCACTTTTTGCTGGTGTTTCACTGTTTTTCGACCTTAGTCTGGCTGTGGCCCTGCTAATCAGGACTCCAGCCTAGCTGCTTCCTCTCTAAAATAGTTTCCATGTACATTAGGTACATATCTAATTGGATTCTGGACTGCCTTATAAGCCCCTAGTATATGGTATACTATGTACCTAGGGCATAGGTATCTCGGAGGCCTACCAGGGGCTGAAGCATGTATTATGCCACCCTGGGAAGCACTCCAAAATGGCACCATTGGTCTGCTACTGCAGCCTGGATAAGGGTGTGCTTGCACCCCTTACTGTGGTATAGGCTACCTATATCACTACCATTGCACACACATATATAACCTATAAGTCACTCCTATAGCAGGCCTTAACAATCCTGAAGGCAGAGTGCTTGGTTTTTATGTGAGAGAGTGCCCCTGCATGAGCAGAGCCCCTCTGCAGCATTCGGAGTACCTCCTCTGATGCTGTTTGTGGTGCAGCCTGACCATATACTCTTAAGTGCATTATAACCTCGCGGTAAATGCTAACTTTGGGATGGCTGCACGGAAACATGTTGTGTTTGGTGTCAAACGCTTTGGAAACTACCCCCCCCCCCGCCAGTTCTGGCGGCGGGGGTAGCATTCCACCCTTCTAGAGGGAGAGACATGTTCACACTGGTCTAACCCGGTAGGACTTTCTAAAGCCCTGGCATCACAAAATAGATGCCTCTGCCACAGACACAGGTCTGGCCTCCTGCTGCTGACCGAAACACCGGCAGGGGAGGCCTGGACAGTTGGTTTCCTGTCCCAGGGAGGTGTAACCACCTCCCTAGACAGGCAGATGTGTATTGGGGCTGGGCGGGAGCACTCTCTGGTGCTTTGAAGTCCTGCACTGGGGGCACATTTGGTGTCCCTGTGCGTAGTCCAGTTCAAACCGGTTGCAGGGGCTACCTGCCCCTGCTCTGGCACGAAACTGGACAAAGGAAATGGGTGTAACCACCCCTCTTTCCGAACCCTTCCATAGGTGGGTTCTTAGAGCATGTCCAACCCCCACACTTAGTATAATTATGGGAACCCAGTCCATGAGACTTTAGATTACCCTGGACGAAACTCTGCAATTTATATCCTGGACCTTCGACGTTCTATCCTGACTAGAAGACTGAAGAAATCTCCCTTGGAGTCAAGGAGTGACTCCCCTGCTTGGCAGGCACCAAAGAAGCAACTGTCTGGTCTGCAATTCCGAAGCTCCCGTTCGACGCCGAAGTCTCTGCATCACCAGAGGTGTATTCCCTGACTTAAATCCAAAATGGTCGCACACTGCTGACCTACCTGCGTGTTACCCCAAAGAACTGTGGTCCCTGTAGTCAGCGTCGGCGAGTACACCTCTGCTCGTGTCGTGAGTGCAAGTGTGAATAGCGTATGCCATCCCTGGACACATGTTTCGAGGTTGTTGCCTCTCGTCAGCAGGGAGTAGGAAAGAGTGCAGGGTTGCTGTGTAGGCTGCTAAAATCATTATCAGGTATGTACCTCTCGTAGCAACGCAGGTGCGTAACCTAGAGCCCGTCGGCTCACGCGGCTCAAGGAGCCACTAAATAACTAAATCCAAAATGGTCGCACACTGCTGACCTACCTGCGTGTTACCCCAAAGAACTGTGGTCCCTGTAGTCAGCGTCGGCGAGTACACCTATGCTCGTGTCGTGAGTGCAAGTGTGAATAGCGTATGCCATCCCTGGACACGTGTTTCGAGGTTGTTGCCTCTCGTCAGCAGGGAGTAGGAAAGAGTGCAGGGTTGCTGTGTAGGCTGCTAAAATCATTATCAGGTATGTACCTCTCGTAGCAACGCAGGTGCGTAACCTAGAGCCCGTCGGCTCTCCCGGCTCAAGGAGCCACTAAATAACTAAATCCAAAATGGTCGCACACTGCTGACCTACCTGCGTGTTACCCCAAAGAACTGTGGTCCCTGTAGTCAGCGTCGGCGAGTACACCTATGCTCGTGTCGTGAGTGCAAGTGTGAATAGCGTATGCCATCCCTAGACACGTGTTTCGAGGTTGTTGCCTCTCGTCAGCAGGGAGTAGGAAAGAGTGCAGGGTTGCTGTGTAGGCTGCTAAAATCATTATCAGGTATGTACCTCTCGTAGCACCGCAGGTGCGTAACCTAGAGCCCGCCGGCTCTCCCGGCTCAAGGAGCCACTAAATAACTAAATCCAAAATGGTGGCACACTGCTGACCTACCTGCGTGTTACCCCAAAGAACTGTGGTCCCTGTAGTCAGCGTCGGCGAGTACACCTATGCTCGTGTCGTGAGTGCAAGTGTGAATAGCGTATGCCATCCCTGGACACGTGTTTCGAGGTTGTTGCCTCTCGTCAGCAGGGAGTAGGAAAGAGTGCAGGGTTGCTGTGTAGGCTGCTAAAATCATTATCAGGTATGTACCTCTCGTAGCAACGCAGGTGCGTAACCTAGAGCCCGTCGGCTCTCCCGGCTCAAGGAGCCACTAAATAACTAAATCCAAAATGGTCGCACACTGCTGACCTACCTGCGTGTCACACGCTATTCACACTTGCACTCACGACACGAGCATAGGTGTACTCGCCGACGCTGACTACAGGGACCACAGTTCTTTGGGGTAACACGCAGGTAGGTCAGCAGTGTGCGACCATTTTAGATTAGTTATTTAGTGGCTCTTTGAGCCGGGAAGCCGACGGGCTTAGGTTACGCACCTGCGTTGCTACGAGAGGTACATACCTGATAATGATTTTAGCAGCCTACACAGCAACCCTGCACTCTTTCCTACTCCCTGCTGACGAGAGGCAACAACCTCGAAACACGTGTCCAGGGATGGCACACGCTATTCACACTTGCACTCACGACACGAGCATAGGTGTACTCGCCGACGCTGACTACAGGGACCACAGTTCTTTGGGGTAACACGCAGGTAGGTCAGCAGTGTGCGACCATTTTGGATTAGTTATTTAGTGGCTCTTTGAGCCGGGAAGCCGACGGGCTTAGGTTACGCACCTGCGTTGCTACGAGAGGTACATACCTGATAATGATTTTAGCAGCCTACACAGCGACCCTGCACTCTTTCCTACTCCCTGCTGACGAGAGGAAACAACCTCGAAACACGTGTCCAGGGATGGCACACGCTATTCACACTTGCACTCACGACACGAGCATAGGTGTACTCGCCGACGCTGACTACAGGGACCACAGTTCTTTGGGGTAACACGCAGGTAGGTCAGCAGTGTGCGACCATTTTGGATTAGTTATTTAGTGGCTCTTTGAGCCGGGAAGCCGACGGGCTTAGGTTACGCAGCTGCGTTGCTACGAGAGGTGCATACCTGATAATGATTTTAGCAGCCTACACAGCAACCCTGCACTCTTTCCTACTCCCTGCTGACGAGAGGCAACAACCTCGAAACACGTGTCCAGGGATGGCACACGCTATTCACACTTGCACTCACGACACAAGCATAGGTGTACTCGCCGACGCTGACTACAGGGACCACAGTTCTTTGGGGTAACACGCAGGTAGGTCAGCAGTGTGCGACCATTTTGGATTAGTTATTTAGTGGCTCTTTGAGCCGGGAAGCCGACGGGCTTAGGTTACGCACCTGCGTTGCTACGAGAGGTACATACCTGATAATGATTTTAGCAGCCTACACAGCAACCCTGCACTCTTTCCTACTCCCTGCTGACGAGAGGCAACAACCTCGAAACACGTGTCCAGGGATGGCACACGCTATTCACACTTGCACTCACGACACGAGCATAGGTGTACTCGCCGACGCTGACTACAGGGACCACAGTTCTTTGGGGTAACACGCAGGTAGGTCAGCAGTGTGCGACCATTTTGGATTAGTTATTTAGTGGCTCTTTGAGCCGGGAAGCCGACGGGCTTAGGTTACGCACCTGCGTTGCTACGAGAGGTAATACCTGATAATGATTTTAGCAGCCTACACAGCAACCCTGCACTCTTTCCTACTCCCTGCTGACGAGAGGCAACAACCTCGAAACACGTGTCCAGGGATGGCACACGCTATTCACACTTGCACTCACGACACGAGCATAGGTGTACTCGCCGACGCTGACTGCAGGGACCACAGTTCTTTGGGGTAACACGCAGGTAGGTCAGCAGTGTGCGACCATTTTGGATTAGTTATTTAGTGGCTCTTTGAGCCGGGAAGCCGACGGGCTTAGGTTACGCACCTGCGTTGCTACGAGAGGTACATACCTGATAATGATTTTAGCAGCCTACACAGCAACCCTGCACTCTTTCCTACTCCCTGCTGACGAGAGGCAACAACCTCGAAACACGTGTCCAGGGATGGCACACGCTATTCACACTTGCACTCACGACACGAGCATAGGTGTACTCGCCGACGCTGACTACAGGGACCACAGTTCTTTGGGGTAACACGCAGGTAGGTCAGCAGTGTGCGACCATTTTGGATTAGTGTATTCCCTGACTTCCCCAAGGCTACCCAGAGACCACAGCAAAGCTGAGGCCCGTGGCTATCGTGGGTGACGAGGAACCGTGACCCCTGGGCACCGCGTACTATTGCTGGTACATCGACTTCCTGTTTATCCTTGAAGTTCTGCTTTGGGCTCTGAGTAGCCACGGCCTTGAGCACTGTCTGCACCCAAGATCTCTGGCCTCCACTCCACGAGTGACCCGTGGACCGGGTTCCAGTGCAACCGCTCGAGGTTCCTTCGTGATCGCTAGCCCGTTGGCTAGTGGGTCCCCACGAAGGCAACTCCTCTTCTGCTTGGGCTTTCCTGGTTGCTCCATACGTGCCCTGACTTACCCTCGCTGGGTGAGTCCCTCAGACCTTGCTGGTCTGCACCGACGTCCTTCTTCTCTTTCCACGAGACTTGCCGTTGCCAAGGCTTGTTGGGTCCAATCTGGTCGCCGACACTGCAGTACTCGACAGACTTCGTGGGACAGCTCAAATTCGGCTAGTGGACTTCGTCGACGCCTCCTGGACCTCGTGGCTGAAGAGTCAAGACACGCGTCAACTCACCTGAAGCACTCGACATCTGTGGGCATTGGTCCATCCTGCCCTCGGTCACTGGCAAGTGACCCAGACTCTGTTCCCTCTGCTTTCAGGTTCCTTCCATCCTAGATCCAGGCTTGGATCTCTTCGGACACTTCTCCTCTTCACGGCAGCAGCAGTTCTTTGCCAGCTTCCATTGAAATCGATGACGCGACCCGACACCAAAAGACACCTATGCCCCCGGCTTCCCTGGGTGAGGTAACACGAGTACTCCGGTGCTCCCGTGGGTGCTAGCCCTAGAACTTCCTAAGTCCAAAAGGGTTTGGTCCTGACTCGATTCTAAGTGTCCCTAATCTTTTAATTTCCAACCGCGAGATTGCCCATAGAAGCTAACGGGAACCCGAGGTTGTGTTTACACACTGCACACAGTCCCCGTGGGTCCCCTGTGTCACTACCTTGGGTGGTTCCATGGGTTCCCAGCGATTCTACAGGCTCTAGGCCTTGTGTCTAGTTCAGTCGTGGTTCTTATACCACTTTATTGGTATATGGTTTGGTACGCCCCTAGGGCCCAAACGTGTATTTGTGCTATTACTGTTGATTGCTAACTTGTAAATTAACTACTTCGAACTCAAGTCTCATAAAGAGACTAGAGGGGTGTGTTTAATCTTAAATACATATATTTTAAATATATACCTGGTGTGGTTGTCCTTTCATTTGATCATTCAAGAGAGACTGGTAAAACAAGCTGCTTTACATTCCTTCAAGACTCAGCCTGAAGGCTGCTCTCCATAGCTACCACTAGGATAACTTTCAATAAAGGTTGTCTTTAACCTATTCCCCATAAGGGGTTGTTTGGACTGATACAGGGTGCCCACTAGAACTAGTGGACAGCATATATCAGGCCAACTTCTCACATTGGTGTGCAGCGTGTGGGATTCCAGCTTGCTATTGTTTTACCAGATAATCTCAATTGAATTGATCACCTGAAAACCACTAAAGGTACCTTAGGTACATATAATATCAAGTTTAGCTACAGTAAGTTCTACTGAACTTAGAGTTGTGAGTTAAGGGATAGCACACCCTTTCTACAACTCAAGAGAGTTTAGTAGGCCACACTAGTGTTGGATGGGGTAGGCAGTGTGGGTGGGGCAGCAGGTGAGGGTGGGCCTAGGGGTGAAAACTCCCCTGACCCTACCTCTAATGCTGACCAGACTGATGACAATGATCAGAATCTGGTGAACCCAGCTCTCCTGGATGAGGATGAGGAGGATGACAACAATGCTCCCTCCTTTATTCCTCCAGTAAGAGTTTAAAGTAGGGCTAGAAGGGATAGATCTCTGTCAAGGGGATCTGTCCAGTCTAACTCCTCCATAGGGACCTCTGTCTCTTCTCACAGAGGGATTGAAACCTCCCAGGAGAGGAGAGAGAGACTGCTGAAGTATGAGCAAGACGCGCCTTACCTGAGTCTAATACTGGTCACGCCGTGAGGGGAACAGCTGGTGATTTCTACTCCCGCTGTGGGTCTTTCATGTTCCGCATTTTGCCAGCGCCGTGAGGGGAACGGTTTGCCTGCCAACAGTGACTACACTACCCAGGAGCGACCGCGACCACGAGGCGCACGGAGAGCGTCATCAACGGGCGCCAAAGCCCATAAACGCGAAGAGCGCCTCCCGCTGCGCGGGACGCGTCTTACCTGAGTCTAATACTGGTCACGCCGTGAGGGGAACGGCTGGTGATTTCTACTCCCGCTGTGGGTCTTTCATGTTCCGCATTTTGCCAGCGCCAGCGCCGTGAGCGGAACGGCTTGCCTGCCAACAGTGACTACACTACCCAGGAGCGACCGCGACCACGAGGCGCACGGAGAGCGTCATCAACGGGCGCCAAAGCCCATAAACGCGAAGAGCGCCTCCCGCTGCGCGGGACGCGCGCGGGCCAAGGGCGGGCCCGTCCTTGCCCGTCACTGACAGGAGCAGACTGGACTGGGCAACCCCCCTAAGGCCGTATTCCTAGCTTATGCCTTCATGTATCGTTCATACTGTTTATAATGTCCTGTATGTTGGAGAGTGTTGTGATAAGGATATAGTGTGGTAGCCAAACGGTTTATTGTCCTTATACTCCCTGTATACTCTGGATTGACCTGTGAAGTTCATAGCGCCATAATTTGCTATCGTGACCTTTTGCTATCACCATGCCATCTAAAGATACGAAAGGGAAAGCGCCTAACGCCAAATTTAATGGAACTATGGACCAATTTATCACTAAGGTCAACTGCGTTATCGACCAGGAACTTACGCTGCTGGAACGCCGCGTATCGCAGGACCTCGCGGCGGCCAGGAGGTCCTCGATGGGCAACATTGCCAATGTTTGTACCCCTGTCCAACAAACTACTAAAAGTCTTGACACTCCATGCCCTGACATTGACATTTCGACTTTGGACTTGTTACCGAGTGGAATAGTCGCTGTATCAATGGGTGAACAGTCCATGGTCTCTGATTCATTATTGAGCTCACCTTGCCCATTACCATCTACACATAATATAATCTCAGAGCCATGCACTAGACAACTGCGCGACAGGCATTCTGGGGCTGTCCCTAAAAACAAACCAGGGCGTATCCCCACAAATGGTGGGAAGGTCAAGAAAGGCAGCAAAAAAACAAAGCCTGTGAATCATCAGAGAAATCCCAGAATGTTTAATGCCCATTTGGAGCAGCCCCCCACGAATGCACCTGTAAATAAAGATGCACCTTTAGCCCCTCCATCACCTGCTAAAACGGCACGTCAGGATGCAAGCGGGGGGACAAATGCCATAGTTAGGGACGAGGGAATGTCCCCCGATCTGTCCAACTTTATGACGTGATTAGATCCCTCCTCCGTCCCATAGAGGACAGAATATATAAGATTGAACATCACTTATCTAGGATCGAACAAGGGCTCCGGGGTTATACTGATTATAGAAGTAACATCTATCAATCTGGGGTTCCCAAACCGCTGGACAGCATTAGAGCAGAAACTGTATTTGCTGCTTCCCAAAACCTGCCAATACTGCCCCCAATTCACCAGGACTTAACCGTAATTAATAAGTCTATAGTTGTGCCCGACTGCGAGCAATCTGCCCAATGTAATGTACTTCAACATAAACATGATGCTAGGCCTTTTGGATCCGAGACACCTAGGGGAGAAAATATTCCAAATTTACCTCCTGAAGTTGCCCCATTTGTTGTTATCCTAACAGGGGTCCCCGTATTGGGTAAACACGAGGTTGAATCCCCCATAACTTTGAGAAACAGGGTTGAACACTGGCTCAATAAAAACAGACCACTTCCATCGCACAAAGCCTGTAAGATACTCATGGTTACGAGGGTGCCATGGGTAGGCCATTTGGCGAAAAACATAAGGGGGGATTGTATTTTAATCAACTTTGATGACCCAAATATAGTTGATTATATTTGCATTTGGAATGATTCTAAAATAGGTGTATCTATTAATGCCCTTACTTTGACTTATTTCTATCCTCCTGGCCATTTTGCCACAAAATCGGATGGATGGAAAATTGTGCATAGGAATGGGAGGGGCCTACCACAAGGGCGTTGGCTTAGACCCCCCTTTCCCCTAGACCCTATTCTTTTGCAAAATCGGTTTAGTAGTCTAGAGTCTGTTGATTGACTGAGGGGCAGAGGAGTGACATCAAGTAATTCCCTGCTCTTCCTAGACTGCAGTATACCCGATAATACATCCATCTCTTTGAGGGCAATAGATGCCCAAAATAGTCATACCACTAATTGGAAAGTATTATCGGGGGTTAAACCGAGCGCCATATCTAGTAAATCCAATGTGGTGATGTCAACTGTAGTGCCCCCGAGGATATTAGTTGAAGAACAAAACATCTCTGAGGAAGGTGTTGTCAAACTAACAACTAGTCGAACAACACCAAATAATGCTATATTACCAGAGGCAGGACTTAATATCATGACCTGGAATATAGCTGGCCTTAGTGTAAAGTTAAATACCCCTTTTTGGAACGATTTTATTGCGCAAGGGTTTGACATTATATGTCTCCAAGAAACCTGGTATAAAGAACCTATATATGTGGAAGGTTATACATCACATTGGGTATTGGCAGTGAACTCGGCAGTTGGAAGGGTGAAAGGTGGCCTCATAACTTTAATATCAACTAAGCTAACTAAGTTTAAGCCTAGTACTTATTACGAGGTGGCCCCTTACGCTCAGCTATTACGTTTGGAGCATGCCACTGGCAAGGATTTAATTATTATTCATTATTACAATAATACCTTTGATGCACGTAGGGGTCCCATTGTGCATGAAATAGGGAGAGAGATTGATAAGATGCTGGCTTGTTCTAGGAACCAACCGATTCTTCTATGGGTCGGAGATTTTAATATACAGGCTTGTCCATATGCAAACCAAAGGACATGTGGCTTCTTGGGGGAAAGAGACAATAATGCTAGTCTTCTACATATCCACTTCCCCCACGACGATTATGGAATCGCACTCAATAATTTGATAGCCAAATTGGACCTAGAACTACTTGATTGCTCCCTGAAAAAGGGCAATATTAAATGCCCAACTTTCAAAGGTAGGGGTACCCACTCTAACATTGACCACATTCTTGTCTCCTGCAATACTGCGTACACCGATCTATGGATAATAGAGCAAGCAGTAAGCGATCATAACAGTATCTCTGTAACATTATTGACGTGGGGAAACGTACATTCAGACCCCATTAGTCTTGTCAGAGATATAGTTGCAGAGAGACCAAATGGGGTAAGAATTAAGTGGGCCAATGTTAATTCTGTTAAACTCCTGGGAGAAGTTATAACTAAATGTTTAACAGAAAGTGACTACTGCCTAAGTAACGAGATAGTACCTGCCATACTGCTCTCCAAATTTTATAAAATTAATACCGTTATTGAAGGCTTATTGACAGGCAGGAGCAGGCCACTGAAAACCAGGTAAGTTGGCTGGTTTGACAAGAATTGTATACAGGCCCTGTCGAAATTAAAAACTGCCCTGGCCACCAAACCTAGAGATACTTCAGCAAGAAAACAAAACCGGTTCAAAGAATTTATACTGTGGCCTAATAAATAGGTCCTTGATAAAGAACAAGACAAAACTGGGACAAAAGTACTCAAGAAGAGTTAAAGGTATAAAGATAGACCTTTCGTTTTTATTTTACTTTTTTATGTAGTAAAGTTCATTTTTTCAATTTATACAAATATATTCATCATACAAAAAAACATATATAGATATAATACAAATAATCACAATTCATCAATAAATATACATCAATCAAAACACAAAATAGGTACCCCGCTAGAACCTAAACTCAACCATACATACATACAATCGAAACCACATTCATAATCTCAAAACACATTGTGGGTGAGCACAAATGATCCTAGGGTGTTTAAATGGATGAATAGCTTTTATCTCATCCAAAGGAAGCCAGATGGAACTTCAGAGAAGAGAAGGTCATCGGATCAAGCGCCAACGCGCGTTTCGGTATAGGGCCCACAGGGGAGCCCCACCTTCATCAGGGCGTAGACCAACGGTAATAGGGGGCACACACAAAATCTAAAAATTTAAACAAATAAATATAATGAATGGACAACAACTAATACAAACATCTATTAGCAACATTTAATTGATAAATCCAAAATCTATTGAGTACAGAAGACACATGTCCAGTAATGTCATAAATAGCTTGGCAATAAACTGCTTAATACATATGGCCCAATGGGTCCGACAGTAGCATAGAAAAACAAATCACCACTAATAAATAGTGTGACATGGAGACATAAATCATCACTAATGGATAGTGTGACATAGTAAGAAAAGTGTGAATCCAACCACCAAAAGGAGTCGAAAATAAGGATCAAGTATTTTCGACTCCTTTTGGTGGTTGGATTCACACTTTTCTTACTATGTCACACTATCCATTAGTGATGATTTATGTCTCCATGTCACACTATTTATTAGTGGTGATTTGTTTTTCTATGCTACTGTCGGACCCATTGGGCCATATGTATTAAGCAGTTTATTGCCAAGCTATTTATGACATTACTGGACATGTGTCTTCTGTACTCAATAGATTTTGGATTTATCAATTAAATGTTGCTAATAGATGTTTGTATTAGTTGTTGTCCATTCATTATATTTATTTGTTTAAATTTTTAGATTTTGTGTGTGCCCCCTATTACCGTTGGTCTACGCCCTGATGAAGGTGGGGCTCCCCTGTGGGCCCTATACCGAAACGCGCGTTGGCGCTTGATCCGATGACCTTCTCTTCTCTGAAGTTCCATCTGGCTTCCTTTGGATGAGATAAAAGCTATTCATCCATTTAAACACCCTAGGATCATTTGTGCTCACCCACAATGTGTTTTGAGATTATGAATGTGGTTTCGATTGTATGTATGTATGGTTGAGTTTAGGTTCTAGCGGGGTACCTATTTTGTGTTTTGATTGATGTATATTTATTGATGAATTGTGATTATTTGTATTATATCTATATATGTTTTTTTGTATGATGAATATATTTGTATAAATTGAAAAAATGAACTTTACTACATAAAAAAGTAAAATAAAAATGAAAGGTCTATCTTTATACCTTTAACTCTTCTTGAGTACTTTTGTCCCAGTTTTGTCTTGTTCTTTATCAAGGACCTATTTATTAGGCCACAGTATAAATTCTTTGAACCGGTTTTGTTTTCTTGCTGAAGTATTTTGCCCATTACCCCTTGTTTACCGGTTCTTTATCCTGCCTTTGGGGGTCCCCCTGTCTTATTGGTGCACCAAACCTAGAGATAACACTCTTTTCAAAGCTGAACGTCATAATTATAAGAACTCTTTGGAAGCCCGGAAAAAAGAAATACAGGAGGAGTTATGGCATAAACTCAATTTAGCTGCTAACACAAATAACAATGGATTATTTTGGGAGACAATTAACTGCCCTTTCCTTAAGAATGATACCATTCCTGAATTAACGTCACATGTAAACTGCAACGCCTGGATTGACCATTTCACTAATATTATTAACCCAGACAGGTTGGTTTTAGATTTTTTAGCAAATCACAACTCTGAATGGCTATCGTCACCTTTATCCATTAGATTGGATGAGGTCTATTTGGGGCTGTTAAAAAGTAGAGGGGGTAAAGCCCCGGGCCCGGATGGCGTCCCTGTGGACTTGTACAAACAGGAGATGAATTTATGAGCACCAATTTTAACCCGCATTTTTAATGCTGCCATAGAAGGCAACCTTCCTTTGACCTGGGGACAATCTATTATCGTCCCCTTATTTAAGAAGGGGTCCTGGTCCGAGGCACGGAACTATCGTCCTATCTCCCTCCTGGACTCATCAATTAAAATTCTGAGCAGAATCCTTCTTAATAGACTGGAGATATGGGCAGAGGAAAATACTATTTTATCGCCAGTCCAGTATGGGTTCAGGAGGGGAATAGCTACGATGGAGCAGTGCTTGAACCTCGACCTCATCATAAACAAATATGTTACGGTCAAAAAAGGGAACTTGTTTTTATGTTTCGCTGATCTTAGCAGCGCTTTTGATCTGGTCGAACATTCTATTTTATGGCCCATACTCTTGGAGATGGGTGCTCCAAAAGATATTGTACATTTCTTGGCCAGGTTATATGAAAGGCTTTCTTGTAAAGTGCGTTTTGGGTCCGATGGGGAATGTACTCCTTTTTTCAGAGTGACTAGAGGCATCAGGCAGGGATGTGTTTTGGCTCCTTTGCTTTTTTCTTTATTTGTTAATCAAATCGACACAACCCTTAGACAGGTTCCTGCGGATGCCCCCCGAGTAGATGGCGATCCCATTCCAATACTGCTATATACGGACGATGCCGTCCTCCTGTCACGTACCCAAATCGGCCTCCAACGCTTAATTGGTAGTTTCCTGAGGTTTATTGACAGCAGGAAACTGCTAATCAATAAAGAAAAAACATATGTTATGACTTGTGGGAAGAAGAAAGGGGCTAAAAGGACTTTCTTCCTGGATGAGGCAAAAATTCAATCTGTTAATAACTTTTGTTATCTTGGTGTCACATTCTCTGGTGATGGGAGATGGGATAATGAATGTGAAAATGTTCGTCTCAAAATGGTAAAGAATACTAATGGCGTATTTAGATTTGCCTCTAAGCTTGGGAATAGTAGAATAAGGGACATGATTTCGATTTATAAAGCCAGATGTTTATCATCCGCTTTGTATGGGGCTGGTGTGTGGGGTCACAATACCCCCTTTGGTAGTCGTATCCAACTTGACGAAAACTCATTCCTGAGGTGTATTTTGAGTGCCCCCGCATCAGCCTCTACAGAGCTAATCCATAGAGAGGTGGGTCTAGATTACATTAAAGATCTTGTAGCTCTTCGTCCATTGTCTTTATGGCGATCCATCTGGTCTAAAACCGAAACCATATTTACCCAAAAAGTTATTAGAGATTGTTTAAGGCTGGACCATTGTTTGCATATACCCTGGCTCAGACATATTGACCACTGGTATAAGCTCCTCTTTAATTTGGATCCTTTTTTAATGCCGGAGGAAGCTGCCAGTATATCCAAATTAGATCTTAAGGTGTCTTTTTTATGCCATACAAGACAATCCAGAGATCTTGTCTGCGCCAAACAATGTACCACTGTTTTTTATTGTGAAAATAACATGAGTGAAGGTTTCCAGCTATACTTAACAGAAGTCACAAGAAGATCTCACCGTTTCGTTCTTACTCGCCTAAGGCTTGGCATAGTACACCATCTTGTGTCCTTCCCCATCATTAGGCAGCACAGTAATACTCGATGCCCCTGTGATGACTTATCCAAACAGAGTTGTTGTCATTTTATGCTGTTTTGTAAATTTTATACGTTTTTAAGAAGGTATTTTTTAAAGCCTATCTTTTTAAAATACAATGTACGGTCTACCAGGAATGCAATGCAGCTAAAGTTTAACCTGGAAAGCGCAGATTTATGTTTTTATGTAGCTACTTATATCCTAAAATGTATGAGCGCCAGAAAATCCATTGTTATCTAATTTTCTAGGATTTTAGCAAGTTGCACTTGTCACTTTATTGTGCATCGTAGCGGTTTCTCTTGCAATGCCTTGTATATGTCCCGATATGGGAATTGCACTTTATACTGCATATTTTGCACATTACTTGGCACTTTAGCAACTAGGATATGTAAAATTATCGAGTTTATTAGAACCCTCTTCATCTGTTTTTACACCGAATATCTTATTATGAATTGGCTCTTTTATGGGGACTGTATTGTAGTTAACATGCCCTGTACGTACCCATGCAATTGGTCTATACATTCTGACTTTTAATAGTTTCATTGTATGATTGCTGTATGTTTTATATTTTATGTCTGCTATATGGTTGTATATACAAGCCGAATAAAGCATTTTTGATCTGAACTGAACTGAGCAAGACAAGTTCAACCTCAGAAAGCAGCAGATGGCCTTAGATAGGGAAGCCATAGAGCTCTACAGAGCTAGCAAAAAGGAGGGACTAGAGTTTCCTGGTGGCAGCAATTTCCCTAGAGATAGGGAGAGGTCTTATGACCATAGAAACCTAAGTAAGATTGTCCCTCCCTACCAGAGTGGGGATGACATCCACAAATGGATAACTGCCTTGGAGAGGGCCTGTAAAGTACAGAAAGTCCCTCAAGATCAGTGGGCAGCAATCTTATGGCTCTCCTTTGCAGACAAAGGTAGAGATAAGCTCCTCACTGTAAGAGAAGAGGATGCTGATGATTACCAGGTCTTGAAAAGTGCACTGATAGATGGGTTTGGCCTAACTACTGAACAATACAGGTTAAAGTTCAGAGACACCAAAAAGGCACAAAATCAAGACTAGGTTGACTTTGTTGACTGTGCTGCTAAGGCTCTGGAAGGTTGGTTATTGGGCAGTAAAGTGTGTGACTTCATAGGATTGCACAATCTGATAATGAGGGAGCAGATTCCTAATAACTGTCAAAATCAACTATTGCACCAGTACGTGGTAGACTCTGATCTGACCTCTCCCCAAGAATTGGGAAAGAAGGCAGACAAATGGGTCAGAACCAGGGAGAGGCAGAAGGTACAGAACCAAGGTGGTGACCCAAAGAAGCAGGATTCTAAGAACTCTGACAAGTGTGGGGACAAGGTTAAAGACCAGAAGTCTTCTCAAGGGCCCCAAAAATCTTCTTCTAATGGGGAGTTACAGTCAAGTAAGGGTAAAGGCCAAAAGAAACCTTGGTGCAAAATCTGTAAACAGAAAACTCACTGGACCATTGACTGCACCAAGTCCAAAGAATCTACTCCAGCCACCATTGCCCCTAAGGCAACTGTTCCCCCTAGTACAGCTACAATAGGTGGTGGCAATGTTCAGAATAAGGGTGTAGCAGGGTTGACCCTGGGTTCTGAGATGGACTCTGGCCTAGTCAGAGTTCCAACTTAGGCTGTGCTTGTCTGTGATGGGGGCATGGATATGTCCCCCTTTGTGACTCCCAGTAACCTGGGCAAATACAGACAACAGCCTTTGATAAATGGAGTAGAGGCTTGGGCATTCAGGGACACAGGAGCAAGTGTCACAATGGTGACAAAAGATCTTGTGGAACCTGGCCAGATTATACTTGGTGAAATGTACCAAGTGACCAATGCTAGCAATGTCAGAACAGACCATTCTCTGGCAGTTAACTTCTCCTGGGGAGGGGTAACTGGCCTTAAGAAGGTTGTGGTAAGTGTAGACCTACCAGTACAGTGCTTGCTTGGCAATGATCTAGAGACTTCAGCTTGGGCTAAAATGGCGCTCAGGACACATGCAGAAATGCTAGGGATCCCTGCTCATGTCTTTGCTGTGACTAGGTCACAGGCCAAAATGTCTAAAGCTGGACAGGCCCTGGATTCTGGAATAATGGACCAGGTGCCTCACAAGAAGAGGAGCAGTAGGGTTAAGGCAGAGCCTTCCCACCTGACTCAGAATGCTGATCAGTCTCCTCAGGGAAATGATCTTGAGCCTGAAGAAGGAACTGTTCCAGATGAGATTGAACCTGACCAGGTTGAGTTCTTGGGGACAGGGGGCCCTTCCAGGTCTGATCTGAGCCAGGAGCAGAAAACCTGCCCCTCTCTTGAACCCCTCAGAAAGCATATTACAAAAAACAGTGGTCCTGGACCTATATTTAGAATGAATTAATCAAATTACTTTGTATTTTATGATTCAGTTAACCATAACATTGAATGAATTAATACAGCAAAAAAGAGAACGACCTGGAAAGGAATTCATCATATGTTTATTCAATGATGTATTGGATAAAAGCCATACATGTTATATTAATCAAATGAATTAATCAAAAGGAGGTTGCACCAGAGGAAGATGTGCAGTGAAAAGGAGAGGGTGCTCAAGTGTAAGGAAATCAGAAAAAAGAATACTTCAACATATTATCTGGAATTTAATATGTCAGGGCAGGGAAGCGCGGTTACAAGTCACCGTCTTAGCTGGTCTGTCCCAATGGCATTCATATAATCTTTGACTTTTGTTCAATCACAGAAATCAATTCTGATGCAGCACATTGAAAAGGGTATTTCGGGTACAGACTAAATACAAAGGGGCGTCGACGTTTCGATCCGACTTGCGACCATAAGGGAAATTTAACCAGCCTCGGTCTTGCGGATCTTCATCAGGACTTGGCCTGGGCAACCTAAAAGGCAATTGGCGCCGATTAGTAGGTCGTTGCATTAAAAGGGAGTTAAAATCAATAAAAGGTTTACAGGGGCTCACCTATCAATTATAGGCGATTGGCGAATTCACGGTTCATACTTGGGGTCCAATAGAACGAATATAGTCAACCTTGAATGACAAATGTAATCAATGTAGGATCAGCTAAAGTAATAACCTTCTAACTACTACAAAGGGATACAGAGAATTTATTACCTTGACAGTGAATGTCCAAAAGTAAACCACCAGAGGCTTCAGGGGACGATTAAAGCCAACTGTGTAAACAAAGAGGGAGCTGAGTTGTAGCCTCTGTGCATGTTGAATGCTACGATTTAATTACGTTACTCAGTGGGAATACAGTAATACCCATGGAAGCGCACTGCCACAGTGAACCAAATTTATATTAGCAAAGAGTCTAAAGCTAAAAAACTTCTGTTAAAAAGACCGTATAACTCATAGCGCTCGACACTGGTTGTAAACAGCGCCCGGAAGGTGCCTGAATGCCAATTAGAGCCGGTATACTAAGTCCCACAGCGGGGGAAGTGTATCGGTTACATGTAAGACAAGACGCCTGCATGTTCAAGCTAAGCGCATTAATTAGGTCCTGCGTGTCACGGCCGCGTCTATAACAGACCATCGTGATGATCCAAGGGGTGGGGGGTTTAACTTACTGTTCCAATGCAAAGTTGGGCGGTCAACTGGGGTTCCTTAGATTATTTGGTTTAAGCGCGCCTCGCCAGTACGCGGTCGTCACTGTGGAGTCAGGCACAAATGAAGCGGGAGGTGGACTGTGTTCACGTTAGTTATAACGTTACCGGCAGCGTCAGGCAGTACGTGACCGGTGTGAGAGTAGGAAGGGAGGAAAGACTCCCGAAATGATAGCGAGTGACACAGCAAAATCAAGATATTTACAATTACATACAAACTTAATAGCAGTATTATAACAGCACATACCATGTTATAATTATGAGAGACATGAGCATAGAATATTGGATAGACATCACAATGAAGGTGATGTGGCAAACCCCACAGTATTGCAATTACATGAGGGCCATAAGACTGGAATATTTTAAACAGACAATGAATCAATTGATGGTAGACACCAGAGCCCTAATGTCTAAACCGGCCAGATGTAGTACAAAAGGATACAGTTAAATTAGTAATTCGGGAGTATTGAGACCTGTCTACTGATCTCTTCAAATTCGTTAAGGCCTCGGGTTACTGTATTAAGAGAGTGTATCCATTTACACTCGCGTTTATTGAGTGTTATACTGAAGTCTCCCCCTCTGGGGTTGGGGCTAACCTTTTCTATGACCCACCATTGAAGACTATTGGCCGCATGGTCGAATAGCGTAAAATGCTCCACTAAGGGGGCACCCTGTACTTTACAGCGGATACGGCTACAGTGTTGTAGTATACGGCACTTGACTTTCTGTATGGTTTGCCCAACATAGATGAACCCGCAAGGGCATTGGATAGCATAAATCACGCCGCTCGTATTACAATTACTGTGTTCCTTTAAGCTGTACGTGCACCCATTGTATGTAAAATCAGTCATTTCTTTGGACATAGAGCAGGCCTTACAAGTACCACACTTATGATGACCATTAATGGGTGGGAGACCCCATAGAGTTGTCTGTGCATCGATCCTGGGAGTGTCTAACATAGATTTAACCACATTGTCCCTAATATTTTTGGCTTTTTTGAAAGCATGTAGGGGGAGTGGTATATTTTTTAACTCATCGGAAACCAGATGCCAATGTTTGTTGATTACCTTCTTAATGGCGTTACTCTTTGTATTAAAGGTAGTAACACAAACCAGGCGCTCGTCGTTATTCTCCATTCTGACCTTTGGGCTCAGCAGAAGGTCCCTAGGGTTGTGCCATGCCCGTTTGCGTGCCTTTTTAAGCAATCTAACGGGGTAACCTCGTTCACTTAGTCTGGCAAGGAGACCCGCCGACTCCTCAAGGAAGTCCTCCTTTTTAGAGCAGTTTCTCCTAAGTCTAAGGAACTGGCCAAAAGGCAGATTGTCTCGCAAATTACGTGGGTGGTGACTTGTGTATCTCAACAAAGTATTTCGTTCACTGGTTTTCCTATACAAACTAGTGTACAGTTTATCTGATTGAGCATTTATGTTAATGTCCAAGAAATGGATAGTCACCCTGCTGAAGTCAAGGGTAAACTGAATATCTGGGGAGCAGGTGTTAAGCCAATGATGAAAAGCAATCAGTTGTGCCTCGTCCCCTTTCCAAAACATAAGGACGTCGTCTATATAACGACGCCACAGCGTGATGCAATCTCTGTGTGGGTTGTATTCATTAAGAACATAGCATCGTTCATATTCATGCATGTATATGATTGCTAGATTCGGGGCGAAGCTAGCGCCCATAGCCACGCCTTTTGTTTGCAGATAGTAGTCCCCCTGGAATGTAAAAAAGTTGCGTGTCATAGCAATTCTGAGAAGCTCAATAATGAATTCCGTAGGAACCCTGTGTGGTGTGGTACGGTTGTTCAGTACTGACTCAATACATGTAAGGGCGGTGTCCTGTGGGATATTCGTGTACAATGATGTTATATCCATTGTAACCAAGATGTTAGTCGTGGGGTCATGATGACGCCCATCAACTAGCTGAATTGTTTGCATTGTGTCTCTTAAATATGTGGATGTGTTTTCAGCGATGGGTTTTAGGAACACATCAACATATTTGCAAAGGGGCTCCAGAATGGAGCCACAACCGGAGATTATCGGTCTACCAGGTGGACACTCCATCCGCTTATGTATTTTAGGTAGAGTGTAGATGGTTGGTGTACGGGGGTGTTTATTATTTAGGTAATCATACTCAGGTTTTTTGAGAATACCTAGTTCCAAAGCCTCTTGTGTGGTACGTCTGATTATGTTAGTAATTTCTAGGGTAGGGTCCCTTCTAAGTTTTTTATAGTTTCCTACCACAGACAATTGTGCGAGAATCTCTTTCTTGTAATCCTCCACATTTTGCACCACAATTGCACCCCCCTTGTCAGCTGGTTTTATGACTATTTTGGTGTTTGTTTTAAGGGAATCCAAACCTTCCCGTTCTGATTTGCTGATGTTGTACTTGACATATTGTCGGTTCGACAATATTTTGTCCACTTCCCTCAATACCACCTGTTCAAAAGCTATAAGTTTGTGAGATAGTAGATGAGTCGGGGGGTTGAATTTTGAAGGAGGTCTTAAACCACTGCCAGAGAAAATTGGGTTAAATGGGATTTTTTGGAAATAGTGCTTCAATCTAATCTTCCTAAAGAATTGATGAAGTTCTACTTTAAGATTAAAGTCATTAGGTAGGTTGGTTGGCACAAAAGAGAGACCTTTTTGCAGAACTATTTGTTCATTAGGTTTTAATGTATAGGAAGAGAGGTTAACTACAGGGTTGACTGGTTCATAAGTTACCATCTGTAGTGCTGGCGGCGTGTCTGTATCTCTCCGTGGTTTTCCTGTTGGAACTGTACCTGTTTGTTTTGTCTCCCTCTGCCTCTGTTCCACCCTTGGCTCCTGTTCCCCCTGGATCTGCCCCAGGGGCGTGCATGGCCTCGCTGTCCCCACCATTGGTCCTCTGCTAAAAAAGGAACCCCAGTTGACCGCCCAACTTTGCATTGGAACAGTAAGTTAAACCCCCCACCCCTTGGATCATCACGATGGTCTGTTATAGACGCGGCCGTGACACGCAGGACCTAATTAATGCGCTTAGCTTGAACATGCAGGCGTCTTGTCTTACATGTAACCGATACACTTCCCCCGCTGTGGGACTTAGTATACCGGCTCTAATTGGCATTCAGGCACCTTCCGGGCGCTGTTTACAACCAGTGTCGAGCGCTATGAGTTATACGGTCTTTTTAACAGAAGTTTTTTAGCTTTAGACTCTTTGCTAATATAAATTTGGTTCACTGTGGCAGTGCGCTTCCATGGGTATTACTGTATTCCCACTGAGTAACGTAATTAAATCGTAGCATTCAACATGCACAGAGGCTACAACTCAGCTCCCTCTTTGTTTACACAGTTGGCTGTAATCGTCCCCTGAAGCCTCTGGTGGTTTACTTTTGGACATTCACTGTCAAGGTAATAAATTCTCTGTATCCCTTTGTAGTAGTTAGAAGGTTATTACTTTAGCTGATCCTACATTGATTACATTTGTCATTCAAGGTTGACTATATTCATTCTATTGGACCCCAAGTATGAACCGTGAATTCGCCAATCGCCTATAATTGATAGGTGAGCCCCTGTAAACCTTTTATTGATTTTAACTCCCTTTTAATGCAACGACCTACTAATCGGCGCCAATTGCCTTTTAGGTTGCCCAGGCCAAGTCCTGATGAAGATCCGCAAGACCGAGGCTGGTTAAATTTCCCTTATGGTCGCAAGTCGGATCGAAACGTCGACGCCCCTTTGTATTTAGTCTGTACCCGAAATACCCTTTTCAATGTGCTGCATCAGAATTGATTTCTGTGATTGAACAAAAGTCAAAGATTATATGAATGCCATTGGGACAGACCAGCTAAGACGGTGACTTGTAACCGCGCTTCCCTGCCCTGACATATTAAATTCCAGATAATATGTTGAAGTATTCTTTTTTCTGATTTCCTTACACTTGAGCACCCTCTCCTTTTCACTGCACATCTTCCTCTGGTGCAACCTCCTTTCGATTAATTCATTTGATTAATATAACATGTATGGCTTTTATCCAATACATCATTGAATAAACATATGATGAATTCCTTTCCAGGTCGTTCTCTTTTTTGCTGTATTAATTCATTCAATGTTATGGTTAACTGAATCATAAAATACAAAGTAATTTGATTAATTCATTCTAAATATAGGTCCAGGACCACTGTTTTTTGTAATATACATTACCCAGGTCCTTGACCAGATTGGGTTACCCCGTCTTTTGTAATGATCACCTTTGTGCAGTCAAGTCCTGCGAGGGTTTTTTGTTTGATAAATGTTTAATTTGTTTATTATCTGATTGTGTTTTTCATTGAAAGATTTATTGTTTTGTGACTTTGAAAGAATTTACTGTTGTTCTCAATTGAATGTATTATGTCTGACAAAGAAACTTTATCCTATAGTGAGGATTACATTGAAAAGCTCCTACAGGCACAGGGAGGTGGTACTTTCCTGGGTGGAGCAACCCCGAGCATAGATCTGACACTTAATGAAAAGATATCGAAGTTAGAGAGACTCGAGAAGAAACTTATTAGAACTAGACTTCATGGACATACTTTGACCAAATACTTGCAAACTAATGTGATACCAGTGGGTTTACAAATTAGGAACGAGCCAGCAATTTTCCTAGACAACCCCAAATTTAAAGAGAATTTTAGTTTTGTGTCCAACAATTGTTCCAGACATTGGATGGTGTTGGGGATTGAAACAGCTGTTGAGGAAGTGGAACGTCTAACTAGAGAGATCTTTGACCTCAAAAAGGAGATCACAGAAGACAGAGCCCTTGTTAATGCTAAAGAGGCTCTAGAAAGGCTAGAGAAAACAATACGTGACTTTGACATCTACACCCAGGCCACCAAATTGGATAAGGTAGCCAGAGACATCAAATTCTATGAAAAGAAAAACACGTATCCATACCTACAGGAAGGTTACTACACGAGGGAACATCAGGGCACCTTCTCGAGTAGAGGGAGAGGCGGCTATAGGAGGTACACCACCTTCTCTGGATCGTCACTAGGAAGTGGTTCGGATAGCGACATTGAAAGGCCAGGCCCCAGTACATCCACATCAACTCTAGGCCACGCATACACTGAGCAGCAGGCCCCTACGACCCCTTTTTTAGCAGAGGACCAATGGTGGGGACAGCGAGGCCATGCACGCCCCTGGGGCAGATCCAGGGGGAACAGGAGCCAAGGGTGGAACAGAGGCAGAGGGAGACAAAACAAACAGGTACAGTTCCAACAGGAAAACCACGGAGAGATACAGACACGCCGCCAGCACTACAGATGGTAACTTATGAACCAGTCAACCCTGTAGTTAACCTCTCTTCCTATACATTAAAACCTAATGAACAAATAGTTCTGCAAAAAGGTCTCTCTTTTGTGCCAACCAACCTACCTAATGACTTTAATCTTAAAGTAGAACTTCATCAATTCTTTAGGAAGATTAGATTGAAGCACTATTTCCAAAAAATCCCATTTAACCCAATTTTCTCTGGCAGTGGTTTAAGACCTCCTTCAAAATTCAACCCCCCGACTCATCTACTATCTCACAAACTTATAGCTTTTGAACAGGTGGTATTGAGGGATGTGGACCAAATATTGTCGAACCGACAATATGTCAAGTACAACATCAGCAAATCAGAACGGGAAGGTTTGGATTCCCTTAAAACAAACACCAAAATAGTCATAAAACCAGCTGACAAGGGGGGTGCAATTGTGGTGCAAAATGTGGAGGATTACAAGAAAGAGATTCTCGCACAATTGTCTGTGGTAGGAAACTATAAAAAACTTAGAAGGGACCCTACCCTAGAAATTACTAACATAATCAGACGTACCACACAAGAGGCTTTGGAACTAGGTATTCTCAAAAAACCTGAGTATGATTACCTAAATAATAAACACCCCCGTACACCAACCATCTACACTCTACCTAAAATACATAAGCGGATGGAGTGTCCACCTGGTAGACCGATAATCTCCGGTTGTGGCTCCATTCTGGAGCCCCTTTGCAAATATGTTGATGTGTTCCTAAAACCCATCGCTGAAAACACATCCACATATTTAAGAGACACAATGCAAACAATTCAGCTAGTTGATGGGCGTCATCATGACCCCACGACTAACATCTTGGTTACAATGGATATAACATCATTGTACACGAATATCCCACAGGACACCGCCCTTACATGTATTGAGTCAGTACTGAACAACCGTACCACACCACACAGGGTTCCTACGGAATTCATTATTGAGCTTCTCAGAATTGCTATGACACGCAACTTTTTTACATTCCAGGGGGACTACTATCTGCAAACAAAAGGCGTGGCTATGGGCGCTAGCTTCGCCCCGAATCTAGCAATCATATACATGCATGAATATGAACGATGCTATGTTCTTAATGAATACAACCCACACAGAGATTGCATCACGCTGTGGCGTCGTTATATAGACGACGTCCTTATGTTTTGGAAAGGGGACGAGGCACAACTGATTGCTTTTCATCATTGGCTTAACACCTGCTCCCCAGATATTCAGTTTACCCTTGACTTCAGCAGGGTGACTATCCATTTCTTGGACATTAACATAAATGCTCAATCAGATAAACTGTACACTAGTTTGTATAGGAAAACCAGTGAACGAAATACTTTGTTGAGATACACAAGTCACCACCCACGTAATTTGCGAGACAATCTGCCTTTTGGCCAGTTCCTTAGACTTAGGAGAAACTGCTCTAAAAAGGAGGACTTCCTTGAGGAGTCGGCGGGTCTCCTTGCCAGACTAAGTGAACGAGGTTACCCCGTTAGATTGCTTAAAAAGGCACGCAAACGGGCATGGCACAACCCTAGGGACCTTCTGCTGAGCCCAAAGGTCAGAATGGAGAATAACGACGAGCGCCTGGTTTGTGTTACTACCTTTAATACAAAGAGTAACGCCATTAAGAAGGTAATCAACAAACATTGGCATCTGGTTTCCGATGAGTTAAAAAATATACCACTCCCCCTACATGCTTTCAAAAAAGCCAAAAATATTAGGGACAATGTGGTTAAATCTATGTTAGACACTCCCAGGATCGATGCACAGACAACTCTATGGGGTCTCCCACCCATTAATGGTCATCATAAGTGTGGTACTTGTAAGGCCTGCTCTATGTCCAAAGAAATGACTGATTTTACATACAATGGGTGCACGTACAGCTTAAAGGAACACAGTAATTGTAATACGAGCGGCGTGATTTATGCTATCCAATGCCCTTGCGGGTTCATCTATGTTGGGCAAACCATACAGAAAGTCAAGTGCCGTATACTACAACACTGTAGCCGTATCCGCTGTAAAGTACAGGGTGCCCCCTTAGTGGAGCATTTTACGCTATTCGACCATGCGGCCAATAGTCTTCAATGGTGGGTCATAGAAAAGGTTAGCCCCAACCCCAGAGGGGGAGACTTCAGTATAACACTCAATAAACGCGAGTGTAAATGGATACACTCTCTTAATACAGTAACCCGAGGCCTTAACGAATTTGAAGAGATCAGTAGACAGGTCTCAATACTCCCGAATTACTAATTTAACTGTATCCTTTTGTACTACATCTGGCCGGTTTAGACATTAGGGCTCTGGTGTCTACCATCAATTGATTCATTGTCTGTTTAAAATATTCCAGTCTTATGGCCCTCATGTAATTGCAATACTGTGGGGTTTGCCACATCACCTTCATTGTGATGTCTATCCAATATTCTATGCTCATGTCTCTCATAATTAGAACATGGTATGTGCTGTTATAATACTGCTATTAAGTTTGTATGTAATTGTAAATATCTTGATTTTGCTGTGTCACTCGCTATCATTTCGGGAGTCTTTCCTCCCTTCCTACTCTCACACCGGTCACGTACTGCCTGACGCTGCCGGTAACGTTATAACTAACGTGAACACAGTCCACCTCCCGCTTCATTTGTGCCTGACTCCACAGTGACGACCGCGTACTGGCGAGGCGCGCTTAAACCAAATAATCTAAGGAACCCCAGTTGACCGCCCAACTTTGCATTGGAACAGTAAGTTAAACCCCCCACCCCTTGGATCATCACGATGGTCTGTTATAGACGCGGCCGTGACACGCAGGACCTAATTAATGCGCTTAGCTTGAACATGCAGGCGTCTTGTCTTACATGTAACCGATACACTTCCCCCGCTGTGGGACTTAGTATACCGGCTCTAATTGGCATTCAGGCACCTTCCGGGCGCTGTTTACAACCAGTGTCGAGCGCTATGAGTTATACGGTCTTTTTAACAGAAGTTTTTTAGCTTTAGACTCTTTGCTAATATAAATTTGGTTCACTGTGGCAGTGCGCTTCCATGGGTATTACTGTATTCCCACTGAGTAACGTAATTAAATCGTAGCATTCAACATGCACAGAGGCTACAACTCAGCTCCCTCTTTGTTTACACAGTTGGCTTTAATCGTCCCCTGAAGCCTCTGGTGGTTTACTTTTGGACATTCACTGTCAAGGTAATAAATTCTCTGTATCCCTTTGTATTAGTTAGAAGGTTATTACTTTAGCTGATCCTACATTGATTACATTTGTTATTCAAGGTTGACTATATTCGTTCTATTGGACCCCAAGTATGAACCGTGAATTCGCCAATCGCCTATAATTGATAGGTGAGCCCCTGTAAACCTTTTATTGATTTTAACTCCCTTTTAATGCAACGACCTACTAATCGGCGCCAATTGCCTTTTAGGTTGCCCAGGCCAAGTCCTGATGAAGATCCGCAAGACCGAGGCTGGTTAAATTTCCCTTATGGTCGCAAGTCGGATCGAAACGTCGACGCCCCTTTGTATTTAGTCTGTACCCGAAATACCCTTTTCAATGTGCTGCATCAGAATTGATTTCTGTGATTGAACAAAAGTCAAAGATTATATGAATGCCATTGGGACAGACCAGCTAAGACGGTGACTTGTAACCGCGCTTCCCTGCCCTGACATATTAAATTCCAGATAATATGTTGAAGTATTCTTTTTTCTGATTTCCTTACACTTGAGCACCCTCTCCTTTTCACTGCACATCTTCCTCTGGTGCAACCTCCTTTTGATTAATTCATTTGATTAATATAACATGTATGGCTTTTATCCAATACATCATTGAATAAACATATGATGAATTCCTTTCCAGGTCGTTCTCTTTTTTGCTGTATTAATTCATTCAATGTTATGGTTAACTGAATCATAAAATACAAAGTAATTTGATTAATTCATTCTAAATATAGGTCCAGGACCACTGTTTTTTGTAATATACATTACCCAGGTCCTTGACCAGATTGGGTTACCCCGTCTTTTGTAATGATCACCCTCAGAAAGCAAGCTGCTGATGAGGTTGCTGGGAATGCTGGTGCCGCCCATAAAGTTCATTGGGTTGATGGACTCCTTTACTCAGAGAGTAGAGACCCCAAGTCTGGTGCATCCAAGAAGTTGGTTATACCTCTGAAGTTTAGGGGCTTCCTATTGACACTCGCCCATGATATTCCCCTAGCAGGATACCTGGGCCAGAACAAGACTTGGGACAGAATTGTCCCTCACTTTCACTGGCCCCACATGTCTGAGGACACAAAGGAGTTTTGTCGCTCCTGTGTAACCTGCCAAGCCAGTGGCAAGGCAGGTGGCACTACAAAGGCCTCCCTGATACTACTACCTGTGGCGGGGGTGCCCTTTGAAAGGGTAGGGATTGACATTGTTGGTCCAATGGATCCCCAAACAGCATCTGGGCACAGATTTATACTGGTGGTGGTGGATCATGCCACCAGGTATCCAGAAGCAATTCCCCTAAGGACCACTACAGCACCTGTGGTGGCAAGAGCTCTCTTGAGTGTATTCTCAAGAGTAAGCTTTCCTAAGGAGGCAGTATCGGACAGGGATGCAAACTTCATGTCTAGTTACTTGACTGCTATGTGGAAGGAGTGTGGAGTGAACTACTAGTTCACCACACCCTATCACCCACAATGCAATGGTTTAGTTGAAAGGTTTAACAAAACCTTAAAGGGCATGATTAAAGGACTCCCAGAGAAGCTTAGGCAAAAATGGGACCTACTCTTGCCCTGCCTTATATTTGCATACAGGGAGGTGCCTCAAAAGGGGGTTGGTTACAGCCCTTTTGAACTTTTGTTTGGACACCCTGTCAGGGGTCCATTGTGTTTGGTGAAGGAAGAATGGGAGTTACCTCTCAAGCCCCCAAAGCAAGACATAGTGGACTATGTACTTGGTCTCCGCTTCAGGATGGCCGAGTACATGAAAAAGGCAAACAAAAACCTTGAGGCTAGCCAGGAACTACAAAAAGCCTGGCATGACCAAAAGGCTGTACTGACTGTTTACCAGCCAGGACAGAAAGTGTGGGTACTGGAACCTGTGGCCCCAGCAGCCTCCAGGACAAATGGAGTGGCCCCCATACAATTGTTGAACAGAAAGGGAAGGTTATCTACTTGGTAGACCTTGGAACCCCTAGGAGTCCCCACAGGGTACTTCATGTCAACAGACTAAAACCAAATGTTGACAGGGCAGACATGGGCTTGCTCATGGCTACTGATGAAGGACAGGAGGAAGAGAGTGACCCACTCCCTGACCTGCTTTCTCAGAACCCTGATGATGGGTCAGTTGATGGTGTGACCTTGGCAGGCAGCCTCACTGCCCAGCAGCAAACTGACTGCAGAAACCTTCTCAGCCAGTTTAGACATATGTTTTCTCTGACTCCAAGTCAGACCACCTGGTGCACTCATGAAGTGGACACTGGGGACAGTCTACCTGTGAAGAATAAGATCTACAGGCAAACTGACCATGTCAGGGACTGTATAAGGACAGAAGTCCAAAAGATGTTGGATTTGGGTGTGATTGAACCCTCAGTTAGCCTTTGGGCTAGTCCAGTAGTCCTGGTACCTAAACCTCACACCGAAGATGGCAAGAGAGAAATTAGGTTTTGTGTAGACTACAGGGGTCTCAATGCAGTCACTAGGACTCATGCCCATCCCATCCCCAGGGCAGATGAGCTGATAGATACTCTGGCCTCAGCAAAGTTTCTAAGCACATTTGACCTGACAGCTGGCTACTGGCAGATCAGACTAGCTGATGATGCAAAGGCGACGATAGCATTTTCTACCCCTAGTGGGCACTATCAGTTTGCGGCAATGCCCTTTGGTTTGAAGAATGCACCTACCACTTTCCAAAGGTTGGTGAATCAAGTCCTTACAGGCCTGGAAGACTTTAGTGTAGCATATCTAGATGATATTGCTATCTTTAGCTCCACCTGGGAGGATCACCTGGTCCACATGAGGAATGTTTTGGAGGCCCTGCAAAAAGCAGGCCCAACTATCTAGGCTACTAAGTGCCAGATAGGGCAGAGTCAGGTTGTGTACCTGGGCCACCTTGTAGGTGGAGGCCAGGTTCAACCCTTGCAGAGCAAAATCCAGACCATAATGGAATGGATTGCTTCAACTACCCAGACTCAGGTGAGAGCCTTCTTAGGCCTGACTGGGTACTATAGGAGATTTGTCAAGGGGTATGGATCAATAGTGACACCCCTGAATGACTTAACTTCTAAAAAGATGCCCACAAAGGTTTAGTGGACAGCTAGCTGTCAAAAGGCATTTGATGACCTGAAGCAGGCCATGTGCACTGCTCCCATTCTACAGTGTCCTGACTACTCCAAGAAGTTCATTGTCCAAACAGATGCATCTGAATTGGGGGTAGGGGCTGTACTGTCACAATTGAATGATGAAGGTCAGGATCATCCAGTTGCTTTCAAAAGCAGAAGGCTGACCCCTAGAGAGAAACGTTGGTCAGCCATTGAGAGGGAGGCCTTTGCTGTGGTTTGGGCTTTGAAGAAGTTGAGGTCATACTTGTTTGGTACTCACTTCCTTGTTCAGACAGACCATAAGCCCCTCATATGGCTAAAACAAATGAAGGGTGAAAACCCCAAACTGCTTAGGTGGTCCATTTCCCTACAGGGGATGGACTTTACAGTGGAACATAGACCTGGGAGTAACCATGCCAATGCAGATGGACTCTCTAGGTATTTCCACTTACAACATGAAGACTCAACTGGTCAAGGTTGGTTTAATGTCCCTGCGTTTGGGGGGGAGGGTTGTGTAGGAGAGTAGGATCTGCTTCACATGGGTACCCTCCCTTTTTGCTGGTGTTTCACTGTTTTTTTTTTACCTTAGTCTGGCTGTGGCCCTGCTAATCAGGACCCCAGCCTAGCTGCTTCCTCACTAAAATGGTTTCCATGTACATTAGGTACATATCTAATTGGATTCTGGAGTGCCTTATATGCTCCTAGTATATGGTATACTATGTACCTAGGGCATAGGTACCTCAGAGGCCTACCAGGGGCTGAAGCATGAATTATGCCACCCCTGGGAAGCACTCCAAAATGGCACCACATGTCTGCTACTGAAGCCTGTGTAAGGGTGTGCTTGCACCCCTTACTGTGGTATAGGCTACCTATATCACTACCATTGCACATACATATAAAACCTATAAGTCACTCCTATGGCTGGCCTTAACAATCCTGAAGGCAAAGTGCTTGGTTTTTATGTGAGAGGGTGCCCCTGCATGAGCAGAGCCCCTCTGCAGCGTTCGGAGTACCTCCTTTGATGCTGTTTGTGGTGCATCCTGACCATATACTCCTAAGTGCATTATAACCTCGCGGTAAATGCTAACTTTGGGATGGCTGCACGGAAACATTTCGTGTTTGGTGTCAATCACTTTGGAATACTACCCCCCCCCCCCCTCCAGTTCTGGCGGCGGGAGTAGCATTCCACCCTTGTAGAGGGAGAGACATGTTCACACTGGTCTAACCCGGTAGGACTTTCTAAAGCCCTGGCATCACAAAATGGATGCCTCTGCCACAGACATGGGTCTGGCCTCCTACTGCTGACCGAAACACCGGCAGGGGAGGCCTGGACAATAGGTTTCCTGTCCCAGGGAGGTGTAACCACCTCCCCAGACATGCAGATGTGTAATGGGGCTGGGCGGGAGCACTCTCTGGTGCTTTGAAGTCCTGCACTGGGGGCACATTTGGTGTCCCTGTGCATAGTCCAGTTAAAACCGGTTGCAGGGGCTACCTGCCCCTGCTCTAGCGTGAAACTGGACAAAGGAAATGGGTGTAACCACCCCTCTTTCCAAACCCTCCCATAGGTGGGTCCCTAGAGTATGTCCAACCCCCAAACTTAGTATAAGTATGGGAACCCAGTCCTTGAGACTTTAGATTACTCTGGACGAAACTCTGCAATATATATCCTGGACCTTCGACGTTCTATCCTGACTAGAAGACTGAAGAAATCTCCCTTGGAGTCAAGGAGTGACTCCCCAGCTTGGCAGACACCAAAGAAGCAACTGTCCGGTCTGCAATTCCGAAGCTCCAGTTGGACGCCGAAGTCTCTGCATCACCAGTGGTGGATTTCCTGACTTCCCCGAGGCTACCCTGAGACCACAGCAAAGCTGAGGCCCGTGGCTATCGTGGGTGACGAGGAACCGTGACCCCTGGACACCCCGTACTATTGCTGGTACGTCAACTTCCTGTTTATCCTTGAAGTTCTGCTTTGGGCTCCGAGTAGCCCCAGCCTTGAGCACTGTCTGCACCGAAGATCTCTGGCCTCCACTCCGCGAGTGACCCGTGGACCGGGTTCCAGTGCGACCGCTCGAGGTTCCTTCGCGATCGCTAGCCCGTTGGCTAGTGGGTCCCCACGAAGGCAACTCCTCTTCTGCTTGGGCTTTCCTGGTTGCTCCAGACGCGCCCTGACTTACCCTCACTGGGTGAGTCCCTCAGACCTTGCTGGTCTGCACCGACGTCCTTCTTCTCTTTCCACGAGACTTGCCATTGCCAAGGCTTGTTGGGTCCAATCTGGTCGCCGACAATGCAGAACTCGACAGACTTTGTGGGACAGCTCGAATCCGGCTTGTGGACTTCGTCGACACCTCCTGGACTTCGTGGCTGAAGAGTCAAGACACCCATCAACTCACCTGAAGCACCCAACATCTGTGGGCATTGGTCCATCCTGCCCTAGGTCACTGGCAAGTGACCCAGACTCTGTCCCCACTGCTTTCAGGTTCCTTCCATCCTAGATCCAGGCTTGGATCTCTTCGGACACTTCTCCTCTTCACAGCAGCAGCAGTTCTTCGCCAGCTTCCATTGAAATCGACAAAGCGACCCGACACCAAAAGACACCTATGCACCCGGCTTCCCTGGGTGAGGTAACACGAGTACTCCGGTGCTCCCGTGGGTGCTAGCCCTAGAACTTCCTAAGTCCAAAAGGGTTTGGTCCTGACTCGATTCTAAGTGTCCCTAATCTTTAAATTTCCAACCGGGACATTGCCCATAGAAGCTAACGGGAACCCGAGGTTGTGTTTACACACTGCACACAGTCCCCGTGGGTCGCCTGTGTCACTACCTTGGGTGGTTCCTTGGGGTCCCAGCGATTCTACAGGCTCTAGGCCTTGTGTTCTTATACCACTTTAATGGTATATCGTTTGGTACGCCCCTAGGCCCCAAACGTGTATTTGTGCTATTACTGTTGATTGCTAACTTGTAAATTAAGTACTTCCAACTCCAGTCTCATAAAGAGACTAGAGGGGTGTGTTTAATCTTAAATACCTATATTTTAAATATATACCTGGTGTGGTTGTCCTTTCATTTGATCATTCAAGAGATTATAGACTGGTAAAACAAGCTGCTTTACATTCCTTCAAGACTTAGCCTGAAGGCTGCTCTCCATAGCTACCACTAGGATAGCTTTAAATAAAAGTTGTCTTTAACCTAATTACCATAAGGGATTGTTTGGACTGATACAGGGTGCCCACTAAAAGTAGTGGACAACATATATCAGACCAACTTCTCACTCCGCGCCACTGGCGCTTTTGCTCTTCATATGGGCCAGCTGCCATATATCCTTCGCCTTCCACTCAACACAACAGGGTCAGCGATGCCTCCGGACTCGGAGTCTGGACTGGAGTCGGCGGCGGCACTTCACAGGCAGCGTGTCCTCCTCAGTCCACAGCCCGCCCTCGGGTGCCAGGCTCAGACCCCATTGGCAACGGCAAAATGAAATTGTGGCCGCACCGAGGCTGTGTTAGACTAGCGTCCAGTCAGGCAGCCATCCATGGGGGGAGGGGCGAACAAAATGGTGGGCGCCCATGCGCTCTACTGGCAGTGAGGCTGACCTGAAGGGCTCCGAGCGGAAAAACTAGCGTGGATCATGTAGGAAGAACGGCTGAGTGCTGCACGGCAGTAAATTAAAAAAACTCCACTCAGCTGAAGCGTAGTCAGAGTTTGTGGGCAAACTTTGCGCTGGAGGCAGAGCGTGGAGTAGGGAAAACTCCAAGAACTCCGCCAGCGGAGCGGAGTTTGCCGCCCACGGTTAATCTACAGCCTCCATCAAGTCCTCAAACAGGGTGCCCTTAATCCTTCGCAGCACTCCATGAAGAATTTGATCTCCCAACACATCACTCCTTGTGATATTTGAAGCTCCGATATTGCATCCATCATCATCTAGGTGCATGGCCCTGAGTTCTTTAGCCCTCTACTGTAGTCTCCTACCTTAGAATGTGGGTCTGCTTCCGAAGGGTGATGTCTGGCCTCTTTGTCTCTTGAGCCATCATGTTTTCTCCCTGCCCCTTCTAAAAAGGGCCTCTGTGTCACATGGCAAACCAGGCTTCAAACAGAATATGAACCGGAGGATTGGGCTGATCTTCTGGAGGCATTGGATCGTGGAGCCCAGGAGGCACGATCGAAGTTCTGTCTCTTTAATTCACTGAATGACTGTCACTGGGCATGTTACCTCATGCAAATTGCCGGTGCTGCTCCCAGAATGGATGTGACTGCCCCTCGGTACAACCTTTTTGGGAGGCAGTTGGCACCACGCTGAGCGAGACCCTACCAAGCATGTCACTCGTGCCTCACCCTCTGATCCTCCTACATGATCCCACAACCTCTCCAGACATCTCCCGCCATCTACTCCATATGGCTCTCACCACGGCTAAGATCTGCATTCTTCGCCACTGGCGTTCCCCCACTCCTCCCTCCCATGATGAATGGCTCTTGACGTTGAACAAGACAGTCTCCTATGAACAGGTCATATATGTTGGACTTGGCCCTTCTGGCAAGTTCACCCCTAGAACTTTTTGCATTATCCTAGCCTTTTTCCTGTGTTGTACTAGTGGTTTTAGGCCTCTAGGTGCTTTCACACTGTGTCCCAGTGGAAAGCGCGTGCGCTCTGTGTATGGTTTAGTGAGACTGACCTGCCCTCCCATAGGAATGCATGGGGGAATGTATGTGTCCCTGGTAGTTCCTGATGCGTGGGGAGTGCAGGTGCGAGGTTGGTATGTGCGGACTCGTGTGATGAAATGCTGCGTGAAAATGTGTATAAAAAGGGGCTGTGACCCCTTACAAAATGTTCTTGTGCTTAACTTGAAACAACCAGGGGCGTGCTGCTGCTGGGGCCCAGGGGAAGGCTTGCCTCCCTGGGCCCTGCCCAGCACCTGGATGCCTGATGGACTTTATGGGACCTTTTGCTTCTGTTTCCTGGATCTATCAAGGACTTTGTGGGGTCCTGAACATAGCGCCTGGAGAGCGCTTTATCCTAATTTCCCCCAGAGAGAGGAGCTGGGGCTGTTCAGCGTCGCGCTGCTGAGAGCGAGAGAGAGGGAATCCCCAGCGTAGGGATTCCCCCATGATGTGTGCCTTGCGGGTGCCCACCCCGCTTATGTCCGCTGGTTCCGATCATGGCTGCGGGAGCCCACCCCGCTTATTTTCATTGTAGTGCGCGGGTGCCCACCCCGCGACTTTTCTTTATTGTGGCGGGTGCCCACCCCGCTTTTAGCGTGATTCCTTCATGGGAGCCTACCCCGTATTGCCCGCAAACGAAATCACTGCCGCGGCCCGAGCCGCATTCAAAGATTGCCGCCGAGTCCGCGGCCCGCCTGGTTGTGGGCGGGGCCGCGGGACGGTAGCGGAAGTACGGCCATTTTTCCGGCCGGCAGAGGTCCCGGAGCCTCGCAGGCTCCCCCTGCAAAGTCCCGGTCCCGAGATGGGGGACCGGGTGAAGCGTGGTGCAATGTGGCTGCCTCCTTCACGGAGGGCGGGAGCTCACCCTGCCTCCGCGAGCCGATGGGGTCAATTCCCGGGTCCCAGGAGGGGGCCCGGGTGAAGACGTCGCCGGTCCGAGTCCTTCCTCCCCCCCCCCCCAGCCAGTGAGTGGCCCTAGTAAATCCGGGTGGGGAGAGGCAGGGTCAGAGCGGCCCCGCATGGCAGTGGGCCGCTCCAACGGGGGCCTAGCTATTTTAAGAGCCCCGATGCTCCCCCATGGGGCGCAGTTGTCTCGAGCCACAGAAGGCTCCAACGGTTGGGGCAGTGTTTATTTTAGAGCGCTAGTGCGCTCCAGCTTCGGGGGCATTTCCTTGGTGTTTTGAGCCCACGAGGCTCCATCAGGGACAGTATTGATTCAGAGTCCAGAGGGACTCCAACGTCGGGGGCATTGACATTCCCGAGCCCAGAGAGGCTCCAACGAAGGGGCCATCATGTTTGTCTTGCAGCGCTAGTGCGCTCCAACGAAGGGGCCATTATTATTGTTCTGAGTCCCAGAGGGGACTCCAACGCCGGTCCATATTGATATTCTGAGCCTGCGTGGCTTCAACGCTTGGGGACACATGTATGATTACAGAGCCCAAGGGGGCTCCAGCGTGTTGGCAGGATGATTTCAGGAGCCAGTGTGCTCCAGGGGGACATGTTATTTTCTGAGCCAGATGGCTCCAACGTTTGGCATATTGTATCAGGGGCCAGTGAGAGCCCATGCCTCCTAGGTGCCTTCCACAGCTGCGCAGCACTTAGTGCCAGCTGCAGCGTTTAGGCCCTGTTCTTGTCTCCAGCTGCCCAGCAAGTAGTGGGCAGCTGCTACGTTTAGGTTTTGGCGCAACCTGGACCCTAATGCGATTGAGGTGTTATTGTGATTCATGCTAATGTGATTGGGTGTTAGGAAATGTACTGTGTATAGCATGTTTTGCGCACCCTGTGTTTTATACCTCTAGATAGGATTTCTGCCTAGGAGGTTGTTCTACCTGTTTAGGTTGATGTTAGGGAGATAATGCTTCCCTGTGTGATGTACGCCCCTAGTGTAGTTATACTTAGGTGGCTAGGTCTAATGCGTTAGACTACTGAGAAATTGCTTAATGTGTTGTTAGACCTGGCACCTTGGCGTGAGTTTCCCTTCCACTTTTTGATGGTGTGCCTCGACTGTTTTGCTGGTGTTGTCCGCTCAGGGCACTGCGCCACGGCTAATCCGTGCCGCAGTGCAAGTGCTCCCTAAGTAAAGTGTACCTGTAATTGATGTTCCCGATTGGTTTATTGGATTCACTGTCAGTCCCCAGTAAAGTGCACCAGGGGTGCCAGGGCGTGTGAATGCCAATGCTGCTGGTGGGCTTGCAGCGCTGGTTGCGCCACCCACGGAAGCGGCCTTGTAAAGTGTGTCTAGGGTCTGCCACCGCCGACCCTGTGCGCGGTCCGGGACCGTCGCGCTGACTGCGCAAGTGCCCCCACTTGCCAGTCCCTAAACCTTCCCTTACCTACATATTAGCCACCCCTCTGGTAGGCCCAAGGGCAGGGTGCATTGTAGGCATAAGGTAGGACATGCCCTGATGTGTGTGGCATGTCTTAGTAGTGAATTACAGCCCTTGTCGTTTTTCACTATTGAAGGCTACCTGCTCTCCATAGGCCAGAATGGGCTGCTGGGATCACGCCAACGCCGTGACCCCAGTGGACTCAGAGAGCATGGTAGAAGTGTCAAGTTTAGTATGCCTGAACTCAGGATGATAAAATACGTCTTGTAGTCAAGTCTATTTTAATATCCTGGGTTTGTAAATACTACTTTTAGAAAGTTAGTATTTACTGACCTGACCATCTCAGTCCGCCTCTGCTGTGTGTATGTGTTCTGCCTGGCAACAGTAAGGAGCAGGGTTGGGGAATCCCCAGAGACAGGTTGGCTGCCAGGTGGTGGGTAGAGAGATTACACCTGGATGGGTGGGAGGAGTACACCTTGACTCTTGAATAGACCTGTGCCCTGCCACCACAAAGCCGGCGCCACCCCCTGTGGGGCGGCTGATGTCTCTGCCCTGCTGCTGAAAGGAAAGAGCAGAGTCACCATAACAAAGTGCTCCAGAACTGGACTGAGCCAGGCCTAGGCCCCCTGGCGCTAAAGAACAAAAGAAGGAGCCTGGCTCCTAAGAAATCAGAATCCTGTTTACCACAAAGAACCTCTGCCCGACTAGAAGGAGAAGAAGACGCCGGAGGAGCTGGCCTGCTGCTTGCCTTGCTGAGAAAGGAGAGGAAGAGACTTACTGAAAAGACTTTGCTACTTTGTGCTTGAACATTCTCCAAGGGCTTGATCTGAGCTTGCCCCCTGAACTGAACCCCAGGAACAGTGGGTTCTTTGTGCTTCTTGCTCGTCCTCCAATTCGAGCCGTGTGTGCATCCCGCTGGAAAAGAGACTGCGCCCCTCATCGCCCCTCCTAGGGCCGTGACACCCAGAAGCTCGCCTGCCTCCAACCCGTGAGAGCCCCACTCCGTCCCGAGCCGCTCTCTGTCCCCGGGCCAGGCCGCCTGCATCCCTGTCACCGCCTGCTACTGGAGCGCGCTGAACGCGCTATCACCCCTCCTGCCGGAAGCCGTCCGACGACTGTGATCTACGCCGGGTCATCCAGCTGCACTGACTGTGCCCTGTGACCCCGCTTCGCTATCCCCGGACATCTCAGGCCGCGCCGCCCCCGCTGTGGAGACCCGCCGGCACCGCCGTGCTAAAGGGTCGCGGGCCGCGCCTGCCTACTTGCCCACACCTGCTGATTGAGGACCCAAGAACACTTCCCAAGCTGAGAGCCGCACCGACCTGTGCCGACTCTCCACATCACGAAAGAAGTTCCAGTATCGGGCTCGGGGCCCGCAACGCCTTATTTCCCCGTTCGCAGGAGTCGATCTCTGTGAGTACTGGAACTACAAGTAAAGAGACTACAAAGTATCCATTTGAAACTACGAACCCCGAACATTTGCCTGCTGTATAACCTGGTGGCCTAGCGAAAACGTTATTGGTCTTGTGATAAGTCTGTTGAGATATATATACCTTATTTTTACATAAAGAATCGTATTTTTATATATATCCAAGTCTGGTGTCCGTTTCTGGGGGGATTGATGTATTTACTGTGTGTACGATTGTAAGTGCTTAACCAACAACGCCTGAGGAATCGCCTTGGCTGCTCACGCCACGCACCTAGAGGGTGAGCAAGGGTCATTCGCGAGGGGTTATCCTGCGCCCTGACGTGGAGGAGAGGGTTCCTGCTTGACACAAGGGCAACCTTGCGCCAACCAGAGATCCCCGACTCTAACATTGTTGGCAGCGGGTGGGATTTCGGATTTGCACTTGTAATTTGCATACAGTGAATTATTAATCACCAGATAGTGAGAGCAGACCAAATAACGCAGCCACAGGTTTGTAATTGTTGAACTTTGTTGAGACATCTGCCATTACTGCAACCATGCCTGGCTCACACTCCGCTGGGAGAGCACTCTCTGTGATTTCTGGAATCGATGAGGTGGATTGGGAGAGACTGGAAGGCTACACGATGGAGCAATTGAAAGGCTACAGTGTACAATTCAGAGTCCCCCATGCTGGATGCAAGAGGAAGCCCCAGTACACCAAGGCGTTGAGAGCCTGGAAGGAGTCACGAGACCTACGGAATGCGGGGGACATCGTTCCACCCGACAACCTTGAGGAGCCCAGCAGAGTCCGGTCGCCAGAGGAGCTGGCAGACAGGGCAGCCGACAGGGCGCATGCAATGGAGATGGCAAAGTTGGCAGGACAAATGGAAATGGAAAAGCAGAAGTTGGCCCTGGAGGCACAACAACGCCAAATGGATCATGATATCAGATTGAAGGAGTTGGAGCTGAAGGCGAAAAGTTTGGACACCGCTCCTTCTGGTGGCAGCACTCCACCAGCGCAGGTAGAGTCCAAGGTGTACATCCCCAAAGATGTAGTAAAGGAGTATTTCAGAAAGGATGACATAGGGCAGTGGTTTAGGGCCTACGAGGTGGCCATGTCCTCACACCGGGTCCCTGAGAAAGACTGGGGAGCGGGGTTGTGGGGAAGGTTCCTTGCTGAAGGGCGGGACACACTGTTAGATTTGCCCTTAGAAGTCCAAACCTCATACCCCCATATGAAGGAAGCTTTAATGACCAGGTATGGGTTAACTCCGGAGCTATATCGACAGAGGTTCAGGGAGACCAAGAAGATCCCTGAGAGTACGTATGTGGAATATGTGACCTTTTTCTGCAGAGCGCTGGATGGTTGGGTGAAGGGTAGCAAAGTGAATGATTATCAAGGGCTGCTTGATTTAATTGCATGGGAGCACTTGTCCAGTCAATGTTTTCCTGAGCTACGCCAGCACCTGATTGATAGCAAGCTGTCCAACCCGAGGAAGCTTGCTGAGGAGGCGGACCGCTGGCTCAGCACCAGGGTCCACAAGGGTCAAGTGGGAGACTCCGCCAAAGGTGGGCAGGGTCCCCAGCAGAAGAGTGGGGGGGACAAGGGTAAACAGAAGGGGTTCCAAAAAGGCCCCCAAAGTAATTCCCAAGGGAACCAGCAGAAGGGTTCTCAGCCTCCCCCAACCCCGCAGCAGAACGGGGCCCCGACAGGTAGACCTGTTCCAAAGGGGCCCTTCAATTGTTATAAGTGTGGTGATCCGGGTCACATTGCCTCTGATCCTAAGTGTCGCCTGTTTGGTAAGACCGCACCCACTGGTGCTCCACCCCGGCAAGTAGCTAGTGTTAACTTTGGGGAGGAAGTAGCAGTCCAGGAGGGTGGGGGTCCCGGGCAGATGACCCTAGTCTCGCTAGGAGACAGTGAGATGGTCCCTGTAACCTACCTGCCCTCTAACACTAAGAAATATGGGCAGGTGGTGACCATCAATGGAAAGAAGGTTGAGGCTCTTAGAGATACAGGAGCCAGCGTGACCTCGGTGAGGCAACACCTGGTGTCTCAAGAGCAAATTGTACCCAATGCCTACTGTAGGGTTGTCAATGCTGACAACGTAGAGAGTCGTTGTCCAATGGCTCAAGTTCCCTTTGAGTGGGGGGAGGTCTCTGGTACTCTACAAGTCGCTGTGAGAACTGACATGCCTGTAGACTGTCTGCTAGGGAACGACCTGGAGAGTTCCCCTTGGGAAAAGGTGGAGAAGACCACGCATCTGAGGATGGTGGGTCTACCCGACTGGGCGTGCGTGACCACCCGGTCCATGGCAGCCAGTAGGGGTGTTGAGAGGGTCCTGGAGCCTGAGGGAGAGGTCCAGGAACCGGCCTTAGGGAGAAGGCGCAGGAGGCGCGGGAAACCGGCCCCCGAAGTTCCCACGGCCCAGGAGGAAGTAGACCCTGAGGGGGATACTCTGGAGCCTACCGGGGAACAGATTGCCGAACTGGGAGATCTGCCTGAGCTGACCCATTGGCAGCAAGAAGGAGGTCCCTCCAGGGAGGAATTCTGCAGGGAGCAGAAAGAATGCCCTTCTCTCGTGGGTATGCGGCAACAGGCTGCAGACCAGGCCAATGGTGTACAGGCCAAAACACACTACGTGTACTGGGAGAGTGACCTCCTGTATTCCGAGCCTAAGGCTGCTGAACCTGGGTCAGCCCGTGTGCTGGTGGTACCCCAGAAGTTCAGAACCTTCCTACTGGGGCTGGCTCATGATGTGCCGTTAGCAGGACATTTGGGGATGGACAAGACCTATGACAGGCTTGTCACCCACTTTTACTGGCCCCAAATGCATAAGAATTCCGATTCCTACTGCAGAACCTGTCAGACTTGCCAGGCAAGTGGTAAGAGCGGAGGGAAGCACAAGGCTCCTCTGCAACCTTTCCCTGTGGTCGGTACGCCATTCCAACGAGTGGGTATTGATATTGTGGGGCCTCTGGATCCCAAGACAGCCCTGGGCAACAGGTTCATCCTGGTCTTGGTGGACCATGCCACCCGGTACCCTGAAGCCATCCCTCTGAGAACAGTGACGGCCCCCGTGGTGGGACGGGCACTGATGGGAATTTTCTCCCGAGTGGGATTCCCTCTAGAGGTGGTGAGCGACAGGGGGACCAATTTCATATCCACGTATATGAAATCCCTGTGGAAGGAGTGTGGGGTAACGTACAAGTTCACCACTCCTTACCATCCCCAAGGAAATGGGTTGGTTGAGAGATTCAACCGAACCCTCAAAGGCATGATCATGGGCCTGGACGGTCCAATGAGGCGTAAGTGGGACGTCCTCTTGCCATGCCTGCTCTTCGCTTACCGAGAGGTGCCACAGAAGTCTCTAGGGTTCAGCCCCTTTGAGCTTCTGTATGGTCACCCGGTAAGAGGACCTCTGAGTTTGGTAAAGGAAGGCTGGGAGCAATCTCCCAGGAAACCTCCCCAGAATGTATATAGTTACATGCTGGCCTTCCGAAACCAGACTCGGCGTTTCAGGCAACTTGCTGAGGCAAATCTGGAAGCCAGCCAGGAGGAGATGAAGCGGTGGTACGACCGGAATGCCACTCTGGTAGAGCTTCAACCTGGACAAAAGGTGTGGGTCTTGGCCCCAGTGGAGCCTTGTGCACTTCAGGATAAGTGGACAGGTCCATTTGAGGTTGTGGAGCGCAAAAGTCCTATCACCTACTTGGTGGACATGCAGACTCCCAGGAACCCTTTGAGGGTCCTACATGTTAACCGCCTTAAGCCCCACTTAGAGAGGACCGAAGTGGGCATGCTGCTGGCCACTGATGATGGAATGGAAGAGGAGACCGAGCCCCTTCCTGACCTCTTAGTGGCCTCTGAGAGAGATGGGTCAGTGGATGGAGTTAACCTCTCACCCACACTGACGCCCGAACAACAGGAAGACTGCCGCCACTTGCTGGGACAGTTTTCCGACCGATTCTCCCTGGTTCCTGGTGTCACAGATTGGTGCGTCCATGATGTGGACACAGGAGACAGCTTACCTGTGAAGCACAAGGCTTACAGGGTAACTGACAGGGTCAGAGCTTGCATTAAGGAGGAGGTCTCCAAAATGCTTGCGCTAGGGGTGATTGAGTCCTCCAGCAGTCCTTGGTCCAGCCCCGTGGTCTTGGTCCCAAAGGCTGCTGCGCCGGGAGCCACACCTGAACTCCGGTTCTGTGTGGACTACAGAGGACTCAATTCAGTCACGAAGACTGACGCGCACCCCATCCCCAGAGCTGATGAGCTCATTGATCGGCTGGGGGCTGCCCGGTTCCTCAGTACGTTTGATCTAACGTCTGGGTACTGGCATATCGCCTTGACCGATGGGGCCAAAGAGAGGTCCGCATTCTCTACACCAGATGGGCACTTCCAGTTCCGAGTCATGCCATTTGGGATGAAGAATGCCCCTGCCACCTTTCAGAGGTTGGTCAACCAGGTACTGGTTGGGCTGGATGCGTTCAGTGCCGCCTACCTGGATGACATCGCGGTGTTCAGTGCCACCTGGCCTGAACACCTGCGCCACCTCTGGGAAGTGTTGATGGCGCTGCGCCGAGCAGGCCTCACGATCAAGGCAAGCAAGTGCCAGATCGGGCAGGGTTCCGTGGTGTACTTGGGACACCAAGTGGGGAGTGGCAAGGTGGCACCCTTGCAACCCAAAATTGAAACCATCCTGGCTTGGGAACCCCCCAAGACGCAGACCGCAGTGAGGGCCTTCCTGGGGCTCACTGGGTACTACAGGAGGTTTGTCAAGGGCTATGGAACGATCGTTGCCCCCTTGACAGAGCTGACTTCGAAGAAGCAGCCCAGGAACGTGATTTGGACTGACACCTGTCAGAAAGCTTTCGACACCCTGAAGACTGCCATGTGCACGGCGCCCGTGCTCTTGGCCCCTGACTTCTCCAAGGAATTCCTAGTCCAGACAGACGCTTCAGAGCATGGTGTGGGGGCTGTTCTTTCACAGATGACTGAGGAGGGCTGGGACCAACCCGTAGCCTTCATCAGTAGGAGGTTACTTCCACGGGAAAGTAGGTGGAGTGCAATTGAGCGAGAAGCATTTGCTGTGGTCTGGGCGCTGAAGAAGCTAAGACCCTACTTGTTTGGGTCTCACTTCCGGGTTCAGACGGACCACAGGCCCCTCAGATGGTTGATGCAAATGAGGGGTGAAAACCCGAAGCTGTTGAGGTGGTCCATCTC
Organism: Triturus cristatus; assembly: GCF_964204655.1. NCBI lineage: Eukaryota > Metazoa > Chordata > Amphibia > Caudata > Salamandridae > Triturus > Triturus cristatus. The sequence goes on from NC_140589.1 coordinate 1,809,272,866, forward strand.
CCTACAGGGTATGGACTTTACGGTGGAACACCGTCCTGGTACAGATCACGCCAACGCTGACGGTCTGTCCAGGTATTTCCGCCTTAGTGACGAGGAACCCCCTGGGCAAGGGTAGTTCTCCCCACATTTCAGCTGGAGGGGACACGTGTTAGACCTGGCACCTTGGCGTGAGTTTCCCTTCCACTTTTTGATGGTGTGCCTCGACTGTTTTGCTGGTGTTGTCCGCTCAGGGCACTGCGCCACGGCTAATCCGTGCCGCAGTGCAAGTGCTCCCTAAGTAAAGTGTACCTGTAATTGATGTTCCCGATTGGTTTATTGGATTCACTGTCAGTCCCCAGTAAAGTGCACCAGGGGTGCCAGGGCGTGTGAATGCCAATGCTGCTGGTGGGCTTGCAGCGCTGGTTGCGCCACCCACGGAAGCGGCCTTGTAAAGTGTGTCTAGGGTCTGCCACCGCCGACCCTGTGCGCGGTCCGGGACCGTCGCGCTGACTGCGCAAGTGCCCCCACTTGCCAGTCCCTAAACCTTCCCTTACCTACATATTAGCCACCCCTCTGGTAGGCCCAAGGGCAGGGTGCATTGTAGGCATAAGGTAGGACATGCCCTGATGTGTGTGGCATGTCTTAGTAGTGAATTACAGCCCTTGTCGTTTTTCACTATTGAAGGCTACCTGCTCTCCATAGGCCAGAATGGGCTGCTGGGATCACGCCAACGCCGTGACCCCAGTGGACTCAGAGAGCATGGTAGAAGTGTCAAGTTTAGTATGCCTGAACTCAGGATGATAAAATACGTCTTGTAGTCAAGTCTATTTTAATATCCTGGGTTTGTAAATACTACTTTTAGAAAGTTAGTATTTACTGACCTGACCATCTCAGTCCGCCTCTGCTGTGTGTATGTGTTCTGCCTGGCAACAGTAAGGAGCAGGGTTGGGGAATCCCCAGAGACAGGTTGGCTGCCAGGTGGTGGGTAGAGAGATTACACCTGGATGGGTGGGAGGAGTACACCTTGACTCTTGAATAGACCTGTGCCCTGCCACCACAAAGCCGGCGCCACCCCCTGTGGGGCGGCTGATGTCTCTGCCCTGCTGCTGAAAGGAAAGAGCAGAGTCACCATAACAAAGTGCTCCAGAACTGGACTGAGCCAGGCCTAGGCCCCCTGGCGCTAAAGAACAAAAGAATTGGTGTATAAAAGTAGGAGCCTGGCTCCTAAGAAATCAGAATCCTGTTTACCACAAAGAACCTCTGCCCGACTAGAAGGAGAAGAAGACGCCGGAGGAGCTGGCCTGCTGCTTGCCTTGCTGAGAAAGGAGAGGAAGAGACTTACTGAAAAGACTTTGCTACTTTGTGCTTGAACATTCTCCAAGGGCTTGATCTGAGCTTGCCCCCTGAACTGAACCCCAGGAACAGTGGGTTCTTTGTGCTTCTTGCTCGTCCTCCAATTCGAGCCGTGTGTGCATCCCGCTGGAAAAGAGACTGCGCCCCTCATCGCCCCTCCTAGGGCCGTGACACCCAGAAGCTCGCCTGCCTCCAACCCGTGAGAGCCCCGCTCCGTCCCGAGCCGCTCTCTGTCCCCGGGCCAGGCCGCCTGCATCCCTGTCACCGCCTGCTACTGGAGCGCGCTGAACGCGCTATCACCCCTCCTGCCGGAAGCCGTCCGACGACTGTGATCTACGCCGGGTCATCCAGCTGCACTGACTGTGCCCTGTGACCCCGCTTCGCTATCCCCGGACATCTCAGGCCGCGCCGCCCCCGCTGTGGAGACCCGCCGGCACCGCCGTGCTAAAGGGTCGCGGGCCGCGTCTGCCTACTTGCCCACACCTGCTGATTGAGGACCCAAGAACACTTCCCAAGCTGAGAGCCGCACCGACCTGTGCCGACTCTCCACATCACGAAAGAAGTTCCAGTATCGGGCTCGGGGCCCGCAACGCCTTATTTCCCCGTTCGCAGGAGTCGATCTCTGTGAGTACTGGAACTACAAGTAAAGAGACTACAAAGTATCCATTTGAAACTACGAACCCCGAACATTTGCCTGCTGTATAACCTGGTGGCCTAGCGAAAACGTTATTGGTCTTGTGATAAGTCTGTTGAGATATATATACCTTATTTTTACATAAAGAATCGTATTTTTATATATATCCAAGTCTGGTGTCCGTTTCTGGGGGGATTGATGTATTTACTGTGTGTACGATTGTAAGTGCTTAACCAACAACGCCTGAGGAATCGCCTTGGCTGCTCACGCCACGCACCTAGAGGGTGAGCAAGGGTCATTCGCGAGGGGTTATCCTGCGCCCTGACGTGGAGGAGAGGGTTCCTGCTTGACACAAGGGCAACCTTGCGCCAACCAGAGATCCCCGACTCTAACATGTGTTTATGCCCCTGTGATGGATGCAGGATAGGTTTTATACCTGATGCTAGTGTGATGACGCTGAGGTCATTATTGCGCCAGTAGTTAATGGTAGTGCTCTACCGTGATAATTTGTGTTACAGTTAGTATATGTTCTACATTTACTATTGGTGATTTGTGCTAATTCTGACAGTGGTCCATGTGGCCCTGTGCCGTGTAAATAGTCCCTTGTAAAATTCTGCCCAGTGCCAGTTGGCACAGTGTAAATTGTGTGATTATCATCTGATGTGTTTATTATAATACAAAGGCTATTTTTATATAATACCTTGTGTGGAGTTTCTTTTGTGGTGGGCCTTGGGTGTTGTTGCTGGGTGCGCGCGCAGACGCTTTACACATTGCCTCCGGGATAAGCCTGACTGCTCGTGCCAAGCTACCAAGGGGGTGAGCAGGGGTTATCTTTGGCGTGTAACTCCCCAGCCCTGACTTAGAGTGGTGGTTTTTGCCTGGCCTTGGCGCAAGCCCTAGCCAACCAGAAATCCCATTTCTAACAATAAATAACCCAGGATAAGACAGAGACTTCCCTCCTCACGTGGGCACATTTTCTCTGGAATGAAGCCCACCAGCCCTTAATTGAGGGCACCCTTGTCGCCAAAAGGGTGACCAAATAATATATCACACCGACACTGCCCTTGAGATCCCATCTGGTCATGATCCTTGTTGATGCGCTTATGGATTCGCAGTTTGCTTTTCCTCTATTCATTTTTTGTTGTCATGTTCCATTTTTCGTCCCCCGCTCACCCTGCTAACCATTCTGTGTACAGGTGTGGACCCGCTTGTCCTGCTTGATATTGACCTTCCTTGTCCTTGAAGGACCCCTGCCTTGTGGGAACATCATGTGCTATGTATCTAGTGCTCTGTTTCATCTTGCACTGTGCTACTGTTTCACATATGGTACCTTATGTTCCCCGTTCCTCCTTCCCCTATACACTGCTTTGTTTTATTCTTCCCAAAAAGAATTGTGAAACAAAAAAAGATAGCATTACATTTCAAAAGGATATTAACAATGTTACATCCACTTCCTCAAAGTCTATTTTTGTAGCTCCTTGAGGGCCCAACATCACACGTCACTTCACATGATGTCATCAGGTCTAAAGGTTATATTATGTCACACGAGTCAAAGGACATGTTATGTCACTTCCGCTACCCCTGGCATTTTGGCAAATTGACATCTGTGGAGAGGAGTTGGAAGTTCCCACACCCCTGAACGAAGATAGCGCACCATGCATACACTCAATATAGCAGGTTGGATTGGGGGTGCACATTTCAAGGCAAAGTCCTCCATTCAAAGTGATGCCGGAAGAATGGCCGATGGCAAGCTTTAGTGCAGCTCTAGTCCAACATCTTTTTTTTTTGTAAATCGTTTTTATTAGCATTTCATTGTATAGAACAGTACATACAGACAGTGATTCCATAGATAAACATCATGCTACTTGTACACTAGGACACATCCAAAAACCCCTCCATCTTTTTATTAGTTAACGTCACTGGTATGAGAGGGTGCATGGGTATAGAGCATGGGTCCGAGAAAGATAGTCTGTGGCTTGCACTGAAGCCCGGGCATAGGCTCTTGAAGTAAGCGCAGCAGGCGGCTTGAATCTATAGTTGAAAATGATGATTTGAACTCTTCTAAACTGGGAGGCAGAACAGGGGTACACTGTGTCTATGTTGGCATTGCATAATGTGAGCCAGCGGATGAATACATCAGAAATAAGGATCTGGTTGCATGGCGCTGAGGAGGGGCAAGCAAGGGCAGCAGACTAGAAGCAGTACTTTATTAGTCTGCCCCGGGCTGCCACCCCGTCCCCGAGACCAGCAGGTGCTTAATCTACAGGGAGACTGCAGTGGATATCCACGGCGCAGCGTTCGCTGCAGAGTCATGAGCGCTCTGGGACAGTGGTTCCTCAGTCCCTACCTGCTTGAAGGAGTGTAATAGGATAGACCACAACATGGACATGGGATGTTTGCGGATACCCTTAATCTCTTCAGCATGAAGCACCTCCTCCTCTGCGTCACCCCACTTGTTTACCGCCCCCACCAGGCTGCTATCAGGGGTCCCCCTGGTGCCCTCCAGTGCATTGCTATGCACCGTTTAGCTAGAAGCAGCGCCAGGGACGCAAAACGCATCTCTACTTTTAGCGACTTACGGCGCTTGTGAATGCCCAACGAGCAGGCCTCCCATGTGTGAATTCCAGTGAGCCCCGTGACTGTGAGGAGGGCGGCATGGACCCCGGCCCAGTAAGCGTGGAGCATGGGGCACTCCCAGAACATGTTAAGAAAGGATGCGGCGGGCGTTGGACATCTGGGATATGTAAAGGACGTGTCTGGGTAGTACTGTTGAAGCTTCTCGGGTGTCGGATAGGCGCGATGTAGTATGTGTAGTTGTATGCTTTTAAAACGATAGTTGCGAAATACTTTTTTAGGGAATTCTAATGCACGGTCCCACTCCCTGTCATGCAATGGAATTCAGCTTCCCATTTCTCCCGAAGAGGTGTGAGGGTGATTGGCTCTAGAGCCCGCATCGCTTTGTAAATCCTGGTGACCAAGTGCCGCCCCGGGCCCATCTGTAGTAATGTGTGTATCACAGGGTGTGTGGGGGCTCTATGTCTATCATCTGCCACCTTTTACGGCCGTCTTACAGCAGCTGGCGATGTAAAAGGAATTGCCCCCTGGGAATCCCCATATCCGCTGCCAGCTCCGCAAATGACTGCAGTTGTCCATTCAAGTACAGAGCGCCTGCCTGCGTGACCTCGTGTGCTGTCCAGTTGCGAAGCATCCATGCAGTATAATGCGCCTGGCCTTTGGGGAACCAGCTGCAAGACGGGAGAATACATGGGTGCTTCACTATTCAGTCGGTGTATCCGTGTCAGACAAGTTCATGCCACCGTCAGTTGAAGGGGACAGTCCCGTAGGGGTTCCGCCCCCGGTAGTAGCATGCGAATTAGGGTTGCGGTGGGAGTGAGTCCAGTAGCTGTGACTGTCTCCCCCAGCGCGCGGCCCGCTGTCCATCTCGAGACCCACTGAAGTTGTGCGGCTAGGAAGTAGGCCACGAATGAAGGAGCGCCCAGTCCCCCCAGAGTCATGGGCAGTTGAAGCTTAGCATTGGCAATTCTCCTATGGCCCAAGCCCCATAGGAGGGTACCAAGAAGGGTGTCCAGCTTGCGAAACAGGGAACATGGAGGGATCACCGGGAGGTTAGCAAAATAGTAGAGCAATCGTGGAACCAATATCGTTTTGGCCACTTCGATTTTACCAATGACTGCAAGTGGGAGATCCTTCCAAAAGTGCACTGAAGACCTGATACCAGCCATTATCCTACGATAGTTCCCTTCATAAAGGTCTTGCGGCGTGTGGTATAAGCGAACGCCCAAGTAGCGCACTGAATGAGGGCTCCATGAGACATTGATGCCGCCCGGTCATACCGGGCAGGGAGGGAGACCGTCAACAAGCGGGTACACCGTTGATTTAGACCAGTTTACTTTGAGACCCACCACAGCCTCAAACTCCTGGAGCACATGAAGTATGGGGGTGAGATCGGATGCAACATCGCGAATTTATATGAGCACATCATCCGCGTATAATGATACTGCATGGATGGTATCCGCAATGGGAATACCCCAGCTCCCACTCTCATTATGAAGATGGACTGCTAACGGCTCCATCGCCAAGTCAAAGAGCAATGGAGAGAGCGGGCAGCCCTGGTGCGTGCCCGAGTATCAGCGATATAGGGGGTCTGATCCTCACCCTAGAATTCGTGTGGAGTAGATGAGTTTAGTGTAGGCAAGAAGGCAGGGTCCCACCCCCATCCGATGTAGAACCTGGAAGAGGTAAGGCCATAGTAGAGTATCAAAGTCCTTTTCCAAGTCCAGGACCAGGCATGCTGCGCAGGGAAAACGCTCCCAAATCTGACCCTAAACATGAAACAGGCGCCAGATGTTAAAGGAGGTATTTCGACCCGGGACAAACCCACACGGATCAGAGTGGATTAATTTTGGGGAGAACTGTAGCGTATGTGTCTGCTAGTATCTTTCTATAGATTTTGTAGTCTGCCGACAGGAGGGCGATGGGCCTATAGGAGCTCATTTGGTGCAGATCTTTATCTGTCTGGAGAAGGGAGACTATAACCGATTCATACATGGATTGTAGCAGCCGGCCCTCATCCAGGGCCGCCTGAAACTGTGTAACCAGCTGTGGGACCAGCTGCGCTGCAAACGTGCGATAAAATTCCATCGGAAGGCCATCTAGGCCAGGGGCTTTACATGTAGCCAACACCTGGAGCACTTGCTTAACCTTAGTCGCGGCTATGGGCTCATCCAGGTCAGCTCTGTCACTACGCACCATGCGAATCAGAGGGTATTTGGTCAAGAATTGGGTGAGGCTCTCCTCGTCCACCGGGGCCGGGGTTACATACAACTGCGTGTAATGCCGCCGGAACGGGTCTAGGATGGTGATCTGTGAATGAATCAGGACGTTCACCTCAGAACGGATCGCCGTAATTGGTAGGAGGGTTGTGTCCTGCTTCACCAACCATGCCAGCAGAGCGCCAGCTCTGTCGCCCTCTCTGTGCACTCGCGCTGCATATTCCATAAAATAATAGCGGCAGAGTTCAGCTAGTGCCTCCACATATGCCGTTTTAGCTTCCGCCACTTGGGCGGGTGTAGCTGTGTTTGCGTCAGCCGCTTGTGTGAGTGTGGCCAGCGCTTGTTCCGCTTCGGAACTGCGGCGCTCCAGGACACGACGCACTCCTGTAATGTGTTGGATACAGGTGCCCCTAATGACCACTTTGAATGCGTTCCATTCCACGGCTCAAGTGGTGACTGTGTGTGAGTTCTCCTGGAAATAATGCTGAATGTGTTCTGCCTGCGTCTGACGGAAGATCGGGTCCTCCCGGCAGTCCTTGGGCAGACGCCAAGTGGGAACCGGGGGCCGAGGCGGGCGCCACCCATGAGTGATGGTGTGGGCATCATGGTCGAACAGAAACCTCCCCAGATAGTCGGTCTCTAGGATGATGGGAAGAATAGGGGAAGAACACAGGAAGCCAGACTTTAAGATCGTGTGATATGGAATGAAACGAGTAGAGCCACGCGGTCAGGTACTTAGAGCGCCAGGCATCTGTCAGTGACCAATGGGCTGCCCATGCCGAAAAACGCATGGCTTGAGCTATTATTGGGGATGCCGGGTGGGGGGGCAAAGACCTGTCCTGTGATGTGTTTTGCACGCAATTATAATACCCTTCCAGGATCCAAGGCACTTGGGTATATGAGTATAGCAGCAGTGAAAGTGAGTCCCAAAATTTACCCTGGTCCACGTTAGGTGCATAGATACTTCTCAACACCACCGGCTGGCCATCTTGGAGCCCCTGTAAAATGGCATAGCGCCCTTCAGGATCAAGTATTCTAGTCTTCTCCTGGAAAGGGATCCCCGGGCGGATCCAGATAAGGGTCCCTCACGCATACGCTGAATATGTGGTAGCGCAGAGGACATCGCACCATCGCTTGTGTAGCTTCGCCACTTCTCCCGCGGTCAGGTGGGGCTCCTGTAGTGGCGTGATCTGCGCCTTCTGGCGTTTGATGTATGCATATATGGAGTATCGCTTGCGTGCCATGTGCATACCGTGCACATTAAGTGTGAGGATAGTGACAGTGCCATTGGAAATTAGAGAGATGTGAGGGACGGAGAGGGACCTTGGCATCCAGTACAGAAACATAGCCCAGCTCCCTCTCCCTATGCGCCCACGCCGGTTGCGTGCTACCGCGACCTTTTGAGGATGTAAAAGTAGTGACACAGTGTAAGATAGTGTGAAAATTCGGGAAGTAACAACTGGGGTAGGGGAAAGGCCCATGTTATATGGGGGTGGCGTTACATGTCTGCGAGGTGGTTCTCCGTGAGGGCATTAGTAGGATCTATGCGCGTCATCTGGCCTGCGGAGAAACCGGGTAAAAGCTGTGTATGCAGGTTGCGTAAACTCCTACCGTACGATGCATTAAAGTTCTGCTGGCAAGGCAGCCTCACTCCTATAGACTACTAAAGTCCAGGTAAAATCATGGTGTCAGCGGTCTGAGGGTTAAGCAAGGGCGGAGTGATCGAATTCACTCTAGATTGAATCCTTCCGCTGTCACCATATCCGTCCGAAGAGAAGAGGTGCGGAGCCCGGTCAATGTACTCTGCGGGGGAGGAGGTTTGCAGCTCCGCCAAAGCTAATCGAATTGGGCCGCCTCCTCAGGGTCACCGGGCACACTCTCAGCAGTCACCGCTAATGGTAACCACGCTACTCGTGCTCACGTCCTCCGCCATTCGCTCTGCGCTTCAGGTGGCATTCAGGACTGTCAGCAGTTCCCGCTCATGGCTTATGTGGTTTGTGCTGGGTTAAACCACAGGGCATAATCTGCAAGGCCCCAGGTACGCACCGGCTACATCGGGGTGTGGCGGCGTCAAGGGCGCGGATCCAGTGGGGGCACCTTGGCAACCCCGGCTGCGTCTTAAAGTCAGGCAGTGTCCACAGTAAGCTCAGCCCCCGACCCGGATGGTGGCATGAGGTTCCTCCTAGTGGCAGCCGTCAGCTCAGATGGGGTGATTGCCTACCTCCCCGCAGCTGCTGAAATGCTCCGGTGATGGGCTGCATCTTTGCAGTCCTCTAGCGTTATCCGCGAGGTCCCCCGGGCACCATTTTGAAGTCAGGCAACCCCGAAGGACGAGCGGCATCAGGATTCCCGGTGGGACTGAAGGAGTGAGGGGAGGGCCCTCGTCTACTGGCCCTAGGTAAGAGGTGATAAGTCACACTGCACCGGCGTGCGTCGCGGGCCAGGGGGGTTACGGATCCTCCACGGCGCTGCGAACGCGCCGGCGATACACTGAGATAATTTCCGGCTGCCAGGTCACTCCTGGGCTCCCCCCACGAACTCCATGCTGTCCAATGTCGGTGCAAGTGCCCCCCTGCCCTTCCACATGCCCCCCTTTGCTTCACGGGACACGCTGCAGGAGCCCGCTGCCAGACACGGGCTCAGCCGGTTGGGGGTTGGTGTCTGGGGTGGTCGGTCCCCATCTTGCTGCTAGGGTTCGGCATCAAGATGCCTCTTTTGCCTCAGATTCCGCCCTAAGAACAGGACTCATCTGGCAGGGCCAGGTGCTCCGCACATTCAACTCTGGCATGCCAGTTTCCAGCCAGGTTTGACGCGATATAACCGGCGCGATGCCTGCCCTTGTGCGGAGCCTTAGCAAGTCATGTCTGCCATCATAGCCGGCTTGGCCACACCCTGCTCTAGTCCAACATCTAGAAGGATATTCAACAAGGAGGTCTGGATTCGGCTATGTCGGCAGAAAGCTAGCACCACTATCTTCATCAGCTGGGGTCAGTAGTAGTGGCTAGTTACAGTACCTTATTTATATTTTTTTATTTGAAACGTTTTATAAAGAGCAAATATGACCCATACGGGTATCAGAGAACTGTACAAAGTGGCGTAAGTATGAGTGCAACAACAAAAATGTAACAAAACCTGCCTGGTTTTCATCTTCACTACTGAAACGAAGATACTGTTTCAAAATCAAGTACCACCGTAATTAATCTTCCAAGACACGTAGTAACACAGGTCTTTCCACACCAGCCAACAGGGAGCAACTGCCTGGAATTCTACCACTTCTCACCATTTCAAGTTCATGCCTATGTTCCACATTCCCAAAATCTAACTCAACACTGCCCCACCTCATCATTTGGTTCAATCACTCCCCCTGACAACCCCCCCAAACCTTCACACAAGACGTAAACTCTTCTGGTCTCCTGCATCTACTGGACAACTCACCACTTCTACTCCATGTACTGACTGCCCAGTCTCTTGGAGCCCTGTCTTCTCCAAAACAATTACGGCCACAAAATTCTGGTCGCAATTTGCAACCAGTATTGTTGCCACCAGTGGGGTATTTTACGAACCAACATATGTACTAATAGGTCAGTTCACAAAATACAGATCCTAAGTGGGTCGCAATTTGACCTACGCATGATTATTAATGAGGTAGGTCACAAATTGCGACCCACTAGGAATCGCAGTGATCACAGGGATGGTGGCCTACTGAGGTCAGGAGAGCACCAGGTCTGGGATTGCTTTTAATTAAAGCAGAGTTTTTTTTAATGCCCCGGTTTTCCTTAACAGAAAACAGTATGTTTAAAAAATACATATAATATGTATCACCAACATTTTTTAAGAGTAGGCTGTGGTCCATGAAACCTCTGCCTACTCCTACATATTTTATTTTTTTAAACATTCACAAAGGGGAAGGGGTCACCCCCGCCCCCTCGATCCCATACTTTATGCGAATGTCTGACCACTACCTTTCAGTAGTTGTTTCGGTTGCAAAACATTATTACATAGCAATCTGATTTAGTATTTGTAAACACACCCCTTCCAAATACCAAATAGGTATTGGGTCACAAACCCATATCGTGATTTGGCCACGTGTTACAGAATCACAATTTGGGTTTCATGCATAATGTAAAGCCTTTTGCTGTTGCAAACCACCTGATTCTGTGAATCAGGCCATTTGCGAAAGTAAAAATGCATCAGGTATATCGGGCCCTTAGAGCCTGATTTATAGTTTGGCAGAGGGATACTCTGTCACAAACATGAAGAATGTCCCACCCGTCTTATTACAAGTGCATTTTAAACCAATATAAGGAGTCCCTGATCTCCAAACGGAGTACCTGCCCGCCAAACTCTAAATCAGGCCCTTAGACTCTTGAGAAATCATGCTGAGTGCCCATGTAATAGCCATTTGGCTGATAACTGTAGTTGCCATCTGAATCACAGATACAAAATCCACTGTAACTATGTGGAGCAGGAGTGCTTCCCACAGACACTTTGAGTGTCCATGTGAAATAAAGGGTAAACACATGTGGCAATAATTGCAGAAGCATAGACTGTTATTCACTAAAATCACATAACCAGAAATCTGCCAAAGCCCTGGATTACCCATGCACTCTGTAACAGTAACTTCAGGGGGACGGGGTACATTGTGTTGAAATTCATCAATGGGGTCCTTTGTGTTCTATCCACTCCCTTATCCACTACCTCTCCTCTCCTCTCCCATCCTCTGTTCTGTGCCATACAATGGGGTTTATGCAAGCACCATGCCGTGAGACCCACGCTCACCTACTATCCAGCTTCTTCACTACCCTGACCACAGTCATCTCTCCTTGTTCTCCTTAAGCTCTCCGTGTTCTCTGGCCCATTCAACAGCTGTTGTCTTTGTCTCCGATGGCATTACCAGGGCAGTGCAGCCCCTTCATTTGCCCTATCGCAGATCACTCTGCCTGTTTCTCCTAATCTTTATCCCATCCTCGCGTCCACCTTCACCACAACTACCACAACTGTAACCATCCCTCTGGGCTCCATCATCTACCCTTCCTATAGTTACCCTTCCTTGATCATATACTTTCACAACTTACCATAGCTTTGTGGGTGATAAATATGACATTTCTCCCTTCCATCTTCCATGCCTCACCTTCGTTTACAACTCTTCGCTCTTGTTGTCTCTCTGCCATGCAACACTGGATGTCCCCTCGCGCCATCATGGTAAACTGCCCTCATACTGAGGTACTGTACTTCTCTGCTTCCTCTGTCCACCACTGTTTGATTCCATCCTGGTGTCCCAGGCCCCTCCTCCTACAGCTGCTAGGCTCTAGCGAGCGTTTCTCAAAAAGTCAGAGGGGGGCGATGGGGAAGCAAAGATTTGTTCAGCTTCCCTGGCTAGTCATTAGGTAATCAGGATGAATGAATCACCTGGGGGCATATCATCAAGGCCCCGCGATACAATTATCGCCGCTTTAGAGTCCGTTTTAGAGCGGCGGTAATTTTATCGCCCTATCAGCAAAGACACGCTATCGCGTGTTTTCATGCCTCTGCACCCGTTTCCTCAACGCCCAGCTTTGCATCGCTAATGAGATGCAAAGTGGGCGTAACACACCGAAATTATCGGGAAAATGTCGCTAAGCGACATTACTCTTATTATCAATCTGCACGCTAACCTGTGCAGCGACGATAAAAGTAGCGCTAACCGCGCTTATCGCAGGTTTCCTTACGCCTGCTTTTCATCTGACAAAGCCATATTAGCCTATGGGTGGTGGACTATAAGGCTGAGACCACCCAGCCCTATCAACAAGGTTTTGCCTATCGCTGTGCGATTATCGCTGGATTTCAAGCGATAATCGCATATTTCGCCGCCATCGCTTGAATTTATATCGCATTGGAGATAAGCGTTGTTGATAGTGGGCTATCTCTGCGATAAAATTCAGCGATAATTATCCTAGCGCTAAGTGCGCTTAGCGATAATTATCGCCGGCTGTTGTTGATATGCCCCATAGTTTGTTTTCCAGAGTCTCTCGGAAATTAGTAATGAAGACCCACAGCCACACTGTACCTTGGTTCGCGGCTTATTTGAATAAGTGGGATGAATCATCATTGGGTCATAGCACCTGAGTGTCCCGTTCTCCAGGTGTTCCATTATCCTCCAACAGGGGGGAGACTGTCTGGTGTGCGACAGCCGTGAATGGGAAAAGTACAGAAATTGAAATATATATATATCTTCTCGCCTGTGTGAATTGTCTTTATTTTCATAGGGGGGAGGGATATGGTTAAAAAAGGCGGGCGGTGTTTGTTTGGATAATTACAGCACAGCTCTCTCCCGATCCCTGATCTGCCATGGTGGCCCTGCCCATATTTAACACTTGCTCATGGCAGGTCTCACACATGAAAGGTAAAGTCTTTAGAATCAGGAAAACATTGCAGAATTGGACCTGATATTGCCTATCCACATAGTTATTCCCCATTCCAAGGACTTCAACTTGTAATGCGCACAGAGACACGTTAGGGATTTATGGGGCCCTGAACAAGTCCTATGCTCAGTAACAGTTAGTAAGTGTTACCAATTTTCAGCTGAATGAATGAATGAATGAATGAATGAATAAGAGCTTGTAAAGCAGACAGCTTCTTAAAGGTGCCTCGGTACTGAGGAAATAGAGTTGCTGTAGAGAGGTTGCAGAAAAGGGTTTGATCTTGTTCAGAGCACAGATACCGGGACGCGCATTGCAGGATTTGGCTGTGAGGTAGGAGTAGGATCTTCCTGCCAGCTGGCAAGGATTGAGGACCGGAATGTTGATCAGGTATTTGGCCTCTCGTCTCAGACTGCTAAGAGGTTTAAAGAGCATTGCGTACAAAGCTGAGAGCTTCCAAGGAAATTCTTTCATGGACTGGGAGCCAGTGAAGAGACCATAGAAGGGGCTTCACCCAGGTATGGGTGTGTCAGGAATGAGCCTTGCAGCTGCATTCTGGAGGGTCTGTAAGAGAGTGAGAGCAGGAGTGTGGGCACCTAACCACAGGGAATTACAGTAATTGGTTAAGCAATGTTTTTTCCAGAGCTGAAGTAAGAGGAAGGTTTGCACAGAGTGCAGAGGATGAGAAAGCAAGAAGCAGCCATTTTGGAAACAAGGAGTGCAAAAGTGAGAGGGGTGCTAAGAATGCTAAGATTTCTGGCTTAGATGACTGAAGATCGAGGAGAATCTAATAACATTCGCCGACAGTCGGAAGCCCAGATTTCCTGTTGCTGTGGATCCATGCTGCAACCACCTTCATAAAAGTTTGGAAGATGATTTTGGCTTCTGAAGAATTGTTTGAAATAGTGCAGACAATTTGAGTGTCATCTGCATAAGAAGTTAGACTAAGTCAAAGACCTCACTGTGGCGGCCAAGGGGGGGGGGGCGTGAAAATATTAAAGAGAGCGAGACTCAGGGTCAAGCCTTGGGGGGGGGAACCTGCACTCCAGTGAGAAAGGATTAGATTGGTAATATCCAAGAAAAAGAATCTGGACTCTGTTAGAAAGGAATGAGAGTGTCCATTTGGGGACCGTTCCCCCGAAACCAAGACTGATGAGTCCGGTGTTGAGTATCCCATGGAACGCGGTCTTCAATGCTGCTGAGAGATCAAGCAGCACAAGGGGGGCACCACCTTGTTCGAGGATCAGTTTAATGTCATCAGCGATGGTCAGGAGGACTGTTTCAGTGCTGTGTCCTGTCTGAAGCCGGACTGTGAGGGGTCCAGAAGATGAAGCGTTTCTAATACATTTGGAGATGTGAATGTTACTGCTTTCTCCACAACCTTAGCAGGTAGGGGCAGTGAGGAGGTGGGCCTGTGGTTGGACAGATTGGAGAGGTCTGAGGAGTGCTTTTCATAGGAGGAGTTATGATTGCCTGCAGGAGCGTAGCTTGGGCAGTAAGACTGGGGGTGGGGTGGGGGGGGAGTTCAGATTTTCCTACAATCGCTCTGGTTAAAATAATTTATATAAGTAGCAGGTCATGAGGGGTCTCAAGGAGCAGTAGAAAGGGAGAGGAGTCAGGATTGTTAGGGGTACTTAAAAGCCAAAAAAGCGGAGATAATGTTTTCGCCCTATTAACAAGGCAGTGCTAACATGCATTAGCACATGTTAGCAGCCTTGTTACCGACGCCTCGCTTTGCATCTCTAATGAGATGCAAAGTGGGCGTCACTGGGCAGTACAACCTTGCAAATATTGCTGATGTGCACATCCCGATATTTACAAGGCTGCCCCAGCATTTAAGCAGATGTTAGTTTTTGGCGAAAACCGCTGTTTTCGCCAAAAACTAACGTCTGCTAAAATGTAGACTTACCTATCCCTAACATTGGGGTGGATTATGCTGATACGACCACAGGGTCGTATCAGCAAGGTTATCGCCGTTTTGCAGGGAACATCGCTGGAAAACCAGCGATGTTCCCTGCAAAACGGCGTTTTCCCCGCCATCGCTGGAATTTTTATCGCCCTGGAGAAACACGTTGTTAATAACGCGCTACCAGGGCAATAAATTCCAGCGATGGACAGCGATAAATAAAAAAGCGGTAAGCGCGCTTTGCATTATTTATCGCCGTCCCTAGATAATATGCCCCAATATTCTGTCAAACAAACGTTTCTTAAGATCCTTAAAACAGAGGCGAGTGTCTGTGTGTGTTTGTGTGTGTGTAAAAATCCCAATTAAATCAGACAAACACCTCACACTACCCGAGTTAAAGCACCTGTTACCAACTATTTACAATAGAATACATTTATTAGGGGGGTGTAACACCCCAAACACCCACTCTGAAGCTATGCCCTTGACTCCCTGTTTCCAGGCTGTTGTAACAGTGGCATATTCCAGGGACAGACTGCAGAGAGATGTCAGCGCTGGTTACTTCTGCAAGTAGGGCACGAGGACATGGATCGAGTGGGGAACCTGATTTAATAGAAATGAACATTTCAGAGATTAGAATCTCTGAGAGTGGTTTAAAACTGTAAAAAAATTGGTCTCATGACCAGAGGGGTTGCGTGTGAGGGATAGTGTTGGAGCAAATATCTGGTTTGCTGAGATGATTGATCTCCACCCGGGTTTTTAGAGGAGGTAGTGCGGCATGAGTACCAGGCTGAACTAGAAGTCTTGACAATTTGTTTACATTTGATAATAGTGGATGTTTAAGTTGGAGTCATAGCTTTTCCTCCAATGGCATTCTAATTTTTTTCAGAGTGATCTGGCTTCATGGAAGACCAGGGAGACTGACTGTCTCTTAAACACTGTGGTCTAAAGCGCGTGGAGCCCAGGGCAGTTTGTGGAAGGCCTACCATATACAGGGATTCAAGAACAGCTAAGGTATCTATGTCGGTGAGGTCCTCTCGGTGGAAGTTGATGCTGCCTTGTAGAAGGAAGTTTGATAGGGGAAAATGAACGGCACAAGAATAGGCACAATGTTGTTCATGAAGGTTGTTCTAGGGTCCGAGGAACTATACAACAGAGCACCAGACAAAGAGGTTGTCAGATTGATTTTCATGGAGCACAGAATGCTCTATGCCGAAGAGCAATATCGGATAAGAAGCTAGTCTTGTTTTTTTCAACGAGGATAATCCCACCTCCACTTTTGTCTTCACAGTATTTCCTAAATATGTGATAGTAGGTGGCTTGATGATGCAGTAAGCCAGGTCTAGGTGGGAAATACAAAGCCTGGTGCATGGGTTTTTAACAGTGCTTAATTTGAGCCTGTGGTTTCCGGTGCTCAGCACCAGCACTCAATTGTCAACACCGGCACTTATGACAGTCTGCCACATGTTGGCGCTGTCTGGTTAATTTAGAAATGAGCACAACAATAGTAAATTATTAATTCATTAAGCATTAAAAGGGACTAATACCTGCCGCCAAAGCTATTCTTATAGGGCCCGATTCACAGAACTAACTTAAGACAAAATCCTAAACTTACTACCATTTTGGTATTCACAGAAGGCACTTACTCATTTTGGTATTCACAGAAGGCACTTACTCATTTCGGTATTCACAGAAGTTAGGAGTCCTAACTTTAGGACTCCTAAATGCCTTCTGTGAATACCGAAAGTCTTAAAATTAGGATTTTTCTCAGTTTAGTAGTAGTATAGTTAGGACTCCTAACTTTAGGACTCCTAAATGCCTTCTGTGAATACCGAAATTCTTAAAATTAGGATTTTTCTCAATTTGGTAGTCCTAAATTTAGGACTCCTAACTTTAGGACTCCTAAATGCCTTCTGTGACTACCGAAAGCCTTAAAATTAGGATTTTTCTCAGTTTAGTAGTAGTATAGTTAGGACTCCTAACTTTAGGACTCCTAAATGCCTTCTGTGAATACCGGAAGTCTTAAAATTAGGATTTTTCTCAATTTAGTAGTCCTAAGTCTAAACTTAGGACTACTAAATTGAGAAAAATCCTTATTTTAAGACTTTCGGTATTCACAGAAGGCATTTAGGAGTCCTAAAGTTAGGAGTCCTAAACTTAGGACTACTAAATTGAGAAAAATCCTAATTTTAAGAATTTCGGTATTCACAGAAGGCATTTAGGAGTCCTAAAGTTAGGAGTCCTAACTATACTACTACTAAACTGAGAAAAATCCTAATTTTAAGACTTTCGGTATTCACAGAAGGCATTTAGGAGTCCTAAAGTTAGGAGTCCTAAACTTAGGACTACTAAATTGAGAAAAATCCTAATTTTAAGAATTTCGGTATTCACAGAAGGCATTTAGGAGTCCTAAAGTTAGGAGTCCTAACTATACTACTACTAAACTGAGAAAAATCCTAATTTTAAGACTTTCGGTATTCACAGAAAGCATTTAGGAGTCCTAAAGTTAGGACTCCTAACTTCTGTGAATACCGAAATGAGTAAGTGCCTTCTGTGAATACCAAAATGAGTAAGTGCCTTCTGTGAATACCAAAATGGTAGTAAGTTTAGGATTTTGTCTTAAGTTAGTTCTGTGAATCGGGCCCCTTGTGTTGAGCACTCTTGTAGGAGTGTGATGGTTAGAAGTTGTGTTAGTACTGTCAATGGCAGTGTTGGTAGGGGCAGGGGGTGGTGCAAGCTGCAGTTTCTTCCTGTCCAAGGCCCTGGCTCTTATTGTTTTCCAAATTAAGCACTGGATTTTAAGAAGCTGCTGATTTCTACTAGTGTTTAGTCAGTGAACGACACTGAGAAAAAATCTAATATTCCTTAGGCGTGGTCAAGTGTCGGTGGGTGGCCAATGAACGAGTGTTGTTTTTTAGTGAGTACCAGGGATCAAGGAGGCGGGTAACATTGCATCCAGGACAGATACAACAGTGGGTTTGAAATTGGGAGGACTGAACTGAGTGCATTTGATAAAGGTCTAACTGGTTGTAAGTAGGGCGTAGAATTCAGAGCTAGAGTGATGAATTTGTTCCCAGAGGGCCAAAGTTCCTCCCACTCGATGTGGTGTTAACATAGCCTGCAGTGGGGAGGGGTCATGGTCAGCACGGATGGGGTGATGAGCATACAATGTGTAAAATGAAGGTGGGATCAAGTAAAAAGAACGGCCTCCCCTTTGTGAGGTTGAAGACCTTGTGGTGTGAACCAATATTGAATTATACCTTAAACTTTTTGAAATGGGACTGCACAAAATAGCAAAAGGCTCAAGCTGGCCTTAAAATGGTGCCAACGGAAAACTTGAACAAGCATTGATAACATTATTTCTTTTTTTTTCTCTTGTATCTAAACTTTCCTTTCTCTCAACAAAAACTGGGGTAACAGAGGGGTGATGTAGAGAGAGAAATAAATCAGAAAATAAGTTAAACTAGAGAGAATTAAAGGCAGAGAGTCCTAGACAGAGGTAGGTACAGAGATGAGTTAGTGAGAGAAGCATGGGAAGATGCAAGGTAGAGAGGGTGGTGAGGTAGAGAGAGAGGCAGATTAGGAGGAGTAGAAAGGCTGGGCTAAAGAGAGCAGTGAGCCCAGAGGAAGGTATAGCGAGTGGGCGACAAGTAGAAAGAGACGGTGCATAGAGAGAAAGGAGATGAGGAAGAGACAGATGAGGTACAGAAAGGGAGGTGATGCTTGTGTTAGGCCTAGCATCTCTTGGCGTGATTACCCCTGACCTTTTTCCTCTACCTCCTCTATTTTTGGTACTGTGATGGATATGGTGTTGACAACTTAGATGCTTTGGACACTTTGCCAGTGCTAAACAGTGTCAAAGTGCAAGTGCTCCCTGGGTAAAGTGTAATGGAGATTGGCTGTCCATTATGTGCGCAGTTTCCTAAAATGCCATATTGTTCTGGTAAGTGCATGCACTTACCAGACCCTTCCCTTCCCTTTCCATACACATCAGGCACCCCTATAGTAGGTATAGGGTACCCCCTGGACAGGGTGCAGTGCATGTGAAAGGTGGATCATGTACCACGGTGTGTACCATGTCCTGGCAGTGAAATAATCTCCATTTCGTTTTCACTGCTGAAAGGCCATCTTGCCCATTAAAATGGAATAGGGAGGCTGTGTACTAAGTTTTCCAGCCTATCTCCCCAAAGGCTTAAGATGGAAAGGTGGAGTTTAGTATGCCTGAACCAACCCTGCAATAACACATCTTTTTATGAAGATGGTGTGGTGACGTGATCATGTCAGAGGCCTGTGAGCATTCCGTGATGTCATCTGGAGTGTTGTGCTCAGCATTCCCTGGATGCTCGGAGTGGCAGTTGCTACCTGTACCTTAGCTGTACTAGGGACGGCTCTATGTACTTCCCAATAAATCCACAGCTACCATCTTTTACTGCGTCATTCATCTTCATTTCATTGGCGACAGAAGGATGGGATACGAGTCTACTCTGGGATGCAAGTCTGCACTGCTCTAGGATACGAGTCCGCCCTGCTTGCTTAAGTACCGCATCTATTGACTCTACCTCTCACTGCTACTACTGGACTAGAGGTATTTCCAAAGTTTAATTCAACGAGCCAACAGTGAGTACATTTTTTTTTTACTCCCTTCACCAAGACACACACGTTCGGGAAGAATTAGGACAGAGAGCCGTCCCCTTTTGGATCGCTCCCATGCCACTGCGTTCTTCCTGCTATTAACACGCACGCACCGTGTAAAGAAGAGCTGTAATCTTGAACTTTATTTACATAGCGCATTTGGAAAATTTCTGCTGGGTCCAACTGTGAAACGCTCTTGCGCACGACATCGCGCTCACCTTCTCGAGCTTCCCCGTGCACCCAAGCACCACTCACCAGTTTGTGAGGCCGCTATTGTTCTGCTTCAGCTCGTGTACTTTCCTCAGAGCAGGCATTATTCTTCTTCGTCTTCGCTTCAGCTTCTATGATGTGCTGCACAGCCCCCATTAACACGCAGCAACTGTACGTAACTGCATTGTGGAATGCAGCGTTCACAAGACACCACGTCATTGAGGTCACCACGTCATTGAGGTCAATGAAAGTGATCTTCAATGCCTTTCGCTGACACGCTCAGCTTTTCCGTGTCAATTTACTTTTATTTGCAACTTGAACTTCCAGCACATCACCGCGCAACGTCGTGAAGCGCAAAATGTCACGTCAGGAAGCCATTTTGTAGCTCTGTTTCCTTAGCATTGTGGATCCCACGGTAACGCATTACTGAACAACAGGAGACTGCCTGTTTCCTTCCACGAAGCCAAGATTCATTGCTGCTTGTCATCGCTCATCTCTCTCAACACCACAAGCAGTTTCCATTTGATGCGCATATGTTTGGAGAGGAGGATGAATGCGCGCTGGTGAATGGTACCAACTTGCAGCATATTAACTAGTGTCTATCAAACATAATTGCAACATTATTTAAATCCACGTCATTGTTATTTTCACACGCACAGCTTTTTCTGTGTGGCAACATATCCGTTTTTCACCTACTTCACACTGATACACACAGCAATTGTGTGTCAGTGGGTAATTTAAAGGTCATCTCTATCATTTCGCTGACACACAGCATTTTGAAGGTGTCAATTGTAGCCTTGTACTGCCATCCTGTGGCTAAATTATGAACTGCATTACTATTTTTTTTTTAGTACATTTATCATTATAGTATCCCACGGGTGGATTTCTTATATCATATTCTGTTTTTTCTTGCTCTATTATTTCTTATTCTCATTCATTCTTTTGGTCTTTCTTTTTATTTTCTTTCTTCTTCTTTCTCTCTCTCTTTCTCTTTTTACTTATTTTTCTCCTCATTTACAGACATGCAGAGTGTCACACCTCCTGCACCTTTTTCACAGGAACCTGGAGAGTCACAACTTGAATGGAAGTTATGGATTAGATCCTTTAAAGCATATTTGGGTGCAATCGAGGGTCAAAGATACAGACCTGAGAGAAAGAAAAAATGAATGTATTATCATTTAGAAGTTGAGGGACAAAATGTCTTTGATCCCCTACCTCCTTATGAACCACCCGAAGGTGAAGATCCCAATGAGTTTGAAACAGCGGTTATGCAGTTAGATAAGTATTTCACCAGAACAAAAAACATTGTGGTACACAGATATTTTTTTTTTACAAGGACACAAAAACCAAATGAAAGCATAAACACCTTCATCACCACTTTAAAAGTACTTGCTGCAATATGAGAATTTGATAACTTTACATCCCAACTTGTAAGGGATCAACTTGTTGCACGATGTTATTGCAAAAAAGTCTAACAAAGATTACTTACCTGCAAAGATCCCACCCTAGATGAACCTGTCGACATTGCCAAGAGCACTGAAAGCTCCATGGATGATGCAAAACAACTTGAATCTGCTTTATCTAATTCTACCATTTCCAGTGCCGTTTCTGCTAAACCTCTTTTTTCTACTCCTTCTCTTCCTAATATCTCCAGAGGGTCTACTATACCAAGGGATGGAAGAAACTTCAGACCGAATAGAGTTGGAAAAACGTTTACACCTAATAGACAGTTTAACTATAGAATAAGTTGTTATAGGTGTGGATCTTCTATGCATGTTTCTTCTTTCAAAAACTGTCCCGCTATTAATCAACAATGTGGCCAATGTGGAAAAATGGGTCATTTTCAAATATTTTTATGGGGGGAAAAAGAAGTGGTGTAAGATGTGTACTCAGCAATTCTGATGACCAATTTGATGACCAATTTGGTGATGATGTCACTAATCAAGAGTATGTTGTTGTAGTCAAAAATTATTCAGATAAATGTATTACGCAACATATTCCTGATCCCAAAGTCGAAGTTACCATTGACACTAACCATATTCAACTCCTTGTTGACACAGGAGCACGCATCACTATTATTTCACATGATAGGTATCTGAAGTTTTGGTCTACCAAGAGTTTACTACCTCCTCACATACTCACTGTAGCTTTTGAAGGCAGTAGGATTGATTTACTAGGCTACTTCTGGGCTAAAATAAATGTCTTTGGGTTAGTTATCAATGGAAAAGTGTATGTAGCTAGACGTGGGATCAATGTTCTCGGTCTTATCCACCAAGCTGAGTTTGGTCTCACTATCAAACCTGGTTCACCTAATCCAGTTTTTATTAATCATCAATCTAACATTAATCACTACAACCCCGCTAAAAACATTAATTCTCTTTCTGGTACCCAATCGATCACTCCGTGGGAGGAAAAGTACAGTAAATTTTTGAAGACCGTCTAGGCAAGATCACAAACTTCCAACATTTCATCAATATCAAAGAAGATGCTGTACCCATCAAGCATAGACTGCGAAATGTCCCTTTAAGCATCAGAGGTGACCTTTCCAAACATTTACAATCATTATGTGACCAAGGCATAATCGAAAAAGTCGAGTCCACTCTTTGGCTCTCACCCATTGTTTTGGCCAAGAAGAGGTCTGGGGACTTGAGGATGTGTGTCGACATGAGGAGCCTTAATGAAGCTATTTGGGTTGACGGTTTTCTACTGCCACGCATTGAAGATCTCATTGCCAAAGTTGGTTCCTCCTCATGGTATACCAAACTCGCGCTTAAGGCTGCCTACCATCAAGTCGAACTACATCCTCAGTCCCGACATTTCACAGCTTTCGTCACCCCAGATGGTGTATTTCAATTTTGTCGCCTCCCCTTTGGTCTTGCTATGGCTGCTGCCGTATTTCAAAGATTGATGACTGAAATGTTCCATCACAATCCCCATGTCGTTGTTTTCCAAAATGACATTCTCATTTTCACCCAAACTGAAGCTGAGCATGATTCTGTCCTTGATCAAGTATTCAATGTTCGAGGGAGGAGCCAAGATGGCGACCGGAGCAGTCGCTTGAGCGCCCGGCTCCGTCGGCCCTTGGCCTCGGACTATCATCCTGATTCCTATCCTTGCCGATTTTCGAGGTGCAACGCGTGCGACGACGCGCTGACTGCGCCGCCGCTTTCCCGAAGTCTTAGCCCGCCCGGATGCCGGAGTTCTTGGTGCCTTTGTTCCCCGCACTGGACCCCTGCTCTACTGTGGCCTCGGCCGGCCCCCTGGAAGCGTCGCAGTCACCGGACCCGCTGGTGCAAATCTGAGCCCCGAGGTCCCGATCCCGCCTCACGCCACGGACGGTCGCCGGAGGAGCCGGGGGAGAGACGCCCGGACACCTCCTGCACCCTGCACCTGACGGGCTGGAGCTAGAGGGTAAGCCCCGGCGTGACGGGTCTCCTACCCCGCTCTGTGGACCACGCTGTGGAAGGCTGCAGACCCCCTTCTTCTATGGTCTAGTCGGCTGCAAGAGAGCCCGAGGGAGGGGAAGCGACTGTTGGCTTTCACCTGTTGCGGCGCAGACCTGTTGGGAATTGCCTCCTTGTCACGATCCCCCCCCCTGGCCACGGTACCGTTCAGCGGTAAAACATGGCGCTGATTGCCTGCTCGCTGCTGGGGGGTGATGCTCCGGTCTCGCCCGCTGCCCGCTTCGCCCTCCCTCTACCAGACTCCAGCTCCCCAGTGCCGTCCCGGATTGCTGCCGCTGTGAGGGCGCAGCTTCCGCTGACATACGGCTCCGTTCTGGCTGCCCTGCGCGACTTTCGTCTGCAATTGTGTGTCGGCTTGCAAACGCTGAGTGAGCGGTTCGACTCTACACTGTCTGCTGCGGGTCGTGAGCGCCCCGTTTGTGATCAACAAGACGTGAGTCTGCCAGTGCTGTGGTCCTCCTGCGGGGAAGTAACGACTGGGTGTAGCGGTGCTCCACTGGTGTCTGCGTTTGGCTTTCCCGGCGCTCAGGATCAATCGCTCTCCTGCTCAATGGCGGATACTTTGTTTCCCCGGTCATTGCTGCCTGCTTTGTTGTTGCCTGCCTCACCGTGCCCGCAGGACCTTCCAGCTGAACTACACCTGACGACCTCGAGGAACCGTTCACGGTGGCCTACGGCTCCTTTTATGTGGAACTCATGTACTTTACAAGCCAGGTCTGGATTTTATATGGTGTGCAAGGGGACCTCAATAGATGATCGGCGGCCATTTTGTGACTCTACTTCTCCATCTTCTTCCAAGCGGCCATATTGTCTTTGTCTGTTCGGGATGCGGGGCATTCACGAGGGGGCGGGTCTAATCGTAAGCCCGCGATCGGGCCAGGGCTAGATTACTTTCTATCATCATAGTTTCACGGACGGGCTGGACTGGGACTGGAATTGTTTGCATATGTTGTGCGCACTCGTCGCGATCTGTCTGCCTTCATTTCCTTGTTGTTACATGCTATCTTCACACGACCGCCTTTGGGTGTAGTGGGGTTTCAGTGTGTGGAGGCTTGGTTGGCCGGTGGTGTCGGGCGCTCCGAGGATACGTGGGCTCCTCCCCGCCTCCTTTCTTCTTTCTTCTCTTAGTTTCTTTACTCTATTCCTACTTTCTCTCTCGTCTATATTTCGGGTTCATTGGGCGACAGGCACTATGCTGGGGGGGGGGGCAGGCCATAGCCTCCGCATTGGTGTAGGGTGGGGGGGTAATTTACTGTTTCTTTTTAGTTCTATGGGCCTCTTTCTTTCATGTCTCTGCGCTATACTTGTTTCGATTCGGGGTCCGGGTGTGGGGTGGATTGAGTGGGGGCGGCTTTTAGGGGGTGCGTATTTACTACTGTGATGATCCTGTTATCTAACTGCATCGCCTTACTGTATGAGATTTTCTATGGCTGTTTTAATGATGCTGCTGCTCTCCAGTGTATGAAGCCGACTCGCGGACTCGAATCTCCTTGTTTCTATCCTTTACTGATTTCTTTCTCGATACATTTTTTTTTGAAAACCTTAAAATTAACCTTCACTTCTCCTTCCCCTGGTGTCAAGGATCCCTCCAGTGTATGAATCCTGAATCATTGCTAATCTTGACCTTGACGCACAGGGGATGTACTGTTTGTCTCTGTGCTCAACCGTATTGTGGCCGGCCTGATGGTTGTAGGCCCGTATTTGTTCTTTTACTATGCACAAATAAAGGTTTTTAAAAAAAAAAAAAAAAAAAAAGTATTCAATGTTCGAGCGAACAGAGGAGTCACTTTACAAAAAAACAAGTGTACCTTCAAGGTCAAGGAAATTGAGAATCTAGGCCATGTCATCTCCGAACAAAGTATCAAACCCAGACCAGGTCTTATAAAAAGTATAGTTGATGCACCTCCTCCTCAAAACAAAGAACAACTCATGTCCATCCTTGGACTCTGTGAATTTTATTCGAAATTTATGAGGGACTTCGCCAAGACCAAAGAGTGTTTCAGGGCACTACTAAAGATAGGATCAACCTATATATGGTCTGAGGAGTGTCAAAAAGGGTTCCAATCCATCAAGGATCACATAGTGCAAGCTCCTGCTTTGCAAGCATTTGTAGAAGGAAAGGAAACCATTATCACTGTAGATGCCTCCGAGTATGGTCCGGGAGCTGTTCTCTCACAACACGCTAATGGAAAAGAAGACACTGTTGGATTCGCATCCAGGACTCTTCGTCCTGTTGAACGGAAATATTCCGTCAATGAAAAAGAACTGTTGGCCTGCGTATGGAGCATTGAAAAATTCAAACAATATGTGTGGGGCAGATCTTATATTCTCAAGACCGACAATCGTCCCTTGGTTGACATCCTTTCGGGTAAAAACATCAAGCGCACTATGGCTCGCCTAGCACGTTTATCCACAAAACTCTTGGAATACACCTTCACTGTAGAATACATTCCTGGAGGAAAGAACTGCAGAGCAGACTGCCTAGGAGAGACTTCCCATCCCTGATACAGATGAGCAAGACTGGGAAACTGAGGTTGAAGAATGCTTCGTGGCACTTATTGGTCAAGACGACTTATCTTTTGCAGAAGATGACTGGATCACGCAAATTGATAAGGATTCTATTCTCAAGGAGGTTGCATCTTTGATTAAGAAAGGCTGGCCAAGGGAGAGGTGTCTTTCACCCAATCTTCAGATATTCTGGAAAGTTAGTGACGAACTTTCAGTGGAAGGTGGAAAAGTAGTCAGAGGCGATAAGCTCATTCCTCCTTCTTGTTATCGAGAGAAGATCATTCTAGCTGCACATTCTGGTCATCTTGGAGAAACCATTACAAAGAGGAAAGTCAGGAATGACTTTTGGTGGCCCAGAATGGATATGCAAATTGATGACTTGGTGAGGCAATGTTCACGCTGTAACGCCAGCGACAAAGTCTTAGTACTTGAAGATACAGTTGAATCTCCCGTATCTCCTCTTGGCAGAGTTTGGCAAAAAATTGGCATGGATTTTCTCAGACCATTCCATGTCCTCCCTTCTTGCTTCAAATACTATTTAGTCCTCATTGACCATTTGTCCAGGTGGGTGGAGGTTGAACCCATTTCTACACCTGATTCAAAGAGTGTCATTAACTGTTTGAACGGCATTTTACGTAGATAGGGTTATCCTGAGGAAATCCTCACAGACAACGGTGTTCAATTTGTTTCACATGAAATGACCTCATTCCTACATTCCTGCAGTAGCAAACATACTAGGACTCCACTCTACCATCCACAAAACAATGGAAAAACTGAGAGGTTTAACAGGGTAGTGGTGGAATGTGTGCAAGCTGCTTTCAGGTCTAAGACCTACGTTTTCCAAGCTGTGAAAGATCTTGTCTGGTCATATCGCACTTCACCTCATGTAGCTACCAATTTTTCCCCGTTTGAACTTATGAGGGGCAGAAAAGCTGCTTACCAAGTGTATCCCTTTTGGATGGTTAAATCATTCCATCTTGGTTGCAACATGAGGTTCATGTGGGAATCTGCAAGGAAAACTTCAAACGAAGTTTGTTCCAAACCTTACCAATTCTCCACCATGAAAGGAACTCACCAACTCCGTGTTGGAGACTGTGTCAGGGTCAAAAATCCCATCTCAGTAAGAAAAGGTTTTTCTAAATTTCTTGATTCACAACAAATTTTAGAAATGCGAAGAAACGCTGTTAAGTTGTCTAATGGAAACTGGTGGAGCACCTCTCGTATCGCCAAGGATCCTTACATTCCTTCTGAAACTGTCAAAGTCAACCAAAATGTTTCAAGGGGGGATGGTGCTAGGAAAAGTACCAGAGTCTGTGTTAGACCACGAAAACTAAAAGACTATGCCTAAATTTTATTGTTTGTTTTCCTTTTAGCTTGTTTCCGTCTTTCACCTGTTCCCTCTTTTCCTTTCTGTATACTTTCCCCTTTTTCTGTATGTTGTTTTATCCAAAGGAGGGAGGTGTGGTGACGTGATCATGTCAGAGGCCTGTGAGCATTCCGTGATATCATCTGGAGTGTTGTGCTCAGCATTCCCTGGATGCTCGGAGTGGCAGTTGCAACCTGTGCCTTAACTTCCCAATAAATCCACTGCTACAATCTTTTACTGCGTCATTCATCTTCATTTCAGATGGTTTTTGCATTGTGTGTTTGTAAGCCACTCGTTCAGAAGTGGCTGGTTTTTTATGCTCTAACATTTCTGTGTGTCTCTGCCTGGTTGTGGATTGACTGGATTTGAAAGCGATAGGATCTGGGGAATGTCTTGACCCAGGGGAGGAGGTGAGACAGCACAGGCTGACCTGCATCTGGAGTGTAGGGGGAGTAGCCCTATAGGTGAAGAGGCCTGTGCTGGTGCTATAAAACAATTGTCCCATCTCCTGCTAAGTGATTGAGAATCCAGACCCCACTAATCAAAGGGAGAAGGTGTCACTGGTAGGGAGGCACCCAGAAATGGTTTGAGCAGGGGTCAGTGCCCCCTGTAACACAAATACTTCAAAGCCATTGAGGGGTATAACTATGCGAGCTGAAGCCCCTGAACTTTGGAGAATGGCTTGATCAAGTGTGAACAATACTGGAGCTACTTCGTGGATCAAGAGGAACCTTTGCCAAGGAAGAAACAACTGAAGACACTGCTGGATAGGACTGCTCTAGCTGTGTAATCTGGGCCTGGCCTGCAGTTTGCTGTTTCAACTAAGGAAAGCCTGGAGGGACTTTGCTGTGTGCTGTGTCCCCTGTTTGAAAGACTTTGCTGTGTGCTGTGTCCTGAGGTAACAAGGGTCTGAGGTGAGCTGGCTCCCTGTTTGGTAAAACACAGGAACACAAAAGTTTCCAGAGAAGAATCTCAGATATGCCATGGGTGCGTGTGCACTGTCGAACCTGAGACCATCGCAAGTTTTACCCTGTGATCTTGGGCACCTGGAGTTCCAAACGAGACTCAGAGATGTGGTGTGCGTGTGCTCTGTCTAGCCTGAGTACTTCGAGAGGTTCATCCTTTGAACGTGTAAACAGGGGAACCAAGTAAGTCTCAGCAACGCTGTGTGCGTGTGCTTGGGGGCAGCCTGAGACCCTCGTGGAGGTGCCCTGTGGTCGGGGGCACCGGGAGATAAAGTGTATCTCAAGCTATGCTGTGTGCGTGTACCTTCTACTGCCTGAGACCTGCGCAAGAGGTGCCCTGTGATTGGGGGCACCGGAGGATAAAGTGTGTCTCAGCGACGCGGACTGCGTGTGCTTCCTACTACCTGAGACCTGCGAAGTTGTGCCTTGTGATCATGGGCACAAGAAGATCAAGTGTGTCACAGTGACGCTGCATGCGTGTGTCATGCATAGCCTGAGACCCTCGTGAGGAGTTGTCTGGTTATCGTGCACCCGGAGTTCCCGTGAGTCTTGGTGACTCTGAGTGCGGGTGTATTGTGCAGCCTGGGATCTTCCCATTGCCCGGAAAGTAAGAGATTGCATAGGAGGCCCAAGTCGCTGGACAAGGAGCGGAGAGTGGTTCGTGCCCCCCCAGATAACGTGTGTCGATTCCTGGGGCGGGGCGGGGCTCAGAGGGAGACACTCTCGGCCTCTCTCTCTGTTCTGCAGAGCAAGCCTCTGCTTCAGCTCGGATTGAGGCTGTGTGCCAAGAGAGTGGCAGCACCGGAGCCTGATTGCAAAGTTGCATTGACTGTGTTCTATCTTACCCGTGTGGGGGGGCAACTGTGGCCATAGACTAACCGCAAGCCAGCACGAATGGCGGAGAGACTGCCTGAGGCACTGTGAATGGTGCTGGAGTAACTTACGTATTGAATTACTCCTGCGTAGCGGAGTATCTGATGATTGAATAACGCTTTGCTTTATTTCTGCACAACGGACTGCCTGTTTTGTTGTATTGCCCATTGTATTATTTAGGCTAACGAACTGCCTGATAGGTGTGTTACGCATTGCACTAGGTTTGCATAACGAACTGCCTGATAGATGTGTTGCGCTTTGTCTTAATCCTCCATCACGATCTGCTGGATTGTCGTATTACACATTGCATTGGTGTTGCATACCAAACTGCCGGATATATGTGTTCCGCATTGCATTAGTTTCGCATAACGAATTGCCTGATAACTGTATTACATGTTGCATTGCTTTTTCCTGACAGAGTACCGTGCGCATTGCATTACGGGGGCATAACAGTTTACCACGTTGTTGCTTTACACATTGCATTACAGTGACAGTACCAATCGCCAGATAACCCCATTACGAACTGCATTATTCTTATGTTGTGAAGTACCTGACTGTTTTATATCGAACTTCATATTACGACATTAGGATTACGTAGGATTGTTTAGTTTAGCTCAATAATAATAGGCCAGGGGGAACATTACCCCGACGCATATGGTGGTTTAGTATTGTGTGGTCGCATCGTATATTGTTTTATAAACATATACTTGTTTTCTATGAAACTGGTGTGGAGTCCATTTGTGGTGTCATCATTGGATTGCTGTGAGTGCAATTGCAAATGCTTTACACGTTAAGCCTTGACGATAAGCCTGACTGCTTGTGCCAAGCTACCAAGTGGATGGAGGGGGGGCTATCTCTGGAGGCGACCTGTCTTTTCCTTAACGTTGGGGTCACGGGTCCCTGCTTGGCCTGCTGTACCTACCTCAGCCAACCAGGCATCTTGGGAATTCTAACACTGATACAGAGAGAGGGTGAGGTAAAAAGAGAATGGTGAGGCAGATGGAGAGATGATTGAGGTGTATAAAGAGAGTGAGGTAGAGAAATAGATGAATAAGTGAGTTGAAATAAAGAGGATGAGTTGAAATTGTGAAGGAGTTGTTCAGAGAGACGAAAGAGAGGGATGGTATTGATAGAGAAAAAGAGGCAGAAGTAAAGATAGAGAGCTAGCGAGGCAGTGGGAGAGGTGGGTAGAGTGAACCAAGGTAGAACGAGTGAGAGGGAAGGGGGTGAGGCAGTGAACAAATGGCGCGGTAACAGGAGTGTTTAGGGTGTGAGAGTGAGTGAGGTAGAAAAGGGTGAAAGAAAAGTAGCAAGTGGTGAGGGAGAGGAAGGCGAGAGAAGGAGAGATAGAGGAAGGCTAGACAGAAACAGGGCTGCAGAGTGGAAAAAGAGAGGTTATGTAAAGAGAGGTAGGCAGAGGGAGAGAGCAAGAGAGGTAGAGGTATGCACAGAGGGGCAGATTTGCACTTTTTGTGACGCACCGGTGGTGTTTTTTAGTGCCCCATATTTACAAGGAAAGGAAAAGCCACCCTGCGTGACTTTTCCTGTTCTTGTAAATATGGCCCCTTTGCACGCAGCACTTTGCGTGAAAGGAGCGTTCCATGGGTGTTGCTGTGGGTGGTCCCATGCAACACCCATGGAACCAGACACATTTCCAGATTTAGGAGAAATTGTAAATCTGGAAATGCATCTGATTGCTACGCCCTCCCAGGTGTGGCGTAGGGAGGCGCAACTAGGAGAAATTTATTAATTTCTCCTAGTTTTTTAGGTCTCGCCTAGCGTTGCAGCGCGAAAGCGCTGCCATCGCTTTGCGAGGCATGCAGTATACACTATAGTGTGGAAGCTTTGTGGCAGCTCCGCCCACTCTCAGGTCTATCTTCTTCATTGGCTTAGGTTATAAATGCTGCATTCCGATTGGTTTTAAGGTTGTTAGTCCCTCCCCATGACAGCCATGTCAGTCATTTGAATCCTTCCATGGCTACTGGCCCCTTCACTGCACGGACTACTTTCTTCCCCTCTCTCCCTACCCCCCTCCCGCACCCGCAGTCTGTGACATCTTGGGGCCCTGCCCCCCCTCCCAGGCACTCCTGGTCGTGCTCATCTGTCATCAACATTTAGCCTGCCGAGAGGAGCAGTTTCACTTTTTGGATAGCAAACACGGAGTCACCAGTTCATCTTGGGGCCCGCCCCCCTCCTGGGGACTCCCGGTTATGTTGGTGTATAGCTGAATAAAGAACTCGTTCTTCCACTTCATATACCGTGAGTTCTTAACACTCCCGGTCATGCTCATGTGTCATCAACATTTAGCCTGCCGAGAGGAGCAGTTTCACTTTTTAGATAGCAAACACGGAGTCACCAGTTCCGTTGTGCTTACTAGTATTGCAGGGCTGAACAGGATTGAAAACCACTCTCCGGCAGGCGCGCAATGCCCATTGGGCTCCAATAGCTTCAGCCCCCCCTCCCCTCCCTTGTCGTGTGTGTCAGCCTGGGCTGAGACAGCTTCCCGGGCATACACACAGCCACACCTGAGCACTTCCCAGGTCTTCAAAAGACCATTTGCTTGTTAACATACAGGTCTTCGAAAGTGTAAAGCCCGAACAGCGTCACCCCTACAAGATGGCTACCACTTACGAGTGCTCAGAGGAAGAACTTGAGCAGACAGTCCTTTTTCTCTGTTTTGTGCTTTGATCTGATCATGCGGCGATGCCTGCAGCCTGGCCGGGCATGTCTAAACGCGGCAGGATAAAAGGTCGTGAGTTACAGCTGCAGGCGAGTGGGTGCATTACTTCAGCTACCCTTATCTCAGCGTCGGACCGAATAGTCACGCGGCCTGGGAGTTGGGGGCTGTAGGTATAGGCGCCAACACACAAATGCAAAACACAGATAGGTGCAATAATGCAGAGGCGCCCTGCTACAGACTGGCTGGCTGGTGAGGACGGGTATATGTGTGTGTTGGGGAGGGGGGGGCGTGGGCAATGCAGAAAAGATCCCGGTGAAGGGGATGGGTTAAAAGCTAAGCCGGGGGTCAGCTGTCAACTGCCGGGGGCAGCTGCACAATAGACTGCAGTGTTCTAATCCTCTCGGTTGTTGGTGTGAGAAGCAGTGCCACCAGGTTCACAGATGCTCCTGGGGTAAGAAGTGCATGCTTGTCCAAGGTGTCTTCTTGGCTGATGGTGAAAGTGTACAGAAACACCTGCATGGGGCCTCCTGGTATGTGGCTAGTGGTGATGAAAGGTAGGGGGTCGCTTTCTGCTCCTGTGGTTGGCACAGCCCGACACCCCGAAGCTCCACACTTCAAGGAAGGCTCCGATGCCCCATACACCGCTGTCTATTGTTACTGTGCAGTGTGCCTGTGTCTGAGTTACCCTTAAGGACCCGTGCAGGGCAAGAGATAACAAACGACACCCCGTTGGTCTACTGTGGTCTTTGTGCCATCAGCCTTCGTGTGTCTGGCTCCACTGCAAAGAGGATGGGTACCTCGAGTCTTGAAGGCGTGCTGCGTGTCACACAGGATGTGTGGTAGGTAACCTCTGTCATGAGAATTTAGTAGTCGATTTAATTTTCATATGGTCGCGATATGGGAAGATTAACCGTAGCCTGCTGTGTGTACATGTACATTAGCGCTGTCTCTGTGTCTCTCCAATGCCCGTCCTGACTGTCTAAGTACATCTTGTTAATGGCGTTCGCACATATGGTGTTCCTATCGGTGTCTCCGGGTATACTGTACTGTGCAGGTTTCTGTTATCAGCAAAAATTAAGGCTCACGTTCGGGAGCTGTGCCTTGAAGGAGATTGCTCAGGAGCGCTGAATGAATGAGTAACGTGTGTCTGCGACCTGAGTACTCCCTGCCACTGTCCCAGATCTCTGTGTGCTCTGTATATGAGCTGTGTGTTGTCTGTTGGCATTTCTGTACTCACCTCTGTGCTCCTCGTTTCATGTATGTTTGACTATGTATTCGTATACCCAGTGTCGGAATGTGTTATGTTTGTGTGCGTCTGTGTACTTATCTTATGTTTGTGTGCCTGTGTGTTTGTGTATCAGTCTATGGTGTCTCTTTGTATAACGTCTGACTGCACGTTCTCCAAGTGTTGCCTCTGTGTCTATGTACATTGTGTATATGCGTATGTTGGTGCTGTCTGTGTGTATACTTTGTGTAGACATGCTCAGTGGGTACATTGTTTTGTGTATTTGTCGGTCTGCATGTTTTGTTGTGGTGTGTCTGTATGCTTCTTTTATGTCTTTGTATCTCTTTGCATGTGTTATGTTTGCTCTTCGGTGTCCATATCTGGCCATTGTTTGTTCCTATGTGTCTTCTGTATGCATGACTTGCTTCTGGCCTAATAGTAGTCTGTGTTATATACCTCTGTAAATATCTCGAGTTTGTGTCTGTCTGCATGCCTTATGTCTCTGTGCCTGCATGTAATTCATGGTTTTGTATGCATGGCCTATGTGTGTGCCTCTTCACTCATGTCTGGTTTATATGTCTGTTGCATATCTTAAATCTGTGCATCTGTATGCACCTTTAATGCACACGAGCCTGTGTTTCCACTGTGCCTGTATGCATGTTTTAGGTCAGTGTATTTGTATATCTGTCTTGGTTTTGTGCCTGTATGCGTGCCTGTATGTATATTTTTTTGTTTTATGTATATTTCATTTATGTGTGTATGCTTATATACTTTCCGTATGCCTTTCTTATTTGTGGCTCTGTGTGCATGTCGGGTTTGTTTGACCTCTTCATATCCTGTTTGTGTATCTTTATGCATGTGCCCTGTCTGTGTATAGATATTCTTACCTTATGTCCTTGTGTCTGTATACACATTGTAAGTCTGTGTGTCTATATGCACATCTTGTTTGGGTCGCCACCCATGTCTTGTTTGCCTGTTTGTATGCATCTCTTGTTTGTGAGGTGGTATATATATCTTGTTTGTGTGTCCATGTACATGCTTTATGTCTGAGTGTCAATTTGAAAGTCTTCTTTATGTGTATGTGTCACACGTCCATGTCACTTATGCATTTCTTCTTTGTATCTGAATATCTGGGTTGTGTTTTTTATGGCTGCATTGTTTGTGTGTTTATGCTCATCGTATGCATGCGTGTGTTTATGGATATCTTGTTTCTATGCATGTCTGTGTGTCTGTATGCTTCCTGTTTATGTGTCTGTGTGCACTCCTGGTTGTGTCTTTGCAGAAGTAGCGTCTTTGTATCCGATACACATGCCTTGTTGGTGTTGTGCATAGTGTTTTTGTGTCCGTTTCCACAGTTTGCCTGTGTGCCAGATGGATACAGACCCTATAAAAAGATAGCTGCCCTCATGGCTCATAAGTGTGCCTACGCATGGGGACTGTGAGACTGCTCAGGGATTTCAGAGCACTTTCTATCTACCGTAGTGTCTGTGCTTTGCGCGCGTCTGTAATCATCAGTCCCACTCCACACCTTGTAGACTTGCATCTCTTCTGCCTTTGAAGGCCAGCGCTTGACGGCCATTGTTCTTACATCTCTGAAGGACCCCTTCCTTAGATGGCTTCCTGCTGGATTTAGGGGTGGGGTAAATCCAGCCACAGGTCACGCCTGCGGACCTTTCAGATGAATCATCCTGTCAGTCCAAAGAAATTGTCAACCACTAGCACCCGTACACAATAATATTTTTTTGAAATCTTGTATTTTCAGTGATATGACCACCGAAGGACCGGCTTTTAGATTAAGAACAGAGCTTTGGGCTAAGCCATTCCCCGCTGAGAGGCAATATTCCTCTCCATGTGTTCCCATACTGGCGTGTCACACAGTTTGGTGCTTACTTTCCCTCAATGTTCAAGAACAGTAGATGTTTCAGCACCCAGGCTAATGTCCTGCATAGCTAAATACATATAAGGTCCCAAAGGCGAGACCGATTGCAT
Source organism: Triturus cristatus (assembly GCF_964204655.1). NCBI lineage: Eukaryota > Metazoa > Chordata > Amphibia > Caudata > Salamandridae > Triturus > Triturus cristatus. The sequence continues at coordinate 1,809,307,838 of NC_140589.1, forward strand.
TGCAAATGCTTGTTTCCTGTTTCTATGTGTGCTGCATTCTGCAGCACACATAGAAAGAGGGAAATGCCTCTGGTGATTGTTAATGTACAGGAAGGTGTCCGTTCCTGCATGTAAACAATCAGTAAAACAATGACATTTTGCAAGTTCTATGTATGCTGATGCAGCACACTTAGAATTTGAAAAACAACATTTCTGACTGTTTATGTGCAGGAAGGGAACCCTTACTGCACATAAACAATCTCCCCATGACGCAGGCATCCTTGTACCATGGTGCAAGGATGCCTGTGCCGGTGCATGGCAGCAGTTTTTTTTCTCCAGTGCAGGGGGAAGCACAGAGATGCGACATATTGTTAGGCCTGGGCCGAGACCTCCGCTCTGCCCGCGGAGTGTGCGGAGATTTACCTTCTCCGCATTCCGCGGAGAAGGCAAATCTCCGCACACTCTGCAGCGTAGCGGAGCTGGCCAGCCCCCGCATCCAACACCCCCCTGATATTAACAATGAATGGTAGTACTTTAAAATAAATTAAAACCCACTTACCTGTACTGCGGTGTCCCCGGGCTGCCCTCCTCCTCTTTGTCGCTGTTTCTTCTAATCCAAGCAAAAACTGTGCATGCGCATTTCTCACAAGATTGGATTAGAAGAAATGACAATGAAAAGGAGGAGGGGAGCCCGGGGACACCGCAGTACAGGTAAGTGGGTTTTAATTTATTTTTAAGTACTAAAATTCATTGTTAATATAGGGGGGTGGAGGCGAGTGGAGTAGCGGGGCTAAGCGGAGGACAACGCGGAGGGCCATGGACTTTTTTCATGCCTCCGAGGCCCTCTGCGTAGCCCCCCTACGCCCACTATGCCCAGGTCTACACATTGTTGTAAATATGTTGCATCCCTGTGCTTTGAAAGTGACTTAATGCGGCGCAGCTAAATGGCTTGAAGCACGCACTGAGTCACTTTCTTTGTAAATCTGCCCCGGAGAGTGGTATAGAGAGGTAAGGTGGTGAGAGAGAGGTGGAGAGAGTTGGGATAGAGACAGGTATGTTGAATGAGAGGTGAAAGACATACATGAAGCAGAGAGTGTTGTGATGGCATGGGAGTGAGTAGGTACAGAAATAAGCAGAGAGAGAAAGAGAGGAGTGATGTAGTACAGTCGAACTGAGGTAGAGAGTAAGACACGAGACAGAAATATAAATTTTTGTAGTTAATTGTCAGCAATTACCTTCAGCACGTGGGTTAAGAAGAGCCTGCATGACCAGCTGTCTAATTAAAAAATGTGTTTCTTCTTCCCACATTTCGGGTAGATCTTCTGGCAGTCCCCCTTACTTAATCTTACTTAATGTGGGGGCTTTGGAAGGTGGGGGTCCTGTACAATGGCCCTCGCTGCCCCTACCTCAAAACACCTCTTGATGCCCTGAGTGTGGAGTGGAGCTCCCCGGGTCTCCTCATCTATACTCGGAGCATTTGGCAATGGGCGCCAACATGTCTCCATCTGTCCTTATCCATCCGCATCAATGCCTCATAGCGACCGCTAGAGGTCGCAGCAAATCCAGAAATGACTATTGTAAAGCCTGGCGAAATGATTAAGGAACACAGTTCTGGTACAGTGAGCTCTGTCTGTACGTTGTCGAAGCACCCACTGTACCCCCTGTTCGCAGCTCGTAAGAATATTCAACCTTTACAATCCTGGAAAGGGCCCAGGGCCACGTGGCCCCACTGCCTTGATGGAGAGAGCTGGGAGCCTGCAGCTCTAGTTTCACACAGGCATTCCCAGCCTGCATTGCTCCTCATTACAGGAGTTAACACTGTGCTTGTATTTAATCATCTGTTTATCCTGCCTTTTTAATGGTATACTATATTAAGGTAACGGCTTAGCCAGGATCTACTTGAATAAGTTCCCTAGTGTAGGCAAGTGACACCGAACAGCAACTTTCACTCCTGTTTTCCCATTGCATTGTGGACCTTGTAGTTTCACGCAGTGGTATAAAAACAGAAATTCTCATGTAGCTGTGAAATATTGATATATTTCACAGGTTTCAGTGAAATACGATTTTCATAATCATAATAACAGACCCCAAATCACAGTTTTATCATGGTCGGTCATGGATTCTAGGATTATGTGGCAAAGGAGGACCTAATGATGCAGCAATTTTATCTGAATTATAAGGCACAACAAGCAAGTTATAGTGCACCATTATGCAGCACCTTCTCTGGCTGTATTATTTGAGCCATTAGAAAAAGACACGTTTTATTTAGCCTGCAAATTCTACAATCTTAACTACAAAATGAGTATTGTCCCGATGTCGGTGCTCGCCAACCCCTGCTGAACCTGGCTGAAGGACGCGCAGATTCAGGGACGACGAGCACCGGATTGGGCAAAGGGAGGTTGGCCAACCACAGCACGTTCGGTGTAGGGACTGGTGGCAAGCCGGTACCTGCAGCCAACCCCCACTGCTCACTGCGAGGTGGTTCAACCTATGGTGTGTGTTGTGCCAACCAACACTGGAACATTTCAGGGGTTTGATGAGTTTGAGGCAAAATAATAGCTCCCTTTTGAACTGTGATTTTTCCAGTAAATGTCATTGTTTTGTGTGATTCACTTATTTTTCAGCCCCTGCTGTACAGGCTTGGGCCCTATCCCAGCATACCATGGCCACCCAACCCACGCTACACACGGCCTGCCTGGTACGCATTCTGCCCTGCCGCACCCTTCGGCCAGGGCCAGTGTTTTGTGTGTGTGTGGGGGGGGGGGGGGGGGAGTCTTGCCTGGTCTAACACAGGGCTCAACATGTTAGCTACCTAATTTTATGCAAATCAATCGAACAGCTCCAACTTTATCAGTGAAGAAATCTTTCATTTCTCTGCCACTTATCTTTGTTCCCTTGAAGGATAGGTACAAAACGTGACCTTCCAATCAAAAACCAACCATTCTAAGCCTCTGGAGGTTCCTCTCACAGTGGCACTTTAATTAGCAAATGAAACTCCTCTCCATTTCAACATGGCCCCATTTGTTAAATCTGCATAAACTTATAAATGTTAAAGTAAGGTTAAGCATGCTAAATCTCTGCCAAACTTCTTGCAGTTTGATCGAACGGTGGCAACATTCATTGTATTGCTGGAAATATTTTTACTCTGTCCTTTAACTTCTCCTGCACTTACATCTACACTGGGTACATCATGACAGTCACTTGCAATGCTTGGAAAAAACACCAAAGTAATGAACGTTTTATTGACCTTCCCGTTTTAACTGTGCCCCCCTCCTTTATGGACTAACACAAAACGTGGCCGACTAATTATAAAAAACACTTTTTGAGTGGATTTCCCCTTTCATGCCAAGCTTGGTGTCTATCTGTTCAACGGTTTCTGCTTTTTTTGTGTGCAAAATTTGCTGGGGGAGATTGAAAATGAAACTTGGCATGCTGAAACTTCGCTAACTGAGTTAATAGACTGACAAGTGTCATGCAAATCCGTCCACGGGGTCAAAGGTTATAAGGAAATGAAAAAGTACCTTTTCAGTGGAAAGTGCTGCTGCACCACCACCACAGAGGCACTGTGTAGTTATGGGTTGGAGACCCTTTCACTGAAGGGGCATTTTTTGATTTGCTTATAACTTTTGAGCCCCCGTGGACTGATCTGCACCAAATTCGTCAGTCAATTCCCTGAGTGAGCTCAGGTCTGGCACTCCAATGCTCTCGTAGATCCAGGCAAGGCAAAGCAAGCTAAGGGGGCTGGGGGTAAAGAAGATATTACGTCCCATTTTATCTGAAATTGGAAACTTTGTTAATGCCTACAGCCCATACCACTGAATGGATTTACATCAAACTTAGCTTGAAAGGGGAACTTTACTCGTTAGTTTGGTGTCAATCTGTTTAGAGATTCTTGAGATATAAGCATTTAAAAAGGTGCTGGATGGGTTGAAAGGACTGGCACTTTTGTAAATCTCTGCTGTCTAAAATCAAGATTCAGTAATTTGTGACACCCGTCACTCAGATTCCAATTTAAAAAAAATCTGATTTGCTTGAGAAGGGATCTGTAGAATAATTTCTGTCATCTTAGAATTAGAGAATCAATTCACCATTTTTGCAGAGTAAAAATAAATTCAACAGCAATATGTGGTTGTGGGGGAAGGGAAGGGCTGCGGGGAGCTAGAGACACATAAAACACAAGTACCACATCGTATTACTAAACAAGCATTTGTGATAGGTCTCACATTTACGAGAGTTTGAGCTATTGGCATTGTAAATGACAATGCCAACAGCTTAAACTCTTGCAAAAGCGAGACCTATTACATTGCAAATGCACTTTTTGGAAAGCACCCCATGCCACATGCTGCGTTTTCACGTTAATGTCAGCCGCACCCCTTTCTTTAGACAAGTATTTGGTGCAGTTCGGGTTCCTCAATTTCCCCCTACTTCCACGGACGGAATGATTTCTCAGTCACACACACACACACATATCATATGCTAGTGGGGCCCATAACACCAACATTCATTCTATCAATCTATCCGTGCCTTGTAAAGGGGAAAACATCAATTCCACACCAAACTGCTTTTCTTGATGGAGGAACCACTCTCCCTAGAATCACCCTAACAGTCCCTCCATCAAATAGGTCGATCGAATCATTTAGTTGGTTCTAGTTTGATAACTCCTTAATACTTTAAATTATTCAATAAACATTTCAATGAAATAATCACCCGACACATTAATTCAAATAATGTTTGTTTATCTAAATCAAATGCATGTTAAAAGCCTAATTATTGCAATATCATCTTTGTCATAATTACCTATTATGGCTAATTGTCGTTTTCTAAGTCAGAACTGGTCCTCAGCAATTTGTCAAGGTTTTCTGTGCCGTCATGTAGAGTCACCGTCCTCTCCGTCAGCATAAGGATCTCTGATAATCGATTCTCCGTCAGCAGCTTCTAAAAACCCTCTCTAGTCTACCAATATTTATAGTAAAATTTACATTCAAAATGATACATTTCTCGTTTCTCAGAGTTCCGATTGGTCAGTTCAAAATAGTCTTTAGTTTATTCTGCAACATCTCTTAATTTTCCCATTCGCCTACTGTTCATAATCAATAGTTTGGGGAAACGCAATTTATTATCTTTATTTTTGTTGCAATTCGTCAGGAACGGGATGAGTTCAACAGTTCATTTTTCTTAATGTATCTTTTTACTTCATGTTCAGGGGCACTTGGCACTCTTCCCAGAGTAGTCTTCATCGACATGGCGTGACAGGTCACTCAGGGGACACGGTCGATGTCAATGCAAGCGCCTTTCTCCATTGTTTAATTTGTGAAGTCATCTACGTTACTGTTAGGCTTCAGTCGGCGGCCATTTTATGACAGGCCACAATAGTCAACTTAAGCAAAAGAAACACAAAATCGTAATTAATACATGTAAATAATTAAAACAGTGTTATTCCCTTGCTAATACCCATATGTGTGTGCATTTATCTAGCCATATGCAACACTTAAAGCCATTAGTGCATGTTTATTTAAAGCGCAAATCACAACAATGTCATATAAGCAACGTTTATTTCATTAATATGCGTACTGGCTTAGTTCACTTATTATTTTAGCCATGCAGATGCATTCCCACGTGTATTTCTTCTGTTAATAAGGTTGATTTAGTCTAAACACGGCAAGCAATTAGTATTTATAATTAATCATCAATTATTTTAATATAGACATACGAAAATGGAATAGGTATTTCAATAAAAAGTAATATACCTGCTCCAGCTGTCCCCCCTTTGGTGATTTTATCACCACAAAAATCAAAACCCCAAAATTTCAATTTTTCCCCTTTTATGGAAATTTAAAATGTTTTCTTGCTCAATTTTATAATCTTGTCTCCTCTTCATCTTCTCTTTTTGCTTCTATATACATACTCTCCCTCCATTCTTCTAATTCTATTTCTTGTAAATCTCTTTCTGGTTTATTTTCTCTCTTCTTTATATTTTCTCGTCTGATTTTCTTTTTATTTCTTCTATATCTACAACACATACATCCTAGTCTAAGAATTAATAATGCAAAAATCACACGCGTTAGTGGAAATAATATTTTACCAATAATAGTACTACCTATTTTAGCTATGAAATTCTTAATAGCAATCATTTTATTAGCAACTTTAGTCCAGATACTTTCAGCTTCCAGTGGTACTATTTCATCATGCAATTCAGTAATGTTTTTGATATAGACTTTTAGATCTTTGCTTTCATCAGGAATGTAAGTGCAACAATGTTGAACTTTCAGCATTCCACAGACTCCACCCTCTTTTGCCAATAAGATATCAAGGGCAAGTCGATTTTGCATTACCATAGCACGCATGGCAACCATTTCAGTGTTTACCAATAGAAAACCTCCAGCGGTGCTTGTTAACAAGCGATCCACTACTGTTGACAGCTTTCGAATGTTATTTGCATTCAAAGATATTCCCACTGCTGGTATCAAAGCTCCGAAAATGTCACCTACAATTTCTGCCCAAGTTTCTCTTCTACTGCGCATTAGTAGGTTAGTTTGTCCAGTGTTTTCTACTCTATCCATGTGAAAGATTTTTGGAAAGACCAGGCCAACATAACATGTGCCATACCAATGGTCTGGCAACCTATAATAGGCCTTGTTCCTACAAATGTAGTACAATCCAGGGAAGACTGGATCTTCTCCGCCTCTAAATCCCCATCCGGTTGCAATAAAATATGTATCATGGCACTCACTAGTCCCTATGAAATAATAATCATACTGGGATCTCTTTCTCATAATACATAGTTTGCCTTTCTGTGGTGTATCTATAGCCATTGTTGGACTGGCTTCATTCTTCAGCTCCTTTTCTTTCTCAATGTCCCACACTGTTTCGCTCATTTTATTTCCTTCTGCTTTCTTGTGCATGTTTAATCTCCTTTCCTCAACCATGTCTAGAAATGTTTTCTCTTCTTCCTTCAAACTGCAAGTTAGATTGTTTCTAAAAATGTATTCTAGTGTTAGTTCCTTAGTTTCTATGAAAATCTCACCTAAAAGGTTAGCTTCTTTAGCAGGATTCAGTTCATTGTTCATAGGCAATTGCCCAAGAATGTTATCTACGTTAGACAAATTGTAATCTAATTTCCCTAGTTGATAAAATATACTAATTAACACACTACATGAAATTCAATACGTAGCTGGAAGGTGATGATAAGTCACTCCTTCTGAAACAGAGGCAGGTAATTGCATGCAGACGTAGCAATCCCTTACGTCCATTGTCTTTACGTATTCATACAGTAATTTTGAAAACACATTGCTAGAAAAATCATTAATAGACCTATCCTTATGTATATGTACATTGCTGGTTCTAGTTGGAACTACCTTCTGGGAACTTTTCCCTATGTCAGTCATGTTCTCAGTATGCCCTCCTAATGTGTCTATCGTTACTTTGAAAGAGATCAGTAGAGCAAGTACACTCCAAAGAAGCATTAATAGTCCTGTACAACAGCAACACATCTTGCACCATCTTTTCATGAAGGTACATCTACTCTTGTTATCTTCTGTGTTAGCCATCTTGTTAAATTGACCGTGTCTTTTGACTTAGCCTCTTCTACTCCACTACTGTACTTTTAGGGCACCAAGTACCCCACAGGTTATTACAGTCTGTTAGTTTCTATTTTTACTCTTTTCACTTTCTTTCCCAAATGACTTCTTTGGATTTACTCAGTCTGGTCTCTCATCACTTTTCACTTCCTCCTCGTCGTCAAAATGCAGAAATTCCTGAATATCCGCTTCTTCTCCAATATCCGACAAGATAACTCTCAGGATTCCTACTGTTTCTTCTTCTTCAACCATTCTCAGTAAAGTCTCCTCTGGATTTCCTTGACTGTCTGCCTCTTCTCCTGGTTCAGGCAGTGCCACATACGTCCATTCTGGCGACTTATACTTCTGGTTTGGTTTTCTAATTCTTTTGTTTTCTTCAGATATCTCTGTTTCTCCTTCTTTTGCTTGGTTCTGACTTGACACTTCGTTCACCTGTTCAGCTTTCGAGTTGTTAACTCGTGTCAGTCGATATCTCAGTCTCTTTATCTTGTTGGGCCAAAGGTCTCCTTTAGCATTTCTTTTTGTTTTTCTTTCTTTATTGTTTTTCTCCTCGATCCAAGTTCTTTTTCTCAGAACTCGACCTTCATGTATCTCGTTCTCACTTTCTTCAGATTCTGTTTCAGTTGCCTCTTTTCCACCAACAGCTTCCTTTCCCACCTGTTGAGATTGCCCTACTTCTGTCCCTCCTCAGATCTCCGACACGCAATCTTCTTGCTGTCTACTTGTCCCTTCACCTAACTCAGTGTTGGTTTTCCCTACACCTCCTCTGGGGTTTTCCGCAGAAATATGATCCTCACTTTCTATTTCTGTCCCTTCTTCCTCCTCAAGGATTATCTCAGATGGAACTTCTCCAATTTTCTCATTTGGTGTAAATGTCACTTCTGTTGGAATGTTCTTTTCTTTCTTTCTTTTTGTGTTTGTTACTGGTAGTTGGGATTTCAGGCACTTCTCCAGAATCTGGACTTGTCGCTGGAGTCTGCAGCGTTCTTTTCAGGATTTCTCCTTGTGGGATTGAAACCGTTCTTGGCCCTTTCTCCCCCCTTTCAGGATTTCCTTTTGTCTTTGCAGTCTCTTTATCTGAATCGTCACTTGATTCTGAATCATCAAAGTATTCTTTTCCAATGCTGTCACCTGGATTTGGAACTCTCAAGGTGTGACTTGCATGTATCCAATTTTTCACTCCAGCACACTTCACAGCAGTTGTTGTGGTCAGGACACCTTGCCTTGGCCTTCCCCACCTTGGAACCAAGCAATTTCTTCTTCTGTGGACCTTTATTCTCACCCAGTACCCTGGGCTCAAATCATGGGCTGGTTTCTTTTCAAGTGTGGTGGCATCCGCTCCAACCTGGTGAAACACAGAATGGACTGCGTCAGCCAGGCCTTTACAGTAATCCAAAACCATGTCATCAGTTATAGTCATCAGCTTGTTGACTGGTACAAACACATGCCTCATGGCACGTCCCATAATGATTTCATGGGGACTCAAACCTGTTGTTCTGTCTGGAGTAGACCTAATCGTCATCAAGACTAGAGGAAAGACATCAGGCCATTTCATTCCTGTGGCTAAACACATTTTCCCAATTCTGTTTTTGATGGTACCATTCATTTGTTCAACCAAACCAGAAGCCTCTGGTCGGTAGGCACAATGCAGTTTTTGTTGTACACTCAATGCTTCACAGATCAATCCCATGATTTCATTATAAAAGTGTCCTCCTCTGTCTGATTCAATGGTCACTGGGAACCCGAACCTTGGGATGAACTCTCTTAACAATAGCTTAGCTACTGTTATCCCATAATTTCTTCTTGTTGGGAATGCTTCCACCCACCTGGAGAACAGACAGACTATCACCAAAACATACCTCAACCTGTTGACTTGGGGCATTTCAATGAAATCTACCTGCATTCTGGTGAAGGGTCCTCCCTCTCTGCCTATTGTGCCTAGGCTCACTACTGTTTTTCTTCCAGGATTGTATTGCTGACATATTAGGCATCTTTGACAGAGACTCTCTGCTATCAACCTGAATTTTGCATTGTACCAGGTTTGCTTAAAAGCTCTTATCATGGCATCTGTCCCTAGGTGTCCCTGGCCATGATACATCCGTGCCATGGTTGAAATCATGATATTTGGCATTACTGGTCTTCCATCCCTATAGACCCACACATGGTCTTTCTCCCTTGGTGCACAACCTGCTTTTACCCATTCCCTAATTTCCTCATCTCCTGCTTCATCCTGCAACTGCCTCACTTCTTCCCATGTTCCCACAACGTTAGTAAACATTAAGGAGCAAGAAGACATTTCCTTTTCCTTTGACCGATTGATTGAATATTGGTTTCTAGCACAATACTGTGCCATGTCATTTGCAAAGCGATTCCCTTTAATGATGTAATCACTACCTTGACTATGAGCAGCACATTTTACAACAGCCAGTTCTTTGGGCAGCTGTATCGCCTCAAGCAATTTTCCAATCACTTCTGCATTCTTTATAGGAGTTCCACTTGAGGTCAGGAAACCTCTCTGTAGCCATAATTGGCCAAAGTAATGGACAACTCCGAAGCCATACTGGCTATCAGTCATCACAGTCACTCTCACATTCCTCCCAATTTTTCAGGCCTTGGTTATTGCCACTAGTTCTGCCACTTGAGCGGATTTAACTCCTTTCAAGGGTGATGCTTCTATAACTCCTGAACCCGTGCATACTGCATATGCTGCACTCAAGAATCCATTCTCAGACAAGATCCATCCACAAAAAACACATAATCACTTTCAGGCAGTGGCAGATCTCTTATGTCTGATCTGGGTTTTGTACAGTAATCAAGCACATCCAGGCAATCATGATCAACATCATCTCTTACCTCCACACTTTCAGCATCTGGCAACAGCGTTGCTGGATTCACATTCACGCATCTTTCAAGACTCACATTTGATGCACCTAGAATGACTTTCTCATACTTAGTCAGCCGACTATGTGACATGAACTGTGTCCGACTCCTTGTTAAAAGGATCGCCACATCATGAGGTACAAACACTCTTAATGGATATCCCATCACAATCCCCTCACTTTGCTCCAGGCTTCGGCATGTAGCAGCTACTGCTTTCAGACATCCTGGTAAACCCACAGCTACTGAGTCAAGTGTTGATGAGAAGTACGCAACTGGTCTCCTCAATCGTCAGTGTTTCTGAATTAACACTGAGAGTGCACATCCGTTCCTCTCACTGCAGTACAACTCGAACTCCTTCTCATAGTCCGGCATACCCAGGGCAGGTGCTTCACAAAGGCTGTTCTTCAATTGCTTTAATGCTGCTAATTCTTCTTTGTTTAACTTTTGGTAAATTTTATCAATGGCTTGGTAATCAGGGAAAAATTACTTATCCACTGACGACAATAGCCAACCATTCCCAGGAACATTCTCACTTCTCTTTGTGTCATCGGGGCTCTCATTCCGCTAATGATTCTGATTCTGTCTATTGTCACTTTTCTCAGCCCTTTCTCAATATTATGTCCTAGGTACTGGACTTCTTTCTTGCAGAATTGCAATTTTGCTGGAGATACTTTTAGTCCTCCATCTGCCAAATGATTCAGCAAAGCAATTGTGTCTATCTCACAAGCTTCACGTGTTTTCGATGCCACAAGCAGGTCATCGATGTATTGGACCAAAACTGAATTTTCAGGCATTGCTAGACTTTCCAGAGATTTCTTAAGCAACTGATTAAATATTGAGGGGCTCTCTGTGTACCCCTGTGGGATTCGGCACCATGCCAAAATACGCTCTCCAAACCGAAATGCAAAAATCGGCTGGCTGTCATGATGCAACGGGATTGAAAAGAAACCATGGCACAAATCAATTACTGTGTACCATTCTGCATCATGGGGAATCTGATACAAAATCACTGATGGATTTGGTACAATGGGACAGCATGACACAACAATTTTGTTAATTTTTCTCAAATCCTGCACTATTCTGAACTTTCCATTAGGCTTCTTCAGTCCCATTATAGGTGAATTACATGGACTGCTCAATATTTCTCTCAACACTCCTTGCTGGATCATTTTCTCAATTAAGGGTGTTACCCCTTCAATTATTTCGGGTGTCAGTCTGTATTGTGGAATGTTTGGAAAAATTACTCCTTCCTTTACAGAGATTTTCACTGGGTCTACATTTCTCATCAGGCCTACATCTTCTCCAGTGAAATCCCAGACTGCTGCTTTCACTGTCTGTTTTAATTCTGGGGGCAATTCATCAGGATTGAATACGGCATAGGTTTCAGCAACATCATTCTCTCTGTTAGCTATGGTCATTTTATACAGGACATCTTCATCTGGTGTCTCAAAAGCTATTCCATCTGGAGTACAGAAAATGGTGCAGTTCATCTTGCACAACAAATCCCTACCTAGCAAATTCACAGGACTGGTGTCACACACCACAAATCGGTGCATGTCTGAAAATTTCCCTATTCTGACCTTTACCGGTTCAGTAAGATACGTTCTGATCTGTGTGTTAGACACACCAACTACTTGGATTGTTTCATAAGAGAGAGAAAGATTCTTTACATCAGCTGACCTGACAGTTGATCGTGTAGCTCCAGTGTCGACTAGAAAAGTAATGTTTTCATCATTAACCTTCCCATCTACAAATGGTCCTGTCTGGTCTATTTCTAGAGTTGCGCCAAGCACGCACTCTTCTTCCTCCCCTCGGCACCGTCAGAAATCTTACTCTAAATCACTCTCCTCATTTCGCAGCCAATATTGTGACACAGCGCTCGCGCGTTGCGGTTTGTTTACCTGTTCTTCGTTGTAGAATCCCGAGTCTTGACTGTATTTCTGGGTGTTTCTGCTCTGTGGTAAAGGTGGTTTTGGCACCAGATTCTGTGGTTTAACAGCCTTCTGCTGTTGCTGCTGTTGGCCACACCCCTCACTCTGCACCTGAGGATTCAATCATGGATTTTCATTATTAGCACACGGAGGATTTTTACATTCGGATTTCCAATGCCCTAACCTACCGCAATTGTGGCATGGAAACTTCTTTTTGGCCTCTTCTATGTTACCTTTCCCCTTTCCTGGGCCAAATCTCGGTTTATTTCCTGGGTTATTTGTTTGTTCGACTAACTGAGCTTCCTGTCTTTCTGCAACCTTCACTTGTGCCCACATTGCCTTTTCCTTCAGCTTTATTTGTTTTGCCTCAATCTCATCACTAAAGTATTTAGCATGTCTCAGGATCTCATCAATCTTTTTGCTCTGCCAGTCTACGGTGTGCTGTCTAATCATCTCACTAATTTCAGGACGTAAACCATATACAAATCTATATACAAAATGGCTCAGGTCCTTTTCACCCAGATGTTCATCTCCACTAAACTGCTTGAAAGCCAGTATTAGCCTTTCGCAATAGGCATGGACTGATTCTTTCACTTCCTGATGTGTTCGGTCTATTTTAACCCAGTCTGTTTCTTTGGGAGGTACCTTGTTTTTCAGGAAAACCATGACTTGTTCATATTTCTTCATTACCTCGGGATCTGGTGCTCCTGTTTTGGGATCTCTGGGGTATTCTTTAGCTGGCCAATCTATAACTATTTTACATTCTGCCCACAAGTCTGCTGGTACTACTATATCAAACAGACTATTCAGGTCAATCCACAGCACTTTTGACAGTTTCACAAATCTGTCTACCTGTCTGTACCACTCGACAGGCTTTTCTCTCAATCGAGGGAAGTCATTTGTAAATGACAAAATATCCTGTCTGGTTCATGGGACATGCACATATCCCCCTTCTGGAATCTCTCTCATGGGAAATTCTGTCACTACGTTCTCTTTCTCCCTCACAGGAAATGCTGGAAAAGTTCTGTCTGAAACATCATCTCGTTTTCTATACCACCTACTTTTCCATTTCTCGACATTTCCCCATTTTCTCAGCAAAGTGATTATGTCCTTAATCTGCCCTATTCGGCCTGTAGTGTTCATGTTCTCAATATCTTTGTCAGTGAAATCCACTCGGTAAGGCTTTTGTAAAGCTTTTACCCTGTCCATATCAACTCCCATTTCACTTGCTATTTCTTCCAGCCTGTCATGTAGATTCTTTGCTCTCCAAGTGATACTTTTGCACAGAAATAACAACTCCTCATCCTGGTAATTTTTCAGCTTTTCAGTGGGGATCGTCCCTACTATTAATTCTTCCAGTACCATGCATAATTTTGCCACATCAATTGTTTGGGATTCTCTTTCCTTTCCCTGCAAGCCCTTTAACCATTCATTAAATTCATCTGTAGTTATTCCTGTAGATTTTTCTACACTTCCTGGTTCTGTTACTCTTTGAGGTTCTAATATTGATCCTCCGGTCATTCTGTTTCTTTCTATACAATCGGGACTCAAGAACGGGTTAGTTGTCACATTCAATTCACCTTCGCACATTGTATGTCTCCACGGGTTCTCTCTTGTTCTCATTAGGGATTGTTCTGGCTGAACAACCTGTCTATTGCTCACATACGGAACTGTTAGACCATGTTCGCTTTCTTTCTGCTTCTCAAAAATGGGCATAACGGGACCTATTGTTACAGGAACCGTAACTGCTTCTAGATTTTTGGTCAATTCTCTTATTTTCTCTGTCGGTTCTAGTGTGGTTTTTGCTAATTCCATCGAGTTTTCACTCTCAGCCCAGTTTTCCATTTCTTTCTCTCTTTCCCTAAGGGAATTACTTCTTTTCACCTCGGGTGTCATGACTTCTGTTTTGATAATTCTCAGGGTATCTCTAATTGGGGTAACTGGCGTTCCTACCTTTGGTTCTTGTCTATACGGATGTGGACTTTTGAAAAACATGTCATCTAAAACGTCATCCTCAGACTCATTTGCCCCATACCTCCTAGTTTCTACATTATGTCTCTTCTCTGCACACTTTCTCCCTTCCGTCTACCCTGCAGTTCTTACGGGAAACAGTCCTTCAGTCATGCTAGCGTCTCGCCACCTTCTCATCCGATCATGATGAGTTTCAAGATCATACTGTCGTCCAAACATATACCTATATCTACCACCGCTTCTCTGTTTTTACCGCTCATGCATTTCATCTTCCCATTCAGTCAATGCCTCAAACTGTGTCGGCCTAGGCCGGGGCTCTAGACTCATCATTCGCTCCCGCAGATTTCTTAATATGGCTAGATTAAATGAGCCATGTTCTGGGAAAGCTAAAACTCCGTCCTCCTTTGTGTACTTCACCCAATTGTCCAACCAAATACAAGTATGATACCCATATTTCGCAACCATGAAGGATGCGGGGGTTTTCGTCGGAGGAAGTAACTGTCCTTCTCTTGTCACAATCTCTTTGTCTTTCACAAACCAACTCTTGATTCTACCTAACAATGACTTTTTCTTCTTTTCTACAGCGTGGTAATACATTTTCCTGTTTTCCGTAAATCCCTAGTCCTCTCTTCAACTGTACGATCTCTTGTCCAATTGCAGCGCGACTCACACCAACGCACCAATCCAGAGCGTCTAAGTCACTTCTACAGTCCTCAAATCCCAGCGCGACTCACACCAACGCACCAATCCTGGAGCGTCTACGTCACCCTGTACGTCTTCCAATCCTTGCGCGGCACACACTAACGCACCAATCAGAGCGCTTCTGCTGGTCTAACCCACTGTCCAATCCCAGCGCGGTCTTTCTGACGTCAGCAGTTGCTGCAGCAGCTCCTGTCTCCTGTCTCTCGTCTACCCCTCCTTTACAAAACTACTCGGTAGACTTTGTTTCAATTTCTACGATTCTGTTAGTTACAACATATAAACATCTCCATTGTCTGCTTCGCTAACCAAAGAATAGCAATAGACCATTCTCACGAGAATTCCGTCTTTCCTGTGAGCAGCGCTTACCTCTGCCCTACTATGGAATTGTTTCTTCCGTTGATAAAGTAGCACATCCCTCTACTTCACCCTTCTAGCAAGCATCAATTAACTGTTTCTCCAGAATTAAGACACATAGGTGCCGATTCCGATCCTGGAGAAACCGGGTACGAACCGTCGGACGGAGCATTTTCGCCGTCCGACTCGTACCCGGAAAAGAAACATTACAAATAGCAAAGTACGATTTTCACGGAAATACAATTTCTGTACGAATCGTACAAAACACCGACCTACGAAAATAAACATACAAATGTGATCCGAGAAAGCGCCGACGTGACGTCGGGACGCATGCAGCCTGCGTTTCACGAACCAGGAAGTACGATTCGTACCGAAGTCATCCCGCACGGATAATATTTTCCGGCAGCCAAAAACTGCCGGGAAACAGGACGACGCGCACAAGGAGCACCTGTACGCGACATGATACCTAGGAAAAGATGCTCCAGGGGACAGTAGTGGCCACACTACTCCATGGTCCTGAATGGTAATGACTGCAACACAAGCCACCATCCCTGCACTCTGCATATCTCACACTCATGCACATCATGTCACAGGCCACAAAATAGGACATGCATGCTGTAAGGCATTACACTTTAGAGACACACTCCTATGTCTGGACTCAGCATCAGTGCCAACTTACATGGACCCCACAAGTACTGCACTGGACAGGGCACAGGCAAGGTCCCAAACCCTGTTACACACCACCCCCACACATGATGCTGCAAGCATTGGGCACTTGGATAAACTGCCAGCCTAGATAACCTTGTGAAAGAGTGACTACACACAGACCAGGGAACACAGGGCAAGGAGGGTAAGGGAGGAAGGACAGCACCGCTATACTGTTGGTAACAGGATCTGCACTGCACATTTAAACCCTGGCAGTGTATCCATGCAACTGCGCACTTACAAATGCTGGTGACACACAACAAACACACATGTACCTACCCCCTTCCTGCTGCTGCTTCTCCCGTAAGCGCCTGTCCATGTCAGGGAAGACCACCGCCAGCACACGCTTGTGGATGTGGGTCAGACGGCGGCGCCCATGGTTCTTACGGCTCACAGGTGAGTCCCCCAGCAGGACCCGTGCGATCCTCCGCGTCCAGCACCGGATATCCTGCCAGCGTTTCCTCACCTGGGCTAGGCGACGCTTCCGACCATCCGTCTTCCTCACGGCACTGACGGCGTCCCTCCAGATCTGCTCCTTGGCACAGGCGCCTACCTGTGAGGATGAAAAAGTGAGACAACATCAATACACCTGCGACATGTCACAGAGACACACATTAGAACAATTTTGCTGGTTTCAACAAGGCATAGTATGCAGCCAACTCATTGCACCTTTGTCATAGGGACATTTTCCTCTGTGGAAGGCCAAATGCACTACGTGCCATTGAAAGTACACAGGTGGCATGAGGGGTACGACACAATAAATGATCCAGGCTCACACTGTGCATCACAAGCTACACCAGGATTATGTGCAGCACCTCAAAGCAGTCACATGCCACAGGCCACTGACGCGACCTCAGCAGAGTACACAGACACACACAGCCACAGGACATTCACCTGCCATTGCCAACTGCAGCTACAAACCTCACTCTGCACATGTACCACTAGAATGGGTGGTGTAACAGGTGTGGGGCTGGCTCATCACCGCAGACACACATCACTGTTCCCTGCTCACATCAGATGGGCAGGGTATATCCATCCCTCATGCAGCTGGGGTGCTACACTCCACATATGCACCACCCACATGACAAGGGACTTACACACACACACCAATGTCCAGGGGACAAACACATCATTTGGACACTCTCAGCACAGGTACACTAAACAAACACACATCTGTGGGTACTGGCACCTGTCACACTGGGGGGACGACAGAATCACATCAGGACTGTAGAAACAACATTCCCAGGAGGATTAGACAGGCAGAATGTGGCATGCACCATGCAGTGATTGTCACAGTAAACACAATGCAAGTGAGGAGAGCAGACATGCACCACAGCATGCTCTGGCTGGGAGACATTAGGCATTCCCCCCCCTGGGACCCACTCTACAGTACATTGCATGTGTGTCACACCTGGACACAATGGCAGAAGTCACAGTCACAAAAAAGGGGCACAGTCTTTGCTAGTGGACTCAGCACTCACCTGAACCCCTGGTCGACCATACAGCATGGTGTACTGTGGGAGGATCACATCCAGCAATGCCACATTCTCCTCCATGGTGAATGGCTGGGCCCTCTCCACAGACCTGGACATGGTGCCGGAGGAATCACGAGCAGCAGCAGTGTTGTGGAATCAAAAGATGTGCAGGCAAGTGCTCTCTCATGGGACCTGGCTGCCTTATATCTGCCTTGCTGGCCTGTTTCATTCACAGGAGTACAGAGTGATTGGTCACTCACATTTGCATCCTATGTTTCCTCCAATCCCTTTAAACCTACCCCAGTGAGGGCCTTTGCATTTTTTTTAAATTGAGCATGATGTCAAGTCAACAACCACTTTGCAACAAAGTAGATTCTTTCCAACCGACTTTTGCTGGCCACCTGATGAAAAAACTTAAAACTTTAAACTCGGTCTCCATGACAACCAGCATGCATCTAGGGCTTTATACTTGTCCCTCATGTGTACCCTATGTAATTTGGATATTCACACACAGGTACGGTGCGTTCCAGGGCCCTAGGGCACCCCAAATGCATAGAAATGGGCCGTACACACGTGTGTACGGTCCGTATCACTATGGGTTGGCTCGCGTATGCGTACCCATAGTGATACTCACCGTACACACGCGTGTACGCTCCGGGTACACATACGCGAGCAAACCCATAGAGAAACGGCCCGTACACGCTTGTGTACGGTCCGTATCACTATGGGTTTGCTCGCGTATGCATACCCGGAGCGTACACGCATGTGTACGGCAGGTATCACTATGGGTACGCCTGCTTGCACGTCTCTTAAGCTACTCTCCAGCCAAGCACATCGATTCTGACAGCTACCTTAGAAGCTAGGGACTGGGGCTGCACCCACACGTTCAATTCCGCTAGTACAAGGTACGAAATCTTTTAACCACAATTATGGCAGGGCATCAACTAAAACCAGAAGGAAGGAACTCGTACTCAATAATTTACCCTCCCAATATTTCTAAACACGCCTCAAAAACCTTTAAACATAACCTGCTCAGAACTAATCCTGAAACGCTAATATTAGATCCATCTTTTAACCTAAAGAAAGGCGCGATTATTAATGACTTCATCTTCTTTACTGCTAAAATAGCTAAGTGGAGAAATACATTAAATAACTCGATGAAAATACAGGAAACGAAAAATATTCCCTACGGAACAAAATTGCTCATCACACCGTCCCGAAAACTGAGAGCATCATTAAACATAACGTGTTATAAAAACGGCACGTTCCTCATTCAAGCTGCCAACAAAGATTTGGAACGTTTTGATGAATATTTCTCAATACTAAAAAACAATGTCCTCAGTAGTCCCACCTCAAGAAACTACCATTCTAATAGGATTCCTCAACCCCTCGTCACACATGGGAACCAACAGGCTGTGATGGAAATCGTCAACGAGACTGACTACCAACAGTCTAATCATGTTTTGATGCTAGAGTGCATAAACATCAATGATGAGCCACAACCGTCCAACCAGGAGACCAATAATAATTTGTATGACAGCGCAATTGGTAGCACTAACACACTAATTAGCAGAAACCCCAAAGATGAGCCCCAAATGACAATTCAGGTAGTTGGGTGTTCGAATGATAGCATTCCGGTTGCCTCCAGGGAATTAGAACGTCTACAGTCAGGCCATGAGTTGGCATTGGTATGCACCTCCACTAATGATGAGCCCCAACAATTGAATCATGAAACCAGTAAGTCTGAAGAAGGGGGTCTCAACACTCAGCTAACACTAGTTACCTTACCCCTTGACTCTAGCTCTCATCCTTCCTTCGGGGAGATAGAACTCCAACAGTCGGATCTTGAGTTGGCATGGGAATGCACTTCCACCAATGATGAGCCCCAACAACTAAATCACTTAACTAGTAAGTCAGAAGAAGGGTACCGCAGCACTCAGCGGTCACTAGGTACCATACCCCTTGACTCTAGCTCCCTTCCCACCTCTGACATTGATTCCAACCCGCTACTGGGAACAGCCTGCAGGTCGGGAACTACCCTTGTTGAACAAGTTAACGAGAGAGTTCCCCAAGTGACCAACACAGGGATCCGTGCATCTGTATCTAATCACAAAATATCAGGCACAGATCCGGCAGAGATATACACAGCTAACCCCCCGTAAGGGGTACCCACACAACCGCCCACTAACGCCCAACTCAGATTAGACTCGGAAAAGATTAGAACCCATCAAACTATTAGGGAATCTAATAATTTCAGTGTACAATCTAGCAAGACTCACAAAGCCATGCTTCTCGCTATTAGAGATATGAAGAACCTGTTATACCTATCTGAACAATGGCTCACTAAAATGGAGGATCTTCAGAATTCCTCATATGAAACACAAGTTAAACGCCGCTCCACCCCCATGGAGGCAGCAAACAGAATTTACCGCCCTCGGGCGCAACTTAACTATCTGACAGACAGCGAGATATTATCCATCCTGTCTACATATGACCCTATTCCTACGCCGATAGGTGAGAGCCTGATCCAAACTATCCCAACAAACGCTGGTAGAACTTCAAAGTCAAACAATAGAAGGATAAACGCTAGCAACCTAAAGAATGTACCATTACTGCCAGGAAAGATTACTTTGCCTACAATCAGTTCCCAAAAACACATCTGGGCCATACTACTCAACTGTCGTTCAGCGAATAAACACGCATCTGACATAGCTGACCTCATACTAAACCAGGAAATTGACGTAACCATTTTAACAGAAACATGGCTTTCTGACTCGTCCTCTCCATGCTTAGACCTATTAGTTCCCCCGAACTACCGGATTTTAAGACAGGACAGATGTCACAGAATGGGAGGAGGCATTGCCTGTATACACAGATCAGACATAATCATCACAAAAATACAGGCTGACCCCTTAGAATCGTGTGAATATCTGGGCATGTCACTTAGATCGGCAGATAACCAAACCTGTAAATTACATGCAATCTACCACCCACCTGGTACTAAGAACATGTTCATAGACCAGATGATAGAAATTATAACCACCAACTCTAATCTGCAATCTAATGATATCTTACTAGGAGACTTCAACATTCACTGGGAGGATAACTCTGATTGTCAGATCGCACTGTTTAAAGCATTCCTGGAAGAGCAAGCGTTAGTTCAAGGATGTCAACTCCCTACCCACTCTAAAGGCTCCACCTTAGATTGGATATTAGCAAAAGAGAAAGCGATCGAGAAAATCGTAATCACCCCTTGTGATTGGTCTGACCACCACATAATCTCATTCGCAATTCCTTTCAGAAAAACCAAATCGACCACACAATCTATTAAACCAAAAAAATGGACCCGGGACACCAGTAGAATTAACTTGGAAAATGCAGCAGCGCGCTGTGAAATAGACCTGCAGCCGCCTAAGAGCATTGTTGACGTCAATGACCTCACGCTGCATTATAACAAGACAATGTCAAGCATCATCGAGGAAATAGCCCCACTTAAACTAAAAAGATTCTCTGACAAAGACAAAAACCCGTGGTTCAACGGCGCCCTTAATGAAGAAAGAAGGTCTCTAAGACTCTCAGAACGTAAATGGCGACAACACCCTTCGTCGCCCCACTTAACCCAACTGAGACAATCCAGAAAAGCTTACAATAAAAGCATTCTAAAATCTAAGAAAGACTTTTTCAGGAAAGAACTGGATAATGCAGTAAACAGACCAAGGAAACTATTCGATCTTCTAAAAGATCAATCAAATAAATCTGCCAAATCCACACCAACCATCACGAATACGACCTTGAATAGTGAAGACTTCTCCGTTTTCTTTACAGACAAAGCCAACGCACTGGAGAGGGAGCTCAAAAAAGCAGCCGAAAACATGGAAAGAGATAAGGACTTCTCAATGGTTCAGCATAATCAACAAGAATTAGAAAAACCAAAAAACAAGGCTCAGTGGTCCAGATTTAAGCCGGTCAGCGAACTAGACATTGCGAAGATCTTGTCAACCACTAAACCTAACAATCACTACAACGATCCCATACCGGCAAAGTGCTGGTCTGCGATAAACCACCTACTAATCCCATCATGGAAAAGGTCATAAACGCTTCATTGTCACAAGGCCAAATACCGGCCTGCCTAAAAACTGGTCAAGTCATTCCCCTCTTAAAAAAACCTACAGAGAACCCATCTGATCCCAACAACTTCAGACCAGTAACAGATATTCCCATGCTAGCCAAATTTCTGGAAAAATGTGTCCAACAACAACTGAGTCTTCATATTTCGAAATTCAATCTTTTAAATGATTTCCAATCCGGTTTCAGACCAAACCATAGTACAGATACAGCTATTCTGCAGATAGTAGATGACGCTTTACTGGCACTTGACCATAACAAAACTTGCCTCCTTATCCTGTTGGACCTGTCGTCGGCTTTCGACACGGTGAACCATGAAAAAATAGTCGATCGGTTGAAAAACAGAATGGGTCTAGAGGGAACTGTCCTTAAATGGTTTAGATCCTTTCTCGAGAATAGATCACAAAAATTCATAGTCAACCAAACCCTCTCAGGACCATCCAGCAACAATATCGGAGTTCCGCAAGGGTCAACACTATCTCCGGCACTATTCAACCTATACGTAGAACCGCTAATGGATATACTACAAAAAGCGAACATTTCGTTCCACATGTACGCTGATGACACCCAGCTGTACATCAAGGTCTCATCATCTGAAGAGATAAAGACCATGAACCATGCACTATCGAGAACCATCCAATGGTTAACGGCTAACCACCTGAAGCTAAACGCCCAGAAAACAGAATTCCTATTGATTACACCCCAAAAAAGCAAATCAAATATAGTAGAATGGACCAACACTATCACTGCTCTAAAATGTACTCCGAAGATTGTCGACTCTACTAAATCTCTGGGAATTACTCTGGACAAAAACCTGAACATGTTAGCTCACATTAACTCAATGGCAAAAAACGCCCGTTTCCATTTAAGTTACGTGCGGAAACTAAAACCATTCCTAAATAACACAGATCTCAAGACAGCAGTTCAGGCACTGGTTATATCAAGGATTGAGTATGGTTGCACAACTTTGGCTGGCCTCCCCAAGATCTCAACAGCACCACTGAAAGCATGTCTGAATGCTGCCACAAGACTTATATCTGGATCCAAAAAATTCGACCACATCACCCCTCACTTGAAAGCCCTTAACTGGCTGCCCTTCAAAGCAAGAATTCAATTCAAGTTGGCATGCATCACGCACAAAGCATTACATCTCAAAACTCCAGTTTACCTCGTCAAAAAACTCACGCTATCAGGAGGGTGCCGATTTTCCAGGAGCCATGCAGACCTTTGATTGAAACCGGCTCGCTTTTGTAAGAAAAGAACTTATGATAGAGCATTCTCCGGGGCAGCTCCAAGAATCTGGAACGCTATCCCCCCTAACATTAGAAGAATTCCTTCCATCACGGCATTCAAAAAGGAAGCAAAAGCATTCTATATGAGGACATTTCTTCCATAAGTACATCTTGGTCACAGTCTACAAACCTATCATGACTTTTCCATGTGCCCGCTAGCTGCTCTCTAACCTTATATGGGCTGTATATACATGTTCAAATTATAGTCTTTTACTTTTACTTTAAACTACTCATGGTAATTCTATATGTGTATATATTATCTTTTGCTGCCTAATGCTCTGTTCTAAACTTGGTAGGCATCTAATGACTTGTAATGTATTCGGTTCTGTTTCACCGAAATTCAGTTGTAAAGCGCTCTGATACCCTACGCAGGGTCATGTCCGCGCTATAGAAAACACTAAATAAATAAAAAATAAATAAATACGCTCCGTATCACTATGGGTAGGCCTACGGCAGCACTCCCATAGTGATAGGGAATGTACACACGCCCTCAGAGCGTATGTACGGTGCCTTTCACACCTGACAGTGGTGACAGGCAGCACACAGAAAGGAATAGAGCTGACATACTTGTCCAAGGCTGGACATCAAGGCATTGTCTGTGCAGTACTACATGTGTGGGGCACAGGTGTGAAAGGCTGTGATGTGGCACATTACTCCTGAGTTGTGAAGGCAATAGATGTATGATGAGATGTGTACAGATGGTAGGAGTGTCACCTGGCTGCCATACGTGTCCAGGGCATATAGCACATACCTGACCCCGTATGTAGCATATGTGTATTGACAGATGAACATGTGCTCAGTACATAGAAATAGTTGTTGTAGTGCACTCACTCTTCCTTGTCACTTCCAAATTACTGCAGGGCTCCGCCTCTTCCCCGACCAATTCTGGACTTGGCTGACATGCGGGAGAATGACTGTATACGCTGCTACCGACCCCCAACCGTTGATTGAGGACTTGACGGCAAGGCTGGCACCACACCTGCAACCGCTACACAGGTATCCTACGGCACTGACACCCAAGATGAAGGTAATGGCAGCCCTACATTTCTTTGCCACGGGTACCTTTCAATATACCATTGCTCATGTGGGTGGGATGTCTCAAACTATGTTTAGCCGGGTTCTGCATGATTTTTTAGAGGCCATGTTGCTGCACCTGGATGAGTTCATTAAGTTCCCAACTCCTGAGCAGTTGACTGGTGTCAAGCGTGAGTTCTATGCCCTGGGAGGGATGCCCCATGTCATTGGGTCCATAGATGGGACACATGTGGCTTTGGTACCACCACAGGCACAGGAGGTGGCGTACAGGAATCGCAAACACTACCACTCCATCAATGCCCTTGTGGTGTGTCTGTCCAATATGGTGATTTCCCATGTCTGTGCTCGTTTTCCAGGATCAGCACACAATGCCTACATCATGAGGCGTAGCAGGGTGCCGGAAATGATGATGCAGCTGCGCAACGAACGAGCATGTATTGTTGGTGGGTACACTCTGTCAGTCCTGTAGTTAGCGTACAATTCCTGTCCGACAGCTTCTCCTGGCCTACTTTTGTCCATGTTGTTTCCATGTAGGGGACGCTGGCTATCCCAACATGCCATGGCTGATCACGCCTCTCCGCAACCCCAGCACGGCTGCCCAGCACCGCTACAACACCGCCCATGGCCGGACCAGGCGAGTGATAGAGAGGACGTTTGGCCTACTGAAGAGCCGATTCCGGTGCCTACACAAGACCGGCGGCGCACTCCCATATGCACCGGTGAAGGTCTGCAAAATCTTCATGGGGTGCTGCATGCTGCACAACATGGCAGTTGAGAAAGCTGTGCCACTCATCCTGGATCCGGATGATCAGGACCATCCACCCGTGGAGGATGAAGGGCTTGGTGATGAGGCTAGTGATGTGGAGGATGTGGAGCCGCAACAGGACATCCGGAGTCGGCTCCTACGCGACTTCTTTGCTTAGTGGTGAGTTCCAGTGTCTGAGTGTGCACGCATTGGGCCTTGTGTGGCATGTGTTGCAATGAGTGTGTCCATCTGCATGTATGCCACGTGAGTCAGAGGTGTATTTGGATGTGTCACTCGAGTGATGGTGCAATTGATGAGTGTATTTTCGGAGTCATAATTGTCACCTAGCATGTTGTCATCCTTATATGTGTCGAGTACATGCACATGCAAGTGGATGTGCTTCTTGTGGCTGACTTCTTGTGTGTCTCTCATCCCCAGGTACTTGCGCATGCCATCTGCTGGTTGCATTGTTGTGGCACTGCTATTCCTCATGGACAGAGCAACGTGTGCTGACTCAGCGTTACATGCACGGACAAGTTTGGAAATCTCCTTAGGGTAAGGGATGCATCAGGGGTGTATTGGGTGTGGTATTTGTTTAGAATGTGTGCACACTGCTCCTGTTGATGTTTGGTTCCTCTGCAGACATGTAGCATCACCATGGGGCACATGACATGTAGCTGGATTCACCAGAATAGATGTTCAGACTTGTTGACAGTCATCTGTAATGGGATGGTGGATTGTGATGAAGGCATCAATGTGTGTAACACTGCCCTCGAAAACATACGGTTTGCATTGGCTTGACATGGTGTGGGACTTCCACATCAGAGGATCAATGGTGTATAGCAGCCTCTCCGTGAGCAGCAGGGGGCGTTTAGCTGTTAGCCGTCACTTGTGTGCCAGTTCCATGGATTTCAAGCATATGTGGTGCAGAAGGGGGGTGCCAGTATTGGACCCACATGTTACTCCACATGACCTGTGTATGTGTAATCCGAGTTGCCTTTGCATTCCGGAATACATGACTAATAAAGGTGTCCCTATACCTCCAAGGTGCCTCTTCTCAGTCAATGCTGGTGTGTTGCCACGGTGCATACGGCATGTCTGGCATAGTTCTCAGTGATAGTGGCTATGTGTCTATGTGTAGAGTAGCAAGATGCAAGCTGTTTGTCAGGGATTAGAATCTGTATTGTGCATGATGTCCATGACTGTGTAGGTATTGTGACATGTGCCATCCCCATGCATCCAACGTTGGCCAGGCCACCATTCTGCGCATCCACCTGACTCCAGCTTGCAGGACATGGTTCTGCCACCTGTCTGCACATACCTGGGAGCCCCCCAGGACACTCCACATGATCCCTGACCTCTGTGCATGACTGTTGCTCTACTAAATATGTCTGTCGGCACGGTTGTGCGGCCACCCCCTGAGCTGATTGGGCCCATCACGGGTGTGTATGGTGCTCCATGTCTGTCTTGGATAATACATTGTGACCCATGTGTGTCCTGTGGCAGACTCAGACCCCAGGGTATGGATGGTTGAAGTCATATAAGAACTCAGGCATGGTTAGACTTTACAACACACATGTAATGTAATAATGCAAAATGTAGGCATCATCTCTTGATTGTGAAGATTTGTATTTGTGTTGGGGTACGTGTTGGGGGGGGGGGGATGACAAGAGGTGCTCTCCGTGTGTGTAGAATCCAAAGTTCACTGGGGGAGTTGGTATCCTTGCCATTGGAAATCATCAGAGTCCATGCCACAGTCTTTGTCAACATTGGTCAGACAGTGACCAGCAAGTCCATGTGGCAGAGAATGTCATTTGCTGATGTGCTGCTGTTGGGCCAGGGGGCCAGGTGCCAGGTGCCAGGCCAGGTGTCCTGGGAGATGGTGCTGTTGCGCTGACCCTCACGTTCTTTTCCGTGGACGACCCGCCCTCCTGCGGGGACCCTCAGAAGCAGGCCGTGACGATGCTTGTGATGCTCCGTCGGATGTATCCTCCTCCTCCTGATCCCTCCCTGTGGGTGGTGATGTTCTTCGCCTGGTGGCACAGGGAGGGTTGCCCATGTTGTTGGCAATCCGACAGAGTGAACGGTTCATTTCCGTGAGCACCGTCAAGAGCTCAGCCTGTCTGTCCTCCATCCGTACTTGGTGTCGCTGTTGACAGGCATGTTGCTCGGCCTGCATGTTCTTTAGTTCGTTGAGGGCCTCCACTACCTGGCTGATGCCCGTGGTGTCACGCCGGTATGTGTCCAGGATGTTTCTTACATGGGAATATACCGGTTCTGCAGCCAACTGGTCAGGCTCGCGCCTCTGCCGTCCTCCACTCCCACCACCCCTGCCCACTTGCGCCTGGCCTGCCCATGTGGGCACATTGGGTCTCCGGGACCCCTGAGGGGTGGCATTTGCGTTGTCGCCTGCCTCCTCCTGGGTGCCCGGTGCACCGTGTCCCTCCTGGTCAGACTGCCTGCGTTGTGGTGGTCGGGCAGGGATCCTGGGTGTCTCCTGGGATGTGGCAGGAGTGGGGGTGGTGGTTGGCCCAGTTGTACCTGACGCAGCTGCTGCAGGTGGTTGGACACCAGAGGGGCCAGGTTGGTCGGGGTCGTCCACAGAGTGGTGAGAGTCGTCGCTGCCGGTGGGATCGTCGTCCCGCAGAGCCTGGTCCTGTGAGTCTTCCCCCACAGTGTTGGGGGGAGATCGACAACGTTGACCTGTGTGTGAGAGAGACAATGTTATTTTTGTTCCATGCAACATCCATGTTTCATTCGTTTCAAAGTTGGCACAGTTCCTCTGGGTATTTGGATATGTCTTGCATTCCGCTCACAGTGCACTTGTGCATGGGTATGTCCCTTGGCCACAGCTTTTGAGACTTTACCTATGTGTAACACACTCTAACTTGCTGCGTCATTTGTGGCTGCAGTCAGCAGTGGAGTGAGCAGGTGTGGCGAGCCATGCATTGCTGCCTTCAGTGTTGCACTGTACGTAGGCAAATGGTGTTGTTCCACACACTTTGAGAATGCAGGTAGGTACGATCTACTGGTGCACAGGTTGACACATGGCCCAGTGTTTTGCCATGGAGAAGAGAGGGGGATTCAGGCACTGCCTACCCTTGTCTACATGCACGCAGTCCACCTGCTGACGAGCAGACATTCCCACACCACCCAAGGGTGAATTGGTCTCCCTGTGTCTCCCTTTCTCCCTCCCTGTGTCTGCCTCCTCCCTCTGTCGGTCTCCCTGTGTCTCCCTTACTCCCTCCCTGTGTCTGCCTCCTTCCTCTGTCCGTCTCCCTGTGTCTCCCTTTCTCCCTCCCTGTGTCTGCCTCCTCCCTCTGTCCGTCTCCCTGTGTCCCCCTCTGTCTCCCTCCCTCTCTCTCCCCCTCTCCCTCCCTCTGTCTGTCACCCTCTGTCCCCTCAGCCCAGCTTCCTAGGCACACACAGTTTGCAGGTCTTTGAATGGCCCTTGGCTTGTTCATGTGGGTTTGTTTCTAATCTCCAGGCACCCATTGGGTGTAGTGTCTGGGTCTGCGCTGCTGCTGTGGTGGTGTGTGCTGCCACTCTTTCACAGTGTTGGCTGTTCATTAGCTGCTGTTCTGTGCAAAATGTGCCTTCACACCCATGTCTTCATGCAACGCGTCCGCCATTTGCAGGCACGTCTTTACTGTGTGGGGACACAATGTTTGTCTGGCTGTGACCTAGACCATATGGGCTGAGGGCATTGTTGTCTGCTTCTGAGTTGCACTATGTGATTTTTGAGGCCCACACTCCCGCCATTCGGGTTACCGTGTCTTGTGTTGGTGTTTTTTGTGGCCTGTGACTTGGCATTGTCTAGCTGGGTGCATGGGGCATGGTGGCGCTAGTGGCATGTGCGTGTTTTTGGAGTGTGGTTGAGTCAGGCGATAGCTTTGGGGTGGTTGCGTGCATGATTGTGATTTTGGTTGTGGATGGCGTTCCCCCCATGTGAGGTGAGTTGGTTGTTTACTCACCAGGCTCTCGGAGTCCTTCTACTCCGTGCACTCCCACCGGCGGCAGCGTGGCCATCACCTTCTCCTCCCAGGGATGGTAGTGTACGGGTCTGCGGGGCGGCCCTCCTCCAGTTATGTTGGCCTGGTTGTGCTCCTCCGTCATTTTGCCTCGGACACGCCTCCGCAGATCGTACCACCTGGCTTGGCATTCATGCCTGGTCCTTCTGGTGGCCCCAACAGCATTCACAGCATCGACAATCGTCTGCCACATGGCTGATTTTTCGGATATGCTGGTCTGTCTGACCAATGTTCCAAAGAGCTGTGGCTCGACTATGATGATTTCGTCGACAAGGATCTCCAACTCTCGGCTAGTGAACTTTGGATTCTTGTTAGTGGGCATGGTGAGGGGTGTGGGTGTGGATGGTTGTGGGGGGTGTGGGTGTGGATGGTTGTGGGTTTGTGGGTGTGGTTGTGAAGGTGTGTGTGTGAATGTGATGAGGGGGTGTTTGTGAAGGTGGTTGTCTGAAGGTGTGCAGGTGTAAGGTGTAGTGGAGGTTGTAGTATGGTGCAGTTGTTTCTCTGTGTGGTCTGGCAGCAGTGGGTCTGTTGCAAAGGATCATGGTTTGTGTGTGTTGGGCCTTTTTATTGGTCCATTAGTGGGTGTGGCTGTGTTTGAATTTTTGGGTGGGTGTGTTATAAGGAGTGGTTGTGTTTTGGGCCTCTGTTTAGGTGTTTGGCAGTTGCTGGTCAGTGAATAGGTTGTATGTGGGCTTGTTGGACATGTTTTGTGGCTTTGTGCGATTCGAATTGAGTCTTCTTGTGTTGTTTTGCTTTGTCCTGGTTGTGTATGAGTGTTTTTAGCGTCTGTACAGTGCGTACATCGGCCATTTTGTTGTACAGTGCTGTCCTTTGCTCTGGCTTGGTATGACTCGTACATGCGCGATGTTGGGTGAGGGTGCTGGTGTTGGGGCCTGGGGTACGCTCCGTACTTAGACTGGTGGGGTGTGGGTTCGCTCCGTACATACACGGTTGGGGGTACGGTCCGTACATACACTGGTGGGGGGGGGTACGGTCCGTACATACACTGGTGGGGGGTACGGTCCG
The DNA here is from genome assembly GCF_964204655.1 of Triturus cristatus. Taxonomy (NCBI): domain Eukaryota; kingdom Metazoa; phylum Chordata; class Amphibia; order Caudata; family Salamandridae; genus Triturus; species Triturus cristatus. The sequence continues at coordinate 1,809,337,666 of NC_140589.1, forward strand.
TACATACACTGGTGGGGAGGGTACGCTCCATACATACATGGGTGGGGGTACGGTCCGTACATACACTGGTGGGGGGGTACGCTCCATACATACACGGGTGGGGGTATGGTCCGTACATACACGGTTGGGGATACGGTCTGTACATACACTGGTGGGGGGTACGGTCCGTACATACACTGGTGGGGGGGTACGCTCCATACATACACGGGTGGGGGTACGGTCCGTACATACACGGTTGGGGATACGGTCTGTACATACACTGGTGGGGGGGTACGTTCCATACATACACGGGTGGGGGTACGGTCCGTACATACACAGTTGGGGATACGGTCCATACATACACTGGTGGAGGGGTACGGTCCGTACATACACTGGTGGGGGGGTACGCTCCATACATACACTGGTGGGGGTGCGGTCCGTACATACACGGGTGGGGGTACGGTCCGTACATACACTGGTGGGGGGTACGCTCCATACATACACGGGTGGGGGTACGGTCCGTACATACACGGTTGGGGATACGGTCCGTACATACACTGGTGGGGGGGTACGCTCCATACATACACGGGTGGGGGTATGGTCCGTACATACACGGTTGGGGATACGGTCTGTACATACACTGGTGGGGGGGGTACGGTCCGTACATACACTGGTGGGGGGGTACGGTCCGTACATACACTGGTGGGGGGGTATGCTCCATACATACACGGGTGGGGGTACGGTCCGTACATACACTGGTGGGGGGGTACGCTCCATACATACACGGGTGGGGGTACGGTCCGTACATACACGGTTGGGGATACGGTCTGTACATACACTGGTGGGGGGGTACGGTCCGTACATACACTGGTGGGGGGGTACGCTCCATACATACACGGGTGGGGGTACGGTCCGTACATTCACGGTTGGGGATATGGTCCGTACATACACTGGTGGGGGGGTACGCAAAAATACATACACGGGTGGGGGTACGGTCCGTACCTACGGGGGGCTGGTGGTCCGCACCATACCTACGGGGGTGGGGGTACCCACCGTACCTACAGGGGTGGGGTACGCTCCGTACCTGGGTGGGGGGCTAGGGGTCCGCACCGTACCTACGGGGGTGGGGGTTCGGCACGTACATCCGCGGGGGGCTGGGGTTTCGACGCGTACATACGGGGGCTGGGGAGGGTTTGGTGCGTACATACGGGGGCTGGGGGGGTTCGGCGCATGCATTCAGGGGCTGGGGGGGTTCGGTGCGTACATACGGGGGCTGGGGGGGTCGGCGCGTACATACGGGGCCTGGGGGGGTCGGCGCATACATACGAGGGCTGGGGGGGGGTCGGCGCGTACATACGGGGGCTGGGGGGGGGGTTTGGCACGTATGCGGGCACATGTCTCCATGGTTGCTATGGGAGTTCGGTCCGTACGGTGTTTTTTCCATACGGTAGTAACATCGGACACCCGTACAGGATCGTACTTGCGCGCTCGGACTTCGTTTTTCCAAATCGTACGGTTAATCATCCGGGGACGTGTCGGACACTTTTTCCGACCCGAGGACGTGTGGGGGAATTTTCCCAATGCGATTCGTATGGATTCTTTCCCATACGAATCGTACTTGCCAGTTTGTACGGTACTTGTACGATTCGTACGGAGAAAAATCCGGATACGAATCGTACGGGGATTTTTTTTAACGGATCGGAATCGGCCCCATAGTTGGAGACGTAATGCTCCTGAGAAATAATTCCGCAATTAACCAGAATGCCTTTTCATTCACGCACTTTCATACCAGAAAATGTAGCACATTCACACAGAATCCTGTCTTTCCCGAGAACAGCGAACAGTCTGTCCTACTACAGAATTATAACACACGTTAACAAAGCAGCGCTTACCTCTGCCCTGTCCTTCTAACAAGCTCAGAGAATACCTATTACCTTTCTAGTGATAAGCGTTATCGTAATGCCAATAGGATCCCTGGTACCTAAGACCAGAACTTCACAGGTAACCTTCGCTATCATACACACTTCTCTTACACCGAAAATATGTCTCTAATGGCAACACACGGCGATGCTACCGAATCAAACCCACACAATGCGACGTGCAAATTCAATTGTCACACTTTTTTCGCCTGCATGCATACAGGGCCAACAATTCCGCCTTTTCCGAGAGCAGTACTTGCCTCTGCCCTACTACGAAACTGTCACCGACTTCCTACGTCCCAGAAGCCGAACACACTACATAAAACTCAATACGACTTCAACATATAGTGTTAGTACACATATCAATACCAATCAATAATCCATAAGCTATATACACGCAAAATCATCAAACCAAAACAATAAAAACCATCATTCTGCTGCCAAGAAACTGGTGCAGTTCGGGTTCCTCAATTTCCCCCTACTTCCACGGACGGAATGATTTCTCAGTCACACACACACACACATATCATACGCTGGTGGGGTCCATAACACCAACATTCATTCTATCAATCTATCCGTGCCTTGTAAAGGGGAAAACATCAATTCCACACCAAACGTCTTTTCTTGATGGAAGAACCACTCTCCCTAGAATCACCCTAACAGTCCCTCCATCAAATAGGTCGATCGAATCATTTAGTTGGTTCTAGTTTGATAACTCCTTAATACTCTAAATTATTCAATAAACATTTCAATGAAATAATCACCCGACACATTAATTCAAATAATGTTTGTTTATCTAAATCAAATGCATGTTAAAAGCCTAATTAATGCAATATCATCTTTGTCATATGTACCTATTATGGCTAATTGTCGTTTTCTAAGTCAGAACTGGTCCTCAGCAATTTGTCAAGGTTTTCTGTGCCGTCATGTAGAGTCACCGTCCTCTCCGTCAGCATAAGGATCTCTGATAATCGATTCTCCGTCAGCAGCTTCTAAAAACCCTCTCTAGTCTACCAATATTTATACTAAAATTTACATACAAAAAGATACATTTCACGTTTCTCAGAGTTCCGATTGGTCAGTTCAAAATAGTCTTTAGTTTATTCTGCAACATCTCTTAATTTTCCCATTCGCCTAATGTTCATAATCAATAGTTTGGGGAAACACAATTTATTATCTTTATTTTTGTTGCAATTAGTCAGGAACGGGATGAGTTCAACAGTTCATTTTTCTTAATGTATCTTTTTACTTCATGTTCAGGGGCACTTGGCACTCTTCCCAGAGTAGTCTTCATGGACATGGCGTGACAGGTCACTCAGGGGACATGGTCGATGTCAATGCAAGTGCCTTTCTCCATTGTTTAATTTGTGAAGTCATCTACGTTACTGTTAGGCTTCAGTCGGCGGCCATTTTATGACAGGCCACAATAGTCACCTTAAGCAAAAGAAACACAAAATCGTAATAATACATGGAAAGAATTAAAACTGTGTTATTCCCTTGCTAATACCCATATATGTGTGCATTTATCTAGCCATATGCAACACTTAAAGCCATTAGTGCATGTTTATTTAAAGCGCAAATCACAACAATATCATATAAGCAACGTTTATTTCATTAATATGCGTACTGGATTAGTTCACTTATTATTTTAGCCATGCAGATGCATTCCCACGTGTATTTCTTCTGTTAATAAGGTTGATTTAGTCTAAACACGGCAAGCAATTAGTATTTATAATTAATCATCAATTATTTTAATATAGACATACGAAAATGGAATAGGTATTTCAATAAAAAAGTATTATACCTGCTCCAGCACCGCGTCTAAAGATAGGGGCGCGGCTACCATTAAAGTAAAAGCGCCGCATGGGGTGTCTTTACAAAAAAAAGCATCTGTTTGTCAAGCTTGCCTCTGGTGTAACTTTGAAGAGACTCGTATGTCTTTCATAATCTCATCATTTCAGACCTGCAGCATTTTCAATATTATATCTATGCTACTCTTTATCTTATGCAAATAACAACCATTGACAAAGCCAATTGTCCTGGCATGTTGTTGGTGTAATGTTACGTGTATCATATATATGGATGCAATGACAGAAGAAGCACAATACCAGTTGGGAAGCACACTATGCTAAGCATAGATTGATAGCTTATGTATTTTAAACCAAGTCCTCAATTATACCGGCCACGCCCCTTGGAGAGACCCCCCAGAATTTTCATCCCACTTAAAGCCCTGTATATGCTCCCAATTCACCGAGAGACGTTCTAAAACTGCATGTTCCATGACCAGGTGGTTAGGACCAAGTACGTCTCTGTATGTGAAGATTGTTTCAGATAAGCGATATTGGAAGGCATCCGAACACTATATGTCACATACGAAGCAGTGCCAGGGTGGCCCGCATTGAAACCAACAGAGCTCCCAGCGACCTTATTTATTTGATCGTGGCTACGCTACCTGATTAAAATAATATGGCTGAGGTTGACTGTCCGGTGACATGCACAACGCCACCCACGCTAATGTCAGCGGTTGAAGCAGCGTGTCTACCTTAGGCAAACAGCCTAGGACAGATGTATCACTGTACCTAACTGCTGCAGGTCCAAACGGTGAATCCCTTAGTTCGAATTGCTTGGATCACTGGTTTAGTATCTCAAATCCAACAAACCGATGTGTTGTTATTATTCTTATCTTTTGATTCACTTTCACACAGCAGTAGCTATTATAGAGATCCTGACGAATGCCACAACACTTCCTGGGTCTTAGGCTGAAACATGTCGATCACTAATCAGTACGACTACATCTAGGGGCCGATTCCAATCCTGGAAAAAGGCCGTACGAATCGTCGTACAGAGCGTTTTCTCCGTACGACTCGTACCCGGTAAACTGTCCGTACAACTTAGGAAGTACGATTCGTACAGAAAGCCTATTTCCGTACGAATCGTACAAAAGACCGTACGGGTAAAAAAAAACTATGATTCTGATCCGGAGCAGCCTGTACGCGACGTCCGTACATATGTAAGCAGCGTTTTACAGCCCAGCAAGTACGATTCGTCCCTACGTCACTCCGTACGGCTCTTTTTTTACGGGAGCCAATAACAGCCGTAAAAGCTGAGTCCCCAGGGGTACGAGTCGTACAGGCATACACCCCCCGTGCGTTACGAATGTATGCACCGTACCGCCCGCGCGTATGTATGCACCGTACCCCCAGCGCGTATGTACGCACCGTACCCCCGTGTGTATGTACGCACCGTACCCCCAGCGCGTACGCACTGGGGTTACGGTGCATACATATGCACGGGGGGTACGGTGCGTACAAACGTGCGGGGGCTATGGTGCGTACATACGTGCGGGGGGTACGGTGCATACATACGCGCGGGGGGTACGGTGCGTACATACGCTTGGGGGTACGGTGCGTACATACACGTGGGGGGTACAGTGCGTACATACGCGCGGGGGTATGGTGCGTACATACGCACGGGGGTACGGTGCATACATACGCGCGGGGGTACGGTGCGTACATACACGCGGGGGTACGGTGCGTACATACGCGCGGGGGGTACGGTGCGTACCTACGCGCGGGGGGCCTGTACAGCTCGCACCCCGGGAACAACTTTTCCCGGGCTACAAGTCGTACAAACTTCGCTTCATAGTGGGTAAAGTCATTCCCCGTGTACAGGACGTTTTCCGTACGAATTGTAAATTGGAAAGCCGGTCCGGATCGTACTTGTATGCTCGGACTGTATTTTTACGATTCGTACGGAAAAGTGTCCGGGTACGTCTCGTACAACTTTTCCCGATACGATTCGTACGGATCGGGCCGATCCGTATGTACTTTTTCTCGTACGAATCGTACTTCACGGGTCGGACATGACTTGTACGATTCGTACGGAAAAAAATACGGATGCGAGTCGAACGGAAAGAAAAAATACAGGATCGGAATCGGCCCCCTAATGTTTGCAGTCGTAGTTTTTGTTTTCTGTTTTTAACCCAGGCACAGAGTAGCAAGAATAAAGCTCATCAGGCTAACCCCGTTGCTAGTTTTACTCACCCACTTGCTTGCACTGCACATTTCCCATCACCCCATTTGCTCACGTTGGGTTTTAGGAACACCTCTCATATCTGAAAACATCCCTGAGCTCCCCCCTCGCAGCGAGGGGGTTTTAGCCCACATTATGACTATGCTTAATGATGCGAGGAGGATTCTCGATGATGAAGCATGACACCTTTGGTGTGTGATGGAAACCATCCTTAAAAGGGAAACCCCCCTTTGAGTCGGTTTGATTCCCTTCTTTGACGTTACTCGGTTTCTCAGGACCCAAGGGCTCTGTGTGTATTGAGTCTTTTACTAGGGAACTTGTCCTCGCTGGTCCCTCTTAACTCCTCAGGCCCTCCCTTGTGTGTATATGTTAAATAATATAGCATCAGCTTCCACTGCGCTATTTGTGGCCTGCATCGTAATAGACAGGTCTCCCAGCCACATAGTTTATAACACCCTGGTAACCGACCCCAGCCAGGGAACACAGCCAGGGAACACCGATGGTGCTGCAGATCACGCGGCTAAAGAAAACCTGCTGTGTTTTTAGGTCAGTACTGGGTAATGACACCGCTAAAGACCCGGTGACAAGGGGACACCAAATATTACACAACGCCGGTGCTGCAACCGAAGAAGGGCCAGTCGCCATGGAAATGAAGACTAGGCGGTACTAAGGAGGGACTAACAAGGTGATTAAGGAATTAGAAGCCAGCATTTTCAAAGGACAACGACACAAGCCAATGAAAAATGTGGGTGGGGCTTCAAATCCCTAACTCAATAAAGCATGGTTCGCAGAGAAGCGCATGCGCTGCCCAGGCTGGACCTAAAAACTTTCAAAGGTGTATGAGTACAGGACGCAAAATGAAGATTTGAAAAAATTATGGGGAAAATTGAGACCAGTCCATTGAATGTAGCAAATAAAAGAGAGCATTCTGACAACCCAGAAAGGCGAGTGACACATACCCCAGCAGATAATAGCTAATGTCAGACATCAAACTGTCAATAAAGCAATCAGTATTACTGAACGGTAAGTATAGATACGTTGTTAGACACCAGACATGTGCATTCTTCTGATGCAAATAGACATTATTGTCTCTTTAATTATGTGGATGGGAGGAACAAAACCAATAAAATGGTGTGCAAAAACAAACATATAATTCACTTAAAAAAATGAAAAAGTTAAAAACGAGTTATTGTTCTGCTTCAAATGTGTAAAATATTTGAAATTTTGCAATTATGGTTTAAGCTTCATGTAATGCATGTAATAGCTAACATTCAACCTTTTACCAATGGCAGATTCGGAACACAAAAAGACAGCGTGTGACAGTAATTGCAGCGTTATTCTATTAAAAGTCTGAATTTAGCTCTAGATTTGGGAATTCAATTATTTAAGTTCCCTTCAACAGTGTTTTTGTACTGAGAAAATGCATCATGCTAAGATTTACAATAAATGTGCTTTTTCTATCTAAAAATAGATGGCTTGTCGTAGAATTCTTCACATTTGTATCTAAAATGTCTAGTATAGAAGTTATTTGTCCATTACCTCATGTTTGTATTTTGTCTACATTTTTGTACTTCATTTACATTCCCATGGTATTTTGTTTATTCAGTTGAATGTGTTAAGTAAGTGTTATCATTACTTAGTCCCTCTAACCTTGCTTAATTTGCCCCAGTGTGTGCCAGCCCTCAGCTCTGGCACTCAGGGCCTGATCTATTTATTTATTCATTTCTGGAGGTTTGCATAGCCTGAAACTGACCCAAGGGCATCAGAGCGCTTTGCAGGGATATCACATGAGATACATGTATGATTTAGATTTTGAAAGACAGAGTGATATCTGTTGGCCAGCTAGAGGACTATCTGTCTGCAAGGCATAGACCAATCTGCCCGGAAAATTTATAAATGATCGCCAAGCTGGTGGTCATTTATAAATGCGTTGGCATCAACTGCTGTTGCAGCGTTTCCTCTCAATGCACTTCACTGTTTGGTACAGGGCTCCATCTGCAGGACGGAGCCCTGGAGCAAACAGGTTCCTTTTTTATTCTCAAAAAGAAAATCGCAAAACGAGATTTTCTTTTTAAAAATAAAAAATGAAGAGCAGTTTTCACTCCACCTTACCACCAAGCTTTCCCTAGCGGAAGTGCTTAATTTGTGAAAGAATGAGTGCCGGTGCCTGAAGCTCTGCTGAGAAGCCAGCAGCCAGTGCAACTAAATGTTGGTGCTCCAAATACTGATGCCGGTACTCTATAAACCACTACCAGACACTTCCTGCCCCTAATTCTTGCACTTATAGGTTCCTGCTTTCTCCCTGTGAGACATTTGCTGTATTTCTCTTCCTCGTCTTTCTGATCTGTGTGTTTTCCCTCTCTTGTGCTCTGTAAATATCTGATGCAGAAAAAGATGTCCCAGATTCCAAAAATAAGTGCCGGTGTCACAACCGGCTCAAATTAAGTACTGCCTGATGGTGACAGGTATTGAAAACTGACCATTAAAAAACGCCCATTTAGAGGAGGAGCTTAGCGCGTGATCAAGATGGCCGCGTGAGCCCAGAGCTCCCGAGACCCTCGCTCCCTCCGGCATCTATCCTGTCTATTATCCTGTACTTGATGCCCGGACTATTGGAGAGGATCTGCTGCTGAGGCGGGAACCGTTGTCCGGGTCGAAATCGCCCACCGGAGACCGAAGTTATACTGCCTGGAAGTTTGGGGCCTAATCCCCGCACGGTGCCCGGGACTTGCGTTGGCACAGTGCCCGTGCCCTAATTGAACAACAGCGGCCTGGTCGGGGAGGAGTCGTCGGAGGTGGAGGGGATTTCACTTTCACTTTCGATTTCGCCTTCCAGTCTCCAGGGCGCCCGGGACGGGGCGTGCGCGGCGCCAGCCACTGGTTGCATGCCCATATACCCTGTACGGGCCAGGAGATTGTCTACACGGCAGATTGAGATGTCTACCAGGTCGGACGCCGAAAAACAGAAGCCCAAGAACACCAGGCGGGGCACCTCCACCCAGACTAATACCATGGACCGTTATGCCCATCAGAGGGGGTCCCCGGGCGAATCAGGCCCGACGTCGGAAGCCTCGAAGGACGCGGCGTCCCCCTCCACAGAATTAACCCTGCAGGACATCATGGGGGCCATCGAAGGGATGAAGTCCTCGATTGGGCAGCAATTTGAGACCCTGGCACAAAAAGTAGATGCCATATCGATAGATGTCAACCTGGTTCGGGCCGACCTCGGCAAAACTAATGAGCGGGTTCAGTCCTTGGACCTCAAGACTGCCGGCCTCCTGGGCGATGTCTCCGGCCTCCAGCAGGAAGTCCGTACTCTCCGGGCAGCAAATGATCACTTCGCCCGCCGGTTGGAAGACTTCGAAGGCCGTGCTAGGCGCAACAACGTGCGCATCATTGGGGTCCCGGAAAATTCGGAGGAGCAGTCGGTGGACCTGTTCGTGGAGGACCTGGTGGTGAACCATCTGGCACCCAAAGGCCTTAGCAAGTTCTTTACCGTCGAACGGGCCCATAGAGTTCCTGGCGGGAGGCCCAAGGTGGGGGCCCCACCAAGGCAGATTGTCGCCCGGATCTTTAATTTCAGGGATCGAGATGCCATACTACAAGCATCGCGGATGGCCGGCCCGCTGCCATTCCAGAACACTACTGTAAGCTTTTATCCGGACTTCACTCAGATGGTGCAAAAGCAGCGGCAAGGCTTCATGGCGGTCAAGAGAAGACTGCGTGAGATGGGACTAAAATATGCCATGCTCTTTCCTGCAAGGTTGCGGGTGGTGTTCGAAGAGCGAACTTTCTTTTTTGAGGCACCCGACATGGTCGGAGACTGGTTGGACACTCTGCCCCAAGGGCGGCCTGGCGTGGAACGCTCTGGTGGCGCAGATGGTGCCGGAGACGAACATTGAACCAGGACTTAAGTACCACGACTCCGATCCCTCCGGGAGGTTGATAGTCCGGGGGGTGGCGGGGGCAGTAGGGGAGCTTTTCCTCCTCTGGGGTTCTTTCCGTAGACTACTTTTATAAGGGGCGACAGGCACACTGCAAGTTGGGGGGCACTTTAGAGCTTACGCAGGGGTGCAGGGTGGGGGGTGGGTGGGGTTTGTTGTTGGGGTTGTTGTTGTTTTTGGTTCTGCAAGGCGTCATGATGCAAGCTCCTGTGGTTCGGGTCGGGTTCCACGTGGGTGGTGGTGGTCTCCTTACATGCTGGGATGGGGGGTAGGGGCCTCAAAATACTCAGTTGGAATGTGAATGGCCTGGGGGATCGTATTAAGCGTGGGATTGTACTGCAATTTCTGAAGAGATGTGCCCCTGATATTGTCCTCTTGCAAGAGACGCACTTGATTGGCAACACGTGCCATGCACTCAATCGTAAAGGCTATAAGTTTGTTGCGCATTCCGGGTTCACCTCGGGTTCCAGAGGGGCGGGAATACTAGTCAGGTCCTCTCTCCCATTTGAGGTTGACTCTACTACTGTAGACGATAGGGGGCGCTTCGCGGCAGTAGCGGGACGGTGGGAGGGCAGGACGCTGGTCCTGGTGTCGGTTTATGTCCCCCCTGCATTGCAGCCCACTACCCTAGCGGACTTAGAGAGGACATTACTGGATCTCCCAGAGGGCGTGTTGGTGGTGGGTGGTGACTTTAATGCGGTCGGCTCAGGCCTGCTTGACAGGCACCCGCAGAGGATTTCGGGGGGGGCTCAGAAGTGGCTTCCTGATTTCATAGATACCCTAGGGCTGGTTGATTGTTGGAGAATGTTGCATCCCACACAACGGCAGTACACTTTCCACTCAGGTGCGCATGGCAGTCTCTCCAGAATTGATTATGTCCTTACTCTGGCTGCACACGCTTCCAGTGTCTCTGAGGCCAGGCACATGGCACGAGGTATTTCTGACCATTCTCCGGTGTGGATCTGTATGGATGTTGCCAGAGGAGTGGGTGGTAGGGTGGCCCCAATTAACCCGTGGCATCTTAGAGACCCTGTGACTCGTAGTGAGGTACTTAAGGCGATCGACCGTTATTTTCAAGAAAACCTCGGTTCGGTCACGTCGGCGGTGTCCTTGTGGGAAGCATTCAAAACCGTGATTCGGGGTGAGGCCCTCTCCTTGATTACAGCGGCCAAGCGTCGGAGGGACGCGGAGGTCGCCCAGCTTGAGGCGGAGATCGCAGACCTAGGGCTGGCCCTGGAGGGTGAGGTCACGGAGGAGGCGCTGCACGAATTGAGCCTTAAGCAATCGGAGTACAGGGCCCTCGTGACTGACGCAGCCAAGGCTCTGAGTAGGGAACAGCGGGGCCGTCTGTACGACGTCGGGGACAAGGCCGGGAAATTGATCGCGTGGCTGGACAAGAAGGAGAGGGTCAATCGAGTGGTGCCGGACCTAGTGACGGAGGCTGGCGTCCTGGTCACGGAGCCGGAGGACATAGTCCAGTGCTTTGCGGATTACTTCCGCACGGTCTATACATCCGTGTCGGACAGGCCTGTGGAGGACTCATGTGCACTCCTGCGCGATCTCGCCCTGCCTTGCCTCTCCGACGTGGACAGGGACGACCTTGATGGCGACATCACGGTCGATGAGATTGCGGGGGCGATCCGTTCTTTGCGTCCGGGCAAGGCCTCGGGTCCGAATGGTCTGCCCATTGAGCTCTACAAACTCCAGCCGGACAAGATCGCTCCGCACCTACGAGCCATGTTTGTGGAGGCGCGGGCGACGGGTTCCCTCCCGCTCGACCAGCGCCTGGCAACGATCGTGGTCATCCATAAAGATGGCAAGCCTAGAGACAGGTGCAGTTCATACCGGCCGATCTCGCTCCTTAACGCTGAGCCGAAGATCCTTGCTAAAATCCTCGCAAACCGGCTAGTCAGGGTGGTCGGTGACCTGATCCACCCCGACCAATCTGGATTCATCCCACATCGAAATACTGCGTTGAATCTTAGGCGCATTCATGGTGTGATCGCAAGGGTCGGGACGATGAGGGAACCGGCCGTGGTGGCGGCGCTCGACGCAACGATGGCATTCGACACGGTTGAGTGGGCATATTTGTGGGCCGCGCTCGCGAAGTTCGGCTTCGGGCCCGTATTTGTGGGCTGGGTGAGGCTCTTATACGAAGGACCTCTCGCCAAAGTTGCGGTTAACGGGAGGGCCTCCAATCCCTTCGACTTGGGAAGGGGTACCAGGCAGGGTTGTCCCCTCTCGCCGCTGTTGTTCGCTCTCGCCCTTGAGCCGCTAGCGGCATGGATACGGTGGCACCCAGACGTGAGGGGGATTCGCTGGTCCCCCGACCACGAGGACCGCATTTCCCTCTATGCCGACGACATTCTGCTCTATCTTACCTCACCCCGGAAGTCCCTTATAGTTGTCTGCGACATCTTGACTTCCTTCGGGAGGAACTCGGGGCTCACCATCAACTGGGGTAAGTCATATCTGTACGCCCTGTGTGGAGACGCTCCGGTTCCCCCGCGGAATTGCCCGATCCAGATCGCCCGGGAGGGCTTTCAGTATCTTGGGATCTATATTTCAGCCGACCCCACGGTACGGTATGAGCGAAACCTGCTCCCTCCGTTGGCGCGCCTGCGGCGGGACGTGGCAGGCTGGAGGCGGCTGCCGCTTTCCCTCCTCGGTCGTGCGGCGCTCTTTAAAATGATGTCGCTTCCCCGCTTTCTCTATGCCCTGCAGAACACCCAGGAGCTGGTCCCGGCCAGTTACTTTCGGGAGGTTGAGAGTCTACAGCGTTCGCTGCTGTGGGACGGCCGCCCGCGTATAGCGATAGCAAAACTAACTCTCCCTTGGTATGACGGGGGTATCGCGCTTCCCGACATCCGGAGATACTATTGGGCCTCCCAACTGAGCGCAGTCAACCACGGAGTCTACGGTCCTGCGCTTAGCCCCGGCTTCGCTATGGACCGGTGGTTGTTGCGGGGTGGTGGCTACTATAGAGCACTTTATTCAAGGGCCCCGGCTGGATCCCTCACGGGGCCGACCGGGGTGGCGGTGCACGTGTGGAAGGCAGTCACGAACTCCCTGGGGTGGAAGGATAGACTCACACTGGCCACTCCGCTGTTTGACTCGGACATGCTGGGGAAACTCTGGAACTCTAAGGGTTTCGACAAATGGGACCTGATTGGTATCTCCAGGGTGGGGGACATGCTGGCCAAGGGGCAGATTAAGTCGTTTACAGAGCTGCAGACGGAATATGCGCTAGAGGGCACGGAATACTTCCGGTACGCGCAGGTACGTCATGCGCTGCGGTCGGTCCTCGTTGAGGGGGAGAAGGTGCCTGAATCCTCTCCGTTGGAGGACCGGATCTTGGACGGCCATGTGCCGGAGAGCACAATCTCTCTCATTTACAAGAAGCTGGTGAACGTCCGTACCGATCTCCTCCTGGGGGTGCGGGACCAGTGGACTAGAGACGGTCTTGAGCTGGACGATGAGGACTGGCAGTGCGCTGTCTCCTCCCCGAAAGAGGTTGCCATCCCCGCCAGGCTGCGGCTGGTCCAGCTTAAGATACTCCACAGAGTCTATGTCACTGGCCCCCGGTTGGTCCACATGGGTTTCTCCGAGGACGGGCTGTGTAAGAGGGGCTGCGGGATGGTGGGCACCTTTCTGCACATTATATGGGAGTGCGGTGTGATTGCGGAATTGTGGAAGCAGATTCATGTTGTGATGCAGGAGGTCACGGGTATTGTGTTGCACTCAGAGGCGCGGCGCTGTCTCTTGAACGTGTGGGGCCCTACAGACTACGATGCTGCGCAGACTCAATGGGTGACCCTTGGTAATATGGTGGCCAAGCGGGATATTGCACGATTGTGGGGATCCCCTAGCCAGCCCACCCTGGATGCATGGAAGGATAACATGGACTGGTGCATGTTTCGGGAGAAAACAGTGTATTGTGCACGGGGGAGGCCCAAGAAATGGCACAAGGTGTGGGGGGGGTGGAACCAGTATAGGGGGTACATCTGCCTGCCTCCTGCCACTGACCCACCAGAGGAGCACCTTTCCCCCTAGCCCCACTTCCGACTTGAGTTTTGCGGATGAAATCTGATAGAAAGTTAGTGCCTCTGCCTCTCCCTCCCCTCCACACTTGAGGGCTGATCTGATGGTGGATATGGGGCCGCCTCATCGGTGGGATCTGACGCGAACACATGATGTGTATTGCCTTGCTTGTTATGTTTTTCTTTAAAAATTGAAACCTTTTTTCTCTCCTGCATGACAGCTATAGAAGACTACATATGTTGATTGACGAGCTGCCGAACCTCCGGGTTGTCGGCTGAATAGCTGTGTATCTGAAATATCCGAATAAAGGTTTTTAAAAAAAAAAAAAAAAAAAAAAAAAAAAAACGCCCATTTAAATTAGTTGGATGGAATGATAGGTCAGCCTCCAAAGACCCTTACGCCGTGGGCCATCGTAGGGGTTTAATCATGGCAGAGACTGAGCGATCTCTGCTGTGATTCACCCTAAGGTCCAACCCCAAATACATTTTGTGGGTGGTAAGCATATTCCATCGCCAATTTAACGGTGTATGCTTATCGCCAAGATTGAAATCAGGCCCGTATTTATGACAGTGCACCACATTGTGGCGCTGTCTTTTTTTAGCAGAGCACATGAGTTTAACAACTAATTATAGGTTCAGGTGGCCTGGCATTTTCCAGACTGTCCCATTCACAGGAGTGTGATGCTTAGCCGTGAGTGTTTCTACAGGAATTTCGCAGTGATGGCAGGTCCAGTTGATAGTGCAAGTTGCAGTGGCTTTCTCAGCAATACCTTGGGCCCTGGCCCTTACTTTGTTATATATTTTCTTTTTTACAAATTAAGCCGTGGTCGCTAAGAACCATTTTTTAAATTTTTTGTCTTTTATATCTTTGCATTATTTGCTTTTTATTACCATTTGAACAATACAAGATGGCCGCCATACTTTACCTCTCATCCTATTGCGTTTCTGTGCTTTCATTTTGTGAACTATACACTGGTTGTCTGTCAAGTTTTTAAGTGCCAGATCTCCTTGCAACAGGGAGGCAGCATCAGGGCACTAAATGAAAGTGACATCTAGCTCTGGAGTGATTTCAAAATACAAATGAGCACTCAAAATCCACTTACGTATTGTGCACAAGAGTAGGCCTTGGTGGTAAACTCTGCTCGCGATGTTTGCAGAGATTTTCCTCTCTTGCGGCTCGCCAGCAAGCGTGAGCGAGGAAAATCCTACACTAGACACATACCAGTGAGAGTTCACTAAGCGGGCAGTCACGGCGTATCGCTACCGCTCACATTGAGAAACCTACCGCTCACGTTGCAGCTCGAGTAGAACATCTACTCGAGCAGCAGAAAGAAGCCGAGCCCTCTTGTTCTGCATGTGGTGCAGTTCGCACTGATTTTACAGTGCGGGACAAACACCCAGTGCTAAAAATCAGCATAAGCAGTGCTACTTACCTCATTCTGCCACTTGCAGAACTCCGCGGAGCCCGGCTGAGTATTTCTGTCCCTTCGTGGAGTTCCGCACAGCGGAACTCCGCCCAGGCCTACACAGGAGCACAACATCTATGCACATATTGACATGAATCACACGTAGGTGTACATTTGTAGTTGGAACAACATGACGACAAATGCCACTAGACACAGACCAAAATATCGACAAATATTCATGCACAGTGACCAGCAAACAGACAGACGCAAACACCAACAGGCACTCTTGCATGCATTGCACCAGACATGAAGCTGCCCACGCACACACACCAAGACAGGTGTTTTGTCGGTTGCCCAGTGGTGTAGCATTGGGTAGTGGTAGGAGCAGACCGCCCCAGGCGGCATGAGATTTGGGGGCAGCTGCCGCCCCCCCTCCTCCGCTCTTATCTGCAGCCAATGCAGCCGCATTAATTGCCAGCACCCCCGCTCTTCGTTTGCCATGCACGGCCAAAGGCCTAGCTACACCACTGTAGTTGCGTGCACAGTGCTTAATGCTTCTGTCTAAGGAGATTAGGTCAACGGCACCCTATCTGATCCAGTCTTGAGTGGGTTCAATAAGTGGAGGTGAGACCGAAAGCAACAGGGTGAATCAGTAAATAAGGCGATGCTTTCCACGAAGGAGTCGGGTCTGGGATGCAGCTGCATACAAGGTGCATATAACCTTTCTTTAATACTAGGAGACTACCTCGCTTGCAGCTGGTTTTCATCTTCAGCGTGGTCCAGTTGAATGTTTGAAAGAACACAGAGAAACGAGGTGGTCACATTGTAAAAGGCAGACACACTTAAATGAGTCACTTAAGTGCAAGGAAAATGGAGTGGTTATTCTACAAAATATACCTTTAAATAACTGATTAAACATCATACTACAAACCAACAGTGTGAGTCAAATCTGTCCAGGGTCACACCAAGTGGCCACTGTGAGTTGGGATTTTCTCACATGAAACAGAAATGGGCTGCCCTTTCCTCCGGGAAGGGTCAAACCTGTAGACTCTCCAAAGCGAGTTTATCACTTTTACACAAAATGATTCATCCAAATTGTTGAAGTTCAAATTCGTATTTATTTCATTTGATAATCCTTTGTAGATATTCAATATATTCCATCCCACTTCAGGGTAATGCCATGCGTTCCATGCTCCAAAGCAGAAGAAGTGACACGTGTGAATAAAATAATATTGTGGTAATGGGCAGCTGAACGTAGGCACCTCGTCGGCAACGAGGAGGCCTAGGATGGACAGAAGGGGCAGAAGAGGGCAGGACATGGAAGTCAAGGAGAGGGGGCAAACTATACCTTTGTACATTTCGGAACATGCCAGGGCAGGCTACTAGACAGACACTAGGGAAAGCCGGGGCAAGCGAAAGATCCACACATACAACCAACACACAGAGACTGACAAAATGCAACAATAACACACACAAAGAAATCTCTGCTCCAGATCAGCACCACGCCTCAAAACTCCAACACACAAGAATAAACCATGGATGGTACATCTCTCTCTGTTCCAGCAGCCAAACAATGGAATTCCCTACCCCCAAACATAAGATCCACGGATAACTATCTTATCTTCAGATACTACACAAGAGTTAACTCTTTCCTACATGACCACCATCCTCGAGCACAAATATACAGCATATGCCTGTGCATGTAAACTATGATTTGATTATATGCATGTATTAAGTTATGTGCATTTCTGTGTACAAATATATATACTTCTATGGTTTAAAACATCTATAGATATTCTTTAGGTCTGCTTAACAAATCTATATATTACTTATGGTTAAAAAACAAAGTATATATATATATATATATATATGTTTGCTCCAAAATGAAATGGATGGGGAAAAATCCCCATGAGTGCTTCTTTCTTGGACACAGACGAGCAAGAAAAGCGAGCGCTGATATATATATATATATATTCACTGAAAAAACCATAGGTTTCAGGGGCGTTATAGTTAGCTGGACATTTCCCTCGTACAAAACCCTAGAAATTCCCCCGTTATAGTTAGTTCAGCTAACTATAACTCGCGCCCCCGCAATCCACTGCTGATGACGTCACATATTACATCACTCATGACATGGTCAGTGACATCACTGATGACATCTGAAATGACATCACTGATGTCGTCATCCATGTGATTAATTAGTGCATCTTCTCACACCCTTTGTCCATTCTCAAAACCATAGATACTCCAATACCAATAACTACATACCCACTCATTGACTCTTAGATCTACACACACATCCACTCACTCACCTGTACAGTCACTCATACTTACAGTCACTCAGTACAGGACTATCAATTACAATTACAATTACAATTTAAAGCTTTTATTCGATTTGTACATACAAATCATACAAGCAGAAGAATACATGATTAAAATGTGAAAAATCACCATATGGCCACATATAAAAACAGTAAAGAGACGTTATACAAAAAGACTAAAGTGCAACAGTTAGGTAATCATGCCAGTTTGAATCAACATGCTGTTATGGACGGAAATACAAACAGGTAATCAGTGGGAATTCCTCAATGGGCCTATCCTGGCAGCTGTACATCAAAGTTAATAAATAGTCATAAAATACTGTAGTCAAAAAAAACAAAAATAAAACCCTAATTACAGAGAAGGTATAAAACTTAAAACTTATATATACAAGCAAAAATGTAATCAGTAATAGCAACACGATATCTGGCAGCTGTATAACATAAGTACAGACAGGTAAGTATAAAAATCTTATGGTGCAATACTTTCCCTGGCAGCTGTACATTTCAAGATAAAAGTAGCCAGAAAAAAACAAATCTCTTCGTTCTCTAATGAGAATAAAAGTATCAGTGCTGTTTCTGTAGTACGAGTATTATATTTGATAAAAATAGGCTTAAGGTATTTTAACCTAAGAAAATGATAAAATTTACAAAAAAGTAAAAAGTGGCGACTATTCTGTCGGGAAATACTATCGCACGGACAGGGTATATCTGAACTGGTTCTTGTGTTTGGAAATGCAACCAAATGGTGAGCAATACCCAGTCTAACGCGTGTTAAAACATACTGATGGGAAGGACGGGTCACATACGCAAGATAGGGTTGTAACCCCGAAATTAAATTTAAATCTTTATAAAATTTCACGGTGACAAGATTGCCAGAAATTTTATCTCGCTCTGCCTTTCGAAAGTTTAAAAATGTTGTCTTAATTTCTTTCTTTGAAATGGAAACAACCTCCTCTGGCTCGCGGAGTGCATCTATATTGAAGAGAAGAAGATACCAGCGGTGGATGTATCTCAGCCACTGTATGCGTGAGGAATGGTCCAGGCCTATACAATCAAGAATAATATCCTGAGTGAATCGAGTCTCTGGTTTAGCCCAAATAGAACGCCACAATAAGAGTGGCCGAACTGCTGCTAAATCAGAGATAAACTCGATCCCAACTTCTTCGTGAATCAACAGAGTGGAAGCAGAAGGGGGAACACATAACAACCTTCTTAAAAACTTGTTTTCCTCCTTCTGCAGAGATGTACCCACACTATGGCCCCATACACCTGCCCCATACAGTGCAGAGGAGACACAACGAACATTGTATATGTTCATCATGTCTAAAATACTACGTGAGCCGAGTTTAGAGGCAAAACGAAAAATACTGCCAGTAGATCGCAGCATTTTTAATCTTATAGAATCAAATTCCGAGGTCCAACACCCAATATTATTAAAGGTGATTCCTAGGTAACAAAAGGACTTGACAGGAGTCAACTTTTCCTTATCCAGAAAAAAGGTATGCTTTACCTGCTTAGCTGCCCGACCGCATGACATAACATACGTCTTAGTTTTATTCACGCGTAGCCGCCTAACTTGAATAAAATGAGTAAAATTGTCAATTAGGCGCTGAAGTCCCAACTGTGTACGGGATATGAGAACAGCGTCGTCCGCGTAAAGTAACAGCGGAACAGGTTTACCACCAATCAGGGGGGCATCTGCTGGGATGTCAACCAGTGAACGGTCGACGTCGTTGATAAAAAGGGAAAATAGCAACGGGGCCAAAACGCATCCCTGGCGTATGCCCCGAGACACTTTGAAAAACGGGGTACATTCGCCATGGGTGCCATAGCGGACTTTGCAGGAAAGTTTTTCGTAAAGTCTAGCTAAAAAGTGGACTATTTCCCTCGGAGCCCCTGCGTCTAGCAAAACCTCCCAAAGGATAGTGTGGTTAACCAAATCAAATGCACTGCTCAAATCAGCAAAACATAAAAAAAGGTTGCCATTTTTGGCCACAGTATATTTATTAATTAAAAGGTCCAAGTTTACACATTGCTCCAATGTGCCCAGGCCTTTCCGAAAGCCGTATTGGACTCTAGTTAAAATGTTAAAATCAGCTGCCCAATCTTCCAACCTCTTGAGTAAAATCCTACTCATCACCTTCACAGAGGCGTCCAGTAATGAAATTGGACGATAGTTGGAAGCCTCTGATTTATCACCTTTCTTGTGTAGAGGAATAATAACTGATTGACCCCAAGTGGGCGGGGGGTTAGTTTCTGCCGCACAATTAAATAACCTCGCCAGGATTGGAGCCCATAGTGCTGGTTCATCTTTGTATAAATCCAGCGGGACCCCATCAGGGCCAGGGGCCTTACCTCCTTTGCTTGAAGAAATTGCATCGTGACTTTCTTCTAAAGTAATTCCCAACGGAAGGGGTAGCCATGAGATAGACTCAGGTAACATTAGTTCAAGAGGTAACCCGTCTGGGTTAAAGATTTTGGAAAAGTGACTGACCCAATCGCTACATGCCACATAAGATGTTAATTCTGGAGCATCTTCCTTATTGAGGAACGGGCTGTTAATGGTTTCCCAATACAGCTTGCAATTTTTGGTCTCGGCCGCTTCCTTCAACTTATCCCATGCATCGGACTGTAATACCCTTTTCCTGGTTTTAATTGCAGTTTTATATCTTGCCCTAAAAAATTGTATGTCCGTCTTAACACGTGGATTAGTGCCTAAAGCCTTCTTTAAATCATGGAGGGCGGCTATACAGGTCTTATCGAACCACCCCTGCTTCGGGCCGCTATTTAATAACGAGGCCTTAGTAAAAATGCCATCAATAATACTATTCATGGAGATAAAGTGGACTAGTAAACAGCCTAGGTCACAATCATCCTCCAGGCAGAAACTAATTTGGTTCTTGCATCTGGTAATGACCTCCTTCTGCTTAACCTTGGAATTTAGACCAGTCCATTTGATCCTTAGACCCTTCGGTCTAACAGGTACTAAGTCAGTAGAACATTTCCCACCTGAAACAGTCGAGGTACCATGCCTCAAAAGGGTAACACGAAGGCTATTATGGTCACTGAGACTTTCTTCATTTACATACAAATCAGTGAAGCCTCCACTGCTAGACAACAGGATATGATCTATAAATGATCCTGCATCTCTACCTGTAAATGTAGGGCATATTTTCGCCTGCTTGTTTGTGTTGCAATTTAACAGGTTCATGTCTAAAGCAACTAGCATATTATTTAATGTGGAACCATAACTGCAATGTTGAAAATGAGGAGAATCCTCCTCCACACCCAATCCCCCCCAATGACTACTCATTGCTGCACCAAAGCCACAGATGTTCCCGTTGGACAAATGACAGGGCTGCAAATTAAAATCCCCTGCCCAGACAACCTCAGCCGTTCTTTTCGAGATACCAAGGGCTTTGGTTATTTCCCTTTCTAGAGGCGGTAGAATATCCCCTCTAGTAGCATCAAAGAGGTTGTTATAAAAGTTTATCACAACTAAATCGATATTCTTTTTACACTCCAACCTTATAACTTGGCTATGTGCCCCAACTGTCGTGCTGTATTTAACTGTACAATCGCACAGCTTGGTAGATATAAGCAACAGAAGGCCCCCCTTAGCCCTACCCGAGCTCGATTTGGTGGCTCTGAGACAGTAGGATATATACCCTTCGATGTTAATAGGATCCAGACACCAGGTTTCCTGCAACAAAATTAGGTCAAATCCCTCCCCCAAAAAACTGGTCCAGAAGGGTGTGCCCAATTTACTGGCAAGGCCAGCTATGTTCCAGGAAACAAGGGAGAGACCTGCTGGTTTGCCAGAATCACCAACTACAGATTGCTCTGGCTGGATAGCTCGTAATAGATTAGAACCATCTTCCCGGGAGATGATATCTGGACTTAATCTGGGAATGACAGTATCCATACCTACATCGTAACTATCCCTGTTTTCTAAACACCAGTAAGGTATTACTGATGACACCCTTGGCGATTCGGGGGGTGCGATTAAAGGTGTAACAGGAGAAGCACTCGCCATGTCTGAAAAGGGCAAAGAGATGCTTAAATCCAAAGCTTCGGTAGAACTCAGTCAATCTACCTCATCCAACACAGCATATCTGTTGGGGTGAGCAAATTGTGAATACAATAAATCTTGGGAAGGGGGCAGGTTCTGCCATGCTTGCTGCCACTGGGGTTTAACAGGTTGTAGTGGCTGTAAGGGTTGCTGCCACTGATGGGCAGACTGAAATGAAGGTGATGGAAAATGGGGAGGATGTGGCCAGTGAGGATTAACATGGTGCTGGGGAAAAGATGGAACATGTGGTGGCTGCTGGTGAAAATTAACAAAATGTGGAGAAAAAGAAGAAGAGGAATAAGGTGGTTGCTGCCATGGTTTGGTAAAATGTAGCGGGGGATACACGAAACCTCTGTTACTTTGTAAAGTGGGACAGGGAGGGTTTGATCTTGTAGGCATCGGTAAAAAGTAAGATAGGGGGAGTGGGTTAATTTGAGTCGCAGGACCACTGTTAGGAGCATTACATATATGACTAACTGTCCCTGTATCTCTAAAATTAACTGTAATTACATCCCCCACTATTGTTTTCTTGCTTCTGCCCACCCAATCCCCTCTGCGTACAGTAAGAATTTCCCCATTCATACCGTTGGGTAGAGGTTTATGTAGGTGAAACCATTGGGCACATTTGTTTCTTAGTTCGACATGACTTTCTTTTACTCCCTCCTTCAACGGGGGGACTGCTGTCAACACAACCACAAAAGGGGAAACCTCTGGTGGTAAAGTGATTGACCTAAAACGTGCCTGCTTTGGTTTAGGACCTTCAGGTATAATCGTGGAAAGGGAAGGTGCTAAAGGGGTATTAGATTTCCCTACAACATCTTTTACTTGTGTAGTGGTGGTATTGTTACCAACAACAAAGTGTTGAGAAGTCGAAATCGGTCCCACCACCCTCGGAGTAGGTATAGATGTAGATTGAACAGAATTACTCCCGGTTTGCATCAAATTAGGTATAACTGGATTCCCGGGGGCTACAGTTACTTGAACGTTAGTTAATACATCTTTAAGGGGCTGGATACATGGTGAACATTTGGGGACTGCTTCTGTACTCCCATGTGGCTGATCAGGCCCTTGCCCATTCGTTTTTTGTGGCCATTTCGAATGTATTAAAGATGTAAGCCTATCCAGTTTGGAAATTAGAGGTTTAATTTGTGCTGCTATTGTAGCTTCAAGGTCTAATTTTAAATCTATTACCAGGTTTTTCAAAATACGTATGGCCACTGAACCCACCCGAGTTCTCATATTGCTACAAATAGGTTTTAACCCTTTGCGCCATGTGGCTGAGTACGCTGGTCAAACAAAAAACACGTGGCCTATTGACTCTTTTTGATTGGTGCACCAGGGGCAAAACTCATTAGTCTGTCCTCTCCATTTACAGGTAAATGATCTCATTGGGAGCGACCCGACCCGGAACTGGTGATATAACTTCCTATCACCGCTCTTTGTGATAATATCCCAGTATTCCTCTAAAAAAGGGTCGAGTTTATGTTCCAAAAAGCTACCAGACAGAGAAGTGATATCAGTCTGGACTATGAGTTGTTGTCTCACTGTGGTCCAGTAAAGATCTTTAAAGTCCTTTTTCGATGGAAAAACACAGGTATTGGATTCTAACCACAAATGACTTAGGCCCATATTTTCCAATAGTATTCTTACATTCCTGAACCAGGGAATGTTTCCTGACCCAACTATGGATCTTAGGTCCAGTATTTCATTGGCAAAAGACGTCAATTCGGGGGTAGTCCATATTCTCCTCCATAATGCTACTGTTCTAAATCGTGCCATATCATCAATAGAGTGGCACCCCAAGTCAAGTAACAAAGGCCTCATGGGGCTAGATTGGGGAAGACCTACCAGGTTACGTAAAAATTTATTTTGGACTCTCACTAACGATGAAAGGTCTGTGAAAGCCCATAGGTCCGCGCCAAACAATATCGCTGAACTTATTTTGGCATGATAAATTTTTAGGGCAGGACCTATCCTTTTAGTCATGGCTGACCTCTGCTCCTTGACTAAACACCCGGTCAGCTGTGCAAACTTCAGTGAGAGTACATCAAGCTGGGGTTTCCAACTAAGCCTGTTTCCAGCACGACCCCCAAGTAGGTCATAACTTTTACCTGCTCAAGCTCACATCCATTCATACTAACATGACTCAACAAAGACTTGTTTTTCGTTAGAACCATAAATTTAGTCTTAGATACGTTGACCTGTAAATCATTTGTATGACAAAAAACCTCAAACCTATTCAATGCGGACTGAAGACCCATCTTAGTTTTCGATAAGATTAGGGTATCATCCGCAAAGATAAGAAGCGGGAACTTGGTACCTCCTAAAACGGGGGCATCAGTTGGAAAATCTACAAAGTACTGCACGACCCTATTAATAAATAATAAAAACAGGGTCGGTGCTAGTACACATCCTTGACGTACACCCCGGGTGACGGGAAATCCTTCTGTTACCTGCCCCTGTTTACCCCATCTGACCTGTGCAAAGTTTCCCTCGTGAAGTCTAATCACTACATCTAGGAGTTCACGTGGCATCCCCATAATGCCTAATGCATCCCATAACTTAGCTCTAGGGACTAAATCGAAAGCAGATTTTAGATCTACAAATGCTGCATAAATAGTTCCACCGCCCAAAATGACAACCTTCCAGTAAATTAAGATAAATCTAAACACCTGATCAATCGTGCTGACACAAGATTTAAAGCCTGCCTGCAACACGGACAGAACATTCTCCTCTTCCATCCAGGCCTGTATCTTGGCCAGCACCATCCTGGCTATGATTTTCTGGATGGCATCTATTAAACTGATAAGGCGATAATTCGCCGGGACTGATCGGTCACCCTTTTTAAATATAGGCAATATCTCGGCGCCTCGCCACGAATCCGGGATTGGTGCACCCTTCCCTATTGCACTGGCCAGAAAAGTAATATAGGGCACCCAATTATGAGTATCATGTTTAAATAAGTCTGCCGGAATGCAATCCATGCCGGGGGCTTTACCACCTTGTACCAACTTAAGAGCACTTTCAGCCTCTTTACAGTCGAACACAAGGGGGTCGCACGGGGGCATTTCCCTTAGTGGAGGATCAGCAGTAGTCAGGACTGTTTCTATTTCCAGACCCCGAAACTGTGAACCAAAATAATCGACCCAATTATCAGCAGACACGTGGTTTGCCGGGACTTGCAAAGCCACTGTATTTCCCCATTTAACTACCTGCCAAAACTTGGTCTGGTTTCTTGACCTACTGGCCTCCAATAAAGCCTGCCAGTGTCGATCGTCCCAATCCCTCTTGGCCTGTTTGAGAGTTTTCTTGTACTCTAGCCTAACATGCCTGATATTCTCGATAGATCGAGATTTTATGGCTTTAACCAGAGTGCCATATGCCAAGCGGCACGGTTTATTGTACCATGAGAGCCCAGATTTAAAAGGGGCAGATTTACTGAGAATGCCACTCTTAGAAAAAAAAGATTTCAAAACCCCGAACAGCTGCTCATGAAGTGCACTAATGGACATAAACCCATCTTCATGGTTGGCCAGTGTCTCAAAAGCCTCCAAAGTGTTGGAAGCTTCTTGGGAGATCCTATCTAGTGTCTGGGAATCGACAGCTACCCTCTCCCACTCTACGCCTATCACTAGTAAGGCTAACCTCTGCAGTCGTAATCTCCTGCATACTAACGCTCTCCATGTCACCCGCAAAGAGCGGGTTGTGGTCACTCTCTGGTCGAGCGGATATTATCATGTCCTCCATAAGGGACCAGTGCTCAACTTTTAATAGAATATAGTCAATTCGACTATAATGAATACCATTATCAAAAGTTACCCGTCCAGTTTTATCAGAACTAGACCGATCGTTGACAGCTCTCAACCCCCACTCGAGACACAGACCGAGCCACTGTAGGGCAGCCTCTGACCACTTTTTTATCGGATCTAAGTCAAGGTGGGGGATATCCCACTGAGCGTCCTCGGCTGCAAAAATATCATCCCCCTCGAGGGCTAAGGGTTCAAAAGTGCAATTCAGATCCCCTGCCACAATCACTATACTTTCAGACCCCACAGATTTGAGAATAAGGTCCAGTTCATTGGTCATTCCCGAACTCCTTCCACCTGGCTGGCCTCTAACATAGATGTTGGTGATAATAATCTCCGGATGGTTGGGCCTACACAATTTAATCACAAGTATGTCTGGACTATCCACCACTACTTCGGATAGCCTAAAGTTAAGCGATTGCCTGACCCAAATAGTTAGCCCACCTAATGGTCTACCTCTTTTGCCTTTCAAAGCCGGTTTATAGAAATTTAGAAATCCTAGGCGATGAATGGGGTCGGAAGCCCAACTCTCTTGAAAGATCAAAATATCGTGAGTGTCCACAAAATCACACCACTCGTTTATATTAAATTTGTTTCTCAGCCCGGCAATGTTCCACGAGACTATTGTCAACAAATTAGCCCGTTTAACAGGCTTATTTGAATTAGTTGGATCAATCACCACTGACTTAAAGCCAGTTGTCCTCTCTCCCTCCAATGAGGCCCCTCTAATTGAGGTACCTAAAGATAAACCCGGGAGAGCACAACATTCTGTGCCACTACCGGCTGCATTACCCTCCACAGATATACCACCTGCAGTATCAGCCGCCACCCAGCTAGGATGACCTTCATTTTGATCCCCCCCTTTTCCTGGGCCTCAGAACACCCACAATATATACTCGAGAGTCAATCCACCCCTTCTAGGCCAGACAGTGATTCATATCTATTTGATAGATGGAGAAAATGCTCATCCCTGGCGAACCAACTAGGGCCATATGGTCTCTCCCTATAAGTATTGTTTGGGCGAAGGGTAGAGCAATGCCTCATACCATAGAAGTAGTGTAAACCTAGTGATTGGATAGCTCCCACTCTACCCATCCTTGACTCACTACATATATACTCAACTACCCACGGATCTCTAAAATTAACGATTACACAATCGCCCACTATGTCTTTTGCTCTGGTACCCACCCAACTCACCCGTCTCACGTTTAAGATCTCTGTAGTAAAAGAGGAGGGGAGAGGTCTATTCATGTTTAGCCAATGCATGACTTTGTTTTTTAACTCCATATACGATTCCAGTTTCTCAGTCTTAATTACAGGAACTCCTGACAATATGACTGTGTACGGTTCAGCCTCTCGGGGGAGATTAATACAAGGCAACTGCTGGGTTCTATTTAAGTCTCTCGATGGTGAGGGGCCTTTTAACTGTCTCTCCACATTCTGCACAGATGGCATGGTACAAGATCTTAGCACCTCACCTACTCCGTATCCCGCCCCCTGGTTAAAGGCGGTGAATTACTCTCTACTGTGCATCTCTCAACCCGTAATACTGACTTCTGACTGTCAGCCCTGTCGTAAATAACTTGCTGGGGTGCCCTACCACTACTAACGGGCCCTGATACAAGGGTAACAGGGACATCTGTTCTCGGGCTCGTCAAACCTTTCTAAATGGTCACCAGCATGTTTGAGTTAGCTGAAACTAACTTCTCAAGTTGATCGAGTTTAGTATTAATCATCTTTGTTCTTTCTAGGAGAGGTAGCACCAATGATCTAACCAATTTCTCTATATTATCTAGTAGCCCCTCATTTGCCCTACCAAAGTTGGGCAATTGATTGTTGTCGGGGGTTGATATAATCCGACTAGGTGGCTGCAGTTGATGGGGTAAAGCCTGATTAAGCCCATTCTTTTTTAATATTTTAACAGGACCTCCCTTCTGAGGACCATCCCCTCTTTTCCTTTTACCCAGGGCTATGTTAACCTTGGTAATATTGCTTCCGGGAAATTCCACATCTTGGGTTTTGAGTACGGGATTATGTAACGATAGAGATTCAGAGACCCCTGATCGTGTGCTACTAGGTGCAATACTCCCTCCTGTTAAGCTCGATGGGGAACAAACCACAGGATTTTCAGACCCTTGCAACAGAAGGCTAGAACTAGGGCTCTGAACATCTAATGAATCTTTCCGTACTTGTTGTTTACCAGGGCTCAACGCAGATCCTATGTGGCTTAACGATGAACGCCTCCCCGTTAAAAGATCTAAGGACAAACGTTTCTCCGTAAGGGCTATTTCCTTTTCCAATACCATTGTTGCTCTTTTGATAAACTGATCAATAGTACCAGTAGCCGCCCCCCCAGTGGTAGAAAGAGTCACCTTCCTACCCTTCCCGGATCGTAATGCCATTATGAAAATTTGCTAAATATCACAGCCACTAAATTAAATGCAAATTAAATACACAAGTGGTCAGTTGGGAATAAATAGCTTACTGTACAAAGACCAACTACTAAAGTTCTCACCCCGATACCAAACCTACGGGGGTTGCCCAGCCCGGCCTCGATCGACCTCGGACGGCCTCAGACGGGCCCGCCCTTGGCCCGGGCTTCGCCCGGCACCCGCCCGCGCGCGTCCCGCGTTGCGTCCAGAGGGCGTAGTTTTAAGGGCGGAGGAGGGCAGGAGTAATGCGGGAAGAGGCACCAGCTGTGTCAAGCTCCCAGAATGCTGGTCCTCGCAGTCCCGCTGGAGCGTGGCTGTAGTCCAGGGAAAAAACACCTTCCTCGTGTGCAGGTCAGTCCTGGATGTATATGATCCCAGAGTCACCAGTAACTGCTGAGAGCGGCTCCCGCGAAGCGGGTGCCGCAAGCAGTTTTAAGGGCGGAGGAGGGCGAGAGTAATGCGGGAAGAGGCACCAGCTGTGTCAAACTCTCAGAATGCTGGTCCTCGCAGTCCCGCTGGAGCGTGGCTGTAGTCCAGAGAAAAAAACACCTTCCTCGTCTACAGGTCAGTCCTGGATGTATATGATCCCAGAGTCACCAGTTACTGCTGCGAGTGGCTCCACTCATACTTACAGTCACTCAGTACAGGACTATCATATGCAATTATACACCTACATAGACACTCACACACCACCAATCATCCATAGAGGTACTCTCACACCTAGTCAGTCATGCAAATAATTAATCACGCTCCCATTTACTCACCTATGCAGTTATACACACACAAGTTCACTTACTCATAAAAATAGTACCACATTCTTACGCTCTTATACAATCACTGATACCAGCACACACTCATCCATACAGCCACTCTAACAATCACATATACCCACTTATATACTCTTACACACAGATATACTGCCTTTCACATATGTAGTTACTCACACATGTACCACTGAGATATACATTCAATCACTAACACACCCATACATACACTCACCCAACCATACACTCCATCACAGATGCTCTCTTAAAACCATGCACCCATAGAATCACCCACACACACATGTATGCACAGAGTCACACACACCCCACCCACACAAACACTCAGGCACCCAAACAGATACTCAGACAACCAATCAATAACCCATAGAAACTCTCATATAGCTATTCACAAAACCATGCAGCCGCTTATAAACCAACAGACAGACAGATACAGACATTCACACAGTTTAGTCACTAGTCTGGAGTAAGATACGTTTAATGACTCACTTATAGAGTCAGTCACGCACCTACTAAATCATCCATTCACACACTTATACACTCACTAATTCTTCCATAGGTTTTTCCCTATATGTATATATATTAAACATATTTAAAATTTACAAAAACACACACTCACTGGGTGACGTCATCAGTGATGTCATCAGTGATGTCATTTCAGATGTCATCAGTGATGTCATCAGTGATGTCACTGACCATGTCATGAGTGATGTAATATGTGACGTCATCAGCAGTGCATTGCGGGGGCGCGAGTTATAGTTAGCTGAACTAACTATAACGGGGGAATTTCTAGGGTTTTGTACGAGGAAAATTGCCAGCTAACTATAACGCCCCTGAAACCTATGTTTTTTTCAGTGAATTTCTAAGGTTTTTTAAATGCCAATTCCTAACTATAACGCCCCTGAAACCTATGGTCTTTTCAGTGAATTTCAAAGGTTTTTAAAATGCTAATTCCTAAGTATATCAGGCCTGAAACCTATGTTTTTTTCAGTGAATTTCAAAGGTTTTGTAAATGACAATTTTGACTGTATTAATTGTTATACTGGGTGACGTCATCAGTGATGTCATCAGTGATGTCATTTCAGATGTCATCAGTGATGTCATCAGTGATGTCACTGACCATGTCATGAGTGATGTAATATGTGACGTCATCAGCAGTGCATTGCGGGGGCGCGAGTTATAGTTAGCTGAATTAACTATAACGGGGGAATTTCTAGGGTTTTGTACGAGGAAAATTTCCAGCTAACTATAACGCCCCTGAAACCTATGTTTTTTTCAGTGAATTTCTAAGGTTTTTTAAATGCCAATTCCTAACTATAATGCCCCTGAAACCTATGGTCTTTTCAGTGAATTTCAAAGGTTTTTTAAATGCTAATTCCTAAGTATATCAGGCCTGAAACCTATGTTTTTTTCAGTGAATTTCAAAGGTTTTGTAAATGACAATTTTGAATGTATTAATTGTTATACTTATTTTTTTATACTGATTTACTATATTTTTTAAACTATTTATTTTTAGATATATTTTTTTAATTACATTATAATTACCTTATACATTACAATACAAAATATTCTTTCTCAGAATGAATTACTTTAGTTTAAAAACTTAGCAAATAGGCAACAGACTTTTAAGTACAGTAGTTACAGTTGTTGCAATGGGCAACACAATTTTAAACACAAAGCAACATTGAGCTCAATGTGAATTTCTAGTGAAATGCAATTAGTTACTTTATGGATTACTTTTCTAACCACAGGACTGGATCCTAGATTCAGTCCTTGGACATCTCCTGTAAACAGTTGAGTAAAAGCGCTTTGGTTACAGTATTTCTTTTTAAGGAATATTATTGTATTTTAAAAGTTGACAGAATTTTTTTCACATACAATCACCAATGTTATCCTATGGCAGAAAATTCACTTAGCAGGTAAGTAGTGTTATCATTACTTTTTCTTACTCAGTGGTGGATCCTGGATCCAGCACTGGCCAACCTCCTGTAAACAGTTGAAAGAATGTGTTTAAGTCATACAGACGATTTTTTAGGAATATTTTTAGTTTTGTGAAAATAGACACTTAGAAACTTTTCTGGTGAACACCACACATTGGATTCCTATGGAAGGAAATAAAAGTTACTGGTAAGTACGCTTAGAATTACTCTTCCGGGTCAGTGCTGGGCTAAAAGATGCAGCCCTGGGTTCTCTCCTGATAACACGTGAGTAAATCGGAATTCGTAGTTCGGCTGATTTAGAGGAATATTTGTACGTTTCAAAAATGGACACTGAAAATTTTCTGGTGAAAACCACACAATGGATTCCTATGGAAGGAAATACAAGTTACTGGCAAGTACGCTTAGAATTACTTTTCAGGGTCTGTGCTCGGCTAAAAGATGCAGCACTGGGTCCTCTTCTGATTACAGGTGAGTAAATCGGAATTCGTAGTTTGGCTGATTTTAGAGGAATATTTCTACGTTTCAAAAATGGACACAGAAAATTTTCTGGTGAAAACCACACAATGGATTCCTATGGAAGGAAATACAAGTTACTGGTAAGTATGCTTAGAATTACTTTTCAGGGTCAGTGCTGGGCCAAAAGATGCAGCCCTGGGTTCTCTCCTGATAATAGGTGAGTAAATCGGAATTCGTAGTTCGGCTGATTTTCGAGGAATATTTCTACGTTTCAAAAATGGACACTTTGAAAATTTTCTGGTGAAAACCACACAATGGATTCCTATGGAAGGAAATACAAGTTACTGGTAAGTACGCTTAGAATTACTCTTCAGGGACAGTGCTGGGCTAAAAGATGCAGACCTGGGTTCTTTCCTGATAACAGGTGAGTAAATCGGAATTCGTAGTTCGGCTGATTTTAGAGGAATATTTGTATGTTTCAAAAATGGACAATTTGAAAATTTTCTGGTGAAAACCACACAATGGATTCCTATGGAAGGAAATACAAGTTACTGGTAAGTACGCTTAGAATTACTCTTCAGGGTCAGTGCTGGGCTAAAAGATGCAGCCCTGGGTTCTCTCCTGATAACAGGTGAGTAGATCGGAATTCGTAGTTCGGCTGATTTTAGAGGAATATTTGTACGTATCAAAATTGACACTTAGAACATTTTCTGCTGAACCCACACAATGGATTCCTATGGAAGGAAAAACAAGTTACTGGTAAGTACGCTTAGAATTATTTTCAGGGTCAGTGCTGGGCTAAAAGATGCAGCACTGGGTTCTCTCCTGATTACAGGTGAGTAAATCGGAATTCGTAGTTCG
Source organism: Triturus cristatus (assembly GCF_964204655.1). NCBI lineage: Eukaryota > Metazoa > Chordata > Amphibia > Caudata > Salamandridae > Triturus > Triturus cristatus. Next base: position 1,809,369,656 of record NC_140589.1, read on the forward strand.
GCTGATTTTAGAGGAATATTTGTACGTTTCAAAAATGGACACAGAAAATTTTCTGGTGAAAACCACACAATGGATTCCTATGGAAGGAAATACAAGTTACTGGTAAGTACGCTTAGAATTACTTTTCAGGGTCTGTGCTGGGCTAAAAGATGCAGCCCTGGGTTCTCTCCTGATAACACGTGAGTAAATCGGAATTCGTAGTTCGGCTGATTTTAGAGGAATATTTGTACGTTTCAAAAATGGACACTGAAAATTTTTTGGTGAAAACCACACAATGGATTCCTATGGAAGGAAATACAAGTTACTGGTAAGTAAGCATGGAATTACTTTCAGGGTCTGTGCTCGGCTAAAAGATGCAGCACTGGGTCCTCTTCTGATTACAGGTGAGTAAATCGGAATTTGTAGTTCGGCTAATTTTAGAGGAATATTTGTATGTTTCAAAAATGGACACTTTGAAAATTTTCTGGTGAAAACCACACAATGGATTCCTATGGAAGGAAATACAAGTTACTGGTAAGTACGCTTAGAATTACTCTTCAGGGTTAGTGCTGGGCTAAAAGATGCATGCAGCCCTGGGTTCTCTCCTGATAACAGGTGAGTAGATCGGAATTCGTAGTTCGGCTGATTTTAGAGGAATATTTGTACGTTTCAAAACTGACACTTAGAAAATTTTCTGCTGAAAACCACACAATGGATTCCTATGGAAGGAAATACAAGTTACTGGTAAGTACGCTTAGAATTACTTTTCAGGGTCAGTGCTGGGCTAAAAGATGCAGCACTGGGTTCTCTCCTGATTACAGGTGAGTAAATCGGAATTCGTAGTTCGGCTGATTTTAGAGGAATATTTGTACGTTTCAAAAATGGACACAGAAAATTTTCTGGTGAAAACCACACAATGGATTCCTATGGAAGGAAATACAAGTTACTGGTAAGTATGCTTAGAATTACTTTTCAGGGTCAGTGCTGGGCTAAAAGATGCAGCACTGGGTTCTCTCCTGATTACAGGTGAGTAAATCGGAATTCGTCGTTCGGCTGATTTTATAGTAATATTTGTACGTTTCAAAAATGGACACAGAAAATTTTCTGGTGAAAACCACACAATGGATTCCTATGGAAGGAAACACAAGTTACTGGTAAGTACGCTTAGGATAATTTTTCAGGGTCAGTGCTGGGCTAAAAGATGCAGCCCTGCGTTCTCTCCTGATAACAGGTGAGTAAATTGGAATTCGTAGTTCGGCTGATTTTAGAGGAATATTTGTCCAATGGTAAAGGAAGGGGGCGGGGCCTGAGGTGACGTGTGCAAACACGCCTTGTGGCGCGTTTTAAGTTGGGGAATTAATTCATCTTCAATCCTGCGGTCCCCTGGGGGCCAACTAGCCCACCAGGTACCTCCAGTATGCGTCAGGGAGCTGCGTTGCAGAGCGGTGTTCAGAGGCCACGCCCCTTTTTATAACACTCTGCAACGCAGCTCCGTGGCGCTTCCTGGAGGTACCTGGTGGGCTAGTTGGCCCCTAGGGGACCTCTGGATTGAAGAGGAATTAATTCCCTAAATTAAAACGCGCCACAGGGCGTGATGCACACATATCACCTCAGGCCCCGCCCCCTACCTTCACCACGGTGCAAACGCGCCCTGTGGCGTGTTTTAAGTTGGGGGATTAAGTCCCCTTGAATCCTGAGGTCCCCTGGCGGCCAACTTGCCCACCATCTACCTCCAGTATGCTCCAGGGAGCTGCATTGCAGAGAGATGTTCAGAGGCCACACCCCTTTTTACAACACTCTGGAACGCAGCTCTGTGGAGCTTACTGGAGGTACCTGGTGGGCTAGTTGACCCCTAGGGGACCTCTCGATTGAAGAGGAATGAATTCCCCAACTTAAAACACGCCACAGGGGGTCCTTGTGGGACCCCCTGAGCAGGCCTAGGGGGTCAGGGTGTTTCTACCCTGCCCCCTTGTCGTGTTTTGCGCCTTTGTTTTTGTGCTTTCTTGTGCCTCGGTTCTACCAAAGCACAAGATGTCTGCCAACACTTCCTGATTCAGAGTGTTGGCAGTCAATTAGCATTCAGCTCATGCTCGGGAGGGTTTGGGGAGGGTGCGGGGAGGATCCGCGGATCCTCCCCGGCCATAGATATCACTAACTTTTAACTCTAATTTTCTCAGGAACTACTGAACGGATTTACACCATTTAAGCAAAAGGCACGAGTCTGAACTGACTACCTCCTTGCCAAATTTGGTGTAATTCCGTTCAGCAGTTCGGGCTGTAGCTGCGACAACAGGTCCTATGGGAAATTGCATGGGGAAAACGCGTTTTGGGACCCCCCCCTTTTTCTCGGCCCCCGCTTGACGAATCACCAGGGTAGGAGCGGAGCGGAGCTGGCCAAAAGTTTTGAAAATTTCGCGAAGATTCATCAACCGGCGCCAAAGATATTCCCAATATAATGTTGCGGATTTCCTATGGAAAATAGGTCCTAACTATAACTATCTACTGGCGACCGCCAGTAGATAATATATATATATATATAAAAATATTTATGTCCTTTATTTAATGCTTAACATGTATATAGGTCACCGCAAAGTTTTCATATATGTTATTTGATTAGATGCTCCGGTTCATTGATGACATCTTCATCATATGGAATGGTGACATTGATTCAGTTAAAATGTTTGTCACAAAACACAATGACAACCAATTTAATATTGCTTTGACTGAACATATAAGTAAGACTAGAATAGAATTCTTCGATGTTTTGGTAGAAATTGTTGACAACACCATACAGACACAACTGTTCCAGAAGACAACTTCAGGGAACAGTATTCTGAATGCTGCGATTGCTCATCCTCGGAAGCTGATATATAGTATCCCTTACGGTGAACTACTATGTGCTAAGCGCAATTGTAGTTCAGAGAGTAGTTATTTGAAAGAGGAATAAACAATGTCCCAACGTTTCAATGAAAGAGGATACAGTGTTAAAACTATATCAGAGGCGTGTAACAGAGTGGAGTCAGTAACTCGGCCACAATTGCTACATCCAACAAATCGCCAAACCAGTGCTGATAAGCTGAGATTTATTACCACCTATTCGGGACAAGCTCAAGATATTCGCCAAATACTTAAAAAACACTGGCATATCTTGCTAACTGATGTTAACCTTCGAAAACACCTTAATAGCTGCCCGCAAATCACGTTTCAGAGAAGCAAATCACTCAGAGATGAATTGAGTCCTAATTATGTGACTTGAAAGGGTGACAAAATCTGTACTAGCCGACGAGGCTTTCGATGAGGCAAGACAGGTGAGGCGTGCAGCAATAGCAGTGACTGTACGACACTCGTCATAGCAAGTAGGGAGAGGGAATTTGTGATCAAGAAAAACCTCACGTGCAATACTATGTATTGCATTTATGCATTGATCTGCCCTTGCAACAAAGCCTATATAGGCAGTGCGATTCACTGTGCAAAAAAACGTGTACTAGAGCATGTCAGGGCTATACGTCATAAAAACAGACAGTATCCAGTTGCTCGACATTTTTTTGACCATCATCTTCAAGATGAGAAACTTTTAAGAATGGTGGTGATTGATGCTGTTCCAGTTAATGTAAGGGGTGGGAACAGACAACTTGTATTACGCCAGTTAGAGTCAAGATACATTATTGACATGGAAACTATGACTCCCTTAGGATTAAATTCGAGTGAGGAGTTAGCGGTACATCTACGATATTAAGATGCAGGAACTTTATATGTATAATACAACTTCCAGTTTGTAAATAAGTTTTGCTAAAAAGTTTTGCTGAAATTGTCTGCTTTTTATAACAACACTAATTCACTTTGGGGTCGATTCCGATCCTGTATTTTTTTTTTCCGTACAACTCGTATCCGTAATTTTTCCTGTACGAATCGTACAAGTCCTGTCCCACCCGTGAAGTACGATTCGTACGGGAAAAATACATACGGATCGGCCCGATCCATACGAATTGGATCGGGAAGAGTTGTACGAGACGGACCCGGACACTTTTCCATACCAATCCTAAAAATACAGTCCGACCGTACAAGTACGATCCGGACCGGCTTCCAATTTAGGATTCGTACGGAAAACATCCCGTACACGGGGAATGACTTTACCCGCTACAAAGCAAACTTTGTATGACTCATATCCCGGGAAAAGTAGTTCTCGGGGTGTGAGTCGTACAGGGGTACGAGTCGTATAGGCCCCCCCATGCATATGTACGCACCTTACAACAACATCGTGTATGTACGGTGCGTACCCCAACATCGCGTATGTACACACCTTACAACGACATCACGTATGTACGAACTTTACAACAACATCGCGCATGTACGGTGCTACGCCAACATCACATATGTATGCACCTTACAACAACATCGCGCATGTATGCTGCGTACGCCAACATCGCGTATGTATGCACCTTACAACAACATCATCGCGTATGTACGGTGCGTACCCCAACATCGCGTATGTATGCACCTCACAACAACATCGCGTATGTACACACCTTACAACAACATCATCGCGTATGTACGGTGCGTACCCCAACATCGCGTATGTACGGTGCGTACGCCAACATCTCGTATGTACACATCTTACAACAACATCATCGCGTATGTATGGTGCGTACCCCAACATCGCGTATGTACGCACCTCACAACAACATCGCGTATGTACACACCTTACAACAACATCATCGCGTATGTACGGTGCATACCCCAACATCGCGTATGTACGGTGCGTACGCCAACATCGCGTATGTACACACCTTACAACAACATCATCGCGTATGTACGGTGCATACCCCAACATCGCGTATGTACGCACCTCACAACAACATCGCATATGTACACACCTTACAACAACATCATCGCGTATGTACGGTGCGTACCCCAACATCGCGTATGTACGGTGCGTACGCCAACATCGTGTATGTACACACCTTACAACAACATCATCGCGTATGTACGGTGCATACCCCAACATCGCGTATGTACGCACCTCAAAACAACATCGCGTATGTACACACCTAACAACAACATCATCGCGTATGTACGGTGCGTACCCCAACATCGCGTATGTACAGTGCGTACGCCAACATCACGTATGTACACACCTTACAGCAACATCATCGCGTATGTACGTTGCGTACCCCAACATCGCGTATGTACGCACCTCACAACAACATCGCGTATGTACGCACCGTACATAGGCAATGTAAAACAGCACAAGGAGGGTCTATTCGACTCGCACATCACCACAAAACACGTCTACAGTGCACAAAACATGGAAATGACTGACCTGGCCACATCCAAACAGGCAAACAGCGGGGCAAACTCACAACCACCCCTTATAACACACCCACCAAAAATTCAAACTGAGGCCCACCCACAAATGGACCAATAAAAAGGGCCCACACACACAAACCATGAGCCTTTGCAACAGACTCACTTAAGCTAGAGAGCACACACCAACAACTGCACCCATCCACCTTAACATATACAGCTTCACACAACCTCCTTCACACATACCCCCTCTTCACATTCAGACCCACAACTTCACATTCAGACCCACACACCCACAACCATCCACACCCTCACCCCACACCATGCCCACAGACAAGAATCCAAAGTTCACAAGGGAGGAGCTGGAGATCCTTGTCAATGAAGTCATCAGAGTCGAGCCACAGCTGTTTGGAACATTGGTCAGACAGACCAGCATAGCCGAAAAATCACGCCTGTGGCAGAGGATCGTCGATAGGGTGAATGCTGTTGCACCCATCAGAAGGACCAGGACTGAATGCCAAGCCAGGTGGTACGATCTGCGGAGGGCAGTCAAGCGAAAAATGAATGACGACTAAGCCCAGAGCAACATCACTGGAGGTGGTGGGCCCCGCAGACCAGTACATTTCCATCCCTGGGAGGAGAAGGTGATGGCCCTGCTTCCGCCGGTGGGAGTACATGGACTTCAAGGAGTTCCAGAGCCTGGTGAGTACACAAACAACTTATGTAACATGGGGGTAATGGCATCCATGCCCCAACTACACCAAATGCACGCAACTACCTCCAAACACTCACTGGCCAGAACCATAGTCAAAAACAACGCTAATGCCACTAACATGTGTATGCCCCATTGAGAAAGCAAGGCCATGCTATGTCCCATGCTACACAAAGCAATAGCCCAAGAATGGATGTCCGGTATGCTGGGAGGGTGGGTGTCACAAAACGCATTGTTGAACTCCAAATCAGACACAATTGCCCTCATCCCATATGGCCCAGGTACATACCCATGCACCGGGACTGTGAAAGTACTGACAAGATAGCTGACACTGGGCCCTGGTGTAGGCAGCACAAGGCCCTCCTGTGACCAGTGCAAACACAAACACCAAGACAACAAGGTCAGATATCTAGGACAGGAACTCACACTCACTGTCATGGTAGCATGCTCCATGGGGGGACAGCTACAGCACCTGGGAGCCCCAGTACCAAATCACACTACACCCACCAGCAGGCCCTGTCACACACACCCCTTACACAAGCAGACACCCCTGGGACAGGCAATGGATTTACCCACTGTCACAATGGACATGTAACACAACAAGACCAATACATAGCCGAAGAAGCATCCAAGCCAAAAATCAACAAGTCAAAGACTCAGGAACACATATCAATCTGTCCCCCTCAACATACCCATCCACAAGTGAACATTGAGGAGAATGCTAGGCACAAACAACTACCTGGAGGAACAGTGCCAACTAGAATGTGTATGAAACATGGATGTTGCATGAAAAAGCATTAACATTGTCTGTCTCTCACACACAGGGCAACGTGAAGAATCTCCCCCCAACAATGGGGGTGAAGAATCACAGTTCCAGGCTCGGGAGGAACCTGATCCCACCGGCAGCGACGCCTCTCAACACTCCACAGATGACCCCGACCGACCTGGACCCTCTGGTGTCCAAGCCCCTGCAGCACCTGGTTCAGGAACATCTGTGCCAACCACCACCCCCATTCCTGCCACATCCCAGGAGACACCGAGGAGCCCTGCCCGCAGTGAACAACTGAGCCAGTCTGACCAGGAGGGACAAGGTTCGCCGGGCAACCAGGAGGAGACAGACAACACCACCACTGCCATCCCTCAGGGGTCCCGTAGACCTGATGTGCCCACAACGGCAGGCCAGGCTCGTGTGGGCAGGGGTGGTGGGAGTGGAGGCAGGCGGAGGCGAGAACCTGACCAGCCAGCTGAAGAGACCGGTATGTCACACATACACAACATCATGGAGGCATACCGGCGTGACACCAGGGAGATCAGCCAGGTAGTTGGGACACTCACAGAGATAAAGGGGACCATCACAGAGATGAAGAACCAGCAGGCTGAGCAACATGCCAGTCAACAAGAACACCAAGGACGGATGGAGGCAAGACTGGCTGAGCTCCTGGCGGTGCAAAGGGACATAAGCCTATCACTCTGTCGGATCGCAGACAACATGGGCTACCCTCCCTGTGCCACCAGGCGAAGACCACCACCAGCCACAGGGAGGGAGGAGGAGGAGGATTTGTCCGACGGAGCGTCCCAAGCATCGTCAAGTCCTGCATCTGAGGGTCCCCCGAGGAAGGTGGGTCATCCACGGAAAAGACCGTGAGAGGCAGCGGCCCATCCACATCTCCTAGGTCACCTGGCCTGGCACCTGGCCTTCATGTGCAACAGCATCACCTCATTGACTGACACATGGACTTGCTGGTCACAGTCTGACCAATGATGCCAAACACTGTGGTCTGGACTCTGCTGCTTTCAAATGCCAAGGATCCCATCTCCCCCTGGGAACTTTGGATTCTATGGTCCCTGTATTGCACCTTTTTCTTGCACAAATCACGCCCCAGACCTATAATAAAAAAAATTACATTTGATGTTGCAGTCATTTCGCATGAGTCCACAACATAAGTGTAGGGATATGTCAAAGTATGCCTGAGTGTGTAACTAACTGCAGCCATCCATACACTGGGATCTGAGTCCCGTCGAGGACACACATGGGTCACAATGTATCATCAAATACAGACATGGAGCCCAATACTCACCCGTGATGGCCTCAAGCTGCTGAGGTGGGCTTGCAATACTGCTCGAACAGACCAATTTGGAAGAGTATCATGATGGCGTAGAGGTCATGGGTCATGTGGAGGTGCCCGGGGAGGGAGTCCCAGGTCTGTTTGGCGAGGTGGGAGAACTATCTCCTGCATGCAGTTGTTCTGTGGATGTGATGAATGGTGGCCAGGGCAAGGTTGTCTGCACTGAGTTGGGCCAACGGGGTGTTGGATGACAGACATCCAAGGTCGGTTTTGGGTCTGGGGTTGTGGACTGCCTCCTGAGTGTGGGTGAGGAGTCTGAAGGTGATCCTGCAGCAGACAGTGAGGCATTGTAGCTATCTCAGGTGGACGGTGATGTGGCTGGGGATGTTGAAGATGAGGCGTGCGGATGCACCCTGGATGTGGACAAGTTCTCCTGCAGTTTTGCTGTTGTTCCTCCGTAGAGGGCGTTGCTGTAGTTGACCCAGCTGGTGTCGTGGACCTGGGGGACGGTCTGTCTTGCCTTGGGGGGATCTATCTGGGGATCATTTGCAGCATGCGGAGGGTGTTGCAACATGAGGTACAGATGGTGTTGAGTTGCATGGTAATTGTGAGCGATGAGTCCATGAAGAACACCAGCTTGCGTGTGTGGCCACTGGGTGCTGGTGCGGTGCCCAGGCCGGTGGGAGACAAGGAGTTGACCCAACCATAAGGGGACAATCCTTAGATGATTACCTCAGTCCTGTCCAAGTCCTGCCTCAGGTGGCTGATGTTCAGCCATTCGTCAACAGATCTCATGCCTTCTTGAAGGTTGGATCTGGCAATGGCTGGGTCTTTGGTGAGGGTGAGGAGCAGCTGGGTGTCAATGGCATACGAGATGATGATGAGGACGTGTGCGCATGTGATTGTGGAGAGGGGGGTCATGGAGACATTGAAGATCATCACGCTGAGAGATGAGCCCTGGGGCATGGGCCAGATGACCCCAGTGTACCACATGCGAAAGGGTGGAAGCCGACTCCCTGGGCCTTGCTGGTGAGCTACTTGTTGATTTAATCCTGGGCCCTCCTCTGGATACCAGTGTTTGAGATGTGTGAGCTGACAGTGTGGTAGCACATGGTGTAGAATGCCGTTGAGAGGTCAAGGGGGGTGGTCTCACCATTGTTGAGCAGGGCAAAGTTGTCGTTGGTGGTGGCAATTATGACGGTTGCAGTGGTGTGATTACTGTGGAAGATGGTCTGGTGCTGTTTGCCTGGAGCTGTTTGCGTGGAGAAAGTTTGTCAGTTGCTCGTTGAGTGTCTTCCTGATGACATTTGCTGGGTAGGGAAGCAGGGTGATGTTCCAGGAGTTCCTGCGGTACTGCCGTCCGTTCTTTAAGAAGGGCCTGGGTCTCTGCATGCCTCCAGCTCCCATGGAATGTGGCAAACTCAAAGGAGATATTCATGACGTGCTGGACGTGGGCTTCAAGGATGGGGAATGATGTGGTTGAGATGTTGTGTGGGAAGGGGCCTGATGGAGAGCCAGAGTGGATGGTGCACATGAGCCAGGTGGTGTATTTGCTGCTGACGGGAGTCCAGAACCTGAGGGGGGTTTGTCCCGTGGATAATAGTGCTGTCTGCCTCTGTGTGCCAAGGCTGTCATGTATGTCCATGAGCTTGCAGTGGTAGAAAGTTGCAAGGGATTTGATCTGCCTTGCAAGGGTGGGGTGTCTTTTGGATGGAGAGCTGCTGTCAGTCCACTCACAATGCTGATGAGCTCCTTTATGTCGTGTGTTTTGGTGCCTCTGCCCTATCTGAAGGATCTCCACTTGTCCTTGCTGATGATATGGTGATGGCTGTGTGTGGCGTTTTCCAGGGCTGTAAGGTAACTGATGGTTCTTTGTGTTGCAAGGTTTGCACAAGAGTCCGTCTAGATCTGTATGAGTCCAGTAGGTCTGCCTTGTCCCCAGGTGGCTTAACTGTTGTTGTGCTTCACAGGAAAGTCCGTCAATGTGGCAAGATTGTTGGATCAGTTGCTGATCCAGTGTGTGAGGTTGCAGGGTGTGGTGGGGAGTGTCCCACACAGCTTGTCTGTCGTGACTTACATCAAGCATCTTTGGGGGATCGGTAGCGGGGTGTGGGGCAGTGTGTTGCTTGACGGAGACGTGGATGCAAATGTTGATGGACCAATGATGGATGGTGGTGTGGTTCTCCTCCAGCAAGAAGTTACTGGCCCCCAACCACATGTAGCCTGTGGAGGTGAGGGCATGCGTGCAGATGTACGTGTTGATGGCTTTGCGGATTTGTGGATGTAGGCCTGGAGATCTGTAGATGAGAGTTACTCTGAGGGTTGCCAGGGGGTTGGTGCGAAACCGGATTTGTGACCCTGAGGGTGTACTTGTGAATAAATTGCAAGTCATCCACTGGGATTGTTGGTGCCGTCCCTGCGGGTGATCTTGTATCCGTCAGAGATGGCAATGAAGAAGTTGTGTGCTGAGGATGCTTTTATCCAGGTTACTGTCATGAAGGTGATGTGTGGGGCTGTTGTGTTGAGGAGGTAACAGAGTCCAATGGCGTGCTGGTGGACGGAGCGGGTGTGGAGTAGGAGGCACATGACCTGGTTGTTCTGACAGGGTCTGGTAGGCGGGGCAGCGCTGTGTAGGCAGTTGGAGTTGCACACTCAGCATGCAAAGGTGTCGTGTGTGCGCTTAGGGGTTGCCTGATAGCAGGCGGTTGCTTATCAGGTGGACATTGCTTTGAGCGTGGCTGCAGCATGAGCCTGTTGTGTGACGTGGGTCATGCAAGGACCAGAGGGTCGTGCACTGTGCACGTTGCAGGCACAGACGGTCCGGCCTTTGGCATGGCGTTGGCGCAACAGTGGCACAGACAAGCTGCTGGCTGCATTAAGAATGGGTGGCGGGGGGAAGGAAGGAGCATTTTGTAGGTGTGTGGGTTGCAGAATCAGGGCACTCGGTGGGGCGGTGCCGCAGGTGAGGCTGCAGCAGGCGGAAGCGGTGAGAAACTAGACAAAAAGTAGCACACAAAGACAAGGAGGTCAGAAAGGCACAGTGCAACAGGTGTATGTGAAGGAAGGAGTGTCAGGTTACTCATGCGTCACTCCGAGAAAATGTATGAAGAATCAACAAAAATGACGGCCACAGGATCAGGCAACAAAATGCGGAGCTGCGCACAGGAGACACACAGTCAGCAGGCGTTGACGTCCCGTTGTGGGGAGCAATCTGCACAAATACATACACAACCAGGTACTTCATGCACAATAGAGATTATTAGCCATGAAGAAGTGCATGCATGTTGCCGAAGTACACATACACTCATATGCTCAATCTTTGACAATTATGCCATAGATGACGCATGCAAACTGGCAAGAGATCTGCAGTGACAGAGATGAGGCACTTTGGATTGTGCTGAACACCTTTATTGCACAAACTCACACAAAGGGAAATGCATCCATACGAACAGACTCACAGGTCAGTTGACAGAACATGTGGGACATACGCTGGACCCCCCCTTCACAACACGGATGTTGTAAATCCCAATGAACTGGCACACAAGTTAAGGGGATGAGCCAAACACATCCTGCTGCACACGGAGATGCTGCAATTCACCATAGAGCCTGTTGTTGTGATGTCCCACACTATGTCCACCCGTAGCATCTGCAATGTTTCAGAGGCAAGGTTTACGCACATTGATGCCTTCATCAGACTCCACACTCCACTACAGATGACTGTCAAGAAGGGTGACTATCATGTCATGGGAGTGATGCTACATGTTATAGGCTCCATGGTGAGAAGACATGTATGCATGGTACCACAACATGCACAGAAACAGTCCCCACACATTCCCAACCCGTACCACCACCAAAAAGCCTTGCTGCAATCCTGTAGTGAGGGCTGCCCTTTACCTACATACATTGCTAAGTTAGCATAACCGTGTTAGATGTTAGACAGCCATCTGGCCACTTTTGCTGCTTTTGCACACAACACTGCAGTTACATGTTATTATTTGAAAAATGCTTGCTCGCCTTTTCTTCACATGGGAACTGTCTGTTGTTCACATCCCTAGCCGTGAGCTGCGACCTTGGTCTGAACATTGTGTAAAGAAACAGTCTGGGTCGCCAGACAATGCATGTTTTCGAGTTCAGGTTGATCGGCCCACTATTTAGCTATAACACGCACACAGCTGCAAATACCTGAAAGTCGAGTGCTATTAATATTGCAGTCTGCATGCTTAACACACATTCGGAGGACGAGCTTTCCCAGGAGAAGAACTCACCTGCTCCTGTGATGTGATTCCACTAAGCTGATCTTTACGGTATGGGGTTCCCCACTTATGCCTAGAGACCTTCTACTAGTCTAATAATGCTAGTTTTCTAGTGAAAGGAAGGTGGCTGTGTTCCACTGTCATTTATACTATGATTGCTCCTTTCATTTTCCATGGTATTGTAACAATGCTGATAGTTTTGATTTTAATCATTTGTCTGCTTATATTAGCTAAAGTACTGCATCTTAGGACACAAGGTTTATAAAATAAACTCCTTAAACTTTACTGTGTCTCTGTTTACTCTTGTTATGGACTGATATGAGAATAATTACAAACAGGTATTTCTGATTTCCACCATTCCTGAGAGTACCCTAAGTCGCTTGTTCTGGGTTGTCTATACATTGGGACCTCCGTGATAATACGGATAACGAATGGGACACTGATGCTAGTCGGATAAGGGGTTCTGGGTTCTGAGGTGAGTTTCTGGTACACCACAATTCACTGAGGTCCTGGTTTCCTGCGCATAGTTCTGTGTATGAGCAGAATCCCTGCACCAATCCTTACCCAAACTGACATTTCCACATGTCCGTGCATGGAACGCTGATTCAGCACACGTTGCAATCCTCATGAGGAATAGCAGGAGGACAAAGATGACACGAGCAGACAACAGGCGCAAAAACCTGGGAATGACAGACACACAAGAAGTCACCTAAAACAAATCTCGCCGCAAACATGGTCAGTTACGAATCATGAACAATGTTGGAAACATACAAATTTCAAAGAAAGTCTCTCCGCAAAACTGTGTGGCATGACATCATCACTCGAGTGACACATCAGTACACACATCAAAGTCACTTTGCATTCAGTCAGCTGGACACACACATTGCAACACATGCCACTCAATGATACAAGCTTGCTCACTCATACCCAGTGACTCACCATTATGAGAAGAAGTTGCGTATGAGCTGACTCCGGATATCATCCTCCTCCTCCTCATCACTTGCCTCGTGACCAAGCCCTGGATCCTCCACGGGTGGATGTTGCTGCTTATCAGGATCAAGGATGAGTGGCACTGCCTTCTCAACGGCCATGTTGTGTAGCATGCAGCACACAATGAAGATTTTGCAGACCTTCTCCGGTGCAAATGGGAGGGACCCGCCTGTCTTGTCAAGGCACCGGAATCGGCTCTTCAGGAGGCCAAACGTCCTCTCAATCACTCGCCTGGTCTGCCCGTGTGCATTGTTGTACCGGTGATCTGCAACTGTTCTTGGGTTGCGAAGAGGTGTCAGCAGCCATGGCATGTTGGGATATCCTGAATCCCCTACATGGAAACATCATGTAAATAAGTGGGTCAGGAGATGCCGTAAGAGTCAAAGATACCGCAACACACAGGACAAACAGAGTATACCCACCAACAAGACATGCTCGTTCGTTGTGCAGCCGCAGCATCATTTGTGGCACCCTGCTACGCCTCATGATGTAGGCATCGTGTGCTGATCCTGGAAAACATGCACAGACATGGGAAATCAGCATGTTAGCTAGACACACCACAAGGGCATTTATTGAGTGGTAATGTTTACGGTTGCAATAGGCTTGCTCCTGTGCCTGTGGTGGTACCAAAGCCACATGTGTCCCATCAATGGACCCAATGACATGGGGCATCCCTCCCAGGGCATAGAAATCACCCTTGACATCTGTCAACTCCTCAGGAGTAGGACATTTGATGAATTCATCAAGGTGCTCCAACATGGCTGCCAAAACATCACGCAGGACACGGCTGAACATTGTCTGTGACATCCCACCAACATCAGCTATGGTCAATTGAAACGTACCTGTGGCAAAAAAATGTAGGGCCGCCATCACCTTCATCTTGGGGGTCAGCGCGGTAGGATACCTGTGTCGCGGTTGGAGGTGTGGTGCCAGCTTGTCGGTCAAGTTCTCAATCAACTGTCGAGTGAATCTGTAACGTCGGATGCAGGCACGTTCCCTCATGGCAGCCAAGTCTGGCATTGGTCTTGGGACAGGCGGTGCCCTGCAAGACATTGTTAGGAATAATGAAGATTGAGAGTCTGACAACATCAATGTCAATGAACATAGCACATGCTAAACTGCTACTAAACATCAGGTAAATATGGAGTCTGGTGTGTGCAATACATCCAGGACACATATGCCAGCTTGCTGGCCCTCCTACAAAAAGCCAGATACACCTGTTGATTGTCAAGTCTACATGACATGCCCTGAAATGAGCTGGGGGCAAGTCTGAGTGAACAGCCAGAGATATCACCGAAGTGACACACATCCACATAGCTGCATTGGAAGGATGTCATCTCATCCAGACAGTTGACTGCAAGGCACACGCACAGGTCACATGGAATGTCAAATGTGCATATGAAACACATTGTGATGAAGGGTACACGTGACAACAAATAAACTCAGTCATTCAGATGACGCGGACATGTATGCCTGGGAAAATATGATGTCCAATGCACACAGACCCTACAGCCGTGGGAATCCACATGTGGCATGGTGTGCGTAGATGTGTGCCATGCCCATCTCCACACAGACCCATGTTGGATGCACCAACAGCAGATGCAGTTGACGGAACACTAACAGCAAGCTCATGGGAACACATGAAACACACCTGATATAGTCACATAGGGGCACGCTGATCGTGACATGTCAGTTGATAGAGTGTCCCTGTCCCTGGCATCAGGAGACAGGTGCGGGTGGTGATGACTGTGCCATCCCACTGCTGCTGTGCATGACACAGTTGGACTACAGACACACATGTGGCAAGTGTCAAGGTGATGTGTGCCACATAGTGCCCCATCACACATGACATGTGTACACAGGTCATCACACATCAATTGTGCAACTAGATGAGATGACCTGTGCAATATCACTGGTTGACACACCTAGGGCCTGCACATGAAAGTATGCAATGACAAATACTTGATGGACATCCTTGTGCGACTCTTAGCCCTCCATTCATTGCGTGTGTACGCATCGTATCACTATTCTACTGGTGCCCGTAGGAGTACGTTTGAAACACCCACGCATTCATTGCGTGTGTACGGTCCGTATCACTATTCTACTGGTGCCGTAGGGGTACGTGTGAAACGCACCATACGCACGCATTCATTGCGTGCGTACGGTCCGTATCACTGTTCTACTGGTGCCGTCCGGGTACGTGTGAAACGCACCGTACCCACGCATTCATTGCGTGTGTACGGTCCGTATCACTATTCTACTGGTACCGTATGGGTACGTGTGAAACGCACCGCACCTACGCATTCATTGCGTGCGTACGGTCCGTATCACTGTTCTACTGGTGCCGTACGGGTACGTGTGAAATGCACCGTACACCCGCATTCATTGCGTGTGTACGGTCCGTATCACTGTTCTACTTGTGCCGTACGGGTACGTGTGAAACGCACCGTACCCATGCATTCATTGCGTGTGTACGGTCCGTATCACTATTCTACTGGTGCCGTACAGGTACGTGTGAAACGCACCGTACACCCGCATTCATTGCGTGTGTACGGTCCAAATCACTATTCTACTGGTGCCGTAGGGGTACGTGTGAAACGCACCGTACACCCGCATTCATTGCGTGTGTACGGTCCGTATCACTGTTCTACTGGTGCCGTATGGGTACGTGTGAAACGCACCGTATCCACGCATTCATTGCGTGTGTACGGCCCGTATCACTATTGTACTGGTGCCATAGGGGTACGTGTGAAACGCACCATACACCCGCATTCATTGCGTGTGTACTGTCCGTATCACTGTTCTAGGGGTGCCGTAGGGGTACGTGTGAAACGCACCGTACCCATGCATTCATTGTGTGTGTACGGTCCGTATCACTGTTCTACTGGTGCCGTACAGGTACGTGTGAAACGCAACGTATCCACGCATTCATTGCGTGTGTACGGTCCATATCACTATTCTACTGGTGCCGTAGGGGTACGTGTACAACGCACCGTCCATGTCCACTTCTACTTCCGTTGTTGCGGTACGCAGGGGTTGCTGGCCACGCCCACCCAAGTGACCAGACCCTGGTGGTAATGTATGGGCTCCATATTATAGGTTTGGATTTGGGTATGGGGTATGTTTCCTGCCCCTCACCCCCACCCTGGCCCCTGGGTGTTGTTCTCACCTTCTGCGTCGGGTCCGGTGCACCAGGTCGTAGGCTAGGAGGACCGGGATGAAACGTACGATGGGGTACATGGCGTGTGGGTCACGTACGGGATCTCCGTTGCGTAGCGGTTTGCGTAGGACTCTGCTTTTCCGGCTGTGTTTGGCTCCCGTAAAAAAAGAGCCGTACGGAGTGACTTAGGGACGAATCGTACTTGCTGGGCCGGAAACCGCTGCTTGAATACGTCCGGGTGTCGCGTACAAGCTGTTCCGGATCAGAATCGTTGTTTTTTTGACCCGTACGGTTTTTTGTACGAAAAGTACGGAAATAAACTTTCTGTACGAATTGTACTTCCTAGGTTGTACGGAAAGTTTACCGGGTATGAGTCGTACGGAGAAAACGCTCCGTACAACGATTCGTACAGCCTTTTTCCAGGATTTGAATCGGCCCCTTTATGTTATTTTTCACATTTTAGGTGGGGTGCACTACTTTAATTCAGGCCATGTATTCGTACAGCAATTTTGGAATCCATCGTCCACTGTGGCGGAATTGTTTACTGCACATATCTAATGACGTATATATGAGATATCAGAATTCTTTGACCACTGGGGCAGAATTGTTTATTACTGGACTTTTGGTTGGCTTATTTTCATTTTAGCTGTTAAGCTGATAAATCAAAAGAAGACTCTTTGTACATTAGTATTGAATAAGTGGTACTATACTAATGGTGAGGCATGATGTCATCAGGGATGTCATTTGAGATGTCATCAGTGATGTCATCAGTGATGTCACTGACCATGTCATGAGTGATGTAATATGAAACGTCATCAGCAGTGCATTGCGGGGGCGCGAGTTATAGTTAGCTGAACTAACTATAACGGGGGAATTTCTAGGGTTTTGTACGAGGGAAATGTCCAGCTAACTATAACGCCCCTGAAACCTATGGTTTTTTCAGTGAATTTCTAAGGTTTTTTAAATGCCAATTCCTAACTATAACGCCCCTGAAACCTATGGTTTTTTCAGTGAATTTCAAAGGTTTTCTAAATGCCAATTCCTAACTATAACGTGCATGAAACCTATAGTTTTTTCAGTGAATTTCAAAGGTTTTGTAAATGCTAATTCCTATCTATAACTTATCTCTAAAGATATCACGTTTAATGATTTCCATTGGATTTCTATATTTTTCAATTTCAGTGTGTCAATTTCATTAATTATCTTTTTTTAAATACTTTTTTATCACCATTTTTTTTACTTATTTTTCAATTAATTCTTTTAAAAATTAAAAAATATTATTTGTTTTTATTGTGTTTTTAAAAAATATTTTTTTATATTTTTAAAAATATTTTTTAAACTATATTTTCAAAACTTTATTTTTCCATTTTTTTGGGATCCGCGCACCCTATGCGCACCGTTCTCGATCCCTACGCAAAAGCATCCGTGCACGGTATGCGTTGGGTACCTGTTTGATGCGCGATTCCAATGCGACCGGTACGCGACTCCAAGCCTATATGCGACACGTATGATTACGTTACGCGACGCCTCCGCGCTTCCGCGATGCGTCATATCTGTGTATGACGCGGTGGGTGCGCGGATCCCGCGAAATATTTAACATTTAAAAAAACATATATATATGTATTTCATGTGAATATTAATTGAAGACAAACTCTAAACTACTCTTAAAAGTAATATATTTTTACATCTAATCCTATATTCCTTTTAAATTCAAAATCGCGGATGCGCGCTGGGTGCGTGCTGCATAAGCGCAGGGTGCGCGGATCCCATGTGACCTGCAAAAAAAGAGATTTGATTGGTTCATTACACTTCCTGTTCTAACTATTGAAAGACCCCACCCATTTCAATCATTCTTCTTTGACCTTCTTTGGAACAGCATCTCTTTGCAGAGAAGAAGCTTTTTTGACTAAGTTTTTACTTAGCTCAAACTTTTTTCAGAACAAACAATGGCTTCAGGGCAGCAGGCATCTCCTGCATCTCCTCATACATCTGAGGATGATTCTTTGGAAGAGCCACCACGCCCACCACGTTTTTCATCTGTGGTGTGGAAATTTTTTACCTATCCTGAAGGGCAAACAAAGACCAATGCCACCTTGGGGACGTGCAAGATGCTGTCTCGAGGGGATCCTAACAAAAAATACTAATGCGGAACAGCTAGCATGATGAAACACCTAAGGACCCTTCATCCGGTAAATCTTGCTCGGGAGGAATGCCGAAGGATGAGAGTCGCTCCTGCTCCTTCCAACTCATCGCAGCCGAGCACTTCAAGAGTGCATCCTTCAGCACAAACTTTGGACATCCGTCCACAATTTCAATTTTTGAAAGTGCTCTGCGTTAAATGCAATGCGACTTTATGCTACGGAGAGCAGTCTATCGATCTGATCTGCCGTAGGCAAGAAAGTCACCATTGCTAGTTTTTTTTTTTTTCTTCCCCTGAAGTTCATTGTTTTGTTCCTCCTGTTCTGTTTTTTCCTTTTTTTTCCAGAAAAACCCCAAAAAATTAAAAATTGTTCAGAAAACTCAAAAAAAAAAAAAAAAGAAGAAAGAAGAAAAAAAAAGTTCTTCTAAGAACTAACTTTCCTGGTTTAAAAAAAGAGCTATATTTCTTTGTTAGTGTGTGAAAGTTTAGATGAATGTATGTGTAGTACTTAATTGACTGAATGAATGCATTAGTAGCGTATGGTGAATGTGTAAGTGCAGAACTATGAGGAAGTGCTGCAGCATCACACAGTAACCTCTTTAACTGCAGTGTGCTGTGGTACTTCTGAAGCACAGGGATGCAACATATGTACATAAATATGTTGCAAATCTATGCTTCTCTCTGCACGGCTGCTTAAACTGCAGCCATGAGGTGACACAGGCACCCTTGCACCATAGTGTAAGGATATCTGTGTCATGTGCTGTTTGTTTTTGTGCAGGAAGACACACCTTCCTGCACAAAAACAATGAGAAAACACATTTTTCTCCTTCAATATATGCTGAACATTTTAGCATGCATTGAAGATATAAAAATGTGGAGAAATGAAAACAATTCTCCTAGTTGTGCTTTCCTACACCAATTTTAGAATGGTGCAGCATTCACACACATATCGAGATTTCTGATTTCTGATAAATCTAGAGATGTGTCTTGTTCTATGAGTATTCAGTGCAATTATGCACAACAACACTTATAGAACACCCTTTCAACGCAAAGTGGTGTGTATGATGAGGTTGTATTTACATGGAGTAGAAAAAGTGCACAAAGTGCCTTTTCCTCTCTTTGTAAATATGAAAGAGTGTCTTACGCAATAACTATGTTACAAAAAGTGACATATTTCTGTTTTTAAAATTGCTTGCGAATGATAGAAGGTAAGCACAGAGTTTTGTCTGCAAAGATGTTCAAAGAAGAATGATTGAAATGATTGCGGTCCTTCAATAGGTACAATGGTAAATATTATGAACCCCTCAAATCTCTTTTTTTGCAGGTCACATGATATCTGATTATTGTCAGATTTCAAAACTACATAGGTATACACAGAGTGTTTTTAGAAACGTGTTTCAACTTTGTAGCTTCTTGCAGACCTCCTCATTCTGCATATTGATACTTAGTTAAACTTACCTTCACAGTTAGAAATAAAAAAAATTCAGATTTTCTTTGCAATCTAAATTGATGTAAATTGCTTATTTTAAAATTAGGATCTGTGAAAGAAAAGAAAAAAATAGTTATCACATGTAATAATACATTTTTTACAACACAGCATAATTTCCACAAAGTAATTTGTTTGCCTTTTTTGCTGTTCTCAGAATATATTTAATTTCACTAGAAATAGTGATTTCAATCGTACTCATCACTTAACAGCGGCCAAAAAAAAAACAATCAGAAAGATTGTTAAAAAAAAAACAACATGCTATTCTCAGTAAAATACCAGAAAATACAAATCACACATATATGAAATGCTTACGGCTAACAAAATGTTATAACTTTAACTTATAAAAACTGTAAATGTTGCCGCTTTAAAATATTCACCGAATCAATGACCACCAAAAAGTCCATATTTCAAACATATACCTTTCCTTGAGGCGAAATTGTATTTTTGCACTCCTTTTTAATGTAAATTGTCCAATGGTAGTCCTATTAAATTATAATAATAATAAATTCCTCAGAGATTGAATTATCTTCCTAAAACTTTGACTTTAAAAATATTAGGTAGGAATTTTGTAATTCCCTAGGCAAACGTTGTTTGAAAACCAACTGGGAATCATTACAAAGTGTCCAGCCTTTGTCACATTTTAGATAGGCAGTGTAATGTCTAGATGTGGTGGAAGGACCATCATGGAAAATTATAGCAATTGCTACAAAAGTCCTTCCTGATATTGATAGTTGTGCTGCTACAAATTGCTTTATTAAAGTATCCAATTTTCTTCCGTCTGCTGTACAACGTTGCATCATTAAAAATTATGTATTTGCCATATTTTGTTAAAAATAATGTGGATAACATTTCTGATTTACATTGGCTACACTCCATGTTTTGATTTGCACCTTTAACTAATTTATTAAAAGACACTGATTTACAGTCTGGTAATGTTAAATACAGAAATCTCTCAGTGTCTAGATTGATGCTACATGTATACATGCAATTTTCACAATAATGTTCCCATTCGGAAGAAAGGCCAAAAATATTTTCTATTTCTACACCTTCATTTTCAAAAATGGTAAGCATATACATTAAAAATTCCTGAGCATCTTGTTGGATATTTTGTGAAAATTGTGTAGAACCAGAACACACATCCAAAAGATTACGAACATCTGAAACAGATTGTATTTTACTTGTATCTGTTGTCAACTTTTCATAAACAGAATGCAACAGAGAACAAAATCTTTTTTGCCGGTTCTGCACAATTTGTTCTTGCAAACCTTCAAGATAAAAAACAACATTGACCACTACATTAGCATAGCAGTTGACACCTGAACTATTTTCAAACTAATAACCAACAATCTCTTCAACAGTGTCCAATTTCTTTTTACTTGCAATCACAACATTATCTTGTTCTTTTCCCTTCTCGACACCTTCAGAACAGATATTCTCAAACCTTCTTTTTCGACCAACCACACGCTTTTCAAATACAGGATATTGACCTAAATTTGGAGCATACACCCTTCTTAACCTATTATACTCTTTTACACAGTTTGCATCTGCAGTAACCTTTGTCTCATCAAAATCAATCAAAAACAAACCAGATAATGTTCTGACTCGCGACAAAGCAACATATGCCATACTCCCTTTAAATACAGTAGATCCAATGTTCACCAAAGCACTGTCTACACTTAATCCTTGAGATTTATGAATAGTCACTGCATATGCCAGAGAAAATGAAAATTGTTTCCTACGGACATATAAATCTTTAACACGCAAAAAACGAACTGAACAACGACCAATTTCTTTAACTTATTCAATCTGATGAAATTTAATTTTTAAAAATTCAATTCCTTCTTTTTTCTGATAATTAACAAAATCCACCACTTTACCCATTGCGCCATTAACTAAACCTTTCTCTACATCCAAATGACGCCTTAAAATTACCCGACAGTTTACACACGCATATAGGTGCCGATTCCGATCCGTTAAAAATATTCCCCGTACGAATCGTATTCGGATTTTTTTCCGTACGAATCGTACAAGTCCCGTACAAACTGGCAAGTACGATTCGTATGTGAAAAAGTCCATACGAATCGCATTGGGAAAATTCCCCGGCACGTCCTCGGGTCGGGAAACGTCTCCGACACGTCCCCGGACAGTTTTACGTACGATTCAGAAAACTGAACGATCCGTCCCGTCCGTCCGAATGTACAACCGTATGGAAAAAACACCGTACGGAGCGAACTCCTATAGCAGCCATGGAGACGTCTAAACATGTGCCCGCATACGCGCCGAACACCCCCCCAGCCCCCCGTATGTACGTGCCGTCCCCCCAGCCCCCCGTATGTACGCGCCGTCCCCTCAGCCCCCCCGTATGTGCGCGCCGTACCCCCACCCGGAGGTACGGTGCGTCCCCCGACCCCCGGAGGTACGGTGCGTCCCCCCACCCCCAGAGGTACGGTGCGTCCCCCCACCCCCGGAGGTACGGTGCGTCCCCCCAGCCCCGTATGGATGGTGCATCCCCCCACCCCCGGAGGTACGGTGCGTCCCCCCACCCCCGGAGGTACAGTGCATCCCCCCACGCCCGTATGGACGGTGCATCCCCCACCCCCGGAGGTACGGTGCGTCCCCCCACCCCCGGAGGTACAGTGCGTCCCCCCACCCCCGGAGGTACGGTGCATCCCCCCACCCCCGGAGGTACGGTGCGTCCCCCCACCCCCGGAGGTACGGTGCGTCCCCTCACCCCTGTATGGACGCATCGTACCTCCAGGTGTGGGTGGGGGTACAGCGCGTACCTCCGGGGGTGGGTGGGGGTACGGTGCATACATACGGGGGGAGCTGGGGGGGTGTTCGGCGCGTACTGGGCCCCCTTTTCCTCACGCTTCGCGGCGTACTTAGCTTTTCCGGCACTTTTTGGGTGCCGTAAAAATATTGCCGTCCGGAGTGCTGTCGGTATGAATCGTACTTGCTGGTACGTAAAAAGCTGCCTAACTCCGTACGAATGTCACGTATGCGCTGTCCCGGATCACATTTGTATGTATTTTTCAGTCGGTCTGTGTTTTTTCCGAATCGTACGGAAATGGTGTTTCCATACAAATCGTACTTGCATGTTTGTACGGTCTTTTTCCCGGGTACGAGTCAGACTGGATCGGAATCGGCACCATAGTGTCTTTTCTAAACCAGCTGTTTTAGATTTTTTTTTTCTACTTTTCCGTAAAAATAATAGTGATTCCTTCATGCTTTATTTTATCGATGGCTTCCATTTTTACAATTTCTTCATTTTCCAGTTTCAATAGTTCTTCTTTGAATATGGTACACTCGCGCAGTGTTGGCATTAAGCAAATCACTGATTTATTTTGAGCAATTTTCATGTACACTTTTGCAGGAACTGCATTTTCATTTGGAAACACATTGCAAAGTAATCCAAAGCTTGTTTGCCTTGTTTTGAAAGTATTCCAATTCTTATATCTTGAAGAATACTTCCATATTCAGCATCATTTGCCTGTCGCATATTTGTTGTCAGTTCTTTGTATTCAAAATTACTCCAAATTACTCCAAATGTTCACAGTACCAACACTGCCAAGAGACTTTCTGGTATCTTCATGGGCAAGTGTTTTAAATACCGGTTGTCCTTTTACCGGAGTCAGTTGCAGTAGATCTCCAAAAACTATGACGTGTTTTCCTCCAAATAACACGTCATACTCTGTTTTAAGAATTTGCTGCATTCTTAAATGCACAAAGGCAAGCATCAAGTTTGAAACCATGCTCACCTCATCAATAATGAGAAGTATTTTCTTCAGGACTCTTGAAACTTCCCAACAAGCTTCTCCAGATAGCTTGTGGTATTCCAATTTGTTCTCATGCTCTACTGGCAGCATCAGTAAATGATGTAAAGTAATTCCTTTAATGTTATGTGCTGCCAACCCAGTTGGAGCAGTGACAACACAAATGCGACTTAGTTGTTTTCTGCAGATAACTTGTAATTACTTTAATTAAGAAACTTTTTCCTGTTCCTACTTGACCACTCACATACATTTGGATTGGTTGAAATGATGTACATGAGCACCCTCCCTTTTCATGAAGTAATCCATGGTCAATCTGCTCTTTCAATTGCTGATATATTTGTTTCTGTTCAACATTTAGTTGTTCTTTCAAGTTTCCTAACTGTATTACATCTTCTTGAGTTTGATACATTGCTGTTTCCACCTCATTCATTGCAATTGCTGCTTCATTTTCAACAATTGGTTGTCCTAGTGGATCTTGACTCAGTGCAGCAGAACTTTGACTGTCTTGAGAACTGTCTCTAGCAATCTCAGCTGCAATTGTAGCTTCTTGATCAATTTCATCATTCAACATTTTCACATAATTTGCAAAAGCACTGCATTGTATGCTATCTTTAGAAGTATTAAATGAATCTTCATAGCTGTGAAAATCTCCAAGTAATTCCAGTTCTGAATGCCATGGTTTGAACATTTGCAAAAGGGCTAAATAGTAAAATTCCCTTTTGTCAGCAGTGTCGCAACTCAGTTTCCTGTGATTAATTACATTTCCTTTCCTTTGTTTCACCAGACATCCTTCGGAACCAATCACTGCATATTTTCCATCGTTTATGTTCTCTGTAGTATTCCTTTTAAAAGTGTAGTTTTGCAGCACTCCATAGAGACACATGTTCTCAAGATGATGACTTCTATTTGGGTAGTATGTGTCCAACATATTTGTTTTCAAAATATCTGTACTTTCTGGTTCTTTTTCTGCTAAATATTCAATTTCTTGAACAGATTTCAGTACCCGATTTCGCATTCCTGCAAGACCTAGACTCACCCAAATGATTCTTCTACTTTTGTAATATAGACTTGCAGATGATAACCGATCTGAACATTCATATGCTCCAATTTCACGATGCGATAACATCTTCAAACTGAAACTGTATAATTTCTTACTTAGAGACTTCTCGTGAGAAATCTCTTCCCACATTTCTTTCAATTCATTCTTTTCTGATTTAGTAATGTAGGACGTTGCATATCGAGCAACTGCAATGGAATTGTCTGCAACATACTGAATACCCATGTTAGCGTTCCACATGGATAAAATAACTGGATTGTAGTCATTTATGTATTTCGATTCTTCGCTTCTTCTTAAGTTGTAGGTATTTTTCGGAGACTTTGTTGTTTTGGTATGTCGCATAGCTGACATAAAACTGTTCACTCTTCCTTTGGATAATACAGGACGTGAAAATCCAAAACGGCATTTAGTATAGAACTTATCCTTTGACTTTTACTTTCGTCGACAGTATTTTCCACACCTTAGGCTTTGGAATCGTAAGACTTGTTGTTTTAAGTTTTTATCTTCTCAGCTATTGGGTACAGCACATGTAGCATAATCTTCAATGAAAGACAATACAAAAGAAATCCACAACTTCGCCAAGAGGATTCTTTTTATTGCAGATGAAAGACATCATAGCTTCAAATCTATGATTGAAATATCTGCATATATTGACAGGATCCAAAGAGCACAATTCTCCAGGTGTCTTGTAGTCAATCTTTTTTATATTGGAATTTGCCTCTCAAAGAAATTCAAGTAAATCATCCCAAGCATACTCAGCACAGCTTAGTGTAACAAACCATGTAGGAGTTTCCAAGTTCCGTAGCATACATTTCAGTTCTCCATTTCGACGGTACCAATATTCATTAGTCCCACGCTGACATGCCAAGAGATTAATCAACTGAGATTCTAAATGATCATCTCTCTGATGCACTTTATCCATAAAATCCTTTGCAGTTACATTTTGAAGATGCATTCTAGTTTTTAAAATGTGATTTACTGCATATGAAAGTCCAGACAAGTCACTTTCAAACAGAAGATGAAACATATAAGGGATACATTGTCGAAATTTTGGATCTTCTGCATATAATCTTGTTGTCCGATATTCAGATGCAGGAATCTGCACAGGACGTTCATCATATCGTCCACCTTTTCCTGTTGGATACAACTGCGGGAAACAACGAGCAACCAAGCTCTCTTTCCATACACTCATGGGACTTCCTGTTGCTTTTTTCATTTGAAACAACTCAATCGTATTCCCCATCACCTCTTTGGAAAGAAGTGGATGTACACTGTAATGTTCATAGATTTCTTCGATCTGGACATGTCCACTTTTTCTATTTGTCCACTTAATGTTTCAGTATCTTCTGCTAAATCTATTTCTTCTTCTCCAACAAACACATTTCTATAGTACTCATTATTTTTTAACAGATGGAATGACGCCTTTTGCACTTTTCTAACATCCACTAACTCTTGCCAGATTTTCTTATTCTTAGTAGGAACACCATTAACTAGAATGACTAGTGGCTCATTTTCTGCATGGTCTACACCAATAGTTTCAATATTTTTCCTTAAATCTAACGGTAAATACACAACTCTTCCTTTCAATCCTCTTTGCAACTCTGATGGAGGTAATTTACCTGTTTTAGGCTCCATACGAACAATAGCCTGAAACGGGTGAACACATTGAATGAGAATAGACTCATACGTATTTAAATCTATAAGCTCTGGAGGAATAGCAACCAACTCTAGATTATTATGAACAGCTCTAGCAGGCATTGTATTCTCATCTAATTTGTTATAACAATATTTGCAAATACGCTGCTCAGATCCCAAATCAAAACAGTCCTCTACCAACAAATAAGTTGTAAATTCCATCCACTTATCATTATCTTCTATTTCACTTTTTAAATACAGATTGACACCCCTAGTCTAATTTTTATAGTGACTTCGCCGACAACAAATACAAGAAACATTTGGTCTTTCACCTGAAATTACCTTCAACTTTGTGATTTCATCCTCAAATTTTTTTGGAATTACGGGTTCTATATTGTCCTCAACATTTTGTTCTACTAATGTGTCAGTTTCTGCACTCTCTCGCTGAGGACCAAAGTAACAAAACTCAATATCATCACAAACCTTCTTCACATCTGATACTGACCCACGCAAAAGAGCACTGTTCAACTCATTTAACTTTAGTGCTGGACATTTTGCATAATACAATCTTCTCACTAACTTTCACATTTGAGTATGATGTACTGCCAGCATCCTGAAATGGTGAAAAACACTTTGACAAACTTTCCTAGAAAGACAAGCCAGAGAGTGACCTTGCAAACCAGTATTTTTTCTCACTCTGCAAGGGTCTAGTCCTTGCAACACCTTAATCTTTTGTTTAACACTTTTTTTAGTATATGCTCGTAAAAAACGACATAATTTTTCAATAGATTCCTGTCGTACACTGCAAATACTACTGCAATCCTAAGAGTACACAGGGTGTTTAGGACGTCTCCCTAAAACTTCATCAGCTATCACTTCTTCTGCATTTCTTTCAACCATTTTCTCTTTCTCAATTAGACAACCATCTCTAACCTCATAACCTCTACCATTGGTGTCAACCGCATACAATAACTTTTAACTCTGTAAATAACTCTCTTCATTAAAAAAAGGCTCTGAACTGGAACTGTGTTTCCATTCTCCCAAAAAAACATCACAACATTTTTTTTTATTAATTACTCTTTTCCGCCTACTTTTGGCCTTCATTACATGGATTGGTTTATCTAGTGATCGAATTCTGTTTAATACTAAAATGAATAGTTTCCTTTTTACTTCAAAAGCCTTTTCAACAATGTTTTCAATATGCTTCTTCTTTTTATCAAATAGAGCTCTCTTTTTATATTTCTTCACATCTTTCAGCAAATTGTGCACTACTCTCTTGTAAAATATTTTTTTGCGTAATTCCTTATACTCATTTTGCCTTCTTTTACCATACTTTGTCTCCTTTGACTGACCATTTGCTTTTTTACTTTTCCTCTTATTTTGAATTTTTTTCTTAGTTGAAGCATTCTCAGTAGTTCCAGCGTTCTGTACATTCTGCTTGGTCCTACAAACATTTTTAATAAATTGCTTTGTGATCTTACCAGAAGATTTTTTCATATTAGCCACATTATCTTGTACATTCAATACTTGTGGTTGATGTTTCTTCAAGTAATCCTCCTGTCTGTTCTTTTCTTTTTCTTTCTGGCATGATTTCTCTATTTTAACGTTGAAAAACAGTATCTGTGAAAAAGAATCACAAAAAAATGTATATTAATAACTTACAAATTTATACTACTCTATTACTGTAGAAACACATTTTATATAAATGCTGACTAAGAAACTATAGTCCTGAAGCACAAGTGTGACGATGGTTAAAACACTACATGCATAGTGCATACTACTTTGAAGCAGTTCATGCCCTAAAGCCTGCCTCACTAAAAGACTACATGCTAACTGACTGAATGACTACAGTACTATAAGGAGAGACACTGGGTGAGTGACAGGGTATTTGATAGAATTGTATGGATACTGACTTGGATATTGATGGTGTAAAAGACAAGTGTGTAGGTGGTTAGAGGACAGCATGCATAGTGGATAGGGGTTCAAAGCACTCCATGTGCTATGGCCTGACTCACTTCATGAGTACTTGGGTACTGACTGAATGATTAGAGTACTGCAAGGATAGTGCCTGGGTGAATTTATAAGTGGTTGGCTTTTGGTGCAGGAAATACATTAGTACATGGTGCTGAAAGGGTAACTGGAGGAGTGCAAGGGGAGTGATAAGGTGTTTGCTGGAGTGTATGTATACTGACTGGGGAATTGAAGGTGTGAAAGACAAGTGTGTAGGTGGTTAGAGGACTGCATGCATAGTGAATAGGCGTTTGAAGCAGTCCATGTGCTAAGGCCTGGCTCACTGCATGAGTACTTGGGTACTGACTGAATGATTAGACTATTGCAAGAAGCATACCTGGGTAAATTTATAGGTGTTTCAGTTTTGGCACAGTGAATGCATAACTACATGGTGCTAAATAAGTCACTGGAACAGTGCAAGGGGAGTGACAGAATGTTTGCTGGAAGTACATGGATACTGACTGGGGAATTGAAGCTGTTAAAGAAAAGTGTATAGTATGTTAGAAGACTGCATGCATACTGCACAGACATTTGAAGCCGTCTATGTGGTAATGCATGGTTCACAACATGAGTACCTGGAAACTGACTAAATCATTAGACTACTGCTAGGAGAGTGCCTGGGTAAAACTTTAAAATTTTCAGTTTTGGCGCAGTGAAGTGAATAGTACATGGTACTGAATCAGTCACTGGATGAGTGAAAGATGAGTGACAGGATGTTTATTCAAATATATAGATACTGACTAGTTAATTAAATAACTGAAAGACAAGTGTGTAGGTGACTAGAAGCCTGTATGCACACTGTAAAGGGGTTTAAAGCAGTCCATGTTGTCAGGCCTGGCTCGCACCATGAGCACTTGGATACTGACTGAATGATTAAAGTACTGCAAAGAGAGTGCCTGGGTGAATTTATAAGTGGTTGGGTTTTGGCGCAGTGAATGGATTAGTACATGGTGCTGAATGGGTCACTAGAGGAGTGCAAGGGGAGACACAGAGTGTTTGCTGGAAGTGTATGTATACTGACTGGGGCATTGAAGTTGTGAAAGACAAGTGTGTAGGTGGTTAGAGGACTGCATGCATAGTGTATAGGCGTTTGAAGCAGTCCATGTGCTAAGGCCTGGCACAGTGCATGAGTACTTGGGTACTGACTGAATGATTAGAGTACTGCAAGGAGAGTTCCTGGTTCAAATACTTCTCTCACAATGGTTACCCAAATGCACACAGACTCACAGTGTGCTTCCAGACAAGCAACACTATCCCTAGGAGTTTACCAAAACTCATTCACTACTGTGGAGGGGTTGAGGGGACTGCACACAATCTACATATTTCAGTACTGCACTTTAGTGTCAAAGCCTGACTCACTTCATCAATGCATAAGCAAAGACTGGATTGTAATGCAACTAAAACTTGACAACATGACAGGTTTTAAAACAGTTATCTGTCAGCAAATACATGATGTCACCAAATGCTTCTCTCACAATGGTTACCCAAATGCACACAGACTCACAGTGTGATTCTAGACAAGCAACACTATCCCTAGCAGTTTACCAAAACTCATTCACTACTGTGGAAGGGGTAAGGGGACTGCACACAATCTACATATTTCAGTACTGCACTTTAGTGTCAAAGCCTGACTCATTTTATCAATGCATAAGCATAGACTGGCTTCTAATGCTACTAAAACTTGACAACATGACAGGTTTCAAAACAGTTATCTGTCAGCAAATACATGATGTCACCAAATGCTTCTCTCACAATGGTTACCCAAATGCACACAGACTCACAGTGTGATTCTAGACAAGCAACACTATCCCTAGCAGTTTACCAAAACTCATTCACTACTTTGGAAGGGGTAAGGGGACTGCACACAATCTACATATTTCAGTACTGCACTTTAGTGTCAAAGCCTGACTCATTTAATCAAAGCATAAGCAAAAACTGCCTTCTAATGCTACTGAAACTTGACAACAAGACAGGTTTTAAAACAGTTATCTGTCAGCAGATATACGATGTTACCGAATGCTTCTCTCACAATCCTTACCCGAATGCACACAGACTCACAGTGTGATTCTAGACAAGCAACACTATCCCTAGCAGGTTATCAAAACTCATTCACTACTGTGGAAGGGGTAAGGGGACTGCACACAATCTACATATTTCAGTACTGCACTTTAGTGTCAAAGCCTGACTCACTTTATCAATGCATAAGCAAAGACTGGCTTGTAATGCTACAAAAACTTGACAACATGACAGGTTTCAAAAGAGTTATCTGTCAGCAAATACATGATGTTACCAATTCCTTCTCTCACAATGTTTACCCAAATGCACACAGACTCACTGTGTGATTCTAGACAAGCAACACTATCCCTAGGAGTTTGCCGAAACTCATTCACTACAATGGAAGGGGTAAGGAGACTGCACACAATCTATATATTTCAGAACTGCACTTTAGTGTCAAAGCCTGACTCATTGTATCAATACATAACAAAAACTGGTTTCTAATGCTACTAAAACTTGACAACATGACAGGTTTCAAAAGAGTTGTCTGTCAGCAAATACATGATGTTACCAAATGCTTCTCTCACAGTGGTTCCCAAATGCACACAGACTCACTGTGTGATTCTAGACAAACAACACTATCCCTTCCACTATACCAAAACACATTTCTTCATCTAGAAGGAGTTCTACATTTTAGTGTAGAAACATGACTCATTTTGCAAATTCATAAAGAATCACTGATTTCTAATTGTACCAAAATATAAAAACAGCACAGTTATCTCCCTGCAAACACATGAAAAACACAAATGGTTATCACAAAATGATTTCTACATGCACACACACACTTTCAATAAGATTGTAGACAAAAAAAATACTCCCTGCACTTTAGCAGCTGAAATACATTAGTATGATTAAAATCATAATAGACCACATACACCTCCTCTCAATTAAATAACTCACCTTTCAAGTTGTTTTGTAGATTAAGAAGTATATCAGTCACACACCAGATTTTCTTATACAGAATCTCTGCACTGTGCACCTGTCAGCAAAACCAAAGAATGGCAAAGTTTCCCTCTTATTTTCCACACATATACATGTAAACATCAAATCACATTCCTTCCCAAATAAATTCAAAAGCAAACACACATTTCTATTGGTTAAACATTTCAACCCTTTCCAAATGACATAAATTTGAACCCTCCCCCCAATCTGCCTTCTGCCTCTTACCATAGAAACAGGTCATGGAACACTGTAATGAGCACACAGGTCACAAGTTCAGCACACAATGTTGCTAATCAAAACAGCAAGTGTGCTTGACTTTTCAACATATCAGCTTATCATATATAATGTTCCTTTCAATCAGTTTTTGTTAACCAATAAGAATCACGCGCTTACAAAACAGAAACATGCATCCTACCTTTCAGTGTAGAAGGTTGTCAAACAACCAATGATTTCTTGGCTTTTTTCAAAAGTGCATCTTAGCCACCATTTTAGAAAAATCTTACTTTCCAAACTGCCATTTCATTTACAGAGACCATCTGAGTGCATCCAGACCTCCCTTCAAGATGCTTACATGGGACACAGCTATATTTTCTGGAGCCAAAGGTAAGCAGAAAACAAAGGCATTCACAAAGACCTTGGTTTGCCAAAAGGAGACATTAAATGGATTGGACAGAGAGGGTTAAAGGGGCACCAATTGATGCCATTGGTCAAATCCTTCATACATATCCAACACCCTGACCTCATAATAGTGCACTGTGGTGGCAATGACCTAGGCACTTTGACTGGGGTAGGTCTGGAAATGCTTATGAAGGACACCTTTGCAGAACTGATTTCACTTTTCCTCAAAACTGCGTTTGTGTATTCTAACATATGCCAAAGGCAGAAATGAAACTGGTCCAATCATTTTTGTCCACAAATTGAGAAAGCTAGGAAACGTAACAATCTGCGCTTTCATATGCAAGAGATGTATAGGAGAGATGGAGTACACTTTACTGATGAAGGAAACAGAGTCTTCCTCAACAACTTTAGACTCTGTATAGGTACTTACTTATTAGTACCAAAAACTCTCAATGAACACAACGGCTCTTTTTAGAGCCACTCAACAACAAAACACTTAAGCTTGATGTTTAAAAATCAATTTCAATTTTTTTTCCTTGGATCCGCGCACCCAACGCGCTAGGAACCGTGCACCCAACGCCGTACAATGCGCGCACCCTGCGCGCATTTTGCCGTTTTTTGTTTTTTTAAAAAGGGGGACCCAGGGGATCCATCTGGGACACCCTAAGCAGCTTTAGAGGGTCAGAGTATTTCCACTCTGCCCCCTTTATATGTTTTACACACTTATTCCCCTTAACTCTTCTTCAGCCTCGTTTCTACCGAGGCACAAAATGGCTGCCAACAGTTCCTGGTTTCGAATGTAGAGAGACACTCGACAGCCAATTAGCATTCAGCGCGTGATCGGGAGGGTGCGCGCTTGGTTCGGGGAGAATGCGCTTACGGTGCGGGTAGGGTGCGCGGATCCTCCGAGGCCATAGATATCACTAACTTTTTTACCCTAATTTTCTCAGGAACTACTGGACAGATTTACACCATTTATGCAAAAGGGACGAGTCTGAACTGAGGACAACCTCTTTGCCAAATTTAGTGCAATTCCGTTCAGCAGTTCGGGCTGTAGCTGCGTCAACAGGTCCTATGGGAAATTGCATGGGGAAAACGCGTTTTGGGACCCCCCTTTTTTCTCAGCCCCCGCTTGACGAATCACCACGAAACTTTCAGGATAGGAGCGGACCGGAACTGGCCAAACGTTTGGAAAATTTCACGAAGATTCATCAACCGGCACCAGACTTATTGGGAATAGAATGTTGCGGATTTCCTATGGAAAATAGGTCCTAACTATAACTACCTACTGGCGACCGCCAGTAGGTAATATATATATATATATATATATATGCTCCAAAGTACCAGTACTCGAAAGTAAAGGATGACGACGCCGTGTCTTGCAAAAATTCAAAATTTAATTCTCAGCTGTTGGACGCGTTTCGCCTGTCCCGCAGGCTTGTTCACCAACCGTTTACAATAAAGTTTGCCACCATTTTAAGACACTTACAGCGTGTCACGTGCACAAGGACTACAACTGCAGTGTATCCAACAACAGACTGGTAGTTTTTTCACATATATGTCAAATTGACTTTAACAATCTCTTAGCTTGATTATTCAAGAATCAATATTGATCCAATCATTGAAAATAAAACTAAGTGCCAAAAGAACAACGAACAAATTAATGCAGGAAGACAAATTACACGATATCATTCATAGGAAATCTCGTAATTATCGGTGATGTACCTGTCAAATGCTAATTGCATTCTCACTGCAAAGCAGTGCGGTATTCTTTGGTTACATTAACTACAAAGATGTTTAATATTAATCAAGTCCGGTGTATTGCCCAAGTGGGCCAGAGTTGCCAGATTGTTGAATATACCTGCAAATATTACAACAGTGCTCCCAAATAAAAATAAAACAACTTAAAAAAGCGTGCTGAATATAGAAAGTGGTTAAAAACGGAAGGGAAGTCAGCTGCACTTCTACATTTAACCTAAATGGGTGTACAGATCTTCCTCAATATTAAGTCCTGTCGGGGTCTTGCAATTTAATTTGATTATATAAGAAGATTCTAGTCTTCTCAGTTGTTTTTCTTTGTTGCCCCCTCTTTTGCTGCTCTTGACCGCATCGATTACAAAGTATGTCAAGCCTGCTATACTTTTGTTATGAAAGCGTTCAAAATGTCGCGCCACAGGGTACGACTTATCACCATTTTTAATCGCTCTCAAGTGCTGCAAAACACGTTTATGCACAGGCAAGATTGTGCTGCCCACGTACCTCAGGTCACAAGGGCACTGAAGTACATAGACAGCAAAATCTGTCTTACATGTGTGATGTCCTTTGATTTTAAATTCCTTATTGGCAAAACCTGATGTGTACCTAGAAGTGTTCGTGCCATGAATACAGGCTTTACATTTCGTACATTTCACAAAACCTTCTTTTTTTGCAAGCCACATGGTGGCGGCTGTCTTAGTGGGCGGGGTTTTCAAAACATTGCTTACTAGCATTTGTCTGAAACTCTTCGCTTTTCTGAATGTTATTAGTGGTTGTTTCGTTACTAGTTTACTTAGTGTTGGTTCACTGTGGATCAAATGCCAGTGTTTAGTAAGGATACTTCTTATTTTCTTATGTTGGGCATTATAGCTTGTTATCATCCTGCACTCATTTTTATTGACATTCTCCAGTTTTTTCTTTGTGTTACTCTTGTTGAAAAGAATGTCTTCTCTTGTCCTTCTTTTTGCTTTCATTATGGCCGTCCTTATACACTCCTCAGAGTATCCTCTGGCCAAAAAACGCAACCGCAGTATGGATAGTTCTTTGTCACAGCTCTCTTGATTACTGCAGTTGCGCATAGTTCTTAAGGCTTCTCCATATGGGATACTTTTAATCAGATTTTGAGGATGGAAGCTTTTGGCATGTAGCAAAGTATTGCCAGCCGTAGGCTTCCGGTATAGGGTGGTTTCCAGTTTATCATTTTTGACATAAATAGACAGATCTAGAAAATTCACGTTTGTTTTGCTGATGGTACTGGTGAATTTGAGATTTAGATCATT
The DNA here is from genome assembly GCF_964204655.1 of Triturus cristatus. Classification (NCBI taxonomy): domain Eukaryota; kingdom Metazoa; phylum Chordata; class Amphibia; order Caudata; family Salamandridae; genus Triturus; species Triturus cristatus. The sequence continues at coordinate 1,809,404,874 of NC_140589.1, forward strand.
GTTTTGTATTCTATCAATAAATGTCACCAATGATTCTTCACTGCCTTTCCAGATGACAAACAAGTCGTCTATAAAACGACTCCAATGCATAACGTTATTATGCCATTCTTCTGGGTACATTCTTTGGATCACCTGCTCCTCCCACCAGCCCATATGCAAATTAGCAAAGCTGGGGGCGAAGCAGGTGCCCATAGCCGTACCGCATGTTTGATGGTATAGCTCATCATTGAACAAGAAGTAATTATTTTTGAGGCAGATGGATGTCATCTCAATTAACATTTGAGTGTGTGCCCAAAATTTTACTGCGTTTAACCTCTAAGTATTTTGTCAATGATTTTGTCTCCCACCACTTAGACAGTTCAGATCTTTTAAGTTTCTCTAGCCTTTTCAGGCGTGAAATGACATCCTGGCAAACAGGATGTCTAAGTGGTGGGAGACAAAATCATTGACAAAATACTTAGAGGTTAAACGCATACCAAGAGGTAGTGTCTCCCATCCTATATCCAGGATACGGGAGATTTCCTTAAAAAGGTTTATGATCTACCTTGGGAAAATGATTTTCTCCTGGCCACCATAGATGTCATGACACTTTATACCAGCATCAGACATGAAGACGGTCTGAAAGCTGTCAGACATTTTTTGGGTAACAGACCAGTAAAATTTTGGGCACACACTCAAATGTTAATTGAGATGACATCCATCTGCCTCAAAAATAATTACTTCTTGTTCAATGATGAGCTATACCATCAAACATGCGGTACGGCTATGGGCACCTGCTTCGCCCCCAGCTTTGCTAATTTGCATATGGGCTGGTGGGAGGAGCAGGTGATCCAAAGAATGTACCCAGAAGAATGGCATAATAACGTTATGCATTGGAGTCGTTTTATAGACGACTTGTTTGTCATCTGGAAAGGCAGTGAAGAATCATTGGTGACATTTATTGATAGAATACAAAACAATGATCTAAATCTCAAATTCACCAGTACCATCAGCAAAACAAACGTGAATTTTCTAGATCTGTCTATTTATGTCAAAAATGATAAACTGGAAACCACCCTATACCGGAAGCCTACGGCTGGCAATACTTTGCTACATGCCAAAAGCTTCCATCCTCAAAATCTGATTAAAAGTATCCCATATGGAGAAGCCTTAAGAACTATGCGCAACTGCAGTAATCAAGAGAGCTGTGACAAAGAACTATCCATACTGCGGTTGCGTTTTTTGGCCAGAGGATACTCTGAGGAGTGTATAAGGACGGCCATAATGAAAGCAAAAAGAAGGACAAGAGAAGACATTCTTTTCAACAAGAGTAACACAAAGAAAAAACTGGAGAATGTCAATAAAAATGAGTGCAGGATGATAACAAGCTATAATGCCCAACATAAGAAAATAAGAAGTATCCTTACTAAACACTGGCATTTGATCCACAGTGAACCAACACTAAGTAAACTAGTAACGAAACAACCACTAATAACATTCAGAAAAGCGAAGAGTTTCAGACAAATGCTAGTAAGCAATGTTTTGAAAACCCCGCCCACTAAGACAGCCGCCACCATGTGGCTTGCAAAAAAAGAAGGTTTTGTGAAATGTACGAAATGTAAAGCCTGTATTCATGGCACGAACACTTCTAGGTACACATCAGGTTTTGCCAATAAGGAATTTAAAATCAAAGGACATCACACATGTAAGACAGATTTTGCTGTCTATGTACTTCAGTGCCCTTGTGACCTGAGGTACGTGGGCAGCACAATCTTGCCTGTGCATAAACGTGTTTTGCAGCACTTGAGAGCGATTAAAAATGGTGATAAGTCGTACCCTGTGGCGCGACATTTTGAACGCTTTCATAACAAAAGTATAGCAGGCTTGACATACTTTGTAATCGATGCGGTCAAGAGCAGCAAAAGAGGGGGCAACAAAGAAAAACAACTGAGAAGACTAGAATCTTCTTATATAATCAAATTAAATTGCAAGACCCCGACAGGACTTAATATTGAGGAAGATCTGTACACCCATTTAGGTTAAATGTAGAAGTGCAGCTGACTTCCCTTCCGTTTTTAACCACTTTCTATATTCAGCACGCTTTTTTAAGTTGTTTTATTTTTATTTGGGAGCACTGTTGTAATATTTGCAGGTATATTCAACAATCTGGCAACTCTGGCCCACTTGGGCAATACACCGGACTTGATTAATATTAAACATCTTTGTAGTTAATGTAACCAAAGAATACCGCACTGCTTTGCAGTGAGAATGCAATTAGCATTTGACAGGTACATCACCGATAATTACGAGATTTCCTATGAATGATATCGTGTAATTTGTCTTCCTGCATTAATTTGTTCGTTGTTCTTTTGGCACTTAGTTTTATTTTCAATGATTGGATCAATATTGATTCTTGAATAATCAAGCTAAGAGATTGTTAAAGTCAATTTGACATATATGTGAAAAAACTACCAGTCTGTTGTTGGATACACTGCAGTTGTAGTCCTTGTGCACGTGACACGCTGTAAGTGTCTTAAAATGGTGGCAAACTTTATTGTAAACGGTTGGTGAACAAGCCTGCGGGACAGGCGAAACGCGTCCAACAGCTGAGAATTAAATTTTGAATTTTTGCAAGACACGGCGTCGTCATCCTTTACTTTCGAGTACTGGTACTTTGGAGCATTTAATACGGATCGAGCCCGGACGATCCGGACGGACGACGCGCCCTTTGTTCAGGTGGTGCGGTGATTGTAACCGAGCAAGAAAAGTTGGCTGATATATATATATATATATATATATATATATATATATATATATATATATGTGATTCAACAAACGCCTTCACGATTTGATAAGGTCACTCGACCGCACCCCTCCCATCCGGGCTGGATCCTCGTGTTGCTTGCATAGACAGGTCCCTAATGTATGGAAAAAGCAGACACGTTTCGAGGCTATGGCGCCTCTTCTTCCTGGGCTCCTACGGAACAGCACTGATGAATCACCTGACTGTAATTACCACATCCTTTTATGAAGCAGTTGCCAAACATGGCGTACCAACATTTCACGCTGCATTGTGAGACTTATAGTCTTAACAGGTGAGTCAACATATAACTTACAGTAAGCTCAGTGTCCATTCCTCATTCATGGATTCGCTGTGTGTACACCTTGAGTAGGTGGGGAGCTGTTTATGTTTGCTTCAATTATCGCGGGGTGCCGTGCTGACAGATCTGAAGCAGTTCAAGTCCTCAGCCTTCCCATATGTGCTCTTCCGCTGGGAATGGTGCTCCTTATCAGGACCAGACAGCCATGCAATAAATTGATTCAAAAAATGCCTTCACGATTTGATAAGGTCACTCGACCGCACCCCTCCCATCCGGGCTGGATTCTCGTGTTGCTTGCATAGACAGTTCCCTAATGTATGAAAAAAGCCGACGCGTTTCGAGGCTATGGCGCCTGAGCTTACTGTAAGTTATATGTTGACTCACCTGTTAAGACTATAAGTCCCACAATGCAGCGTGAAATGTTGGTACGCCATGTTTGGCAACTGCTTAATAAAAGGATGTGGTAATTACAGTCAGGTGATTCGTCAGTGCTGTTCCGTAGGAGCCCAGGAAGAAGAGGCGCCATAGCCTCGAAACGCGTCGGCTTTTTTCATACATTAGGGAACTGTCTATGCAAGCAACATGAGGATCGGGATGGGAGGGGTGCTGTCGAGTGACCTTATCAAATCATATATATATATATATATATCCTTTATTTAATGCTTAACATGTATTTAGGTCACTGCAAAGTGTTCATATATGTTATTTGATTAGATGCTTATGGGTCTCTGTTTTATTGTATTTGTGTATCGCAATATGTAAATATGATCAGAACAATTGTATCTAGAAGTGCTTCACTATTAAAATATTGAGGTAAATATAAAAATAAAATCCATATAAGTAAAAATTAAAAATAATTCAAAAAATGCACAACTAAAATTAGCTCTATGAGCAGTAACACTTGAAAGTCCGAGTTTCTAACTATCTATCCATATATGCACATATGGAACTTTATACAATACAACGTTATATCTCTTTATTATTTTCCTTATACATGTATACCCTTTCTATGTAGTTATGTACTTATTGATTTATCACTTTACTCTTACTGTAGAAAAAAATCCTTCAGTGCCTTCCAATGCACTACTCTATAGCTCACCCTATACCTCTCTCAATTTAACCTCTACCACCACTCTTTGACTCATCCCAAACCTCATTCAATACTATGATCTCCCTAAGATCCTTTCTTGAGTCTTATGTCCTCTATCCCCCCTTTAACTCATTCCAAACTTCATCTCACTACTATGGTCTCCCAAATAACGCTTTTTAGGCTCTTCCCTCCTCTATCACTCCTCTATCCTATTCAAACTATCAGACTCACATGTCCACCCCTCAAATTAACAACTTGTATTTCCCTTTACTAATCCTCCACTAATCCTTTGGGTTCGGTAGTAGCTTGCTACTCACGGAAAAGCACTTCAATGACTCATCAGGGGTAGTACGTGCTATAAATATACAATTACTATTCCAATCACAAATGGTCTGAAGGAACCCAGTGATGTGTAGCAAGCAAGCAAGCATGCGCAGAGGGACGGGAGGCAGGGAGGAGAGTCGTGCTGACAGATGGATGCTGGACAAATGGAGGCAGATAAAATCCCACTTAAGTGACATCCCCTGTGCTTACGGAAGCAGACAAAGTAGAGGGAAGTATGCTACAACTGGCCTCTCCAGGAGAAGCTCCTTCCTCGCAGTGAAATAATATTTCAGTCTTCATGCCCATTCAATCCTTGCCTTCTTTGGAATGATCTCTTAGAGGTAACAATGGAGATCTGTCTGTGTGCTCATTCTAACCCTGGCCCTTTTATTTAAACATATTTATGTATCAGTTTAATTTGGTCGTTATTGTTTATTCAATGCTCAGCTGTGACGCATTCAGGTTTGTAAGATCACTCTTTGTACAATAAGCACTGTACGCCCAGGGCTGACCTTTCTTATGCAAATCAGTGTTGCCCACTGCGTTGTTTCAGTTGACGCAAACACGGACTACAAATCCCAAAATGTGTTTATGCGTAATATGAAAACCCTGAAGCAAAAGGATAGCCCTAAACATCCATGGCCCAAGCTGGCATCATGTTCATATTCCTGCTTTCAGACTAATTAAAAGTGTAACACGTGCCGGGTCCTTTCTTGTACATTATATTCCTCATAAGTCTAACTTGAAAAAAGAAATGATGAAATTCTGCGGTATTGTTCAGGTCCAAACTCAGTACAGCAGAACAAAAGCAAATGTCAGAAACACATCCATGGGAGCATCTCTGAGGCTCGACCTGCTGGTGATAGCGCTTTTCTCTGTACAGATTTGGGGCCAATAAAGCGCTATTTGATTAATTAAAATCCACAACTGAAGATGGTCATGAAATAACAACTTTTAAATAACAGGAAGCACATTAGGCTCCATAAGACTGACAGAGAGAGGTTACATTTTCAAACGATAAACATTTATTAAAGGTTAAGAAGAGTTTACACATTCCAAATCATCAAATTAGTGTCAATCAGGACATAAATGCATTTAGTATTTATGACGTTCAAATCCATCAGTCATAAAACTTGTAATGAAGTTGTCTCCAAGAAAGAGGTTAAGCAAATCTGCCCTCCCTCTGAGCTGCTCTAAGCTGGATCGGAGAAGATTCCTGCAAGCATTCTGGGAACGCTCTGAACTCTCATCTGTATTGCACTAGCCTAAATCACACAATTGTAACATTTGCTACACCTACACATGGTTCCCGTAAACGCTCCGATGAGGTTAAAAACCATACATTTGTGATGCCTACACATGGTTCCCGTAAACACTCAGATCAGGTTAAACCGTGCATTTGCTACACCTACACATAGTTCCCGTAAACGCTACGATCAGGTTAAATCGTACATTTGCGACACCTACACATGGTTCCCGTCAATGCTCCGATCAGGTTAAACCGTTCATTTGCTACACCTACACATGGTTCCCGTAACGATCCAATCTGGTTAAACCGTGCATTTGCTACACCTACACATGGTTCCCATAAAACGCTCCGATCAGGTTAAACCGTGCATTTGCTACACCTACACATGGTTCCCGTACACGCTCTGATTAGGTTAAACCATACATTTGCGACACCTACACATGGTTCCCGTAAACGCTCCGATCAGGTTAAACCGTGTATTTGTGACACCTGCACAATGTTCCTGTAAAACGCTCCGATCAGGTTAAACCGTGCATTTGCTACACCTACCCAATGTTCCCGTAAAACGCTCCGATCAGGTTAAACCATACATTTGCGACACCTACACATGGTTCCCGTAAATGCTCCGATCAGGTTAAACCGTACATTTGTGACAACTACACATGGTTCCCGTAAACGCTCCGATCAGGTTAAACCGTGCATTTGCTACACCTACACATGGTTCTCGTAAAGGCTACGATCAGGTTAAACCGTGCATTTGCTACACCTACACATGGTTCCGGTAAACGCTCCAATCAGGTTAAACCATACACTTGCGACACCTACACATGGTTTCCGTAAAACGCTCCAATCAGGTTAAACCGTGCATTTGCTACACCTACACATGGTTTCCGTAAAACGCTCCGATCAGGTTAAACCGTGCATTTGCTACACCTACATATGGTTCCCATAAAACGCTCCAATCAGGTTAAACCGTGCATTTGCTACACCTACACATGGTTTCCGTAAAACGCTCCGATCAGGCTAAACCGTGCATTTGCTACACCTACACATGGTTCCCGTAAAACACTCCGATCAGGTTAAACCATGCATTTGCTACCCCTACACATGGTTCCCGTAAAACGCTCCGATCATGTTAAACCGTGCATTTGCTACCCCTACACATGGTTCTTGTAAAACGCTCCAATCAGGTAAACCGTGCATTTGCTACCCGTACACATGGTTTCCATTAAACGCTCCGATCAGGTTAAACCGTGCATTTGCTACACCTACACATGGTTCCCGTAAACCGCTCCGATCAGGTTAAACCATGCACTTGCTACCCCTACACATGGCTTCCGTAAAATGCTCCAATCAGGTTAAACCGTGCACTTGCTACCCCTACACATGGTTCCTGTAAAACGCTCCGATCAGGTTAAACCGTGCACTTGATACCCCTACACATGGTTCCCGTTAAACCCTCCAGTCAGGTTAAACCGTGCATTTACTACCCCTACACATGGTTCCCATAACGCCCCGATCAGGTTAAACCATGCATTTACTACCCCTACACATGGTTCCCATAAAACGCTCCGATCAGGTTAAACCGTGCATTTGCTACACCAAAACATGGTTCCCGTAACGCTCCGATCTGGTTAAACTGTGCATTTGCTACACCTACACATGGTTCCCGTATAACGCACCGAGCAGGTTAAACCGTGCATTTGCTACACCTACACATGACATGGTTCCCGTATAACGCCCCGAACAGGTTAAACCATGCATTTGCTACACCTACACATGGTTCCCATAAAACGCTCCGATCAGGTTAAACCGTGCATTTGCTATACCAAAACATGGTTCCCGTAACGCTCCGATCTGGTTAAACCGTGCATTTGCTACACCTACACATGACATGGTTCCCGTATAACGCACCGATCAGGTTAAACCATAGGGACGCAGCACAGGGCTCCATAGTTTGTGAGGCTCCTTCACAACACGGCTTCTCTAAGCTCCCTTCAGACGCCCACTTCTCTGCAGCAAGTCAAGGTACATCGGGCCACGCGCGTGCACTGTTGGAACTCATTTGGACATACTACTGTTATCACAAAAATGATAACATTTCCCATGAGGAAGTAAGCAAAGGCACATCGTGTGTGTTAATTGTGAGTTCAGCTTCTCCTAGAAATAAAATACACGTGTGACATCAAGCGAGATAGCTCGCAAACGTTAGCCATACTAAATACAGGCCAGCATTAGATATGGTCAATCTAATCGAGAATATTACACAGTTAATACTATTTGCATGTTTACATATTACTGTCGATAAAATGCAAAGCTTTTTAATATGAATAACCTCTTTCACAGGTAAGCATGATAGCAAATTAACTACATAGGCAGAGCTGTAGGATGACTATCAGCGCGTCGCGGCTCACCTGCTTTCAAAAGACGTGACTCTTACCCTAGAACACTTTAGCTAAAGACATATGTCTTAGTTTGGAATGATTCTGTGTGGTGTTAACTGTGGCAAAGGTCACAAGGCCCCTCTTCTGAACTGTAAAATAGAAAGACAAATTGGAGGAATTGCCCAAGGCTGCACCTGGAGGACAGGGGAAGAGGGTTTGAAAACCTGGGTCACCTCCTGGCTCTCCTTGTCCACTCTTGTCCTCTGGGAGCAGCGGAGACTCAAGGCCGCGCTCATCCCTGCCCACGCAGACTCTTTGATTCAGCAATAGTCTGTGTGATAGAGGTTTGCTACAGAGGTCAATTTATGATCTAGAACACCTTCAATTTTGCCAAAGAGGTAAATTTAGGACTAGAACACCTTCATTTCATGCATCTCAACCAGGAGGGTTGGAGTTTGACACAAGTCTAGTTGGGGAGTTACCTGCTGGTGGTCCAAACCGTTCAGCCCTATCTGGGGGCTGCTCACGGTGTAATCTCACATGGAGTGTCATCAGTCTTGGCCACATGGTGCCCAAGGTTGGAAAGGTACGGGAAGTGGTTACCTGGTGACTGGTTCACTAAGCAGGCCACTGTGTTCAGCCGGAGGTCATGTGCTTGTTTGTGTATCACTTATGCAAATGTTCCTTGGCTGCAGAGGAATGCAAATAGTGGACATGTATAAACTGTTTTGACTGTGTAAAGAAATGTTAGATATGTTATTTAGTTTATGTATCTGCAAGCAATTTGTACTAAAAGTAACTTGCAGTCTCCTGGTGTGTTTCAAATAAATGTAAGCTAAGTCCAGTAAATGCTACAAACTTGTCCAGTGTACGCCAAATGCTACAAACATGTCAAGTGTACGCCTTTCATAACTGGTGGTTGAAGGCCCATGACTTGTATGCATGCACTATGGGCTTTTATTTGACAAATCCTTGTTTTTAGATGTGTTAGTTCATTTAACTCAACTGGCGGGAACTTGGGCAACAACTCCCAGAACGATTTAGATTGATAAACTAAAACCTAGCACTCAAAGACTGTGACCTTGGAGACAGGGAGTCATCTGGTAACCTTAATAATTATTAACCTGACAATAGCTTACTATCTTCCAATAAGATGTGTCTTTAGACCTGTCTCATGAGTATATAAGACATGACAGCGACTATCCCGGCCCCGTCAGAGAGTGTGATGAGCTGTGCTCCGTTGCAGAGGTTGGTGGAGCAGCAGGTGCTGCGCACTTTGTATTGACTCCCCACAAACGTTTCGGTCTCCTGTTTGTGGCACCGGTCTTCAGCCAGGTATCCCTTCTTTGCTACAGTGATTACACCATCTGAGAGAAGACAGAGAGACAGGTTGTTACCGAAGGTCAGATCACCTCACAGAGGTCTGGGCAGCTGAATATACTAGAAACAACATCCAACATAATTTCTCTCTGTCTCCACACCAATTCCCTCTTGCTACGTATGGCTTATCTTTTCATCTTGGTCCATTTAATGTTTGATCTAAGCCATTCTTTCCTTTCATCTCCTTAACTTTCTATTACTTTTTCTACAGCACTCTAACCATCTTCCTGCCTTGTTCTTTGGTGGTTTCTCTCTAAAGCTGTGCTCTCTTCTTCAACCACATTTTCTGTGTCTCTCACTCTGTTTAGTTCTCTGTCTTTCTCCTTTTTCTCAAACTCTCTATTACATTCTGTCTGTTCCTTCATTTGCCTCCTGTTATCTGTTCTCTCTCTCTAACCCCTCACTATCCTTGCCTGTCTGTCCCTCTTCCTTTGTGCCTGTTACTACCCTTCTATAACTCTTTACCTATTTACCCCCCTCTCTCTCTCTCTTTGTCATTACATCTCTCTCACCTTCTCTCTCTTTGTTTCTCTTTCCTGTGCTATCTCTCTCCCTTCAGCTTTTAACATTTCTCTTTCTCGTTTTCTACCTCAATCTCCCTCTCAAAGGCTTTCTCTAATTTTTAGTCTCTTTATCTTTGTACCTCTCTCTCACTTTCTTTCTTATATTCTCTCTCTTTACTTTCTCTCTCTATCCATCATTTTCTGCTTCTCTTATTCTCTCACTCTCGCTCTCCCTGTCTCTCTCTCTCTCTCTCTCTCTACCTTGACACCTCCTTGCCTATTTTATATGTTATGTTATGTTAAAATTGGTCTTTTATAGCGCTCGGCTACTCCAAAGAGTGTCCCGGCGCTTTTAATAACAACCTGCAACAAGAGACACAGCACAGTAGACAGAAAACGGGGCCGACAGAAAGAGGACAAAAACAAACTAAAGGGCAAAAAGCCAAGTTTTAAGGCCCTTCCTAAAAGTCAGCAAATTAGAGGTGCTGCGCAATGCCAGAGGCAGAATATTCCAACGCTGCGGTGCCAACAACTTAGAAGAGCGACCTCCAATACGAGCCTTTTTAACTCGGGGAACCACAGCCAGGAACAATGATTCAGACCTCAGAGATCGGGCCGGATGGTAAAAAGCAAGTCTCCTTTGGAGATATTTCGCACCCGAAGCATAGAGGGCCTTGTGAACTAGGGTCAAGGCCTTAAAAACTATCCGTTTCCGGATCGGAAGCCAGTGGAGTGACTGTAGGAGACCGGAGGCTCTGGCTCGCCTATGTAGGCCAAAAATGGCTCGCGTGGCCGAGTTCTGGACCACCTGCAGCCGTTGCAGGAGATATTCCGGTAGGCCGAGATATAAAACGTTGGAATAGTCCAATCTTGAACCGATCAAGACCTGCACCGTCGTCTTCCTATGATCTTCTGAAAGCAAAGGAAGGAACTTTCGGAGCATTCTAAGGAGGCCGAAGCATGTTCCAGTAAGACCAAGGATCTGAGATCTTAACGACAAACCATTATCAATCTTGATCCCCAGATTCTTTGCTAGCTGAGACGAGCCCGCTGGAGGGAACATGTTAGCAGGCCACCATTCCTGCCAGTATGGGTCAGATGGGCATCCAAAAAAGAGTACCTCCAATTTATCTGAGTTGCACTTGAGGCTGTTGAGCTGGAACCATTTAAAAACAGCCCCAAGGCACTCGCGAATACTCTCTCCATCAAAATCTTCTCCTTTCCTGCACGTAAAGAGGAGCTGGGTATCGTCGGCATAAGATACGGTCTGGGCCCCCCAAAACTCCGCCAATGCCGCCAAAGGGGTCATAAAGATGTTGAAAAGAGTCGGGCTCAACACAGAGCCCTGTGGAACTCCGACTCCCAGAGGCGGCATCGTGGCAGAGCTGGGCGGGACCCAGACCGTTTGCTGACGGCCCTCCAAGAATGATCTAAACCAGCTGAACACCGTCCCCCTCAGACCGATATCATGAAGTCTGGCGAGGAGACCCTCATGGGGGACGGTGTCAAAGGCCGCCGACAAGTCCAGCATAACGAGCATAGCTTTGCCCCCGAATCCAGTACCTCTTTAATGGCTTCAGACACCTCCAAAAGCGCCGTCTCGGTGCTTAGGTTAGGGCGGAAGCCAGATCGAGTAGGGTGCAGCAAGTTATGAGATTCCAGGAAATTGGAAAGCACGATATGCACATGCTTCTCCAAAATCTTAGCCAACGCAGGGAGAAGAGAGATAGGCCTATAATTGGCCAAAGCCTCAGGGTCTAGACCAGGCTTTTTAAGAAGAGGAATAACCATTGCCTGCTTCCAGGCCTGAGGGTCCACCCCCTGACTCAGGGAGAGATTCAAAAGTGGATTCGCCAACGGATTTACAACTTCAGCTATTTTCGCCAAGAATTTGGCCGGACAAGGGTCAAGAGGCGACCCAGATTTAAGATTGGCCATAAGTACTGAAGACGAAAAAGCTGAAATTGGCGGAAAAACTGCCAGAACTGGACCCATAGGGACCAACGGATCTGGGCCGTCCTCATAATTGGGGCGTACCTCAGCCACCCTCAGGGGAAAGGAGTCCTGGATCAGTTTAATCTTAGTAGTAAAGAAATTGGCGAGGGCAGAAACCCACGGCTCAGACGGAGCGGCCATGGTCACATTATATCGTGGGGACGTAAATTCCCTGACAATCGTAAAAATCTCCTTACAGGAGTTAGAGGCAGCCTCTATCCTCCTTGCCAGATAGCCTTTTTTTTCAAGGAGGATGTCTCGATGGTATGCTTTAACCGCAGTCCTATATACAAGCCTGGCCTCCGGATCATACTGCGACCGCCAGGCCCTTTCAGCCACCTTGCACTGCCGTCGAGAGGCCGATAGTGCTTCAGTAAACCAGGGGGCCGAGACCCGCTTAGATGTTAGTCGAGGGGCCTTCTCAGGGGCCAGATCATTCAGCCTATCCATTAACCATGCCTGCAAGGACTCTAAATCTCTCTCCAAATCTCCCGTAAAAGGACAGGGATAATCAAGAGATGCTTGGGCCAGCATTTCAGGAGTCACAATGAGGAAATATGAATTTTTGTGATCAGTTATGTCCCCTATCGTAGACCCCAACGGCTCCATGTACATGCTATAAGTACATGTATGTTCCCTCCTACTCCAGTTTTGAAGACGCAAATATATGTGCGTCCACCGTCAACATGTCCTCTTTCAGACCCGCCATGAATGGGTCAGATATTCCATTCCTAAGTATAAAAGGCCACCGACTTTATATGGTTCACTTTCCACATTTCACAGATTCAGGCGAGTAGGCCCTGAATTCTGTCATCAAGCCTTTTTCTGCCTTCTGCCTCTGAAAGCTCCAGTCTGAACCAGCCTCTGTATCCATGAACTTTGTCCTACTCCCTGCGCGGCTAACGGTGCCTGATCCAGCCAGTTGCCTGCCAAAAAAAACTGTATTTCACCTTCAAGATTATCTGCTTCGCTCCTCACCCGATGCATTCCTGTCTAGTAGTTTAGGTAAACATTCCTCCAGCTACCGTGCAAGGGGCCAGGCCTCGCTGTCCTCATGCAAGTAATTCATAGCCCCGTTACCATGGAATATTCCTACCCCCTCGCATCTAGTGTAGACACTTAGACGCTTGTACACGCACTAACAGTCAGTATAGTCAGTATAGAATAAGATTCTATCCTAAGAGACCTTTTCTTTTGGATAACACAGTTCTTTAAACATAGGATATTAGATATGATTTGGGATTAGGTTGACATAACCCCAGACTTCTGTCTCCACATGTAGAGCTAAATGTCAAGTCCCCTTCACTCTCTAGTTGCACGTCAATCACACGTCATGCGGCTGCGCGCGCATCTCTGCCAAATATTTCTGCTGACATTGCAGGATTCTCTTATGAATCCGCCCATTTGTGACATCATGTTCAATGACGTATTTTAGTTACACCCATGTTCACGCCTCCTTTTGGTTACGTATGCATATTTTATCTCTCTTATCAGCTGTTACGCCTCCTGCATCTGTTACACTATAATGTAAATCTTATAAAAGTGATTACCTGTCAATAATGTATGCGCCCTTCCTTCCTGAACTTTCGTGGTGATGGAACAGAAGGCCCACAATTCGAATTGGATTCCTTTGTATAGGAATAAAGCCCTTTAAAACCTCTAATACCACGGATTCTGCCTCTTATTTTTACTGAGTTATTCTCACTAAGACTTTACCGCATAAAAAATAGTACCGGTAACGAAATATTTACCACATAAATTGGCGCCCGAACAGGGACACTTTCTCATCTCACGCGCCGGCGGTGCGTTGCAGGCCCGGTCTCCTGCCACAGCTGAACGGACAAAAAAAAAAAACGCGTACCTGCAGTATTTCCTGTATCTCCCTCCGGCCAAGCGGGGGCGACTGAGGCTGCGATCAACACCCAGACGAGGCGGTGAGAAGTGCGAAGTATCCCGACCAGAGCCTAGCTGAGAGAGCAAGATCCGAGGTATACAGAGACCCACCAGGTTCCGAAGTTCCGAGTCCAGTCGAGTCGAGTCCAGTCCGGTCCAGTTTCAGTTCCGTTCCGAGGCCTTCCGTTCCGAGCTACCCGGTGAGTACCATTACCGGGGAGGCATTTAACGTGCACATAGTCTGTGCCGGTCAAGACGGGTTTGGGTACACAAATCCGGTCTGCACTGTTTCAGCAGTGTATCTGTACTGTTTAGCAGTATATATAGTATGTCTTGCATATAAATGAGTATTATCTAGTGTCAGTATTATGTCAGTAATTAGTTTTCTATTAGTTATCATGGTTCGTTAAAAACTGTTAAATGTTAAATGTTTTAATACGTTCTATATATTGTGGTGTGAATGACTGTTCATTATTGTGTTTCTTTGTATAAAGTGTGTTCTAGTAATAAGGTCTAAAAATGCCGCTTTTTTCGAAACTAAGACAGATCAAAACTAGAAAAGGGATACTCGAAGAAGCTGTTCCCATTCCACCTAGGGACACTCCAGGATACTTTATGTATCATAAGCATGGTCTAGATGCCGTATTATTTCTTGATTTATGGGTGGACTACACCAAAGAATTACCAGAAAGGCAGAGATGGCCCGCAGCAGGGACCTGGGATGCAGATTGCATCATGAGAGTAGAAGAAGAATTATGGAAAAAGAAAGCCAGACAGTCACAGAAAGATGCCATTGAATTATGGCGTAAAGAATCATACAGACGTACAGAAAAAGCACACAGACAGGAAGAGAAAGGTAGAGAGAATTCAAATAAAACTCGAGAAAATCTATTACTTGAGGAAGGTACCCGAGTAAACTCAGAACAAGTAGACAGACAAAGAAACGCCCTTATGAATGGTATGTATCCACTTCTGGCCGAAGGGTTACCTAAGGCTACTCCGGAAATACCAAAAGACTTGCCACCTCCATTGTTTCCGATAAAAGCACATCCCAAATCACATCCCAAAACAGCAAAGGACGTTTTTCTTTCCTCCTATTTAGACGACGCAGCTCCCGAGTATGCTAATGCCATACCATCCACATCGCTTGCCGATGGTGTTCAACACCAAGAGCATACGTCTGTACCCCCGCAACTACAAACTCCTACACGAGTTCCAACAAGCCCGTCCGTCTCTACAGTTTTTCCTGCATCTACAATCTCTGTTTCACCTTCAACAAATCCTTTCACGTCCAGCACCCCAGACGGTGCTACAGGAGGTACGACAGACATTTTTTCTACGCCACCCAGAGGAAATAAATTTTCCCTTAGAGAATTAGCACACCAACGTACGCCCAAACTAGCAACTCCCGACATGCTTAAGGAACTTCTAGTAGATTGTAGATATGATCCTGTGCCCGGTAAACGGGACGAAATGCTGCTGTCATCATTACGTATTCGACGAGCTGCAATATATTTAACGAAGCTACCAGGAATGACTACACATTTAGAAAATATGTATCACTTTGTCCAGTCAGGGCGAGGTCCTGAAAGTATTAGCAGAGCCATGGAGTACCAGAAAGCGGAGGTACAAGGACAACTGTTACGTTTCCTCATAAACTGTGTAATCAGAAATCAAGACCGGCCTGGGGTAAATCCGGAAGAAATGCAAAAACTTGTCACTTGGGGTCAGAATATATCAGAAGGGAGACATGATAAACAGTTATGTATAGTCGCCATGTACCGAAAGATCCGCAAAGAAGTAGAAGGAATACACGGAGAAAGATTAGAGGTAGACGCCGCTGACCTAAACAGAGAAGAGGAGGAGCAAGAGTCAGAGCAAGTAGAAACGATAGCTTATGTAGGTAGAGGAAAACACCATAACAATACCAGAGGTTTTAATGATCCGGTACGTCCAACACGTCCAGAATATAATAGACATTTTCCAAACCCTATGCTAAATACAAAATCCCCTGAACACTTATTCCAGGCCGCTGATAAATTACTCCGAGATCGAAGGGGGTACCACATGCTCGATTCCATGGACGAACAAGAATTAGCCAGGTCAGCAGTACAATGGGCTGACAGTCCCGGCGAATACAATGATGATGTACTTACACACACGTTTCTGAATCTAGACCCATATGAACAGCGCTTAGCTAGTATATACATGATTCAACACCTCCTTATATTATGTAAAAGCCAACACTCCGATCCAGGACCCTTACCTGACATATTGACAGAATTACTCACAAACATATGGAGAGGGTCAGGTACTGATTTGATTAAGGAAATTCTAGAATCCCGAAACCAATATTTACATTTCGTATGCCCAGAACACATTCCAGTTCCCTTTATGGGAAGAAAAATGTATCACATAGATAGACAGAACCCGTTACGCGAAGTACACCCAATTAGAGGTGCCGGTGATAATTTTACACGCGTGTTTGTGTACACACCTATAACTAAATTAGAATTATTAGAAATGAAGAAAGTAGTACCCAGCCATGACAAGGACCCAGCAGGTTTCCACCGTGAGATAAAAGACATGTTACTCATGGGAGAGTATACCTACCCCGACATTATGAAAATATTAAAAGTCCTCTTACCCGCCGGTGTTTATGAAAAACTCAAAGAAAAAGAATGGGAGGTGGGAGACCAAAAGATAGATTGGACAGCATTAGAAAACGAAGAAAAGGCCCGAGCTGCAGGAGCAGGGCTTGGGAAAAGACTACAGCACTAGCAGGATTACTAATACAGGTACTGCCACGTTTATTAACTACGAAAAAGGAAGACTGGGGTGCAATCTCAGCCTGTAAACAAAAGCCAGACGAAGACACTAGTGATTTCTATTCCCGATTTGAAAAATGTTTTGGTATAAATAGTGGTATAAAAGCCAGTAGTGAGTCATATCCACATCTGTTCGTGACAAAATTAGTTGAAAATTCTCTGCTACAAGTTAAGAATAGAGTATTGAAATTCGAAAGTACCTGGCAAGGTAATACCCCATCACAGATGCTACAGATGTTACAATATCACCACAATAGAATTAGAGAAGAACAAGAACACGAACAAAGACGTATGAAAGATACAAAAATGAAAATGCTTGTTGCACAGTCAGTTCCAGCCGATAGTCATCAAAAGGGTGATTCCGCAGGCCCTGCGAAAGGGACATGCAACTATTGTAAACAACTAGGTCATTATATACACGATTGTCCAGTCCTGAAACATAATATTGCTACAGGTAGAACTCAGGAGAGACCACGTCCACCTAGACAGGATCAGAATCAACAACAAATACCTCAGCATGCACAACCTAGGTTAGCTCCGCAACAACTAGCTCCGCAACAAGGAGCTCCACAACAGATCGTAGCACCACCACAAGCGCAGCCTATTGCTGCAACACAAGCGACAACACAACAGATGTACCAGTATGCACAAGCAGATTATCCCGATTATCAGCGATACTCATGAGATAGCCTAGAGAGGGAAGTTGGCTTACCCCTTATTGAGGTTCCTGTAGACCAAGAGGGACCTTATGTACATAGTGAACTATTAGGGGAAGACAGAAAGTTTTTACTTGATACAGGGGCAAGCAGAACGACTATACGACGCAGTGAAGTTCCAGGGGCACCCCTCTCAGGCTCGCAAAATATTTCCCTTGGATTCTCAGGAAAACCTATAATAAATGACGTAACGCAACCTCTTCCACTTACGATTGGTCCATTGACACGTACTACAGATTTATTGCTCACTAAATCATGTCCAGAAAACTTGTTAGGTATAAAAACATTGAAAGCTCTAGGAGCTATAATATGTTGTTCTCCGGAAGGAGTACGACTATTTCTACGTGACTTCAAAGGTCACTACGTGTCCAGAGACATGGATCACCGACTGCAGAATTTACCTACACATTTATGGGCACAAGGCCCCACTGATGTTGGTTGCATGAATATTACACCATATCGTGTCACATTAAAAACAGGAGTAATACTACCACGAATGCGACAATATAAATTACCACCCGATGCTGTTGTGGCTTTACTGCAAATCATTGACGAGCTCATTGCACAAGGAGTGGTTGTCGAAACTGACTCCAATGTATGTAATTCTCCGATAATTCCGATTCTTAAAAGAACGGATCCAAACGCTCCACCAGTATATCGATTAGTCATTGATCTGCGCGAATTAAATAAATGTATTGTGCCACAATACCCCGTGGTCCCAGATATCTCTTCATTACTAACAGCTATTGACTCAGAAGCAACGTTTTTCACTGTAATTGATCTCAAGAATGCTTTCTTTAGTGTCCCAATCGATCCGGGAAGTCAATATTTGTTCGGATTCAGTTTAAATGGACGAAGTTTTAAATTCACACGCGCACCTCAAGGATTTACAGAAAGCCCCAGCATCTATAGCCAAGCACTGAAACGAGAACTCGACAGTATCTACATGCCAGTTAACACGGCCTTGCTTCAATATGTCGATGATCTACTGATCACCGCTCGAAGCGAACCTGAATGTGAAAAAGCGTCACTGACGGTTTTGAAATTTCTGGCTGACAAGGGGCACAAGGTGTCCCCTTCTAAGCTGCAATTCTGTGTCCAGCGAGTTGTTTACCTTGGGCACTCGCTGTCCAAGGAGGGAAGGCAGCTTACATCCGACCGCATCCAGTTAATCGCTAACATGCCACCACCCAAGACACAAAAGGAGGTACGGGCTTTTATAGGCCTCACTTCATACTGTAGGCAGTGGATCCCTCAATATGCATTTCTAGCAAAACCACTCATCCAGTTAACAACACAGGAGACAGCCACATCGACTGTCCTCCCTTGGACTCCAGAACATACACATGCCTTTGAAAGCTTAAAGAAAGCTTTATGTCAAGCACCTGTTTTAGCAACACCATGTTACAGTAAACAGTTTACACTCTTTGTTACAGAACGCGAAGGTACTGCTTTGTCAGTACTCACTCAGGAACAAGCAGGATCACACAAACCATGTGCTTATTTCTCTAGTACATTAGATCCAGTAGCTCAGGCTCTTCCTGCGTGCCTGAAATCAGTGGCAGCAACAGCTTTAGCTATCAGACAAAGCGATGCCATAGTGTTAGGACATCAATTGACAGTACAAGTACCACATGCAGTAGAGGTTCTCTTGAACCGCACACAAACACAACACTTGACTATAGCGAGACTCACCGGTTATGAACTGACATTATTTCAGCCACATATAGAAATCAGACGTTGCAATACATTAAACCCTGCCACACTGTTACCAGTGGGCGGAACAGATCCATTGGCACATGATTGTGTCGAAGTCATTACTATCACGACGAAACCCAGACAAGACTTGACAGATATCCCTTTGTCAGATCCAGACTTGACATTGTATGTAGATGGGTCATGTATGAGAACAAATACAGGAGCGTTAGTGGCTGCTTACGCAGTCACAACAGACACTAAAGTCATTGAAACAAATCGTATTAACACTTTGTCAGCTCAAGCAGCAGAGCTCATCGCTCTGACACAAGCCTGTATTCAAGCCAAAAATAAGAAAGTCAACATATACACAGATTCACGTTATGCATTCGGAGTCGTCCATGACTTCGGCGTACTGTGGCGAGAGAGAGGTTATTTAACTTCTCACGGTGCCCACATTCAGCACGGACCCCTCATTCAAACCCTATTAGACGCGATTCATCTACCTACTGCAATATCGATTATGAAATGCAAAGCCCATACAAAAGTTACCGATATCACTTCTCAGGGTAATGACCTAGCTGACAGAACAGCTAAACAGACTGCTCAGAATCAGACTCACACAACTGACATGACAAAGACAATAGTTCCGACACCAACACATTGCATGACAGTTAAGGATCCCGCTCTTGATGTAATTGACATACAGACACATGCTACACCAGAAGAAATAAAGAAATGGACTGAATTAGGAGGGATCCAAACAGATCAGGGATGGATGACGAAGGAAAAATCTATATGGTTTCTTCCCGACTCAATGGTCCAAGTCATCATTAACACAATACATAGTCCAGCGCACCTAGGAGAAAAAGCTATGCTAGACAGTATTCAACACATTTGGTTCAACAAGCACTTGCGAGCAGCAGCTAAACAAAAAGTTCGTACCTGTATGATATGTTGTCAGTTTAATCCAGGTAAAAGCATCCCCGTAGAGCAGGGTGGATTTCAAACTCCCGATCACGCTTTTGAAGTCCTCCAGATGGATTATATCCAGATGGAACGATGTCGAGGATTCAAATATGTTCTCGTAGTTGTCTGTGCTCTTTTCCGTTGGACAGAAGCATACCCGGTTTCAGATTACACTGCCCCGACTACTGCCAAACAGTTAGTTCGAGAATTCTTCCCACGGTACGGTTTACCACGTGTTGTCTACTCAGATAACGGCCAGCCGTTCTCATCCGAACTAATGAAACACGTTTCCCTTCTATTAGGCTATCAATGGAAATTTCACTGTGTCCGACATCCCGAGGCAGCAGGTCTCGTAGAACGCCATAATCAAACTTTGAAAATTAGATTGTCCAAAATATGTAGAGAAAAAGGAGTCGATTGGATAGTAGCCTTACCAGTTGCGCTCTTTTACATGAGAATGGTAGCACATTCTCGAACAGGGCTATCCCCGTATGAGGTGATCTTCGGTAGACCACCAAATATGTGGGGGACGCCTATACCTCGCAAAATCACTGACGTTGACTGTAATATGCTGACAGATTACCTGGCTTCCTTGATGTCTGCACTACAATCTTGTCGTTCACAGGTATCCGCAGCTTTTCCCGATAATACTGAGGTGAAGCCCCATGACGTGGTTCCTGGTGACCTGGTGCTGGTCAGGAACTTTGACCGGAAGACCCAACTGGATCCTAGGTGGAAGTCACCGAAGTTGGTTCTACTCACCACAAGGACAGCCGTGAAAATCGAGGGAAGAAAAGGGTGGTTGCACTCGAGTCATATCAAGAAATTTTATGGACTACCATCCAGTATAAATACTGAACCCTGTATTCCCTCAAAGACAGACTTAAAGCTCCCCTTGGTTGAGCAATCGAACTCAGAAATTTATAAACTAAAATTGAGGTCTAGTAAGTCAGACAATTTGATTGTTTAAGTCCTCTCCAAGGTGAATCGGTTGAATTTGTCTCTGACATGTATTCTCTAGACCGGAATAGGGAAAGAAATAATCAGATGCAGCTCAAAAAGCATGCGTATTGTAAATCACTTCGTAGTCACTGCACAGTAACATTATTAATTTTGTTTTTTCTAAGTCTTCTGATTATTTTTTCCAGCATACTACTGCATATGTATTACCCCATTCTTAAACATGCTTACAATATAACTGCAGAACATTCTTTTAGCGAATTTCCTCCGCATGAGTTGTCATATAGATTTGCGCTGCGCAACAACACATTCATTAGTATGTTACATCATTCCCATCAGACCAGCAATGCCACAAATTGTTGGATATGTGGCCGACTCCCTCCCTATCAAAACTATAAGGGAGTTTTGCCCCTCTTTCCATATCCGTTCACACACAATGGCTCCTGTGGAGCATGGTTTAGTTTGATTAATTCCCTAGATTCAAATTCCGCAGTTTATCAAGACAACTGGGTATGGGGAAACCTGAACCTAGTTCTGCTTAAAGTCTGCTACCCTAACAAGGAGGGACTTCCCAAAAGAACAGGAACTGATCTAGAAAATGAAGTATATGGATTAGGTAATTTTACACTTAACCTCATGATCCTGAACGTTGAATCTAAAGCTACACCAATCTTGCCCGCCATGTCAGTATTCCCAGTGAAAGGGGAATTATGTATAAGAAAGAATGGTTCCATACACATGGGCCACAGTAAATGCACCACTGTAATAAAATTCAGTGATCAAGGCAAGTCTACATTTAGAGCTTCCCATCATTCCTACTTCATATGTGGCCAGACCGCATATATATGTCTACCTTTAGATTGGGATGGTACCTGTTACATAGCATTCCTTCTGCCACCTGTTTTCTTAGCCCCGCCTGATTATCACAGAAATACCCATTTAGTACACAATAGACAACAGAGAGATCTCCCAATTGTCGATTACACTGAAACAGCATGGGAAAAATACACAGATTTCAATAAAGGATTCTTTCCCTATATAGGTACAGTCACTAATAGTAAGCTGATACGTAGATTAACCAGAACCCTTGAAGCAGTAGTGAACGAGACTATTTCCGCCTTAGGCAATTTAACAGAAGAGCAGTCTGCTATGCGGATTGTTGTGCTTCAAAATCGTCTTGTCCTTGACGTCATCCTGGCCGATAGGGGCGGAGCTTGTAGGGTCATCGGATCAAGTTGCTGCATTTTCATACCAGAAAATTCGCCGTCAGTATATAAAGCCATAACCCGCCTTCATAAGATTATAAGCCAGATACACCAGAGTCCAGGCACCTGGACTTGGTCCGGTTGGTTCTGGGGCGTGTTGTCAGCCTGGGGATGGAGAATCCTATCCTTCCTAGGTATTGGCTTTCTTATACTATTCAGTTGCTGCTTATGTCTACAATGTGGGCCAGCGATTTGTGGTCTGTGTGCCACATCGTGTATCCCACCTCCAAGTTTTCATGCAAGATCCCGGAAGAAGAAAGAAGAACAAATGATGCTATATGAACAGATCGATGGATTGATGAAGATCGATATCTCCTGAGGGTCCGTAGGGGACAAGGAGGGAATGAGGAAATATGAATTTTTGTGATCAGTTATGTCCCCTATCGTAGACCCCAACGGCTCCATGTACATGCTATAAGTACATGTATGTTCCCTCCTACTCCAGTTTTGAAGACGCAAATATATGTGCGTCCACCGTCAACATGTCCTCTTTCAGACCCGCCATGAATGGGTCAGATATTCCATTCCTAAGTATAAAAGGCCACCGACTTTATATGGTTCACTTTCCACATTTCACAGATTCAGGCGAGTAGGCCCTGAATTCTGTCATCAAGCCTTTTTCTGCCTTCTGCCTCTGAAAGCTCCAGTCTGAACCAGCCTCTGTATCCATGAACTTTGTCCTACTCCCTGCGCGGCTAACGGTGCCTGATCCAGCCAGTTGCCTGCCAAAAAAAACTGTATTTCACCTTCAAGATTATCTGCTTCGCTCCTCACCCGATGCATTCCTGTCTAGTAGTTTAGGTAAACATTCCTCCAGCTACCGTGCAAGGGGCCAGGCCTCGCTGTCCTCATGCAAGTAATTCATAGCCCCGTTACCATGGAATATTCCTACCCCCTCGCATCTAGTGTAGACACTTAGACGCTTGTACACGCACTAACAGTCAGTATAGTCAGTATAGAATAAGATTCTATCCTAAGAGACCTTTTCTTTTGGATAACACAGTTCTTTAAACATAGGATATTAGATATGATTTGGGATTAGGTTGACATAACCCCAGACTTCTGTCTCCACATGTAGAGCTAAATATCAAGTCCCCTTCACTCTCTAGTTGCACGTCAATCACACGTCATGCGGCTGCGCGCGCATCTCTGCCAAATATTTCTGCTGACATTGCAGGATTCTCTTATGAATCCGCCCATTTGTGACATCATGTTCAATGACGTATTTTAGTTACACCCATGTTCACGCCTTCTTTTGGTTACGTATGCATATTTTATCTCTCTTATCAGCTGTTACGCCTCCTGCATCTGTTACACTATAATGTAAATCTTATAAAAGTGATTACCTGTCAATAATGTATGCGCCCTTCCTTCCTGAACTTTCGTGGTGATGGAACAGAAGGCCCACAATTCGAATTGGATTCCTTTGTATAGGAATAAAGCCCTTTAAAACCTCTAATACCACGGATTCTGCCTCTTATTTTTACTGAGTTATTCTCACTAAGACTTTACCGCATAAAAAATAGTACCGGTAACGAAATATTTACCACAACCCGATGATACGCCCTAAGTGTACGTCCCTGGTGCCTAGGAGCGGTACTTGATGGTTTCTTTTTACCCAGTACGTAAAATTTGGCCAGCCTATGATCTGACCAAAGCACCGGCAAAAGTGCAAGCACTTCTATAGGGGACGTAGAGAAAACCTGATCCAGGGTGTGACCCTTGTCATGTGTAGGTCCAAAGAGGTAAGGAGCAAGACCTAGGGGGGCCGTGACATCGGTCAGTTTGATCGTGTCCGGATCCAATCCCTCCTCCATATGAAAATTGAAATCCCCGGCCACTACACAATGCTCAGCTCTAAGAGCGAGCACCGCGATTACTGACTGGAGCTCATCGAAGAAGGAACCAGCCGGTCCAGGGGGCCTATAAACTAACAGCCCTTTGAAAGATTGATGAGGCGCCAATGCTATAGAGAAAGCGAGGGATTCAGATCCTGTGTTGGCATCCGTGGGAATAATGGAGCATGCAACCAATTTATTCACTACAAGTGCCACACCCCCACCCCTCCCCACCGATCTATCTTGCCGATAAATATTGTATTCTGGAGGAATTGCTGTAGCTATATCAGGGTTGGAAGAATCCCCTAGCCAAATCTCTGTCAGCATCAGACATAACGGTTTTTCAGTGGACAGGAGATCATAAATATCCTGAGCATGTCTGCTCACGGATCTGGTATTTAGAAGCAGAAAAAGATGCTTCACACAGTCCACCTCCCTATTTGGTATGGAGACTGAAGCCGTGCTTGGGAACCACCCACACCCCGGGCATCGTCTCTTACCCCTATATCGCCTGGGAAAGACTCTGCGACAGGCGCAAAACACCTTCTGCAGAGACCATAGCTCTAGCGCCGTATAACATACCATAATAGCAGCAACAGATGGTAATACTTATTATTATACTAATGTCGAATACGCCGCTCCGATCGCCTCCGAGACGCTGACGAGCGCAGACGGGCAGGACTCTGGCACGACTCAGGAGCAGAGAAGGCGTCCACCACTGCGCGTCACCGCTGCGCGTTAAAGTGGCTGGCTTAAGTAGACCGTCCGCGTATAGGCTGCACGCCTACACCACCAATATGGCGCCCGACAATGCCACCACCGATACCCCAACCCAAAATGGCGACCAAAGATCCCCCGGCTTCCCCAACCCGAGGACAGGACCCGCCAAACAGCGGTGCGCTAACAATTATGGTGCAAGTGAGAGGGCAGCACCCCGAGTAAAACCAAGGGTAAGAAATCAAAAATAACACAGATACTCAAACGGGAGATTTTAAAATATCAAGATAGCGCTGCGCTATGCGCGTATGTCTATTGGCAGGTAGTAAAAGCTCTGATACCTTATCCGGCTGACCCGTTCAACTGACCACCTTAAGTAGACCGTCCGCGTATAGGCTGCACGTCTACACCACCAATATGGCGCCCGACAATGCCACCACCGATACCCCAACCCAAAATGGCGACCAAAGATCCCCCGGCTTCCCCAACCCGAGGACAGGACCCGCCAAACAGCGGCGCGCTAACAATTATGGTGCAAGTGAGAGGGCAGCACCCCGAGTAAAACCAAGGGTAAGAAATCAAAAATAACACAGATACTCAAACGGGAGATTTTAAAATATCAAGATAGCACTGCGCTATGCGCGTATGTCTATTGGTAGGTAGTAAAAGCTCTGATACCTTATCCAGCTGACCCGTTCAACTGACCGCCTTAAGTAGACCGTCCGCGTATAGGCTGCACGCCTACACCACCAATATGGCGCCCGACAATGCCACCACCGATACCCCAACCCAAAATGGCGACCAAAGATCCCCCGGCTTCCCCAACCCGAGGACAGGACCCGCCAAACAGCGGTGCGCTAACAATTATGGTGCAAGTGAGAGGGCAGCACCCCGAGTAAAACCAAGGGTAAGAAATCAAAAATAACACAGATACTCAAACGGGAGATTTTAAAATATCAAGATAGCGCTGCGCTATGCGCGCATGTCTATTGGCAGGTAGTAAAAGCTCTGATACCTTATCCGGCTGACCCGTTCAACTGACTGCCTTAAGTAGACCGTCCGCATATAGGCTGCACGCCTACACCACCAATATGGCGCCCGACAGTGCCACCACCGATACCCCAACCCAAAATGGCGACCAAAGGTCCCCCGGCTTCCCCCTCTCTTGTCTCTCTTGATCTGTCTTCCTCTAGCCACATCTGCCGTTTTCTCTATGTCTTTTGCTCAGTCCCTCCCGTGATCTCAGAATTAAGGTCCCCCCCAAAAACAACAGACAAGCTGCAGACTAGAAAACTTCAAAGCAATCTTGTTTATAGGTAAAAGGATAAAAAGTGATTCAGGAAACATGAAGTTTTGAAAGCAAGCATCCCTCACAACGCTCAAGTACAACATGGCAGCAGACAGGCATTCTCCCTTGCAAGCAGAAGGAGAGGCAATGCAATCTCTCAAAGATACAGTCTGGGTGTGTCAAAGGTACCAATGGTACAGTGTTCATTTAACCATGGAGCAAGTACAGCACAGGCAGAAGCAGAGCAAGCTTCTCTCATCACCCACACAGAACAAGGCACACAGGAGCACAGCAAGCTTCACTTTCAAGGAAGGATATGTGCAGCATGGGCAGCAACAGTGCAAGCCTCCATCACATAGAGATAATGCAGATCATGCAGGGCGCACATACACAAACAGGCACACACGCGCACACACATACAGGCTAGCTGTGTCAAAGGTACCAATGGTACAGTGTTCATTTAACCATGGAGCAAGTACAGCACAGGCAGCAGCGGAGCAAGTTTGTCTCACACTCAGAATCTTTTAAATATAGGATTTAATGAACACGTATGGAAAGTTAAAAAGGACTGGATTAGTATGACATCCCTTGGACCTTGATGGCCTTTTACACGGTTGCAACATGAGCAGTGACAGAAAAGCTCTCATCGCCCACACAGAACAAGGCACGTAGGAGCACAGCAAGCTTCACTTTCACAGAAAGGATATGTGCAGCATGAGAAGCAACAGTGCAAGCCTCCATCACACAGATATAATGCAGATCATGCAGGGCGCGCGCACACACACAAACAGCCACACACACACACACACAACCACACACCCACACACACACACACACACACGAGGTTTCTTTTTTCTAGTTGTTTTCCTTCTTTGAGTGTATTTCAGTGTGTGTGCAAGCGTGTGAGTATGTAAATGTGTGTGAATGTGCCTTTATTTTTTGTACATTAAACCTACTTATTTACATTTGCTTGTTTTTCCAGTAGGGTTCTTTTTATGTTGATGAAATAAACATTCTGCATGCAAAGCAAATGGTTAAGAAAAGTGTTTATACAGCTAGCTTGAATGCAAAGCGAAAAATCCATCTGTTGAAGAAGGACAATTTGCCAGAGCTTCTCCCCTGCCACATGAATCTTTCCTACTGGGCCTCTTGTTGGGCCCACAGCCACTGACATTTTCTCCTTTACTCCCCCGTAGGAACACCCACTTATTCCCTTCTCCCTCCTCATTTCCATCAACAGGCATTCCTGTTTGATGCCCCAGGCAGTCCAACAATTGTCCCTATGCATTTTGTCCTTTCAGCTTTCTAACCACAAGAGCCAACTATCAAAGGGAGGTAGGCCTGGAGCAGAACCAAGAGTCACGATAGCATCCAGTGGAAGTAATGTTTTAATAAGAAATTGATTTTGTATTTTTGTGTGTGAGTGCATGTCTGTCTGTGTGCAACTACATGTGTGTTGGAACGTGCATGCATGTGTATCTCAAACTCTGTGTATGTATGAGGAGTGTGTGAGTGTTGTGTCCACTGCCCGCCCTGGTAGATTGCTAGCCCATGCACAGTGATCCTAATTGTTATCAGCTTGTGGGCATCTATAGGATGACACTTATTGATCATGCCTGATAAAATGCTGGTCTCCACTTAATGGCGTAATATCTGGCAACTCGTGGGCCATCCATGGCATGCTGCAATTCGCCCCCAGTAAAATGGCGGCCAGATTAGAATGATGATAATTCTTGGCAACTTCATAATTTCATGAGAGAATTCACATTGCCTACCCATGCTAAAATGACGCGCCCTCACATAATGGTAATACTTCTTGGTATCTTGTGGCCATTTATTGCACAAAGTACACCCACTACTAACAGCCTGAGACAACGGTAATAAATCCTGGCATGCTGTTGGCATCCATGTTGGTGCATATATGTGGCATGGTGATGGCCCTTGCAGAATGCTGGGCATTCTTGGCATATTGAGAAATGCCAGAGTCTGATCAGTCTGCCATAGAGAATGGAACCAGAGTGTGACTCAGATGGATTGGCAAAGAATGTATAATGGGATATTCCAAAACATTTCTATTTTAACCTTGTTAGTATGTCTATTCTATAGAGCCATTGGGTAATAATAGGACTATTACTTGCCAAGGAGAATCACCCGTAGGATGCATGACACTGAAAAGTAACAATCATTGTGGGCAGAGAGAAAATGTATGTGTTGATGGAGGTGATGTTCCTTTACCTGGATTGCGCCTGATGCTCTTTTTTTGTTTTTTTTTGTTTTATTCGCAGAACCCATCCAACGTGGATGCACTGGATTCGAGATTTGTGACTGATTCCAGGTCTCATACCGGATATCTGTGGAAGTCACAGATGCCAGTGGGATGTATGACGTAACAACGCGAGTCATTACAATGCGTGCAGTTACATCGCGGTCGTTACAACGACTGCGATGTTACCACGCTATGCCATTACAACGCAAGTCTTTACATCGACTTGCGCTAGATGGCGTGCTAACATTAGAAAAGTGTAATTTACTATTCCAACTCCAGTCCACTTAACAGTAGGGAAGGTGTTGGGATAGTAAACTACACTATTTTTAATGTTAGCACGCCATCTAGCGGAAGTCGATGTAAAGACTTGCGTTGTAATGGCATAGCGTGGTTACATCGCGTTCGTTGTAACTACCGCGATGTAACAGCATCGCGGTGTACTGACTGCGATGTTAAGGATGTTTCCCATGCCAGTGTTGCATCCCTCAGTTGACGTTCCACAGATTAGGCCGTGCATTCGTGCTGGGCCCCATGATCGCAGAGGGTAAGTGATGGGATACACACCCATATGTCTGAGTGTTTCCTCTGTCCTCAGTGCGTGCTCTGTTACAAGTCTCTAGCTGTGGATCCTGTTGTTATCTACCTGAGGCTTTTTTATATTCTGCTTCCCTCAGTTATAAATGTATTTCCTCTAGAAGACTGAGGAAGCCATGGCTGCTCTACACTCATTCCATCCACTAACCCACCTGCTCTCACCAGATTGATGTCATTTCCTTCCACTCCATCCCTACACAACGCTTCTTGCCAATCAATGTTTATGTTTATGTAGTTAAGGACTCAATTCATGACGTCATTACTTTTAGGCTTCTGAGATGTCCTATGTGGTATTGACTGGGGGTTAGTGGACTGCCCATGTTTTCTTAGTCACTACTTTCATACCTTCCAAGTTAGCTCAGTGTAAAACACTTATGGGCCTGGATAGATTCTGGTTTTTCCTGACATTGGTGGGTATTTAAACCATGGGAAACTATAAAAGATGCATTTTCTTGATAAATAACATTAAAGGTAAAATCAACATCCTTTTCTAAGAGTATGTGCCTATCTTCCTACTAAGCCAAGAAAATGTTGAGGACTGTAGGCAGCTCAGACATGACAGAGGTTGTGACAATGTTTAGTGCAGTCGACTCCTGCACTCAGTTTAGCTTGATGCCCTTTTTTAATGTCTTCACAGCTTCCAGATTGCCTGACATGGGAGCATCCTGGCCACTGAAATCATAGTTCATGTGCTGGGATATGAATCCTGGTGGGATACAAATGGTAGGTAAGAGGGGATGTAAGTGGATTGAGTTGGAACCATGTCTGTGAATGCTTTCCCTTGGGGTCCCTCGCTAGTGATGAAGAAATTGCCTCTATTATACTTATTCAGCATGACATGTCACATATATTGACCGTTGTCCCTCACAACATCTAACACTCACCTCCTCGTCCAGTTTGTTTCAATAGTTTCTTAAACGAAAGGCGCTCACTATGATTCACACTCTACTCTTTCCCATCTCCAGCATAGGCTTATGCCGGTACACATCTTTCAAACAACTGTTTTGTGTTGACAATGCAATGCTTTCTATCTATTATAGGAGATTTATTTTGCTTGATTGTTCAAGAGCATATTTATTTTCATATCACCTACATCAATATCTCATACAATAGAGATTTGCGTTGGATCAATAGCGTAATCATCTAAAATGTCTCTGTTTTGTATTGAAATTCACGCTGACAGTTTTTAAAAATTGTGCCTTGTGACTGCACATTGGAGGCAGAAATAGAATGCAATGTTGGTCCTGACAATGGCAAGTAATAGTCTTATTCTTACCCAATGGCTCTGTACAATAGACATCCTAACAAGGTCAAACTATAAATATTTAAGAGTATCTCAATATAGATTCTTTGCCAATCCATCTCAATTCACACTCTGGTTCCATTCTCTATGGCACACCCATCAGACCCTGGCATTTCTCAACATGTCAACGATGCCCAGCATTCTCTAAGGGCCATCACCATGCCAGATATACGCACCATTGTGGATGCATACAACATGCTAGGTTTTAATACCCTTGTCTCCAGAATTTGCTAGTAGGTGGATATTGTGCCATAAATTGCCACAAGTTGCCAACAAATATATAAGTATTATGTGAGGGCGGTCATTTTAATATGGGTAGGCAATGTGAGTTGTCGGAAAGTATCAAGTTGCCAAGAATTATCTTCGTTCTAGGGCCATCATTTTGCTGAGTGTAAATGGGCAACGTGCCATTGATGGCCCACGAGTTGCCAAGTATTTCCATCATTAACTGGGGACCAGCATTTTATCACATATGATCAATTAGTGTCATCCGATAGATGCCCACAAGCTGCCAACAATTAGGACCATTGTGCCTGGGCTATCAAATTACCATGGTGGGCACAACACTCACATGCTCTTCATAAATTCATGCAGTCACAGATCCACATACATGAACATATTGACCCACATGTATGTGCACGCACACACACATGCATGCACTCTTGCACACAAAAATATATTTTATGCAGCCTGCTTGCTGTGTACAGTTCTCGCTCATTTGCTGTACTTCATAGAATCTAAAATGGCTTCTGTGGTTTCCATGATCTTGTTGCTTGCCTAAGGCGACCTTGATGGGCTACTAAATTAAACTTGGCTATCCTTTTTACATATGGTACATGGTCTTTGTATGACAATGGAGGATACTCAAAGCATGTGAATCTGTGAAAGATGCCAATGCTGGGGAAATAGTGCAGGTAAGGTTTTTATCCTCTATCCCCTGTGACTTCCCAGAAACTGTGTTGATGGTACGGGAGTATCTGTGATCATCTTTCTGCTTCGGCAAAATACCAAGGGGTGCTAAAGTGGGTTACAAAGAGTGAGGGGATTTCTCATTGTGGCAAGGGATGTTGTCTGCCGTTGGTAGAAGTGGTTTTTGGGGCGGCTCCTCCTCTAGGGCGGAGAAGCGTCGCCCCGTTGCTTTCTCGCAGCGCGAGAAGCAGAAGCATAAAATGGTAATAACTACCATTTTATGTTTCTGCTTCTCGCAGTGCGGGAAAGCAGAACAGAAGGGATTGGTTGGAGGCAGGTGGGTGGGCGGGGCTGCTCT
Organism: Triturus cristatus; assembly: GCF_964204655.1. Classification (NCBI taxonomy): domain Eukaryota; kingdom Metazoa; phylum Chordata; class Amphibia; order Caudata; family Salamandridae; genus Triturus; species Triturus cristatus. The sequence goes on from NC_140589.1 coordinate 1,809,436,478, forward strand.
TCAAGCAGGGGAGGAGTGGCGTGCCCACTCCTGAGGGCACAGTGACTGTTTGATCAGCTCTCTGGGGCCGCCCAGACCTATCATGAGCACTTTGCCGTTTATCCATGCAGGCTGAAATGCAGCCTACATGGACAAAATGGCCTCCCCGTAAGCCCCTTGCTAGGCAGTATCCTCACCAATCACAACGCTGCCATTGCATAGGGGAGGGATGCTGCCTTCTTCCTGTTCCTACCGGAGGCAGGAGAGCAAGAACAGGTGCCGAGCAGTACTGGTGCCGAGAAAACGTGGGACCCGGCCGGCGGACAAGTAAATTTTTTCTTTATTATATTATTAACCCCTCTTCCTCTCCGCATTACCCCCTGCCCCACCACCTGGGAGCAATGTTAGCCACGACAGCTGATGACCTCTTTTCGGACCTTCACAGACCCAACCACTCACCACTCAAAAGAGAGCGTGATACAGAGAAGCGATCTAAACCTTATGCTGCCAGGAGTGGAAGGGTAAGTGCATTGATAGACAGGGCTTCCAAGGGGTGGAGTGAGAGGACGTGAATAATAATATTATCCAATTGAAGTGCAGTTGTAGCGTTGCGGTGCAAATTCTGCAGTAAATGAAAGTACCTGTACTGGATAATAACCAGTGATTACTAGCTTCCGACGCAAAGGCTGAACACTATATCCTGTGCTCACTGTGCCGTAAAACGCCTGATGCACCTCACTGATGGCAAAGCATAACGGAGTCGCATGTGCGCTCATTCAGAGAGGATAAGGCCTAGCAGATCACGGTGGAACCGCCGCTACTGGAGTGAGCACCTAGAGTGATTTGCATTTAATTGTGGCATATGGTTGGTCTGTAGTAGCAAAGTGAGCAAAAATCTGTGAACTGGAATGTAGCAAAGAGTAATTACCAATCGCTGGGATTAATTCAAGCATTATAACAATCACTTTGTTGATCTTATCGCTAAAGGTTGCCTGATGCACTTTTTTAGTGTCTTTCAGAGGAATCAATCTGGCCTGGCAAAGAGGAAAATAAGGAGTGCACTGCCGTTAAACTATGGATACCGGCAGGATTCAGATCCCGAGTGAGAGCAGGCATTCTTTGTTGGGGGATAGACGACGGAAAGCCCTCCTGCCATATAAAGGTAAGATTGAGAGCCCGAGTGAGAGCAGGCATCCTTTGGAGGGGGATAGACCATACAAAGCCGTCCTACCATGTACAGGTAAGATTGAGAGCTTGAGAGCAGACATTCTTTGGAGGGGGATAGACCATGCAAAGCCCTCCTCCCATACACAGACAAGATTGACAGCGTGAGTGAGAGCAGGCATCCTTCGGAGGGGGATAGACCATGTAAAGCCCTCCTCCCATACACAGACAAGATTGAGAGCGTGAGTGAGAGCAGGCATCCTTCGGATGGGGATAGACCATGCAAAGCCCTCCTACCATGTACATGTAAGATTGAGAGCATGAGTGAGAGCAGACATCCTTTGGAGGAGGAGAGACCATACAAAGCCCTCCTACCATGTACAGGTAAGATTGAGAGCTTGAGAGCAGACATTCTTTGGAGGGGGATAGACCATGCAAAGCCCTCCTCCCATACACAGACAAGATTGACAGCGTGAGTGAGAGCAGGCATCCTTCGGAGGGGGATAGACCATGCAAAGCCCTCCTCCCATACACAGACAAGATTGAGAGCATGAGTGAGAGCAGACATCCTTTGGAGGGGGAGAGACCATACAAAGCCCTCCTCCCATACACAGACGAGATTGAGAGCGTGAGTGAGAGCAGGCATCCTTTGGATGGGGATAGACCATGCAAAGCCCTCCTACCATGTACAGGTAAAATTGAGAGCATGAGTGAGAGCAGACATCCTTTGGTGGGGGAGAGGCCATACAAAGCCCTCCTATGATCCACAGACAAGATTGACAGCATGAGTGAGAGGGCTGTATGTCATTACATCGCATACTAATACCACGCGTGCCATTACAACGCGGGTATTACTACGCGATGTCAATGACCTCGCATGCCATTACATCGCATACTTTTACCACGAGTATGCCTTTACAGCGCATGCCATTACAACGCAAAGGCATGCGTGGTAAAGCTATACTTGTGGTAAAAGTATGCAAGGTAAGTGACAACCCTACCCCTACACAACACACTACCCCCACCCCTACACTACCCCTAACCCTAAAACACTACTACACTACCCACACTACTCGCACCCCTACACTACCCTAAACCCGAAAACAATACTACACTACAACACTAACCACACTACTCCCACCCCTGCACTACCCTAAACCCTAAAACACTACTACAGTACCCACACTACTCCCACCCCTACACTACCCTAAACCCTAAAACAATACTACACTACAACACTAACCACACTACTCCCACCCCTGCACTACCCTAAACCCTAAAACACTACTACACTGCCCACACTACTACCAACCCTACACTACCCTAAACCCTAAAATACTACTACACTAGCCAACCTACAACCACCCCAACACTACCCTAAACCCTAAAACACTACACTACCCACTACTCCCACCCCTACACTATCCTAAACCCTAAAACACTACTACAATACCCACACTACTCTCACCCCTACACTACCCCCACCCTAAGCACAATCAGCCTTACCTCTTTCCTCGTGGTTCCAGCGTTGCCGTCTCTGCTCCCGGTTCCTGCTTCCTGCGTCATCAGAGGTCCACGTCGTTGTGAGGAAACAGCCTCAGTTTCTTCACAACAATATGGATAGCCATTACATCGCATGCGTTACAACGCATGCGATGTAATTGCCACGCGTGGTAAAAACCTCGTTGAAATGGCTGTTCCCCGAGTGAGAGAAGGCATCCTTTGGAGGGAGATAGACCATGCAAAGCCCTCCTACCGTATACAGGCATGATTGAGAGGGTGAGTGAGAGCAGGCATCCTTTGGAGGGGGATCGACCTGGTACTCCTCATGTGACCTCTCAGGGTAGAACAATTCAAACCATTGCACTGGAGTGGTCACTGAAGTGTGAAACAGACTGAAGTCAGAATAGGAAGATGAGACAAAGTGTTTGAGAAGGATCAACATGCTTAAGGAGCCTTGGTTAGCTGATCCACACAAGACGGTCCCGGTATTCACGAGTGCGATTTCTGTTCCACAGTAATGACAACATTCAGATTTGTTCTCTTGAGAAAATACATTCATTGTTAGTTTTAAATCTTACGAAAGGTTGTTAGCTCTTGCTGTTAAATTTTATGCAACTGTGTGGCGCATTAATGGGTGGCGGTAACACTGAGTTAATTTTCCTTGTTTGGGTAATTCGATGTGAATTTTGAGCAAAATAATGCTGATGCGCCAGAATGCCCATTGTTTAAGGTTAAAAATAAGAGAACGAGGTTTAAATATCCGACACATGCCTCAGAGTGATGCTTGCTTTGCCCTCAAGGATGAATCCCATTCTACGATTCATAAGTGCGTACACTTCTTAGCTTGTACTTGGGTGGTGAAGCTTGTCCAGAAATGGGACTTTTAATCACTTTAATTTGTATCTGCTGACCTTCCCAGTGAGGCATTCATAGGAATGCTTATGTTGTACAAACTCTGCTTGCATTGTAAAAGTTTATCTCAAGCCTCACAATCTAAAGTGGATTCTGGAATGTACTGTACTTCATGCAGTGTAAAGTGGACACTGGAAGCAGCATGACAATGGGAGTCTATAATGCTTCTACAGTTTATGCAGAGCAAGGTAGGGGGACTGCGGAGTGATGAACAGAGAGGGATATTTTGGGGTGTGCAGAGAGGTAATTTGTGTGTGTAGAGTGACACAATACTTTGAGTCTTTCACTAATGCTATTTATTGTGTTTTTGAAGCACTCACTGTGGCATGGAACATCTGGAATATTTTAGAAGAGCAGCCCTACAATTATCAACCACATCTATCATCGTCTGGAAGAGTAAGTGTAAGTGACAGAGAATATCAGTGGAGAGAAGTGAACTGTATGGTTCATTATTTCTTTGGCTCCACCTGCATACTCTGTTGTTGTCCTTCGGGAATTAGTGACTAAGATCCAACCTCATTTCATGCCACCTACTGCTCCTCATCTGTAACTGCGATGTCCAATCTGTAAACTACAGCGGCTCCATTACTATCCTGTAATTCACCTGCTCTCACCACACTGACATCTCGTCTATCTTTCCTAGTCCTGTCTGGCTCGCTTTTCTTTCCACCATGGTTCTTACCTGCCAGAACCTGTTGCTCCTGTTGTTTACCCACCTTAACACTTTATAGCCAGACTTCTTGGCTTTGCCAGTGCATGTTGAGGCAGTATCCATATTACAGATGCATTGTGGAACCATATTTAATATATGTGTTGTTATACATCATTTTAAAGTGTAAAAGAAAGCTTATCTGATCGTAATCCATAAATGGCCTTTTTTGAAAAACAAACTATTCCTGCACCATTTTTGATGATCGTGCAATAAATTCTAGAAGAAAATAACACTCCCATAATTTACATTAACAAATTTGTCAGAATATATGCATTCATTTAACGCAACCAGAAAAGGGGTGTGGATCAGTTTGCGCCCATGTCTAAATCTACAGAAAAGAAGCACACATTTGCCCTGGTTTCTTTAACCCCTTGGGCGCGGGTTTATTTTCCGCGCTGTGCGGGAGAAAAAAACGGTGGGCGGGATTCGGACGGCTCCCGGCCGTCGTGTGCACACGCCCACCGTGATGCATGAGGGCCGGGAGCCGTCATGAGCATACAAGGGATTAATTTGCATCAGTGCAAACGTCTGTGGTCTTTAGAACTTTTTGTAATTAGAAAGACAAGCTGAAATCAGTTATATCTCCGCACTCTCCAAAACTTCTCAGGCCCTTCTCACTCTGCCACAGCTGCTCATAGCTACCAAGATTCCCCTGGTTCAGAATTGAGCAGCTAATCTAGTCCATGCTGTTTGTTTCTTTAGATTTTAGGACTTATTTTCCTGATTTTATACAGCTAAACAAGGACTACAAGTCCTGGAATGAAAAGTAAAAATCCGGACTAAAGCAGATAGTCAGGCCTGTACCTGGTGAATTTGTAAGGCAGGGACGTTCCTGTCAGCTCGGTTTTGCCGTGTCTACACTCCAGTAATATAAAGCTTGGTCCTAACGTGAGCATTGTGTGACTGAGCACTCCATAGTAATAATAATAATCCAGGAAAGATCTTAACACTTATTCTGTTTCTTATTGTGAAAAAGGTGCAGGAGGTGCACCAAAAGCCAAATTGGTCACTCTGTATTGAAATACAAATAATGTAATTGTTCAGTGCACCATAGCTGTTTGGAGCATGATTAGCTAACTTTTTCGTTCAAGTTACCTAAAAATGTAAAAGTTTTATTCTGTTTCATTAGCCCTAACTGAAATGTATATGTATATTTCTCTTCTAGGTGACAGAGCTTTTCTTTGAAATATGTCTGCTTCCAGCACAAGCACGCAGCACAAATAAATAACGTTGCTATATTGATGCAAATTGCAGAATAAAAATAACGTCAAGAATTCATGTTGCTGTCTAGAAGTGATTTTGTGTTGCTTCACTTCATTCTGTTTCATGCTGCCCAGTCTAGCTGTATACTGTTCATACTCTCACTGACAGTTTGAATAAAGTGAAAGCTGTGGAAATTGAGGTTGTGATTTTGAGGAACATTTCTGATGAAACAAAGTGTTGTGCTTCCATTGTGCCAGAGCTTAGATTGGAATAATTCCAAAATGCTGGGCATAGGTCCCCGTCCCAACTAAGATGATACCAGAAGTGGACTACCGTTTCTGTGCATGGCTCTGTGCAGTGAGCGGCTGCCAGGAGCGACTTCTTCATGTGTAGTACTCTTGCCTAAACACTGCTAACAAACACCTGCACCAGACGATTTATTCATCCCAGACATGACAGAAGTTTTTGTGATAGCTGGATAAGCAACATGAAGAGAAGCCCTAAGGACGCAGGGACTGTTTTAGAGTTTGGTGCATTGGGTTACTCCGTGACGGACGTGGTGGATATCCCATCCGCAAATTACGATGCCATTATATCCAGTCGAACTTATAATACGGCGGACATGATATCCCTCATGTTTGTGACATAGTGACCTGTCCACCAAGCTCTAAATCTACCCATTGTTTAAAATATGTGCTGCAGAGAAAAAGAAAACTCGGCACACTCAGCAGATGCTGAGCTAGTGGTATTAGCCGGGTTTGCTGTCTCATCATTAGTAAGCATTGGCAAAGCTAATAGCCTTCGCCTTTATAAAAATGAGTGCTGAGCGACAGGTTTTGTGAAAGCGTAGTTAGAAAAGTTAGAGATAAATTGATATATTGAAGGAAAAGCACATTTTTTTTCTTAAAGTATCTCGAAATTGAACATTGAGTTCAATATTGTCAATCTTGATAAATAACATGGGTTATTTTTTTTAATTCACACAGAAAGCACAGGCCACAATTTAAATAGCCTATTGCATGTGGCCCAGCTTCAAAATAACAGTGAGAACTAGTTGCAGGCAGTGAAAAGAACAGCTGCCTGAGGAAGTGTCAGAATTTAAAGGGTGTCATTAACTTTCCATCCAATGAGGAACGGAAACAAATACTCAGTATTACAGAGTTTGCCATGTAATCATACCAGGCCAAAATAGATCTGTGGCTGTGTGTTTATGGATTAGGAGAGGGGTGGAAAGCAAGATCGGCAATACTCGAAGGCAGGGATGGGAGAGGAAAGCAGCACATGGGGAGACACGAAGTGATGTAAGCTTTGTGTTTTTCTGCTCATGTGTCCCGAATTGCATTTCATGTGTTCATGCACACATCATAAATGCATTATTCATTTAGTATCATTTATATATGTGTATCATATAATGTGCTGCTTTATTATAGGTTGATAGAGGACTTTGGAGCTCTATATAACTGAGTTGTGTTTGGAGGTAAGTATGCAAACATGCTGATATTAGTGCCTTTGGATGGATGATTTATCTCTGATCCCTTTAGTATATTGTTGCAGTTGTAACATGGAGTGGTGCCTTTGTGTTCCATAGTGAAAATAACCTGATGAAGAACCAAGGGTCCAAAACGCTTTGAGGGTTTTGGTTTGAACCTATTTTTGTTGGAAGTGAATTCATCAATATATAAATGTTGAATAAATATAAAGTTGAGTGAAAGAAACAAATTCAATATACTTCAAATTATCTATCCACAAAACGGTTTTATCCAAGAATCTTTTTTGATAAGATGGGTTTATAAAACATAGCAACCCAAGTCTGCCACAGGGCATTTATTAGCATTAATTTCATACCCTGGGTCAGTGGGTGATACCCGCCAGTACCCTTCACATTTGAGGCATTGATCGCATATCGTTGAACGGTGGAGTGCATTAAGTTAATCAGCATTCATTATAACGTTCTAAAAGTGGCATTTTCAAAATTGTAACTTAAAATCCTACTTAACCAATAAAGAGGATATTATATTCCAAATTCTCAGATATCAAACATGAAATCTCTACCTGTTCCCACCCAATCATAAGCTAGCCCAATGTTATCCTATGGGAGAGGTAGGCCTCACAGTAGTAAAAAATGAATTTAGGAGTTTTTCACTATCTGGACATGTAGAACTTAAAGTCCAACCTTTTAATTACAATGCCCCCTGCCCTATGAGCATATCTTAGGGGTGGCTGATATGCAATAACGGGTGATTTTATGGCTTGGCAAGGGGGTTATTTGGCCAAGTCGAATTGTCAGTTTAAAATTGCATTCAGGCTGCAGTGGCGGACCTGGGAGATGATTAAAAGGGCTGCTTAAGTGGGTGGCACAATAAATGCTGCAGGCCCACTAGTAGCATGTAATTTACCGGCCCTAGGTATATGGTATACCACTTTACTAGGAACTTATAGTAAATATGCCAATTATTTGTAGGCCAATTCTACCATGTTTTATGGAGTGAGCACAAGCACATTAGCACTGGTAGCAGTTGTAAAGTGCAGGCCTAAGGTCAACAAAAACAAACAAAAAAAAAATAGGAGGCTGAAGGCAAACATTTTGGGTGCGACCCTGCAGAGAGCGCCACGTCCAACAGTCATTAACAAGAGACAGGTATATGAAGTCAGTAGGTTATACCTTAAAGGGGTAGCTTTTCTGTAAAATGTGTAAATAACTTGCAGCATGAGTATGGGGCCCTGAAGAATTGCAGGTCCTATGCAGTGTCTAATTTGTAAAATCATAAATGCAGGTGCCCAAAAGTTCCTAGGATATTGCCGCCCTCTTCCTCCACTGGCACTGCCCACTTGTACCCCTGACACCGCCCACTGCCTGTAAGGGCAATGCTAAAAGGTGAATTTCAACAAGCGAGCAAAGTGTGCAAGACAGCCTTCCTCAAAGAGAGCAGCCGCCAGTGGGTTATATACATATATACATGCTCACATGTATCAATATATAGTGAAAAAACTAAAGGTTACATCCTTTGCAATATTAATGTATTCTTTCAATGCAAACACTATTTAAACTACATAAACATTACTCAGTTAAATTGGTATAACTTTATTTATTCTTTAGATACAAACAAAACTTAAACTTTTCTAAAATTAGAAATTCTAAAGGTATACCTTTAATGTATAATTTACACACCACCTTCAAATTATAACTCATGCACCTCCATACTGAGTGTATTTTTCTTAGCAGCTACACTACATTAACTATAACTCACACGTATTGTGGAGATATCAAAATTATATATCACAAAACGACGTGGTTTTGCAAGGGGGCATCTGCTTTGTTGGTCCCGGGTTAGGCATCCAACTAAAGAAACCTACCAAACCACGACATGTCTCAAAACTAGACACCCGGGGGAGTACAGTGAGGTGTGACTTGCGTGGATCCTCCAAAGTTTTCGTACCCAGAATTCCCTGCAAACTTCAAATTTAGCTCATACTGTCCTTACATTTCTGTCTAGGATCGCCGTGCCAGCGCAAATTTCCTACCATGCAGCGTTTCCCTTGGCCTCTCAATAAAAGTGATACCTCACTTTTTGGTTGACCAATGCAGAATCACCTAAACACCTATATAAAAAAAATATAGCGCTTAGAGCTCGCTGTGCTGTGCCTTCAATCTCAATGTTTTTGGCCTTTCCCAGTCACAGGCTCTTGGTCATCCCAATCAAGTGAGGTTTCATTTTACTTGGGAGACTGGGGAATGCTGGGTGGTAGTAAATTTGTGTTTTTGGTACAGGGTTAGGCAGCCATCTAGGGGAACCTACCAAACCCCAACATTTCTCAAATCTAGACACCCGGGGTAGCCCAGGGAGGTGTGACTTGCGTGGATCCTCTAACGTTTTCTTATACAGAATCCCCAGTAAACCTAAAATTTAGCTTATAAAAACTCATATTTTACTTACATTTCTGTTCTAGGATCATCATACCAGCACAACACAAGTTTCCTAGCACCCAGAGTTCCCCTTGATAAACCAAGTAAAATGATATCTCACTTGTTTGGTTGTCCAATGCAGAATTGCCTAAAAACCTATATAAACATTTGCGCTTATAGCTCACTGTGCTATCCCCTATATCTCTACGTTTTTGGCCTTTCCCAGTCGCAGGCCCATGGCCCACCCATACACGTGAGGTATCATTTTAATTGGGAGACCAAGGAGATCTCTCTCTAACCTCTCTATTCAGTCACCTTCCTTTGTCATTCAGTCTTCGTCCTCCTTTAAGTGCTCACTTTTCAGTTACTCCCCTCTCCCTTCACTTAGCCTCATCCCTCTTTCCATCCCTCTTTACATCACCCTTCTTCCTCTATTTGCTTCAGGTTCACCTCAAAGGTTCCCTCCCTTTGCTTCCAGTTACACTTCCTTTGCTTCCAGTTACCCTCCATCATTCAATAGAGCAAGCTGAGCTTTCAAGTGGCTTCACCCTGCCACTCACGCTTGACACCACGCACCAAGAATTACATCAAAGCAGTGACTTTCATTTACAAGGAGCGAGAGAGGGAGATACTCATCTCATGGCTAGGTTGTACAATGTGAAACCAGAACACCGGGATCAGTCCCAGCTTCCTCATACCCAAACTGTGTGATTCTAGGTAAATATTTTATTTCACCATGCTTCCTTTATACTTATTAATGGGAGCATCTTCAAATACACAATCTATTTGCATCTGTAGTAGCATAGTCATAATGGCAGGGGGGCACGAATGCTCCTAAGTTCATATTTAAAAGTTAGCACATTTAATACCTCTCAATGCAGTTGTAATATTTGATGTATAAGGGTGAATCGATTAGACATGTTATAGAAAGAAGCTTTTTTTCATTTTAAAGAGGCAGCATATTTTTCCAGGATGTGTGTTGGATGATTGACATTCAAAATATGTTCATGTCTCGGGTTGTGCATGGGGCCTCTAAGAGCCAAGCCAGGCCCATGGTTCAGGTATGGCTTTGCTCTCCGTGTAAATTTGTTGGCTTGTCCCCCTATATTTATGCCTCTTCACTAGTAGCAGTATGAAAATCCTTCAACCCAGGCCTAGGAGTGAGCTTTATTCCACCCAGAGGGGCTGTTGACCCCCGCTTTAGCTGCCACACAGAGTGTTGGATTCCTTATGGGTCCCTTCTGTCTGCAACTTGATTTGATTTGATTTGAGACTTATAAAGCGCACGAATGCCCAAGGGCGTCTTGGCGCTATGACCGACGAGTATGATCCTCTACGATTTAACTAAAATTAACTGAGCTCTAATTTTTAATTCTTAAATACCCATGTTTTCAGCAGCCCTCTGAATGACATTAGTGATTTGCTGTTTTTTATTGACATGGGTAAAGTATTCCAGATTTTTGCTGTTCCCACAAAGAAGCTCCTGCCCCCCCAGCGAGCTTGCTTATATCTGGGTATTGATAGAAGATATGCTTGTGCTGACCTTAAATTCCTAGCTGGAATATATTTCTTAAGGTGTGTTCTGAGATACAATGTCCCCTTCCCATGTAGTGCCTTAAATGCTAGGCATTGCGACTTAAAAATAATTCTTTTAGCCACTGGAAGCCAATGTAGATCTTTCAATCGAAGGGAAACAGACTCAAATTTGGGAATGTCCAAAATCATTCTAGCCGCTGCGTTTTACATCCGTTGGAGTCTAACTAAAAACTGTGTTTGAAGTCCCACATATAGGGCATTACCATAATCCAATTGTGATAAAGCTAGGGCCATAACCACTGTTTTCAGGGCGTCCAATGGAATAAAAGGACGGATCTTCCTAATCATTTTCAAAATGCCCCAAAAGGCGGAGGCCAGTTTTTTGATTTGACATTCGAAAGTTAATCTTTCATCAACTATTACACCGTACATTCGTGACCGGAACCGGACATTCACCTAGGTCGGCCGGCCACAATCTTGGGGACCAAAAGGAGGTCTTAGATCCTAATCACAACACCTCTGTTTTTCCCCCATTAAGTTTGAGGCAATTTCTCTGCATCCAAATGTTGATCTGTACCATGCAAGTGTTAAAACGGTCTGCTGTCTCGTCTATGTTATTAGACACCGAGACCACTACCTGCGTATCATCGGCGTAGGAGACCACAGAAAATCCGGATTTCCTAATTATGGCCGCCAAAGGTGCCACGTAGATATTAAAAAGAGTGGGGCTGAGGGAAGAGCCCTGCGGCACTCCACATGGCAATTTGAAGGATTTAGAAACTAATCCATCCATTTCTACGACAAACGATCTGTTCGTTAAATAGGATGATAGTAGCGTGGTGGCAGTATCTTGGAGTCCCAACTATTCTAATCTTTCAATTAGGATTCCATGATTGACTGCGTCGAAGGCCGCCGACAGATCTAACAAAATCAAGGCGGCCTTCTTTCCATCATCCAGTGTTCTTCTAAGTTCTTCTTGGCAGATAAAAGCTCATAATGAAAGCTAGGTGTTGGAAAGTGGGTTAGTGGTAGGGGCAAATGTAGGTCTGCCACTGGCAATGAGGTCACTAACACATGGTAGTACTCAGCATAGGTCTTAGAAAATTATTCCTATACTCAACCCTTGGTAACGTGGCTGCGAGCATACAGGCTTAACTTCAAAGACAGGTATGTAAAGCATTTAAAAACACCATTACAGTAAATAATTAAGACACAACACATAATAAAATTCAACACCAATTTATAAAAATAGGAAATATTGTTATCTTTAAAATGACACCAAAACGACAAAAATCCAATGTAAGGAACCGGAGATATGAATTTTCAAATATTTAATAAAATATAGCACTTAGAAGATTATAGCACCATATTGTGATACCTGCTCGCGATAGACCGGGCCAAAGTCAAAGTTTCAGGCCGGGCGCGATGGAGCCCTGAGCAGCTACAGCTCCCGGCAGGTCCCGGTCTCAGTTTCTACTTTCACACTTAGAAACGTTTCTGGAGCTTTTCTTCCAGAGGGCCCTCAAAGCTCCCAGCCAGTCTGGATTCAGTGAGGGTTCACCGGCTTGACTTGTGACGAGGTACCGGTCAACTTTCCTGGAGCGGACGTTGAAAATTTCTCAAGATCGCCTCAGCGGGGCAACCCAGGAATCCAGGCCGGCTCCCGATGGAAGGCAAGCGGCTTGGCTCTTGCGGTTGCTCTCGGTCACCTTTTCTACGAGCAGACATAGAAACTTTTCTGGAGCTTTTTCTCGCGGGGTCTCTCGATGCTCCTCATGTAGCCGGATCTGGTGAGGATTCGCCAGCTTCAGTTTTGTTCTAGTCCCGGTCAATCTCTGGAAGTTGGAGCAATAAAGCTTTTAGCGGGACAAACCTAGTTGGCTTGGCCGGCTCACGGTTTTAGGCAAGCGGCCTGGCTGGCCAGGTTGAGTCGGTCCCTCTATGGAGCATTTTTTCAAAGTTGCTCCAAAGTTCTCCAAACTTCTTGAACTTCTTCCTGAAGTTCCTCAAGGGGTCCCAAAGTTTCTCAGACTCACTCCAAGGGTCTGGAAGCTCCAAGATGGTCCTTGAAAGTTGAGGACGTCAGTTCCCACAATTCACTGGTATAAAACCCTTACAAATTCACTGATGGGTCTCCAAGGTGTAGATTTAGTTGGTGATGTTCCAGTTAAGCTCTTTTAACCTGTAGCTTTCAGTGAGTCCACTCTTTAGTTCTTTTTCAGCAGAATAATCCACAGGGCTGTAGTTTCAAATGGTGCAGTTTTCAGAGGTCAGGCCTTAGAAATCTTTGCACAGCAAAACTTCTCAGCAGGGCACTTCTTGCTTCAGTAGTTTCAAGCAGCAGATCTGGAGGGCTCTGCCCCCCTCAGATACGTGTTCCAAGTTCTCTGTGTCAAGCAGGAGGTCACTTCTGACCAATAGGAGCAGGGTAACTCCTCAAATATATGACCACATCCTGTAGAGTGTGGCATTATTTTGTCCCAGAGTGTATCAAATCTTCCAAATCCATAATGGCTGATTTTCCAGCAAGGAGGTAAGAGCTGGCTAAACACACCCCTAGGATGGCTAATTTACTGAGTCTCTCCCCCCTGCATCTGCTCACACCTTCCTTAATACTGCCATCTGCCTGAGGTGGTAAGTTCAGAGCTGTAAATGATACTGGTCTCTACTCTCCTCTTTGAAGAACATAGTTTACGACTCCTCCCCCTGGCTTGGTATTCCTGTGGAACAGCACACTTTCCTGCCAGCAAAGCTGGTTAACCCCAGGGGCTCTTTATCACTTCTTCAAGGCAGCCTGGCTAACCCACTTAACTCTGACCAATCAGGGCAGACCACTGGAAGGCTGAATATGGACTTACAAACAAGAAAGTATTATAACTTCTTGCATGTACACTTTAGGAGAAATTCAACAATATGATATTGTTGGATGTACCACAACGATGAGGGTCCCGCACCCATGCGCACGAAAAGGACTTTGAAATTGAGATTACAGGAACATAGACGTGCTATTCGCAATTGTGATACCAGATCACCTCTGTACATGCATATCAAGGAATGTCACAATTCCCAACAGGATTTTAAATTCCATGGTATTCAGAAGATATTTCCCAGTAAGAGGGGTGGAGACTGGGAATTGCGAATTAGACAGGAAGAAGCTAAATGGATTAGTAAATGCAGAGCAGTTACCATGGGTTTAAACAGTGAAAATGAATTTCATTATTTTTTGGCCTAAGGACTTTATTCAATGTTGTGTGACGTAGCAAAGGTTGTAGAAACTTTTTTGATAGATGATATTTTGGGAGTGAGGATTGAAGTTAAAAAATTTTTTATAATCTGACAAGTACCTTGTGTTTTGAGGTCGAGCTACGTGATCAGGTGACAAATTTGAAGATTAGGAAAATAAAGAGTGGTGAAGTGGACGGAGGAGCCGCATAGTGAGGATGGAAATGAGTCCAATTGAGTGGAGATCAGAAGGGAAAACTTATAACTACGACTCTACATTGGTGCCAATTCCGATCCGGTAAAAACCCGGTACGAACCGTCGGACGGAGCCTTTTCTCCGTCCGACTCGTACCCGGTGCGAAATCCATCCGAAAATGCAAGTACGATTCCTACGGAAACACCATTTCCGTACGAATCGAACAAAACACCGACCGAACAGAATCGAAACACAATTCCGATCCTGAAAAGCGCCGACCTGACGTCGGTACGCATCCAGCCTACGTTTCATGAACCAGGAAGTACGATTCGAACCGACGTCATCCCGCACGGAAAATATTTACCGGCTGCCAAAAACTGCCGGGAAATCAGGACGACACACGCAAGGAGCAGCTGGACGCGACGAACAGACATGGACCCGAACCTACGTGCCATCCCTGCCCTCCTAGCAGTCCACCTGGCGTACAGGAACCGACGCAGACGCCGCAGAAGGTCAGCACAACAACCAGGGGCAAAGGGGGGGGCAGGGGCAGGACACACAACACCAACACATGGTACCAAATCACACATGGCCTGGACATACCTGATCATCAGGGCCTGGTCACTTCCAGGGGGTGGGGGCGAGGCCAGCAACGCAAGCGTCCGTCACAACGGAAGTGGATGGTCGCGCGAACCGGTACGTACCCTACCCAGGCCGCAAGAGCGTGGGTACAGAACGTACCACGCGTCCCCCTACGTCACTCCATCAATGGCGGTACGGCCCGTACCCACGTCAGAAAGGCCTTGGTACGGCTCGTACCAGCATTGCTGGGTCATGTAGGGGTACGTGTGGTACGACCCGTAGCCACGCCCCCAAGGCCTGTGTACGGTGCGGACCCCACGGCACCGCAACAATGGGGGGACGCACCGTACCCACCCACCAAAGGCATGGGTACGGGCCGTACCCAGGCACGCAGAGCGTGGGTAGGGGTATGTACGGACCGTACCCCCACCCGTGGAAGTACGGCCCGTACCCCCACCCGTGTATGTACGCACCGAACCCCCACCCCAGCAGTGTATGTACGCCCCGAACCCCCACCCGTGTATGTATGCACCGAACCACCACCCGTGTATGTACGCCCCGAACCCCCACCCCAGCAGTGTATGTACGCCCCGACCCCCCACCCGTGTATGTATGCACCGAACCCCCACCCCAGCAGTGTATGTACGCCCCGAACCCCCACCTGTGTATGTACGCACCGAACCACCACCCGTGTATGTACGCCCCGAACCCCCACCCCAGCAGTGTATGTACGCCCCGACCCCCCACCCGTGTATGTACGCACCGAACCCCCACCCCAGCAGTGTATGTACGCCCCGAACCCCCACCCGTGTATGTACGCACCGAACCCCCACCCCAGCAGTGTATGTACGCCCCGAACCCCCACCCGTGTATGTACGCACCGAACCCCCACCCCAGCAGTGTATGTACGCCCCGAACCCCCACCCGTGTATGTACGCACCGAACCCCCACTACAGCAGTGTATGTACGCCCCGAACCCCCACCCGTGTATGTACGCCCCGAACCCCCACCCGTGTATGTACGCACCGAACCCCCACCCCAGCAGTGTATGTACGCCCCGAACGCCCACCCGTGTATGTACGCACCGAACCACCACCCGTGTATGTACGCCCCGAACCCCCACCCCAGCAGTGTATGTACGCCGCGAACCCCCACCCGTGTATGTACGCACCGAACCCCCACCCCAGCAGTGTATGTACGCCCCGAACCCCCACCCGTGTATGTACGCACCGAACCACCACCCGTGTATGTACGCCCCGAACCCCCACCCCAGCAGTGTATGTACGCCCCGAACCCCCACCCGTGTATGTACGCACCGAACCCCCACCCCAGCAGTGTATGTATGCCCCGAACCCCCACCCGTGTATGTACGCACCGAACCACCACCCGTGTATGTACGCCCCGAACCCCCACCCCAGCAGTGTATGTACGCCCCGAACCCCCACCCGTGTATGTACGCACCTAACCTGCAATAAGAATGGTGTGTGCCTAACACCCCCAGCAGTGCCCAGACATAGGAGGGGTGGGTGCAGAGTCCTCCCAGCAGTGCCCAGACACAGGAGGGGTGTGTGTAGAGTCCTCCCAGCAGTGGCCAGACGCAGGAGGGGTGGGTGCAGAGTCCTCCCAGCAGTGCCCAGACACAGGAGGGGTGGGTGCCTAACACTCCCAGCAGTGCCCTGAGACAGGAGGGGTGGGTGCCTAACACTCCCAGCAGTGCCCTGAGACAGGAGGGGTGGGTGCAGAGTCCTCCCAGCAGTGCCCAGAGACAGGAGGGGTGGGTGCAGAGTCCTCCCAGCAGTGCCCAGAGACAGGAGGGGTGGGTGCAGAGTCCTCCCAGCAGTGCCCAGAGACAGGAGGGGTGGGTGCCTAACACTCCCAGCAGTGCCCAGAGACAGGAGGGGTGGGTGCAGAGTCCTCCCAGCAGTGGCCAGACGCAGGAGGGGTGGGTGCAGAGTCCTCCCAGCAGTGCCCAGACACAGGAGGGGTGGGTGCAGAGTCCTCCCAGCAGTGCCCAGACACAGGAGGGGTGGGTGCAGATTCCTCCCAGCAGTGCCCAGACACAGAAGGGGTGGGTGCAGAGTCCTCCCAGCAGTGGCCAGACGCAGGAGGGGTGGGTGCAGAGTCCTCCCAGCAGTGCCCAGACACAGGAGGGGTGGGTGCAGAGTCCTCCCAGCAGTGGCCAGACGCAGGAGGGGTGGGTGCAGAGTCCTCCCAGCAGTGCCCAGACACAGGAGGGGTGGGTGCAGAGTCCTCCCAGCAGTGCCCAGACACAGAAGGGGTGGGTGCAGAGTCCTCCCAGCAGTGCCCAGACATAGGACAATATACCCCATCAACAAGTTCAGTGACCAACAAGGGTGATACCCCAGATGCAGGTGGAGCCATCGCTGAGCCAGCATGGCTATATTGAAAGGCAACCCTCACACATCCAGGAAATGTAGACACAGCACAGCACAGCATTTGGGAGACACTCTGCAGGGAAAATGGCCTGCTCCACAGAGGATGGAACACACCTTGGGACAATGTCACCATACAGTGAGAGCAAACATGACCAAATACCATTGGCAGAGACCTTTGTGATGGCACGCAGATGGCAGGGTACACCCCATGAGCAGCACACTCCAACATTTCACAGACCCCTAACACATTATCACCACCCCAACTCAGGGAGCACCAGCACCAACAGCAAGTCCAGGAAAGCATCAGTGTGCAAAACCAAAAGAAAATGCTTTATTCAGCAGGAAAATATCTCTGAGAAAATGTCCACTATGTACAAGGGCCATGGGCCAGGCCAGCAGCAAAGTCCGGGGGGGGTACACATCGGGACGTGTGTCCCCTAGCTTGCCTGCACAGTTCACATGTCCATTTCATCCACAGAAGAGGGGGCATCAGGGGGGAGGGTGGAAACAGGCACCGCAGGGACAGGAGGGGCAAGGGTAGGTGTTGTGGGTGCAGGGAGGGATGATTCTGCCACAGGGGGGGTGCCAGCGCCAAAGGTGGAGGACAGAATGGCGCTGCATACGTCGGCAAGTTCCCCCAGCGACTCCCCCGCACCCAATCGAACCACAGGCCCCAAGGAGGGGGGGGGGGGCAGAGGGATGGGTCGCAGCGCCACTGGGGGAGGGTGTGGACAGGGTGGGGGACTCAACTCCCCTGGCCGGGTCCCGCCTCCACCGCTTGCGGGGTGGTGTCATCCTGGGGCTGGGGGGCACACTTGCAGTGGATGATGCTGTCACCGACTGTTGGCCAGGAGAGCTAAGGGGAGTGGATTTGGAGGGAGTGGGTTGTGAGGACTGCGGACTCCCACTGTGGCTGCGTGTTGTACGTTTCCCCCCCGACCCAGTGGGTGTGCCTTCCTCACCCTGTGTGTGCGTGACAGGAGGTGTGCGCTTCGACTTCCCTGGTGGTGTGGTGCCTGTGTCTGTTGGGGTGCGTGCACGCTGACGTCTGGATGTGCGTGGGACAGGCACGGGAGTGGGAATTGTGGATGGTGCAGGGGTAGGGGGGGGTAGGCAGCGCTGCAGGAGATCCAGTGCTGCAGTCAGTGTGGAGTCTATGGACCTCAGCAACTGCCGTTGGTCAGACTGCGCAGCCGACATGCCCTCCATGTATGCCTCCATCTGGGTCAGCACCTGGGTGTGGGCATGGAGGACATTTAGCATCGCAGTCTGACCAACCTGCAACTGCCTCAGGATGTCCACAGACTCCGCACTCACCGCAGCAGTGGTGACAGGGGCAGGGGGTGCGGTGCCTGGCAGGAAGGAGACATGTGGGGACCGAGCACGGATGGAAGGGCCACGAGCACGTGGGAGGCCGGTGATGGAAACTGAGGTGGCGGGGGGATGTGGAGGGCTGCCTTCAGCTGGGTGGGCAGACTCCGCCACCTCTGGGAGCTCAGCCTCGGACCCGTCTGCGTCATAGTCTGTGTTGGCAGTCAACAGGTCCTCTGCCTCACTCCCCTCGGCCTCAGTGCCACTCCATGTGCCAGACAGGACAGCACTGCTGGCACTGGTGCTCAATCCCTCCTCCCGGTCCGTGCTAGTGTCTCCTTCCGTGTCCCCCGGCGATGCTGTGGGCAAGGTAAAGAGACAGGAGATAATCAGACACCTGTACACATATGTCACATGAGTCAAATATACATAGGTCACATTGCATAGCCTGAAAAGCAACAGGAGTTACACCTACAAAACTATGTACACATGTAGGCCATGGAACACACAGTTTGTCGACCCACCATGCCACTGAGAAACAATGGAGAGCATGACACAACAGCAAATCACTTCACTTCAAATTTTACAGAGGAGCCAGCCTCTGGGGACAAATGTGCACAGCATCTGCACCACACTGCGTCGTCAAAAAGGGATGAGCAGGAATCATATCCATTTACTCTTGGCACATGCTGCAAAGGCAATACATGAAACCATGCCAAACATGACTGGGTCACTGCACCATGAGCGTATGTCCAGTCAAACATCACACACAGGCCAAACCCAGCAAGGAGGATGGAGCTTTTGACATGTAGGCCTTGTACGCACAAACCACCCACACCTGAGACAATCTCATTGAGACGGAGAAAGTATGTACACCTCTTACTCTGGGATGAAAACACATGGCCTCCACTAATTCATGACTGTACACACACTGCCCCTGGTGCGCCTGTCCACACATCATTGACAAGCAAACATCATCAGATTGTCTTAACAACACACACAGGTAATGCCCACTGTGAGTATGCACAAGCAAAATGGGTCCCCCTGTACAGTGGACACATGTAGCAACCTGTAGGTCATAACAGTTGAGCCCAGGGTACAATGCCACCCTACCCAACCCCTGGCGAAGACACAGTGAATGTCCATATTGTTGGATGACGCACATGATACCTAGGAAGAGGTGCCCCAGGGCACAGTAGTGCCCACACTCCTCCATGGTCCAGGATGGACATGACTGCAAATTAAGCAACCGTCCCTGCACTTAGCAGGCCTCCCACTCAGGCACATCATGTCAGAGGGCACACAATTGGACATGAATGCTGGAAGGCTGTACACTTTGGAGACACACCCCTATGTCGTGATTCACAAACATTGCCAAGTGACATGGACCCCACAATGACTGAAATTGGCCATGGCACACGCAAGGTCCCCAGACCTGTGACACATCACCCCCACACATGATGCTGCTAGCATTGGGCACCAGCATAAACTGCCTGCCTAAATAACCTTGTGCAAGAGTGGCTACACACAGACCAGGGAACACATGGCAAGGAGGGGAAGGGAGGGAGTGAGAACAGCACCGGGCTACTTTGGGGACAAGTTGACGCACTGCACAATCAAACCCTGGCAGTGTATCCATGCAACTGCGCACTAACATTGGCTGGGGACACACAACTGACACACATGTACCTACCCCCTTCCTGCTGCTGCTTCTCCTGTAGGCGCCTGTCCATATCGGGGAAGACCACCGCCAGCACACGCTTCTGGATGTGGGTCAGACGACGGCGCCCACGGTTCTTACGGCTCTCAGGTGAGTCCCCCAGCAGGAGCCGTGCAACGCTCCTCGTCCAGCACCGGATGTCCTGCCAGCGTTTCCTCACCTGAGACAGGCTCCGCCTCCGACCCTCTGTACCCCTCACGGCACTGACGGCTTCCCTCCAGATCTCCCCCTTGGCAATGGCGCCTACCTGTGAGGATGCAAAAGTGAGAATACATTAATCCACATGAGCAAAGACACAGAGACACACATATAGAACAATCCTCTTTATGAACAGGCCATGGTATGCATGCAACTAATTGCACCTTTGTCATAGGGACATTATCCACTGTGGAAGGCCAAATGCACTACGTGCCATTGAAAGTACACGGGTGGCATGAGGGGTACCACACACTCACTGACCAGGGATCACACTGTGCCTCACAGGCTACACCAGGATTATGTACAGCACCTCACAGCAGTCACCTGCCCCAGCACACTGATGCTACCTCAGCAGAGTACACAGACACACACAGGTACAGGACAATCACATGGCATTGCCAACTGCGGGTACACACCTCACTCTGCCCATGTGCCAGTAGACGGGGGGTGTCAGAGGTGTGGAGCTGGCTCAGCACGGCATGCACACAGCACTGCTCCCTGCTCACATCGGATGGCCAGGCTATATCGATCCCTCATGCTGCTTGTGTGCAACACTCCCCATATGCACTCACCCACATGACAGGGGACTTACACACACACCAATGTGCAGGGGACGAACACGGCCTTTGGACACTCACAGCACAGGTACACTGAACAAACACACATCCATGGGTACTGACACCTGTCACACTGGGGGGAACACAGGATCACATCAGGACTGTGGAAACAACATCCCCAGGAGGAGTATGCAGGCAGAATGTGGCATGCACCATGCATTCATTGTCACAGTAGGCACTATGCAAGTGAGGAGTGCACACAGGAAACACAGCATGCTCTGCATGGGTGACATGAGGCCTTCCACACCCTGGGACCCACTCTAAACAACAGTGCATGTCTGTCACACATGGACACAATGCCAGAAGTCACTGTCACACAAAAGGGGCACAGTCTAAGCTAGTGAAGTCTGCACTCACCTGAACCCCTGGTCGACCATACAGGCTCTGGAACTGTGGGAGGATCACATCTATCAGGGCAAGGTTCTCCTCCTGGGTGAATGGCTGTGACCTCTCCACAGTCCTGGACATGGTGCCAGAGGAATCACTATCAGCAGCAGTGGTCATGGATGAATGGATGTGCAGGCAAGTGCTCTCTCATGGGACCTGGCTGCCTTATATATGCCTGGCTGGCCTGTTCATGTACAGGAGTACAGATTGATTGGTCAGTCACATTTGCATCCTACGTTTCATCCAATCCCTTCAAACCTACCCCAGTGTGTGGCTTTGCATGGTTTCAGTTTTGATGATGATGTCAAGTCAACATCCACTTTGCAACAATGTAGATTCTTTCAAACTGACTTCTGCTGGGCACCTGGTGCTCAAATTCAAAAATCTAACTCAGTCTCCATGGCAACCATCATGCATTTAGGCCCTTATACTTGTCCCTCATGTGTCCCCTATGTGTTTTCATACATTTACACACAGGTACGGTGCGTTCCACGCCCTAGGGCACCCCACAAGCAGTGATACGGACCGTACACGCGCTTGTACGGTCCGGATCACAATATGGGCGCTGGCGTATGCGTACGCCACAGTAGTACGGACTGTACACGCGCTTGTACGGTCCGGATCACAATATGGGCGCTGGCGTATGCGTACGCCACAGTAGTACGGACTGTACACGCGCTTGTACGGTCCGGATCACAACATGGGCGCTGGCGTATGCGTACGCCACAGTAGTACGGACTGTACAAGCGCTTGTACGGTCCGTACTACTGTGGCGTACACATACGCCAGCGCCCATATTGTGATCCGGACCGTACAAGCGCGTGTACAGTCCGTACTACTGTGGCGTACGCATACGCCAGCGCCCATATTGTGATCCGGACCGTACAAGCGCGTGTACAGTCCGTACTACTGTGGCGTACGCATACGCCAGCGCCCATATTGTGATCCGGACCGTACAAGCGCGTGTACAGTCCGTACTACTGTGGCGTACGCATACGCCAGCGCCCATATTGGCCCAGGGACCCTATACACGCACTCAGAGCGTATGTACGGTGCGTTTTACACCTGTCAGTGGTGACAGGCGGCACACAGACAGGAATGGAGCGGTCAGATTTTGCCAAGGGTGGACACCAATGCATTGTCTGTGCAATACCACATGTGTGTGACACAGGTGTGTCAGGATGTGATGTGGCACTTTATCCCTGAGGTGTGGGCAAAGCATATGTACGATGAGCTGTGTACACATGTCGTGTGTGATGGTGCGCATTGTACCACACATCCCCTGCACTCCTTTGACATGTGTGCATGTCGTACACACTAGTGGAGCCATGAGTCACTTGCATGTCCCAGTCACGGACACCCGCACCTGTCCCCTGATGCCAGGTACACGGAATATTACACATGACATGTGTATGGCTGCGTTGCACGCTGCAACCATGTCATGTGTGTGGCATGTGTTTCCATGATTTTGCTGTAGGTGTGTGGTCCAATGTTGCTGCTGCCAACATGTGTCTGTGTGTAGATGGCCATGGCACACTGTTCCGCACACCAGCCCACATATGTGATCTGCCATGAGGTGTGTATGTATGCAACTACACGGAGTATCAAAACAAGTACATATCCACATGCTCTCTATGTATGTTCTGTCTCGACATGTACTCCTCCAAGGCAATGTGTGTGGCCTGTCCTTTTCCTATGACATGTGACCAGTGCATATCGCATCCACCAACCTGTCTGTACCATACGCATACTACTTCTGCACATGTGTGGATGTCTGTGAATCCTGTGATGCGTGTGCATGTTCACTTACACTGGCCCACAGCTAGTCTCATGCCATGTCATCGTGAGCTTGCCCCACTCCGTTAGTGGCTGTCCCTTGGTAGGAGTGTCACCTGACTGGCGTACGTGTCCAGGAAATGTGGCACAGACCTGACTCAGAATGTGGCATTTGTGTATTGGCTGTGTAACATGTGCTCAGTGCATTGACAATGTCGTTGTACAGTGCTCACTCTTCGGTGTTCCTTCCATTTCACTGCAGGGCTCCGCCTCTCCCTCGACGTATGCCAGACATGGCTGCCCTGCATGAACGGGACTGTATACGCCGCTACAGATTCAGCCAACGGTCGATTGATGAGTTGACTGGCCGGCTGGAAGCACAACTCCTCCCGCGCCACAGGTATCCCAGTGCACTGACACCCAAGTTGAAGGTGATGGCAGCCCTACATTTCCTTGCCACAGGTACGTTCCAACATACCATTGCTGACGTCGGGGGCATGTCCCAGACGATGTTCAGCCGTGTTCTGCATGATTTCTTAGAGGCCATGTTGGTTCACCTGGATGAGTACATTAAATTCCCAATTCGTGAGCAGTTGACAGATGTCAAGCGTGAGTTCTATGCCCTGGGAGGGATGCCCCATGTCATTGGGTCCATAGATGGGACACATGTTGCGTTGGTACCACCACAGGCACAGGAGGTGGTGTATAGGAATCGCAAACATTATCACTCCATTAATGCCCTTGTGGTGTGTCTGTCCAACATGGTGATTTCACATGTCTGTGTTCGCTTTCCAGGATCAGCACACGATGCCTTCATCATGAGGCGTAGCAGGCTGCCTGAAATGATGCAGCAGCTGCGGAACGAGCGAGCATGTATTGTTGGTGGGTAGACTCTGGCAGTTCAGGGTTTGGCGTCATCTTCCAATCTCACTGCCTGTGCTGACACACTTCTGTCCATGATGTTTCCTTGTAGGGGACGCTGGCTATCCCAACATGCCATGGCTGATGACGCCTGTCCGCAACCCCAGCACGGCTGCCGAGCACCGCTACAACAACGCCCATGGGCGGACCAGGAGAGTCATTGAGAGGACGTTTGGACTTCTGAAGAGCCGATTCCGGTGCCTCCACAAGACCGGCGGAGCACTCCCATATGCCCCGGTGAAGGTGTGCAAGATCATCATCGTCTGCTGCATGCTGCACAACATGGCAGTGGAGGAAGCTGTTCCACTCATACTGGATCAAGATGACCAGGACCATCCACCCGTGGAGGATGAAGGCCTTGGTGACGGGGCAAGTGATGTGGAGGAGGAGGAGGCTGTGGAGGACATGCGGAGTCGGCTCATACGCAACTTCTTTGCTTAGTGGTGAGTTCCAGTGTCTGAGTGTGCACGCATTGGGCCGTGTGTGGCATGGGGTTGCAATGTGTGTGTCCATCTGCATGTCTGCCAAGTGAGTCAGTGGTGTGTATTGAAGTGTCACTCGAGTGATGGCGCAATGGAAGGATGTTGTCAGAGAGTCATCATTGTCACCTGTCATGTTGACAACATGATATGTGTTGAGTACATGCTTGCGGATGTGCTCCTTTGGGCTGACTCCTTGTGTGTCTCTCTTCCACAGGTCCATGGGCATGCTGTCTGCTGGTGGCATTGTTGTGCTCCTGCTACTCCTCATGAACACAGCAACATGTGCTGATTCTGCGTCACATGCACGGGCAAGTTTGGAAATCTCCTTAGGGTAAGGGATGCCTCACGGCGTTTTGGGTGTGTAAATTGTTTGTAGTCTGTGTGCACTTCTCCGGTTCATGTGTGGTCAATTTGCATACATGTGGATCCTACATGGGGAACATGACATGGGGCAGGCTTCACCTGGAGCCATGGTCAGACTTGGTGACTGTCATGTGTCAGGGGATTGGGGATTGTGATGAGGCCATCAATGTGTGTAACACTGGCCTCGGAAACATACAGGTTGCACCGGGTTGACATGGTGTGTGATTGCCCCATCAGGGCCTCAATGGTGTATAGCAGCCTCTCCGTGGCAGCAGGGGGTGTTTAGCTGTTATCCGTCACTTGTGTGCCAGTTCAATGGAATACCAGCATCTGTGTTGCAATGGGGGGTGCCAGTGTTGCTCCCACATGTTCATCCACATGACCTGTGTATGTGTTGACAGAGTATCATTGTCATTCCAACACACATGACTAATAAATTTGTCCCTCTGTCTCCAAGGTGCCTCTTCCCTGTCAATGGTGGCCTGTTGCCACTGTGCGTGCGGCATGTCTGGCATAGTTTTCAGAGGTGGTGCATATGTGTCTATGTGTAGAGTGACAAGATGCTAGCGGTTTGTCAGGGAGTGGAAACTGTCTTATGCACAAGATGCACAGTTCCATCCACCTCAAGGCAAGAGAGACCATCCCCCAGGGCAACTACAACATCCGTGTCGAATCCTACCCTGCAGTCTACGGACATGTGCCTTACTACTCCCATGATACTTGTCCATATCCGGAGTGCATCTGCACAGCTCTGCTACTGCATCGGGCAACCAGGCCACATCAACGTCCAAACGGGATGGGGGGAATGATTCACAGCCAGCTGCAGGATGACCTTCTCGATCCACGCCCACACTCATGATGCAGCACACAACCCCAACACAACCATGTGGCACTGTGATCCAAAACTGCATTCTGGCATCTCCATGCATCCAACCTTGGCCTAGCCACCATTCTCAACATCCGCCTGACGCAAGCATGCAGGACATGGTAGGGACACATGTCTAGACATACCTGGGAGCGGCAAGCCAGGTCACTCCACATGATCCCTGACCTCTGCGCATGACTGTTGCTCCCCTGAATGTGTCTGTAGCCACAGTTGTGCGGGAACCACTCAGCTGGTTGGGCCCAGCACAGGTGAGTATGGTACTCCATGTCTGTATCAGATGATACATTGGGACCCATGTGTGTCCTGGGCAAGACTGAGACCCCACGGTTTGGATGGTTGGCGTTAAATCTGAGATCAGGCATGCTTTGACTTTACGACACACACATGTATTGTAATAATGCAGAATCACGGCATCATCTTGTAAGTGTGATTAATTTATTTGCACAGCGGGAGTGTAGAATCCAAAGTTCACTGGGGGAGTTGGTATCCTTGCCGTAGCAAAATGTCAGAGTCCATGCCACAGTCTTCGTCAACATAGGTCAGACAGTGACCAGCAAGTCCATGTGGCAGAGGATGTCATGTGCTGCTATTGGGCCAGAGGGCCAGGTGCCAGGCCAGGTGACCTAGGAGATGGTGATGTTCTGCTGACTCTCACAGTCTTTTTCGTGGACGACCCACCTTCCTGCGGGGACCCTCGGAAGCAGGCCGTGACGATGTCTGTGACGCTCCGTCGGATGAATCCTCCTCCTCCTGATCCCTCCCTGTGTCTGGTAATGGCCTTCGCCTGGTGCCACAGAGAGGGTTGCCCATGTTGTCGGCAATCCGACGGAGTACACCGGTCATTTGGGTTTGCACCGCCACGAGCTCAGCCTGTCTATCCTCCATCCTTCCTTGGTGTTGCAGTTGACAGGCATGTTGCTGGGCCTGCAGGGTCTTCATCTCCTGGAGGGTCCCCTTGATGTCATTGAGGGTGGACGCAATCTGGTCCATGCCCCTGGTGTCACGCCGGTATGTATCCAGGATGTTGCTGACCTGGGACACTACCGGGTCCTGAGCTCCCTGGTCAGGTTCGCGCCTCCGCCGTCCTCCACTCCCGCCACCCCTGCCCACGTGCACCTGGCCTGCCGTTGTGGGCGCATCGGGTCTCCGGGACCCCTGAGGGATGGCATCTGCGTTGCCGCCTGCCTCCTCCTGGGTGCCCGGAGGATCGTGTCCCTCCTGGGCAGACTGGCTGGGTGGTCGTGTGCGGGCAGGGCTCCTGGACGTCTCCTGGGATGTGGCAGGAATGGGGGTGGTGGTTGGCACAGTTGTACCTGACGCAGGTGCTGCAGGTGGTTGGACACCAGAGGGGCCAGGTTGGTCTGGGTCATCCACGGAGTGGTGAGAGTCGTCGCTGGCGGTGGGGTCCTCATCCCGCAGAGCCTGGTCCTGTGAGACTTCCCCCCCAGTGTTGGGGGGTGATCGTCGACGTTGACCTGTGTGTGAGAGAGACAATGTTAACAGTGTTACATGTGGCATCCATGTTTCATGCATTTCTGATTTGGCACTCTTCCTCTGGGTAGTTGGATCTGTCTTGCATTCCTCTCACAGTGCACTTGTGCATGGGTATGTCCCTTGGCCACAGCTGTCAGGGCTTTACGCATGTGTGACACAATCTTGGTTGATGCATCTATTTGGGTACACAGTCAGCAGTGTGGTGTGCGGGCGTAGCGAGCCATGCAGAGGCGCCTTACGTGTTGCACTGTACGTGGCCAAATGGTGTTTTGCCAAGGCAATTTGATGTTGCAGGTAGGTGACTGAAGCATTTGTGACAGGGTTCTTACCGACACAGTGGGTGGGTATACTGGGTGTGTGGTTAGGTCTGTGCCTGCAGCACGGATGGACTCGTGCACAGATTGACACATGGACCGGTCTTCATCTACGGTAGGGGGGGGTTGAGGCACTGCCAGACCTTGTCTGCATGCACACAGTCCACCGGCTGACGAGTGGACATGGCCACACCACCCAAGGGTGATTTAGTCTCCCTGTGTCTCCCTTCCTCCCTCCCTCTGTCACCCTCCTCCCTCTGTCGGTCTCCCTCTGTCACCCTACTCCCTCCCTCTGTCTTTCTCCCTGTGTCCCCCTCTGTCTCCTTCCCTCTCATTCCCCCTCTCCCTCCCTCTATTTGTCACCCTCTGTCACCTCAGGTCAGCTTCCTGGGCACACACAGTTAGCCGGTCTTTGAATGGCCATTGGCTTGTTCATGTGAGTTAGTTCCTGTTCTCCGGGCACCCATTGGGCAGTGTGTCTGAGTGTAGGCTGCTGCTGTGGCGGTGTGTGCTGAGACTCTATCAGAGCGATGCATCTTCATTGTCTGCTGTTATGTGCAAATTGTGCCTTCAGACCCATGTCATCCTGCATGGCAGCCACCATTTGCAGGCAAGACAGTACTGTGTGGGTACACACAGTTTGTATGGCTGTGCCCTGGGCCATATGGGCTGAGGGCATTGTTGTGTGCTTGTGAGTTGCTCAATGTTAGTTTTGATGCCCCCACTCCCAGCATCGGCCACATCCTGTGTTGTGTTGGTGTTTTGTGTGGCCTGTGACTTGGCATGGCCCTGATTGATGCATGGGGCATGGAGGCGCTAGTGGCATGTGTGTGTTTGTGGAGTGTTGTTGTGTCCGGTGGTGGCTTGGGGGGGTGGCATGCATGATTGATTGTGTATGGCATCCCCCCCATGTGAGGTGAGTTGTTTGTGTACTCACCAGGGTCTGGGAGTCCTGGTAGTCCGTGTAGTCCCTCCACCGCCAGCGTGGACATCACCTTCTCCTCCCAGGGATGGTATTGTACCGGTCTGGGGGGCGGCCCTCCTCCAGTGATGTTCCCCTGGTTGTGATTGTCAGTCATCTTCCTCTTGACCGTCCTCCGCAGATCGTACCACCTGGATTGGCACTCGTGCCTGGTCCTTCTGGTGGTCCCAACAGCATTCACAGAATCGACAATCCTCTGCCACATGGCCGTTTTTTCGGATATGCTGGTCTGTCTGACCAATGTCCCAAAGAGCTGTGGCTCGACTCTGAGGATTTCGTCGACAAGGATCTCCAGCTCCTCCTTTGTGAACTTTGGATTCTTGGTGGTGGACATGGCGTGGGGTGTGGGTGTGGATGGTTGTGGGGGTGTGGGTGTGGATGGTTGTGGGTGTGTGGGTGTGGTAGTGGAGGTGTGTGTGTGAATGTGATGAGGGGGTGTTTGTGTAGGTGGTTGTGTGAAGGTATGCAAGTGTGAGGTTCAAGTATGGTGGTGTGGGTCATCTGTGGGCTCTGGCAGCAGTGGGTCTGTTGCAAAGGCTCATGGTTTGTGTGTGTGGTCCATTTTTATTGGTCCATTTGTGGGTGTGGCTGTGTTTGAAATTTGTGTGGGTGTGTTATGAGGAGTGATTGAGTTTTGGGCCTCTGTTTGGCAGTTTGGCAGTTGCAGGTCAGTGTATGTGATGTTTGTGGGGTTGTTGGGCATGTTTGGTGGTGTGGGGAAACTCTAATTGACTCTCCTTGTGTAAATATGGTTTGTCCTGGTTCAGTACGTGTGTTTTTGGCGTCAGTACGGTACGTACATGCACTGGTGGGGGTACGGTCCGTACATTCCCTGGTGGGGTGTGGGTACGGCCGTACTTCCACGGGTGGTGGTTCGTTGCGTACATACACGGCTGGGGGTTCGGGGTGTACATACATGGCTGGGGGGGGGGGTTCGGGGCGTACATACCGGCTGGGGGGGGTTCGGTGCGTACATACACGGGTGGTGGTTCGGTGCGTACATACACTGCTGGGGTGGGGGTTCGGTGCGTACATACACGGGTGGGGGTTCGGTGCGTACATACACGGGTGGGGTGGGGGTTCGGTGCGTACATACACTGCTGGGGTGGGGGTACGGGCCATACTTCCACGGGTGTGGGTACGGTCCGTACATACACGGGTGGGGGTTCGGTGCGTACATACACGGGTGGGGGTTCGGTGCGTACATACACGGGTGGTGGTTTGGTGCATACATACACTGCTGGGGTGGGGGTTCGGTGCGTACATACACGGGTGGGGGTTCGGGGCATACATACACTGCTGGGGTGGGGGTTCGGGGCGTACATACACTGCTGGGGTGGGGGTTCGGTGCGTACATACACGGGTGGTGGTTCGGTGCGTACATACACTGCTGGGGTGGGGGTTCGGTGCGTACATACACGGCTGGGGGGGGTACGGTGCGTACATACACGGGTGGGGGTTCGGGGCGTACATACACGGGTGGGGTGGGGGTTCAGTGCGTACATACACTGCTGGGGTGGGGGTACGGGCCATACTTCCACGGGTGTGGGTACGGTCCGTACATACACGGGTGGGGGTTCGGTGCGTACATACACGGGTGGGGGTTCGGTGCGTACATACACTGCTGGGGTGGGGGTTCGGTGCGTACATACACGGGTGGTGGTTTGGTGCGTACATACACTGCTGGGGTGGGGGTTCGGTGCGTACATACACGGGTGGGGGTTCGGGGCGTACATACACTGCTGGGGTGGGGGTTCGGGCGTACATACACTGCTGGGGTGGGGGTACGGGCCGTACTTCCACGGGTGTGGGTACGGTCCGTATATACACGGGTGGGGGTTCGGGGCGTACATACACGGATGGGGGTTCGGGGCGTACATGCACTGCTGGGGTGGGGTTTCGGTGCGTACATACGCGGGCGGGGGGGTGGTGGGGTGTTCGGCGCGTATGCGGGCACATGTCTCCATGGTTGCTATGGGAGTTCGGTTCGGACGGTGTTTTTTGCGTACGGTTGTGAAATGGGGAGGACGGGAGGGATCGTACTTGCGCTGTCGGACTTTATTTTTCCGCATAGTGGGTTTTTCGACCGGGGACGTGTCGGTGACTTTTCCCGACCCGAGGACGTGTGGGGAAATCTTCCCGATGCGATTCGTATGGACTTTTTTCCGTTCGAATCGTACTTGGCAGTTTGTACGCTACTTTGACGATTCGGACGGAAAAATATCCGGATGCGAGTCGGACGGGGAATTTTTTTACCGGATCGGAATTGGCACCTATATGTTGCTTTGAATGAGACTGGGGATTTCATGTGGACTGGAAATTCACACACTTTGGAAAGGGGTACTAGAGTATTGTGTTGTAACATTAGAATATGGAATGACTGCCCATTGGTAAAAATACGTAGTGGAGACAATATGGGGTAGCAACTGTACAGTTATATATGACAGTGGTGTGATGGGCGACCCTTCCCGCATATAATTACATGAAAGGGGTTAATGATGGGCGAGAATTTGCCAGGATTAGGAATAACGCATCATGATGGGGCATCGTGAATAGGAGATTTGAGGTGATTGGTGGTTGATATAAATAGTTGGAGCAGGAGAATATAGCGTGAGTATGGGCGACCATACTAGTGATGATTTGAAGAGCGGGAGGTATGAGTGTGTGGATTATGTTGAAATATTGTTGACTGATTGATGATTTTGGACAGGGATATTAACCGCATATGGCGGAATAATTCAAACAGAGGGTTTTTATTAAACTAACCAGGAAACCCACGTATGTGGAAAACAACTGGATTCAGATATATATGTGTGTTGGCAGCATGATATGATGATTGGAATATTTG
Source organism: Triturus cristatus (assembly GCF_964204655.1). Lineage (NCBI taxonomy): Eukaryota > Metazoa > Chordata > Amphibia > Caudata > Salamandridae > Triturus > Triturus cristatus. The sequence continues at coordinate 1,809,468,086 of NC_140589.1, forward strand.
TTTTAATGACCATGATTACGGTCGTTGGACTGGCGGGATATATAGGAAAGTGGATTATTCTACAGTTTGAAACGCCGCGTAGTGATTGGCCCGCTTAATAGCGGACCAGAGAGGGAACAGGGTTAGGAATTAGAAAGGAGGCTTAGCGATTGACTACTTTGCCTGGTCGAATCAGAGGAGCGGATTTGTTAGAATACGAAGTGCAAGTAGATGAGAAATCGTGGGGAAGTAAGGTTTTGAAATGTCGCTTAGTGATTGGCTCGCCGAATGAGCGGACCTGAGAGGGAACAGGGTCAACAATTAGAAAGGAGGCTTAGTGATTGGTTACTTTGCCTTGTAACCAGGGAAGTACGGTTTTGAAATGCCGCTTAGTGATTGGCTCGCCGAATGAGCGGACCAGAGAGGGAACAGGGTTAGGAATTAGAAAGGAGGCTTAGCGATTGGCTACTTTGCCTGGTCGAATCAGAGGAGCGGATTTGTTAGAATACGAAGTACAAGTAGACGAGAAATCGTGGGGTAGTAAGGTTTTGAAATGCCACTTAGTGATTGGCTCGCCGAATGAGCGGACCAGAGAGGGAACAGGGTCAACAATTAGAAAGGAGACTTAGTGATTGGTTACTTTGTCTTTATAAACCAGAGGAGCGGACTGTTCAAAATACGGAGCGTGAGTTGCAGAGAAACCGCAAGGAGATGCGTAGAGGATGGTGAAGACTTCTGAATTTTCACGGGTACTTGGACACAGAGTTTGGGAAATAGGTTTTTAGAATATTTAGGTTACTTTTTATGTTGTGGAAAGGTTATAGAAAGTGTTTTCTCCTTTTTCTCTGATACAGATAATATTTGTGTTAGTCGAATTGGACAGACTGCATTAGAAATAATGCGTCTTGGATGCACTCACCAATATTACTGGATAAAGGTGAGACCGGTTCAATTGTACTTGATCTGGGAATATAGAAATGTAGCTGAGACTTAAATAGGGTGGCGAAATTAAGGATGTTATAGATGATTGGTTCTTAGGACTTTGAGTACAGGATAGAGACAACAGAAGTAGCGTCATAAAAGGGGCAGATTTTGATCAGGAATGTAGGAATTGAGACTAAGGAGAGAACAGGGACAGAATGATGCAAATGAAGAGGGTTCTATAGAAGGATTTTGTTTTTGGAACCAAAAATGTGGTGTTTATTGCAATGAGTGCTATTAATATTACCCATGGGGTTTATTATATTACCAATTGTGTCATTTTTGACTGATAGAGATGATGTCTGTGATAAACTAGAACTACTGGTTTAACATCCTGATTAACTTTGGAGCCTGTTATATAGGTAGGAATAAATTAGAACAACTTGTTTAATATTCTGATTTACTTTGGAGCATGTTATATAGGCAGGATTTGACGTGAAGGTGTGAATATATGGACAGGAAAGTCTAGATTATGATGGCATATTCTCATTTATTTCACAGCCCTGATGATGTCCCAGGAGGGGACGAAACGCGTCGGCTGTTGAGAGTATTGGACATTAGGAATGGAAGTATAACCTCTGGATTTATTGATTGGATCATACAATATTGGAAAGAAACGATTGATGGATCAAAAGGATGATAGAGTGATTGGATCATAAAAAAATATTGTTAAAAATGATTGATGGATTAAAAGAAAAATTTGGATGGATTAAAAGGAGAAGAAAAAAAAAAGTTTTTTGCTTTATTAAGACTCTGATATGGAACAAGGATATAAAGGATTCATCATTGGCAAGAACATTTATTAATGGATAAAGGACTAACCGAGGCATCAAAGCAATAAGACATTGGTACATGAACAATTGGACATTCTCCATGTTAAAAAATATGAGATTTGAGAATAAATGTTTTTGAATCAAAGATAATTGTTTGGAAATATTGTGTATATTTGTAGTGCTCCTTACAAGTGTGAAAATATTGTTGGATGTATTAATACCATTCTGAGAAGTTTTTGAATGGGATTTCTAGCCCTCTCCTACCAAGAGCTATTAATCAATACCTTTCTACCATGTTAACCTATGTAACAGGGGATTTGCAATTGGAAAAATGACTTGGGCTATTTTTCCAGTACCAGGACTTACAATTTTTTTTTTTATAAGTACTTGCCTTATATCTACAGGAATCCCACCCCCTGTGTAACAAGGGGAGACTTTAGGGGTTCTGAATCTCTAGAAATATTGAAGATTCTCCCTCCACAGTAATAATAGTGGGGAGATAGAAGAGGGAAGCATTTAGAAATCTTTTTTTTTTGTTTTGGAGCTAATAGCAGTAGGAGGAGGCTTGGGATGAGTAAAAGGGAGGTGGAGGGGAAGAGTCAGAGGGAAGGGTTTAGAAAGGTTTGTTAGGGAGATCTGAATAGTAAAAGAGGTATGAGAGGATGCAAGGAGGGGTAGAGAAGGAAAGAGTCTAAAAAGGGTTATTTTGGCGATCATAGTAGTGGTATGGGGCTTGGGATGAATGAGAGAATGAAGGTAGAGGATAAATTGATAGAGAAATAGGGTGAGAAATAGGATAGTGCAGTGGAAAGAGTAGTAGAAAGACGGTGAGTTGAGTGAGAGAGTTGAGGTAGAGGATATATTGAGAGCAGTATATGGTGAGAAATAGGGTAATTAATTGGATATGCTGAATTAGAAGAAAAGTAAGAAATATATAGATCCATAAGTACATGGAAGGTATATGGATGCTTAAAGGATGGTAGTATATGTAGATTAAAGATGCATTAAATAAATTCCGACCTTCAAGGTTGTTGTACTTTAAATTAATTTTATTTATTTATTTTTGTAATTCAGTACTGAAGCAACTGTAGATAAATAGTTATGATAAAAGATTTTCTTTTTTATGCAGTCACTTAAATACATGTTAAAAACACAGAATAATGTAGCTCAGTAATCTGTACTTTTGTTAAGCAGAACTAATGAATATCTATATTTTTTTAAACTTAACTATTGTACACGTTTATACAAAGCCATACACTTATAAAGGTACATATTTATAGTACAAATAAATGATTATATACAGAGGGATATGCTGTATATTTCTTTTTGGTGGTTATCCGTGGATCTTATGTTTGGGGGTAAAGACTTGCATAGTTTGGCTGCTTGAACAGAGAAAGATGTGCCACTCATGGTTTTTTTCTTGTAACTTGGGATTTTGAAGTGAGTTGCCACTCTAGAGCGGAGGCTCCTTTGTTGAATGTGTTTGGTGATTTTATTCCTGATGAAGAGCGGTCTCGTTCCATGTCTCGCTTTGTGGGTGATACAAAGCAGCTTCGATGTGGATCGTCTGGCAACCAGTAACCAATGCAGGACTTTCAAGGCAGGGGAGATGTGGACTTGCGGTTTTATGTTTAAGAGTAGTCTGGCAGCTGAGTTCTGAATCCGTTGTAGTCTTTACATAGTCGGTAAAGGTGATCCATGGTAGAGGTATTGGCGTAATAGAGTTTGGACAGAACAAGGGAGATGGAGGCCTGGAACTTGTGTGGAAATCCCAAATGGAGGAAATTTTTCGCAGAGTTTTTATAGTAACAAAGCTTGATCTTGCTAGTTTGCCCATTTGGGCATTCATTGATAGCTTGGAGTCCATGGTTATTCCGAGGTTTCTTACTTTCTTCGATACTTTATGCGGCATTCCCAGACCATCAGGCCACGCGGCGAGCGTGTCATAATGTTTCCTATCGTCACACATGAGTATTTGTTTTGAAAGTATTTAATTTGAGATCGCTCCACACCATCCATTGATCCATGGCTCCGTGACAACTGAAAATTGGTGAGTTTCCAGTGTCTTTGGGATATTCCAGATCAAGAAGTATTTCCGTGTCATCTGCATAGTTATAGCACGTGAGGTGAAATTGATTGATCAGTGACGGTAATGACTTCATGTAAATGTTGAAAAGCATGGGTGAGTTGATAGAGCCTTGAGGGACCCCTGCTTTTGTGCAGTACAATTTGGCCGAAAAAGGGGGGAGGGTGTATGGATGAGATTAGTTCTGTTGCGAAGGTAGGATGTGATCCACTCTAGAGCAGTCCCCTCTATACCGGCTCCATAGAGTCTTTGTATCAGAGTGTCATGGTCAACTATGTCAAAGGCAGCCGAGAGGTCCAAGGAAAGTAGCGTAGCAAACCCGTTTCGCTCAACTGTATTCTTCAGGTCATCCTAGATGGCAACGAGGGCAGATTCTGCGCCTTTTCCTGGATGGAATCCTGTTTGGAAGTCTGAAAGTAGGGCATTATCTTCAATGAACTGTGACATCTGGGAGAATGCTTCTCATTCTATCAGTTTTCCCAGGAAAGGTCCATTTGTAATCGGTCTGTAGTTGTCAGGGTTCAGCGGGTCAAATATGGTTTTCTTCAGGAATGGGCACATGTATGACTTTTTGAGTTCTTCTGGAAAAATTTCAGTAGTTAAGGAATTGTTGAGGATTTTTCTTAATGGAGTGGCAGCAGAGGTTGTTAGAAGAATTGTCTTGAAAGTTTGCGGTGGAAACGGGTCAGAAGGGTTGCTGGCAGGCCTGCATGCTTTGACGAGTTCCATAAATTTATCTTGTGAAATGTGTTGGAAGGAACTGGGAGGCTGGGTTTGAGTATTGTTGGACTGTTGTTTTGGAAAATGGTCTGCGCTAGTGCTTTGTCTTTGTTTTAAGTACGAGTCCAATGTGTCAGCTTTGGTTGTGTAATGATTTTCCAGTTTGTTTGTGAAATCTTGAGTAACAGGATGAGCTCCTTCTAGGCAATTTGGTTTATGAAATTCATTGAGAATTTTATAGAATTCTTTATTTGCAAATTTAGCATTTTGAATTTTGTCTGAATAGTATCTTTTCTTGGCTTTTTTGAAAGCTGACTTGTATAATCTGTTAATTCTTCTTTAGGCGAACTTTGTCTTGATTGGTGTTTGTTTTGAGCCAGGCCCGTTGTAGCTTTTTAATTTGATGTTTTATCTATTCATCTCTATTTTACCACGGTGATTGTTTTCTTTTGTACTGTTGTGTGGTTTTTAGTGGTACAAGGATATCAAAAGCCTCCTGTAGTCACTCAAATCGTTTTTGAACATAGTTTATTGTGTCTAGATCTCTACTGGATGTTATTTGTATTTCTAAGTGTTCCAAATTGAGTTTGTTTCATGGTTGATAGGTGGATGCACGTAAGGTGGTTTTAGGTGCGTTGCTTAGTGTTTTATGTTTGAAAGCAAGCAAATGGTGATCTGACCATGTGACCGGAGTCATTGTTTGAAAGATAACTAGTTCTGCATTTGCGAAAATGACACCTAGGATGTATCCAGCGATGTGTGTGGGTTTGTGGACAATCTGAGTAAGGTTCAGTGCGTCTAGGCCAGCGATGATTGTTTTCAGACGGGGGATATTGGATTTGTCAAAACAAATGTTGAGTTTACCCAGAATACTTAGGTTGGAGTGTAGTGTTATCAGGTTTGAAACCGTGTTTAGAAGTGCATCTGGGAATGTTGCGTTTCTAGGTGGAGGTCTGTAAAGGAGCAGGAAGTGACTGCAGGAAGATGGTGTAGGATTGCATCTGGTGAAAAGTGACTCACAGTTCTTTATGAAGACTTCGTCAGCTTTAATGATATGTAATATTTGTCTGAACACAACAGCTAGGCCACCTCCTCTTTTGCCTATACGAATTTGGGTGATCATTGGATAGCCTAGAGGAATGACCATGCAGGACTGGAGCCATCTCATCTCCCAACCATAATTAAGTTATGAAGAGTATGTCAGGTTTTGTGTCAGTGAGATGGTTGTATATGTGATGTTTCTTTAGAGAGCGATCAAGCATTTATTAGTAGACAGTTTAGAGAATGTGCTTTGGCGATAGTGTCAATTTTGTGGGCTTGTAGCAGTTGTGTCATTGTGTTGGCATTAGCTGTATGAGGATAGCAATCATGTAGCTGTTCTGTATTGTGTTCCTCGTCCAGCAGGCTAAGAAGGCATTTTGATGGGTCTGCGTGTGTAGGTGGTGGAGATGGTGGTTGAGAGTGAGTTGGAGTGCTGTGTTTTTTTGTAGTATAACCTTTTTGTTCAGTAGACATAGACAAGCGAAGTTGTGAGGTGTGGCACGTTGGTTATTTTGTTTGCATCTGTTTAGGGCAGAAAGTTTATTAGTTAGGGGTGGTGGTGCAGCATGTGGGTCATGTAGTGAGGCTAAAAGAGAGTTGTTGTGTATTGTAAAGTCATCCTGTACCCTGGGCACCCCCCAGCTTTTTGCTGACTCGTACTGGTGGTAAGAGTCTCGGACTGGCCCTGGGCGCTGCCTAACCAGGCACAGGGCCCCTGCTGTGCTGAAAGAGACACTTAGAATACCGTGAAAGCACCGACCCACACTAGGTTACATTACAGGTTAGAGTCCCCTGTGATTGGCATGACCTCCCCTATAAGGCCCTAGTACATAATAGGGCAGGGTATTGAAAGTACCTTTATGTCACTAGTATAGAATAGGGCAAGGCAATTTAGAGGCCAGCAGCCTTTTCTGCACTTGCATGTGTGCACTGCTGGAGCCTGAGGTCAGGTTAAAAACAGCCCTGTGTTGCAGGACTGCTTTTAAAATGCACGTTGTGCCCAAACTCGAGTTTGGAGTTTGGGGCACTTAAATATTGATACAATACAATGTTTGGGCAGGGTAGGTGCCCCCAGGGTCTCCCCTAGGTGTCCCAGGGGTGGGGGTCAAGTGCATTTTAAGGAGAATCCTTATAAAAAAAGGTTTAATATGTCCTGGGGTTAGTGAAATTGCACATTTCACTCCCCACATTATAATCAGTTCTTCCCAAAATCGGCTTTTGTGCTAAGAGTACTGTGAAATGAGGATCTGCAGTATTTTGATATATTCAGAACCCCTAAAGTCTTTCCTAGGTGTTTCTGGAGTGGGGGTCCTGCAGCTATAAGCACGGTCCTTATAAACCCTGTTTTATAGGCCCTGGTATTGGAAAAACTGCCCAGTTCATTTTCCATTGCAGATCCCCAGCCCATAGGTCAACATTGGAAGAGGTTATTAGTTAATAACTGGAGAAAGAAAAGCCATAAAACTAGGATTAAAGGATTCAGTCAGGGCCGGACCGATAATTCCGGGAAATCCCCCGGTGGGCTGGATGGGGTGGGGGACGTTTTTTTGACAGGGGGCCAGTTTTGTTGCTGGTCTGATTTTCGGTCCGTGACCCTGAGTCAGAGTCAGTTCTGTAGTCTCAAGTAAGAGTCAGGACAAGCCAAATACGTTTTTTTTCGCACTGAGAAAATTCCAATGCAAGGTGTGCAAAGTGAATATTATTTTTGGGTGTTTTGTGACTCGCTTAAAAGACTCCAAGTCAGTTTGTAAGAAAGGAGTGACAGCCAGCACGAGTTTCCCCCCTTTTACATAAAGGCCCTCTAGACCTCGTTGACGTTAAAGCAGTGTTCTTCATGGCATTATAAGCTTCCCTCTCAGAATGAGTTACCATCAGAGTACTCAGTGGTATTGTCTGTTCAGGCTGAATGGCCTGCACCGGAGGCTGGGCTCCATTCTCGTCCAGCTTCTCAACAAAGTTATTGAGACCAAGTGACACTTTTGTGGGGCAGCAGGTGGTGTTGGGGCCATGAGACCCGTACTTACAAATCAACCATCTCCACAGACTTGCCTCTCCCACCGAATGATTCTGACTCCACTGTTACCTTATTTCACATTATGGACAATGTTGAAGGTCACGTAGACCAGAAGGTTTTCAGGATGCCAGAGAATCCCAGAATTCAGAGAGAATAACGCTCTGTCAAAGAGCCGGGTCCCAAGACTTTTGGAAAAGCTCTCACAGAGAGCATTGTACGTAGGTTTAAGGGCTATTGATTTAAAAGGATTTGAACTTGAAAAGCTGTACCCTCCTAGACAAGATTTCCTTGAGCCTGGAATGGAAAGCATGCAGAAAGAGGACAATCCGTAAGAGGGAGTTAATGGCAAAGCATTTACGAATAAAAGCAGAAATTACCACAGAGTGTTCGATTCATAATAATAAGTTAAAGAAATCCTATGCTCTATAACTGGGAGCGTATAAAGGACAGATATTAGGGTAGGAGCATGACTGGTGTGCCCTTTCTTCTGAGTGCCCTGGCTGGGAGCCCAAAGGGTAGAACTGGCAGTTGTTAGTCACTGATAAGCCGTGGTTTGTGTAACTCTCCCGGTAATGTCAATCTGAGACCCCATATCAGCCTGTCACTGCACTAGACTAAAAATTCATATGCCGCCTGCAGTGCTACCCATGAGCCATGCGTAGCTGGGTAATGCTACACCACCTCACCCACATTCTTCCAGCAGAGCACGCCATAGTCATGTGAGACAATCATGCCAGTCACCCTCCCTTTTGCACAACGTCAAAGTCCTGCCCAATGATACCAGCCAAGCCCATGCTGTGATGTCATAGCGCGTGCTCTGAAGCTCTACGTGTGCACACAATTGTGCTTTATAAATATTTACAGCAAGTCTGCAGTGTATGTATGACTTTCAAAGTCAGTACGTGCTCTCCAGTACAGTCAGCAGCGACATAGGGACATGCGTACAGCGCCACTAGCAATAGAAGTGGAAGCCGTGCATAGAGAGCATACTGCCTAATGCCAGGCATGATATTAACCCTGTACATCTGCATTTTGAGAAGACATGAAGTTACTTTGCTGCACAGGGAATCTCCAAGTAGATTGTGCAATGGAAGCACTATGCAGCTTAAGCCATAACTTCTCTCACTCATGTGCCATCCTGCTGCTCGGGGAACATTCTCATCAGGAAACATACTGATTTAGGCAAACAAGAGGGAACCTACATTTATTATTTAATACTAATACGAGGTGGCCTTTGAAGCGAGAGGGGGCCCTTGGGAAAGAACCCTAGTTCTACAGTGAGAAAGCTGTCGGGCCAAACTCTCACAATGTCCTTCGCAGACATCTTTGTCCTCTCATCAAAGCACATCCATCCATCTATCCATTCATTCATCCATCCATCCATATATCCATCCATTTAGATGGGATTACTCTCCATAGTCACCTCCAGGTTCTTTTGAGATTCAGAAGGCTGCGTACATGCAATGCACAAGTAAAGCACATGCCTAAAGTGTCCTACAAGTTGTCACACAAGTGAATTGTCACATAAGTGCCCTTGAGGACAACCTATGCTTCATGTTCACGGTTGGGCTAAATGGTTGGTGGGGTCTGTAACTATTTGCTGCTGATACAATGGCAGTGCGATATGCCAATTATTAACTCCTCAAAGTAAATGGACATACATATCTGCTAATCTGCTTCACATAACACTCAGAATACTTTAAAAGAGCTTTAAAGAATATGCATCCGTAAACTCTCTCCTGTGTTAAACATTCAAAATGATACTGGGACTTCATGGGGAGATGCTCTTCAAGGGTGTTGAGCTGTAGCACGAGTCTTCCACATGCCTCCCTTGTGAAGTGTTTTTTAGATACATATTGTTCATACTGACTGCTGAGACATGGTTAGATAAGTCCTCGTCGGCCTCAGATTCCCCCAAATTGGGTATATTTAAATTCATGTTTTGTGCTCGACATTTCATTTTGTAGTGTTCTCTGTAGGAATGTTTGTGATTTATGACTGGGTATCCTGGTGCTCCATAAGGTAATCATTTACTATGCTTTAAAAGTTAATACAATCTAATATGTAAAGAAAAATGTGTTGAAAAATTATTTGTTTTGGCCTTTCTGTTTCTAAAATTTTCTTGGGGGGAGAACCCCTCAAACTCCATCTAGTAGTGGTTGCTCGCTACGCTTGCTTGCTACACACCTTATGGGGGCTGGTCTCCCTTTTGCTTTGTTCTCTCTGATTCACTAGTCGTGTCTATTTTTGGTGCTCTCTGTGAGAATGTCTATGGGTACATATGACTGGGTGGATCGCCTGCTGCTCTTTAATGTCTATGGGTACATATGCCTGGTGGGTAGCCTGATGCTCTTTAATGTCTATGGGTACATATGACTGGGTGGGTAGCCTGCTGCTCTTTAATGTCTATGGGTACATATGACTGGGTGGGTAGCCTGCTGCTCTTTAATGTCTATTGGTATATATGACTGGGTGGGTTACCTGCTGCTCTGTAATGTCTATGGGTACATGTGACTGGGTGGGTAACCTGCTGCTCTTTAATGTCTATGGGTACATATGACTGGGTGGGTAGCCTGGTGCTCTTTAACGTCTATGGGTACATGTGACTGGGTGGGTAGCCTGCTGCTGTTTAATGTCTATGGGTACATATGACTGGGTGGGTAGCCTGCTGTTTTTTAATGTCTATGGGTACAAATGACTGGGTGGGTAGCCTGGTGCTCTTTAACGTCTATGGATACATATGACTGGGTGGGTAGCCTGCTGCTCTTTAATGTCTATGGGTACATATGACTGGGTGGGTAGCCTGCTGTTTTTTAATGTCTATGGGTACCTATGACTGGGTGGGTAACCTGCTGCTCTTTAACGTCTATGGGTACATATGACTGGGTGGGTCACCTGCTGCTCTTTAATGTCTATGGGTACATATGAGTGGGTGGGTAGCCTGGAGGTCTTTAATGTCTATGGGTACATGTGACTGGGTGGGTAACCTGCTGCTCTTTAATGTCTATGGGTACATATGACTGGGTGGGTAACCTGCTGCTCTTTAATGTCTATGGGTACATATGACTGGGTGGGTAACCTGCTGCTCTTTAATGTCTATGGGTACATATGACTGGGTGGGTCGCCTGCTGCTCTTTAATGTCTATGGGTACATATGACTGGGTGGGTAACCTGGTGCTCTTTAATGTCTATGGGTAAATATGCCTGGGTGGGTAGCCTGCTGCTCTTTAATGTCTATGGGTACATATGCCTGGGTGAGTAGCCTGGTGCTCTTTAATGTCTATGGGTACATATGACTGGGTGGGTAGCCTGGAGCTCTTTAATGTCTATGGGTACATATGACTGGGTGGGTTGCCTGCTGCTCTTTAATGTCTATGGGTACATAGGACTGGGTGGGTAACCTGCTGCTCTTTAATGTCTATGGGTACACATGACTGGGTGGGTAGCCTGGTGCTCTTTAATGTCTATGGGTACATATGCCTGGGTGGGTAGCCTGGTGCTCTTTAATGTCTCTGGGTACATATGAATGGGTGGGTAACCTGCTGCTCTTTAATGTCTATGGGTACATATGACTGGGTGGGTAATCTGCTGCTCTTCAATGTCTATGGGTACATATGACTGGGTGGGTAGCCTGGTGCTCTTTAATGTCTATTGATATATATGACTGGGTGGGTAGCCTGCTGCTCTTTAATGTCTCTGGGTCATATGACTGGGTGGGTAGCCTGGTGCTCTTTAATGTCTATTGATATATATGACTGGGTGGGTAGCCTGCTGCTCTTTAATGTCTCTGGGTCATATGACTGGGTGGGTAGCCTGCTGCTCTTTAATGTCTATGGGTACATAGGCTGGGGGGTAGCCTGGTGCTCTTTAATGTATATGGGTACATATGCCTGGGTGGGTAGCCTGCTGCTCTTTAATGTCTATGGGTACATATGCCTGGGTGGGCAGCCTGGTGCTCTTTAATGTCTATGGGTACATGTGCCTGGGTGGGTAGCCTGGTGCTCTTTAATGTCTATAGGTACATAGGACTGGGTGGGTAACCTTCTGCTCTTTAATGTCTATGGGTATATATGACTGGGTGGGTAGCCTGGTGGTCTTTAATGTCTATGGGTATATATGACTGGGTGGGTAGCCTGGTGGTCTTTAATGTCCATGGGTACATATGACTGGGTGGGTAACCTACTGCTCTTTAATGTCTATGGGTACATGTGACAGGGTGGGTAACCTGCTGCTCTTTAATGTCTATGGGTACATATGACTGGGTGGGTAGCCTGCTGCTCTTTAATGTCTATTTGTATATATGACTGGGTGAGTAGCCTGCTCCTCTTTAATGTCTATGGGTACATATGACTGGGTGGGTAGACTGCTGCTCTTTAATGTCTCTGGGTCATATGACTGGGTGGGTAGCCTGCTGCTCTTTAATGTCTATGGGTACATATGGCTGGGTGGGTAGCCTGGTGCTCTTTAATGTATATGGGTACATATGACTGGGTGGCTAGCCTGGTACTCTTTAATGTCTATGGGTACATATGCCTGGGTGGGTAACCTGCTGCTCTTTAATGTCTATGGGTACATGTGACTGGGTGGGTAACCTGCTGCTCTTTAATGTCTATGGGTACATATGACTGGGTGGATAACCTGCTGCTCTTTAATGTTTATGGGTACATGTGACTGGGTGGGTAACCTGCTGCTCTTTAATGTCTATGGGTACATATGACAGGGTGGGTAGCCTGCTGCTCTTTAATGACTATGGGTACATGTGACTGGGTGGGTAACCTGCTGCTCTTTAATGTCTATGGGTACATATGACTGGGTGGATAACCTGCTGCTCTTTAATGTTTATGGGTACATGTGACTGGGTGGGTAACCTGCTGCTCTTTAATGTCTATGGGTACATATGACTGGGTGGGTAGCCTGGTGCTCTTTAATGTCTCTGGGTACATATGACTGGGTGGGTAACCTGCTGCTCTTTAATGTCTATGGGTACATATGACTGGGTGGGTAACCTGCTGCTCTTTAATGTCTTTGGGTACATATGACTGGGTGGGTAACCTGCTGCTCTTTAATGTTTATGGGTACATGTGACTGGGTGGGTAACCTGCTGCTCTTTAATGTCTATGGGTACATATGACTGGGTGGGTAGCCTGCTGCTCTTTAATGTCTATGGGTACATAGGCTGGGGGGTAGCCTGGTGCTCTTTAATGTATATGGGTACATATGCCTGGGTGGGTAGCCTGCTGCTCTTTAATGTCTATGGGTACATATGCCTGGGTGGGCAGCCTGGTGCTCTTTAATGTCTATGGGTACATGTGCCTGGGTGGGTAGCCTGGTGCTCTTTAATGTCTATAGGTACATAGGACTGGGTGGGTAACCTTCTGCTCTTTAATGTCTATGGGTATATATGACTGGGTGGGTAGCCTGGTGGTCTTTAATGTCTATGGGTATATATGACTGGGTGGGTAGCCTGGTGGTCTTTAATGTCCATGGGTACATATGACTGGGTGGGTAACCTACTGCTCTTTAATGTCTATGGGTACATGTGACAGGGTGGGTAACCTGCTGCTCTTTAATGTCTATGGGTACATATGACTGGGTGGGTAGCCTGCTGCTCTTTAATGTCTATTTGTATATATGACTGGGTGAGTAGCCTGCTCCTCTTTAATGTCTATGGGTACATATGACTGGGTGGGTAGACTGCTGCTCTTTAATGTCTCTGGGTCATATGACTGGGTGGGTAGCCTGCTGCTCTTTAATGTCTATGGGTACATATGGCTGGGTGGGTAGCCTGGTGCTCTTTAATGTATATGGGTACATATGACTGGGTGGCTAGCCTGGTACTCTTTAATGTCTATGGGTACATATGCCTGGGTGGGTAACCTGCTGCTCTTTAATGTCTATGGGTACATGTGACTGGGTGGGTAACCTGCTGCTCTTTAATGTCTATGGGTACATATGACTGGGTGGATAACCTGCTGCTCTTTAATGTTTATGGGTACATGTGACTGGGTGGGTAACCTGCTGCTCTTTAATGTCTATGGGTACATATGACAGGGTGGGTAGCCTGCTGCTCTTTAATGACTATGGGTACATGTGACTGGGTGGGTAACCTGCTGCTCTTTAATGTCTATGGGTACATATGACTGGGTGGATAACCTGCTGCTCTTTAATGTTTATGGGTACATGTGACTGGGTGGGTAACCTGCTGCTCTTTAATGTCTATGGGTACATATGACTGGGTGGGTAGCCTGGTGCTCTTTAATGTCTCTGGGTACATATGACTGGGTGGGTAACCTGCTGCTCTTTAATGTCTATGGGTACATATGACTGGGTGGGTAACCTGCTGCTCTTTAATGTCTTTGGGTACATATGACTGGGTGGGTAACCTGCTGCTCTTTAATGTTTATGGGTACATGTGACTGGGTGGGTAACCTGCTGCTCTTTAATGTCTATGGGTACATATGACTGGGTGGGTAGCCTGCTGCTCTTTAATGTCTATGGGTACATGTATGTATGTATGTATAACACACTTATAAAGCGCTCCTGTCACCCAACGGGCATCCTGGTGCTGTGATCTAACAGATCCTGAAACACAGTCAATACTATATCAGCAAGCTACACTATCCTCGGGAACAGGTGAGTTTTTAGTTCTTTTTTAAAAGAGAGAAGGTCTCCTAAGCATCTGAGCGGCAGTGGCAAATCGTTCCACAACTTGGATGCCGTAAAGCCAAAAGAACGGCCACCCATCCGCTTTCTCCGGATCTTGGGGACAATTACCAAGTTGGCTGAAACAGAGCGGAGAGATCTAGTAGGGATGTACCAAGAGAACATCTCCTGTAGGGGCAGTGGTCCCAAGCCATGAAGGGCCCGGAAGACCAAGCATAAAGCTTTAAACTCAACCCGCTGAGAAATGGGCAGCCAGTGCAAGTCTTTAAGTGCTGCGGATGACGAGTCAAGACGTCGGCTGAAAGTGCTAATTTGGCAGCGAAGTTCTGTACCCGTTGTAGTTTGCCTAATGCAGTGACAGGTGCCCCCAGAAGCAGTGCATTGCAGTAATCGAGTCTACTTGAAATGATACTGCGCACTACTTCTGGTCTGGCATGGGCGGGGAGCAAAGGGAGAATCTTCCGCAAGGTACGCATCAGCCCCATGCAGGTAGACACTGTTTTATCAATGAAACCATCCAGTTGAAGATTGGGTTCCATTGTCACACCCAGGTTATGAACCGAGTCTGCCGCTGCTACCGTACCCTGAAAGGAGGGGGGCCAGAAGTCCTGCGGTAGAGGTCGCGGGACACGGTCCGCTGAGCAATGCAGCACCTCCGTCTTGGAGCTGTTGAATTGCAGCGAGTTGTTACTCAGCCATGTTGCTGTGGTGACCATACAATAGTGAAAGGTCTCCTGTGACACCGCATTCTCCCCCTCAAAAGAGAAGATAAGTTGGGTGTCATCAGCATAGTTGGTGACTGCAATGTCAAAGGATTTAATTAGCTTGACCAGGGGGCGGAGGTAGAGATTAAAAAGAATGGGGCTAATGGCCGATCCCTGGGGTACGCCCTGACCAACCCTTCTGATGGTAGACTTGAAGGGAGGCAGGGCAACCACCTGATGTCTATTGGCCAGGTATGAGACAAGCCAATCCCGAGCCAGACCCATCACACCAGCCTCCTCCTATCTCCTGGTCAAGATGGCATGACTGACCGTATCGAACGCTGCCGACACGTCAAGCAGCACTAAAAAGGCTGCTCGACCATAGTCGGCACGCGAACAAAGGTCACTCAAAACAGTCACCAAAGCTGATTCGGTTCCATGCGCTGGCCTGAACCCGAACTGCGCCGCATCCAGACAGTCATTGACTTCCAGAAAACTGGACAGGTGTTTCGTGACCAGTTTCTCCAAGATCTTAATCGGGAAAGGGAGTAATTAAATGGGTCTGTAATTAGCGGGGCATAAGGGGTCCAGTGATTCTTTCTTCAGCAGCGGAGAAACTACCGCAAGCTTCCAGCTGTCCGGAACCTGGGCGGAACCAAGAGACTGGCAGCAGATTGCGTGGAGAGGAGGAAACAACTCTTCCCTAAACACTTTCCAGAGTTTGTGCGGAAGTACATCAAGGGGAGAACCTGAGGACACGCTATCCGCTTGTTCTGCTCGATTTTCCCGGCCTTCTTGTGAGGAACAATGATGGAATGTGACTTCAGTCTCTTATCATTCAAGTCTAAGGGTTAGAGTAGTGAATGGAGCCTATTTACTAGGCACTTCGACATGATTCTGTGCTCTTCCCCATAGATCAGGGCTTGCACACATAGCCTAGGGGATAGATTCGTTAGTATTAGGGATAACCTGTCCTGTAGTGAGGGTATTTCATGGAGCTGTGCTGAATTCAGGCCAGGTAGGCCTCAAACGGGAGAGACTCCATCTTTCTTTCTGCTCCGGCAGCTTGGGATGCTTCTAGGTCAAATGTAATGTTTTAGTTATGAGGTGTTATTCGCTTGGAGAGAACCGGTTCAGGCCGGCCCTTATCAAAGGATTGTATTTTTCTTCATGCCGAAGACACTACATCAGGCCGGCCGGCTGGGAACGTGTCCTTGGTACGGGGAGGTACAAGAATTTGGTGGGCGGCAGGTTACAGGCCGGAATTTTCCATGAGGAAACGCACCTCTATATTAGTGAAAGTCTGAGGCAGTTACATGTTCAGTCCGTAGGCGGCATCTAGCCGTTAGCAGTAAAGCTATTACTTATTCCAGGGAAGACAGACGCCATCTTGAAGGCGGAGAAGAACCGAGAGACAGATACTCTCCTAGCAGAATAGCCAGAGAGGAGAGAGTAGCCGATAAGGAAGAGGTCCCAGTGACTCGGAGAAGGGTGAAGAGAACAGCGCATAGTGGTACAGACATGTATCCGTGACTGCGGAGGTGTGACTTCCAGGCGAGTCGAGGCACAGACGAGAAGGGAACCTAGATGACCACTGAGTGCAGGCTACATACTACTAAGGTGATGTCGACCCTTTCTTATTAGAGTGTACAACTTAATCTTTCACTTTTCTTTGCAGGTTATGTGTTATATCGTAATGTTATGTGATTGTGTATGTAATGAGTAATAAAGTACCCAGTTTGTAGTGAACCAACATGTGCTGCGTGTTCTTGTATGAGAGGGTAGCCTATTCTTCTAGTCAGCTGCGGCTACATGAACAGATGTTAACCCTGATCAGGTAAGTGGTAACTGAATAAGGGAAAGAGGAGCCCCTCGAACCTGAGAACAGGCTATGCTCGAACTGGCAATCCTTGTGTGATCTGATGAATAGTGAGACTGATTCCCTTTTTGTATGTTATGGTGATCATAGGATGAACTGTCGTATGAGACTGCCGTCTAGGTAGAGAGGTCTGGATTCGTATAGGATCGCGAGGCCGCCACTTGTGATACTGTCGTATGGGCAGAGAGGTCTGGATTCGTAGGGGATCGCGAGGCCACCGATTGTGCTGAGACTGCCGTCTAGGTAGAGAGGTCTGGATTCGTATGGGATCGCGAGGCCGCCACTTGGGATACTGTCGTATGGGCAGAGAGGTCTGAATTCGTAGGGGATCGCGAGGCCGCCGATTGTGCTGAGACTGCCGCCTGGGTAGAGAGGTCTGGATTTGTATAGGATCGCGAGGCCGCCACTTGTGATACTGTCGTATGGGCAGAGAGGTCTGGATTCGTAGGGGATCGCGAGGCCGCCGATTGTGCTGAGACTGCCGTCTGGGTAGAGAGGTCTGGATTCGTATGGGATCGCGAGGCCGCCACTTGTGATACTGTCGTATGGGCAGAGAGGTCTGGATTCGTATGGGATCGCGAGGCCGCCGATTGTGCTGAGACTGCCGTCTGGGTAGGGAGGTCTGGATTCGTATGGGATCGCGAGGCCGCCGATTGTGCTGAGACTGCCGTCTGGGTAGAGAGGTCTGGATTCGTATGGGATCGCGAGGACGCCACTTGTGATACTGTCGTATGGGCAGAGAGGTCTGGATTCGTATGGGATCGCGAGGCCGCCACTTGTGCTGAGACTGCCGTCTAGGTAGAGAGGTCTGGATTCGTATGGGATCGCGAGGCCGCCACTTGTGATACTGTCGTATGGGCAGAGAGGTCTGGATTCGTATGGGATCGCGAGGCCGCCACTTGTGATACTGTCGTATGGGCAGAGAGGTCTGGATTCGTATGGGATCGCGAGGCCGCCACTTGTGATACTGTCGTATGGGCAGAGAGGTCTGGATCCGTATGGGATCGCGAGGCCGCCGATTATAAGAGGTCTTGGTATGTATAGTAGGAATTCCCTGTCCTTAGGTGGTAAGAGATATGTAGTTACCTATTGTAGATAGGCCCTAGGGAGAGGGAGGGGGTAACGTTCTGACTGGGTTAGTGAGGCTCTGATGAGCGGGTTCTATCTGATCCGAAAACCCAAGCAGAACATTTGGCGTCACGAACCGTTTACGAAACCTGTGTGCGTTGTGGTTGTATCGTGTTTGCTTTCGGCGCGTGCGTAGTTTCGTTTGTATATTATTTCTATATATTTGTGAGTGTAGTTTTTTTTTCTTTTTCTTCTTTCTTCTTTCTCTTTTTCTCTTTTTCTTTCTTTTCCGAGATGTTTTCTAGAAAGTCGAAATCTACTTTTAAATTGCCCGTTGATATTCCCGGCTGGGATTCAACGCCTTATGAGGCCTTAGCCCGTGAGTGGGCTGATTCTACTGGTTTGAGTGAGAATTGGAATTCTTTTTTGGAGCTGGCGGAGCCGGCTAATGTGATTACTTGTTTACAGAAGGCGCCGGTATCTAAGGGTGATGAGCTTCCCGTTTTGGGGCGCAGAGGTTGGTTTGTTCTGTCTGCGTACAGGATCCTGCATGAGCAGGTGGCACGGGCGCCATCGACTGAGACTGAGAGTGAATGTTCCGTACCTTTAGTACAGGAGTCTCCTGTTCAGTGGGGTAGACCTTTTGATGATTTGTCCGCAGAGGACAGAAACCATGTCTGGTTTACGGATGGTTCAGCAAGGTTCATAGGGACGAAACGGCATTGGAAGGCGGTGTCCTATAATCCGATCACACAAAAATTGCTGAGTACAACTGGTGAGGGTAAGAGCAGTCAATTTGCTAAACTCTATGCTGTTTATCAAGTTCTGGAACAAGAGTTACCTGGCACATGTCATATTTTCACCGATTCTTGGTCTACTGCCAATGGACTGGCAGTTTGGTTACCGACTTGGCATTCCCATAGTTGGAAAATCCATTCAAAAGAACTGTGGGGAAAAGAATTATGGCAGGAGATTTGGGAAATGCTCCCACAGAGTACTGTTACAATCTTCCATGTGGATGCTCATACCCCGATAGACTCTCTTGACAAATTCTTTCATAAGATTACAGATGAGAAATCTAAAATTGCTGAGGCAGTGGTGGACAGGCAAGATTCTGATATTGCGGGATTGGCGAAATGGGCCCACCCGAAAGCAGGACACTTTGGAGAGAAAGCCACTAGCAGGTGGGCTGCTGATCGAGGAATTTATATTCCCCTAGATTTAATTAACAATGTTATTCTACATTGTCCCATTTGTCAGCATATCAGGCAGCGCAAAGTGCCCCAAATTGTTAAAGGTCATTTACATCGCGGGAAATTACCCGCTCAAATTTGGCAGATTGATTACATTGGTCCACTTCCTATGAGTAGGACTTGTCAATATGTTTGATACATACAGTGGCCTGTTGGTGGCCCTTCCCTGTAAGCAAGCTACCCAATTGAATACTATTAAAACAGTGGAATTGATTATGATGTATTATGGTGTGCCATTCCAAATTCAATCTGATAATGCATCCCATTTTCGTGGAAGATTGGTACAGGAATTCTGTGTGGAAAACAATATTGAATGGGTGTTTCATATACCATATTATCCACAGGCCTCGGGTCTTGTGGAGAGGTTGAATGGCCTGCTGAAAAATCAGTTACGTAAATTAACAGATGACAAGTATAAGAATTGGCGAGACTTTTTGCCTCAAGCGCTATTGTTTTTGAATAACCGTCCTTTTCTAAATGCTGAATCCCCACTTATGCGTTTGTTTCCTCCGAATGTTGATGCTAAGCCCACTGAAATCAGAGAGACTGTGATGTACTGGGAAATTACTCCCGGAGCTTTGGCTCCATGTAGAGCGACCCCAGGGTCGGCAGGTTTAGACTTGCATGCCATGGATGACACCGTTATAAAAAGTAAGGATCGAGTCATCATTGAAACTGGTGTTGGTGTTCATATACCAACTGGAAATTTCGGATTAATCGCCCCTAGATCGGGGCTGGCTGTAAAAGGCATTCAGGTGCTTGGAGGAATCATTGATAGTGATTATCAGGGAGAGATTAAGGTGCTCCTGCTGAATAGCAGTGAGGTTGACTTACTGATACATCAAACTGACCGAGTGGCTCAATTGCTGATAATGCCTGTTTTCAGTGGTGAGATCACAAAAGGCACTGCCCCAACGTTGCTAACTGTACGAGGCCAGAAAGGTTTTGGCTCCACAGATAATCCTGGGGCCAGAGTTTGGGTGCAGTCGCCTAAGAATCCCCCTGAGCAAGCAGAAGTCATTGCAACTGGTCAAGACAACACCATTTTAGTTATGAGACCAGGGAAAGATAGCTGGGAAGCAGTCCCGGCTGACAAATGTTACTTACGAGAATGAATAATGCTTGTATTTGATTCTCTTTCAGATCATTCTTTGGACTGTTGCTGCAGGATGTGTCGGCGTTGGACTCCTTTTGGGCTGGTACGACGAGAGAGGAGGGATCCCATCAACCCGGGCTGAGTTGAGAACCCGAGTGTCGCGTTCCTTCGCTGCGTGGGATTCGTCGTCGAACTTTTGGATTACATTAGCCAAACAAGTGACTAAAGCCCCTCATTTCTGCTTGACACCGATGAGATCGGTGACGGACATTCTAGCGACTTGTTTAGTTGCTGTCCCTGCTTCATTGGAGACTTTGACTCATATTTTTAATATATCGAGTGCTCGCCCCAATGTTCTTCTGGGCGATTTTGCTGCCCATGAGTATTGCCCCTTGTGTACTGTACTGTCAGACCCGATACCCCCCATCCAGTCCCAAATAGTTACCTATAATATCACACAGGGTGATTTATGTTTTCTCCTTACTTGTGATCCTAGTGCGATTTCTGAATGTATGCGTTTAAGATTGAAAGGTGCCACTTCATTCACCGCTCATGAACGAACTTTGTGCCTTCAAAGGACACCGAAAACATGTACTTCTGTTCAGAATAACATGACTTGCAAGAGTTTGGTAGTTACCCCCAGTCATTATCGCACGATGTTACTACCTGCCGGATGGCTTTTCTCATGTGGTAATACTTCCTGGCCATATATTCCCGCAAATATTTCTGGAGGCCCTTGTGCCATTACTAGACTGAGCTTGTTAATGTTCTCATCACATCCGAATGCCAACTCTCGTGTGATTCGAGATACAGTGAGGTTACAGGAGGATTGTGACTCATCTTTGCATTTATATTCCAAGTCTGAATACCTTAGCCTGGCTATTTCAATTGTTGGTGTTCCTGCTTTGGCAGTTTATAATGCCAAATCTATTGGGAAAATGGCCTGCTGGATGGTAAAATCCATCAATCATACTTCTACAGTCCTGTCTGACATGCTATTAGACGCCCAGGGTGAACGTAGGGCTATCTTGCAAAATCGAGCGGCCATTGATTATCTTTTGCTTAAACATGGACACGATTGTTCTGATTTTGAGGGTCTTTGTTGTTTTAACTTGTCGGATCATACAAAATCCATTCAAGCTCACATTGATAAACTACATGACTTGACAGAAGAAGTTAGAAAACACATTGACCAGGGCTGGTTTGACTGGCTCTTTAATTGGTTACCTGATTTGCATATGTTACGTCAGATATTAGGAGGTATTCTGATTACTATCGGCATTTTTATTTCTATCTGTTGCTTTATTCAGTGTATTCCTTCACTACTTCAATTCTGCACACCTGGTACTAGACATAGATCAGTTAGTCTTGTTTCATATTATTCTTCCACAGATATTAGTTCTGTTTAATGAATGTATAATAGACTGAAGTCAAGGGTGAAATGTTCTGCTCGATTTTCCCGGCCTTCTTGTGAGGAACAATGATGGAATGTGACTTCAGTCTCTTATCATTCAAGTCTAAGGGTTAGAGTAGTGAATGGAGCCTATTTACTAGGCACTTCAACATGATTCTGTGCTCTTCCCCATAGATCAGGGCTTGCACACATAGCCTAGGGGATAGATTCGTTAGTATTAGGGATAACCTGTCCTGTAGTGAGGGTATTTCATGGAGCTGTGCTGAATTCAGGCCTGGTAGGCCTCAAACGGGAGAGACTCCATCTTTCTTTCTGCTCCGGCAGCTTGGGATGCTTCTAGGTCAAATGTAATGTTTTAGTTATGAGGTGTTATTCGCTTGGAGAGAACCGGTTCAGGCCGGCCCTTATCGAAGGATTGTATTTTTCTTCATGCCGAAGACACTACATCAGGCCGGCCGGCTGGGAACGTGTCCTTGGTACGTAGAGGTACAAGAATTTGGTGGGCGGCAGGTTACAGGCCGGAATTTTCCATGAGGAAACGCACCTCTATATTAGTGAAAGTCTGAGGCAGTTACATGTTCAGTCCGTAGGCAGCATCTAGCCGTTAGCAGTAAAGCTATTACTTATTCCAGGGAAGACAGACGCCATCTTGAAGGCGGAGAAGAACCGAGAGACAGATACTCTCCTAGCAGAATAGCCAGAGAGGAGAGAGTAGCCGATAAGGAAGAGGTCCCAGTGACTCGGAGAAGGGTGAAGAGAACAGCGCATAGTGGTACAGACATGTATCCGTGACTGCGGAGGTGTGACTTCCAGGCGAGCCGAGGCACAGACGAGAAGGGAACCTAGATGACCACTGAGTGCAGGCTACATACTACTAAGGTGATGTCGACCCTTTCTTATTAGAGTGTACAACTTAATCTTTCACTTTTCTTTGCAGGTTATGTGTTATATCGTAATGTTATGTGATTGTGTATGTAATGAGTAATAAAGTACCCAGTTTGTAGTGAACCAACATGTGCTGCGTGTTCTTGTATGAGAGGGTAGCCTATTCTTCTAGTCAGCTGCGGCTACATGAACAGATGTTAACCCTGATCAGGTAAGTGGTAACTGAATAAGGGAAAGAGGAGCCCCTCGAACCTGAGAACAGGCTATGCTCGAACTGGCAATCCTTGTGTGATCTGATGAATAGTGAGACTGATTCCCTTTTTGTATGTTATGGTGATCATAGGATGAACTGTCGTATGAGACTGCCGTCTAGGTAGAGAGGTCTGGATTCGAATAGGATCGCGAGGCCGCCACTTGTGATACTGTCGTATGGGCAGAGAGGTCTGGATTCGTAGGGGATCGCGAGGCCGCCGATTGTGCTGAGACTGCCGTCTAGGTAGAGAGGTCTGGATTCGTATGGGATCGCGAGGCCGCCACTTGTGATACTGTCGTATGGGCAGAGAGGTCTGAATTCGTAGGGGATCGCGAGGCCGCCGATTGTGCTGAGACTGCCGCCTGGGTAGAGAGGTCTGGATTCGTATAGGATCGCGAGGCCGCCACTTGTGATACTGTCGTATGGGCAGAGAGGTCTGGATTCGTAGGGGATCGCGAGGCCGCCGATTGTGCTGAGACTGCCGTCTGGGTAGAGAGGTCTGGATTCGTATGGGATCGCGAGGCCGCCACTTGTGATACTGTCGTATGGGCAGAGAGGTCTGGATTCGTGTGGGATCGCGAGGCCGCCGATTGTGCTGAGACTGCCGTCTGGGTAGAGAGGTCTGGATTCGTATGGGATCGCGAGGCCGCCGATTGTGCTGAGACTGCCGTCTGGGTAGAGAGGTCTGGATTCGTATGGGATCGCGAGGCCGCCACTTGTGATACTGTCGTATGGGCAGAGAGGTCTGGATTCGTATGGGATCGCGAGGCCGCCGATTGTGCTGAGACTGCCGTCTGGGTAGAGAGGTCTGGATTCGTATGGGATCGCGAGGCCGCCACTTGTGATACTGTCGTATGGGCAGAGAGGTCAGGATTCGTATGGGATCGCGAGGCCGCCACTTGTGCTGAGACTGCCGTCTAGGTAGAGAGGTCTGGATTCGTATGGGATCGCGAGGCCGCCACTTGTGATACTGTCGTATGGGCAGAGAGGTCTGGATTCGTATGGGATCGCGAGGCCGCCACTTGTGATACTGTCGTATGGGCAGAGAGGTCTGGATTCGTATGGGATCGCGAGGCCGCCACTTGTGATACTGTCGTATGGGCAGAGAGGTCTGGATCCGTATGGGATCGCGAGGCCGCCGATTATAAGAGGTCTTGGTATGTATAGTAGGAATTCCCTGTCCTTAGGTGGTAAGATATATGTAGTTACCTATTGTAGATAGGCCCTAGGGAGAGGGAGGGGGTAACGTTCTGACTGGGTTAGTGAGGCTCTGATGAGCGGGTTCTATCTGATCCAAAAACCCAAGCAGAACACCGCTAAAGCGCCAAATTCTGTAAAGGAGGGAAGAGGAAAACTATCCAACCTTGCTTTCCCAGCCTCCATCTCTGATGTAGATGAGAGAGCAGCCCCTGATGTCATGGAGCTCAAGTTACTCAAGATGGTCGCGATCTTATCTTCGAAGGCCTTGGCCAGCGAGTCGCATAGTAACTGAGAGGCTGGGATAACTGTAGTAGCACTGGCCGGTCGTGACAACTCGTTGACGATTTTAAACAAAGCCTGAGCTTTATTTGAGGCTGGCAATAAAGTCTCCTCTAGGAACCTCGCTTTTGCACACTTAATCTGTGACTTATAAGCTGCCAGCTCCTGCTTAAAAAGGACTTTATCCGATGCCAGATAGTGTTTCCTCCATCTCCGCTCTGCACGTTTACACTGATGTTTAAGTTGGAGGAGCTCCCTCGAAAACCATGGCATGGCAGTTTTTGTTCTGTCTCGCGTTTTTCTTAGCGGGGCCAGATTGTGCAGAGAGGCCGTGATTCGCTGGATAAGGGCATTATAACTTTCATCCGCATTTTCTCCCAGCTGAAAAGCTTCAGAGAGCAGATTTGGTAGGGTTGCGCCTCTCAAGAGCCTTGACCATTGTCTCCCAGTCTTAGCAGTTCCCGTGCTACTGTTCTTAGAGTAGCCTACCGGGAGAGCTGCGGAGAAAAGAACTAGGGCGTGGTCCGTCCAGCATTGCGGTAGGATGTTTCCAACCCTCACCTGACTAGAGTCAGCAAAGATCAAATCCAAAACATGTCCCCTCTGGTGAGTCTTAGAAGGAACCAACTGCTCCAGATTAATGTTACAACATGCCTGGGTAAGGTATGTAAAGGCTGAGTCTGTTGGCCCATCTGGCCACAGATTGAAGTCCCCCAGTACCATCAGTCTGGCATGGGAGTTTGATAGATCGTAGATCAAGTCAATAAGGTCGGACACGGCAGACGTAACGCCAGCCGGGGGTCTATAACACAGGAGACCAGTGAATAGCAACCCCCCCTGTCCCTTCAGAGAGAAACCCATCAGTTCGTACTCCATGATTCTCTTAATTTCTAGCTGGGAAAAATCCAGCGATTCCCTATAAATCAACCCTACACCTCCTCCACTAGCCCCAACACGAGGATTATGTCTAATCTTATATCCTGGGGGGCAGGCTTGCCCCAATTCTACTCCACTATCTATCCTCGTCCATGTTTCCGTCATGAATAAGGCGTCTAACTCATTTTGTTCTATGAGTAGCGCTATCTCTGTGTGATGCCTGCACAAGGATCTCACATTTAGCAGACCGCAGGCCAAGGAACTGTGGCTTTTAACAATAGTAGAGGGCTGGTGTTCTACCGAAACATCAGGTTTCAGGACATGAAGATCTTCTTTCGTGTAGGTTAAGCGCATAAGGGAGACGGGGGCAGCAATTCCAGCCGCCAGCGCGTCCTGTGCGCGAACGGGCGCAAACGGGCTTACCTCTGGCGCACCTCCGGCGCGCCAACGACGCGCCCGCTGCGCGCCAACGCTGCGCGCTGGGCCCTCCATTACTATTTATTACCGTAGAGCGCGGGAGACCGCCTATGCGATCGTCTAGCCCGCCAACCAAGATGGCGCCTAGTCACCGGCCCGTTTTCCCAACCACTCACCCAAGATGGCGGCTAACGCCATGATGTAAGCCTCCCAGGTAGCCCTACTCATTAAATCCCACAAATGCGGGTGAGTTTCCAATTATTATAGTGCAGGTAAGACTCACTATTCACACCCCCCTAAAATGCAGGAGCAACTGCGCAGGTTACAGCACGAGCGCGAACAGAAGCGAGAGCCAAGCTATGGCGAAATAAAATAAGGATTCAATTTAAAAAGCTGACAAAAGCAGTGACACGCGTGCAGGTTCAAAAGATCTACCTGCCGGTGTAAAAGGATCGCCTTAAAAGCAGGATGCGAGGGCAGAGCATGGGAGACCGCCTATGCGATCGTCTAGCCCGCCAACCAAGATGGCGCCTAGTCACCGGCCCGTTTTCCCAACCACTCACCCAAGATGGCGGCTAACGCCGCGATGTAAGCCTCCCAGGTAGCCCTACTCACTAAATCCCACAAATGCAGGTGAGTTTCCAATTATTATAGTGCAGGTAAGACTCACTATTCACACCCCCCCAAAATGCAGGCGCAACTGCGCAGGTTACAGCACGAGCGCGAACAGAAGCGAGAGCCAAGCTATGGCGAAATAAAGTAAGGATTCAATTTAAAAAGCTGACAAAAGCAGTGACATGCGTGCAGGTTCAAAAGATCTACCTGCCGGTGTAAAAGGATCGCCTTAAAAGCAGGATGCGAGGGCAGAGCGCGGGAGGCCGCCTATGCGATCGTCTAGCCCGCCAACCAAGATGGCGCCTAGTCACCGGCCCGTTTTCCCAACCACTCACCCAAGATGGCGGCTAACGCCGCGATGTAAGCCTCCCAGGTAGCCCTAGTCACTAAATCCCACAAATGCGGGTGAGTTTCCAATTATTATAGTGCAGGTAAGACTCACTATTCACACCCCCCCAAAATGCAGGCGCAACTGCGCAGGTTACAGCACGAGCGCGAACAGAAGCGAGAGCCAAGCTATGGCGAAATAAAATAAGGATTCAATTTAAAAAGCTGACAAAAGCAGTGACACGTGTGCAGGTTCAAAAGATCTACCTGCCGGTGTAAAAGGATCGCCTTAAAAGCAGGATGCGAGGGCAGAGCGCGGGAGACCGCCTATGCGATCGTCTAGCCCGCCAACCAAGATGGCGCCTAGTCACCGGACCGTTTTCCCAACCACTCACCCAAGATGGTGAGTTTCCAATTATTATAGTGCAGGTAAGACTCACTATTCACAACCCCCAAAATGTGACTGGGGGGGTAACCTGCTGCTCTTTAATGTCTATGGGTACATATGACTGGGTGGGTAACGTGCTGCTCTTTAATGTCTATGGGTACATGTGACTGGGTGGGTAGCCTGGTGCTCTTTAATGTCTATGGGTACATATGACTGGGTGGGTAGCCTGCTGCTCTTTAATGTCTCTGGGTCATATGACTGGGTGGGTAGCCTGCTGCTCTTTAATGTCTCTGGGTCATATGACTGGGTGGGTAGCCTGCTGCTCTTTAATATCTATGGGTACATATGACTGGGTGGCTAGCCTGGTGCTCTTTAATGTCTATGGGTACATATGACTGGGTGAGTAACCTGCTGCTCTTTAATGTCTATGGGTACATATGATTGGGTGGATAGCCTGCTGCTCTTTAATGTCTATGGGTACATTTGACTGGGTGGGTAGCCTGCTGCTCTTTAATGTTTATGGGTACATGTGACTGGGTGGGTAGCCTGCTGCTCTTTAATGTCTATGGGTACATATGACTGGGTGGGTAGCCTGCTGCTCTTTAATGTCTCTGGGTCATATGACTGGGTGGGTAGCCTGCTGCTCTTTAATATCTATGGGTACATGTGACTGGGTGGCTAGCCTGGTGCTCTTTAATGTCTATGGGTACATGTGACTGGGTGAGTAACCTGCTGCTCTTTAATGTCTATGGGTACATATGATTGGGTGGATAGCCTGCTGCTCTGTAATGTCTATGGGCACATTTGACTGGGTGGGTAGCCTGCTGCTCTTTAATGTTTATGGGTACATGTGACTGGGTGGGTAGGCTGCTGCTCTTTAATGTCTATGGGTACATATAACTGGGTGGGTAGCCAGCTGCTCTTTAATGTTTATGGGTACATATGACTGGGTGGGTAGCCTGGTGCTCTTTAATGTCTATGGGTACATATGACTGGGTGGGTAGCCTGGTGCTCTTTAATGTCTATGGGTACATGTGACTGGGTGGGAAGCCTCCTGCTCTTTAATGTCTATGGGTACATATGACTGGGTGGGTAGCCTGCTGCTCTTTAATGTCTATGGGTACATATGACTGGGTGGGTAGCCTGCTGCTCTTTAATGTCTATGGGTACATGTGACTGGGTGGGAAGCCTGGTGCTCTTTAATGTCTATGGGTACATGTGACTGGGTGGGTAGCCTGATGCTCTTTAATGTCTATGGGTACATATGACTGGGTGGGTAACCTGCTGCTCTTTAATGTCTATGGGTACATGTGACTGGGTGGCTAGCCTGGTGCTCTTTAATGTCTATGGGTACATGTGACTGGGTGGGTAGCCTGCTGCTCTTTAATGTTTATGGGTACATGTGTCTGGGTGGGTAGCCTGCTGCTCTTTAATGTCTATGGGTACATGTGGCTGGGTGGGAAGCCTGGTGCTCTTTAATGTCTATGGGTACATGTGACTGGGTGGGTAGCCTGGTGCTCTTTAATGTCTATGGGTACATATGACTGGGTGGGTAACCTGCTGCTCTTTAATGTCTATGGGTACATATGACTGGGTGGGTAACCTGCTGCTCTTTAATGTCTATGGGTACACGTGACTGGGTGGGTAGCCTGGTGCTCTTTAATGTCTATGGGTACATGTGACTGGGTGGGTAGCCTGCTGCTCTTTAATGTCTATGGGTACATATGACTGGGTGGGTAGCCTGCTGCTCTTTAATGTTTATGGGTACATGTGACTGGGTGGGTAGCCTGCTGCTCTTTAATGTCTATGGGCACATATGCCTGGGTGGGTAGCCTGCTGCACTTTAATGTCTATGGGTACATATGACTGGGTGGGTAACCTGGTGCTCTTTAATGTCTATGGGTACATATGCCTGGGTGGGTAGCCTGGTGCTCTTTAATGTCGATGGGTACATATGCCTGGGTGGGTAGCCTGGTGCTCTTTAATGTCTATGGGTACATATGATTGGGTGGGTAGCCTGGTGTTCTTTAATGTCTATGGGTACATATGACTGGGTGGGTAGCCTGGTGCTCTTTAATGTCTATGGGTACATGTGACTGGGTGGGTTACCTGCTGCTCTTTAATGTCTATGGGTACATATGACTGGGTGGGTAACCTGCTGCTCTTTAATGTCTATGGGTACATATGACTGGGTGTGTAGCCTGGTGCTCTTTAAGAACATCATCTACTATTTACTGTGCTTTAAAAGGTGATACAATTGGATATGTAATGAAAAATGTGCTGTAAAATTCACCATTCTGGTCTGTCTTTTTCCAAAATTTTCTTGGGAGAAGATCACCCCCAAACGCTCCTAGTAGTGGCCGGGCTCACTCGCTGCGCTCGCTCGCTACGCACCGGAAGGGGGCTAGTCTGCCAAAATTTGCCAGGGCTGCTTTTAGTTCCCAGTCCGGCCCTGGATTCAGTAGAATAATAATGATAAATACAACAATATGGTATTGTTGAATTTATTCTAAAATGTACAGACAAGAAGTTATAAGACTTCTGTTTCTGTAAACCTAACTTCAGCCCTCTAGTGATCTGCCTTGATTGGTCAGAGATCACTGGTTTAGTCTGGCTGCTTTGAAGAAGTGATAAATGACCCCTGGGCTTAGGAAGCCTTTTTAGGAGGAGAGGTTGCTGGGCATAGGAATGCCAGAGTTAGGGGGAGGGGTAGTAAATAATGCCCTTCGATAGAAGAAGGAGACAAGCCGAAGACACCAGTTTCATTTACAACTCTCCTCTTTGAACCAAGCCAGATTATAGGCTCAAGGAAGGAATGAGCAGATGTAAGGGGGAGAGACTACAGAGATTAGCCATCCAGGAGGTGTGTTTAGAATCCTCAGCCTGGAGTATTACCAGGGAATTTGTAAGGGCTTTGTCCAAGTGGATTGTGGGAACTGAAGTCCCAAAATTTCAAGGACCATCTTGAAGATTCCAGACCCTTGGATGGTGTTTTGGATACTTTGGACCACTAGTTGACGGTCCTTTTGCCTGTAGACTATGTCAGTATCAGAGTAACGCTGACGAAGCAGGGCCGACCAGCGTAACATCAGACTATTCTTTATCCCTGTACAAAGCGTGCCCCCTCTCCATGTGGCACGAATCCTATAAATGGAACCCAGAGGACATGGACGAACATGTTATGTAATGTTCGCTCTCTGCCCAGACATTCTATTGAAATTTGGGACTTACTTTCTTCTACACAGCCTGAGCTTGGGTTCTTAACTGAAACCTGGCTAAAGCTCCACTCCACACCCTCTGTCGCTCTTGCCATACCGGAAGGCTATAAGCATATCAGGATGGAGAGACCAACTAAGATGGGGGGAGGGATTGCTATCGGTCATAAAGACAGCATTAATGTTTCCTTATTTTTCTAAATGATTTTTCACCCCAAGTCAGTTGGAAGGGGGCTTTAGTCTATCGCCCACCAGGTCCTTTAGCAGATTTCTTACTTTTACTGTGCACCTTGAAGCTCTAATTGAAGGGCATATGTGTACTATAATTAAAGCGATTTAGTGGGGAAGAAAAGGGAAAAGTGGGTATTCAGTGTCTTTCAAGTCGAGGGGGTTTAACAATACACAGAGGATCCAGTGAGATAATACTGCACCTCCGAGGCCGGGCACTGCTTCAAAGAATAATATCAGGAGTCCAAAAGGTTGTCTTAGTCAGAATCTAAAGGAATAAACTCTAATGCGGAGCACACAAGTTACAATTTTATGGGGATTTATACAGTATTCCGTGTGGCCTTTCAGTTCCTGCAGAGTGCTTGACTGAGAAGAATACAATTTACTGACTAGAGGAGTCTGGAGTCCGAAGAGACAGGGTCAGTGAGCCATTCCCATCTGGCATGATATTGAATCTGCAAGATCCCCCCTTTCTCAACCTGAGGCATTCATGGGTGTCACAGTAGAGACGTCACTCAGGCAGGCGGTGCTTGATGGTGTTACGGAGGAACCGAATGAATGGCCCAAGCTATGGAAGACAACGTACTTTATGAGATCTAACACATTTTGTGGACAATTTCTTACTTTAATTGCTTGAGGGCAGAGGCTAATGAACCGCTTTGCACCGCTAACAATATGCATGTTTTATGCTCCTAAAAACCTCACGTTTAAAAACAAAACCTAGAGTTTAGTCCAAAGGATTTCCTGTTTAGTTTTGTCAGTGGGAGAAAGAACAATGCCTGTTATGTTTGTAGTTAAATGCCCATTACTGGAGCCTGATATTTCTATAATTTTAGAAACATATTGCAAAACATAATTCTTTGAAATACAGAAAAAACGCTCTTTTGTTCAAATGTCTGTGCTTTACACAGAGAACTAAAGAATACATATTATATTAGAAGATTTAGTATTTTAGAAACAGGGAGATACCGATTGACCCTTAGTTGTTGGCATTTTACAAACCTTACTGCAAAGGTCAAGGATAGGATGTAATACAATGACCTCACCAGCCATGTCATAGTGAGTTAACCCCCTCAGGAGGGTACCTGAGCCCTGCTGTGACCATTTCTGCTCAGAGAGGGATAATTTAGGAGGTTTGTCTACTTGCTCTGCACTTTGGGGCAGAAACATTGATCTTCGGAATCTGTTCTATTGTTTGAGACTTTCTTCTGTGATTCCAAACTGGAGAAAGAACCTCTTTGTGGAATTCTGGACGTTTGCTCTGAGTTTGGGGTACTTACTTGGCGGTCTGAAAGTGGAACATCGCTTTTCACACAAGTATGTTGAAATTTGTTTCTTTAAATATTTAGATAATTAAAGAGCCACACAAACATAAAATTCTATGCAAAACAACAATTATACTCTTAGTTTATCCAGATAGAAATCATTGCTTGAATATTGTGCATTCTAATATTGGAATTTGGGCTACTTGCTTTAATGTGGGTTACTTCATATTCTGAAAACTGAATGTTAGCACCTTTAACAGAGGTTGAGTTCCTGTTTCTTATATGCACATTTCTTTCCTATATCATGGGAGTGATGGTGTCAGGGTAAGGGGCGGGAGAGAAGGGTCTGCGTTGATATTTCCTAGAATACACCGATCAATTCTGCTGTCGAGTGAAAGATGAACATGCGTCATGATTGGTTCTCTGACGGTTCCATCTTCGCTTTATCCCATTTACAATGAAGAAGAGAGTACATTCGGTTTCTTGGAATGAGGTGATAAAAAAAACTAGTACGGAATACTAGAGTGGTAGATGGAAGGAGTGTAGGGTGCCAGTAAGTTTAGAAAACGGAGGGTAGAAGAGAGGCCAGGGAGACCAGATGGGATGGCACATTTACACAGACGATGCAGGGGAGAGATAGAAAAGAATATAATCCCAGCATATTACCATGAAATTTCGAGAGGGTTTCAGTAAATGGAAGCAAGAGTGAAAGAGAGATGGGGAAAGAAGGGACATCAATTTAATTTGAAAGAATATGTTGTCATATGAAAAGATTTTCATGTAGTTAAATGGACTAAATCAGTCATTTTATTCTAGGAATTTTATTTTTTCTGAATTAGAGTTTGATTTTCTTACAGAAATGTTATATTTTATGTTATCAAATGTGTTGTCTGTTATGTGCACCTTGAAGCTCTAATTGCAGGACTTGAGTGTTTTGTAATAAAATCCATTGAGTGGGGAAGGAAAAGGAAAAGTATTCTAATGGAAGACTTTGAGTAAGGGAGACGGGAATCAAAATGGGGAGGACAATGAGAGTCCAAACATAGATGGGAAGATGAGTGAATTGGTAACCTCTGACAATCCAGAAAGGAAATTAACAGTTTCAAAACACACAGGGGGATGTCAGAGGAGTGGATGGTTCACTTCACCCCTCTGCCTCTCCCACCGCCCAATATATTTTCATTACAGAAGGGCATCTTATAATAAGGAATATTGTTAGAGTTGGTTTTTCAATTCCTATTTTATTGATGCAAATGTTTGCGCATCGGTGAGAAATTTTGGGTACATGGAGTCTATTCAGAGTACGGGAATTAACATACACAGGATAACGTAAGATAATACTGTCCCACTATGACAGTGAGCTTCTTCGAAGAAGGTATATCAGGAGTTCAAGTGGTTGCCTTAATCAAAATCTAAAGGAATAATCTCTAATGTTGAGCACAGAAGTTAGATTTATTGAGTTTCATAAAGCTTTCCGTGTTACCTTTCAGAGTGATTGGTTGAGGGGAATACAGTTTACTGATTAGAGGAGTCTGAAGTCCAAACAGACCAGGTCAGTGAACCATTCCCAGCTGGCATTATATTAAATCTGCAAGATCACCCCTTTCTCGAACCAAACGTAGTCATGGGTATCACAGTATATATGTTCTTCAAAGAGATCATGCCTGATGATGGTACAGAGGGACCGAATGAATGACCCAAGCCAAGGAATGCAACAAACTTGATGACATCTAGCACATTTTGTGGACATTTAGCAACTTTCATTGCTTGATGGCAGAGGGGGTAAATCCCCTCACCTTGCCCAGTTAACAATATGCAGCTTTCATGCTACAAAAAATCTCCTATAAAAAAAACAAAAAACTGGAGTTTAGTCCCAGGGAATTTCTTCTCGTTTATCTCAGTGGAGGAAAGAGCAATGCCCATCACTGGAGCCTGATATTCTTTCCATAGTTTTAGAAGCATATGGCCAAATTAAATTCCATGAAATAAGAAAAAGAAACATTTCACTATTAAAAACATTCGGTCCTTTACACAGAGTAAAGCAAACAATAAACTTAATTAGAAGATTTGGTTAAGTCAGAAAATAGGGAGATGCTACTTGGCCCCAGTCATTTGGCATTTTGCAAACCTTGCTGTGATGGTCAAGGATATAATTCAAATGACCTCACCAGCCGAGTCATAGTCCCTCCTGCTCATCAGTGTGCCTCAACCCAGCGGTGTGGCCATTTCTGCTCAGAGGTGGATGAGTTAGGAGGTTTCTTCACTTGCTCTGCCCTTTTGGTCAGAAACATTGGTCTTCGGAGTCTATTATAATCTTGGAGACCTACTACTGCGGCACCTAACTGGAGAAAGGGCAACCTTTTTGAATTTTGGAGACTTGCTTTGAATTTGGGGAACTTACTTGGCGGTCTGAAAGCGGAGCATCACTTTTTTACACAAGTAAGTTGAGATTTGTTGCTTTAAAAAAATTATTTAATATAATCCAATGGGCACACAAACATACAATTGGATACAAAACAATGAATATATTCTCAGTTCATCCCGGTAAAAATCATTGTCAGCAGATTATACATTCTAATGTTGGAATGTTGACTTCTTGCTTAAAATGTGGGTTATTTTATATTCTGAAAACTAAACGTTACCGTCTTTTCACACAAAGGTATTTGGTAAAGTGCATGCTTCTCTCTTCTAATTTTATAATTTCTTCAATATACCATTTGAGTTGATGGTACCAGGGTTGGGAGGGTGGAGGGGGGCTGCATGGTTATTTACTGGAATAGACCTATCCATCCTGCTTACAAATGAAAGGTGAACATGCATCAGTGACTGGTTCTCTGATTGAGGGCTCCATCCTCGCTAAACTTTAGACTCTTCAGTTCAGGATAATGTAACTTTAGAGCTTTTTGCCGTTTCCTCTGAAGAAGGCAATTCATTCTGCTTCTTGAAACGAAATGATAAAAACACAAAAACAGAGTGCAAGAGTGACAGGTTGATGGAGTGTAAGGAGAATGTTTAGGAAAAAGTGGGACAAAAGATGCTACTTGGCCCCAGTCGTTTGACATTTAGCAAACCTTGCTGTGATGGTCAAGGATATAATTCAAATGACCTCACCAGCCGTGTCATAGTCCCTCCTGCTCATCAGTGTGCCTCAACCCAGCTGTGTGGCCATTTCTGCTCAGAGGTGGTTGAGTTAGGAGGTTTCTCCACTTGCTCTGCCCTTTTGGTCAGAAACATTGCTCTTCGGAGTCTATTATAATCTTGGAGACTTTCTACTGCGACACCTAACTAACTGGAGAAAGGGCAACTTTTTTGAATTTTGGATACTTGCTTTGAATTTGGGTAACTTACTTGGCGGTCTGAAAGCGGAGCATCACTTTTTTACACAAGTAAGTTGAGCTTTGTTACTTTAAAATAATTATTTAATATAATCCAATGGGCACACATAAAATTGGATACAAAACAATTAATATATTCTCAGTTTATCCCGGTAAAAATCATTGTCAGCAGATTGTACATTCTAATGTTGGAATGTTGACTTCTTGCTTAAAATGTGGGTTACTTGATATATTCTGAAAACTAAACGTTACAGTCTTTTCACACAAAAGTATTTGGTGAAGTGCATGCTTCCCTCTCCTAATTTCTTCAATATACCATTTGAGTTGATGGTACCAGGGTTGGGAGGGTGGAGGGGGGTTGCAAGGCTATTTACTGGAATAGATCTATCCATACTGCTTACAAATGAAAGGTGAACATGCATCAGTGACTGGTTCTCTGATTCAGGGCTCCATCCTCGCTAAACCTAGGACTCTTCAGTTCAGGATAATGTAACTTTAGAGCTTTTGCCGTTTCCTATGAAGAAGGGAATTAATTCTGCTTCTTGGAACAAAATGATAAAAACACAAAAACAGAGTGCTAGAGTGACAGATTGATGGAGTGTAAGGAGAATGTTTAGGAGAAAATGGGACAAAAGATGCTACTTGGCCCCAGTGGTTTGGCATTTTGCAAACCTTGCTGTGATGGTCAAGGATATAATTCAAATGACCTCAGCAGCCGTGTCATAGTCCCTCCTGCTCATCAGTGTGCCTCAACCCAGCTGTGTGACCATTTCTGCTTAGAGGTAGATGAGTTAGGAGGTGTCTCCACTTGCTCTGCCCTTTTGGTCAGAAGCAATAGTCTTCGGAGTCTAAAATAATCTTGGAGACTTACAACTGCGACACCTAACTAACTGGAGAAAGGGCAACTTTTTTGAATTTTGGATACTTGCTTTGAATTTGGGGAGCTTGCTTGGCGGTCTGAAAGTGGAGCATCACTTTTTTACACAAGTAAGTTGAGATTTGTTGCTTTCAAAAAATTATTTAAGATAATCCAATGGACACACAAACATACAATTGGATACAAAACAATGAATATATTCTCAGTTTATCCCGATAAAAATCATTGTCAGCAGATTATACATTCTAATGTTGGAATGTTGACTACTTGCTTAAAATGTGGGTTACTTTATATTGTGAAAACTAAACGTTACCGTCTTTTCACACAAAGGTATTTGGTGAAATGCATGCTTCTCCTAATTTTATAATTTCTTTAATATACCATTTGAGTTGATGGTACCAGGGTTTGGAGGGTGGAGGGGGGCTGCATGGCTATTTACTGGAATAGATCTATCCATCCTGCTTAGAAATGAAATGGGGACATGCAACAGTGACTGGTTCTTTGATTGAGGGCTCAATCCTAGCTAAACTTTAGACTCCTCTGTTCAGGATAATGTAGTGATGTTAGAGCTTTTTGCCGTTTCCTCTGAAGAAGGGAATTAATTATGCTTCTTTGAACAAAATGATACATAAAAACAGTGTGCTAGAGTGACAGATTGATGGAGTGTAAGGAGAATGTTTAGGAGAAAGTGGGACAAAAGAAGAGAGGGAGCGAGCAGATGGGAAAATGACACAGACGAAGCAGGGGGGAGGTAGAGAAGAGTAAAACAACCATATGACCATGAAATTTGGAGGGGGTTACATTAACTGGAAGAAGGCAAGAGTGAAAAGTGAGAGATAGGGAAAAAGGGACATCTCAATATAATGTGAAAGGTTATGGTGTCATAGATGCTGATTTTGATGTAGTTAAGCAGACTAATTTAGATCGATTTTATTTTAAGATGTACATTTATCTTTTCTAAAATGTATTGTCTTCCTTGCACACTTTCATGTTCTAATTGCAGGAGAGAATATGTAGTGTAGATAAATGACAAGTGCGTAGGAAAAGAGAAAGGAATCACAATGGAGGACTTTCAGTGAGGGAGACGGGAAGAGAAAGGGGGTCAATTAGAGTCCAAGCATATTTTGAAAGATGAGCAAATGAATAACTTTCGACCACTTGAATAAAGCATACGGACTGTTTCAGTCCACACAGAGAGATGTCTGAAGAGAGAGAGATAGGATATGGCTGTTTCAGCCCTCACAACTGTCTCTCCAACCCCCACCCTCTTTTCATTTACAGAGGGGTATATTGTTAAAAATACCATTGTAAAAATGTGTTTTTTAATTTCTATTTTATTAATGCTATTTTTTCACAAAACTGTCAATTCAGGAATGTGGTATGTTTTCGAAGAAAGGGAATTAAAAGGCATAGAGTATGAGATGAGTTAATACCCCTCCTCTCAAGAGTGGGGAGGGGCTTATGGACTAGGGGAAACCCAGGATCTGCATGGTTGCCTTAATGAGAATTTAAAGGAAAGGGCTATGTGCCACCTTTTGGTTACTTCAGAGCGTCTGGCACAGGCAAATACAATTTGCTAATGAGATGAGGTTGTAGTTCAGTCAGACTGGGTCAGTGAAGGCCCATAACTAGTGATCAGATAACACCAACTGTTAGTTGTACCATGGCCTGCACATGTGGACAGTATCCCCCCACTTTGAACGTTTTTCCAATTTGAGTCGAGGCCCCACCTTCAGTGGAATCAGAAGATCAGAGCGATAAAGAGCTCTTTCCCTCTGCATCTCCCCTTTCATTCACAGAAGGACTCCTAGTAAAACGTATTTGAGTGTTTTTTTTCAATTGTTTGCTAATGCGGTCTTAGGCAATGGTGTTTCCTACTTCGGGTGCTGGGCTGTGCAATTGGGGGGCTGTGCATCACCAGGGAGTAGGGGTACAATAGCACCTAACCCTCCCCAGGCCCAGACTTCTTACAAGTCTAAGTGTGTTTTTTAAGGTATTTTCAACTGCTGTATTTCTTTGACGCTGTATTTTTTGTTTTCAGTTTCATGTTGTTGGCGAATAATCAAACTTCCATCTCCTGGCATTCACAGATGGATCCCTTTCTGCTTCTTTTGAGATCCCTAGGGTGAGAGTCTATTTGTTCAGAGTAGAAGGGTGGTTTAGAGTTTGAAGAGAGGGGGAGGGGGCAGTGCTTCCCTCTGGTTCTCTGGTAGAAACAGCCCACTTGTGTTTGGAGACCTAAGTGGTCCTGATGTTCAGCTTGGTTGGGTGGCCTTCCTTTTAATAGGTGCTTGATTGATGGGGTTGAAGCTCTGCCAGTCTCTTCTTGTTAGTTTTATGTCTGACACGGCCTCTCTTTTATATTTTTGAATCATATTGGGATTTATATGGATCCTAAAGAAGAGCTTTATAGTTGACGCAGGATATGTTTCACCTCCACTACGGCACCGTGCATATTGATCTCACATTCCCATTAGCAATGGAGGTGACACTACATAGCTCTGCTTGACTTGGTATCTCATAACCTCGCTATTGACGCAGAGGCCAAATCATTTTCTATATGGGGTGACAGATGACTTGGGTTTAGTGACTAAAAATATTTGAATGCATAAGAATGCATAGTACGCTGACGAGGTACTGGCCTGGGTTCACCAAACACAACAGTCACCAGCTGAGTTCAGGATTCCCAAGTACATTGTTAGAAACAAATTGATATATTATGTAGGATTGCTCGGGCTTGGCATGGCCAGGCCATTCGTTGCAGTGTAGGTTCTTAAAAGAGCCTTGAGTTTCACCTGTGGACTAACCGAGAACCAGTCTGGTTGCAGAGGATGGATAATGCCTTCGGAAAGCAACAAATAAGATGAAGAAAAATGCTGCTCTTGGTAGTTCAGGCCAGTGAAAGGAACTGTGATATCATGCTAATTGCTTGTTTTGAGCTATGCAAGAGCTAATTAATAACCACAATCTATGAACATTGATTCTATTTATGAAAAGGTAACTAACCACCTTTCTCTCTCACCCTTCAGTTGCATAAATGATGCTGCTTCTGGCAACGTGGTTCATATATGTTCCAGGATGGAGGTAAGGGGTCATCCTAAGTGCATCCGTGGATTTGGTTTCTATGCAAAATGAATTGACTTTTGATGAAGATGAACAGATCTGCAAACCCATAATCCATTGTTGATGACTAATACATTAGAAAGATAATTTTAACCAACAATTTAAATTCCAGTACCCGGTGCAGAAGCAGTTTTCCCAAGCAGTAGAGGCCTTTGGTTAGCTTAACTGAAACAACTAGTTAGGTTGATAAGCTTCCCCTCCCTCTCACATACGACTAACAACATGAAGTATATCTGTTTAAAAGTAAGTAAAGAGCGATTATCAAAATTACAGTTTGCAACATGGAACATCTCTACATTCTTTGAAGACAAAGAAAGAAATTGGCATCATACTTTAAGGTACATATTTCCTTGGCCACAGAGGTATAGAAAACTTACCATAACGGGTAAAATATGTTAAGTGATTCAACAACCCTATAATTAAGGAATCACCTGTCTAAAAGGTTCCTTTTTCACTATCAGGCAACAGTCAAAGGACTCTTGAGAGGTATTTTATAGGATTCAACATGAATTTAAAAGTCCCTGATGCATTAGCCGTGTGACATCCGTCTCATGAAATGTTTTCATTCGGACTGACTCCATATGATTTCCAGTGCAGGAGACTTGTGTCACAAGCCTGCTAAGAAGTGTTCAATATGATTTTGGATTTTGCTTTCAAGCAGAGTGCTAGAGTCTGTTCGGTGAGAGGGGAACAGCCAAAGTTGTACTTTCTTTCACATGTGTGACTACTGTTTCCTCAACCCAGCTGTGACACTGGTTGGTGATAGCTGATTAATATTCATGGGGTACACACCTGTATAACTGTACTCCAGTGGGCGGAGTACCTACAAGCTCTTCATATGTGCATTTGTGCAGTCTTTCATGTCTGAGCTCTTGGATTACCCTGATTGTATCTTGTGTGTGTGAGTAGTCCTTGGGTACAAAAGGGTTGATGAACCTCAATTGGGGTCTTCTGAGTCTGTATACAGTCTTTAGGGCTGCAGGATGATCACCGGGGTTTACTGGTAGTCAGATCTGTGGCCTCCCTTTATCCCTCCCTCCCTTCCCTGCACTGTCCATACCAGCCCTCACAGTAGACACCATTGTGAAGCCAGGTGTACATGTCTGGGTTCCAATCACATCAACTTGATTGGAGCAGGGACAATCCCTTGTGCTCACGTTCTCTGGGCCAAACCAGTTCCAGCAGGTCTGTCTACGGCAGAGCGGTACAAAAGGGGGTGGTGATGGACGGAGCATCAGAACCAATCAAACACTCACACCCAGTCAACAGATCTGGGTTTGATCCATCACCGTTCTTTAGCCCACTCTGCCACCCCAGTTCAGACATGGCCATATGCAAATCAGTCTGACCCTGTGCCTCATGGGAACAGTCCAGCCCGAACTGCCAAGCCATGCCTTCCCTGGACCGGAAACAAGCTTCCTAGGACCGGTTTCTGGCATTTCAGCCATCTTCAGCCAGGCTTGCTTGAATCCAGTGGCAAAGTGAGCAAGGGACTCACGTCTGAGCATACCCTGCCAACTTATGGCGAACAAAGCGGTACAAAAGGGGGTGGTGATGGACGGAGCATCAGAACCAATCAAACACTCACACCCAGTCAACAGATCTGGGTTTGATCCATCACCGTTCTTTAGCCCACTCTGCCACCCCAGTTCAGACATGGCCATTTGCAAATCAGTCTGACCCTGTGCCTCATGGGAACAGTCCAGCCCGAACTGCCAAGCCATGCCTTCCCTGGACCGGAAACAAGCTTCCTAGGACCGGTTTCTGGCATTTCAGCCGTCTTCAGCCAGGCTTGCTTGAAACCAGTGGCAAAGTGAGCAAGGGACTCACGTCTGAGCATACCCTGCCAACTTATGGCGAACAAAGCGGTACAAAAGGGGGTGGTGATGGACGGAGCATCAGAACCAATCAAACACTCACACCCAGTCAACAGATCTGGGTTTGATCCATCACCGTTCTTTAGCCCACTCTGCCACCCCAGTTCAGACATGGCCATATGCAAATCAGTCTGACCCTGTGCCTCATGGGAACAGTCCAGCCCGAACTGCCAAGCCATGCCTTCCCTGGACCGGAAACAAGCTTCCTAGGACCGGTTTCTGGCATTTCAGCCGTCTTCATCCAGGCTTGCTTGAATCCAGTGGCAAAGTGAGCAAGGGACTCACGTCTGAGCATACCCTGCCAACTTATGGCGAACAAAGCGGTACGGCAGAGACCAGGGTTGCACTCTCAGTGAGACCAGAAGCAAGATAACTTAAATGACTCCCCTAAAGGAGTAGGGAATATACCCTAGAACTTTGGTTCTGTTGTACCATGAAGAAGAGAAGGAGAAAGACTGCCTGAAATGTAGAGAATGTGACTTACCTCAGCTCAGAGCCACATCCAGCTGCCCACTACCCTGATGCGGTAAATCTTGTTGTTACATTCCTTCTACATTCCTTCTCTGTTAATACCATTGCTTACGTTGTCATCTTGTAGTGTTCCCTGCTGGAACATGGAACATTATGCCTGCGTGGTATGACCTATGTTCCATGTTCCAGAAGGGGCGGTTGAATTAGACTCTTCAGGTATCAAGTTGCGCTGTGTCTCTCTTACTCCATGTACCTGAATAAATATTGGAATTTCATCTACCTGCCTCAGCATTGGTACTTTACACTTGTTCATCAAGATTGCTGAGACTGGAGGCCTGCAACCACTGCCCAGCCTGATCAAGATTGTGACGAGTGAGCACTGGGATGTGTAGAGAGAGGAGGTGCATCAGGGGAGAACCACTAGCTACAAGTGTGGAGCATACGCTGCCTCCCATTGTCTGCGAGTTCCCTCCGGCACCCGTTCTGTGCATCAAGGCTTTGATCTTCCGCCACATCATTTTACCTGTTAGTGGTGCTAATGACCCTATTATTCAAGGTTTAATGCTGATAAATATTGAGCTCATGGTCTAGCAACTGCAGCAGTAGACAACAGGAGCAGGGGTTTGTCATTAGTTTGACTTATAAAGCACAGCTCTTTCCCCATCCTCTGGCACAGATTTTACAGTTCACTTACGGTTTGCAGCAATAAAACTTCTGGGTCCATCAGTCAGCCCATTGCCTGCTTCTCATGAATGTACAATCCAATCTGGTTGTCAGCTTCAGTCTTCCCGCTAAGTGCTTTTCTTTGCCATCCTTGCTCAGACATTTTTAATAATGTCCCTGTTTCATGTGATTTCTGTTAGAATTGACCCTTGCATTTGGTACTGTTCCTGTGATATATTGTTACTTATTAGCCACATCCCCTTCCAGATGAGTCTCCTATCGAAACCTCATATTTTCTTAAGATTGATGCTGACTGGCTTGGGGCCCAAGGAATTCATGGGTAACCCTTGTAACAAGTTTGGTCTCTAGTAGGTGGAACATCAGTAACCAGGAACTACTGTGAGATCACAGAATGAACAGAACCTCAGAACTACAGATTCTCAGAGTGTTGACTGCCCATCAGACCACCTGGTGCACTCATGAAGTGGACACTGGGGACAGTCTACCTGTGAAGAATAAGATCTACAGGCAACCTGACCATGTCAGGGACTGTATAAGGACAGAAGTCCAAAAGATGTTGAATTTGGGTGTGATTGAACCCTCAGTTAGCCTTTGGGCTAGTCCAGTAGTCCTGGTACCTAAAGCTCACACCCAGTGTGGTAAGAGAGGTGAAGTTTTGTGTAGACTACATGGGACTCGACGCACTCACTAGGACTGATGCTCACCCAATTCCTAGGGCAGATGAGCTTATTGACACTTTGGCCTCAGCCAAGTTCTTAAGTACATTTGACCTTACTGCTCTCTATTGGTAAGTCAGATTAGCTGAGGATGCCAAACCAAAAATAGCATTTTCAACCCTTATTGGGCATTATCAATTTATTGTAATGCCCTTTGGTTTGCACCTGCCACATTCCAAAGGCTGGTGAATAAAGTTCTCACAGGTCTGGAAGCCTATAGTGCAGCATATCTAGATGATATAGCCGTCTTAAGCTCCACCTTGGAGGATCACCTGGTCCACCTGAAGAAGGTTTTGGAGGCTGTGCAAAAAGCATGTCTCACTATCAAGGCCACCAAGTGTCAGATAGGGTAGAGTAAGGTAGTGTACCTGGGCCACCTTGTAGGTGGAGGCCAGGTTCAACCATTGCAGAGCAAAATCCAGACCATCATGGACTGGGTTGCTCCCACTACCCAGACTAAGGTCAGAGTTTTCTTGGGTCTGACTGGGTATTTCAGAATATTTGTAAAATGATATGGGTCCATAGTGAATCCCTTGAATGATCTTACATCAAAGAAAATGGGCAAGAAAGTTCAATGGACAGCTAGCAGTCAGAAGGCATTTGATGATCCCAAGCAGGCCATGTGCACTTCTCCCATTCTGAAGAGTCCTGACTACTCCAAACAATGTATTATCCAAACAGATGCGTCTGAATTGGGGGTAGCGACTGTGTTGTCTCAACATAATGCAGAGGGCCAGGATTAGGTAGTAGATTTTATCAGCAGAAGGTTGACCCCTTGAGAGAAACTTTGGTCAGCTATTGAGAGGAAAGTCGTTGCTGTGGTCTGGGCCCTGAAGAAGTTGAGGCCATACTTGTTTGGCACTCACTTCATTGTTCAAACAGACCATAAGCCCCTCATATGGCTAAAACAGATGAAGGGTGAAAACCCCAAACTTTTGAGGTGGTCCATTTCCCTACAGGGGATGGACTATACAGTGGAACATAGACGTGGGAGTAACCATGCCAATGCAGAAGGACTCTCCAGATATTAGAAAATGAAGACTCAACTGGGCACGGTTAGTCTCATCTCCTTATGTTGGGGGTGGGGGGTTTGTATGAAAGTAGGATCTGCTTCTATGGTTACCCCCACTTTTTGCCTGGTGCTAAGCTGTTATTGACTAGACTGACTGGATCCTGCTAATCAGGACCCCAGTCTATCTGCTTTCTCCCTAAATTGTTATGTTTAGTACTTAGGTAC
This sequence comes from Triturus cristatus, assembly GCF_964204655.1. Classification (NCBI taxonomy): domain Eukaryota; kingdom Metazoa; phylum Chordata; class Amphibia; order Caudata; family Salamandridae; genus Triturus; species Triturus cristatus. The sequence continues at coordinate 1,809,512,025 of NC_140589.1, forward strand.
ATCCCAGATTGGATCCTGGGGTACCCTTATAAGTCCCTTGTATATGGTAGTAAGGTACCCAGGGCATAGGTACCCCAGAGGTCACCCATGGGCTGAAGCATGCATTATGTTACCCATGGGAGACTATTCAAAATGGTACTACAGGCCTACCATTGCAGCCTGTGTAAGCTGGTGATAGCACCACTTACAAAAGATAGTTTCCTATATGTAGGGTCACTGCACTTAAAACTTATACGTCACCCCTATAGCAGGCCTTTGCAATCCTGAGGGCAGGGTGCTTGGTTCTAAGTGAGATGGTGCCCCTACATGAGCAGGACAACCCTACAGCCTGTGAAGTCCATTGTCCCAGGTTGTCAGTGAAGCGCACATATACTAGAGGGGCACCGCGTAATTACACAATGACCATCTCAAAAACAGCTGCAACGAATCCTATCATGTTTGCATCAAACATGTTGGAATCATAGCCCACACCATAGAGTTAAACTCTCAGTGTTCTAGTCTTCTTGACCAGGACAGCACAAAACGGTTGCTGCTGACCTGAGTTACAATTCCGCCCTCCTGCTGCTGAGCCAAGCTCGAGCAGGAGAAGGCAGAAAAATAGGCATCCGGTCACAGGGAGGTGTGACCACCTCCCAGACAGGTTTTAGTGTATTGGGGTATGGTGGGTGCGCTTGCCAGCGCCACTAAGTCTGCATGAGGGGCACATTTGGTGTCCCCATGCATAGTCCAGTTCAAACCAGTCCTGGGAGGTATTGGCTCCCACTCTGGCACAAAACTGGACAAAGGACATGGGAGTAACCTCACCTGGGAGGGTCACCTGAATCGTCCTGACCATTTCCCTAGGGGACTTAAGGGCTTGCCTGGGTGTAAGTCCCCAGATTCGTCGTGAGATAACATTCAGATCAGACCCCACTTCTTCTTCTACTGTCTGGGCACTCTGGACTTCGCTGGACGACGTTTGGGCTCGACTTCGTCCCCTTCCAGTCTACTGCATTGTCTGTGTCTGTGCTCCATACAGGAACCTTCCAAGGCCTGTGGGCATCAAAGACACCTGAAGGAATCTCCATTGAAGTGAATGAGTCACTTCCCTGCATCCGCAGGCACTGCAACTAAGTTGACCAGTCTGCTGATCCTGAGCTCCTCCGGACTCCAAAGGTTCTGCAACATAGGTGGTGGTTTTCCACAGCTGCTGAGGCCTGCCCTCTCACCAAATTTGAGGCCAGTATCCCTCGCGGGGGTTGCAATAACCGAAGCCCTGTGCACTGTATCAACTTACAGTTGCAAAGGCTTGATGACTTCCTTCCAAGAAGATCTTCAGGCTCCGCGTAGCCCCAACCTCAAGCATCTCTAGTGACCAGAATCTTCAGCCACATCGCATGGTGTGCTCCGCGGCCTGCATCTTTTGGTGAGCTACTCAAGGTCCTCTTGCGACTCCAGTGCCGCCGGCCTGTGGGTCCATCTGAGGGTCACACTTGTTTCTTTTGTGCTTCCCTGATTGCTCGGGGCCTGCCCTGACTCTCCTGCTTGTGGCGAGTCTCCTGGACCCTGGTGGTCCCGACATTGCTCTTTATACAATTCCTGCATTCTTTGCATTTGCCAAGGCTTGTTGGTGCTTCTGCCGGACACCGAACCCTCAGCACTTGACATCCTTCTTGGGACAGCTGGTGAATGGCTCCAGGTCTTCCTCAGCATTGCCTGGTCCTCGCAGCTGCAGAGTCAAGGTCATTGTCACCCATCCTCCAACATCCGACATCGGAAGGCATTCTTCTTCCAAGTCTCCTGGTCACCCCTGAGTGACATAGACTCTGTCCCCTCTCCTTGTTGGTACCTCTCATCTAGAATCCACCTTCAGATTCAACCGGACACTTTTTCCTTCTTCAACAGCGGCACTTTCCTGAAGTCCTCCATGGGTTTCCAGCGGTTTTCTACACCACTTCACACATATGCACCCGGCTTCCCTGGTGTAGGTAACGTGGGTACTATGGTATCCAAGGGTGGGGTGGCTTTCAAACCTTCTGTCTTCATTGGGGTTTCTTCAGGGTCCACTGGGAATGGTCCTTTAATCTCTAAAAATCCAACCGCAACTTACACGTGGAGTTGTACGGAGCATGCAGTCGTGTTCCCACACTGCACACGCTCTCCGTGGGGTCCATGTCTACTCACCTTGGGTGGTTCCTTGGGTCCCCAGCCCTTCTACATCCTCTCAACCTCGTATTGACCCAAGTCGTGGTTCTTATACCACTTTCTTAGTATATGGTTTGGTCCCCCTATGGGTTCCACTGTGTATTCTGTGGTATTTACTGCATTTCTTCGCAAAGTATTGTATGCATTGTGCATATCTCCAGATAGATGTTTGTATGTGTTAGAGAGTACATATAAAATACATATTTTTATAAATACCATGTGTGGTTCTTTTTCACTTAATCTATACTATCAGATTGCATTCTGGTAAAACAAGCTGCTTTGCCCTCCTTCTGGTCTAAGCCTGTAGGCTGCTCTCCACAGCTACCACTTAGAGAGCTTTCTAAGGTTGTCTAAGACCTCTTAATTCACCATAATGGTTATCTGGGCTGGTGCAAGGTGTTGACTTACATAAGTGTACATCATATACCAGGCCAGCTTCTCACAGTGAGTGACTGAGGGACTGAAGCGTCCTGTTGCATGGAGGAGAATGTAAAAAATTACGGATGCTAGAAGGGGCATGTCCTCGTCCCTTTCTTCACTTCAGGTGGTACAGACTTTATGCCCCTACCTGGTCTGTGTTGTACTGTAGTTGTATTGTTAGTGCTTTCTGTAACCCTTGCAAGGCCTACAGAGTTTTCTCAATTGATAAGAAGCAACTGCCTTTGCATAACTTTAAGAGGGCAAAGTACACATCAGCCCTCTTATCCATAGGTCATGGACAGGGACACAATAGGTTTATGCCATCTGAAGCACAGAATACTACAGGGGCATGCCCTTGCTAACAAAATAACAGAGGGAGACGCCTCCTTGGCATCTCTGGTAGAATGGAATTTTTTCAGGTATAGAGATACCATAAATGGATAGTTGGACAGAACATATTTTTACACTTCTGGCAGCCTTTGAAGCCTTGGCTTTTGCATTCGTCCGGATCACAGAAACCAAGATTGTCCCGGAAGAGCCAATTGTCTCGTTTCAGTTTCACTACTTCAGCACTTGTGGCGCTCTCACCCCCTACCACCAAAACACACGGGAGATGTATCCTGGGAAAGGGGAGAATCTTGCCTTTCCAATGGTACCCTTCCCTAGTAGATCCCTTGTTGGGGATCACCGCAGGAGGGTGATTCCCAAGCAGGGATCGACCACTAGACATCAGGGAGGGGGAAGTGGCCCCTTGGGAAAAGGCCCTTTGCTCCCCTCATATCAATTTGGGCATTTTCAGGCTTTCTGCCCCCCCCCCCCCCCCCCACCCCGGAGGAGCAAAATGCACAGTCGACACCAGGGATTATTTTTAGTATTTAGGGTTGTGGGCTGCACTAAATGGGTACTATAATGCCCCACCCCTCCCAATATTTGTCAAGTCTTTCTGCCCCCCCTGGGATGCAGATGGGGGCAGTTGCCCCTGATCTGCCCCTCCAGGGGGGGGGGGCAGAAAGCCCACTATGCACCAGGGATTTATATATTTTGTTTTATTAAAAAAGGGGTGGGGGCTTTCCACAATGGGCATGTCAGTGCCCCCATCCACAACACAAGAGGGACATTCTTTTTGCATCCCCCAGGAGGCAGGTGGGGGTTACAACCCCCGATCTGTCCACCGGTGGGCAGAAAGCCCACTAGACACCAGGGATTATTATTTTTTTATTGCTTATGGGTGGGGGCTGCCCTACATGGGCACTATAATACCCCCACTCCTCCCAAAAATTTGCTTAGTCTTTTTGTCTCTCCAGGGTGCAGATGGAGGCAATAGCCCCCGATCTGACCTCCCCCCCACCCCCCGGGCCAGAGCAGAAAGCCCACTAGGCATCAGGGATGATTGTTTTTTTTTATAAAAGAGTGTTGGGGGCTGCCCAAAATGGGCTTGCCAATGCCTCCTTCTCCAACAAAAAATTGTCAGTCTTTCTGGCCCCATGGGGCAGAGGGCAGAAAGGGGACAATATCCCCAAACTGGCCCCCGCAGAGGAAAAAAGCCCACTTGGTACCAGAGAAATGTTTAGGGGCTTGTCAGGGAGTGACCCCTTAGGCAACTGTTGCGCCCCTTTTTTTTTGTGAACACGTTTTGACTGCTTCAGGTCCCATTGGGAGTAGATCAGCGATATTTTTAGTCAAATCTGCTAACAAGGGGGCAGAAAACCACTAGACACTAGTGAATGTTTCTGTGTGTGTGTGTGTGTGTGTGTGTGAACAGGAGTTTGCCTGATGGTGTATGTTTACTGCCGGTAGGCTGGCTCTGTGTGAACCTGCATATTTTTGCCAGTGTGAGTGGACTTGTACATAGCTAGCAGTGTGTATGGACTAGTGCTCAGCTGGCAGTAAGCACAGACTGTCACTTGGCTAGCAGTCTGCATGGATGGCACATGTCTGGCAATGTGTGTAGACTATTACTTGGCTGGCGATGTGTGTGGATTGTGACTTGAATGGCAAGGTGCTTGGATTGTGGCTTGGCTGGTGATGTGTTTGGATCGTACTTGGCTGGCGGTGTGCATGGTTGGCACTTGGTTGGTGGTGTGAGTGGATGGTGCTTGGCTGCAGATAGCTTGCATGGATCCCCCAGAATCCCCTGCCACTTTTTGACACTTTATACTCATGTCCAATCTCATTTCTTTTTGAAACCTATTAAAAGTGAACAAATTAATCAGACTGTCCGTTATCCATAACACAATCTGAGATACTGCACCAGATTTGCTAGAAGTAATCATTCGTAATCTGACAAATTGGGCACACTTAAAAATAAGGCATTTCTGTGCTTAGAGTATCACCTGTAGATTACATGCCGGTGAAAAGTAAATGACCATTCATTGTGGGCAGAGAGAAATGTATGTGTCGATAGAGGAGATGGTCCTTGAACTGGATTGTGCCTGATGCCTCTTTGTTTCTTCTTTGATGTCTTCACAGCAGCCATCCCACGCGGACGCACTGGAAATGAGACTGATTCAGGTCTAGTACCTTATATTTGTGGAAGTCAAACGGTAAGAAATTAGACACGGGTCAAAATAGGTCTCTGTTGTGGGTGGATTTGGGTTTGTGGAGGTGGGAAAGAGCCTTCACTGATGTTCTTTGGTATCTAGTCAACTAATGTTTGGTTTGATTTTGAGCAGCCTATTACAACACCCCAATGTACATACAGAAGAGATTTGAGCAATTCAGATGTGGTGCTGGAGATGTCAAGATCATTCAAAGGACCATGATGCTTTCTGTGTCTTTGGGGTTGTGCTAGGTTTCTGGAGAGAGAAACCCACAATTGGAGAATAAAAATGCTTTTTAATTAAAACACACACACACACCCACACGCACGCACACACACACACACACACACACACACACACGAGGTTTCTTTTTTCTAGTTGTTTTCCTTCTTTGAGTGTATTTCAGTGTGTGTGCAAGCGTGTGAGTATGTAAACGTGTGTGAATGTGCCTTTATTTTTTGTACATTAAACCTACTTATTTACATTTGCTTGTTTTTCCAGTAGAGTTCTTTTTATGTTGATGAAATAAACATTCTGCCTGCAAAGCAAATGGTTAAGAAAAGTGTTTATACAGCTAGCTTGAATGCAAAGCGAAAAATCCATCTGTTGAAGAAGGACAATTTGCCAGAGCTTCTCCCCTGCCACATGAATCTTTCCTACTGGGCCTCTTGTTGGGCCCACAGCCACTGACATTTTCTCTTTTACTCCCCCGTAGGAACACCCACTTATTCCCTTCTCCCTCCTCATTTCCATCAACAGGCACTCCTGTTTGATGCCCCAGGCAGTCCAACAATTGTCCCTATGCATTTTGTCCTTTCAGCTTTCTAACCACAAGAGCCAACTATCAAAGGGAGGTAGGCCTGGAGCAGAACCAAGAGTCACGATAGCATCCAGTGGAAGTAATGTTTAATAAGAAATTGATTTTGTATTTTTGTGTGTGAGTGCATGTCTGTCTGTGTGCAACTACATGTGTGTTGGAACGTGCATGCATGTGTATCTCAAACTCTGTGTGCATGTATGAGGAGTGTGTGAGTGTTGTGTCCACTGCCCGCCCTGGTAGATTGCTAGCCCATGCACAGTGATCCTAATTGTTATCAGCTTGTGGGCATCTATAGGATGACACTTATTGATCATGCCTGATAAAATGCTGGTCTCCACTTAATGGCGTAATATCTGGCAACTCGTGGGCCATCCATGGCATGCTGCAATTGACCCCCAGTAAAATGGCAGCCAGATTAGAATGATGATAATTCTTGGCAACTTCATAATTTCATGAGAGAATTCACATTGCCTACCCATGCTAAAATGACGCGCCCTCACATAATTGTAATACTTCTTGGTATCTTGTGGCCATTTATTGCACAAAGTCCACCCACTACTAACAGCCTGAGACAACGGTAATAAATCCTGGCATGCTGTTGGCATCCATGTTGGTGGATATATGTGGCATGGTGATGGCCCTTGAAGAATGCTGGGCATTCTTGGCATATTGAGAAATGCCAGAGTCTGATCAGTCTGCCATAGAGAATGGAACCAGAGTGTGACTCAGATGGATTGGCAAAGAATGTATAATGGGATATTCCAAAACATTTCTATTTTAACCTTGTTAGTATGTCTATTCTATAGAGCCATTGGGTAAGAATAGGACTATTACTTGCCAAGGAGAATCACCCGTAGGATGCATGACACTGAAAAGTAAACAATCATTGTGGGCAGAGAGAAAATGTATGTGTTGATGGAGGTGATGTTCCTTTACCTGGATTGCGCCTGATGCTCTTTTTTTGTTTTTTTTTGGTTTATTCGCAGAACCCATCCAACGTGGATGCACTGGATTCGAGATTTGTGACTGATTCCAGGTCTCATACCGGATATCTGTGGAAGTCACAGATGCCAGTGGGATGTATGACGTAACTACGCGAGTCATTACAACGCGTGCAGTTACATCGCGGTCGTTACAACGACTGCGATGTTACCACGCTATGCCATTACAACGCAAGTCTTTGCATCGACTTGCGCTAGATGGCGTGCTAACATTAGAAAAGTGTAATTTACTATTCCAACTCCAGTCCACTTAACAGTAGGGAAGGTGTTGGGATAGTAAACTACATTATTTGTAATGTTAGCACGCCATCTAGCAGAAGTCGATGTAAAGACTTGCGTTGTAATGGCATAGTGTGGTTACATCGCGTTCGTTGTAACGACCGCGATGTAACAGCATCACGGTGTACTGACTGCGATGTTAAGGATGTTTCCCATGCCAGTGTTGCATCCCTCAGTTGACGTTCCACAGATTAGGCCGTGCATTCATGCTGGGCCCCATGATCGCAGAGGGTAAGTGATGGGATACACACCCATATGTCTGAGTGTTTCCTCTGTCCTCAGTGCGTGCTCTGTTACAAGTCTCTAGCTGTGGATCCTGTTGTTATCTACCTGAGGCTTTTTTATATTCTGCTTCCCTCAGTTATAAACATATTTCCTCTAGAAGACTGAGGAAGCCATGGCTGCTCTACACTCATTCCATCCACTAACCCACCTGCTCTCACCAGATTGATGTCATTTCCTTCCAATCCATCCATACACAACGCTTCTTGCCAATCAATGTTTATGTTTATGTTTATGTAGTTAAGGACTCAATTCATGACGCCATTACTTTTAGGCTTCTGAGATGTCCTATGTGGTATTGGCTGGAGGTTAGTGGACTGCCCATGTTTTCTTAGTCACTACTTTCATACCTTCCAAGTTAGCTCAGTGTAAAACACTTATGGGCCTGGATAGATTCTGGTCTTTCCTGACATTGGTGGGTATTTAAACCATGGGAAACTATAAAAGATGCATTTTCTTGATAAATAACATTAAAGGTAAAATCAACATCCTTTTCTAAGAGTTTGTGCCTATCTTCCTACTAAGCCAAGAAAATGTTGAAGACTGTAGGCAGCTCAGACATGACAGAGGTTGTGACAATGTTTAGTGCAGTCGACTCCTGCACTCAGTTTAGCTTGATGCCCTTTTTTAATGTCTTCACAGCTACCAGATTGCCTGACATGGGAGCATCCTGGCCACTGAAATCATAGTTCATGTGCTGGGATATGAATCCTGGTGGGATACAAATGGTAGGTAAGAGGGGATGTAAGTGGATTGAGTTGGAACCATGTCTGTGAATGCTTTCCCTTGGGGTCCCACGCTAGTGATGAAGAAATTGCCTCTATTATACTTATTCAGCATGACATGTCACATATATTGACCGTTGTGCCTCACAACATCTAACACTCACCTCCTCGTCCAGTTTGTTTCAATAGTGTCTTAAACGAAAGGCGCTCACTATGATTCACACTCGACTCTTTCCCATCTCCAGCATAGGCTTATGCCGGTACACATCTTTCAAACAACTGTTTTGTGTTGACAATGCAATGCTTTCTATCTATGATAGGAGATTTATTTTGCTTGATTGTTCAAGAGCATATTTATTTTCATATCACCTACATCAATATCTCATACAATAGAGATTTGCGTTGGATCAATAGCGTAATCATCTAAAATGTCTCTGTTTTGTATTGAAATTCACGCTGACAGTTTTTAAAAATTGTGCCTTGTGACTGCACATTGGAGGGAGAAATAGAATGCAATGTTGGTCCTGACAATGGCAAGTAATAGTCTTATTCTTACCCAATGGCTCTGTACAATAGACATCCTAACAAGGTCAAACTATAAATATTTAAGAGTATCTCAATATAGATTCTTTGCCAATCCATCTCAATTCACACTCTGGTTCCATTCTCTATGGCACACCCATCAGACCCTGGCATTTCTAAACATGTCAACGATGCCCAGCATTCTCTAAGTGCCATCACCATACTAGATATATGCACCATTGTGGATGCCTACAACATGCTAGGTTTTAATACCCTTGTCTCCAGAATTTGCTAGTAGGTGGATATTGTGCCATAAATTGCCACAAGTTGCCAACAAATATATAAGTATTATGTGAGGGCGGTCATTTTAATATGGGTAGGCAATGTGAGTTGACTGAAAGTATCAAGTTTCCAAGAATTATCATCTTCGTTCTAGGGCCATCATTTTGCTGAGTGTAAATGGGCAACGTGCCATTGATGGCCCACGAGTTGCCAAAGTATTTCCATCATTAACTGGGGACCAGCATTTTATCACACATGATCAATTAGTGTCATCCGATAGATGCCCACAAGCTGCCAACAATTAGGACCATTGTGCCTGGGCTATCAAATTACCATGGTGGTCACAACACTCGCATGCTCTTCATAAATTCATGCAGTCACAGATCTACATACATGAACATATTGACCCACATGTATGTGCACGCACACACACATGCATGCACTCTTGCACACAAAAATATATTTTATGCAGCCTGCTTGCTGTGCACAGTTCTCGCTCATTTGCTGTACTTCATAGAATCTAAAATGGCTTCTGTGGTTTCCGTGATCTTGTTGCTTGCCTAAGGCGACCTTGATGGGCTACTAAATTAAACTTGGCTATCCTTTTTACATATGGTACATGGTCTTTGTATGACAATGGAGGATACTCAAAGCATGTGAATCTGTGAAAGATACCAATGCTGGGGAAATAGTGCAGGTAAGGTTTTTATCCTCTATCCCCTGTGACTTCCCAGAAACTGTGTTGATGGTACGGGAGTATCTGTGATCATCTTTCTGCTTCGGCAAAATACCAAGGGGTGCTAAAGTGGGTTACAAAGAGTGAGGGGATTTCTCATTGCAGCAAGGGATGTTGTCTGCCGTTGGTAGAAGTGGTTTTTGGGGCGGCTCCTCCTCTAGGGCAGAGAAGCGTCGCCCCGTTGCTTTCTCGCTGCGCGAGAAGCAGAAGCATAAAATGGTAATAACTACCATTTTATGTTTCTGCTTCTCGCAGTGCGGGAAAGCAGAACAGAAGGGATTGGTTGGAGGCAGGTAGGTGGGCGGGGCTGCTCTTCAAGCAGGGGAGGAGTGGCGTGCCCACTCCTGAGGGCACAGTGACTGTTTGATCAGCTCTCTGGGGCCGCCCAGACCTATCATGAGCACTTTGCCGTTTATCCATGCAGGCTGAAATGCAGCTTACATGGACAAAATGGCCTCCCCGTAAGCCCCTTGCTAGGCAGCATCCTCACCAATCACAACGCTGCCATTGCATAGGGGAGGGATGCTGCCTTCTTCCTGCTCCTGCCGGAGGCAGGAGAGCAAGAGCAGGTGCCGAGCAGGACTGGTGCCGAGAAAAGGTGGGACCCGGCCGGCGGACAAGTACATTTTTTCTTTATTATATTATTAACCAATCCGCCTCTCCGCATTATCCCCCGCCCCGCCACCTGGGAGTAATGCTAGCCACGACAGCTGATGACCTCTTTTCGGACCTTCACAGACCCCACCACTCACCACTCACAAAAGAGCGTGATACAGAGAAGCGATCTAAACCTTATGCTGCCAGGAGTGGAAGGGTAAGTGCATTGATAGACAGGGCTTCCAAGGGGTGGAGTGAGAGGACGTGAATAATAATATTATCCAATTGAAGTGCAGTTGTAGCGTTGCGGTGCAAATTCTGCAGTAAATGAAAGTACCTGTACTGGATAATAACCAGTGATTACTAGCGCCCGACGCAAAGGCCGAACACTATATCCTGTGCTCACTGTGCCGTAAAACGCCTGATGCACCTCACTGATGGCAAAGCATAACGGAGTCGCATGTGCGCTCATTCAGAGAGGATAAGGCCTAGCAAATCACGGTGGAACCGCCGCTACTGGAGTGAGCACCTAGAGTGATTTGCATTTAATTGTGGCATATGGTTGGTCTGTAGTAGCAAAGTGAGCAAAAATCAGTGAACTGGAATGTAGCAAAGAGTAATTACCAATCGCTGGGATTAATTCAAGCATTATAACAATCACTTTGTTGATCGTATCGCTAAAGGTTGCCTGATGCACTTTTTTAGTGTCTTTCAGAGGAATCAATCTGGCCTGGCAAAGAGGAAAATAAGGAGTGCACTGCCGTTAAACTATAGATACCGGCAGGATCCAGAGCCCGAGTGAGAGCAGGCATTCTTTGTTGGGGGATAGACTATGGAAAGCCCTCCTACCATATACAGGTAAGATTGAGAGCCCGAGTGAGAGCAGGCATCCTTTGGAGGGGGTTAGACCATACAAAGCCCTCCTACCATGTACAGGTAAGATTGAGAGCTTGAGAGCAGACATTCTTTGGAGGGGGATAGACCATGCAAAGCCCTCCTCCCATACACAGACAAGATTGACAGCAAGAGTGAGAGCAGGCATCCCTCAGAGGGGGATAGACCATGCAAAACCCTCCTCCCATACACAGACAAGATTGAGAGCGTGAGTGAGAGCAGGCATCCTTCGGATGGGGATAGACCATGCAAAGCCCTCCTACCATGTACATGTAAGATTGAGAGCATGAGTGAGAGCAGACATCCTTTGGAGGGGGAGAGACCATACAAAGCCCTCCTACCATTTACAGGTAAGATTGAGAGCTTGAGAGCAGACATTCTTTGGAGGGGGATAGACCATGCAAAGCCCTCCTCCCATACACAGACAAGATTGACAGCGTGAGTGAGAGCAGGCATCCTTCGGAGGGGGATAGACCATGCAAAGCCCTCCTCCCATACACAGACAAGATTGAGAGCATGAGTGAGAGCAGACATCCTTTGGAGGGGGATAGACCATGCAAAGCCCTCCTCCCATACACAGACAAGATTGAGAGCGTGAGTGAGAGCAGGCATCCTTTGGATGGGGATAGACCATGCAAAGCCCTCCTACCATGTACAGGTAAGATTGAGAGCTTGAGAGCAGACATTCTTTGGAGGGGGATAGACCATGCAAAGCCCTCCTCCCATACACAGACAAGATTGAAAGCGTGAGTGAGAGCAGGCATCCTTCGGAGGGGGATAGACCATGCAAAGCCCTCCTCCCATACACAGACAAGATTGAGAGCGTGAGTCAGAGCAGGCATCCTTCGGATGGGGATAGACCATGCAAAGCCCTCCTACCATGTACATGTAAGATTGAGAGCATGAGTGAGAGCAGACATCCTTTGGAGGGGGAGAGACCATACAAAGCCCTCCTATGATACACAGACAAGATTGAGAGCGTGAGTGAGAGCAGGCATCCTTTGGATGGGGATAGACCATGCAAAGCCCTCCTACCATGTACAGGTAAGATTGAGAGCATGAGTGAGAGCAGACATCCTTTGGAGGGGGAGAGACCATACAAAGCACTCCTATGATACACAGACAAAGATTGACAGCGTGAGTGAGAGGGTTGTATGTCATTACATCGCATACTAATACCACGCGTGCCATTACAACGCGGGTATTACTACGCGATGTCAATGACCTCGCATGCCATTACATCGCATACTTTTACCACGAGTATGCCTTTACCGCGCAAGCCATTACAACGCAAAGGCATGCGTGGTAAAGCTATACTTGTGGTAAAAGTATGCAAGGTAAGTGACAACCCTACCCCTACACAACACACTACCCCCACCCCTACACTACCCCTCACCCTAAAACACTACTACACTACCCACACTACTCGCACCCCTACACTACCCTAAACCAGAAAACAATACTACACTACAACACTAACCACACTACTCCCACCCCTGCACTACCCTAAACCCTAAAACACTACTACAGTACCCACACTACTCCCACCCCTACACTACCCTAAACCCTAAAACAATACTACACTACAACACTAACCACACTACTCCTACCCCTGCACTACCCTAAACCCTAAAACACTACTACACTGCCCACACTACTACCAACCCTACACTACCCTAAACCCTAAAATACTACTACACTAGCCAACCTACAACCACCCCAACACTACCCTAAACCCTAAAACACTACAACACTACCCACTACTCCCACCCCTACACTACCCTAAACCCTAAAACACTACTACACTACCCACACTACTCTCACCCCTACACTACGCCCACCCTAAGCACAATCAGCCTTACCTCTTTCCTCGTGGTTCCAGCGTTGCCGTCTCTGCTCCCGGTTCCTGCTTCCTGCGTCGTCAGAGGTCCACGTCGTTGTGAGGAAACAGCCTCAGTTTCTTCACAACAATGTGGATAGCCATTACATCGCATGCGTTGTAAAAGTGCATGCGATGTAATGGTATGCGTGGTTTTTGTAACGCATGCGATGTAATTGCAACGCGTGGTAAAAACCGCGTTGAAATGGCTGTTCCCCGAGTGAGAGCAGGCATCCTTTGGAGGGAGATAGACCATGCAAAGCCCTCCTACCGTATACAGTCATGATTGAGAGGGTGAGTGAGAGCAGGCATCCTTTGGAGGGGGATCGACCTGGTACTCCTCATGTGACCTCTCAGGGTAGAACAATTCAAACCATTGCACTGGAGTGGTCACTGAAGTGTGAAACAGTCTGAAGTCAGAATAGGAAGATGAGACAAAGTGTTTGAGAAGGATCAAGGAGCCTTGGTTAGATGATCCACACAAGACGGTCCCGGTATTCACGAGTGCAATTTCTGTTCCACAGTAATGACAACATTCAGATTTGTTCTCTTAAGAAAATACATTCATTGTTAGTTTTAAATCTTACGAAAGGTTGTTAGCTCTTGCTGTTACATTTTATGCAACTGTGTGGCGCATGAATGGGTGCGGTAACACTGAGTTAATTTTACTTGTTTGGGTAATTCGATGTGAATTTTGAGCAAAATAATGCTGATGCGCCAGAATGCCCATTGTTTAAGGTTAAAAATAAGAGAAAGAGGTTTAAATATCCTACACATGCCTCAGAGTGATGCTTCCTTTGCCCTCAAGGATGAATCCCATTCTACGATTCATAAGTGCGTACACTTCTTAGCTTGTACTTGGGTGGTGAAGCTTGTCCAGAAATGGGACTTTTAATCACTTTAATTTTCATCTGCTGATCTTCCCAGTGAGGCATTCATAGGAATGTTTATGTTGTACAAACTCTGCTTGCATTGTGAAAATTTATCTCAAGCCTCACAATCTAAAGTGGATTCTGGAATGTACTGTACTTCATGCAGTGTAAAGTGGACACTGGAAGCAGCATGACAATGGGAGTCTATAATGCTTCTACAGTTTATGCAGAGCAAGGTAGGGGGACTGCGGAGTGATGAACTGAGAGGGATATTTTGGGGTGTGCAGAGAGGTAATTTGTGTGTGTAGAGTGACACAATACTTTGAGTCTTTCACTAATGCTATTTATTGTGTTTTTGAAGCACTCACTGTGGCATGGAACATCTGGAATATTTTAGAAGAGCAGCCCTACAATTATCAACCACATCTATCATCGTCTGGAAGAGTAAGTGTAAGTGACAGAGAATATCAGTGGAGAGAAGTGAACTGTATGGTTCATTATTTCTTTGGCTCCACCTGCATACTCTGTTGTTGTCCTTCGGGAATTAGTGACTAAGATCCAACCTCATTTCACGCCACCTGCTGCTCCTCATCTGTAACTGCAATGTCCAATCTGTAAACTACAGCGGCTCCATTACTATCCTGTAATTCACCTGCTCTCACCACACTGACATCACGTCTATCTTTCCTAGTCCTGTCTGGCTCGCTTTTCTTTCCACCATGGTTCTTACCTGCCAGAACCTGTTGCTCCTGTTGTTTACCCAAATTAACACTTTATAGCCAGACTTCTTGGCTTTGCCAGTGCATGTTGAGGCAGTATCCATATTACAGATGCATTGTGGAACCATATTTAATATATGTATTGTTATACATCATTTTAAAGTGTAATAGAAAGCTTATCTGATCGTAATCCATAAATGGCCTTTTTTGAAAAACAAACTATTCCTGCACGTTTTTGATGATCTTGCAATAAATTCTAGAAGAAAATAACACTCCCATATTTGAAAAACAAACTATTCCTGCACCATTTTTGATGATCTTGCAATAAATTCTAGAAGAAAATAACACTCCCATAATTTACATTAACAAATTTGTCAGAATATATGCATTCATTTAACGCAGCAAGAAAAGGGGTGTGGATCAGTTTGCGCCCATGTCTAAATCTACAGAAAAGAAGCACACATTTGCCCTGGTTTCTTTAACCCCTTGGGCACGGGTTTATTTTCTGCGCTGTGCGGGAGAAATAAACGGTGGGCGGGATTCGGACGGCTCCCGGCCGTCGTGCGCACACGCCCACTGTGATGCATGAGGGCCAGAGCCGTCATGAGCATACAAGGGATTAATTTGCATCAGTGCAAACGTCTGTGGTCTTTAGAACTTTTTGTAATTAGAAAGACAAGCTGAAATCAGTTATATCTCCGCCCTCTCCAAAACTTCTCAGGCCCTTCTCACTCTGCCACAGCTGCTCATAGCTACCAAGATTCCCCTGGTTCAGAATTGAGCAGCTAATCTAGTCCATGCTGTTTGTTTCTTTAGATTTTAGGACTTATTTTCCTGATTTTATACAGCTAAACAAGGACTACAAGTCCTGGAATGAAAAGTAAAAATCCGGACTAAAGCAGATAGTC
Source organism: Triturus cristatus (assembly GCF_964204655.1). Lineage (NCBI taxonomy): Eukaryota > Metazoa > Chordata > Amphibia > Caudata > Salamandridae > Triturus > Triturus cristatus. Next base: position 1,809,527,685 of record NC_140589.1, read on the forward strand.
AGGCCTGGACCTGGTGAACTTGTAAGGCAGGGACGTTCCTGTCAGCTCGGTTTTGCCGTGTCTACACTCCACTAATATAAAGCTTGGTCCTAACGTGAGCATTGTGTGACTGAGCACTCCATAGTGATAATAATAATCCAGGAAAGATCTTAACACTTATTCTGTTTCTTATTGTGAAAAAGGTGCAGGAGGTGCACCAAAAGCCAAATTGGTCACTATGTATTGAAATACAAATAATGTAATTGTTCAATGCACCATTGCTGTTTGGAGCATGATTAGCTAACTTTTTCGTTCAAGTTACCTAAAAATGTAAAAGTTTCATTCTGTTTCATTAGCCCTAACTGAAATGTATATTTATATTTCTCTTCTAGGTGACAGAGCTTTTCCTTGAAATATGTCTGCTTCCAGCACAAGCACGCAGCACAAATAAATAACGTTGCGATATTGGTGCAAATTGGAGAATAAAAATAACAGTCAAGAATTAATGATGCTGTCTAGATGTGATTTTGTGTTGCTTCACTTCATTCTGTCTTATGCTGCACAGTCTAGCTGTATACCGTTCATACTCTCACTGACAGTTTGAATAAAGTGAAAGCAGTGGAAATTGAGGTTGTGATTTTGAGGAACATTTCTGATGAAACAAAGTGTTGTGCTTCCATTGTGCCTGAGCTTAGATTGGAATAATTCCAAAATGCTGGGCATAGGTCCCCGTCCCAACTAAGATGATGTACATAGTGCACAAACTGTGCTTTCATACCAGAAGTGGACTACCGTTTCTGTGCATGGCTCTGTGCAGTGAGCGGCTGCCAGGAGCGACTTCTTCATGTGTAGTACTCTTGCCTAAACACTGCTAACAAACACCTGCACCAGACGATTTATTCATCCCAGACATGTCAGAGGTTTTTGTGATGGCTGGATAAGCAACATGAAGAGAAGCCCTAAGGACGCAGGGACTGTTTTAGAGTTTGGTGCATTGGGTTACTCCGTGACGGACGTGCTGGATATCCCATCCGCAAATTACGATGCCATTATATCCAGTCGAACTTATAATACGGTGGACATGATATCCTTCATGTTTGTGACATAGTGACCTGTCCACCAAGCTCTAAATCTACCCATTGTTTAAAATATGTGCTGCAGAGAAAAAGAAAACTCGGCACACTCAGCAGATGCTGAGCTAGTGGTATTAGCCGGGTTTGCTGTCTCATCATTAGTAAGCATTGGCAAAGCTAATAGCCTTCGCCTTTATAAAAATGAGTGCTGAGCGACAGGTTTTGTGAAAGCGTAGTTAGAAAAGTTAGAGATAAATTGATATATTGAAGGAAAAGCACATTTTTATCTTAAAGTTGAACATTGAGTTCAATATTGTCAATCTTGATAAATAACATGGGTTATTTTTTGAAATTCACACAGAAAGCACAGGCCACAATTTAAATAGCCTATTGCATGTGGTCCAGCTTCAAAATAACAGTGAGGACTAGTTGCAGGCAGTGAAAAGAACAACAGCTGCCTGAGGAAGTGTCAGAATTTAAACGGTGTCATTAACTTTCCATCCAATGAGGAACGGAAACAAATACTCAGTATTACAGAGTTTGCGATGTAATCATACCAGGCCAAAATAGATCTGTGGCTGTGTGTTTATAGATTAGGAGAGGGGAGGAAAGCAAGATCGGCAATACTCGAAGGCAGGGATGGGAGAGGAAAGCAGCACATGGGGAGACACGAAGTGATGTAAGCTTTGTGTTTTTCTGCTCATGTGTCCCGAATTGCATTTCATGTGTTCATGCACACATCATAAATGCATTATTCATTTAGTATCATTTATATATGTTTATCATATTATGTGCTGCTTTATTATAGGTTGATAGAGGACTTTGGAGCTCTATATAACTGAGTTGTGTTTGGAGGTAAGTCTGCAAAAATTCTGATATGAGTGCCTTTGGATGGATGATTTATCTCTGATCCCTTTAGTATATTGTTGCAGTTGTAACATGGAGTGGTGCCTTTGTGTTCCATAGTGAAAATAACCTGATGAAGAACCAAGGGTCCAAAACGCTTTGAGGGTTTTGGTTTGAACTTATTTTTGTTGGAAGTGAATTCATCAATATATAAATGTTGAATAAATAGAAAGTTAGTTGAATGAAAGAAACAAATTCAATATACTTCAAATTATCTATCCACAAAACGCTTTTATCCAAGAATCTTTTTTGATAAGATGGGTTTATAAAACATTGCAACCCAAGTCTGCCACAGGGCATTTATTAGCATTAATTTTATACCCTGGGTCAGTGGGTGATACCCGCCAGTACCCTTCACATTTGAGGCATTGATCGCATATCGTTGAACGGTGGAGTGCATTAAGTTAATCAGCATTCATTATGACGTTCTAAAAGTGGCATTTTCAAAATTGTAACTTAAAATCCTACTTAACCAATAAAGAGGATATTATATTCCAAATTCTCAGATATCAAACATGAAATCTCTACCTGTTCCCACCCAATCATAATCTAGCCCAATGTTATCCTATGGGAGATGTAGGCCTCACAGTAGTGAAAAATGAATTTAGGAGTTTTTCACTATCTGGACATGTAGAACTTAAAGTCCAACCTTTTAATTACAATGCACCCTGCCCTATGAGCATATCTTAGGGGTGGCTGATATGCAATAACAGGTGATTTTATGGCTTTGCAAGGGGGTTATTTCGCCAAGTCGAATTGTCAGTTTAAAATTGCATTCAGGCTGTAGTGGCGGACCTGGGAGATGATTAAAAGGGCTGCTTAAGTGGGTGGCACAATAAATGCTGCAGGCCCACTAGTAGCATGTAATTTACCGGCCCTTGGTATATGGTATACCACTTTACTAGGAACTTATAGTAAATATGCTAATTATTTGTAGGCCAATTCTACCATGTTTTATGGAGTGAGCACAAGCACATTAGCACTGGTAGCAGTTGTAAAGTGCAGGCCTAAGGTCAACAAAAACAAACAAAAAAAAATAGGAGGCTGAAGGCAAACATTTTGGGTGTGACCCTGCAGAGAGCGCCACGTCCAACAGTCTTTAACAAGAGACAGGTATATGAAGTCAGTAGGTTATACCTTAAAGGGGTAGCTTTTCTGTAAAATGTATAAATAACTTGCAGCATGAGTATGGGGCCCTGAAGAATTGCAGGTCCTATGCAGTGTCTAATTTGTAAAATCATAAATGCAGGTGCCCAAAAGTTCCTAGGATATTGCCGCCCTCTTCCTCCACTGGCACTGCCCACTTGTACCTCTGACACCGCCCACTGCCTGTAAGGGCAATGCTAAAAGGTGAATTTCAACAAGCGAGCAAAGTGTGCAAGACAGCCTTCCTCAAAGAGAGCAGCCGCCAGTGGGTTATATACATATATACATGCTCACATGTATCAATATATAGTGAAAAAACTAAAGGTTACATCCTGTGCAATATTAATGTATTCTTTCAATGCAAACACAATTTAAACTACATAAACATTACTGAGTTAAATTGGTATAACTTTATTTATTCTTTAGATACAAACAAAACTTAAACTTTTCTAAAATTAGAAATTCTAAAGGTATACCTTTAATGTATAATTTACACACCACCTTCAAATTATAACTCATGCACCTCCATACTGAGTGTATTTTTCTTAGCAGCTACACTACATTAACTATAACTCACACGTATTGTGGAGATATCAAAATTATATATCACAAAACGACGTGGTTTTGCAAGGGGGCACCTGCTTTGTTGGTCCCGGGTTAGGCATCCAACTAAAGAAACCTACCAAACCACGACATGTCTCAAAACTAGACACCCGGGGGAGTACAGTGAGGTGTGACTTGCGTGGATCCTCCAAAGTTTTCGTACCCAGAATTCCCTGCAAACTTCAAATTTAGCTCATACTGTCCTTACATTTCTGTCTCTGATCGCCGTGCCAGCGCAAATTTCCTACCATGCAGCGTTTCCCTTGGCCTCTCAATAAAAGTGATACCTCACTTTTTGGTTGTCCAATGCAGAATCACCTAAACACCTATATAAAAAAAATATAGCGCTTAGAGTTCGCTATGCTGTGCCTTCAATCTCAATGTTTTTGGCCTTTCCCAGTCACAGGCTCTTGGTCATCCCAATCAAGTGAGTTTTCATTTTACTTGGGAGACTAGGAAATGCTGGGTGGTAGTAAATTTGTGTTTTTGGTACAGGGTTAGGCAGCCATCTAGGGGAACCTACCAAACCCCAACATTTCTCAAATCTAGACACCCGGGGTAGTCCAGGGAGGTGTGACTTGCGTGGATCCTCTAACGTTTTCTTATACAGAATCCCCAGTAAACCTAAAATTTAGCTTTAAAAAACTCATATTTTACTTACATTTCTGTTCTAGGATCATCATACCAGCACAGCACAAGTTTCCTAGCACCCAGAGTTCCCCTTGATAAACCAAGTAAAATGATATCTCACTTGTTTGGTTGTCCAATGCAGAATTGCCTAAAAACCTATATAAACATTTGCGCTTATAGCTCACTGTGCTATCCCCTATATCTCTACGTTTTTGGCCTTTCCCAGTCGCAGGCCCATGGCCCACCCATACACGTGAGGTATCATTTTAATTGGGAGACCAAGGAGATCTCTCTCTAACCTCTCTATTCAGTCACCTTCCTTTGTCCTTCAGTCTTCGTCCTCCTCTAAGTGCTCACTTTTCAGTTACTCCCCTCTCCCTTCACTTAGCCTCATCCCTCTTTCCATCACCCTTCTTCCTCTATTTGCTTCAGGTTCACCTCAAAGGTTCCCTCCCTTTGCTTCCAGTTACACTTCCTTTGCTTCCAGTTACCCTCCATCATTCAATAGAGCAAGCTGAGCTTTCAAGTGGCTTCACCCTGCCACTCACGCTCGACACCACGCACCAAGAATTACATCAAAGCAGTGACTTTCATTTACAAGGAGCGAGAGAGGGAGATACTCATCTCATGGCTCGGTTGTACAATGTGAAACCAGAACACCGGGATCAGTCCCAGCTTCCTCATACCCAAACTGTGTGATTCTAGGTAAATATTTTATTTCACCATGCTTCCTTTATCCTTATTATCCCATATGAGAGCATCTTCAAATACACAATCTATTTGCATCGGTAGTAGCATAGTCATCATGGCAGGGGGGCACGAATGCTCCTAAGTTCATATTTAAAAGTTAGCACATTTAATACCTCTCAATGCAGTTGTAATATTTGATGTATAAGGGTGAATCGATTAGACATGTTATAGAAAGAAGCTTTTTTTCATTTTAAAGAGGCAGCATATTTTTACATGATGTGTGTTGGATGATTGACATTCAAAATATGTTCATGTCTCGGGTTGTGCATGGGGCCTCTAAGAGCCAAGCCAGGCCCATGGTTCAGGTATGGCTTTGCTCTCCGTGTAAATTTGTTGGCTTGTCCCCCTATATTTATGCCTCTTCACTAGTAGCAGTATGAAAATCCTTCAACCCAGGCCTAGGAGTGAGCTTTATTCCACCCAGAGGGGCTGTTGACCCCCGCTTTAGCTGCCACACAGAGTGTTGGATTCCTTATGGGTCCCTTCTGTCTGCAACTTGATTTGATTTGATTTGAGACTTATAAAGCGCACGAATGCCCAAGGGCGTCTTGGCGCTATGACCGACGAGTATGATCCTCTACGATTTAACTAAAATTAACTGAGCTCCAATTTTTAATTCTTAAATAACCATGTTTTCAGCAGCCCTCTGAATGACATTAGTGATTTCCTGTTTTTTATTGACATGGGTAAAGTATTCCAGATTTTTGCTGTTCCCAAAAAGAAGCTCCTGCCCCCCCCAGCGAGCTTGCTTATATCTGGGTATTGATAGAAGATATGCTTGTGCTGACCTTAAATTCCTAGCTGGAATATATTTCTTAAGGTGTGTTCTGAGATACAATGTCCCCTTCCCATGTAGTGCCTTAAATGCTAGGCATTGCGACTTAAAAATAATTCTTTTAGCCACTGGAAGCCGATGTAGATCTTTCAATCGAAGGGAAACAGACTCAAATTTGGGAATGTCCAAAATCATTCTAGCCGCTGCATTTTACATCCGTTGGAGTCTAACTAAAAACTGTGTTTGAAGTCCCACATATAGGGCATTACCATAATCCAATCGTGATAAAGCTAGGGCCATAACCACTGTTTTCAGGGCGTCCAATGGAATAAAAGGACGGATCATCCTAATCATTTTCAAAATGCCCCAAAAGGCGGAGGCCAGTTTTTTGATTTGACATTCGAACGTTAATCTTTCATCAACTATTACACCTAAGTTCCTCACATTCGTGACCGGAACCGGACATTCACCTAGGTCGGCCGGCCACCATTTGGGGATAAAAAGGAGGTCTTAGATCCTAATAACAACACCTCTGTTTTCCCCCATTAAGTTTGAGGCAATTTCTCTGCATCCAAATGTTGATCTGTACCATGCAAGTGTTAAAACGGTCTGCTGTCTCGTCTATGTTATTAGACACCGAGACCACTACCTGCGTATCATCGGCGTAGGAGACCACAGAAAATCCGGATTTCCTAATTATGGCCGCCAAAGGTGCCACATAGATATTAAAAAGAGTGGGGCTGAGGGAAGAGCCCTGCGGCACTCCACATGGCAATTTGAAGGATTTAGAAACTAATCCATCCATTTCTACGACAAATGATCTGTTTGTTAAATAGGATGATAGTAGCGTGGTGGCAGTATCTTGGAGTCCCAACTATTCTAATCTTTCAATTAGGATTCCATGATTGACTGTGTCGAAGGCCGCCGACAGATCTAACAAAATCAAGGCGGCCTTCTTTCCCTCATCCAATGTTCTTCTAAGTTCTTCTTGGCAGATAAAAGCTCATAATGAAAGCTAGGTGTTGGAAAGTGGGTTATTGGTAGGGGCAAATGTAGGTCTGCCACTGGCAATGAGGTCACTAACACATGGTAGTACTCAGCATAGGTCTTAGAAAATTATTCCTATACTCAACCCTTGGTAACGTGGCTGCGAGCATACAGGCTTAACTTCAAAGACAGGTATGTAAAGCATTTAAAAACACCATTACAGTAAATAATTAAGACACAACACATAATAAAATTCAACACCAATTTATAAAAATAGGAAATATTGTTATCTTTAAAATGACACCAAAACGACAAAAATCCAATGTAAGGAACCGGAGATATGAATTTTCAAATATTTAATAAAATATAGCACTTAGAAGATTATAGCACCATATTGTGATACCTGCTCGCGATAGACCGGGCCAAAGTCAAAGTTTCAGGCCGGGCGCGATGGAGCCCTGAGCGGCTACAGCTCCCGGCAGGTCCCGGTCTCAGTTTCTACTTTCACACTTAGAAACGTTTCTGGAGCTTTTCTTCCAGAGGGCCCTCAAAGCTCCCAGCCAGTCTGGATTCAGTGAGGGTTCACCGGCTTGACTTGTGACGAGGTCCCGGTCAACTTTCCTGGAGCAGACGTTGAAAATTTCTCAAGATCGCCTCAGCGGGGCAACCCAAGAATCCAGGCCGGCTCCCGATGGAAGGCAAGCGGCTTGGCTTTTGCGGTTGCTCTCGGTCACCTTTTCTACGAGCAGACATAGAAACTTTTCTGGAGCCTTTTCTCGCGGGGTCTCTCGATGCTCCTCATGTAGCCGGATCCGGTGAGGATTCGCCAGCTTCAGTTTTCTTCTAGTCCCGGTCAATCTCTGGAAGTTGGAGCGATGAAGCTTTTAGCGGGACAAACCTAGTTGGCTTGGCCGGCTCGCGGTTGAAGGCAAGCGGCCTGGCTGGCCAGGTTGAGTCGGTTCCTCTATGGAGCATTTTTTCAAAGTTGCTCCAAAGTTCTCCAAACTTCTTGAACTTCTTCCTGAAGTTCCTCAAGGGATCCCAAAGTTTCTCAAACTCACTCCAAGGGTCTGGAATCTCCAAGATGGTCCTTGAAAGTTGAGGACGTCAGTTCCCACAATTCACTGGTATAAAACCCTTACAAATACACTGATGGGTCTCCAAGGTGTAGATTTAGTTGGTGATGTTCCAGTTAAGCTCTTTTAACCTGTAGCTTTCAGGGAGTCCACTCTTTAGTTCTTTTTCAGCAGAATAATCCACAGGGCTGTAGTTTCAAATGGTGCAGTTTTCAGAGGTCAGGCCTTAGAAATCTTTGCACAGCAAAACTTCTCAGCAGGGCACTTCTTGCTTCAGTAGTTTCAAGCAGCAGATCTGGAGGGCTCTGCCCCCCTCAGATACGTGTTCCAAGTTCTCTGTGTCAAGCAGGAGGTCACTTCTGACCAATAGGAGCAGGGTAACTCCTCAAATATATGACCACATCCTGTAGAGTGTGGCATTATTTTGTCCCAGAGTGTATCAAATTTTCCAAATCCATAATGGCTGATTTTCCAGCAAGGAGGTAAGAGCTGGCTAAACACACCCCTAGGATGGCTAATTTACTGAGACTCTCCCCCCTGCATCTGCTCATACCTTCCTTAATACTGCCATCTGCCTGAGGTGGTAAGTTCAGAGCTGTAAATGATACTGGTCTCTACTCTCCTCTTTGAAGAACATAGTTTACGACTCCTCCCCCTGGCCTGGTATTCCTGTGGAACAGCACACTTTCCTGCCAGCAAAGCTGGTTAACCCCAGGGGCTCTTTATCACTTCTTCAAGGCAGCCTGGCTAACCCACTTAACTCTGACCAATCAGGGCAGACCACTGGAAGGCTGAATATGGACTTACAAACAAGAAAGTATTATAACTTCTTTCATGTACACTTTAGGAGAAATTCAACAATATGATATTGTTGGATGTACCACAACGATGAGGGTCCCGCACCCATGCGCACGAAAAGGACTTTGAAATTGAGATTACAGGAACATAGACGTGCTATTCGCAATTGTGATACCAGATCACCTCTGTACATGCATATCAAGGAATGTCACAATTCCCAACAGGATTTTAAATTCCATGGTATTCAGAAGATATTTCCCAGTAAGAGGGGTGGAGACTGGGAATTGCGAATTAGACAGGAAGAAGCAAAATGGATTAGTAAATGCAGAGCAGTTACCATGGGTTTAAACAGTGATAATGAATTTCATTATTTTTTGGCCTAAGGACTTTAGTCAATGTTGTGTGACGTAGCAAAGGTTGTAGAAACTTCTTTGATAGATGATATTTTGGGAGTGAGGATTAAAGTTAAAAAAAATTTTATAATCTGACAAGTACCTTGTGTTTTGAGGTCGAGCTACGTGATCAGGTGACAAATTTGAAGATTAGGAAAATAAAGAGTGGTGAAGTGGAGGGAGGAGCTGCATAGTGAGGATGGAAATGAGTCCAATTGAGTGGAGATCAGAAGGGAAAACTTATAACTACGACTCTACTATATGTTGCTTTGGATGAGACTGGGGATTTCATGTGGACTGGAAATTCACACACTTTGGAAAGGGGTACTAGAGTATTGTGTTGTAACATTAGAGTATGGAATGACTGCCCATTGGTAAAAATACGTAGTGGAGACAATATGGGGTAGCAACTATACAGTTATATATGACAGTGGTGTGATGGGCGACCCTTCCCGCATATAATTACATGAAAGGGGTAAATGATGGGCGAGAATTTGCCAGGATTAGGAATAACGCATCATGATGGGGCATCGTGAATAGGAGATTTGAGGTGATTGGTGGTTGATATAAATAGTTGGAGCAGGAGAATATAGCGTGAGTATGGGCGACCATACTAGTGATGATTTGAAGAGCGAGAGGTATGAGTGTGTGGATTATGTTGAAATATTGTTGACTGATTGATGATTTTGGACAGGGATATTAACCGCATATGGAGGAATAATTCAAACAGAGGATTTTTATTTAACTAACCAGGAAACCCACGTATGTGGAAAACAACTGGATTCAGATATATATGCGTGTTGGCGCATGATATGATGATTGGAATATTTGTTTTAATGACCATGATTACGGTCGTTGGACTAGGCGGGATATATAGGAAACTGGATTATTATTCTACAGTTTGAAACGCCGCGTAGTGATTGGCCCGCTTAATAGCGGACCAGAGAGGGAACAGGGTTAGGAATTAGAAAGGAGACTTAGCGATTGGCTACTTTGCCTGGTCGAATCAGAGGAGCGGATTTGTTAGAATACGAAGTGCAAGTAGACGAGAAATCATGGGGTAGTAAGGTTTTGAAATGCCGCTTAGTGATTGGCTCGCCGAATGAGCGGACCAGAGAGGGAACAGGGTCAACAATTAGAAAGGAGACTTAGTGATTGGTTACTTTGTCTTGTGACCAGGGAAGTACGGTTTTGAAATGCCGCTTAGTGATTGGCTCGCCGAATGAGCGGTCCAGAGAGGGAACAGGGTTAACAATTAGAAAGGAGGCTTAGTGATTGGCTACTTTGCCTTTATAAACCAGAGGAGCGGACTGTTCAAAATACGGAGCGTGAGTTGCAGAGAAACCGCGAGGAGATGCGTAGAGGATGGTGAAGAATTTTCACAGGTACTTGGACAGAGAGTTTGGGAAATAGGTTTTTAGAATATTTAGGTTACTTTTTATGTTGTGGAAAGGTTATAGAAAGTGTTTTCTCCTTTTTCTCTGATACAGATAATATTTGTGTTAGTCGAATTGGACAGACTGCATTAGAAATAACGCGTCTTGGATGCACTCACCAATATTACTGGATAAAGGTGAGACCGGTTCAATTGTACTTGATCTGGGAATATAGAAATGTAGCTGAGACATAAATAGGGTGGCGAAATTAAGGATGTTATAGATGATTGGTTCTTAGGACTTTGAGTACAGGATAAAGACAACAGAAGTAGGGTCATAAAAGGGGCAGATTTCGATCAGGAATGTAGGAATTGAGACTAAGGAGAGAACAGGGACAGAATGATGCATATGAAGAGGGTTCTATAGAAGGATTTTGTTTTTGGAACCAAAAATGTGGTGTTTATTGCAATGAGTGCTATTAATATTACCCATGGGGTTTATTATATTACCAATTGTGTCATTTTTGACTGATAGAGATGATGTCTGTGATAAACTAGAACTACTGGTTTAACATCCTGATTAACTTTGGAGCCTGTTATAAAGGTAGGAATAAATTAGAACAACTTGTTTAATATTCTGATTTACTTTGGAGCATGTTATATAGGCAGGATTTGATGTGAAGGTGTGAATATATGGACAGGAAAGTCTTGATTATGATGGCATATTCTCATTTATTTCACAGCCCTGATGATGTCCCAGGAGGGGACGAAACGCGTCGGCTGTTGAGAGTATTGGACATTAGGAATGGAAATATAACCTCTGGATTTAATGATTGGATCATACAATATAATATAAATTGGAAAGAAACGATTGATGGATCAAAAGGATGATAAAGTGATTGGATCATAAAAAAATATTGGTAACAACGATTGATGGATTAAAAGAAAAATTTGGATGGATTAAAAGGAGAAAAAAAAAGTTTTTTGCTTTATTAAGACTCTGATATGGAACAAGGATATAAAGGATTCATCATTGGCAAGAACATTTATTAATGGATAAAGGACTAACCGAGGCATCAAAGCAATAAGACATTGGTACATGAACAATTGGACATTCTCCATGTTAAAAAATATGAGATTTGAGAATAAATGTTTTTGAATCAAAGATAATTGTTTGGAAATATTGTGTATATTTGTAGTGCTCCTTACAAGTGTGAAAATATTGTTGGATGTATTAATACCATTCTGGGAAGGCTTTGAATGGGATTTCTAGCCCTCTCCTACCAAGAGTTATTAATCAATACCTTTCTACCATGTTAACCTATGTAATAGGGGATTTGCAATTGGAAAAATGACTTGGGCTATTTTTCCAGTACCAGGACTTACAAAAAATGTTTTTATAAGTACTTGCCTTATATCTACAGGAATCCCACCCCCTGTGTAACAAGGGGAGACTTTAGGGGTTCTGAATCTCTAGAAATATTGAAGATTCTCCCTCCACAGTAATAATAGTGGGGAGATAGAAGAGGGAAGCATTTAGAAATCTTTTTTTTTTGTTTTGGAGCTAATAGCAGTAGGAGGAGGCTGGGATGAGTAAAAGGGAGGTGGAGGGGAAGAGTCAGAGGGAAGGGTTTAGAAAGGCTTGTTAGGGAGATCTGAATAGTAAAAGAGGTATGAGAGGATGCAAAGAGGGGTAGAGAAGGAAAGAGTCTAAAAAGGGTTATTTTGGCGATCATAGTAGTGGTATGGGGCTTGGGATGAATGAGAGAATGAAGGTAGAGGATAAATTGATAGAGAAATAGGGTGAGAAATAGGATAGTGCATTGGAAAGAGTAGTAGAAAGACGGTGAGTTGAGTGAGAGAGTTGAGGTAGAGGATATATTGAGAGCAGTATATGGTGAGAAATAGGGTAATTAATTGGATATGCTGAATTAGAAGAAAAGTAAGAAATATATAGATCCATAAGTACATGGAAGGTATATGGATGCTTAAAGGATGGTAGTATATGTAGATTAAAGATGCATTAAATAAATTCCGACCTTCAAGGTTGTTGTACTTTAAATTAATTTTATTTATTTATTTTTGTAATTCAGTACTGAAGCAACTGTAGATAAATAGTTATGATAAAAGATTTTCTTATTTATGCAGTCACTTAAATACATGTTAAAAACATAGAATAATGTAGCTCAGTAATCTGTACTTTTGTTAACCCCTTCAGTGCCCATTACGAGCTGGACTCGTCATGGGCCGCGGTTGCGCTGTGCCCATGACGAGTCCAGCTCGTCATAGACCCCGCCCGCTAATGCAACGGCCGGCACAGGGCGGGGAAAGGGGCGGGCACTGAAGGGGTTAAGCAGAACTAATGAATATCTATATTTTTTTAAACGTAACTATTGTACACGTTTATATAAAGCCATACACTTATAAAGGTACATATTTATAGTACAAATAAATGATTATATACAGAGGGATATGCTGTATATTTCTTTTTGGTGGTTTTCCGTGGATCTTATGTTTGGGGGTAAAGACTTGCATAGTTTGGCTGCTTGAACAGAGAAAGATGTGCCACTCATGGTTTTTTTCTTGTAACTTGGGATTTTGAAGCGAGTTGCCACTCTAGAGCGGAGGTTCCTTTGTTGAATGTGTTTGGTGATTTTATTCCTGATGAAGAGCGGTCTCGTTCCATATCTCGCTTTGTGGGTGATACAAAGCAGCTTCGATGTGGATCGTCTGGCAACCAGTAACCAATGCAGGACTTTCAAGGCAGGGGACATGTGGTCTTGCGGTTTTATGTTTAAGATTAGTCTGGCAGCTGAGTTCTGAATCCGTTGTAGTCTTTACATAGTCGGTAAAGATGATCCATGGTAGAGGTATTGGCGTAATAGAGTTTGGACAGAACAAGGGAGATGGAGGCCTGGAACTTGTGTGGAAATTCCAAATGGAGGACATTTTTCAGAGAGTTTTTATAGTAACAAAGCTTGATCTTGCTAGTTTGCCCATTTGGGCATTCATTGATAGCTTGGAGTCCATGGTTATTCCGAGGTTTCTTACTTTCTTCGATACTTTATGCGGCATTCCCAGATCATCAGGCCACGCGGCGAGCGTGTCATAATGTTTCCTATCGTCACACATGAGTATTTGTTTTGAAAGTATTTAATTTGAGATCGCTCCACACCATCCATTGATCCATGGCTCTGTGACAACTAAAAATTGGTGAGTTTCCAGTGTCTTTGGGATATTCCAGATCAAGAAGTATTTCCGTGTCATCTGCATAGTTATAGCACGTGAGGTGAAATTGATTGATCAGTGACGGTAATGACTTCATGTAAATGTTGAAAAGCATGGGTGAGTTGATAGAGCCTTGAGGGACCCCTGCTTTTGTGCAGTACAATTTGGCCGAAAAAGGGGGGAGGGTGTATGGATGAGATTAGTTCTGTTGCGAAGGTAGGATGTGATCCACTCTAGAGCAGTCCCCTCTATACCGGCTCCATAGAGTCTTTGTATCAGAGTGTCATGGTCAACTATGTCAAAGGCAGCCGAGAGGTCCAAGGAAAGTAGCGTAGCAACCCCGTTTCGCTCAACTGTATTCTTCAGGTCATCCTAGATGGCAACGAGGGCAGATTCTGCGCCTTTTCCTGGATGGAATCCTGTTTGGAAGTCTGAAAGTAGGGCATTATCTTCAATGAACTGTGACATCTGGGAGAATGCTTCTCATTCTATCAGTTTTCCCAGGAAAGGTCCATTTGTAATCGGTCTGTAGTTGTCAGGGTTCAGCGGGTCAAATATGGTTTTCTTCAGGAATGGGCACATGTATGACTTTTTGAGTTCTTCTGGAAAAATTTCAGTAGTTAAGGAATTGTTGAGGATTTTTCTTAATGGAGTGGCAGCAGAGGTTGTTAGAAGAATTGTCTTGAAAGTTTGCGGTGGAAACGGGTCAGAAGGGTTGCTGGCAGGCCTGCATGCTTTGACGAGTTCCATAAATTTATCTTGTGAAATGTGTTGGAAGGAACTGGGAGGCTGGGTTTGAGTATTCTTGGACTGTTGTTTTGGAAAATGGTCTGCGCTAGTGCTTTGTCTTTGCTTTAAGTACGAGTCCAATGTGTCAGCTTTGGTTGTGTAATGATTTTCCAGTTTGTCTGTGAAATCTTGAGTAACAGGATGAGCTCCTTCTAGGCAATTTGGTTTATGAAATTCATTGAGAATTTTATAGAATTCTTTATTTGCAAATTTAGCATTTTGAATTTTGTCTGAATAGTATCTTTTCTTGGCTTTTTTGGAAGCTGACTTGTATAATCTGTTAATTCTTCTTTAGGCGAACTTTGTCTTGATTGGTGTTTGTTTTGAGCGAGGCCCGTTGCAGCTTTTTAATTTGATGTTTTATCTATTCATCTCTATTTTACCACGGTGCTTGTTTTCTTTTATACTGTTGTGTGGTTTTTAGTGGTACAAGGATACCAAAAGCCTCCTGTAGTCACTCAAATCGTTTTTGAACATAGTTTATTGTGTCTAGATCTCTACTGGATGTTATTTGTATTTCTAAGTGTTCCAAATTGAGTTTGTTTCATGGTTAATAGGTGGATGCACGTAAGGTGGTTTTAGGTGCGTTGCTTAGTGTTTTATGTTTGAAAGCAAGCAAATGGTGATCTGACCATGTGACCGGAGTCATTGTTTGAAAGATAACTAGTTCTGCATTTGCGAAAATGACACCTAGGATGTATCCAGCGATGTGTGTGGGTTTGTGGACAATCTGAGTAAGGTTCAGTGCGTCTAGGCCAGCGATGATTGTTTTCAGACAGGGGATATTGGATTTGTCAAAACAAATGTTGAGTTTACCCAGAATACTTAGGTTGCAGTGTAGTGTTATCAGGTTTGAAACCGTGTTTAGAAGTGCATCTGGGAATGTTGCGTTTCTAGGTGGAGGTCTGTAAAAGAGCAGGAAGTTACTGCAGGAAGGTGGTGTAGGATTGCATCTGGTGAAAAGAGACTCACAGTTCTTTATGAAGACTTCGTCAGCTTTAATGATATGTAATATTTGTCTGAACACAACAGCTAGGCCACCTCCTCTTTTGCCTATACGAATTTGGGTGATCATTGGATAGCCTAGAGGAATGACCATGCAGGACTGGAGCCATCTCATCTCCCAACCATAATTAAGTTTTGAAGAGTATGTCAGGTTTTGTGTCAGTGAGATGGTTGTAGATGTGATGTTTCTTTAGAGCGCGATCAAGCATTTATTAGTAGACAGTTTAGAGAATGTGCTTTGGCGATAGTGTGAATTTTGTGGGCTTGTAACAGTTGTGTCATTGTGTTGGGATTAGCTGTATGAGGATAGCAATCATGTAGCTGTTCTGTATTGTGTTCCTCGTCCAACAGGCTAAGAAGGCATTTTGATGGGTCTGCGTGTGTAGGTGGTGGAGATGGTGGTTGAGAGTGAGTTGGTGTGCTGTGTTTTTTTCTAGTATAACCTTTTTGTTCAGTAGACATAGACAAGCGAAGTTGTGAGGTGTGGCACGTTGGTTATTTTGTTTGCATCTGTTTAGGGCAGAAAGTTTATTAGATAGGGGTGGTGGTGCAGCATGTGGGTCATGTAGTGAGGTTAAAAGAGAGTTGTTGTGTTGCTGTAAATTGTAAAGTCATCCTGTACCCTGGGCACCCCCCAGCTTTTTGCTGACTCGTACTGGTGGTAAGAGTCTCGGACTGGCCCTGGGCGATGCCTAACCAGGCACAGGGCCCCTGTTGCGCTGAAAGACACACTTAGAATACCGTGAAAGCACCGACCCACACTAGGTTACATTACAGGTTAGAGTCCCCTGTGATTGGCATGACCTCCCCTATAAGGCCCTAGTACATAATAGGGCAGGGTATTGAAAGTACCTTTATGTCACTAGTATAGAATAGGGCAAGGCAATTTAGAGGCCAGCAGCCTTTTCTGCACTTGCATGTGTGCACTGCTGGAGCCTGAGGTCAGGTTAAAAACAGCCCTGTGTTGCAGGACTGCTTTTAAAATGCACGTTGTGCCCAAACTCGAGTTTGGGGCACTTAAATATTGATACACTACAATGTTTGGGCAGGGTAGGTGCCCCCAGGGTCTCCCCTAGGTGTCCCAGGGGTGGGGGTCAAGTGCATTTTAAGGAGAATCCTTGTAAAAAAAGGTTTAATATGTCCTGGGGTTAGTGAAATTGCACATTTCACTCCCCACATTATAATCAGTGCTTCCCAAAATCGGCTTTTGTGCTAAGAGTACTGTGAAATGAGGATCTGCAGTATTTTGATATATTCAGAACCCCTAAAGTCTTTCCTAGGTGTTAGTGGGGGTCCTGCAGCTATAAGCACGGTCCTTATAAACCCTGTTTTATAGGCCCTGGTATTGGAGAAATTGCCCAGTTCATTTTCCATTGCAGATCCCCAGCCAATAGGTTAACATTGGAAGAGGTTATTAGTTAATAACTGGAGAAAGAAAAGCCATAAAACTAGGATTAAAGGATTCAGTCAGGGCCGGACTAATAATTCCGGGAAATCCCCCGGTGGGCTGGATGGGGTGGGGGACGTTTTTTTGACAGGGGGCCAGTTTTGTTGCTGGTCTGATTTTCGGTCCATGACCCTGAGTCAGAGTCAGTTCGGTAGTCTCAAGTAAGAGTCAGGACAAGCCAAATACGTTTTTTTTCGCACTGAGAAAATTCCAATGCAAGGTGTGCAGAGTGAATATTATTTTTGGGTGTTTTGTGACTCGCTTAAAAGACTCCAAGTCAGTTTGTAAGAAAGGAGTGACAGCCAGCACGAGTTTCCCCCTTTTACATAAAGGCCCTCTAGACCTTGTTGACGTTAAGGCAGTGTTCTTCATGGCATTATAAGCTTCCCTCTCAGAATGAGTTACCATCAGAGTACTCAGTGGTATTGTCTGTTCAGGCTGAATGGCCTGCACCGGAGGCTGGGCTCCATTCTCGTCCAGCTTCTCAACAAAGTTATTGAGACCAAGTGACACTTTTGTGGGACAGCTGGTGGTGTTGGGGCCATGAGACCCGTACTTATAAATCAACCATCTCCACAGACTTGCCTCTCCCACCGAATGATTCTGACTCCACTGTTACCTTATTTCACATTATGGACAATGTTGAAGGTCACGTAGACCAGAAGGTTTTCAGGATGCCAGAGAATCCCAGAATTCAGAGAGATTAACGCTCTGTCAAAGAGCCGGGTCCCAAGACTTTTGGAAAAGCTCTCACAGAGAGCATTGTAAGTAGGTTTAAGGGCTATTGATTTAAAAGGATTTGAACTTGAAAAGCTGTACCCTCCTAGACAAGATTTCCTTCAGCCTGGAATGGAAAGCATGCAGAAAGAGGACAATCCGTAAGAGGGAGTTAATGGCAAAGCATTTACGAATAAAAGCAGAAATTACCACAGAGTGTTCGATTCATAATAATAAGTTAAAGAAATCCTATGCTCTATAACTGGGAGCGTATAAAGGACAGATATTAGGGTAGGAGCATGACTGGTGTGCCCTTTCTTCTGAGTGCCCTGGCTGGGAGCCCAAAGGGTAGAACTGGCAGTTGTTAGTCACTGATAAGCCGTGGTTTGTGTAACTCTCCTGGTAATGTCAATCTGAGACCCCATATCAGCCTGTCACTGCACTAGACTAAATATTCATATGCCGCCTGCAGTGCTACCCATGAGCCATGCGTAGCTGGGTAATGCTACACCACCTCACCCACATTCTTCCAGCAGAGCACGCCATAGTCATGTGAGACAATCATGCCAGTCACCCTCCCTTTTGCACAACGTCAAAGTCCTGCCCAATGATACCAGCCAAGCCCATGCTGTGATGTCATAGCGCGAGCTCTGAAGCTCTACGTGTGCACACAATTGTGCTGCATAAATATTTACAGCAAGTATGCAGTGTATGTATGACTTTCAAAGTCAGTACGTGCTCTCCAGTACAGTCAGCAGCGACACAGGGACATGCGTACAGCGCCACTAGCAATAGAAGTGGAAGCCGTGCATAGAGAGCATACTGCCTAATGCCAGGCATGATATTAACCCTGTACATCTGCATTTTGAGAAGACATGAAGTTACTTTGCTGCACAGGGAATCTCCAAGTAGATTGTGC
The DNA here is from genome assembly GCF_964204655.1 of Triturus cristatus. Taxonomy (NCBI): domain Eukaryota; kingdom Metazoa; phylum Chordata; class Amphibia; order Caudata; family Salamandridae; genus Triturus; species Triturus cristatus. The sequence continues at coordinate 1,809,546,280 of NC_140589.1, forward strand.
AATGGAAGCACTATGCAGCTTAAGCCATAACTTCTCTCACTCATGTGCCATCCTGCTGCTCGGGGAACATTCTCATCAGGAAACATACTGATTTAGGCAAACAAGAGGGAACCTACATTTATTATTTAATACTAATACGAGGTGGCCTTTGAAGTGAGAGGGGGCCCTTGGGAAAGAACCCTAGTTCTACAGTGAGAAAGCTGTCGGGCCAAACTCTTACAATGTCCTTCGCAGACATCTTTATCCTCTCATCAAAGCACATCCATCCATCCATCTATCCATTCATTTATCCATCCATCCATATATCCATCCATTTAGATGGGATTACTCTCCGTAGTCACCTCCAGGTTCTTTTGAGATTCAGAAGGCTGCGTACATGCAATGCACATGTAAAGCACATGCCTGTTATAAAGTGTCCTACAAGTTGTCACACAAGTGAATTGTCACATAAGTGCCCTTGAGGATAACCTATGCTTCATGTTCACGGTTGGGCTAAATGGTTGGTGGGGTCTGTAACTATTTGCTGCTGATACAATGGCAGTGTGATATGCCAATTATTAACTCCTCAAAGTAAATGGACATACATATCTGCTAATCTGCTTCACATAACACTCAGAATACTTTAAAAGAACTTTAAAGAATATGCATCCGTAAACTCTCTCCTGTGTTAAACATTCAAAATGATACTGGGATTCATGGGGAGATGCTCTTCAAGGGTGGTGAGCTGTCGCACGAGTCTTCCACAGGCCTCCCTTGTGAAGTGTTTTTTAGATACATATTGTTCATACTGACTGCTGAGACATGGATAGATAAGTCCTTGTCGGCCTCAGATTCCCCCAAATTGGGTATATTTAAATTCATGTTTTGTGCTCGACATTTCATTTTGTAGTGTTCTCTGTAGGAATGTCTGTGATTTATGACTGGGTATCCTGGTGCTCCATAAGGTAATCATTTACTATGCTTTAAAAGTTAATACAATCTAATATGTAAAGAAAAATGTGTTGAAAAATTATTTGTTTTGGCCTTTCTGTTTCTAAAATTTTCTTGGGGGGAGAACCCCTCAAACTCCATCTAGTAGTGGTTGCTCGCTGCGCTTGCTTGCTACACACCTTATGGGGGATGGTCTCCCTTTTGCTTTGTTCTCTCTGATTCACTAGTCGTGTCTATTTTTGGTGCTCTCTGTGAGAATGTCTATGGGTACATATGACTGGGTGGATCGCCTGCTGCTCTTTAATGTCTATGGGTACATATGCCTGGTGGGTAGCCTGATGCTCTTTAATATCTATGGGTACATATGACTGGGTGGGTAGCCTGCTGCTCTTTAATGTCTATGGGTACATATGACTGGGTGGGTAGCCTGCTGCTCTTTAATGTCTATTGGTATATATGACTGGGTGGGTAACCTACTGCTCTTTAATGTCTATGGGTACATGTGACTGGGTGAGTAACCTGCTGCTCTTTAATGTCTATGGGTACATATGACTGGGTGGGTAGCCTGGTGCTCTTTAACGTTTACGGGTACATATGACTGGGTGGGTAGCCTGCTGCTCTTTAATGTCTATGGGTACATATGACTGGGTGGGGAGCCTGCTGTTTTTTAATGTCTATGGGTACAAATGACTGGGTGGGTAGCCTGGTGGTCTTTAATGTCTATGGGTACATGTGACTGGATGGGTAACCTGCTGCTCTTTAATGACTATGGGTACATATGACTGGGTGGGTAGCCTGGTGCTCTTTAACGTCTATGGATACATATGACTGGGTGGGTGGCCTGCTGCTCTTTAATGTCTATGGGTACATATGACTGGGTGGGTAGCCTGCTGTTTTTTAATGTCTATGGGTACATATGACTGGGTGGGTAACCTGCTGCTCTTTAACGTCTATGGGTACATATGACTGGGTGGGTCACCTGCTGCTTTTTAATGTCTATGGGTACATATGAGTGGGTGGGTAGCCTGGTGGTCTTTAATGTCTATGGGTACATGTGACTGGGTGGGTAACCTGCTGCTCTTTAATGTCTATGGGTACATATGACTGGGCGGGTAACCTGCTGCTCTTTAATGTCTATGGGTACATATGACTGGGTGGGTAACCTGCTGCTCTTTAATGTCTATGGGTACATATGACTGGGTGGGTCGCCTGCTGCTCTTTAATGTCTATGGATACATTTGACTGGGTGGGTAACCTGGTGCTCTTTAATGTCTATGGGTACATATGCCTGGGTGGGTAGCCTGCTGCTCTTTAATGTCTATGGGTACATATGCCTGGGTGGGTAGCCTGCTGCTCTTTAATATCTATGGGTACATATGCCTGGGTGGGTAGCCTGTTGCTCTTTAATGTCTATGGGTACATATGGCTGGGTGAGTAGCCTGGTGCTCTTTAATGTCTATGGGTACATATGACTGGGTGGGTAGCCTGGCGCTCTTTAATGTCTATGGGTACATATGACTGGGTGGGTAGCCTGCTGCTCTTTAATGTCTATGGGTACATATGACTGGGTGGGTAGCCTGCTGCTCTTTAATGTCTATTGGTATATATGACTGGGTGGGTAGCCTGCTCCTCTTTAATGTCTATGGGTACATATGACTGGGTGGGTAGCCTGCTGCTCTTTAATGTCTCTGGGTCATATGACTGGGTGGGTAGCCTGCTGCTCTTTAATGTCTATGGGCACATATGGCTGGGTGGGTAGCCTGGTGCTCTTTAATGTATATGGGTACATATGCCTGGGTGGGTAGCCTGCTGCTCTTTAATGTCTATGGGTACATATGCCTGGGTGGGTAGCCTGGTGCTCTTTAATGTCTATGGGTACATGTGCCTGGGTGGGTAGTCTGGTGCTCTTTAATGTCTATAGGTACATAGGACTGGGTGGGTAACCTTCTGCTCTTTAATGTCTATGGGTATATATGACTGGGTGGGTAGCCGGGTGGTCTTTAATGTCTATGGGAATATATGACTGGGTGGGTAGCCTGGTGGTCTTTAATGTCCATGGGTACATATGACTGGGTGGGTAACCTATTGCTCTTTAATGTCTATGGGTACATATGACTGAGTGGGTAGCCTGGTGATCTTTAATGTCTATGGGTACATGTGATTGGGTGGGTAACCTGCTGCTCTTTATTGTCGATAGGTACATATGACTGGGTGGGTAGCCTGCTGCTCTTTAATGTCTATGGGTACATATGGCTGGGTGGGTAGCCTGGTGCTCTTTAATGTATATGGTTACATATGCCTGGGTGGGTAGCCTGCTGCTCTTTAATGTCTATGGGTACATATGCCTGGGTGGGTAGCCTGGTGCTCTTTAATGTCTATGGGTACATGTGCCTGGGTGGGTAGCCTGGTGCTCTTTAATGTCTATAGGTACACAGGACTGGGTGGGTAACCTTCTGCTCTTTAATGTCTATGGGTATATATGACTGGGTGGGTAGCCTGGTGGTCTTTAATGTCTATGGGTATATATGACTGGGTGGGTAGCCTGGTGGTCTTTAATGTCCATGGGTACATATGACTGGGTGGGTAACCTACTGCTCTTTGATGTCTATGGGCACATATGACTGGGTGGGTAGCATGGTGATCTTTAATGTCTATGGGTACATGTGACTGGGTGGGTAACCTGCTGCTCTTTAAGGTCTATGGGTACATATGACTGGGTGGGTAGCCGGGTGCTCTTAAACGTCTATGGGTACATATGACTGGGTGGGTAGCCTGATGCTCTTTAATGTCTATGGGTACACATGACTGGGTGGGTAGCCTGGTGCTCTTTAATCTCTATGGGTACATATGACTGGGTGGGTAACCTGCTGCTCTTTAATGTCTATGGGTACATATGACTGGGTGGTTAGCCTGCGATCTTTAATGTCTATGGGTACATATGACAGGGTGGGTAGCCTGCTGCTCTTTAATGTCTATGGGTACATATGACGGGGTGGGTAGCCTGGTGCTCTTTAATGTCTATGGGTACATATGCCTGGGTGGGTAGCCTGGTGCTCTTTAATGTTTATGGTACATATGACTGGGTGGGCAGCCTGGTGCTCTTTAATGTCTCTGGGTACATATGACTGGGTGGGTAGCCTGGTGCTCCTTAATGTCTATGGGTACATATGACTGGGTGGGTAACCTGCTGCTCTTTAATGTCTATGGGTGCATATTACTGGGTGGGTAACCTGCTGCTCTTTAATGTCTATGGGTACATATGACTGGGTGGGTAACCTGCTGCTCTTTAATGTTTATGGGTACATGTGACTGGGTGGGTAGCCTGCTGCTCTTTAATGTCTATGGGTACATATGACTGGGTGGGTAGCCTGCTGCTCTTTAATGTCTATGGGTACATGTATGTATGTATGTATAACACACTTATAAAGCGCTCCTGTCACCCAACAGGCATCCTGGCGCTGTGATCTAACAGATCCTGAAACACAGTCAATACTATATCAGCAAGCTACACTATCCTCGGGAACAGGTGAGTTTTTAGTTATTTTTTAAAAGAGAGGTCTCCTAAGCATCTGAGCGGCAGTGGCAAATCGTTCCACAACTTGGATGCCGTAAAGCCAAAAGAACGCCCACCCATATGCTTTCTCCGGATCTTGGGGACAACTACCAAGTTGGCTGAAACAGAGCGGAGAGATCTAGTAGGGATTTACCAAGAGAACATCTCCTGTAGGGGCAGCGGTCCCAAGCCATGAAGGGCCCGGAAGACCAAGCATAAAAGCTTTAAACTCAACCCGCTGAGAAATGGGCAGCCATTGCAAGTCTTTAAGTGCTGCGGATGACGAGTCAAGACGTCGGCGGGAAAGTGCTAATTTGGCAGCGAAGTTCTGTACCCGTTGTAGTTTGCCTAATGCAGTGACAGGTGCCCCCAGAAGCAGTGCATTGCAGTAATCGAGTCTACTTGAAATGATACTGCGCACTACTTCTGGTCTGGCATGGGCGGGGAGCAAAGGGAGAATCTTCCGCAGGGTACGCATCAGCCCCATGCAGGTAGACACTGTTTTATCAATGAAACCGTCCAGTTGAAGATTGGGTTCCATTGTCACACCCAGGTTACGAACCGAGTCTGTCGCTGCCACCGTACCCTGAAAGGAGGGGGGGCAGAAGTCCTACGGTAGAGGTCGCGGGACACGGTCCGCTGAGCAATGCAGCACCTCCATCTTGGAGCTGTTGAATTGCAGCGAGTTGTTACTCAGCCATGTTGCCGTGGTGACCATACAATAGTGAAAGGTCTCCTGTGACACCGCATTCTCCCCCTCAAAAGAGAAGATAAGTTGGGTGTCATCAGCATAGTTGGTGACTGCAATGCCAAAGGATTTAATTAGCTTGACCAGGGGGCGGAGGTAGAGATTAAAAAGAATGGGGCTAATGGCCGATCCCTGGGGTACGCCCTGACCAACCCTTCTGATGGTAGACTTGAAGGGAGGCAGGGCAACCACCTGATGTCTATTGGCCAGGTATGAGACAAACCAATCCCGAGCCAGACCCATCACACCAGCCTCCTCCAATCTCCTGGTCAAGATGGCATGACTGACCGTATCGAACGCTGCCGACATGTCAAGCAGCACTAAAAAGGCTGCTCGACCATAGTCGGCACGCGAACGAAGGTCACTCAAAACAGTCACCAAAGCTGATTCGGTTCCATGCACTGGCCTGAACCCGAACTGCGCCGCATCCAGACAGTCATTAACTTCCAAAAAACTGGACAGGTGTTTTGTGACCAGTTTCTCCAAGATCTTAATCGGGAAAGGGAGTAATGAAATGGGTCTGTAATTAGCGGGCATAAGGGGTCCAGTGATTCTTTCTTCAGCAGCGGAGAAACTACCGCAAGCTTCCAGCTGTCCGGATCCTGGGCGGAACCAAGAGACTGGCAGCAGATTGCGAGGAGAGGAGGAAACAACTCTTCCCTAAACACTTTCCAGAGTTTGTGCGGAAGTACATCAAGGGGAGAACCTGAGGACAAACTATCCGCTAAAGCGCCAAATTCTGTAAAGGAGGGAAGAGGAAAACTATCCAACCTTGCTTTCCCAGCCTCCATCTCTGATGTAGATGAGAGAGCATCCCTGATGTCATGGGGCTCAAGTTACTCAAGATGGTCGCGATCTTATCTTAGAAGGCCTTGGCCAGCGAGTCGCATAGTAACTGAGAGGCTGGGATAACTGTAGTGGGCCGGTCGTGACAACTCGTAGACGATTTTAAACAAAGCCTGAGCTTTATTTGAGGCTAACAATAAAGTCTCCTCTAGGAACCTCGCTTTTGCACACTTAATCTGTGACTTATAAGCTGCCAGCTCCTGCTTAAAAAGGACTTTATCCGATGCCAGATAGTGTTTCCTCCATCTCCGCTCTGCACGTTTACACTGATGTTTAAGTTGGAGGAGCTCCCTCGATAACCATGGCATGGCAGTTTTTGTTCTGTCTCGCGTTTTTCTTCGCGGGGCCAGATTGTCCAGAGAGGCCGTGATTCGCTGGATAAGGGCATTATAACTTTCATCCGCATTTTCTCCCAGCTGAAAAGCTTCAGAGAGCAGATTTGGTAGGGTTGCGCCTCTCAAGAGCCTTGACCATTGTCTCCCAGTCTTAGCAGTTCCCGTGCTACTGTTCTTAGAGTAGCCTACCGGGAGAGCTGCGGAGAAAAGAACTAGGGCGTGGTCCGTCCAGCATTGCGGTAGGATGTTTCCAACCCTCACCTGACTAGAGTCAGCAAAGATCAAATCCAAAACATGCCCCCTCTGGTGAGTCTTAGAAGGAACCAACTGCTCCAGATTAATGTTACAACATGCCTGGGTAAGGTATGTAAATGCTGAGTCTGTTGGCCCATCTGGCCACAGATTGAAGTCCCCCAGTACCATCAGTCTGGCATGGGAGTTTGATAGATCGTAGATCAAGTCAATAAGGTCGGACACGGCAGACGTAACGCCAGCCGGGGGTCTATAACACAGGAGACCAGTGAATAGCACCCCCCCGTCCCTTCAGAGAGAAACCCATCAGTTCGTACTCCATGATTCTCTTAATTTCTAGCTGGGAAAAATCCAGCGATTCCCTATAAATCAACCCTACACCTTCTCCTTTAGCCCCAACACAAGGATTATTTCTAATCTTATATCCTGGGTGGCAGGCTTGCCCCAATCCTACTCCACTATCTATCCTCGTCCATGTTTCCATCATGAATAAGGCGTCTAACTCATGTTGTTCTATGAGTAGCGCTATCTCTGTGTGATGCCTGCACAAGGATCTCACATTTAGCAGACCGCAGGCCAAGGAATTGTGGCTTTTAACAATAGCAGAGGGCTGGTGTTCTACCGAAACATCAGGTTTCAGGACATGAAGATCTTCTTTCGTGTAGGTTAAGCGGATAAGGGAGACGGGGGCAGCAAATTCCAGCCGCCAGCGCGTCCTGTGCGCGAACGGGCGCAAACGGGCTTACCTCTGGCGCACCTCCGGCGTGCCAAAGACGCGCCCGCTGCGCGCCAACGCTGCACGCTGGGCCCTCCATTACTATTTATCACCGTAGAGCGCGGGAGACCGCCTATGGGATCGTCTAGCCCGCCAACCAAGATGGCGCCTAGTCACCGGCCCGTTTTCCCAACCACTCACCCAAGGTGGCGGCTGACGCCGCGATGTAAGCCTCCCAGGTAGCCCTATTCACTAAATCCCACAAATGCGGGTGAGTTTCCAATTATTATAGTGCAGGTAAGACTCACTATTCACACCCCCCCAAAATGCAGGCGCAACTGCGCAGGTTACAGCACGTGCGCGAACAGAAGCGAGAGCCAAGCTATGGCGAAATAAAATAAGGATTCAATTTAAAAAGTTGACAAAAGCAGTGACACGCGTGCAGGTTCAAAAGATCTACCTGCCGGTGTAAAAGGATCGCCTTAAAAGCAGGATGCGAGGGCAGAGCGCGGGAGACCGCCTATGCGATCGTCTAGCCCGCCAACCAAGATGGCGCCTAGTCACCGGCCCGTTTTCCCAACCACTCACCCAAGATGGCGGCTAACGCCGCGATGTAAGCCTCCCAGGTAGCCCTACTCACTAAATCCCACAAATGCGGCTGAGTTTCCAATTATTATAGTGCAGGTAAGACTCACTATTCACACCCCCCCAAAATGCAGGCGCAACTGCGCAGGTTACAGCACGAGCGCGAACAGAAGCGAGAGCCAAGCTATGGCGAAATAAAATAAGGATTCAATTTAAAAAGCTGACAAAAGCAGTGACACGCGTGCAGGTTCAAAAGATCTACCTGCCGGTGTAAAAGGATCGCCTAAAAAGCAGGATGCGAGGGCAGAGCGCGGGAGACCGCCTATGCGATCGTCTAGCCCGCCAACCAAGATGGCGCCTAGTCACCGGCCCGTTTTCCCAACCACTCACCCAAGATGGCGGCTAACGCCGCGATGTAAGCCTCCCAGGTAGCCCTACTCACTAAATCCCACAAATGCGGCTGAGTTTCCAATTATTATAGTGCAGGTAAGACTCACTATTCACACCCCCCCAAAATGCAGGCGCAACTGTGCAGGTTACAGCACGAGCGCGAACAGAAGCGAGAGCCAAGCTATGGCGAAATAAAATAAGGATTCAATTTAAAAAGCTGACAAAAGCAGTGACACGCATGCAGGATCAAAAGATCTACCTGCCGGTGTAAAAGGATCGCCTTAAAAGCAGAATGCGAGGGCAGAGCGCGGGAGACCGCATATGCGATCGTCTAGCCCGCCAACCAAGATGGCGCCTAGTCACCGTCCCGTTTTCCCAACCACTCTCCCAAGATGGCGGCTAACGCCGCGATGTAAGCCTCCCAGGTAGCCCTACTCACTAAATCCCACAAATGCGGGTGAGTTTCCAATTATTATAGTGCAGGTAAGACTCACTATTCACACCCCCCCAAAATGCAGGCGCAACTGCGCAAGTTACAGCACAAGCGCGAACAGAAGCGAGAGCCAAGCTATGGCGAAATAAAATAAGGATTCAATTTAAAAAGCCGACAAAATCAGTGACACGCGTGCAGGTTCAAAAGATCTACCTGCTGGTGTAAAAGGATCGCCTTAAAAGCAGGATGCGAGGGCAGAGCGCGGGAGACCGCCTATGCGATCGTCTAGCCCGCCAACCAAGATGGCGCCTAGTCACCGGCCCGTTTTCCCAACCACTCACCCAAGATGGCGGCTAACGCCGCGATGTAAGCCTCCCAGGTAGCCCTACTCACTAAATCCCACAAATGCAGGTGAGTTTCCAATTATTATAGTGCAGGTAAGACTCACTATTCACACCCCCCCCAAAATGTGACTGGGGGGTAACCTGCTGCTCTTTAATGTCTATGGGTACATATGACTGGGTGGGTAACCTGCTGCTCTTTAATGTCTATGGGTACATGTGACTGGGTGGGTAGCCTGGTGCTCTTTAATGTTTATGGGTACATATGACTGGGTGGGTAACCTGCTGCTCTTTAATGTCTTTGGGTACATGTGACTGGGTGGGTAGCCTGGTGCTCTTTAATGTCTATGGGGACATATGACTGGGTGGGTAGCCTGCTGCTCTTTAATGTCTATGGGTACATATGACTGGGTGGGTAGCCTGCTGCTCTTTAATGTCTCTGGGTCATATGACTGGGTGGGTAGCCTGCTGCTCTTTAATATCTATGGGTACATATGACTGGGTGGCTAGCCTGGTGCTCTTTAATGTCTATGGGTACATATGACTGGGTGAGTAACCTGCTGCTCTTTAATGTCTATGGGTACATATGATTGGGTGGATAGCCTGCTGCTCTTTAATGTCTATGGGTACATATGACTGGGTGGGTAGCCTGCTGCTCTTTAATGTTTATGGGTACATGTGACTGGGTGGGTAGGCTGCTGCTCTTTAATGTCTATGGGTACATATGACTGGGTGGGTAGCCTGCTGCTCTTTAATGTTTATGGGTACATATGACTGGGTGGGTAGCCTGGTGCTCTTTAATGTCTATGGGTACATATGACTGGGTGGGTAGCCTGGTGCTCTTTAATGTCTATGGGTACATGTGACTGGGTGGGAAGCCTCCTGCTCTTTAATGTCTATGGATACATATGACTGGGTGGGTAGCCTGCTGCTCTTTAATGTCTATGGGTACATATGACTGGGTGGGTAGCCTGCTGCTCTTTAACCCCTTCCATGCCCATGACGGAACGGTTCCGTCATGAGCATCGGTTGCGCTGTGCTCATGACGGAACCGTTCCGTCATGGCCCCGCCCGCGCTCGAACCCTTCAGCACCGCGGGGGAATTCCCGCCGCGCTGAAGGGGTTAATGTCTATGGGTACATGTGACTGGGTGGGTAGCCTGCTGCTCTTTAATGTTTATGGGTACATGTGACTGGGTGGGTAGCCTGCTGCTCTTTAATGTCTATGGGTATATGTGGCTGGGTGGGAAGCCTGGTGCTCTTTAATGTCTATGGGTACATGTGACTGGGTGGGTAGCCTGCTGCTCTTTAATGTCTATGGGTACATATGACTGGGTGGGTAACCTGCTGCTCTTTAATGTCTATGGGTACATATGACTGGGTGGCTAGCCTGGTGATCTTTAATGTCTATGGGTACATGTGACTGGGTGGGTAGCCTGCTGCTCTTTAATGTTTATGGGTACATGTGACTGGGTGGGTAGCCTGCTGCTCTTTAATGTCTATGGGTACATGTGGCTAAGTGGGAAGCCTGGTGCTCTTTAATGTCTATGGGTACATGTGGCTGGGTGGGTAGCCTGGTGCTCTTTAATGTCTATGGGTACATATGACTGGGTGGGTAACCTGCTGCTCTTTAATGTCTATGGGTACATATGACTGGGTGGGTAACCTGCTGCTCTTTAATGTCTATGGGTACATATGACTGGGTGGGTAGCCTGGTGCTCTTTAATGTCTATGGGTACATGTGACTGGGTGGGTAGCCTGCTGCTCTTTAATGTCTATGGGTACATATGACTGGGTGGGTAACCTGCTGCTCTTTAATGTCTATGGGTACATATGACTGGGTGGGTAACCTGCTGCTCTTTAATGTCTATGGGTACATATGACTGGGTGGGTAGCCTGGTGCTCTTTAATGTCTATGGGTACATGTGACTGGGTGGGTAGCCTGCTGCTCTTTAATGTCTATGGGTACATATGACTGGGTGGGTAGCCTGCAGCTCTTTAATGTTTATGGGTACATGTGACTGGGTGGGTAGCCTGCTGCTCTTTAATGTCTATGGGTACATATGACTGGGTGGGTAACCTGCTGCTCTTTAATGTCTATGGGCACATATGCCTGGGTGGGTAGCCTGCTACACTTTAATGTCTATGGGTACATATGACTGGGTGGGTAACCTGGTGTTCTTTAATGTCTATGGGTACATATGCCTGTGTGGGTAGCCTGGTGCTCTTTAATGTCTATGGGTACATGTGGCTAAGTGGGAAGCCTGGTGCTCTTTAATGTCTATGGGTACATGTGGCTGGGTGGGTAGCCTGGTGCTCTTTAATGTCTATGGGTACATATGACTGGGTGGGTAACCTGCTGCTCTTTAATGTCTATGGGTACATATGACTGGGTGGGTAACCTGCTGCTCTTTAATGTCTATGGGTACATATGACTGGGTGGGTAGCCTGGTGCTCTTTAATGTCTATGGGTACATGTGACTGGGTGGGTAGCCTGCTGCTCTTTAATGTCTATGGGTACATATGACTGGGTGGGTAACCTGGTGTTCTTTAATGTCTATGGGTACATATGCCTGTGTGGGTAGCCTGGTGCTCTTTAATGTCTATGGGTACATATGCCTGGGTGGGTAGCCTGGTGCTCTTTAATGTCTATGGGTACATATGACTGGGTGGGTACCTGGTGTTCTTTAATGTCTATGGGTATATATGACTGGGTGGGTAGCCTGGTGCTCTTTAATGTCTTCGGGTACATGTGACTGGGTGGGTTACCTGCTGCTCTTTAATGTCTATGGGTACATATGACTGGGTGGGTAACTTGATGCTCTTTAATGTCTATGGGTACATATGACTGTGTGTGTAGCCTGGTGCTCTTTAAGAACATCATCTACTATTTACTGTGCTTTAAAAGGTGATACAATTGGATATGTAATGAAAAATGTGCTGTAAAATTCACCATTCTGGTCTGTCTTTTTCCAAAATTTTCTTGGGAGAAGATCACCCCCAAACGCTCCTAGTAGTGGCCGGGCTCACTCGCTGCGCTCGCTCGCTACGCGCCGGAAGGGGGCTAGTCTGCCAAAATTTGCCAGGGCTGCTTTTAGTTCCCAGTCCGGCCCTGGATTCAGTAGAATAATAATGATAAATCCAACAATATGGTATTGTTGAATTTATTCTTCGATGTACAGACAAGAAGTTATAAGACTTCTGTTTCTGTAAACCTAACTTCAGCCCTCTAGTGACCTGCCTTGATTGGTCAGAGATCACTGGTTTAGTCTGGCTGCTTTGAAGAAGTGATAAATGTCCCCTGGGCTTAGGAAGCCTTTCTAGGAGGACAGGTTGCTGGGCATAGGAATGCCAGAGTCAGGGGGAGGGGTAGTAAATAATGCCCTTCGATAGAAGAAGGAGACAAGCCGAAGACACCAGTTTCATTTACAACTCTCCTCTTTGAACCAAGCCAGATTATAGGCTCAAGGAAGGAATGAGCAGATGTAAGGGGGAGATACTACAGAGATTAACCATCCAGGAGGTGTGTTTAGAATCCTCAGCCTGGAGTATTACCAGGGAATTTGTAAGGGCTTTGTCCAAGTGGATTGTGGGAACTGAAGTCCCAAAATTTCAAGGACCATCTTGAAGATTCCAAACCCTTGGATGGTGTTTTGGATACTTTGGACCACTAGTTGACGGTCCTTTTGCCTGTAGACTATGTCAGTATCAGAGTAACGCTGACGAAGCAGGGCCGACCAGCGTAACATCAGACTATTCTTTATTAGGCAAGGCTCTTCCCTGTACAAAGCGTGCCCCCTCTCCATGTGGCACGAATCCTATAAATGGAACCCAGAGGACATGGACGAACATGTTATGTAATGTTCGCTCTCTGCCAAGACATTCTATTGAAATTTGGGACTTACTTTCTTCTACACAGCCTGAGCTTGGGTTCTTAACTGAAACCTGGCTAAAGCTCCACTCCACACCCTCTGTTGCTCTTGCCATACCGGCAGGCTATAAGCTTATCAGGATGGACAGACCAACTAAGATGGGGGGAGGGATTGCTATCGGTCATAAAGACAGCATTAATGTTTCTTTATTTTGCTAAATGATTTTTCACCCCAAGTCAGTTGGAAGGGGGCTTTAGTCTATCGCCCACCAGGTCCTTTAGCAGATTTCTTACTTTTACTGTGCACCTTGAAGCTCTAATTGAAGGGCATGTGTGTACTACAATAAAAGCGATTTAGTGGGGAAGAAAAGGGAAAAGTGGGTATTCAGTGTCTTTCATGTCGAGGGGGTTTAACAATACACAGAGGATCCAGTGAGATAATACTGCACCTCTGAGGCCGGGCACTGCTTCAAAGAATAACATCAGGAGTCCAAAAGGTTGTCTTAGTCAGAATCTAAAGGAATAAACTCTAATGCGGAGCACACAAGTTACAATTTTATGGGGTTTTATACAGTATTCCGTGTGGCCTTTCAGTTCCTGTAGAGTGCTTGACTGAGAAGAATACAATTTACTGACTAGAGGTGTCTGGAGTCCGAAAGGACAGGGTCAGTGAGCCATTCCCATCTGGCATGATATTGAATCTGCAAGATCCCCCCTTTCTCAACCAGAGGCATTCATGGGTGTCACAGTAGAGACGTCACTCAGGCAGGCGGTGCTTGATGGTGTTACGGAGGAACCGAATGAATGGCCCAAGCCATGGAAGACAACGTACTTTATGAGATCTAACACATTTTGTGGACAATTTCTTACTTTAATTGCTTGAGGGCAGAGGTTAATGAACCGCACTTTGCACCTCTAACAATATGCATGTTTTATGCTCCTAAAAACCTCACGTTTAAAAACAAAACCTAGAGTTTAGTCCAAAGGATTTCCTGTTTAGTTTTGTCAGTGGGAGAAAGAACAATGCCTGTTATGTTTGTAGTTAAATGCCCATTACTGGAGCCTGATATTTCTATAATTTTAGAAACATATTGCAAAACATAATTCTTTGAAATACAGAAAAAAACGCTTTTTTGTTCAAATTTCTGTGCTTTACACAGAGAACTAAAGAATACATATTATATTAGAAGATTTAGTAATTCAGAAACAGGGAGATACCGATTGACCCTTAGTTGTTGGCATTTTACAAACCTTACTGCAAAGGTCAAGGATAGGATGTAATACAATGACCTCACCAGCCATGTCATAGTGAGTTAACCCCCTCAGGAGGGTACCTGAGCCCTGCTGTGACAATTTCTGCTCAGAGAGGGATAATTTAGGAGGTTTGTCTACTTGCTCTGCACTTTGGAGCAGAAACATTGATCTTCGGAATCTGTTCTATTGTTTGAGACTTTCTTCTGTGATTCCAAACTGGAGAAAGAACCTCTTTGTGGAATTCTGGAAGTTTGCTCTGAGTTTGGGGTACTTACTTGGCGGTCTGAAAGTGGAACATCGCTTTTCACACAAGTATGTTGAAATTTGTTTCTTTAAATATTTAGATAATTAAAGAGCCACACAAACATAAAATTCTATGCAAAACAACAATTATACTCTTAGTTTATCCAGATAGAAATCATTGCTTGAATATTGTGCATTCTAATATTGGAATTTGGGCTACTTGCTTTAATGTGGGTTACTTCATATTCTGAAAACTGAATGTTAGCACCTTTAACAGAGGTTGAGTTCCTGTTTCTTATATGCACATTTCTTTCCTATATCATGGGAGTGATGGTGTCAGGGTAAGGGGCGGGAGAGAAGGGTCTGCGTTGATATTTCCTAGAATACACCGATCAATTCTGCTGTCGAGTGAAAGATGAACATGCGTCATGATTGGTTCTCTGACGGTTCCATCTTCGCTTTATCCCATTTACAATGAAGAAGAGAGTACATTCGGTTTCTTGGAATGAGGTGATAAAAAAAATAGTACGGAATACTAGAGTGGTAGATGGAAGGAGTGTAGGGTGCCAGTAAGTTTAGAAAACGGAGGGTAGAAGAGAGGCCAGGGAGAGCAGATGGGATGGCACATTTACACAGACGATGCAGGGGAGAGATAGAAAAGAATATAATCCCAGCATATTACCATGAAATTTGGAGAGGGTTTCAGTAAATGGAAGCAAGAGTGAAAGAGAGATGGGGAAAGAAGGGACATCAATTTAATTTGAAAGAATATGTTGTCATATGAAAAGATTTTCATGTAGTTAAATGGACTAAATCAGTCATTTTATTCTAGGAATTTTATTTTTTCTGAATTAGAGTTTGATTTTCTTACAGAAATGTTATTTTTTATGTTATCAAATGTGTTGTCTCTTATGTGCACCTTGAAGCTCTAATTGCAGGACTTGTGTGTTTTGTAATAAATTCCATTGAGTGGGGAAGGAAAAGGAAAAGTATTCTAATGGAAGACTTTGAGTAAGGGAGACGGGAATCAAAATGGGGAGGACAATGAGAGTCCGAACATAGATGGGAAGATGAGTGAATTGGTAACCTCTGACAATCCAAAAAGGAAATTAACAGTTTCAAAACACACAGGGGGATGTCAGAGGAGTGGATGGTTCACTTCACCCCTCTGCCTCTCCCACCGCCCAATATATTTTCATTACAGAAGGGCATCTTATAATAAGGAATATTGTTAGAGTTGGTTTTTCAATTCCTATTTTATTGATGCAAATGTTTGTGCATCGGTGAGAAATTTTGGGTACATGGAGTCTATTCAGAGTACGGGAATTAGCATACACAGGATAACGTAAGATAATACTGTCCCACTAGGACAGTGAGCTTCTTCGAAGAAGGTATATCAGGAGTTCAAGTGTTTGCCTTAATCAAAATCTAAAGGAATAATCTCTAATGTTGAGCACAGAAGTTAGATTTATTGAGTTTCATAAAGCTTTCTGTGTTACCTTTCAGAGTGATTGGTTGAGGGGAATACAGTTTACTGATTAGAGGAGTCTGAAGTCCAAACAGACAAGGTCAGTGAGCCATTCCCAGCTGGCATTATATTACATCTGCAAGATCACCCCTTTCTCGAACCAAAAGTAGTCATGGGTATCACAGTATATATGTTCTTCAAAGAGATCATGCCTGATGATGGTACAGAGGGACCGAATGAATGACCCAAGCCAAGGAATGCAACAAACTTGATGACATCTAGTACATTTTGTGGACATTTAGCAACTTTCATTGCTTGATGGCAGAGGGGGTAAATCCCCTCACCTTGCCCAGTTAACAATATGCAGCTTTCATGCTACAAAAAATCTCCTATAAAAAAAACAAAAAACTGGAGTTTAGTCCCAGGGAATTTCTTCTCGTTTATCTCAGGAAAGAGCAATGCCCATCACTGGAGCCTGATATTCTTTCCATAGTTTTAGAAGCATATGGCCAAATTAAATTCCATGAAATAAGGAAAAGAAACATTTCACTATTAAAAACATTCGGTCCTTTACACAGAGTAAAGCAAACAATAAACTTAATTAGAAGATTTGGTAAAGTCAGAAAATAGGGAGATGCTACTTGGCCCCAGTCGTTTGGCATTTTGCAAACGTGCTGTGATGGTCAAGGATATAATTCAAATGACCTCACCAGCCATGTCATAGTCCCTCCTGCTCATCAGTGTGCCTCAACCCAGCGGTGTGGCCATTTCTGCTCAGAGGTGGATGAGTTAGGAGGTTTCTTCACTTGCTCTGCCCTTTTGGTCAGAAACATTGGTCTTCGGAGTCTATTATAATCTTGGAGACCTACTACTGCGGCACCTAACTGGAGAAAGGGCAACCTTTTTGAATTTTGGAGACTTGCTTTGAATTTGAGGAACTTACTTGGTGGTCTGAAAGCGGACCATCACTTTTTTACACAAGTAAGTTGAGATTTGTTGCTTTAAAAAAATTATTTAATATAATCCAATGGGCACACAAACATACAATTGGATACAAAACAATGAATATATTCTCAGTTTATCCCGGTAAAAATCATTGTCAGCAGATTATACATTCTAATGTTGGAATGTTGACTTCTTGCTTAAAATGTGGGTTATTTTATATTCTGAAAACTAAACGTTACCGTCTTTTCACACAAAGGTATTTGGTAAAGTGCATGCTTCTCCTAATTTTATAATTTCTTCAATATACCATTTGAGCTGATGGTACCAGGGTTGGGAGGGTGGAGGGGGGCTGCATGGTTATTTACTGGAATAGACCTATCCATCCTGCTTACAAATGAAAGGTGAACATGCATCAGTGACTGGTTCTCTGATTGAGGGCTCCATCCTCGCTAAACTTTAGACTCTTCAATTCAGGATAATGTAACTTTAGAGCTTTTTGCCGTTTCCTCTGAAGAAGGCAATTAATTCTGCTTCTTGGAACAAAATGATAAAAACACAAAAACAGAGTGCAAGAGTGACAGGTTGATGGAGTGTAAGGAGAATGTTTAGGAAAAAGTGGGACAAAAGATGCTACTTGGCCCCAGTCGTTTGACATTTAGCAAACCTTGCTGTGATGGTCAAGGATATAATTCAAATGACCTTACCAGCCGTGTCATAGTCCCTCCTGCTCATCAGTGTGCCTCAACCCAGCTGTGTGGCCATTTCTGCTCAGAGGTGGTTGAGTTAGGAGGTTTCTCCACTTGCTATGCCCTTTTGGTCAGAAACATTGCTCTTCGGAGTCTATTATAATCTTGGAGACTTTCTACTGCGACACCTAACTAACTGGAGAAAAGGCAACTTTTTTGAATTTTGGATACTTGCTTTGAATTTGGGTAACTTACTTGGCGGTCTGAAAGCGGAGCATCACTTTTTTACACAAGTAAGTTGAGCTTTGTTACTTTAAAATAATTATTTAATATAATCCAATGGGCACACATAAAATTGGATACAGAACAATGAATATATTCTCAGTTTATCCCAGTAAAAATCATTGTCAGCAGATTGTACATTCTAATGTTGGAATGTTGACTTCTTGCTTAAAATGTGGGTTACTTTATATTGTGAAAACTAAACGTTACCGTCTTTTCACACAAAGGTATTTGGTGAAATGCATGCTTCTCCTAATTTTATAATTTCTTTAATATACCATTTGAGTTGATGGTACCAGGGTTTGGAGGGTGGAGGGGGGCTGCATGGCTATTTACTGGAATAGATCTATCCATCCTGCTTAGAAATGAAATGGGGACATGCAACAGTGACTGGTTCTTTGATTGAGGGCTCCATCCTAGCTAAACTTTAGACTCCTCTGTTCAGGATAATGTAGTGATGTTAGAGCTTTTTGCCGTTTCCTCTGAAGAAGGGAATTAATTATGCTTCTTTGAACAAAATGATACATAAAAACAGTGGGCTAGAGTGACAGATTGATGGAGTGTAAGGAGAATGTTTAGGAGAAAGTGGGACAAAAGAAGAGAGGGAGCGAGCGGATGGGAAAATGACACAGACGAAGCAGGGGGGAGGTAGAGAAGAGTAAAACAACCATATGACCATGAAATTTGGAGGGGGTTACATTAACTGGAAGAAGGCAAGAGTGAAAAGTGAGAGATAGGGAAAAAGGGACATCTCAATATAATGTGAAAGGTTATGGTGTCATATATACTGATTTTGATGTAGTTAAGCAGACTAATTTAGATTGATTTTATTTTAAGATGTACATTTATCTTTTCTAAAATGTATTGTCTTCCTTGCACACTTTCATGTTCTAATTGCAGGAGAGAATATGTAGTGTAGATAAATGACAAGTGCGTAGGAAAAGAGAAAGGAATCACAATGGAGGACTTTCAGTGAGGGAGACGGGAAGGGAAAGGGGGTCAATTAGAGTCCAAGCATATTTTGAAAGATGAGCAAATGAATAACTTTCGACCACTTGAATAAAGCATACGGACTGTTTCAGTCCACACAGAGAGATGTCTGAAGAGAGAGAGATAGGATATGGCTGTTTCAGCCCTCACAACTGTCTCTCCAACCCCCACCCTCTTTTCATTTACAGAGGGGTATATTGTTAAAAATACCATTGTAAAAATGTGTTTTTTAATTTCTATTTTATTAATGCTATTTTTTCACAAAACTGTGTCATTTCAGGAATGTGGTATGTTTTCGAAGAAAGGGAATTAAAAGGCATAGAGTATGAGATGAGTTAATACCCCTCCTCTCAAGAGTGGGGAGGGGCTTATGGACTAGGGGAAACCCAGGATCTGCATGGTTGCCTTAATGAGAATTTAAAGGAAAGGGCTATGTGCCACCTTTTGGTTACTTCAGAGCGTCTAGCACAGGCAAATACAATTTGCTAATGAGATGAGGTTGTAGTTCAGTCAGACTGGGTCAGTGAAGGCCCATAACTAGTGATACGATAACACCAACTGTTAGTTGTACCATGGCCTGCACATGTGGACAGTATCCCCCCACTTTGAAAGTTTTTCCAATTTGAGTCGAGGCCCCACCTTCAGTGGAATCAGAAGATCAGAGCGATAAAGAGCTCTTTCCCTCTGCATCTCCCCTTTCATTCACAGAAGGACTCCTAGTAAAACGTATTTGAGTGTTTTTTTTCAATTGTTTGCTAATGCGGTCTTAGGCAATGGTGTTTCCTACTTCGGGTGCTGGGCTGTGCAATTGGGGGGCTGTGCATCACCAGGGAGTAGGGGTACAATAGCACCTAACCCTCCCCAGGCCCAGACTTCTTACAAGTCTAAGTGCGTTTTTAAGGTATTTTCAACTGCTGTATTTCTTTGACGCTGTATTTTTTATTTTCAGTTTCCTGTTGTTGGCGAATGATCAAACTTCCATCTCCCGGCATTCACAGATGGATCCCTTTCTGCTTCTTTTGAGATCCCTAGGGTGAGAGTCTATTTGTTCAGAGTAGAAGGGGGGTTTAGAGTTTGAAGAGAGGGGGAGGGGCAGTGCTTCCCTCTGGTTCTCTGGTAGAAACAGCCCACCTGTGTTTGGAGACCTAAGTGGTCCTGATGTTCAGCTTGGTTGGGCGGCCTTCCTTTTAATTGGTGCTTGATTGATGGGGTTGAAGCTCTGCCAGTCTCTTCTTGTTAGTTTTATGTCTGACACGGCCTCTCTTTTATATTTTTGAATCATATTGAGATTTATATGGATCCTAAAGAAGAGCTTTATAGTTGACGCAGGATATGTTTCACCTCCACTACGGCACCGGGCATATTGATCTCACATTCCCATTAGCAATGGAGGTGACACTACGTAGCTCTGCTTGACTTGGTATCTCATAACCTCGCTTTTGAGGCAGAGGCCAGATCATTTTCTATATGTGACAGATGACTTTGGTTTAGTCACTAAAAATATTTGAATGCATAAGAATGCATAGTACGCTGACGAGGTACTGGCCTGGGTTCACCAAACACAACAGTCACCAGCTGAGTTCAGGATTCCCAAGTACATTGTTAGAAACAAATTGATATATTATGTAGGATTGCTCGGGCTTGGCATGGCCAGGCCATTCGTTGCAGTGTAGGTTCTTAAAAGAGCCTTGAGTTTCCCCTGTAGACTAACCGAGAACCAGTCTGGTTGCAGAGGATGGATAATGCCTTCGGAAAGCAACAAATAAGATGAAGAAAAATGCTGCTCTTGGTAGTTCAGGCCAGTGAAAGGAACTGTGATATCATGCTAATTGCTTGTTTTGAGCTATAAAAGAGCTAATTAATAACCACAATCTATGAACATTTTATGAAAAGGTAAATAACCACCTTTCTCTCTCACCCTTCAGTTGCATAAATGATGCTGCTTCTGGCAACGTGGTTCCTATATGTTCCAGGATGGAGGTAAGGGGTCATCCTAAGTGCATCCTTGGATTTGGTTTGTATGCAAAATTAATTGACTTTAGATGAAGATGAACAGATCTGCAAACCCATAATCCATTGTTGATGACTAATACATCAGAAAGATCATTTTAACCAACAATGTAAATTCCAGTACCCGGTGCAGAAGCAGTTTTCCCAAGCAGTAGATGCCTTTGGTTAGCTTAACTGAAACAACTAGTTAGGTTGATAAGCTTCCCCTCCCCCTCACATACGACTAACAACATGAAGTATATCTGTTTAAAAGTAAGTAAAGAGTGATTATCAAAATTACAGTATGCAACATGGAACATCTCTACATTCTTTGAAGACAAAGAAAGAAATTGGCATCATACTTTAAGGTACATATTTCCTTGGCCACAGAGGTATCGAAAACTTACCATAACGGGTAAAATATGTTAAGTGATTCAACAACCCTATAATTAAGGAATCACCTGTCTAAAAGGTTCCTTTTTCACTATCAGGCGACAGTCAAAGGCAGACTCTTGAGAGGTATTTTATAGGATTCAACATGAATTTAAAAGTCCCTGATGCATTAGCCGTGTGACATCCGTCTCATGAAATGTTTTCTTTCGGACTGACTCCATATGATTTCCAGTGCAGGAGACTTGTGTCACAAGCCTGCTAAGAAGTGTTCAATATGATTTTGGATTTTGCTTTCAAACAGAGTGCTAGAGTCTGTTCGGTGAGAGGGGAACAGCCAAAGTTGTACTTCCTTTCACATGTGTGACTACTGTTTCCTCAACCCAGCTGTGACACTGGTTGGTGATAGCTGATTAATATTTATGGGGTACACACCTGTATAATTGCACTCCAGTGGGCGGAGTACCTACAAGCTCTTCATATGTGCATTTGTGCAGTCTTTCATGTCTGAGCCCTTGGATTCCCCTAATTATATCTTGTGTGTGTGAGTAGTCCTTGGGTACAAAAGGGTTGATGAACCTCAATTGGGGTCTTCCGAGTCTGTATACAGTCTTTAGGGCTGCAGGATGATCACCGGGGTTTACTGGTAGTCAGATCTGTGGCCTCCCTTTATCCCTCCCTCCCTTCCCTGCACTGTCCATACCAGCCCTCACAGTAGACACCATTGTGAAGCCAGGTGTACATGTCTGGGTTCCAATCACATCAACTTGATTGGAGCAGGGACAATCCCTTGTGCTCACGTTCTCTGGGCCAAACCAGTTCCAGCAGGTCTGTCTATGGCAGAGACCAGGGTTGCACTCTCAGTGAGACCAGAAGCAAGATAACTTGAATGACTCCCCTAAAGGAGTAGGGAATATACCCTAGAACTTTGGTTCTGTTGTACCATGAAGAAGAGAAGGAGAAAGACTGCCTGAAATGTAGAGAATGTGACTTACCTCAGCTCAGAGCCACATCCAGCTGCCCACTACCCTGATGTGGTAAATCTTGTTGTTACATTCCTTCTACATTCCTTCTCTGTTAATACCATTGCTTACGTTGTCATCTTGTAGTGTTCCCTGCTGGAACATGGAACATTATGCCTGCGTGGTATGACCTATGTTCCATGTTCAAAAAGGGGCGGTTGAATTAGACTCTTCAGGTATCAAGATGCGCTGTGTCTCTCTTACTGCATGTACCTGAATAAATATTGGAATTTCATCCTTCTGCCTCAGCATTGGTACTTTACAAATTTGGCGACGATTTTACAAGAGATCCACCAGCTGCAGTTACATACCGAGACACAGGTGCGGTGAGATTTCCCTTCGAATCCACGTCAACGCCTCATGATCGTGTTCTGCCTGCAACATCCATGCTGCCAGCGTTGTAGACTTCAGCCTGTCGAGACTCCGGAAATTCTATGACTTAAAGCGGCAAGTTTACCGATTTTTCTTCTTTTTGGTAGCAAGTAGTGTGCGCGAGCTCACAAACGGCCTGACGATCTCGCATACGTGCGCATGCGCGAAGCATACACAAGCGCTCTCATTGGCTACGCGCTACATCATCACGTTGGCGGCCATCTTGTGTAAGTAATTTCGGCAGAGAGCTTCAATAATTGTCGGGAATAACGAGCTTCACATATTTCTGGATTCCGAGCGCGGAGGACTTCGGAACACTCGTCAAAGCGCAACGGAGGACTCCTGTATATCCCTCAAAGAGAAATTCTGGTATTTTACAGAATATTTTGCGCATACTAATATTGAGTACTGTTTGTACATTTCAGTTATAATTTATCTTCAAAAAAATATAAAGACAGTATGTCTAATTATATATAAGTGATATAACATTGAGTATGTTTTGACATTCACTTACATATAGAGAAGTGCATACTATGTATTTAACGCCTGATACAGCAAATTGTGGGGTTTTCTAGTTATAATTACTTCATGCTGTGAGTTACCATTTTGCAAATTCAGTCGCGTTTACTCCATATATCTCAGTGCTCTATTCATTCAATATACTTAGCGGTTTATAATATAGCGCCCACTTTACCACAAATATGCAATTTGATCCACCTTCCAAGTTTCTACAAAACAAAGGAGAACCACCAATTACTTGGTCAAGGTGGAAAGAGGAATTTCTCACTTTTCTAAAAGCCATTGATGGGGAACGCATGTCAGCGGAAAGGAAGACAAATATTTTTCTACATTCCCTTGGTTCTGAAGGACAATTAGTTTACAGAACACTTCCTCCTGTAAGGTCTGGTGGAGATTACAATGTTTACGATGAGGCTATTCTGCGTATAGAAGGAAGATTCAAGCCTACTACTAGTATTGCACTCAATAGATTTAAATTCTACACAAGAGCCCAAGATGAAAATGAGAGTTTCGACGAATTTCTTACAGCTTTACGTGCTTTATCGCTACATTGTAATTTTGGTCTAATGACTGACGAGATGATCAGAGATCAAATCATAGTACATGTTAAAAGTAAAAAAGTTCAAGAACAACTATGGATTTTGGGAGATCCTAACTTGGAGGTAGCGATTAGTACAGCGAAAGCGTTAGAACAATCGGATAAATGGATCAAAGCTGTTGACAAAGACACGAAATCTACAGCTTCAGGAGAAGTTAATGTCAATCCCAGCACGTTATAGAGATATACTACTGTAAAAGGAGGTATCAAATCCAAACAATTTTATTGCTATAGATGTGGATGTCCAGAACACATAGCCTCATTTCCACAATGTCCGGCTATAGGCAAAGAGTGTAACAAATGTGGACGTTCAGGTCATTTTTCTAAAATGTGTAAAAATGTACCCAAATTCAAATCTGATTCTAGAAGAAATTTTTCACCTTCTTCCAATGAAGGAAGGGGAAAGATTTCTTATGTTGCGTGTGATGATTCTTCTAATGATCACTCTTTTGGAGGTACGGAGTCTGGAGTTGTGGTCTATCCAAGACTATTTTAACATTTCAGAGGCTGACAAAATTGGTTCACCTAAATGTATGGTAAATGTGTTGGGAAGAGAATTGGAACTCATGGCAGACTCTGGATCTCCTTGGACGATCATTACAAAGGAGTATTGTTCACAACGTTTGGGAGAACTGGTAGATATCACTTTACTATGTAAGCCGGATATTGTTGCTTTTAATTTTGATGGCTCGAAAATTGATTTTATAGGTTTCAAAGAAGTACTTATTGAATTTAAAGGTAATTCTGCCTCCATTAAATTGTATGTGGCATTTAAAGGGGTCAATGTGCTAGGCTGGCGTGACCAAGCTAAACTAGGCATTATTTTGAATCCTAGAAGCAAAGAACCAGTATCTGGTTTGTCTTTATCCGGTACAGATTTCACACACCTATTCCCTCATATGTTCTCTGATAATTTGGGAAAACTTAAAGGGTTCAGTCACAGAATAAAGGTCAAGGTTGGTTCGGTACCTGTAAGACAAAAATTAAGAGGGGTCCCTATCAGTATCAGAACAGAATTAAGAGACATGTTGGATACCATGATTAAGGACAATGTAATTGAAGAAATTGAGTCTTCAGAATGGGTTTCTCCCATTGTTTTAGCCCTTAAGCCTGATAAGAGTATTAGGCTATGTGTGGACTTGAGGGCACTAAATTCCAATTTGGTTGTTGATTGCCATCCTCTCCCAAATATCAATGAGATGCTGTGCATGTTAGATGGTGCCACTTCCCCCTCCCTGATGTCTAGTGGTCGATCCCTGCTTGGGAATCACCCTCCTGCGGTGATCCCCAAGAAGGGATCTACTAGGGAAGGGTACCATTGGAAAGGCAAGATTCTCCCCTTTCCCAGGATACATCTCCCGTGTGTTTTGGTGGTAGGGGGGGAGAGCGCCACAAGTGCTGAAGTAGTGAAACTGAAACGAGACAATTGGCTCTTCCAGGACAAGCTTGGTTTCTGTGATCCGGACGAATGCAAAAGCCAAGGCTTCAAAGGCTGCCAGAAGTGTAAAAATATGTTCTGTCCAACTATCCATTTATGGTATCTCTATACCTGAAAAAATTCCACTCTACCAGAGATGCCAAGGAGGCGTCTCCCTTTGTTATTTTGTTAGCAAGGGCATGCCCCTGTCGTATTCTGTGCTTCAGATGGCATAAACCTATTGTGTCCCTGTCCATGACCTATGGATAAGAGGGCTGATGTGTACTTTGCCCTCTTAAAGTTATGCAAAGGCAGTTGCTTCTTATCAATTGAGAAAACTCTGTAGGCCTTGCAAGGGTTACAGAAAGCACTAACAATACCACTACAGTACAACACAGACCAGGTAGGGACATAAAGTCTGTACCACCTGAAGTGAAGAAAGGGACGAGGACATGCCCCTTCTAGCATCCGTCATTTTTTACATTCTCCTCCATGCAACAGGACGCTTCAGTCCCTCAGTCACTCACTGTGAGAAGCTTGCCTGGTATATGATGTACACTTATGTAAGTCAACACCTTTCACCAGTCCAGATAACCATTATGGTGAATTAAGAGGTCTTAGACAACCTTAGAAAGCTCTCTAAGTGGTAGCTGTGGAGAGCAGCCTACAGGCTTAGACCAGAAGGAGTGCAAAGCAGCTTGTTTTACCAGAATGCAATCTGATAGTATAGATTAAGTGAAAAAGAACCACACATGGTATTTATAAAAATATGTATTTTATCTATCTGGAGATATGCACAATGCATACAATACTTTGCGAAGAAATGCAGTAAATACCACAGAATACACAGTGGAACCCATAGGGGGACCAAACCATATACTAAGAAAGTGGTATAAGAACCACGACTTGGGTCAAGACACGGTTGAGAGGATGTAGAAGTGCTGGGGACCCAAGGAACCACCCAAGGTGAGTAGACATGGACCCCACGGAGAGCGTGTGCAGTGTGGGAACACGACTGCATGATCCGTACAACTCCACGTGTAAGTTGCGGTTGGATTTTCATTCATTTAAATCTTTATTTCGACGCATTAACATCATAAAAGATACAATAAAAACATTTATTATTCTAACAATCAACATTAGCTAATTCAGAAAGGAGTAAAGGGGTCAATAAGCTAACCTATTTCATATATATCCCTTGCATCGAGTAGACATATCTAATAACAAGATTCTTTATCATACACATTTTGCCCGGGCGAAAATGTTATTATAATAAAAGCAATTAATAATAAATACAATCTAAAAAACTATTAAAAATAGTATTAAATCATTAACCGCTAGGACATTTTTATAAAAAATTCATAAAATTCATAAAAAACAGCAACAGCACCCTCCTGGTTGGGTAAATAAACATACGGTTTAAATATTTAATTATCATGTTCATTATGGAGATATCTTTTAAAAATGTAGACCCAACTTTACTCTAATAAAGTTGGCAGCGAGAAGAAATCTACTAACTCCAAAAACTATCACCTGGCTGGTATCAGTTTTTAGGATTCTGCCAGCCTCCTTATAGGATCTTGAACCAATATTACGACAAAGCGGCACTATCCACTTTTTCCTTGGTGTTGCATAGCTGGAGCAAAATAGAAGTATATGTAAATCATCTTCCTTAGTACCATGAGTACATGAAATACAGAGGTCGCTTCCTGATTTTGCCCAGCTTTTTTCAAGCGCCTTTGTTCTAAGCGTACCATATCTAAATTTTAGGTACAGAGTTTTTGATAGTGGGGGATGAATCTCGTCTAGAAAGGGTTCAAAGGATGCTACATCCTTGAACGATAAAAAATTTTCAGTTAGGGGTCCATGGGTTCTTGTATACACTGACTCGTAGCTCACATATGACCAAAAGGATGATTTAACGATTTTTCTAGAGCACGAGTTCATAGCCTCAGGGTCATTCCAGAAATGGGCTAATCCGATCATGCCTAACCAATTTCTAACGTGTTTGAACCAATAAACTTTGTTACAACTATCGAGATCCATGACTTCTTTCAGGCCTTTCTTGTAATCAAGTAATTCTGGAGTCGTCCACAATCTAACCCACAGCAATAACGGTCTTAGTATTGCATGTTGATCTGTACGTTTCAAATTTAGGTCCAGAAGAAGGGGTGTCAGTGGGGTATTAATAGGTATTTTTAATAACCCCCTGAGAAACTTGTTCTCAAGGCTTTCAAATGTATTTCTACATACAGGTCCCCATAATTCTGCCCCGTATAGTACTGCCAATTGAGCTTTATACTTAAAAATCTCTAGGGCAGGGCTCACTGCCTTGTTCAAGCATTTTTTATGTCTCTTAAGGATTGGGAGACAGTTTTGTTTGAAGATTATTTTGTTCTTTTCTAGCTGTGATCTCCATGCTAATGAAGAATCTATTGAGACACCTAGATAGATAAAATTCTTCACATAATCAAGCTTCTGTCCATTTAACATTAGGTTTTTCTTAAAATTTCTATGTGGGCTTAATGCCATATATTTCGTTTTTTTAGTATTAATTTCTAAGCCCTTCAAGGAACAATACAATTGAAACCTATCTAATGAATTTTGCAGGCCCCATGGCGTTTGTGAAATAAGAATGGTATCGTCTGCGAACAGGAGGGACGAAACCCGTTCGCCCCCTAGTCTTGGTGAATCATTGTCACTACACTCCATATAAGACGGAATATCGTTAACAAACAGGGAGAATAAAGTCGGTGCCATTACACACCCCTGACGTACTCCCCTTTTAATTGGGATGGCTTTTGTAAGTTCCCCAGTAGGACCCCACCTGACCTTGGCATAATTATCCATATGCAATCCAATAACCAATTTTAATAAATCATGTGGGAGTCCCTGAGATTTCAGTGATTCCCACAAAAGGTCTCGCGGAATAAGGTCAAATGCGGCTCGTAAATCAACAAATGCCACATACAAATAGCCTTTACGGAGGGTGACATATTTCCAACACAAACAGCAGAGCCTTAGGACTTGGTCAATGGTTCCTGTTTTTTTCCTGAAGCCAGCTTGATATTTCGTTAAAATTAATTCTTCCTCCAACCATGTATTAATACGATTTAATATATGTCTAGCATAAATTTTTTGGGTAATGTCTAAAAGGCTTATAGGGCGATAGTTAGCAGGATTGCTTCTATCGCCCTTTTTAAAAACAGTAATAATTTCCGCTCCGTTCCATGTGTCCGGAATTGCTTCTCCGGCTGCAACAGTGTTGCACAAATGATTAAGGTATGGTACCCAAACATCTAATTCATGCTTGAATAGATCACCTGGTACTTTGTCCAGCCCAGGAGCTTTCCCGTGTTTAACAGCATTAATAGCTAGCTCTGTTTCCTCTAGATCAAAAACTATATGAGAGAGTTCAGACTCTACGGGCGGCAAAGCATGCTCTTCCTGTATTGCACTATCAGCCCCTTGAGCGGCATACAAATTCGTAAAATGATCTATCCAGGTTGCTTCATCTAAAAAAACCTCTCTTGAGCCTTTCTCCCTTTGGTTACCCTTTGCCACTGTTTCCCAAAATAACTTTTGGTCCTTGAATTTAGCTGCCATCAGCATACAGGACCATAGGTCCTCGTCCCATGAGCGCTTTGCGTTAATCAGCACCTTATTGTATAATTTCCTACTTACTTTAACTGCCAGCGAGTTTTTGGTTTTTACCGAATCAATCAAGGCTGATTTTGCTATTCGGCATTCTTTATTAAACCATGGTTTACCTATAGGCTGTAGATTCACAGCACCCGTTCCTTTTTTTGGTCTTTTAGTCATGAGTTCTAGTAATTCTTTGAAGAACTCATTATGTAGTTTAAGAAATTGACCAGGTTCGTTTTTAGAGGGATTATAGGTATCAAATATATTAATAAGGCAGTTATAGATGTTTGCCACTAGGTCTTCTTGTTCCAGGATATATGCCCATTTAACAGCCCGACGATTTTTACTTAATATGACATTATCTAGGGCTGGTTGATGTCCTCCTTCATTAACTTCCGGCCCCATTACTAAGCTCTTTGCGAAACTAATTTCGAGGGGATGGTGGTCGCTGTCAAATCTTGTTTTGACCATCAGATCTTTAGTATATGGCCACAAATCCACGGAAACAATAGCATAGTCAATTATACTTTGACAATTGCGTCTCGAAAAAGTAGGTGCCTTGGGACTATCAGACGGGAAACGCCCATTACATGCCCTCAGTCCATGACTTACCAATACCCTTGTGATTTGGAAAGCTAGGGTAGTACCAACAACTGCCCCATTACTAGATAAGGATGGTATACCATTAGCATTATCTTCATCCTCATACAAATTATTCATTCCAACAATGGGCTCAAAATTACAGTTCATGTCCCCACATATAATCGTACTTGTTTCCGGGTCCAGAGTATCCAGTATTGACTCTAATTTGTCAATACATGGTGACTCCTTGTATGATGGGCGCGGTCGATTATACACATTAAAAAGATGGATCACCCGTTTATCAATGGTAACCATTTCCAGACCTAGTATTTCTAAGGAGTCAATTCTTAGTTGCTGGATGGCTATGTTAATAGACACGCTAACCCATATTATTAACCCTCCTGATGGACGGCCTCTTACTGATGGGACTGCGTCCAACTGATAAGTTCTATATCCAACTCTATGCATGGATTTCGTAGCCCATGTTTCTTGTAAAACACAAATATCAAAGGAATTTATGTAATGGTTCCAGTCGGGATCCCTTATTTTTGAGCCCACACCTGCGACATTCCATGACACAATCTTGGCCACAGAAAGGTCTTGGTTTGGGCTAAGACTATTGACCGTTGGGGTTTTACTTAGTCTCCTATGCACTCCTGACCTTACACTATTCTGTTCATTTAAGTCTCGATGCTCTATTTGATCAACTTCCAGTATTAATCCTGGGGCTTCCTTAGGTTTTTTTTATAGATATGGTATTGTCCCCCTGTGTACTGATTGAAAGCAATCGAGACAAACCATTTGATTCATCGGATGACTTATGTAGACTAGTACCAACCGTAGCAGAAATTACAGGTGAGACGGAAGGACAGATAGTAAGATTATGTACTTCCCCGTATACTGGGAGTCAATCAATGTCCTCCAGTCCACTAAACCTGTTGTAACAGGGAATGAAGGGTTGGGCGAACTGTGGGCCCGCCCATTCTCCACGATACTGCATATTAGTTAATTGAGGCCTCCTGGCCCTACGCTGTATTGTAGTCCAGCCATCATCCCCCTCCCTTTCCCATCTATTAGGATTTGTGTTCCTTAGCAACTCACGCCCAATTCCACCCCTAATTTGATTTGTATCCCTTGTCCAACTCCATGCCTTATCAGGATATTCCATTGGCGTATAGAAATAAGCCAGGGGTCTTGCCACAATCAATGAACCTTTTTTCCTAGGCTCTCCCGAACAAATGTGTCCTACTGACCGAGGGTCTTCAAATGATACAATCACACAGTCCCCTTGTGTTCTTTTCCTATTATAACCTACCCAAGATACTCTCTCGACCATTAAGATGTTACTTCTTATTGTGGGTGGTAATGGATGGTTAATATTTAGCCAATGGGACACTTTATTTTTAAGCGCCTCATACGGTTCTAAAATTGATGGGCCTAATTCCGGGACCCCCGTTAAGATGACTACATAATCACATGCTTCCGGAGGTAGATTGATGTTCCTGCACTTTCCAGTGAGCATTTTATCCTCATTATGTGTAGGTATATTGCAATGAGCCGGTTTTTGAGCTACAGTTTCATGTGTCAGAGAAGATTTTACACTGTTTTTACCTACTTCAATAGTGGTAGAATTAGAATTAGGAACCTTAGACGCTAAATTTTTTCCTTTTTCCGTGTCATTGTCAGATATGTTTGACACCTGTGCATTGCTAATAGGGACTGGTACCTGGATTACCTTTTTGTGCTGAATAGCATAATCAACTATTTCCCCTTTCTTCAATTCTATAAGTTGTTTTTCTATCCCAGCTAATCTTGCTTCTATAGGAATAAGTAGAGTCTTAAGTATTTTTGTCAGGGTCGGTATAAGTGGGTCTTCATTCCCTATATTTGTACCAGTACTATCAGCTGATAGATTAATTGAAAGTATATCTGCTAGGGAGTTGTCTAAAAAACTATCATCTATGATGTTCAAGGGTAATGTCTTAGGGACAACCCCTCCTTTCCCAGATTCATGATCCTGGCTTTCCCTTGTTGCTCTTGCATTAAGTATACTATCTTCATTGCATTTTCCTATCTTTGAAGCTTTTGTAGTTTTGGGAGCGGGATATTTTTTATAGAATCGCTTATTTGGTGTTTTTTTGGGAATAGCTCCCTCCCTTTTCCCCTTTCTTAAAAGGTTGTTGTTAGCTAACTGGTTATCTAACTGTGGGGTTAGCGAGGTTCTTTCTATGGTTGTCAAACCCTGTGAGTCATGAACATTACAATCTTGGAGATCAGGGTGTATAATGGTGGTTCCGTGAACTTCAGCATTAATATGTAATGTATTAGAGTTAATTGAAGTGCTCTCAGGGGTTCGTACTGGGGTTCGTGCTATAGCAATGTGACCCATGGAGGACCTTCTGGCCAAAGCAAGATCTTGCGAAACCCTTCTCTCCATGAGAACAATACCCTGGTCTATTAATGTGTTGGTACGGACTATAAAATCATCCAAAGTTCCAGTCAATTTTGAACTACCGGCCACAGCTTTGCTACTTCTTGTTTCGCGTGAAGACATGATGGTAACCGCTGTATATTGAAAAACGGACAAGGTCCCTGGCCCAGTCCAGTCTCCTCAGGCCTCTGAGGGCCCGCCCTTTGCCCGGGCTTAGCCCGCGCGCGGACCCGCGACGCGGAGGGCAGGATCAATTAAATAGCGCCTCCGGGCGTGCAAACAGGTCCATTTCCGGTTTTTGGCTCGCTGGGGACCCTGGGTAATGTAGTCCCCTCTGGCGCTCCTCCCCACACAGCGGTCGCGTTGGTGTGCGACGGCGGGAGAGAGGCGCGGGACGCGGCAGAGAAGCAGGACCCTCCGCGGGACTCCAAGGACACAGGTAAGCGGCGTTGTCAGCAGTCAGCACTCAGCCCCCAGTTAAATCATTTGGCACCACATGCTTTTGGAAATCTTGAAGAAGGAATCAACCCGAACCTTAGCTGCGGGTTTGTGGCTGTCTAAGCGCTCCTGCGCATTGTTCTACAGCTCTCTTTAGGCGGCCAGTGATGCAGATGAAGTGTGATGCGCCACAGCGACGCCGTCCGTTACTCCGTAAATATGCGTTTCCAACACGCATGAAATACCCAAAACCAGGAAGAAGAACAACAAAGCAACAAAAGGCTATGGCGGGATCCGAGCCTTCCAGGCGGCTCGCCAACGAGCGTCCGCTCGTGTACTAAAGTGCAAAAAAGAAAAGGAAAAAGCCCGGTGGGCTTAACATGTTCACACTGTTGCGTGCTAGCAAGTTAACGGCTCCGATACGCTCTTCCGGTATCCACCGCTAGAAGGGCTGTCTTGCTCTTGTTGCACGCGATGCGTGGTGTGAGCAAGTTAGAAGGTATCTTAGTTGGATGAGACGGAACACAGACTCGGCGTTCTCCAAGTTACTTGATTGACAAGCCAATGTCACAGGGGGTTGGGAGGGGCTGGCTCTGCTATTCATCCCGCAGAGCGGTGTGTGAAGGATTCAATCTCCGAGGAGGGACTGTCTCTGCTGTTCGGTTGGATTTTTAGAGATTAAAGGACCATTCCCAGTGGACCCTGAAGAAACCCCAATGAAGACAGAAGGTTTGAAAGCCACCCCACCCTTGGATACCATAGTACCCACGTTACCTACACCAGGGAAGCCGGGTGCATATGTGTGAATTGGTGTAGAAAACCGCTGAAAACCCATGGAGGACTTCAGGAAAGTGCCGCTGTTGAAGAAGGAAAAAGTGTTCGGCTGAATCCGAAGGTGGATTCTAGATGAGAGGTACCAACAAGGAGAGGGGACAGAGTCTATGTCACTCAGGGGTGACCAGGAGACTTGGAAGAAGAATGCCTTCCGATGTCGGATGTTGGAGGATGGGTGACAATGACCTTGACTCTGCAGCTGCGAGGACCAGGCGCGATGCTGAGGAAGACCTGGAGCCATTCACCAGCTGTCCCAAGAAGGATGTCAAGTGCTGAGGGGTCGGTGTCCGGCGGAAGCACCAACAAGCCTTGGCAAATGCAAAGAATGCAGGAATTGAAGAAAGAGTAACGTTGGGACCACCAGGGTCCAGGAGACTCACCACAAGCAGGGGAGTCAGGGCAGGGAAGCACAAAAGAAACAAGTGTGAGCCTTAGATGGACCCACAGGCCGGAGTCACTGGAGTCGCAAGAGGACCTTGAGTAGCTCACCAAAAGATGCAGGCCGCGGAGCACACCATGCGATGTGGCTGAAGATTCTGGTCACTAGAGATGCTTGAGGTTGGGGCTACGCGGAGCCTGAAGATATTCTTGGAAGGAAGTCATCAAGCCTTTGCAACTGTAAGTTGATACAGTGCACAGGGGTTCGGTTACTGCAACCCCCGCGAGGGATACTGGCCTCAAATTTGGTGAGAGGGCAGGCCTCAGCAGCTGTGGAAAACCACCACCTATGTTGCAGAACCTTTGGAGTCCGGAGGAGCTCAGGATCAGCAGACTGGTCAACTTAGTTGCAGTGCCTGCGGATGCAGGGAAGTGACTCCTTCACTTCAAGGGAGATTCCTTCAGTTGTCTTTGATGCCCACAAGCCTTGGAAGGTTCCTGTATTGAGCACAGACACAGACAATGCAGTAGACTGGAAGGGGGACGAAGTCGAGCCCAAACGTCGTCCAGTGAAGTCCAGAGTGCCCAGACAGTAGAAGAAGAAGTGGGGTCTGATCTGAATGTTATCCCACGACGAATCTGGGGACTTACACCCAGGCAAGCCCTTAAGTCTACTAGGGAAATGGTCAGGACGATTCAGGTGACCCTCCCAGGTGAGGTTACTCCCATGTCCTTTGTCCAGTTTTGTGCCAGAGTGGGAGCCAATAGCTCCCAGGACTGGTTTGAACTGGACTATGCATGGGGACACCAAATGTGCCCCTCATGCAGACTTAGTGGCGCTGGCAAGCTCACCCACCCTACCCCAATACACTAAAACCTGTCTGGGAGGTGGTCACACCTCCCTGTGACCGGATGCCTATTTTTCTGCCTTCTCCTGCTCGAGCTTGGCTCAGCAGCAGGAGGGCGGAATTGTAACTCAGGTCAGCAGCAACCGTTTTGTGCTGTCCTGGTCAAGAAGACTAGAACATTGAGAGTTTAACTCTATGGTGTGGGCTATGATTCCAACATGTTTGATGCAAACATGATAGGATTCGTTGCAGCTGTTTTTGAGATGGTCATTGTGTAATTACGCGGTGCCCCTCTAGTATATGGGTGCTTCAGTGACAACCCGGGACAATGGACTTCACTGGCTGTAGGGGTGTCCGGCTCATGTAGGGGCACCATCTCACTTAGAACCAAGCACCCTGCCCTCAGGATTGCAAAGGCCTGCTATAGGGGTGACATATAAGTTTTAAGTGCAGTGACCCTAGATATAGGAATCTATCTTTTGTAAGTGGTGCTATCACCAGCTTACACAGGCTGCAATGGTAGGCCTGTAGTACCATTTTGAATAGTCTCCCATGGGTAACATAATGCATGCTTCAGCCCATGGGTGACCTCTGGGGTACCTATGCCCTGGGTACCTTACTACCATATACAAGGGACTTATAAGGGTACCCCAGGATCCAATCTGGGATGTACCTAAGTACTAAACATAACAATTTAGGGAGAAAGCAGATAGACTGGGGTCCTGATTAGCAGGATCCAGTCAGTCTAGTCAATAACAGCTTAGCACCAGGCAAAAAGTGGGGGTAACCATAGAAGCAGATCCTACTTTCATACAAACCCCCCACCCCCAACATAAGGAGATGAGACTAACCGTGCCCAGTTGAGTCTTCATTTTCTAATATCTGGAGAGTCCTTCTGCATTGGCATGGATACTCCCACGTCTATGTTCCACTGTATAGTCCATCCCCTGTAGGGAAATGGACCACCTCAAAAGTTTGGGGTTTTCACCTTTCATCTGTTTTAGCCATATGAGGGGCTTATGGTCTGTTTGAACAATGAAGTGAGTGCCAAACAAGTATGGCCTCAACTTCTTCAGGGCCCAGACCACAGCAACGACTTTCCTCTCAATAGCTGACCAAAGTTTCTCTCAAGGGGTCAACCTTCTGCTGATAAAAGCTACTACCTAATCCTGGCCCTCTGCATTATGTTGAGACAACACAGTCGCTACCCCCAATTCAGACGCATCTGTTTGGACAATACATTGTTTGGAGCAGTCAGGACTCTTCAGAATGGGAGCAGTGCACATGGCCTGCTTGGGATCATCAAATGCCTTCCTACCGCTAGCTGTCCATTGAACTTTCTTGGCCATTTCAGATCATTCAAGGGATTCACTATGGACCCATATCATTTTACAAATCTTCTGAAATACACAGTCAGACCCAAGAAAACTCTGACCTTAGTCTGGGTAGTGGGAGCAACCCAGTCCATGATGGTCTGGATTTTGCTCTGCAATGGTTGAACCTGGCCTCCACCTACAAGGTGGCCCAGGTACACTACCTTACTCTACCCTATCTGACACCTGGTGGCCTTGATAGTGAGACATGCTTTTTGCACAGCATCCAAAACCTTCTTCAGGTGGACCAGGTGATCCTCCAAGGTGGAGCTTAAGACGGCTATATCATCTAGATATGCTGCACTATAGGCTTCCAGACCTGTGAGAACTTTATTCACCAGCCTTTGGAATGTGGCAGGTGCATTCTTCAAACCAAAGGGCATTACAATAAATTGATAATGCCCAATAAGGGTTGAAAATGCTGTTTTTGGTTTGGCATCCTCAGCTAATCTGACTTATCAATAGAGAGCAATAAGGTCAAATGTACTTAAGAACTTGGCTGAGGCCAAAGTGTCAATAAGCTCATCTGCCCTAGGAATTGGGTGAGCATCAGTCCTAGTGAGTGCGTTGAGTCCCATGTAGTCTACACAAAACTTCACCTCTCTCTTACCACACTGGGTGTGAGCTTTAGGTACCAGGACTACTGGACTAGCCCAAGGGCTAACTGAGGGTTCAATCACACCCACATCCAACATCTTTTGGAATTCTGTCCTTATACAGTCCCTGACATGGTCAGGTTGCCTGTAGATCTTATTCTTTACAGGTGTCCCCAGTGTCCACTTCATGAGTGCACCAGGTGGTCTGATGGGCAGTCAACACTCTGAGAATCTGTAGTTCTGAGGTTCTGTTCATTCTGTGCTCTCACAGTAGTTCCTGGTTACTGATGTTCCACCTACTAGAGACCACACTTGTTACAAGGGTTACCCATGAATTCCTTGGGCCCCAAGCCAGTGAGCATCAATCTTAAGAAAATATGAGGTTTCGATAGGAGACTCATGTGGAAGGGGATGTGGCTAATAAGTAACAATATATCACAGGAACAGTACCAAATGCAAGGGTCAATTCTAACAGAAATCACATGAAACAGTGACATTATTAAAAGTGTCTGAGCAAGGAGGGCAAAGAAAAGTACTAAGCGGGAAGACTGAAGCTGACAACCAGATTGGATTGTACATTTGTGAGAAGCAGGCAATGGGCTGACTGATGGACCCAGAAGTTTTATTGCTGCAAACCGTAAGTGAACTGTAAAATCTGTGCCAGAGGATGGGGAAAGAGCTGTGCTTTATAAGTCAAACTAATGACAAACCCCTGCTCCTGTTGTCTACTGCTGCAGTTGCTAGACCATAAGCTCAATATTTATCAGCATTAAACCTTGAATAATAGGGTCATTAGCACCACTAACAGGTAAAATGATGTGGCGGAAGGTCAAAACCTTGATGCACAGAACTGGTGCCGGAGGGAACTCGCAGACAATGGGAGGCAGCGTATGCTCCACACTTGTAGCTAGTGGTTCTCCCCTGATGCACCTCCTCTCTCTACACATCTCAGTGCTCACTCGTCACAATCTTGATCAGGCTGGGCAGTGGTTGCAGGCCTCCAGTCTCAGCAATCTTGGTGAACAAGATTTACCACATCAGGGTAGTGGGCAGCTGGATGTGGCTCTGAGCTGAGGTAAGTCACATTCTCTACATTTCAGGCAGTCTTTCTCCTTCTCTTCTTCATGGTACAACACAACCAAAGTTCTAGGGTATATTCCCTACTCCTTTAGGGGAGTCATTTAAGTTATCTTGCTTTTGGTCTCACTGAGAGTGCAACCCTGGTCTCTGCCGTAGACAGACCTGCTGGAACTGGTTTGGCCCAGAGAACGTGAGCACAAGGGATTGTCCCTGCTCCAATCAAGTTGATGTGATTGGAACCCAGACATGTACACCTGGCTTCACAATGGTGTCTACTGTGAGGGCTCGTATGGACAGTGCAGGGAAGGGAGGGAGGGATAAAGGGAGGCCACAGATCTGACTACCAGTAAACCCCGGTGATCATCCTGCAGCCTTAAAGACTGTATACAGACTCGGAAGACCCCAATTGAGGTTCATCAACCCTTTTGTACCCAAGGACTACTCACACACACAAGTTACAATCAGGGGAATCCAAGGGCTCAGACATGAAAGACTGCACAAATGCACATATGAAGAGCTTGTAGGTACTCCGCCCACTGGAGTGCAGTTATACAGGTGTGTACCCCATGAATATTAATCAGCTATCACCAACCAGTGTCACAGCTGGGTTGAGGAAACTGTAGTCACACATGTGAAAGGAAGTACAACTTTGGCTGTTCCCCTCTCACCAAACAGACTCTAGCACTCTGCTTGAAAGCAAAATCCAAAATCATATTGAACACTTCTTAGCAGGCTTGTTTCCTGCACTGGAAATCATATGGAGTCAGTCCGAATGAAAACATTTCATGAGACGGATGTCACACGGCTAATGCATCAGGGACTTTTAAATTCATGTTGAATCCTATAAAATACCTCTCAAGAGTCTGCCTTTGACTGTCGCCTGATAGTGAAAAAGGAACCTTTTAGACAGGTGATTCCTTAATTATAGGGTTGTTGAATCACTTAACATATTTTACCCGTTATGGTAAGTTTTCTATACCTCTGTGGCCAAGGAAATATGTACCTTAAAGTATGATGCCAATTTCTTTTTTTGTCTTCAAAGAATGTAGAGATGTTCCATGTTACAAACTGTAATTTTGATAATCGCTCTTCACTTACTTTTAAACAGATATACTTCATGTTGTTAGTCGTATGTGAGGGGGAGGGGAAGCTTATCAACCTAACTAGTTGTTTCAGTTAAGCTAACCAAAGGCCTCTACTGCTTGGGAAAACTGCTTCTGCACCGGGTACTGGAATTTAAATTGTTGGTTAAAATTATCTTTCTGATGTATTAGTCATCAACAATGGATTATGGGCTTGCAGATCTGTTCATCTTCATCAAAAGTCAATTAATTTTGCATAGAAACCAAATCCAAGGATGCACTTAGGATGACCCCTTACCTCCATCCTGGAACATATAGGAACCACGTTGCCAGAAGCAGCATCATTTATGCAACTGAAGGGTGAGAGAGAAAGGTGGTTAGTTACCTTTTCATAAATAGAATCAATGTTCATAGATTGTGGTTATTAATTAGGTCTTGCATAGCTCAAAACAAGCAATTAGCATGATATCACAGTTCCTTTCACTGGCCTGAACTACCAAGAGCAACATTTTTCTTCATCTTATTTGTTGCTTTCCGAAGGCATTATCCATCCTCTGCAACCAGACTGGTTCTCGGTTAGTCTACAGGTGAAACTCAAGGCTCTTTTAAGAACCTACACTGCAACGAATGGCCTGGCCATGCCAAGCCCGAGCAATCCTACATAATATATCAATTTGTTTCTAACAATGTACTTGGGAATCCTGAACTCAGCTGGTGACTGTTGTGTTTGGTGAACCCAGGCCAGTACCTCGTCAGCGTACTATGCATTCTTATGCATTCAAATATTTTTAGTGACTAAACCAAAGTCATCTGTCACATATAGAAAATGATTTGGCCTCTGCCTCAATAGCGAGGTTATGAGATACCAAGTCAAGCAGAGCTACGTAGTGTCACCTCCATTGCTAATGGGAATGTGAGATCAATATGCACGGTGCCGCAGTGGAGGTGAAACATATCCTGCGTCAACTATAAATCTCTTTTTTAGGATCCATGTAAATCCCAATATGATTCAAAAATATAAAAGAGAGGCCGTGTCAGACATAAAACTAACAAAAAGAGACTGGCAGAGCTTCAACCCCATCAATCAAGCACCAATTAAAAGGAAGGCCGCCCAACCAAGCTGAACATCAGGTCCACTTAGGTCTCCAAATAGAAGTGGGCTGTTTCTACCAGAGAACCAGAGGAAAGCACTGCCCCTCCCCCTCTCTTCCAACTCTCAAGCACCCTTCTACTCTGAACAAATAGACTCTCACCCTAGGGATCTCAAAAGAAGCAGAAAGGGATCCATCTGTGAATGCCGGGAGATGGAAGTTTGATCATTCGCCAACAACAGAAAACTGAAGAAAAAAATACAGCGTGAAAGAAATACAGCAGTTGAAAATACCTTAAAAAACACACTTAGGGAGAGCGCTAGGTGGCGCTAGCTAAGATGGCCGCAACGGAGTGAGGCTCCTGGCTGCCGGACCCCTCACATCCGCCCCACATCCGCAGACGCAGTCCTAGGTCGGACCTGATGACCGGCGAGTGTGGGGGAACCGATGCCCTGCCCTCGGAGCGAGTTTGACCTGCATTGGCATCGCTGGGACTGAGTTAGGCGGCCCGTGGGCCGCGCCGGTGCCTGAGTCGCGTCCATCCGGTTCCCTGTGCGGCAGCAGCCGCTAAGAGAGCCCCCGGCGCACCACGAGGGGCGAAGGCCGCAAGCTTGCCATCGGCTGCCGCGGGACCGGAGGACGAGTGATCTGCCTGTGCCGCTCCTTACTGGTGCCTGTCCGGTGGTGAAGAGGCTGTGCTCGGCGGGTGGCCCGGCCCGTTGCGGCCTCAGAGGCACGGGTTTGCCTAAGGGCCTAGGCCGCTGCCTGTCCCCACTCTCTCTGGACACTTGGCGTTGCCCCTGGGGGGATGGTTCGCCCTGCCCGCCCCGCCTTACCCTTCCTGTGTGTCCCTGGCTGGGCGCGTACGGAGGTGGCGTGGGCGGGGGACTGCTGACGGCTGCCCCGAGACCGGAGGAGCTGTGATCCTGGCCTACGTGGGATCTAACTCCGAGGTGAGCTGGGGGAGGTGACGGTTGACGGGCGCTCCCCGGGGGTGGATCGGCCCGCGCAGCGAATCCGGCTGAAGAGACGGCGCTGCTACACCACTGCTGCCTGCGTGGGAGGACTCCTCCTGGCCCCCCCTGCTGCTCTACTTTGGCGACCCCCCGGGTGAGGTGACCTCGGGGGGGGGGTGCGACTCCCCGGGACCCCGCGGGCGGTTACTGCGCTTGGGGCGGAAAAGTACTCTTGGCGCTGCCCTGAGCGGGCTGCTGTGGTGGCCCCCGGGGCCCTGAGCCACTAGCCTGGGATCATTGCCGGTGGAGAGCGGTCCCCCCGCCGCACCTTCTCCAGTGCTGTCTTTGGCCCTCGGACCCGGGGGGGGGGGGCTCAGCTGCCGGCTCTGGGACCCCCTGGTGTCTTGATCGGACCGGCGGATTGGGACGGTGGACAGCGCCTCGGCGGCCCTCACGCTGTTAATCGTTGGGTACCGGTGCAGGTGTACATTCTAACGTGAGGCTCACGCCGTGGTGACGACGGCCTGGCCCGGCTCTACTGGTGCGGCCGGGAGGCGCCCTTGCCCTTCCTCTTTCCCCTCGACCTCCCCCATCTTTGGCCTGGTGCGGGGGGCTGCTACGTTTGCCGAGCGGGAGCCGCCTGCTGGTCCTCCGAGCCTACTCTCGTGCCCGGCCTGTGCTCCCTCGGTCCGCCATGGGTAAGGAGAAGGGCTCCAAGCCGCCGAGTGCGTCCCACCAGACGAGGATGGACCAGTTCACCAACTCGGACCCTCCGGGCGGGGGGGGGGGGCCCGGCCCCGAACAAGGACTTGGCCGTCATCCTACAAGCCATTGATGCCTCCCGCACCTCCCTGGAGGGGATGGTTGGGGAG
Organism: Triturus cristatus; assembly: GCF_964204655.1. Classification (NCBI taxonomy): domain Eukaryota; kingdom Metazoa; phylum Chordata; class Amphibia; order Caudata; family Salamandridae; genus Triturus; species Triturus cristatus. Next base: position 1,809,587,659 of record NC_140589.1, read on the forward strand.
GTGAAGGTTGACGTTGCGCTCCTGCGGCAGGATCTCCGCAACGCCACAGCTCGCATTACGGAAGCGGAGTCCCGGATCTCCACGGCGGAGGACGACATTCACTTACTGCAGGATCAGGTCAGGGAGCTCACAACCCACTCCAAGGAGCTGCACAGGCGGGCAGAGGATGCCGAAAATCATCGCGCCCGTCGCAACAACCTTCGTCTGGTGGGCTTTCCGGAGGGAGTTGAATCTGGCCGCGCCGACGATTTCCTTGAGCAATGGTTTAAGTCCTGGATGCCGGAGACCGGGCTGTCGACCTGGTTTGTGGTGGAGAGGGCGCAGCGGTCGCTGGCGGCCAAACCTCCTGTGGGGGCTCCCCCGCACCCGTTTATCCTGCGGATCCTCAACTTTAGGGATAGAGACGCTATCCTGCGGGAGGCGCGGTTGCGTGGTCCTTTGACTTTCAATAACCACACCATTATGGTCTTCCCGGACTACACCCAGGAGGTCCAGGAGCAGCGGCGCTCCTACACGGAGGTGAAGCAAAGGCTGCGCTCCCTGGGTCTTCAGTATCAGCTCCAATTCCCGGCCCGACTTTGTGTTGTCTTCCAGGACAAGACATTGTTCTTTGATACCCCCCGGGCAGCCTGGACCTGGCTCACTGAGGAAAGGCCTCTGCGCCAACCCGCGGGGGTGTCGTCCGCTGCGGGGCCCCGGGGCCGAGAAGTACCTGGATCCCGACGACCAAGGCGCAGGAAACGCACGCAGCCCCGGCTGCGCCGAGGAGTGGCGATGGTCCGGACCCAGTCTGCCAACGCTTCTGAGAGACATGTGAGGGACTCCTCGGCCTCTTCTGGCACATCGTCTCATGCGGCGGGGGGACCCCGGCGCTGCTTGTCACCCAGGCCGGGGGGATTTCTTGCCCCTCTCATCATACCAACTGACTTGTCTGACCTCTCCCGGAGTCCCGCCATGTAACTTATTGTCTGCTCCATGTATCCACAGGGGGGGGCGACGGCTCTGCTCGAGGCTTTGCACTCTTAAGCTTTCCTGCCACAACCTAGGACGTATCACTGAAATCCGTGCTTCCGGAGGGGTCCACTACGCTCTTTACACCCGAGCATCTAGGCTTGGGGTCTTGTAACTGTTGGGGTTGTTCGGGCGACAGATGCTTCCGTTCTTGAAGTGTAGGGTGGGGGTCTGGGGTTGGGGGCCTGTTGGTTGCTCCTTCTTGGGGGACTGTTTTGTTTGGGTTGGATCTGTTTTTCATTGAGCTTCTTCTACCACACCACACTCCGTGCATCGCTGTGCCTCTCCACGCGGTCACCCGCGTGGGCCCCGCCGCCGCTCGCCCTCCTGCGCTGCCCACTGGCCTTCCCTAGTCTGGGGCCCGTGGTCCTGGCTTCTTCTGGCCACTTCCTCCCTAGCGTGCTCTGCTCCCATCACTCCCATGGGTGACCCTACCTCCAAAGCTCAGGTGCGCATTCTGTCATGGAATGTGAACGGCTTATTGGACAGACTCAAGCGCACTGCCGTCCTTAAGTATGCCCAGCGCGCGGAGGCCGACGTGCTCCTTCTCCAGGAAACCCACTTGCTGGGTGAGAGGTGTCCCTTCTTGGCCAGATATGGGTACGATCGGGTGTGGCACTCGGGATTCTCCCGTGGCTCTCGGGGGGTTGCCGTCCTGTTGCGCCGCTCCGTCCCCTTTGTCTTTACCCGGGTGGTTCGTGCTCCCCAGGGGATGGGGATCGCTGTCAGCGGCACGCTGGAAGGTCGGCCGCTTAATTTTCTCTCGCTCTACGTGCCGCCCACCGGGTTGTCCCAGGCATTATCCCATGCCACGTCCCTGTTGGCTGCTCTCCCGCCGGGTGCTATTGTTTTGGGTGGGGACTTCAATGCTGTCTCTGCCCCGCAACTTGATTCCTCCGGTCCGGTCTCGACGCCCCGCGCTGCACGGGCTAAGCAACTGGTGGGATGGGCGGAGGCTCAGGGCTTATGTGACGCTTGGCGTATCTGGCACCCGCGCGCACGGCAATACACCCACACTTCGGCCGCCCACCACACTCATGCGCGGATTGATGCGATCTTTGTCCCGTCCGCCGACTGTGCGGGCATCCAGGATGTCCGCATCCTTCCCAGAGGGATATCCGATCATTCCCCAGTCCTCCTGGGTCTGGGTCCCCCGCCCCGAGAGGCCCGCCAGATGTGGCGCTTCAACGCCTGGTTTCTCCGGGATAAGAAGCTCTGTAAGGAGGTAGGGTCCGCGTTGACACAGTACTTTGTCGACAACGATGGGTCAGTTTCCTCGGCGGGGATCCTCTGGGAGGCAGGTAAGGCCACCATCAGGGGGGCCGCCAAGGCTCTGGTGGTGGGGCACCGCCAGACGCAGCTCCAGCGACTCACTGCCTGCGAGGCCCGGGCGTTACGTCTGGAACAATCTCTCTCCGCGGTTGGGGATCCGGCCGTGGATCGGCAGTTGCGGCTTCTGCGGGAGGAAATTCGTCAGCGGTCGATGGATGCGGCTAAGCTCCTCTGGCGGTCCTCGGTGGCAAGGGTCTACGGGTGGGGTGATAAGAATGGTACACTGCTGCATCGGCTGGTTACCTACCCGGGGACGTCGCGCATCATCCCGGCGGTCACCGATTCGGAGGGCCGGCTTCAGTCATCCTCCGTGGCCATGGCAAACGCCTTTGCTCAATACTACTCACAGCTGTATCGGGCCCGGGCGTTGGACTTATCCCTAGCTTCGCTGCTTGCAGCTCATAATTTACGGCTTCCTTGTCTTCGGTCCAGCGACTGGGAGAGTCTGGAGGTGCCCATCTCTCTAGAGGAGATCGGGGAGGCAATAGGGCGCACGTCCGCGGGGAAGACCCCGGGGCCGGACGGATTCCCCCAGGAGTTCTATGCCGCCTACAAAGACCTCCTGACCCCTCGGTTGCGTGCCCTCTATGCGGAGGCGGTTAAAACCGGTTCCTTCCCCCCGGAGGCCGACATGGCCACGATCGTGGTTTTGCCCAAATCTACACCACCCTCTTGTGATAGGTCGGCATACCGGTCGATCTCCCTCATTAATACGGATATCAAATTCTACGAGGCGGTCCTGGCACAGAGGCTTCGGCCTTTTCTGTCAAGCCTGGTGCACCCGGACCAATGTGGCTTCATGCCGGACCGGGGTACTCGCCACTGCCTCCGTCGCCTTCACGTGGCCCTGGCTCACCGCCATCGCATATCTCCATATCTCACGCTCCTCCTGGCCGACTTCGAGAAGGCTTTCGACTCGGTTGGGTGGCCCTATCTATTTGAGGTCTTGAGCCATACGGGTTTCGGACCCAAGTTTGTAAGAATGGTGCGGGTCCTTTATGCGCGTCCCAGCACCAGAGTGCTGGTCAATGGCCGTTTCGGAACGGCCGGGGAACACGGCAGGGGTGCCTATTGTCGCCCCTCCTCTTTGCCCTTGCTATGGAACCCCTTGCTGCCCTGGTCCGCGCGGACCCTCTTCTTCGGGGCTGGGTGTGGCCAGGTCTTGCGCCGGACAGAATAGCCCTCTACGTGGGCGACGTTTTGTTGTACCTTAGTGATCCGGCCCGATCTGGTCCCCGGGCACTCCATCTCCTGGGCCTTTTTGGCCGTGCGTCTGGCCTCTATTTAAACCCGCAAAAGTCGGTCCTTGTGCCTCTGCACCCCTCCCGGGAATGCTTTGACTGGCAGGACAGGATTCCCCTCCGCCGGCTGTCTTTCAAATACCTGGGTATTTGGGTCTCCCTTCTTCCAGAGCTGAGCTGGGCCCTTAACGTGGCCCCCCTGGTCAAGAAGGCCAAGGTGGACCTGGCGCGATGGCAATCGCTCCCGCTCAACCCGCTGGGGAGGGTGGCACTCTACAAAATGATGATTCTCCCCCGGTTCCTCTATGTATTACAAAACACTCCCGTGTCCTTTCCGAGGCCTTGGTTCCTTGAGATGGACGGGTTGGCGACTCGATTTCTCTGGGGTGGTGGGAGACCGCGGCTGGCCCTGTCGACGTGTCGCCTGCCCACCTTTGATGGAGGGCTCGGTATGACCAATTTCTACCTCTACTATTTGGCCACGCGCCTTCTTGTCATTCATGATTGGTTCGGAGGGGGATGGTCCGACCCGGCCTACAGGGTGGAATTAGCTGACTTGGGTTTCTCCTGCATTTTGGATCGCCTGTATGGCGCTCCCATCCCTGCTTCCTGCCCCGACATCACTAGGGCGATCTTCTTGGCCTGGCGAGCGGCGCTTCGCCATACCCGGTGGACCGGGCGGCTGACGCGAGTCACTCTCCTTTGGCATGGGACATGGTTACGGGACGTTGCTGCCCTGGACGGTTTTAGATCATGGGACCTGCTCGGCATCTCCCAGCTGGGGGACGTCTGGTGGGGGGGACGCATGTGCTCATACGCGGAACTGCAGGCGCGCTTCACCCTTCACTCATCTCAATTTTATAAGTATCTCCAACTGCGCCACGCCGTACGCCTCTATACTCCTCTGGATGTCCGGTTGCCCGACCATAGTCCCCCGGAGGCTCAGGTCTTGCTGGGTAACCTGGGGAGGGGGGGTATTTCCCGTATCCACCGTTCTCTTGTTAACAATACCCCCGTGGCTCGGGACGGCTTGAGGGGAAGGTGGGAGGAGTGGGTGGGACCCCTGGATGAGGTGGACTGGCGGGATGCCCTTATGGCCCCCCGGCTGGTGACGGCCTCCGCCAAACTGCGGCTGATTCAATTATACTATCTCCACATTGCTTACCTCACACCGGCGCGTCTACACCATGCGGGCCTCTCTGCTGACACATCTTGCCCCCGCTGTGGTTTTGATCCGGCCGACTTCATCCATATGGTGTGGTCCTGTCCGGGCCTGGGGGATTACTGGAGGGGCATAGAAGCTGATCTCACAGAGGTGTTGGGCTGGGAGGTGCCACACGATCCTAGACACGCCCTTCTGGGCATCACTGATGGTCTACAGGGCACCCGTGCAGAGAAGCTGTTCCTTATGACAGCGTTAATGGTGGCAAAAAGAGATATTGCAGCGGCATGGAAACATCCACAGCCGCCTACCTCGGCCAAATGGAGTGCTGGTGTGGACTGGTGTGCGGCCCAGGAACGGACTCTCTATCAGGCGAGGGGCTGCCCCAAGAAATACCGTAGGGTATGGGGGAAATGGTTGGGCAATGTATTCTGATGGGTGTTTTGGGGGGGTGGGCGCGGGGGGTGGGGCTTCAGGTGGGGGCGGGGGGGCGTGATTTCACTCCGTGCAATTGTAAAGTGGTGGCTCGTCAGGCTCAATGGTTCTTTTGCAGTGTTTTAAAATCCAATAAAACTTGTTTATCCAAAAAAAAAAACACACTTAGACTTGTAAGAAGTCTGGGCCTGGGGAGCGTTAGGTGCTATTGTACCCCTACTCCCTGGTGATGCACAGCCCCTCAATTGCATTGCCCAGCACCCGAAGTAGGAAACACCATTGCCTAAGACCGCATTAGCAAACAATTGAAAAAAAACACTCAAATACGTTTTACTAGGAGTCCTTCTGTGAATGAAAGGGGAGATGCAGAGGGAAAGAGCTCTTTATCGCTCTGATCTTCTGATTCCACTGAAGGTGGGGCCTCGACTCAAATTGGAAAAACTTTCAAAGTGGGGGGATACTGTCCACATGTGCAGGCCATGGTACAACTAACAGTTGGTGTTATCTGATCACTAGTTAGGGGCCTTCACTCAATCAATCATCGCATTTATATGGCGCGCTACTCACCCGGAGGGTCTCAAGGCGCTGGGGTGGTCCGCTACTGCTCAAACAGCCAGGTCTTGAGTTGCTTCCTGAATGTGAGGTGGTCCTGGGTCAGGCGGAGGTGGGTGGGGAGGGAGTTCCATGTCTTGGTGGCGAGGTAGGAGAAGGACCGTCCCCCTGTGGTGGATCTTCGGATGCGGGGGATGGCGGCGAGGGCGTGGCTGGTCGATCGAAGCTGGCGTTTGGGAGCGTAGAAGTTGAGGCGGCTGTTGAGGTATCCTGGGCCTTGGTTGTGTAGGGCTTTGTGTGCGTGGGTGAGGAGACGGAAGGTGATTCTCTTGCTGACCGGGAGCCAGTGCAGGTCTCTCAGGTGTCCGGAGATGTGGCTGCGACGGGGGATGTCCAGGACGAGTCGCGCTGAGGCGTTCTGGATCCGCTGGAGTCTCTTTTGGAGTTTGGCGGTGGTTCCGGCGTAGAGGGAGTTGCCGTAGTCCAGACGGCTGGTGACGAGGGCCTGGGTGACAGTCTTCCTGGTCTCGGTGGGGATCCACCGGAAGATCTTACGTAGCATGCGCAGTATGTTGAAGCACGACGAGGAGACGGCGTTGACTTGTCTGGTCATGGAGAGGGAGGAGTCCAGGTTGCGTGCGTGGTCTGTTGGTTTGGGTGCGCTGCCTAGGGCGGGGGGCCACCAGGAGTCGTCCCACGCAGCGGGTGAGGACTTCCGTCTTGTCTGAGTTCAGTTTCAGGCGGCTGTTCTTCATCCATTCGGCTACCTCTTTCATCCCTTCGTGAAGGTTGGCTCTGGCGGTGGCGGGGTCGTTGGTGAGGGAGAGAATCAGCTGGGTGTCGTCGGCGTAGGAGATGATGTTGAGGTTGTGCTGGCGTGCGATGTCTGCGAGGGGGCTCATGTAGACGTTGAAGAGGGTTGGACTGAGCGAGGAGCCTTGAGGGACGCCGCAGATGACTTCGGTTGGTTCAGATCTGAACGGAGGGAGACGGACTCTCTGTGTCCTTCCGGCGAGGAAGGAGATGATCCACTCCAGTGCCTTCTCCTGGACTCCGATGTTGCTGAGGCGTTGTACTAGGGTACGGTGGCAGACAGTGTCGAAGGCCGCGGAGAGGTCGAGGAGGATGAGGGCCGCTGTTTCTCCGTTGTCGAGTAGCACTCGGATGTCATCGGTGGCTGCAATCAGGGCGGTCTCGGTGCTGTGGTTGGCTCGGAAGCCAGACTGCGAGGGGTCGAGGGATCCGTTCGTTTCGAGGAAGGCGGCCAGTTGCTTGTTGACGGTCTTCTCGATGACTTTTGCTGGAAACGGGAGCAGCGAGATGGGGCGGTAGTTCTTGAGGTCGGTCGGGTCGGCCGATGGCTTCTTGAGTAGGGCGCTGAGTTCGGCGTGCTTCCAGCTCTCCGGGAAGGTGGCGGTGTCGAAGGAGGTGTTGATGATGTCCCGCAGGTGGGGTGCGATGACAGCGTCGGCCTTGTTGAAGACGTGGTGAGGGCAGGGGTCGGTCGGAGATCCGGAGTGGATGGAGTTCATCGTGCGGACGGTGTCTTCGGTGCTGATCTGAGTCCAGGCGCGGAGGGTGGTAGTGGGGGGCGGTGGTTCGGTCGTGGCATTCGTCGGTAGAGAGCTGAAGCTGTTGTGTATGTCCGCGATCTTGTTGTGGAAGTAGGAGGCGAGGGAGTTGCAGAGGTCTTGCGAAGGGGTGATGTTGTTGTTTCCGGCGTTGGGGTTGGAGAGCTCTTTGACGATGTTGAAGAGTTCCTTGCTGTTGTGTGCGTTGTTGTCCAGCCGTTCCTTGAATGCAGTTTTCTTGGTGGCGTGGATGAGTTGGTGGTGTTTTCGGGGGGCGAGCTTGAGGGCAGTCATGTTGTCCGGTGTTGGGTCTCTGCGCCAGGTTCTCTCGAGGGCTCGGCAGTTCTTCTTGGAGCTCTTGAGTTCGTCGGTGAACCATGGGGCTTTCTTGCTACCTGGTCTGCCGGGCGGGGTCCTCAGGGGGGCGAGCTCGTCTGCGCAGTCGCTGATCCACTTCGTGAGGTTGGTGGCCGCCTGGCTAGGGTTCGTTGTGCTGGTGGGAGGGTTCATGTTCAGGGAGGTCGTGAGCTGGTCGGCTGTGATCTTGTTCCAGCTCCTGCGTGCAACCTGTTGCTGGTGGTGGTGGATCGTGGTCCTACCGAAGCTGAAGTGGACGCAGCTGTGGTCCGTCCAGTGGAGTCCGGTGGCGTGGCTGAAGGCGATGTCCTTGCTGGATGAGAAGACGGGGTCGAGTGTGTGTCCGGCGTAGTGGTCACCAGTTGCTTGAGTCCCAGGTTGGCGAGGTTGTCCAGCAGGGTGGTGGTGTTGCGGTCGTCGTTGTTCTCCAGGTGGAAGTTGAGGTCCCCTAGGAGGATGTAGTCAGCGGAGCAGAGGGCGTGCGGGCTGATGAAGTCGGCGATGTCTTCGCAGAATTGTGTGCGGGGTCCCGGGGGTCTGTAGATGAGGGTGCCTCTGAGGGTGGTCTTGGGGTTGATGTGGACCTGGAAGTGAAGGTGTTCGGCGGTTGTCAGGGCGTCGTCGGTGTTGGTCGTGATGCGGATGGTGTTCCTGTGGACGATGGCGATGCCTCCTCCGGTGTGGTTGATGCGGTCCTTTCGGATGATCTTGTAGCCGTCTGGGATGGCGATGGCGATGTCGGGCGCTGAAGAGGCGTTCATCCAGGTTTCCGTGAGGAAGGCGACGTCTGGTGACGTAGTGTCGAGCAGGTTCCAGAGCTCGACAGCGTGTCTGTGGACGGAGCGGGTGTTGAGCAGGATGCACTTCAGGTGGCTGCTGCTGTTGCTCGTCTTGGGTCTTGGTTGGTGCAGGTGTAGTGCAGGTGAACTTGCACTACACTTCACTGACCCAGTCTGACTGAACTACAACCTCATCTCATTAGCAAATTGTATTTGCCTGTGCCAGACGCTCTGAAGTAACCAAAAGGTGGCACATAGCCCTTTCCTTTAAATTCTCATTAAGGCAACCATGCAGATCCTGGGTTTCCCCTAGTCCATAAGCCCCTCCCCACTCTTGAGAGGAGGGGTATTAACTCATCTCATACTCTATGCCTTTTAATTCCCTTTCTTCGAAAACATACCACATTCCTGAAATGACACAGTTTTGTGAAAAATTGCATTAATAAAATAGAAATTAAAAAACACATTTTTACAATGGTATTTTTAACAATATACCCCTCTGTAAATGAAAAGAGGGTGGAGCTTGGAGAGACAGTTGTGAGGGCTGAAACAGCCATATCCTATCTCTCTCTCTTCAGACATCTCTCTGTGTGGACTGAAACAGTCCGTATGCTTTATTCAAGTGGTCGAAAGTTATTCATTTGCTCATCTTTCAAAATATGCTTGGACTCTAATTGACCCCCTTTCCCTTCCCGTCTCCCTCACTGAAAGTCCTCCATTGTGATTCCTTTCTCTTTTCCTACGCACTTGTCATTTATCTACACTACATATTCTCTCCTGCAATTAGAACATGAAAGTGTGCAAGGAAGACAATACATTTTAGAAAAGATAAATGTACATCTTAAAATAAAATCAATCTAAATTAGTCTGCTTAACTACATCAAAATCAGTATATATGACACCATAACCTTTCACATTATATTGAGATGTCCCTTTTTCCCTATCTCTCACTTTTCACTCTTGCCTTCTTCCAATTAATGTAACCCCCTCCAAATTTCATGGTCATATGGTTGTTTTACTCTTCTCTACCTCCCCCCTGCTTCGTCTGTGTCATTTTCCCATCCGCTCGCTCCCTCTCTTCTTTTGTCCCACTTTCTCCTAAACATTCTCCTTACATCTGTCACTCTAGCACACTGTTTTTATGTATCATTTTGTTCAAAGAAGCATAATTAATTCCCTTCTTTAGAGGAAACGGCAAAAAGTTCTAACATCACTACATTATCCTGAACAGAGGAGTCTAAAGTTTAGCTAGGATGGAGCCCTCAATCAAAGAACCAGTCACTGTTGCACGTCCCCATTTCATTTCTAAGCAGGATGGATAGATCTATTCCAGTAAATAGCCATGCAGCCCCCCCTCCACCCTCCAAACCCTGGTACCATCGACTCAAATGGTATATTAAAGAAATTATAAAATTAGGAGAAGCATGCATTTCACCAAATACCTTTGTGTGAAAAGACGGTAACGTTTAGTTTTCACAATATAAAGTAACCCACATTTTAAGCAAGTAGTCAACATTCCAACATTAGAATGTATAATCTGCTGACAATGATTTTTACCGGGATAAACTGAGAATATATTCATTGTTTTGTATCCAATTGTATGTTTGTGTGTCCATTGGATTATCTTAAATAATCTTTTTAAAGCAACAAATCTCAACTTACTTGTGTAAAAAAGTGATGCTCCGCTTTCAGACCGCCAAGCAAGTTCCCAAAATTCAAAGCAAGTATCCAAAATTCAAAAAAGTTGCCCTTTCTCCAGTTAGTTAGGTGTCGCAGGCGTAAGTCTCCAAGATTATTTTAGACTCCCAAGACTATTGCTTCTGACCAAAAGGGCAGAGCAAGTGGAGACACCTCCTAACTCATCTACCTCTAAGCAGAAATGGTCACACAGCTGGGTTAAGGCACACTGATGAGCAGGAGGGACTATGACACGGCTGCTGAGGTCATTTGAATTATATCCTTGACCATCACAGCAAGGTTTGCAAAATGCCAAACCACTGGGGCCAAGTAGCATCTTTTGTCCCATTTTCTCCTAAACATTCTCCTTACACTCCATCAATCTGTCACTCTAGCACTGTTTTTGTGTTTTTATCATTTTGTTCCAAGAAGCAGAATTAATTCCCTACTTCATAGGAAACGGCAAAAGCTCTAAAGTTACATTATCCTGAACTGAAGAGTCTTAAGTTTAGCGAGGATGGAGCCCTGAATCAGAGAACCAGTCACGGATGCATGTTCACCTTTCATTTGTAAGCAGGATGGATAGGTCTATTCCAGTAAATAGCCATGCAACCCCCCTCCACCCTCACAACCCTGGTACCATCAACTCAAATGGTATATTGAAGAAATTAGGAGAGAGAAGCATGCACTTCACCAAATACTTAAGTGTGAAAAGACTGTAACGTTTAGTGTTCAGAATATATCAAGTAACCCACATTTTAAGCAAGAAGTCAATATTCCAACATTAGAATGTACAATCTGCTGACAATGATTTTTACCGGGATAAACTGAGAATATATTCATTGTTTTGAATCCAATTTTATGTGTGCCCATTGGATTATATTAAATAATTATTTTAAAGTAACAAAGCTCAAATTACTTGTGTAAAAAAGTGATGCTCCGCTTTCAGACCGCCAAGTAAGTTACCCAAATTCAAAGCAAGTATCCAAAATTCCAAAAAGTTGCCCTTTCTCCAGTTAGTTAGGTGTCGCAGTAGAAAGTCTCCAAGATTATAATAGACTCCGAAGAGCAATGTTTCTGACCAAAAGGGCAGAGCAAGTGGAGAAACCTCCTAACTAAACCACCTCTGAGCAGAAATGGCCACACAGCTGGGTTGAGACACACTGATGAGCAGGAGGGACTATGAGACGGCTGGTGAGGTCATTTGAATTATATCCTTGACCATCACAGCAAGGTTTGCTAAATGTCAAACGACTGGGGCCAAGTAGCATCTTTTGTCCCACTTTTTCCTAAACATTCTCCTTACACTCCATCAACCTGTTACTCTTGCACTCTGTTTTTGTGTTTTTATCATTTCGTTTCAAGAAGCAGAATTAATTGCCTTCTTCAGAGGAAACGGCAAAAAGCTCTAAAGTTACATTATCCTGAACTGAAGAGTCTAAAGTTTAGCGAGGATGGAGCCCTCAATCAGAGAACCAGTCACTGATGCATGTTCACCTTTCATTTGTAAGCAGGATGGATAGGTCCATTCCAGTAACTAACCATGCAGCCCCCCTCCACCCTCCCAACCCTGGTACCATCAACTCAAATGGTATATTGAAGAAATTATAAAATTAGAAGAGAGAAGCATGCACTTTACCAAATACCTTTGTGTGAAAAGACGGTAACGTTTAGTTTTCAGAATATAAAATAACCCACATTTTAAGCAAGAAGTCAACATTCCAACATTAGAATGTATAATCTGCTGACAATGATTTTTACCGGGATAAACTGAGAATATATTCATTGTTTTTTATCCAATTGTATGTTTGTGTGCCCATTGGATTATATTAAATAATTTTTTTAAAGCAACAAATATCAACTTACTTGTGTAAAAAAGTGATGCTCCGCTTTCAGACCGCCAAGTAAGTTCCCCAAATTCAAAGCAAGTCTCCAAAATTCAAAAAGGTTGCCCTTTCTCCAGTTAGGTGCCGCAGTAGTAGGTCTCCAAGATTATAATAGACTCCGAAGACCAATGTTTCTGACCAAAAGGGCAGAGCAAGTGAAGAAACCTCCTAACTCATCCACCTCTGAGCAGAAATGGCCACACCGCTGGGTTGAGGCACACTGATGAGCAGGAGGGACAATGACACGACTGGTGAGGTCATTTGAATTATATCCTTGACCATCACAGCAAGGTTTGCAAAATGCCAAACGACTGGGGCCAAGTAGCATCTCCCTATTTTCTGACTTTACCAAATCTTCTAATTAAGTTTATTGTTTGCTTTACTCTGTGTAAAGGACCGAATGTTTTTAATAGTGAAATGCTTCTTTTCCTTATTTCATGGAATTTAATGTGGCCATATGCTTCTAAAACTATGGAAAGAATATCAGGCTCCAGTGATGGGCATTGCTCTTTCCTCCACTGAGATAAACGAGAAGAAATTCCCTGGGACTAAACTCCAGTTTTTTGTTTTTTTTATAGGAGATTTTTTGTAGCATGAAAGCTGCATATTTTTAACTGGGCAAGGTGAGGGGATTTACCCCCTCTGCCATCAAGCAATGAAAGTTGCTAAATGTCCACAAAATGTGCTAGATGTCATCAAGTTTGTTGCATTCCTTGGCTTGGGTCATTCATTCGGTCCCTCTGTACCATCATCAGGCATGATCTCTTTGAAGAACATATATACTGTGATACCCATGACTACTTTTGGTTCGATCTATGTTTGGACTCTCATTGTCCTCCCCATTTTGATTCCCGTCTCCCTTACTCAAAGTCTTCCATTAGAATACTTTTCCTTTTCCTTCCCCACTCAATAGAATTTATTACAAAACACACAAGTCCTGCAATTAGAGCTTCAAGGTGCACATAAGAGACAACACATTTGATAACATAAAAAATAACATTTCTGTAAGAAAATCAAACTCTAATTCAGAAAAAATAAAATTCCTAGAATAAAATGACTGATTTAGTCCATTTAAGTACATGAAAATCTTTTCATATGACAACATATTCTTTCAAATTAAATTGATGTCCCTTCTTTCCCCATCTCTCTTTCACTCTTGCTTCCATTTACTGAAACCCTCTCCAAATTTCATGGTAATATGCTGGGATTATATTCTTTTCTATCTCTCCCCTGCATCGTCAGTGTAAATGTGCCATCCCATCTGCTCTCCCTGGCCTCTCTTCTACCCTCCATTTTCTAAACTTACGCACCCTACACTCTTTCCATCTACCACTCTAGTATTCCGTACTATTTTTTTTATCACCTCATTCCAAGAAACCGAATGTACTCTCTTCTTCATTGTAAATGGGATAAAGCGAAGATGGAACCGTCAGAGAACCAATCATGACGCATGTTCATCTTTCACTCGACAGCAGAATTGATCGGTGTATTCTAGGAAATATCAATGCAGACCCTTCTCTCCCGCCCCTTACCCTGACACCATCACTCCCATGATATAGGAAAGAAATGTGCATATAAGAAACAGGAACTCAACCTCTGTTAAAGGTGCTAACATTCAGTTTAGTTTTCAGAATATGAAGTAACCCACATTAAACCAAGTAGCCCAAATTCCAATATTAGAATGCACAATATTCAAGCAATGATTTCTATCTGGATAAATTAAGAGTATAATTGTTGTTTTGCATAGAATTTTATGTTTGTGTGGCTCTTTAATTATCTAAATATTTAAAGAAACAAATTTCAACATACTTGTGTGAAAAGCGATGTTCCACTTTCAGACCGCCAAGTAAGCACCCCAAACTCAGAGCAAACGTCCAGAATTCCACAAAGAGGTTCTTTCTCCAGTTTGGAATCACAGAAGAAAGTCTCAAACAATAGAACAGATTCCGAAGATCAATGTTTCTGCCCCAAAGTGCAGAGCAAGTAGACAAACCTCCTAAAGTATCCCTCTCTGAGCAGAAATGGTCACAGCGGGGCTCAGGTACCCTTCTGAGGGGGTTAACTCACTATGACATGGCTGGTGAGGTCATTGTATTACATCCTATCCTTGACCTTTGCAGTAAGGTTTGTAAAATGCCAACAACTAAGGGTCAATCGGTATCTCCCTGTTTCTGAATTACTAAATCTTCTAATATAATATGTATTCTTTAGTTCTCTGTGTAAAGCACAGAAATTTGAACAAAAAAGCGTTTTTTCTGTATTTCAAAGAATTATGTTTTGCAATATATTTCTAAAATTATAGAAATATCAGGCTCCAGTAATGGGCATTTAACTACAAACATAACAGGCATTGTTCTTTCTCCCACTGACAAAACTAAACAGGAAATCCTTTGGACTAAACTCTAGGTTTTGTTTTTAAACGTGAGGTTTTTAGGAGCATAAAACATGCATATTGTTAACGGTGCGGTTCATTAACCTCTGCCCTCAAGCAATTAAAGTAAGAAATTGTCCACAAAATGTGTTAGATCTCATAAAGTACGTTGTCTTCCATGGCTTGGGCCATTCATTCGGTTCCTCTGTAACACCATCAAGCACCACCTGCCTGAGTGACGTCTCTACTGTGACACCCATGAATGCCTCTGGTTGAGAAAGGGGGGATCTTGCAGATTCAATATCATGCCAGATGGGAATGGCTCACTGACCCTGTCTCTTCGGACTCCAGACTCCTCTAGTCAGTAAATTGTATTCTTCTCAGTCAAGCACTCTGCAGGAACTGAAAGGCCACACGGAATACTGTATAAAACCCCATAAAATTGTAACTTGTGTGCTCCGCATTAGAGATTATTCCTTTAGATTCTGACTAAGACAACCTTTTGGACTCCTGATATTATTCTTTGAAGCAGTGCCCGGCCTCAGAGGTGCAGTATTATCTCACTGGATCCTCTGTGTATTGTTAAACCCCCTCGACTTGAAAGTCACTGAATACCCACTTTTCCCTTTTCTTCCCCACTAAATCGCTTTTATTATAGTACACATATGCCCTTCAATTAGAGCTTCAAGGTGCACAGTAAAAGTAAGAAATCTGCTAAAGGACCTGGTGGGCGATAGACTAAAGCCCCCTTCCAACTGACTTGGGGTGAAAAATCATTTAGAAAAATAAAGAAACATTAATGCTGTCTTTATGACCGATAGCAATCCCTCCCCACATCTTAGTTGGTCTGTCCATCCTGATAAGCTTATAGCCTTCCGGTATGGCAAGAGCGACAGAGGGTGTGGAGTGGCGCTTTAGCCAGGTTTCAGTTAAGAACCCAAGCTCAGGCTGTGTAGAAGAAAGTAAGTCCCAAATTTCAATAGAATGTCTGGGCAGAGAGCGAACATTACATAACATGTTCGTCCATGTCCTCTGGGTTCCATTTATAGGATTCGTACCACATGGAGAGGGGGCACGCTTTGTACAGGGAAGAGCCTTGCCTAATAAAGAATAGTCTGATGTTACGCTGGTCGGCCCTGCTTCGTCAGCGTTACTCTGATACTGACAAAGTCTACAGGCAAAAGGACCGTCAACTAGTGGTCCAAAGTATCCAAAACACCATCCAAGGGTCTGGAATCTTCAAGATGGTCCTTGAAATTTTGGGACTTCAGTTCCCACAATCCACTTGGACAAAGCCCTTACAAATTCCCTGGTAATACTCCAGGCTGAGGATTCTAAACACACCTCCTGGATGGCTAATCTCTGTAGTCTCTCCCCCTTACATCTGCTCATTCCTTCCTTGAGCCTATAATCTGGCTTGGTTCAAAGTGGAGAGTTGTAGATGAAACTGGTGTCTTCGGCTTGTCTCCTTCTTCTATCGAAGGCCATTATTTACTACCCCTCCCCCTGACTCTGGCATTCCTATGCCCAGCAACCTCTCCTCCTAGAAAGGCTTCCTAAGCCCAGGGGTCATTTATCACTTCTTCAAAGCAGCCAGACTAAACCAGTGATCTCTGACCAATCAAGGCAGAGCACTAGAGGGCTGAAGTTAGGTTTACAGAAACAGAAGTCTTATAACTTCTTGTCTGTACATTTAAGAATAAATTCAACAATACCATATTGTTGGATTTATCATTATTATTCTACTGAATCCAGGGCCGGACTGGGAACTAAAAGCAGCCCTGGCAAATTTTGGTAGACTAGCCCCCTTCCGGAGCGTAGCAAGCGAGCGCAGCGAGTGAGCCCGGCCACTACTAGGAGCGTTTGGGGGTGATCTTCTCCCAAGAAAATTTTGGAAAAAGACAGACCAGAATAGTGAATTTTACAGCACATTTTTCATTACATATCCAATTGTATCACCTTTTAAAGCACAGTAAATAGTAGATGATGTTCTTAAAGAGCACCAGGCTACACACCCAGTCAAATGTACCCATAGACATTAAAGAGCAGCAGGTTATCCACCCAGTCATATGTACCCATAGACATTAAAGAGCAGCAGGTAACCCACCCAGTCACATGTACCCATAGACATTAAAGAGCACCAGGCTACCCACCCAGTCATATGTACCCATAGATAGACATTAAAAAACACCAGGCTACCCACCCAGTCATCTGTACCCATAGACATTAAAGAGCACCAGGCTACCCACCCAGGCATATGTACCCATAGACATTAAAGAGCACCAGGCTACCCACCCAGGCATATGTACCCATAGACATTAAAGAGCACAAGCTTACCCACCCAGTCATATGTACCCATAGACATTAAAGTGCAGCAGGCTACCCACCCAGTCACATGTACCCATAAACATTAAAGAGCAGCAGGCTACCCACCCAGTCATATGTACCCATAGACATTAAAGAGCAGCAGGCTACCCACCCAGTCACATGTACCCATAGACATTAAAGAGCACCAGGCTACCCACCCAGTCATATGTACCCATAGACATTAAAGAGCAGCAGGTTACCCACCCAGTCATATGTACCCATAGACATTAAAGAACAGCAGGTTACCCACCCAGTCATATGTACCCATAGACATTAAAGAGCACCAGGCTACCCACCCAGTCACATGTACCCATAGACATTAAAGAGCACCAGGCTTCCCACCCAGCCACATGTACCTATAGACATTAAAGAGCAGCAGGCTACCCACCCAGTCACATGTACCCATAAACATTAAAGAGCAGCAGGCTACCCACCCACTCACATGTACCCATAGACATTAAAGAGCACCAGGCTAGCCACCCAGTCATATGTACCCATAGACATTAAAGAGCAGCAGGTTACCCACCCAGTCATATGTACCCATAGACATTAAAGAGCACCAGGCTACCCACCTAGTCACATGTACCCATAGACATTAAAGAGCACCAGGCTTCCCACCCAGCCACATGTACCCATAGACATTAAAGAGCAGCAGGCTACCCACCCAGTCACATGTACCCATAAACATTAAAGAGCAGCAGGCTACCCACCCAGTCATATGTACCCATAGACATTAAAGAGCAGCAACCTACCCACCCAGTCACATGTACCCATAGACATTAAAGAGCACCAGGCTAGCCACCCAGTCATATGTACCCATAGATATTAAAGAGCAGCAGGCTACCCACCCAGTCATATGACCCAGAGACATTAAAGAGCAGCAGGCTACCCACCCAGTCATATGTACCCATAGACATTAATGAGCAGCAGGCTACCCACCCAGTCATATGTCCCCTTAGACATTAAAGAGCACCAGGCTACCCACCCAGTCACATGTACCCAAAGACATTAAAGAGCAGCAGGTTACCCACCCAGTCATATGTACCCATAGACATTAAAGAGCACCAGGCTACCCACCCAGTCACATGTACCCATAGACATTAAAGAGCAGCAGGTTACCCACCCAGTCATATGTCCCCATAGACATTAAAGAGCAGCAGGTTACCCCCCCAGTCACATTTTGGGGGGGGTGTGAATAGTGAGTCTTACCTGCACTATAATAATTGGAAACTCACCCGCATTTGTGGGATTTAGTGAGTAGGGCTACCTGGGAGGCTTACATCGCGGCGTTAGCCGCCATCTTGGGTGAGTGGCTGGGAAAACGGGCCGGTGACTAGGCGCCATCTTGGTTGGCGGGCTAGACGATCGCATAGGCGGTCTCCCGCGCTCTGCCTTCGCATCCTGCTTTTAAGGCGATCCTTTTACACCGGCAGGTAGATCTTTTGAACCTGCAAGCATGTCACTGCTTTTGTCAGCTTTTTAAATTGAAACCTTATTTTATTTCGCCATAGCTTGGCTCTCGCTTCTGTTCGCGCTCGTGCTGTAACCTGCGCAGTTGCGCCTGCATTTTGGGGGGGTGTGAATAGTGAGTCTTACCTGCACTATAATAATAGGAAACTCACCCGCATTTGTGGGATTTAGTGAGTAGGGCTACCTGGGAGGCTTACATCGTGGCGTTAGCCGCCATCTTGGGTGAGTGGTTGGGAAAACGGGCCCGGTGACTAGGCGCCATCTTGGTTGCCGGGCTAGACGATCGCATAGGCGGTCTCCCGCGCTCTGCCCTCGCATCCTGCTTTTAAGGCGATCCTTTTACACCGGCAGGTAGATCTCTTGAACCTGCACGCGTGTCACTGCTTTTGTCAGCTTTTTAAATTGAATCCTTATTTTATTTCGCCATAGCTTGGCTCTCGCTTCTGTTCGCGCTCGTGCTGTAACCTGCGCAGTTGCGCCTGCATTTTGGGGGGGGTGTGAATAGTGAGTCTTACCTGCACTATAATAATTGGAAACTCACCCGCATTTGTGGGATTTAGTGAGTAGGGCTACCTGGGAGGCTTACATCGCGGCGTTAGCCACCATCTTGGGTGAGTGGTTGGGAAAACGGGCCGGTGACTAGGCGCCATCTTGGTTGGCGGGCTAGACCATCGCATAGGCGGTCTCCCGCGCTCTACGGTGATAAATAGTAAGGGAGGGCCCAGCGCAGCGTTGGCGCGCAGCGGGCGCGTCGTTGGCGCACCGGAGGTGCGCCAGAGGTAAGCCCGTTTGCGCCCGTTCGCGCACAGGAAGCGCTGGCGGCTGGAATTGCTGCCCCTGTCTCCCTTATGCGCTTAACCTACACGAAAGAAGATCTTCATGTCCTGAAACCTGATGTTTCGGTAGAACACCAGCCCTCTACTATTGTTAAAAGCCACAATTCCTTGGCCTGCGGTCTGCTAAATCTGAGATCCTTGTGCAGGCATCACACAGAGATAGCGCTACTCATAGAACAACATGAGTTAGACGCCTTATTCATGACGGAAACATGGACGAGGATAGATAGTGGCGTAGAATTGGGGCAAGCCTGCCCCCCAGGATATAAGATTAGACATAATCCTCGTGTTGGGGCTAGAGGAGGAGGTGTAGGGTTGATTTATAGGGAATCGCTGCATTTTTCCCAGCTAGAAGTTAAGAGAATCATGGAGTACGAACTGATGGGTTTCTCTCTGAAGGGACAGGGGGGGGTGCTATTCACTGGTCTCCTGTGTTATAGACCCCCGGCTGGCGTTACGTCTGCCGTGTTCGACCTTATTGACTTGATCTACGATCTATCAAACTCCCATGCCAGACTGATGGTACTGGGGGACTTCAATCTGTGGCCAGATGGGCCAACAGACTCAGCCTTTACATACCTTACCCAGGCATGTTGTAACATTAATCTGGAGCAGTTGGTTCCTTCTAAGACTCACCAGAGGCGACATATTTTGGATTTGATCTTTGCTGACTCTAGTCAGGTGAGGGTTGGAAACATCCTACCGCAATGCTGGACGGACCACGCCCTAGTTCTTTTCTCCGCAGCTCTCCCGGTAGGCTACTCTAAGAACAGTAGCACGGGAACTGCTAAGACTGGGAGACAATGGTCAAGGCTCTTGAGAGGCGCAACCCTACCAAATCTGCTCTCTGAAGCTCTTCAGCTGGGAGAAAATGCGGATGAAAGTTATAATGCCCTTATCCAGCGAATCATGGCCTCTCTGGACAAGCTGGCCCCGCTAAGAAAAACGCGAGACAGAACAAAAACTGCCATGCCATGGTTTTCGAGGGAGCTCCTCCAACTTAAACATCAGTGTAAACGTGCAGAGCGGAGATGGAGGAAACACTATCTGGCATCGGATAAAGTCCTTTTTAAGCAGGAGCTGGCAGCTTATAAGTCACAGATTAAGTGTGCAAAAGCGAGGTTCATAGAGGAGTCTTTATTGTCAGCCTCAAATAAAGCTCAGGCTTTGTTTAAAATCGTCAACGAGTTGTCACGACCGGCCAGTGCTACTACAGTTATCCCATCCTCTCAGTTACTATGCGACTCGCTGGCCAAGGCCTTCGAAGATGAGATCTCGACCATCTTGAGTAACTTGAGCCCCATGACATCAGGGGCTGCTCTCTCATCTACATCAGAGATGGAGGCTGGGAAAGCAAGGTTGGATAGTTTTCCTCTTCCCTCCTTTACAGACTTTGGCGCTTTAGCGGATAGTGTGTCCTCAGGTTCTCCCCTTGATGTACTTCCGCACAAACTCTGGAAAGTGTTTAGGGAAGAGTTGTTTCCTCCTCTCCACGCAATCTGCTGCCAGTCTCTTGGTTCCGCCCAGGTTCCGGACAGCTGGAAGCTTGCGGTAGTTTCTCCGATGCTGAAGAAAGAATCACTGGACCCCTTATGACCCGCTAATTACAGACCATTTTCATTACTCCCTTTCCCGATTAAGATCTTGGAGAAACTGGTCACGAAAAACCTGTCCAGTTTTTTGGAAGTCAATGACTGTCTGGATGCGGCGCAGTTCGGGTTCAGGTCAGCGCATGGAACCGAATCAGCTTTGGTGACTGTTTTGAGTGACCTTCGTTCGCGTGCCGACTATGGTCGAGCAGCCTTTTTAGTGCTGCTTGACATGTCGGCAGCGTTCGATACGGTCAGTCATGCCATCTTGACCAGGAGATTGGAGGAGGCTGGTGTGATGGGTCTGGCTCGGGATTGGCTTGTGTCATACCTGGCCAATAGAGATCAGGTGGTTGCCCTGCCTCCCTTCAAGTCTACCATCAGAAGGGTTGGTCAGGGCGTACCCCAGGGATCGTCCATTAGCCCCATTCTTTTTAATCTCTACCTCCGCCCCCTGGTCAAGCTAATTAAATGCTTTGGCATTGCAGTCACCAACTATGCTGATGACACCCAACTTATCTTCTCTTTTGAGGGGGATAATGCGGTGTCACAGGAGACCTTTCACTATTGTATGGTCACCACGGCAACATGGCTGAGTAACAATTCAACAGCTCCAAGACTGAGGTGCTGCATTACTCAGCGGAATGTGTCCCGCGACCTCTACCGCAGGACTTCTGGCCCCCCTCCTTTCAGGGTACGGTATCAGCGGCAGACTCGGTTCGTAACCTGGGGGTGACAATGGAACCCAATCTTCAAGTGGATGGTTTCATTGATAAAACAGTGTCTACCTGCATGGGGCTGATGCGTACCCTGCGGAAGATTCTCCCTTTGCTCCCCGCCCATGCCAGACCAGAAGTAGTGCGCAGTATCATTTTAAGTAGACTCGATTACTGCAATGCACTGCTTCTGGGGGCACCTGTCACTGCATTAGGCAAACTACAACCGGTACAGAACTTCGCTGCCAAATTAGCACTTTCCCGCCGACGTCTTGACTCGTCATCCGCAGCACTTAAAGACGTGCACTGGCTGCCCATTTCTCAGCGGGCTGAGTTTGAAGCTTTATGCTTGGTCTTCCGGGCCCTTCATGGCTTGGGACCGCTGCCCCTACAGGAGATGTTCTCTTGGTACATCCCTACTAGATCTCTCCGCTCTGTTTCAACCAACTTGGTAGTTGTCCCCAAGATCCGGAGAAAGCGGATGGGTGGCCGTTCTTTTGGCTTTACGGCGTCCAAGTTGTGGAACGATTTGCCACTGCCGCTCAGATGCTTAGGAGACCTTCTCTCTTTTAAAAAAGAACTAAAACACCTGTTCCCGAGGATAGTGTAGCTTGCTGATATAGTATTGACTGTGTTTCAGGATCTGTTAGATCACAGCGCCAGGATGCCCATTGGGTGACAGGAGCGCTTTATAAGTGTGTTATACATACATACATACATGTACCCATAGACATTAAAGAGCAGCAGGCTACCCACCCAGTCATATGTACCCATAGACATTAAAGAGCAGCAGGTTACCCACCCAGTCACATGTACCCATAAACATTAAAGAGCAGCAGGTTACCCACCCAGTCATATGTACCCATAGACATTAAAGAGCAGCAGGTTACCCACCCAGTCATATGTACCAATAGAGATTAAAGAGCAGCAGGTTACCCACCCAGTCATATGTACCCATAGACATTAAAGAGCAACCAGGCTACCTACCCAGTCATATGTACCCAAAGACATTAAAGACCACCAGGCTACCCACCCAGTCATATGTACCATACACATTAAAGAGCAGCAGGCTACCCACCCAGTCATATGTACCCATAGACATTAAAGAGGAGCAGGCTACCCACCCAGTCACATGTACCCATAGACATTAAAGAGCAGCAGGTTACCCACCCAGTCACATGTACCCATAAACATTAAAGAGCAGCAGGTTATCCACCCAGTCATATGTACCCATAGACATTAAAGAGCAGCAGGTTACCCACCCAGTCACATGTACCCATAGACATTAAAGAGCAGCAGGCTACCCACCCTGTCATATGTACCCATAGACATTAAAGAGCAGCAGGTTACCCACCCAGTCACATGTACCCATAAACATTAAAGAGCAGCAGGTTATCCACCCAGTCATATGTACCCATAGACATTAAAGAGCAGCAGGTTACCCACCCAGTCACATGTACCTATAGACATTAAAGAGCAGCAGGTTACCCACCCAGTCATATGTACCCATAGACATTAAAGAGTACCAGGCTAGCCACCCAGTCATATGTACCCATAGACATTAAAGAGCAGCAGGCTACCCACCCAGTCATATGTACCCATAGACATTAAAGAGCACCAGGCTACCCACCCAGTCACATGTACCCATAGACATTAAAGATCACCAGGCTACCCACCCAGTCAAATGTACCCAAAGACATTAAAGAGCACCAGGCTACCCACCCAGTCATATGTACCATAAACATTAAAGAGCAGCAGGCTACCCACCCAGTCATATGTACCCATAGACATTAAAGAGCAGCAGGCTACCCACCCAGTCACATGTACCCATAAACATTAAAGAGCAGCAGGCTACTCACCCAGTCATATGTACCCATAGACATTAAAGAGCAGCAGGCTACCCACCCAGTCATATGTACCCATAGACATTAAAGAGCAGCAGGTTACCCACCCAGTCACATGTACCCATAAACATTAAAGAACAGCAGGTTATCCGCCCAGTCATATGTACCCATAGACATTAAAGAGCACCAGGCTAGCCACCCAGTCATATGTACCCATAGACATTAAAGAGCACCAGGCTACCCATCCAATCATATGTACCCATAGACATTAAAGAGCAGCAGGCTACCCACCCAGTCATATGTTACCATAGACATTAAAGAGCAGCAGGCTACCCTCCCAGTCATATGTACCCATAGACATTAAAGAGCAGCAGGCTACCCTCCCAGTCATATGTACCCATGGACATTCTCACAGAGAGCACCAAGAATAGACACGACTAGTGAATCAGAGAGAACAAAGCAAAAGGGAGACCAGCCCCCATAAGGTGTGTAGCAAGCAAGCGCAGCGAGCAAACACTACTAGATGGAGTTTGAGGGGTTCTCCTCCCAAGAAAATTTTGGAGACAGAAAGGCCAAAACAAATCATTTTTCATCCCATTTTTCTTTACATATTAGATTATATTAACTTTTAAAGCATAGTAAATGATTACCTTATGGAGCACCAGGATGCCCTGTCATAAATCACAGACATTCCTACAGAGAACACTACAAAATGAAATGTCGAGCACAAAACATGAATTTAAATATAACCAATTTGGAGGAATCTGAGGCCGACAAGGACTTATCTAACCATGTCTCAGCAGTCAGTATGAACAATATGTATCTAAAAAACACTTCACAAGGGAGGCCTTTGGAAGGCTAGTGCGAAAGATCACCACCCTTGAAGAGCATCTCCCCATGAACCCCAGTATCATTTTGAATATTTAACACAGGAGAGAGTTTACGGATGCATATTCTTTAAAGTTCTTTTAAAGTATTCTGAGTGTTATGTGAAGCAGATTAGCAGATATGTATGACCATTTACTTTGAGGAGTTAATAATTGGCATATCACACTGCCATTGTATCAGCAGCAAATAGTTACAGACCCCACCATATATTTAGCCCCACCGTGAACATGAAGCATAGGTTGTCCTCAAGGGCACTTATGTGACAATTCACTTGTGTGGCAACTTGTAGGACACTTTATAACAGGCATGTGCTTTACATGTGCATTGCATGTACGCAGCCTTCTGAATCTCAAAACAACCTGGAGGTGACTACGGAGAGTAATCCCATCTAAATGGATGGATATATGGATGGATGGATAAATGAACGGATAGATGGATGGATGGATGTGCTTTGATGAGAGGACAAAAATGTCTGCGAAGGACATTGAAAGAGTTTGGCCCGACAGCTTTCTCACTGTAGAACTAGGGTTCTTTCCCAAGGGCCCCCTCTAACATCAAAGTCCACCTCCTATTAGTATTAAATTATAAAAATAGGTTACCTCTTGTTTGCCTAAATCAGTATGTTTCCTGATGAGAATGTTCCCCGAGCAGCAGGATGGCACATGAGTGAGAGAAGCTATGGCTTAAGCTGCATAGTGCTTCTGTTGCACAATCTACTTGGAGATTCTCTGAGCAGCAAAGTAACTTCATGTCTTCTCAAAATGCAGATGTACAGGGTTAATATCATGCCTGGCATTAGGCACTATGCTCTCTATGCACGGCTTCCACTTCTATTGCTAGTGGTGCTGTACGCATGTCCCTGTGTCGCTGCTGGATGTACTGGAGAGCACGTACTGACTTTGAAAGTCATACATACACTGCAGACTTGCTGTAAATATTTATACAGCACAATTGTGCGCACACGTAGAGCTTCAGAGCACGCGCTATGACATCACAGCATGGGCTTGGCTGGTATCATTGGGCAGGACTTTGAAGTTGTGCAAAAGGGAGGGTGACTGGCATGATTGCTTCACATGACTATGGCGTGCTCTGCTGGAAGAATGTGGGTGAGGTGGTGTAGTATTACCCAGCTACGCATGGCTCATGGGTAGCACTGCAGGCAGCTTATGAATATTTAGTCTAGTGCAGTGACAGGCTGATATGGGGTCTCAGATTGACATTACCGGGAGAGTTACACAAACCACGGCTTATCAGTGACTAACAACTGCCAGTTCTACCCTTTGGGCTCCCAGCCAGGGCACTCAGAAGAAAGGGCACACCAGTCATGCTTCTACCCTAATATCTGTCCTTTATAGGCTCCCAGTTATAGAGCATAGGATTTCTTTAACGTATTATTATGAATCGAACACTCTGTGGTCATTTCTGCTTTTATTCATAAATGCTTTGCCATTAACTCCCTCTTATGGATTGTCCTCTTTCTGCATGCTTTCCATTCCAGGCTGAAGGAAATCTTGTCTAGGAGGGTACAGCTTTTCAAGTTCAAATCCTTTTAAATCAATAGCCCTTAAACCTACGTACAATGCTCTCTGTGAGAGCTTTTCCAAAAGTCTTGGGACCCGGCTCTTTGACAGAGCGTTAATCTCTCTGAATTCAACATTGTCCATAATGTGACATAAGGTAACAGTGGAGTCAGAATCATTCGGTGGGAGAGGCAAGTGTCAGGTTTCACGGCTCCCTTGCCTGCTGTTCCCTCTGCTTGCCGGCCACGTACGAATGCATGCGGGACGACATCCTCACTTCCGGCTTGGTCTGTAGCAGTCTAGTCGTTCCGGATTGCAATGGAGCGTCACCAGCGCTTCCGGGGGAATCCGCTTATCAGCGGCGGCTTTTCCCCCGGCCGGCGCTTCGGATTGATGAACTTGCCCCCGATGCCTTCGAGGCTCCATTACTTATGATCTTCAGAACCCCGGAGGAAACCTTTGCCGTGCGCCGTCTTGACGGCGAGTACTCTGCTGGTCCCGCGGCGCGGTAGCCCCTTTGGAGCTTCATCGTCGCGCTGAAGCGCTTGCCAAAACCTAACCGCGCTGAAGCGCCTGAAGCCCTGAAGTCGCGCTGAAGCGCCTTGCCAAATCATCGTTGCGCTGAAGCGCCTTGCCACATCCTCATCGCGCTGAAGCGCCTGAAACCCTTGAAGTCGCCCTGAAGCGCCTTGCCACATCCTCACCGCGCTGAAGCGCTTTGCCACATCCTCATCGCGCTGAAGCGCCTGAAACCCTTGAAGTCGCGCTGAAGCGCCTTGCCACATCCTCATCGCGGTGAAGCGCCTGAAACCCTTGAAGTCGCGCTGAAGCGCCTTGCCACCTCCTCACCGCGCTGAAGCGCATGCAAACCTTGAAATTGCGCTGAAGCGCCTTGCCAAATCCTCACTGCGCTGAAGCGCCTGCAAACCTTGAAACCGCGCTGAAGCGCCTGCAAACCTTGACACCGCGCTGAAGCGCCTGAAATCCTTGTATCGCGCTGAAGCGCACCCTTCCTGTCTTACCGTGCTGACGCACCTTCAGACAACACTCCAGACCGGTTGCATCATCGTCGATCAGGAACTCTTGGTCATCGTGGTGTGGATTGGTGCCTTCCTATTTTCCCTTATTTGCATTGCACGGACGTGCTTCTATTACTCAACCGCCACAAGGGTGGCAAGTTGGAGGAGTCCTTATTTCGTTTGACCTATAGCGCAGGAGCGCTTGCTGACCCAGCAGAAGCAGCCTGGTAGCTTACTCTCTGGAGGAGTCACGGAGGTGAGTGTCATTCCACATGTGTGCATGGTATGAATGAAACCGGTCTGTTATGCGGTAGTAACCACTTGCTTGTCTTCCTATACAGTTGGGGTTCCTTGTCCACCCACACAGAGGGAAATTCACCATTCCTCGTTACCCCGCATCTATCTTATTGGCTACCATCCCGGCTCCCATCCTTGTCCTAGTTTGTAGCACATCCAGAGTGGGATAGGGTGGGAGTGGGGGCGTTAGCTCCTGCCGTCTCTGCGAGATATCTCCACTTGTAACAGGTAACTTGTGGGGAACCTGTCAGAATCCGAAGCCCACGATATCCATCTCGCCCAGACGGCATGAGCGACACCGAGGTTACCTTGCAAGACATAGCAGCTATGCTTGCAAACATTCAGGCTGAAAATCTTAGCCTACGGCACGATATGACGGCTTTACAAAGCCAAGTAGCCGCAGAAAGAACCAATCCTTGGGGTACTGCCCCTTCTCCTAGGGTCAGACAAGAAGGGCTGTTACGACCTCCCGTTTTTACCTATGAGGGCACCTCCTCTCAGGCCCAACCCGATAGTACTATACGGGTCATAACACCTCATCCCGTTCAATTAGCCCCACCTGAACGCTTCTATGGAGACTGTACCAAGTACAGTGTCTTTCTGCATCAATGCCATCTGCACTTCATGGCAAGAGCAACGGCCTTCCCGGATGACGCTTCCAAAGTCGCATTCATTCTTTCGTACATGGGAGGCGATGCTGCACAATGGTCCATTCCACTAGTGGACAACGATGATCCCATGCTGTACAACCTGCCTGTATTCAAGGAATCCCTGAGACGCATGTTTGCCCGCCACACGTTTGTCCAAGCCGCAGACAACGAGCTGCTAAATCTGAAACAGGGCAACACGGACCTGCTCCATTACATCACAACCTTCAGCAGACTGGTCATCGAAGCATGCTGGCCCGAGAGCAAGAAGGTGTCCGTATTCTACAGAGGCCTGCGTGATGACATAAAGGATTTGATCTCTCAAATACCGGATCCACCAGAAGAAATAGGACCTTTCATAGACCTGGTGGTGAAGGTCAACTACCGGCTTCAAGAACGTAGAAACGAGAGGACCAAAGGAAGCGACCCTCGATTCCTGTCATTTAAAGAGAAGACCAAGGAGGAGCCTAAACCGCCCGGCGAGGCGCCCGAACCAATGCAAATAGGCAGCATTTGTGGTCCTCTTACCAACGAGGAGCGAGACAAAAGGAGGAGATCTAATCAGTGTCTGTATTGCGGAAAAAACGGACACTTCGTAAGAGAGTGCCCAGTAAAGCCACCCCGGACAAGAGGGAGAAGACCGTTTGCACTGCCTGTGTCTAAGCCGGACAAGGCGGGAAACGGGGAAACCCAGTAGAGACCGGGGTCCGTCTACTGGGTTCCTCATCCTGCAAGTTGACGACCCCTGCCTCTTTCGGTGGCAACCGCCATATAGGACTGAGCGTAGTCCTACGAGCCGGGACAGGGCAAACCTGGCAGGTAACCGCCCTTCTGGATTCAGGGGCCACCGGCAACTTTATTGACACCCAGTGCAGTCAGAAGTTGTGAATACCCATGACACCGAAACCTAGACCTGAACCCGTGAAGGCAGTGGATGGGACTGACCTCACCTCGGGTCCTATACGGTACCAAACGGAAAACCTGTGCATGTAATTTGCGAACACCCATAAGGAGACCATCATATTTGATGTAATTGACGCACCCCAGTTCAAGGTCATATTTGGCCTACCTTGGCTGGTACGTCATAACCCGTGTATAGACTGGGTATCCAGAACCCTGATCTTGGATTCATCCTATTGTAACGCGTCCTGTTTAGGCCTGGGCGGTAAATTCCGTTCCGCTCGCGGAATTTGCGGAATTTCGGTAATTTCGCGTTCCACGGAGAACGCGAAATTGCCCAAAATTCTGCTTTCCGCGACTTCGCAAAATTTTTTCTTGTTCGCGTTCTCAAAATGCGTGTTCGCGAGATATTTCTCCCCGAGCATGCAAACAGCAACTGTGAACAGGAAAAAAGCATCGCGAACAAGCAATTCCGCGTGTTCGCGGAATTTCTGCGTGTTCGCGGAGATTTTTTACCGTTTCGCGGAGATTTGCGTAACGGGATTACGCAAATTCCGCCCACCCCTAGTCCTGTTACACATCTACCGGATCACCGGGTACACAGGCCATATAGGGCCATAACCTAACTGTAACCGGAGTAGGTGGAACCATGATGGACAAGGTGCCTGAAGAGTACCAGGACCTAGTAGCGGTGTTTGATAAAAAGGGCGCCAACACCCTACCTCCCCACCGCCCATTTGATTGTAGGATCGATTTGATCCCGGGCTCCACGCTGCCATGCAGCATGATCTACTCACTCACAGAAAAAGAAAATTAACATCTCCGCTCCTATTTGGACGAATATCTCAGGAATGGGTTTATTCGCCATTCCAGGTCTCCTGTGTCTTCTCCCCTTTTTTTCGTAGCGAAGAAAGAAGGGGATCTCAGGACATGCATTGACTTCAGGGCGATGAACGCCATAACCATTAAAAACAGGTACCCCTTACCACTGATTTCCAATCTACTGGATCAGGTGAAAAACGCATCTATTTTTACCAAACTGGATCTACGAGGGGCCTACCATCTAGTCAGAGTCCGAAAGGGTGACGAATGGAAAACAGCGTTCCGGAGCAAATACGGCCTCTATGAGTACCAGGTCATGCCTTTCGGACTCTGTAATGCACCCGCGGCGTTCCAATATTTCATCGATGAAGCCTTGAGGGAGTATCTCGATATTTTCTGCATTGCATATATCGATGATATACTGATCTATTCACGAAACCTGTCAGAGCACGTACAACATGTACGCACGATTCTCCGGCAATTGGAAAGACATGGATTATATGTCAAATTAGAGAAAAGCATCTTTCATACGACGGCCGTGGAAATCCTAGGACACATAATTACTCCAGTGGGTATCCAAATGGACCACAAGAAGGTGGAAGCCGTCTTACAGTGGCCATCCCCCACGTCAACGAAACACATACAGAGGTTTTTGGGTTTCGCCAATTACTATCGCCGCTTTGTCAACGGCTTCTCCAAGATAGTCACGCCCATCACTCGCTTGCTTCGAAAAGGGGTTCCCTTCTGCTGGAATGACACAGCCGAACACGCATTCCAGGAATTAAAACAAAGATTCACCACGGCGCCCATCCTGAGACATCCCGATCCTGACCAACCGTTTATTGTTGAGGCCGACGCATCACAAGAGGCACTGGGAGGTGTGTTGTCGCAAAGGGATGTTAAGTCAGGGGTAATGCACCCAGTTGCATTCTATTCCAAAAAACTCACACCAGCAGAATGCAACTACACCGTCTCTGACCGAGAGTTGTTGGCCATCAAGATGGCATTCGTGGAGTGGCGCCACTATCTGAAGGACGCCAAACACCCGGTGACGATTTACACGGATCACCGTAATCTACAGTTCCTTCGCTCAGCTCGTGCCCTAACATCCAGACAGTTACGATGGACATTGTTTTTTAATGAATACGACTTTCGTATTACATACCGGCCAGGGAAAGAAAACGCCAAGGCCGATGCACTGTCCCGCCTGGACGATTCCAATGCCTTTGTTGGTGCTTCTGAACGCGTGCCTGTCATTCCCGACCATTGTTTTCAGGGGGTTATATGGTCTCCCGCATTTCTCTCCATCCTTCAGGACGATCTTGCACAATTGGATCCTTCCATCGCTACAACTAAGTACAAAGATGTTACATCACAGAACGGATTCTGGTACAAGGAGGATAAGTACGTCCTTCCCCTGGTAAAACACCAACAACAGGCCTTGTCAATGTGCCATGATCATCCTCTATCCAACCACCCGGGCTACCATAAAACCGTGGACCTTCTGCAGAGACATTTCTGGTGGCCAACGTTGGAAGAGGATACCAAGAATCATATCGTGCGCTGTGCCTTGTGTGCACAGGGCAAGAACACGACCGGACCGGTAGTAGGTCTGCTACATCCCTTCCCTGTTCCACCTCATCCTTGGCATACCATCTCCATGGATTTCGTAGTAGAACTACCAGCTACCACCTTGGGATATACGAACATCCTTACCATAGTGGATCACCTCACAAAGATGGCTCATTTCGTCCCCCTGAAGAAGTTACCTTCGGCAGCTGAACTGGCGATTGTTTTTCTGCAGAACGTGATTCGGTTACATGGCATATCGTCGGCGGTGATAACGGACCGGGGTGCGCAGTTCGTGTCTCGCTTTTGGAACGAGGTATGCGCTGCCATGAATGTGGATGTTCGTTTGTCATCTGCATATCACCTGCAGACTGACGGTCAAGCCGAGAGGACCAACTACACCATGGAGCAATATGTTTGATTCTGGCCACCGATAAAGAATGGGGAGAAGTGCTCTGGCTAGTAGAATTCGCCTACAATAACAACAAGCATTCGGCCATCGGCATGTCTCCTTTATTTTGCCTACAGGGTATACACCCTAAAACAATGCCATGGGAAGCACCACATGCCAGTCCGTTACCCACGGTTCAGGCATACCACGCCAAACTCTGCACCCTCTGGCAACAGGCCCGATTTGATTTGTCCAAGGCCAAGGAGTACTACAAGCAGCACGCAGATGTTGGCAGACAACCCGAGCCCACCTACAAAAAAGGTGATAGGGTATGGCTCTCCATCCGCCATCTCAATGTACACGGGTCCAAGAAAATGTTGCCCCTTTTCTTCGGTCTGTATGTGATTGAGAAGGTGATCAACCGTGTGGCCGTGCGGCTCTTGCAGCCTCCTCAGATGAAGATGCACCCCGTCTTCCATGTATCCCTTCTCCGCCCTGTCCACCCTGAGTGCGATGGTTCCTCCCCTCCTGCCCCAGTTCTGAGGGATGACCATCTTGAATAGACCTGATAATTTTTGGCAGTCTACAGCACCCCGCATACGTACCTGCTCCCTGCTGACGACAGGCAATTACCTCGAAACACGTGTCCAGGGATGGCATTTTAAACTTTTTACTCGTGGCATAGGTGTACCCGCCACTGTCACTACATCCTCCAGAATCCTATGGGGCTATTTGCTAGTATGACGAGCGGTGTGCGACCCACTTCGCATTTTGTATTTAAAGCTCCCTGAGCTATGGGTTGACGAGCCCGGATCCCGCACCCGCGCGCCGTGAGAGGTACTAGACCTGATAATTTTTGGCAGTCTACAGCACCCCGCATACGTACCTGCTCCCTGCTGACGAGAGGCAATTACCTCGAAACACGTGTCCAGGGATGGCATTTTAAACTTTTTACTCGTGGCATAGGTGTACACGCCGCTGTCACTACATCCTCCAGAATCCTATGGGGCTACTTGCTAGTATGACGAGCGGTGTGCGACCCACTTCGCATTTTATCTTGAATACGAAGTCAGGGAGATTCTGGGATCCCGCCGTACCAGGGGACGGCTCTTCTACCTAGTTGACTGGAAGGGTTATGGCCCGGAAGAGAGGTCCTGGGAGCCCTTGTCTCATGTCCGCCATGCGCCCCGGTTGGTCCGCGCCTTCGATGTCTGGAATCCGCTTAGCCCTCGCCCTCCGGCCCCTGTGTGAGTCTGTGGTTCCGGGTGGGGGTCGTTTCTTGGTGGGGGGTGCTGTCAGGATTCACAGCTCCCTTGCCTGCTGTTCCCTCTGCTTGCCGGCCACGTACGAATGCATGCGGGACGACATCCTCACTTTCGGCTTGGTCTGTAGCAGTCTAGTCGTTCCAGATTGCAACGGAGTGTCACCAGCTCTTCCGGGGGAATCCGCTTATCAGCGGCGGCTTTTCCCCCGGCCGGCACTTCGGATTGATGAACTTGCCCCTGATGCCTTCGAGACTCCATTACTTATGATCTTCAGAACCCCAGAGGAAACGTTTGCCGTAAGCCGTCTTCACTGCGAGTACTCTGCTGGTCCCGCGGCGCTGCAGCCCCTTTGGAGCTTCGTCGTCGCGCTGAAGCGCTTGCCAAAACCTAACCGCGCTGAAGCGCCTGAAGCCCTGAAGTCGCGCTGAAGCGCCTTGCAAAATCATCATTGCGCTCAAGCGCCTTGCCACATCCTCATTGCGCTGAAGCGCCTGAAACCCTTGAAGTCACGCTGAAGTGCCTTGCCACATCCTCACCGCGCTGAAGCGCCTTGCCACATCCTCATCGCGCTGAAGCGCATGAAACCCTTGAAGTCGCGCTGAAGCGCCTTGCCACATCCTCATCGCGCTGAAGCGCCTGAAACCCTTGAAGTCGCGCTGAAGCGCCTTGCCACCTCCTCACCGCGCTGAAGCGCCTGCAAACCTTGAAATCGCGCTGAAGCGCCTTGCCAAATCCTCACCGCGCTGAAGCGCCTGCAAACCTTGAAACTGCGCTGAAGCGCCTGCAAACCTTGAAAACGCGCTGAAGCGCCTGAAATCCTTGTATCGCGCTGAAGCGCACCCTTCCTGTCTTACCGTGCTGATGCACCTTCAGACAACACTCCAGACCGGTTGCATCATCGTCGATCAGGAACTCTTGGTCATCGTGGTGTGGATTGGTGCCTTCCTATTTTCCCTTATTTGCATTGCACGGACGTGCTTCTATTCCTCATGTGTGCATGGTATTATTGAAAGCGGTCTGTTATGCGGTAGTAACCATTTGCTTGTCTTCCTATACAGTTGGGGTTCCTTGTCCACCCACACAGAGGGAAATTCACCGTTCCTCGTGACCCCGCATCTATCTTATTGGCTACCATCCCGGCTCCCATCCTTGTCCTAGTTTGTAGCACATCCAGAGTGGGATAGGGTGGGAGTGGGGGCGTTAGCTCCTGCCGTCTCTGCGAGATATCTCCACTTGTAACAGGTAACTTGTGGGGAACCTGTCAGCAAGTCTGTGGAGATGGTTGATTTGTAAGTACGGGTCTCATGGCCCCAACACCACCAGCTGTCCCACAAAAGTGTCACTTGGTCTCAATAACTTTGTTGAGAAGCTGGACGAGAATGGAGCCCAGCCTCCGGTGCAGGCCATTCAGCCTGAACAGACAATACCACTGAGTACTCTGATGGTAACTCATTCTGAGAGGGAAGCTTATAATGCCATGAAGAACACTGCCTTAACGTCAACGAGGTCTAGAGGGCCTTTATGTAAAAGAGGGGAAACTCGTGCTGGCTGTCACTCCTTTCTTACAAACTGACTTGGAGCCTTTTAAGCGAGTCACAAAACACCCAAAAATAATATTCACTCTGCACACCTTGCATTGGAATTTTCTCAGTGCGAAAAAAAACGTATTTGGCTTGTCCTGACTCTTACTTGAGACTACAGAACTGACTCTGACTCACGGTCACGGACCGAAAACCAGCACCAGCAACAAAACTGGCCCCCTGTCAAAAAACCGTCCCCCACCCCATCCAGTCCACCGGGGAATTTCCCGGAATTATCAGTCCGGCCCTGACTGAATCCTTTAATCCTAGTTTTATGGCTTTTCTTTCTCCAGTTATTAACTAATAACCTCTTCCAATGTTAACCTATGGGCTGGGGATCTGCAATGGAAAATGAACTGGGCAATTTCTCCAATACCAGGGCCTATAAAACAGGGTTTATAAGGACCGTGCTTATAGCTGCAGGACCCCCACTCCAGAAACACCTAGGAAAGACTTTAGGGGTTCTGAATATATCAAAATACTGCAGATCCTCATTTCACAATACTCTTAGCACAAAAGTCGATTTTGGGAAGCACTGACTATAATGTGGGGAGTGAAATGTGCAATTTCACTAACCCCAGGACATATTAAACCTTTTTTGATAAGGATTCTCCTTAAAATGCACTCGACCCCCACCCCTGGGACACCCAGGGGAGACCCTGGGGCACCTACCCTGCCCAAACATTGTAGTGTATGAATATTTAAGTGCCCCAAACTCCAAACTCGAGTTTGGGCACAACGTGCATTTTAAAAGCAGTCCTGCAACACAGGGCTGTTTTTAACCTGACCTCATGCTCCAGCAGTGCACATATGCAAGTGCAGAACAGGCTGCTGGCCTCAAAATTGCCTTGCCCTATTCTATACTAGTGACATAAAGGTACTTTCAATACCCTGCCCTATTATGTACTAGGGCCTTATAGGGGAGGTCATGCCAATCACAGGGGACTCTAACCTGTAGTGTAACCTAGTGTGGGTAGCTGCTTTCACGGTATTCTAAGGGTCTCTTTCAGCGCAGCAGGGGCCCTGTGCCTGGTTAGGCAGCGCCCAGGGCCAGTCCGAGACTCTTACCACCAGTACGAGTCAGCAAAAAGCTGGGGGGTGCCCAGGGTACAGGATGACTTTACAATATACAGCAACACAGCAACTCTCTTTTAACCTCACTACATGACCCACATGCTGCACCACCACCCCTAACTAATAAACTTTCTGCCCTAAACAGATGCAAACAAAATAACCAACGTGCCACACCTCACAACTTCGCTTGTCTATGTCTACTGAACAAAAATGTTATACTACAAAAAAACACAGCACACCAACTCACTCTCAACCACCATCTCCACCACCTACACACGCAGACCCATCAAAATGCCTTCTTAGCCTGCTGGACGAGGAACACAATACAGAACAGCTACATGATTGCTATCCTCATACAGCTAATGCCAACACAATGACACAACTGCTACAAGCCCACAAAATTCACACTATCGCCAAAGCACATTCTCTAAACTGTCTACTAATAAATGATTGATCGCTCTCTAAAGAAACATCACATCTATAACCATCTCACTGACACAAAACCTGACATGCTCTTCATAACTTAATTATGGTTGGAAGATGAGATGGCTCCAGTCCTGCATGGTCATTCCTCTAGGCTATCCAACGATCACCCAAATTCGTATAGGCAAAAGAGGAGGTGGCCTAGCTGCTGTGTTCAGACAAATGTTACATATCACTAAAGCTGACGAAGTCTCCATAAAGAACTGTGAGTCCCTTTTCACCAGATGCAATCCTACACCATCTTCCTGCAGTAACTTCCTGCTGCTCCTTTACAGACCTCCACCTAGAAACGCAACATTCCTAGATGCACTTCTAAACACGGTTTCAAACCTGATAACACTACACTCCAACCTAAGTATTCTGGGTAAACTCAACATTTGTTTTGACAAATCCAATATCCCCCGTCTGAAAACAATCATCGCTGGCCTAGACGCACTGAACCTTACTCAGATTGTCCACAAACCCACACACATCGCTGGATACATCCTAGATGTCATTTTCGCAAATGCAGAACTAGTTATCTTTCAAACAATGACTCCGGTCACATGGTCAGATCACCATTTGCTTGCTTTCAAACATAAAACAACACTAAGCAACGCACCTAAAACCACCTTACGTGCATCCACCTATCAACCATGAAACAAACTCAATTTGGAACACTTAGAAATACAAATAACACCCAGTAGAGATCTAGACACAATACACTATGTTCAAAAACGATTTGAGTGACTACAGGATGCTTTTGGTATCCTTGTACCACTAAAAACCACACAACAGTACAAAAGAAAACAAGCACCATGGTAAAATAGAGATGAATAGATAAAACATCAAATTAGAAAGCTGCAACGGGCCTGACTCAAAACAAACACCAATCAAGACAAAGTTCGCCTAAAGAAGAATTAACAGATTATACAAGTCAGCTTTCAAAAAAGCCAAGAAAAGATACTATTCAGACAAAATTCAAAAAGCTAAATTTGCAAATAAAGAATTCTATAAAATTCTCAATGAATTTCATAAACCAAATTGCCTAGTAGGAGCTCATCCTGTTACTCAAGATTTCAGAGACAAACTGGAAAATCATTACACAACCAAAGCTGACACATTGGACTCGTACTTAAAACAAAGATACAGCACCAGCGCAGACCATTTTCCAAAACAACAGTCCAAGAATACTCGAACCCAGCCTCCCAGTTCCTTCCAACACATTTCACAAGATAAATTTATGGAACTGGTCAAAGCATGCAGGCCTGCCAGCAACCCTTCTGACCCGTTTCCACCGCAAACTTTCAAGACAATTCTTCTAACAACCTCTGCTGCCACTACATTAAGAAAAATCCTCAACAATTCCTTAACTACTGAAATATTTCCAGAAGAACTCAAAAAGTCATACACATGCCCATTCCTGAAGAAAACCATATTTGACCCGCTGAACCCTGACAACTACAGACCAATTACAAATGGACCTTTCCTGGGAAAACTGATAGAATGAGAAGCATTCACGCAGATGTCACAGTTCATTGAAGATAATGCCCTACTATCAGACTTCCAAACAGGGTTCCGTCCAGGAAAAGGCGCAGAATCTGCCCTCCTTGCCATCTGTGATGACATGAAGAATACAGTTGACCGAAACAGGGTTGCTACGCTACTTTCCTTGGACCTCTCGGCTGCCTTTGACATAGTTGACCATGACACTCTGATACAAAGACTCCACGAAGCCGGCATAGAGGGGACTGCTCTAGACTGGATGACATCTTACCTTCGCAACAGAACTTATCTCATCCATACACCCTCTCCCCTTTTTCGGCCAAATTGTACTGCACAAAAGCAGGGGTCCCTCAAGGCTCTATCAACTCACCCATGCTTTTCAACATTTACATGAAGTCATTACCGTCACTGATCAATCAATTTCACCTCACATGCATAACTATGCAGATGACACGGAAATTCTTCTTGATCTGGAATATCCCAAAGACAATGGAAACTGACCAATTTTCAGTTGTTACAGAGCCATGGATCAATGGATGGCTTGGAGCCATCTCAATTTAAATGCTTCCAAATTAAAAATACTCATGTGTGACGATAGGAAACATTATGACCCGCACGCCGCGTGGCCTGATGATCTGGGAATGCCGCATGAA
Organism: Triturus cristatus; assembly: GCF_964204655.1. Taxonomy (NCBI): domain Eukaryota; kingdom Metazoa; phylum Chordata; class Amphibia; order Caudata; family Salamandridae; genus Triturus; species Triturus cristatus. Next base: position 1,809,625,448 of record NC_140589.1, read on the forward strand.
GTATCGAAGAAAGTAAGAAACCTCGGAATAACCATGGACTCCAAGCTATCAATCAATGCTCAAATGGGCAAACTAGCAAGATCAAGCTTTGTTACTATAAAAACTCTGCGAAAAATTTCCCCCATTTGGGATTTCCACACAAGTTCCAGGCCTCCATCTCCCTTGTTCTGTCCAAACTCTATTACGCCAATACCTCTACCATGGATCACCTTTACCGACTATGTAAAGACTACAACGGATTCAGAACTCAGCTGCCAGACTACTCTTAAACATAAAACCGCAAGACCACATCTCCCCTGCCTTGAAAGTCCTGCATTGGTTACTGGTTGCCAGACGATCCACATCGAAGCTGCTTTGTATCACCCACAAAGCGAGACATGGAACGAGACCGCACTTCATCAGGAATAAAATCACCAAACACATTCAACAAAGGAACCTCCGCTCTAGAGTGGCAACTCGCTTCAAAATCCCAAGTTACAAGAAAAAAACCATGAGTGGCACATCTTTCTCTGTTCAAGCAGCCAAACTATGCAAGTCTTTACCCCCAAACATAAGATCCACGGATAACCACCAAAAAGAAATATACAGCATATCCCTCTGTATATAATCATTTATTTGTACTATAAATATGTACCTTTATAAGTGTATGGCTTTATATAAACGTGTACAATAGTTACGTTTTAAAAAATATAGATATTCATTAGTTCTGCTTAACAAAAGTACAGATTACTGAGCTACATTATTCTATGTTTTTAACATGTATTTAAGTGACTGCATAAATAAGAAAATCTTTTATCATAACTATTTATCTACAGTTGCTTCAGTACTGAATTACAAAAATAAATAAATAAAATTAATTTAAGGTACAACAACCTTGAAGGTCGGAATTTATTTAATGCATCTTTAATCTACATATACTACCATCCTTTAAGCATCCATATACATTCCATGTACTCATGGATCTATATATTTCTTACTTTTCTTCTAATTCAGCATATCCAATGCATTACCCTATTTGTCACCATATACTGCTCTCAATATATCCTCTACCTCAACTCTCTCACTCAACTCAACGTCTTTCTACTACTCTTTCCAATGCACTATCCTATTTCTCACCCTATTTCTCTATCAATTTATCCTCTACCTTCATTCTCTCATTCATCCCAAGCCCCATACCACTACTATGATCCCCAAAATAACCCTTTTTAGACTCTTTCCTTCTCTACCCCTCCTTGCATCCTCTCATACCTCTTTTACTATTCAGATCTCCCTAACAAGCCTTTCTAAACCCTTCCCTCTGACTCTTCCCCTCCACCTCCCTTTTACTCATCCCAAGCCTCCACCTACTGCTATTAGCTCCAAAACAAAAAAAAAGATTTCTAAATGCTTCCCTCTTCTATCTCCCCACTATTATTACTGTGGAGGGAGAATCTTCAATATTTCTAGAGATTCAGAACCCCTAAAGTCTCCCCTTGTTACACAGGGGGTGGGATTCCTGTAGATATAAGGCAAGTACTTATAAAAACATTTTTTGTAAGTCCTGGTAATGGAAAAATAGCCCAAGTCATTTTTCCAATTGCAAATCCCCTGTTACATAGGTTAACATGGTAGAAAGGTATTGATTAATAACTCTTGGTAGGAGAAGCTAGAAATCCCATTCAAAGACTTCCCAGAATGGTATTAATACATCCAACAATATCATATTGTAGAATTTCTCCTGGTCCTGATCTGGTATCACAATTGCGAATAGCACGTCTATGTTCCTGTAATCTCAATTTCAAAGTCCTTTTCGTGCGCATGGGTGCGGGACCCTCATCGTTGTGGTACATCCAACAATATCATATTGTTGAATTTCTCCTAAAGTGTACATGCAAGAAGTTATAATACTTTCTTGTTTGTAAGTCCATATTCAGCCTTCCAGTGGTCTGCCCTGATTGGTCAGAGTTAAGTGGGTTAGCCAGGATGCCTAGAAGAAGTGATAAAGAGCCCCTGGGGTTAACCAGCTTTGCTGGCAGGAAAGTGTGCTGTTCCACAGGAATGCCAGGCCAGGGGGAGGAGTCGTAAACTATGTTCTTCAAAGAGGAGAGTAGAGACCAGTATCATTTACAGCTCTGAACTTACCACCTCAGGCAGATGGCAGTATTAAGGAAGGTATGAGCAGATGCAGGGGAGAGAGTCTGAGTAAATTAGCTATCCTAGGGGTGTGTTTAGCCAGCTCTTACCTCCTTGCTGGAAAATCAGCCATTATGGATTTGGAAGATTTGATACACTCTGGGACAAAATAATGCCACACTCTACAGGATGTGGTCATATATTTGAGGAGTTACCCTGCTCCTATTGGTCAGAAGTGACCTCCTGCTTGACCCAGAGAACTTGGAACAAGTATCTGAGAGGGGCAGAGCCCTCCAGATCTGCTGCTTGAAACTACTGAAGCAAGAAGTGCCCTGCTGAGAAGTTTTGCTGTGCAAAGATTTCTAAGGCCTGACCTCTGAAAACTGTACAATTTGAAACTACAGCCCTGTGGATTATTCTGCTGAAAAAGAACTAAAGAGTGGACTCCCTGAAAGCTACAGGTTAAAAGAGCTTAACTGGAACATCACCAACTAAATCTACACCTTGGAGACCCATCAGTGAATTTGTAAGGGTTTTATACCAGTGAATTGTGGGAACTGACGTCCTCAACTTTCACGGACCATCTTGGAGCTTCCAGACCCTTGGAGTGAGTTTGAGACACTTTGGGACCCCTTGAGGAACTTCAGGAAGAAGTTCAAGAAGTTTGGAGACTTTGGAGCAACTTTGAAAAAATGCTCCATAGAGGGACCGACTTAACCTGGCCAGCCAGGCCGCTTTCCTTCAACTGCGAGCCGGCCAAGCCAACTAGGTTTGTCCTGCTAAAAGCTCCATCGCTGCAACTTCCAGAGATTGACCGGTACTAGAAGAAAACTGAAGCTGGCGAATCCTCACCGGATCCGGCTACATGAGGAGCATCGAGAGACCCCGCGAGAAAAAGCTCCAGAAAAGTTTCTATGTCTGCTCGTAGAAAAGGTGACCGAGAGCAACCGCAAGAGCCAAGCCGCTTGCCTTCCATCGGGAGCCGGCCTGGATTCCTGGGTTGCCCCGCTGAAGCGATCTTGAGAAATTTTCAACGTCCGCTCCAGGAAAGTTGACCGGGACCTCGTCACAAGTCAAGCCGGTGAACCCTCACTGAATCCAGACTGGCTGGGAGCTTTGAGGGCCCTCTGGAAGAAAAGCTCCAGAAACGTTTCTAAGTGTGAAAGTAGAAACTGAGACCGGGACCTGCCGGGAGCTGTAGCTGCTCAGGGCTCCATCGCGCCCGGCCTGAAACTTTGACTTTGGCCCGGTCTATCGTGAGCAGGTATCACAATATGGTGCTATAATCTTCTAAGTGCTATATTTGATTAAATATTTGAAAATTCATATCTCCGGTTCCTTACATTGGATTTTTGTTGTTTTGGTGTCATTTTAAAGATAACAATATTTCCTATTTTTATAAATTGGTGTTGAATTTTATTATGTGTTGTGTCTTAATTATTTACTGTAATGGTGTTTTTAAATGCTTTACATACCTGTCTTTGAAGTTAAGCCTGTATGCTCGCAGCCACGTTACCAAGGGTTGAGCATAGAAATAATTTTCTAAGACCTATGCTGAGTACTACCATGTGTTAGTGACCTCATTGCCAGTGGCAGACCTACATTTGCCCCTACCAATAACCCACTTTCCAACACCTCGCTTTCATTATGAGCTTTTATCTGCCAAGAAGAACTTAGAAGAACACTGGATGAGGGAAAGAAGGCTGCCTTGATTTTGTTAGATCTGTCGGCGGCCTTCGACACAGTCAATCATGGAATCCTAATTGAAAGATTAGAATAGTTGGGACTCCAAGATACTGCCACCACGCTACTATCATCCTATTTAACTAACAGATCGTTTGTCGTAGAAATGGATGGATTAGTTTCTAAATCCTTCAAATTGCCATGTGGAGTGCCGCAGGGCTCTTCCCTCAGCCCCACTCTTTTTAATATCTACGTGGCACCTTTGGCGGCCATAATTAGGAAATCCGGATTTTCGGTGGTCTCCTACGCCGATGATACGCAGGTAGTGGTCTCGGTATCTAATAACATAGACGAGACAGAAGACCGTTTTAACACTTGCATGGTACAGATCAACATTTGGATGCAGAGAAATTGCCTCAAACTTAATGGGGGAAAAACAGAGGTGTTGTTATTAGGATCTAAGACCTCCTTTTGGTCCCCAAGATGGTGGCCGGCCGACCTAGGTGAATGTCCGGTTCCGGTCACGAAGGTGAGGAACTTAGGTGTAATAGTTGATGAAAGATTAACGTTCGAATGTCAGATCAAAAAACTGGCCTCCGCCTTTTGGGGCATTTTGAAAATGATTAGGAAGATCCGTCCTTTTATTCCATTGGACGCCCTGAAAACAGTGGTTATGGCCCTAGCTTTATCACGATTGGATTATGGTAATGCCCTATATGTGGGACTTCAAACACACTTTTTAGTTAGACTCCAACGGATGTAAAACGCAGCGGCTAGAATGATTTTGGACATTTCCAAATTTGAGTCTGTTTCCCTTCGATTGAAAGATCTACATTGGCTTCCAGTGGCTAAAACAATTATTTTTAAGTCGCAATGCCTAGCATTTAAGGCACTACATGGGAAGGGAACATTGTATCTCAGAACACACCTTAAGAAATATATTCCAGCTAGGAATTTAAGGTCAGCACAAGCATATCTTCTATCAATACCCAGATATAAGCAAGCTCGCTGGGGGGGCAGGAGCTTCTTTTTGGGAACAGCAAAAATCTGGAATACTTTACTCATGTCAATAAAAAACAGCAAATCACTAATGTCATTCAGAGGGCTGCTGAAAACATGGTTATTTAAGAATTAAAAATTGGAGCTCAGTTAATTTTAGTTAAATCGTAGAGGATCATACTCGTTGGTCATAGCGCCAAGACGCCCTTGGGCACTTGTGCGCTTTATAAGTCTCAAATCAAATCAAATCAAATCAAGTTGCAGACAGAAGAGACCCATAAGGAATCCAACACTCTGTGTGGCAGCTAAAGCGGGGGTCGACAGCCCCTCTGGGTGGAATAAAGCTCACTCCTAGGCCTGGGTTGAAGGATTTTCATACTGCTACTAGTGAAGAGGCATAAATATAGGGGGACAAGCCAACAAATTTACACGGAGAGCAAAGCCATACCTGAACCATGGGCCTGGCTTGGCTCTTAGAGGCCCCATGCACAACCCGAGACATGAACATATTTTGAATGTCAATCATCCAACACACATCATGTCAAACTATGCTGCCTCTTTAAAATGAAAAAAAGCTTCTTTCTATAACATGTCTAATCGATTCACCCTTGTACATCAAATAATACAACTGCATTGAGAGGTATTAAATGTGCTAACTTTTAAATACGAACTTAGGAGCATTCCTGCCCCCCTGCCATGATGACTATGCTACTACCGATGCAAATAGATTGTGTATTTGAAGATGCTCTCGAATGGGATAATAAGGATAAAGGAAGCATGGTGAAATAAAATATTTACCTAGAATCACACAGTTTGGGTATGAGGAAGCTGGGACTGATCCCCTGTGTTCTGGTTTCACATTGTACAACCGAGCCATGAGATGAGTATCTCCCTCTCTCGCTCCTTGTAAATGAAAGTCACTGCTTTGATGTAATTCTTGGTGCGTGGTGTCGAGCGTGAGTGGCAGGGTGAAGCCACTTGAAAGCTCAGCTTGCTCTATTGAATGATGGAGGGTAACTGGAAGCAAAGGAAGTGTAACTGGAAGCAAAGGGAGGGAACCTTTGAGGTGAACCTGAAGCAAATAGAGGAAGAAGGGTGATGGAAAGAGGGATGGAAAGAGGGATGAGGCTAAGTGAAGGGAGAGGGGAGTAACTGAAAAGTGAGCACTTAAAGGAGGACGAAGACTGAATGACAAAGGAAGGTGACTGAATAGAGAGGTTAGAGAGAGATCTCCTTGGTCTCCCAAATAAAATGATACCTCACGTGTATGGGTGGGCCATGGGCCTGCAACTGGGAAAGGCCAAAAACGTAGAGATATAGGGGATAGCACAGTGAGCTATAAGCGCAAATGTTTATATAGGTTTTTAGGCAATTCTGCATTGGACACCCAAACAAGTGAGGTATTATTTTACTTGGTATATCAAGGGGAAGTCTGGGTGCTAGGAAACTTGTGCTGTGCTGGTATGATGATCCTAGAACAGAAATGTAAGTAAAATATGAGTTTTTTTAAGCTAAATTTTAGGTTTACTGGGGATTCTGGATAAGAAAACGTTAGAGGATCCACGCAAGTCACACCTCCCTGGACTACCCTGGGTGTCTAGATTTGAGAAATGTTGGGGTTTGGTAGGTTCCCCTAGATGGCTGCCTAACCCTGTACCAAAAAAACAAATTTACTACCACCCAGCATTCCCCGGTCTCTCAAGTAAAATGAAACCTCACTTGATTGAAATGACCAAGAGCCTGTGACTGGGAAAGGCCAAAAACATTGAGATTGAAGGCACAGCACAGCGAGCTCTAAGCGCTATATTATTTTTATATAGGTGTTTAGGTGATTCTGCATTGGACAACCAGAAAGTGCGGTATCACTTATATTGAGAGACCAAGGGAAACGCTGCATGGTAGGAAATATGCACTGGCACGGCGATCCTAGACAGAAATGTAAGAACAGTATGAGCTAAATTTGAAGTTTGCAGGGAATTCTGGGTACGAAAACTTTGGAGGATCCACGCAAGTCACACCTCACTGTACTCCCCCGGGGTCGAGTTTTGAGACATGTCGTGGTTTGGTAGGTTTCTTTAGTTGGATGCCTAACCCGGGACCAACAAAGCAGGTGCCCCCTTGCAAAACCACGTCGTTTTGTGATATATAATTTTGATATCTCCACAATACGTGTGAGTTATAGTTAATGTAGTGTAGCTGCTAAGAAAAATACACTCAGTATGGAGGTGCATGAGTTACAATTTGAAGCTGGTGTGTAAATTATACATTAAAGGTATACCTTTAGAATTTCTAATTTTAGAAAAGTTTAAGTTTTGTTTGTATCTAAAGAATAAATAAAGTTATACCAATTTAACTCAGTAATGTTTATGTAGTTTAAATTTTGTTTGCATTGAAAGAATACATAAATATAACAAAGGATGTAACCTTCCGTTTTTTCACTATATATTGATACATGTGAGCATGTATATATGTATATAACCCACTGGCGGCTGCTCTCTTTGAGGAAGGCTGTCTTGCACACTTTGCTCGCTTGTTGAAATTCACCTTTTAGCATTGCCCTTACAGGCAGTGGGCGGTGTCAGAGGTACAAGTGGGTAGTGCCAGTGGAGGAAGAGGGCGGCAATATCCTAGGAACTTTTGGGCACCTGCATTTATGATTTTACAAATTAGACACTGCATAGGACCTGCAATTCTTCAGGGCCCCATACTCATGCTGCAAGTTATTTATACATTTTACAGAAAAGCTACCCCTTTAAGGTATCACCTACTGACTTCATATACCTGTCTCTTGTTAAAGACTGTTGGACGTGGCGCTCTCTGCAGGGTCATACCCAAAATGTTTGCCTTCAGCCTCCTATTTTATTTTTGTTTGTTTTTGTTGACCTTAGGCCTGCACTTTACAACTGCTACCAGTGCTAATGTGCTTGTGCTCACTCCATAAAACATGGTAGAATTGGCCTACAACTAATTGGCATATTTACTATAAGTTCCTAGTAAAGTGGTATACCATATACCAAGGGCCGGTAAATTACATGCTACTAGTGGGCCTGCAGCATTTATTGTGCCACCCAGTTAAGCAGCCCTTTTAATCATCTCCCAGGTCCGCCACTGCAGCCTGAATGCAATTTTAAACTGACAATTCGACCAAATAACCCCCTTGCCAAGCCATAAAATCACCTGTTATTGCATATCAGCCACCCCTAAGATATGCTCATAGGGCAGGGTGCATTGTAATTAAAAGGTTGGACTTTAAGTTCTACATGTCCAGATAGTGAAAAACTCCTAAATTCATTTTCACTACTGTGAGGCCTACCTCTCCCATAGGATAACATTGGGCTAGCTTATGATTGGGTGGGAACAGGTAGAGATTTCATGTTTGATATCTGAGAATTTGGAATATAAAATCCTCTTTATTGGTTAAGTAGGATTTTAAGTTACAATTTAGAAAATGCCACTTTTAGAACGTTATAATGAATGCTGATTAACTTAATGCACTCCACCGTTCAACGATATGCGATCAATGCCTCAAATGTGAAGGGTACTGGCGGGTATCACCCACTGACCCAGGGTATGAAATTAATGCTAATAAATGCCCTGTGGCAGACTTGGGTTGCAATGTTTTATAAACCCATCTTATCAAAAAAGATTCTTGGATAAAACCGTTGTGTGGATAGATAATTTGAAGTATATTGAATTTGTTTCTTTCATTCAACTAACTTTCTATTTATTCAACATTTATATATTGATGAATTCACTTCCAAGTTGAAACCAAAACCCTCAAAGCGTTTTGGACCCTTCGGTCTTCATCAGGAGGTTATTTTCACTATGGAACACAAAGGAACACAAAGGCACCACTCCATGTTACAACTGCAACAATATACTAAAGGGATCAGAGATAAATCATCCATCCAAAGGCACTCATATCAGAATTTTTGCAGACTTACCTCCAAACACAACTCAGTTATATAGAGCTCCAAAGTCCTCTATCAACCTATAATAAAGCAGCACATTATATGATAAACATATATAATTTTTTTTTAATTGACATGTTTTTATTAGGGTTTTGCATGCATTTCATCACATGCAACATTCACAAGTATAAGCGTGAATCATTGTACCACAACATCATGGACCTTTACGTAAGCTATAGTGCGTGGGTACTGTAGTCCATTAGCTGCTGAGATCTCCTGTGATGGCCAGAAAGACTTGTCTCTCATAGGTCGGTTCTATCTGGCCCCCATGCATATCATCCCGGTTGTGCCTACAACTTCCCTCTCGATCGGGGTCAACTCTACCTCCCCAACTTGGTCTATGCAGCGTTCCCTTCTTTCCCAGATTCACTGTCATGTCATGTAACTAGGACAACGGCGTGTGAACCGCCAACTGGGGCTACTGCCGCCTACGGGGCGGCTTGGGAAGGGCCCTAGGGTGGGGGTGGGGGTGGGGTCCCGAAACTGGGTAAAGTGGGGGGGGGAAGGAAGCAGTGCGTGAAGTATGGGAGGGGGGGAAAGGATGCGGGATTGGCGAATGAGAAGTTCCCGTGGTAGATTATGTATGGACTGGTGGTAAGTGCATGTGGTGCGCCCTGGAGCTCACCAGGGGGAGGGGGGGCGGGCCTACCGCTCGTCGCGAAGCAGGGGACTGGGTTCGTACTTGCCCTCACGTCTAGGTATGTTACCTGCCTTATGGGCCGCTCGTGTCCTCCGCCGGTCCGGGGCGGTCGGGGGAGGCCGACGAGGCGTGGAGGGTGGGTTGTGTCATGTCCGGGGCTTCCCCCGTCGCGCATGTTTGCTTAAAAAGGATGAGGAGCTGCGCCCACTCCATAGATATCGGGCGTTTGCGGGCGCCCTTCGCCTCCTCCTCCCACAGTAGCTCCTCCTCTGCTGCTCCCCACTTGAGCACCGCGCCAACCCATGCCAGACCAGACGGCCCCTCTGGGGCCCTCCAATGCATCGCGATGTTTCTCTTCGCGAGGAGAATGGCCAAGGAAATAAACTTCCATTGCACCTTCGCGGATTTCCTTCTCGGGGATATCCCCAGCGCACATTCCTCCCAGGTGGAGGCGGTCGGGATTTCGGTTGTAGCTCGAACGGCTTGGTGTACCCCTCCCCAGAAACGTTGTATGGATGGACAGGCCCAAAACATATGTTTGAAATCGGCGTCTACCTGGTGGCAGCGGGGACATTCAAATCGTGTATCGGGGTAAAACCGGTGGAGTTTGTCCGGGGTGAGGTATGCCCGGTGTAGGATATTGAATTGAATATTTTTGAATCGCGCGTTCCTGGACACCTTTTTGGGGGATTCCAGGGCTTTACGCCACTCCGCATCATTGAATACTCTGCCTGCGTCGTCTTCCCACGTTTCCCGAAGTTTGTCCAGGGAGACGTCCGCCAGCTCCCGGATCGCTTTATAAAGCCAGGTGATGTGGTGGCTGCCTGCTCCCATACGCAGCACTGTGTGTAACACCGGATGCGTCGGGGTTTCCCATCGCGTGGGTGCCAGAAGCGGCCACCACTTTCCAGTAGTTGCCTGTGTTTCAAAAATTGCCCCCGGGGGAGGTCATACCACTCCACCAGTTGTGCGTACGTCCTCAGTTGTCCCTCTTGGAACAACGCCTCCATCTCTGTGACACCATGGTCCGTCCACACCTGGAGGGCTCTTGCGGTGTAGTACCCGCTCTGTTGGGGGAAACCCACAAGGGGGAGTAGAGGGGAATATAGTGGCTGGCCCTTCGACATGCGGTGGATCCTCATCATGCATCTGCGGGCTATAGCGACCTGGAGCGGGTGCGTGCGCATCGGTTTAGAGCCCGGCATGAGCAGTCGGCAGATCACAGGCAGAGGCAGTCTGCCTCCCTTCGTGATCGTCTCCCCTACGTGTCGTTCCGCCGTCCAGTGGGACAGCCACTGGAGCTGTGCCGCGAGGAAGTACGATTCGAAGGATGGTGCTCCCAGGCCTCCGGCTGTCGTGGGGAGGTACAGTGTGCGCAGCGCTACTCGGTGTCTGCCGCCCCCCCATATCAGGGCTGCCAACAGCGTGTCTAGTTCCCGAAAGAAGGAACGCGGCAGGATTATAGGGAGGTTTGCAAAGTAGTAGAGCATTCTTGGGACCATGATCATTTTTGCAAGAGCGACGCGCCCTATAGGTGCTAATGGCAGCGTCTTCCAAAACCCTACCGCCGAACGCAGGCTCGTCAGTGCCCCTCGGTGGTTTCCCTCAAAGAGGTCTCTGGGGGAATGGTATAGGCGCACTCCCAAATATCTGGGGGCCGTCCCATCCCACCTCAGCGCCTGAGCGCCTAGCGTTATCTCCAGGGGTCCCACGTGGGTGCCCAAAGGGAAAATGGGCGATTTTTCCCAGTTGACCCTGTGTCCCGAGATTTCCTCGTACTCCCGTAGCGTCGTCCAGATTGGCGTGAGGTCGGCCGATATATCACGGACATATATCAGGAGATCGTCCGCATATAATGACACACAGTGGGTGACGTCCGCTATGAGTATCCCCCATGCCTCTCCCTCCCGTCGCAGCCTTATGGCCAGGGGTTCCATCGCCAGGGCGAAGAGGAGAGGAGAGAGGGGGCATCCCTGCCTGGTCCCGCGGGTCACCGAGAATGGAGCCGATACGAGTTTGCCGAGTCTCACTCTGGACCTCGAATAGGACACGCCGCTCGGGGATATCGTTCTTTCGTCTGATCCTGAATGTGAAAAAGGCGGCGCAAATTATGTGAGATGTTACGCCGGGGAACGAATCCACATTGGTCCGTATGCACCAGTGTGGGAAGTATTTGACTGTAGCGTTCCGCTAAGATTTTCCCTAGGATCTTGCAGTCCGTGTTCAGGAGCGTTATCGGCCGGTAGGAAGCCGGGAGCACGGGATCTCTGTGTGGCTTCAAGAAGGTCACCAAGATCGACGCCCGTATCGAGTCTGGGAGCATTTTGCGGGCTACCGCCTCTTCGTATATGGAGACCAGCCGCGGCGCCAACAGTGTCGTGAACGTGTGGTAGTACTCAATCGGGAATCCGTCCGTGCCCGGCGCTTTCCCGCGTGCTAGGGCTTTAATCGCTTGTTTCACATCGACCGGTTTAAGTTTTTTGTCTAGTTCCTTCCCGATTGTGGGGGGAATCGTGGGCAGGGACGATCCGCCCAGGAAACCGACGAGGTCTCCCGAGGATCTGACCCGTGGGGACCGGTATAGGGCCGCGTAGTACTCGTGGAAGATGTGCAGGATATCCGTCTGCGAACATTTGAGTTGCCCGTCCGGGGTCCGGAGTTCTGTGATTGGGCGTGGTGCTGTGTCTTGCTTGGCTAGCCAAGCCAGGAGGGATCCCGCCCTATTCCCCTCTCTGTGTGTCCGTGTTACGTATGCCCGAAAGTTATATTTGCGCAGGTCTCGCAGCGCTGTTGCGTGGGAGGATTTGGCCGCTGATAGTTGCGCCGCGGTGGCGTCTCCCTGATCTACCCTCTTCGAGAGTTCCGTGAGCTGGGACTCCGCCCCCTGCAATGCCCTGTCTAGAACTCTCCTGACCCCAACTACTTGCTGAATGCAGTGGCCTCTGGCGCTCACCTTGAATGCATCCCATTCAAATGAACGCGCGGATACCGTGTTGTCGTTCTGTCGAAAGTGGCCCTGCATAAATTCCTCAAGGGTTTGGCGGAATACCGGGTCTGTGAGGCATTCCCGGGGCATCCTCCACGTTGGGATCGGGGGGTGAGGGGGTTTCCATCGGAGGACCGCCGTGTGTGCATCGTGATCTGACACTATTCTGCCTAGGTAGTCCGACTCTTGTACTGAGGGTAAGAGCGACGTTGAGCATAGGAATCTGTCTAGACGGACCCTCAGATAGTGTGGGATTGAATGAAAGGAGTAAAGCTTCGTGGTGGGATGGCGAGTTCTCCAGATGTCTGCTAGTCCCCATCTGTCTGTCCAGCTGCGGAGGTCTGCGGCCTGCTTGTATGCTGATGGGTGGGCTTGCGGGGGGTGCGAGCGGTCCAGGTGTGGATTTAGGGTGCAATTATAATCCCCTCCCAAGAGCCATGGGACCGATGTGTGATGAGCCAATGTGTGTGTGAGTTTGCCCCAGTAGCCCTCCTGTTCTGTGTTGGGGGTGTATACACTCCCTATCAGTAGTTGTTGGCCCTTTAACAGTGCCGTCAGTATTGCATAGCGGCCCTCTCTGTCTACGAGTCTGCTTTGCTCCTTAAATGGCACCCACAGTCTGATCCATACTAGCACACCCCTAGCGAATGCGGAGTAGGTCGTGTCACATATTATGCCTCGCCACTTTCTCTGTAGCCGGTCCGCCTCCCCCGCAGTCAGATGCGTTTCTTGTAAGAGCGCTACCTGGGCCTTCTGTCTCTTGATGTAGGCATAAATGGAGTATCGCTTGCGGGCGGTATGCATTCCCCGAACATTAAGTGTCAGGAATTTTATGTCCGTGTTAGGAGAGTTGTGAGACATGTTGTGGGAAGTCATGTGTATACGTCCTTGTTGTATTGTGGACCCCACAACAGTCGTGCCCGAACCCTCGCCCACCACCCACCGTCCGTCTGTGTACTGCATCGTCCGTGAAGGTTGCCTTGCCCGCTCTGGGAATGGTGGGGAGGGAACACATAGGGTAGGGGGGTGAACTGCAACAACGGTGGGAAACAGTTCCAATGCTGGGGGCGCATCGTGCAAAGCGATGTGCCCAAACTGGTTGCCATGGTGTAACTTTAGTTCGTAACCGCGGGGGTGGTGGATCTGGTGGCTGCTGACTCCCGCTCTGGCGGTTGCCCGTGTATCGTTGATGTCTATAAGTGTCCTGCCCGGTGTCGGGCTCAGTGGTTATTCTGTTCCACGCGGTCTGTGGGGCCGCGCGCGCTCGTTTTCCCGCTGTTCCGATCCGTGGGTCTCTTGTCAGATGAGTGTGTCCGCGGTCTGGGGGGTCACCACGGGGGGTGTCATCGAGCCCTCTCGCGACCCTGGCGTTGCACTCTTTTCGTCGTCCGAGCTAAAGATGTGAGGGCCACGTTCCGAGTCTAATACTCTGTCCTGGGGACTCAGAGTGGCCACCGCCTGGAGAGCCTTCCGATGTTCCGCAATAATCTGTGCGAGGTCCGGGGAGCTGGCGGTGGTAGTTCCGGTCCGCACACTAATCGGCGTGGAGGAGGCCCTCCGGGTCCGGCGGCCCGGGCACCCGGGTGTCGTTTTCGGGCGAGGGCCGGGGCCATCTCCGGGGTGCTGTGTGTGCTGTTCCACCCATGTCGCCGCTTCTCCTGGGTCCGTGAAGAAGTGCGTCTCGCCTCCATAGATGATCTTGAGGTGGGCCGGGAAGAGGAGCGCATATTGTATGTTTTTCAGGCGCATGGCGCGCTTCACTGCCAGGAAGGTGGCCCGTGGCTGCTGGACCGCACGGGAGTAGTCCGGGAACAGCATGACTTGCTTGTCCTCTAGCTGCAGCCACCCCCGCTGTCTGGCTGCCCGTAGGATAGTGTCTCGGTCCTGATAATGGAGGAGTTTGAGCAAGAAAGGACGAGGGGGCATGCCCGGCTGTGGTCTGCGGGCCGGCACCCTGTGGGCTCTCTCCACGGAGAAAAACGCGGTGAGAGCGTCTGCTGGCGTGAATGTGGCTATCCAGTCTGAGATGTATTTGACCGGGTTGGGTCCTTCGATTCCTTCCGGCAAATTCATGATTCGGATGTTGCTTCGCCTGGAGCGCCCTTCTAGGTCGTCCGTCTTATTCTCCAGCACCTTTATCCGAGTTAGTAGGTCCTGGAGCGTGTTGCCATGCTTTTGCACCTGCGGTTCCAGTGTTTGGAGAGAGTGCGCGCTTTGTGCGACTTTGTCCGCCAATTTTCTGTGGTCGTCGCGAAGGAGGCCCAGGTCCGATGCCAACTCGCCGAACCCCCCTTCCATTGCCACTCGAGATTGTTCTATGGCTGCCAGGACCTGGTCCAGTTTCCTGGACGTGGGGTCGTCCTTGACGTTTTTTGACGACCCATTGTGGGGGGGGGGGATTCTCCCCGTATTGGTGGATACGTCCGCTCACTGGTGCCCACACTCTGACTGGCCCGGTAGGCCTGATCTCTCTGCAGTTGTGTCACTCCAGGGAGCTGTCACCTCTGGGCCATGTCCCACTGTCCCGTTGGAAAGCGCACCGCCCGCGCCTCTCCTAGTCTTCAACTCGTCGGTGTGCCTGGCTCATGGGATGTCGGCGACCCCTCAGCGTCCGCGGGCCTGCCCTGCTCTCCGTGCGGGGGTGAGTGTTCCGCTATCGCTGGTCCCCAGGAAGTGAAACCAAGCCCGTCCCCTTGAGGCTCAGAGGTTCTCTCGTGAAGCCGCACGCCCCGGGCGGGTCCCTATCAGCCCGTCAGGTCTCGTTGTGTCAGCGCCGCAGGCCCCATACACTCCTCGCGCTCCCCGACCTGACAGTCACTCAGATTCGATGGGGTGCGCACGACTGGGCCAGTCAAGCGATTGTGCGCGGCCGAGGCTCACCTCTCTCCTCCGCTGGTGACCCTGTCCAAGGCTCCGCACACCTCCTGCCGCATGGCCGCCGGCGTCCGCTAGGGCTGTGGTCGGGGTCCCTCGTCCCGGGCCCCTGAGGATAGCGGGCTGTTCCCCTCACCCCCGTCGGATGCTCCACCAACTATCACCCCCTGACAGTATGCTGGGGGGGGTCCCTTGGTGTCTCCACGTAACGCACGCCCAGATCGGGGCTCACCTGCTGTGCGGGCCACTCCGTCAGGCTGTCAGCACCCTGGCGAGAATCCAGCCCGGCATCTTCTGTCCGCCGCGCAGCCACTGGGGGGGAGGGGATCAGCGCTCTCCTGCCTTTCCGCCCTCGTAGCCGTTGGAGCACCCAGGTCGTCTCCTCGGATCCTGCCTTGGCCCCACTGTCGCTGGGCACCTACATGGGCGGCCGCGATCACCAGCCGGGTCGATCGTGCTGCCTGGGTCGCCGCGGCTCCTCAGTCTCGCCGCCTCTCCTCTCAGGCCTGTCCGCCATCTTGTGTGCGGTCTGCTAGTGTCCGCGTGCGGAGCCCCCGGCACCGCCCCAGCCTTGATCTCGGGGATCTGGAGCCGGTCAGGAGTGTCACCGCTGTTGCTGGGCTCGGTCCGACACGTTTCAGGGTCGGTGGACGCCCGGGGCAGGTAGGACTGACTGTTTCACGGGCCGCCGAGCAGGAGCCTCAGAGAGAGGAGTCCGCCATCTTGGCTGGCTCGGCCACGCCCCATGATAAACATATATAAATGATACTAAATGAATAATGCATTTATGATGTGTGCATGAACACATGAAATGCAATTCGGGACACATGAGCAGAAAAACACAAAGCTTACATCACTTCGTGTCTCCCCATGTGCTGCTTTCCTCTCACATCCCTGCCTTTGAGTATTACCGATCTTGCTTTCCACCCCTCTCCTAATCCATCAACACACAGCCACAGGTCTATTTTGGCCTGGTATGATTACATGGCAAACTCTGTAATACTGAGTATTTGTTTCCGATCCTCATTGGATGAAAGTTAATGACACCCTTTAAATTCTGACACTTCCTCAGGCAGCTGTTGTTCTTTTCACTGCCTGCAACTAGTCCTCACTGTTATTTTGAAGCTGGACCACATGCAATAGGCTATTTAAATTGTGGCCTGTGCTTTTTGTGTGAATTTAAAAAACATAACCAATGTTATTTATCAAGATTGACAATATTGAACTCAATGTTCAATTTCGAGATACTTTAAGAAAGAAATTTGCTTTTCCTTCAATATATCAATTTATCTCTAACTTTTCTAACTATGCTTTCACAAAGCCTGTCGCTCAGCACTCATTTTTATAAAGGCGAAGGCTATTAGCTTTGCCAATGCTTACTAATGATGAGGCAGCAAACCCGGCTAATACCACTAGCTCAGCATCTGCTGAGTGTGCCGAGTTTTCTTTTTCTCTGCAGCACATATTTTAAACAATGGGTAGATTTAGAGCTTAGTGGACAGGTCACTATGTCACAAACATGAGGGATATCATGTCCGCCGTATTATAAGTTCGACTGGATATAATGGCATCGTAATTTGCGGATGGGATATCCACCACGTCCGTCACGGGGTAACCCCAATGCACCAAACTCTAAAACAGTCCCTGCGTCTTTAGGGCTTCTCTTCATGTTGCTTATCCAGCCATCACAAAAACTTCTGTCATGTCTGGGATGAATAAATCGTCTGGTGCAGGTGTTTGTTAGCAGAGTTTAGGCAAGAGTACTACACATGAAGAAGTCGCTCCTGGCAGCCGCTCACTGCACATAGCCATGCACAGAAACGGTAGTCCACTTCTGGTATGAAAGCACAGTTTGTGCACTATGTACATCATATTAGTTGGGACGGGGACCTATGCCCAGCATTTTCGAATTATTCCAATCTAAGCTCAGGCACAATGGAAGCACAACACTTTGTTTCATCATAAATGTTCCTCAAAATCACAACCTCAATTTCCACTGCTTTCACTTTATTCAAACGGTCAGTGAGAGTATGAACGGTATACAGCTAGACTGGGCAGCATGAAACAGAATGAAGTGATGCAACACAAAATCACTTCTAGACAGCAACATTAATTCTTGACGTTATTTTTATTCTCCAATTTGCATCAATATAGCAACGTTATTTGTTTGTGCTGCGTGCTTGTGCTGGAAGCAGACATATTTCAAAGAAAAGCTCTGTCACCTAGAAGAGAAATATAAATATACATTTCAGTTAGGGCTAATGAAACAGAATAAAACGTTTACATTTTTAGGTAACTTGAACGAAAAAGTTAGCTAATCATGCTCCAAACAGCAATGGTGCACTGAACAATTACATTACTTGTATTTCAATACATAGTGACCAATTTGGCTTTTGGTGCACCTCCTGCACCTTTTTCACAATAAGAAACAGAATAAGTGTTAAGATCTTTCCTGGATTATTATTATCACTATGGAGTGCTCAGTCGCACAATGCTCACATTAGAACCAAGCTTTATATTACTGGAGTGTAGACACGGCAAAACAGAGCTGGCAGGAACTTCCCTGCCTTACAAGTTCACCAGGTCCAGGCCTGACTATCTGCTTTAGTCCGGATTTTTACTTTGCATTCCAAGACTTGTAGTCCTTGTTTAGCTGTAAAATCAGGCAAATAAGTCTTAAAATCTAAATCAACAAACAGCATGGACTAGATTAGCTGCTCAATTCTGAACCAGGGGAATCTTGGTAGCTATGAGCAGCTGTGGCAGAGTGAGAAGGGCCTGAGAAGTTTTGGAGAGGGCGGAGATATAACTGATTTCAGCTTGTCTTTCTAATTACAAAAAGTTCTAAAGACCACAGACGTTTGCACTGATGCAAATTAATCCCTTGTATGCTCATGACGGCTCCCGGCCCTCATGCATCACGGTGGGCGTGTGTGCACAACGGCCGGGAGCCGTCCGAATCCCGCCCACCGTTTATTACTCCCACACAGCGCGGAAAATAAACCCGCACCCAACAGGTTAAAGAAACCAGGGCAAATGTGTGCTTCTTTTCTGTAGATTTAGACATGGGCGCACACTGAGCCACACCCCTTTTCTGGTTGTGTTAAATGAATGCATATATTCTGACAAATTTGTTAATGTAAATTATGGGAGTGTTATTTTCTTCTGGAATTTATTGCAAGATCATCAAAAATGGTGCAGGAATAGTTTTTTTTTCAAAAAAGGCCATTTATGGATTACGATCAGCTAAGCTTTCTATTACACTTTAAAATGATGTATAACAATACATATATTAAATATGGTTCTACAATGCATCTGTAATATGGATACTGCCTCAAAGTCTGGCTATAAAGTGTTAAGGTGGGTAAACAACAGGAGCAACAGGTTCTGGCAGGTAAGAACCATGGTGGAAAGAAAAGCCAGCCAGACAAGACTAGGAAAGATAGACGAGATGTCAGTGTGGTGAGAGCAGGTGAATTACAGGATAGTAATGGAGCCGCTGTAGTTTACAGATTGGACATCGCAGTTACAGATGAGGAGCAGCAGGTGGCGTGAAATGAGGTTGGATCTTAGTCACCAATTCCCGAAGGACAACAACAGAGTATGCAGGTGGAGCCAAAGAAATAATGAACCATACAGTTCACTTCTTTCCACTGATATTCTCTGTCACTTACACTTACTCTTCCAGACGATGATAGATGTGGTTGATAATTGTAGGGCTGCTCTTCTAAAATATTCCAGATGTTCCATGCCACAGTGAGTGCTTCAAAAACACAATAAAGAGCATTAGTGAAAGACTCAAAGTATTGTGTCACTCTACACACACAAATTACCTCTCTGCACACCCCAAAATATCCCTCTCGGTTCATCACTCCGCAGTCCCCCTACCTTGCTCTGCATAAACTGTAGAAGCATTATAGACTCCCATTGTCATGCTGCTTCCAGTGTCCACTTTACACTGCATGAAGTACAGTACATTCCAGAATCCACTTTAGATTGTGAGGCTTGAGATAAACTTTCACAATGCAAGCAGAGTTTGTACAACATAAACATTCCTATGAATGCCTCACTGGGAAGGTCAGCAGATGAAAATTAAAGTGATTAAAAGTCCAATTTCTGGACAAGCTTCACCACCCAAGTACAAGCTAAGAAGTGTACGCACTTATGAATCGTAGAATGGGATTCATCCTTGAGGGCAAAGGAAGCATCACTCTGAGGCATGTGTAGGATATTTAAACCTCTTTCTCTTATTTTTAACCTTAAACAATGGGCATTCTGGTGCATCGGCATTATTTTGCTCAAAATTCACATCGAATTACCCAAACAAGTAAAATTAACTCAGTGTTACCGCACCCATTAATGCACCACACAGTTGCATAAAATGTAACAGCAAGAGCTAACAACCTTTCGTAAGATTTAAAACTAACAATGAATGTATTTTCTTAAGAGATCAAATCTGAATGTTGTCATTACTGTGGAACAGAAATCGCAGTTGTGAATACTGGGACCGTCTTGTGTGGTTCAGCTTACCAAGGCTCCATAAGCATGTTGATCATTCTCAAACACTTTGTCTCATCTTCCTATTCTGACTTCAGTCGGTTTCACACTTCAGTGACCACTCCAGTGCAATGGTTTGAATTGTTCTACCCTGAGAGGTCACATGAGGAGTACCAGGTCGATCCCCCTCCAAAGGATGCCTGCTCTCACTCACCCTCTCAATCATGCCAGTATACGGTAGGAGGGCTTTGCATGGTCTATCTCCCTCCAAAGGATGCCTGCTCTCACTCACGCTCTTAATCTTGTCTGTGTATGGGAGGAGGGCTTTGTATGGTCTCTCCCCCTCCATAGGATGTCTGCTCTCACTCACGCTCTCAATCTTACCTGTACATGGTAGGAGGGCTTTGCATGGTCTATCCCCATTCAAAGGATGCCTGCTCTCACTCACGCTTTCAATCTTGTCTGTGTATGGGAGGAGGGCTTTGCATGGTCTATCCCCCTCCAAAGAATGTCTGCTCTCAAGCTCTCAATCTTACCTGTACATGGTAGGATGGCTTTGTATGGTCTATCCCCCTCCAAAGGATGCCTGCTCTCACTCGGGCTCTCAATCTTACCTTTATATGGTAGGAGGGCTTTCCGCCGTCTATCCCCCAACAAAGAATGCCTGCTCTCACTCGGGCTCTGGATCCTGCCGGTATCTATAGTTTAACGGCAGTGCACTCCTTATTTTCCTCTTTGCCAGGCCAGATTGATTCCTCTGAAAGACACTAAAAAAGTGCATCAGGCAACCTTTAGCGATACGCTCAACAAAGTGATTGTTATAATGCTTGAATTAATCCCAGCGATTGGTAATTACTCTTTGCTACATTCCAGTTCACTGATTTTTGCTCACTTTGCCACTACAGACCAACCATATGCCACAATTAAATGCAAATCACTCTAGGTGCTCACTCCAGTAGGGGCGGTTCCACCGTGACCTGCTAGGCCTTATCCTCTCTGAATGGGCGCACATGCGACTCCGTTATGCTTTGCCATCAGTGAGGTGCATCAGGCGTCTTACGGCACAGTGAGCACAGGATATAGTGTTCAGCCTTTGCGTCGGAAGCTAGTAATCACTGGTTATTATCCAGTACAGGTACTTTCATTTACTGCAGAATTTGCACCGCAACGCTACAACTGCACTTCAATTGGATAATATTATTCACGCCCTCTCTCCACCCCTTGGAAGCCCTGTCTATCAATGCACTTACCCTTCCACTCCTGGCAGCATAAGGTTTAGATCGCTTCTCTGTATCACGCTCTCTTGTGAGTGGTGAGTGGTTGGGTCTGTGAAGGTCCGAAAAGAGGTCATCAGCTGTCGTGGCTAGCATTACTCCCAGGTGGTGGGGTGCGGGGTAATACGGGGAGGAGGAGGGGTTAATATAATAAAGAAAAAATATACTTGTCCGCCGGCCGGGTCCCACGTTTTCTCGGCACCAGTCCTGCTCGGCACCTGCTCTTGCTCTCCTGCCTCTGGCAGGAACAGGAAGAAGGCAGCATCCCTACCCTATGCAATGGCAGCGTTGTGATTGGTGAGGATGCTGCCTAGCAAGGGGCTTACGGGGAGGCCATTTTGTCCATGTAGGCTGGATTTCAGCCTGCATGGAGAAACGGAAAAGTGCTCATGATAGGTCTGGGCGGCCCCAGAGGGCTGACCAAACAGTCACTGTGCACTCAAGAGTGGGCACGCCACTCCTCCCCTGCTTGAAGAGCAGCCCCGCCCAACCACCTGCCTCCAACCAATCCCTTCTGTTCTGCTTTCCCGCACTGCGAGAAGCAGAAACATAAAATGGTAGTTATTACCATTTTATGCTTCTGCTTCTCGCGCTGCGTGAAAGCAACGGGGCGAAGCTTCTCCGCCCTAGAGGAGGAGCCGCCCCAAAAACCACTTCTACCAACGGCAGATAACATCCCTTGCCGCAATGATAAATCCCCTCACTCTTTGTAACCCACTTTAGCACCCCTTGGTATTTTGCCGAAGCAGAAAGATGATCACAGATACTCCCGTACCATCAACACAGTTTCTGGGAAGTCACAGGATAAAACCTTACCTGCACTATTTCCCCAGCATTGGTATCTTTCACAGATTCACATGCTTTGAGTATCCTCCATTGTCATACAAAGACCATGTACCATATGTGAAAAGGATATCCAAGTTTAATTTAGTAGCCCATCAAGGTCGCCTTAGGCAAGCAACAAGATCACGGAAACCACAGATGCCATTTTAGATTCTATGAAGTACAGCAAATGAGCGAGAACTCTACAAAGCAAGCAGGCCGCATTAAATATATTTTTGTGTGCAAGAGTGCATGCATGTGTGTGCGTCCACATACATGTGGGTCAATATGTCCATATATGTGGATCTGTGACTGCATGAATTTATAAGGAGCATGTGAGTGTTGTGCCCACCATGGTAATTTGATAGCCCAGGCACATCGGTCCTAATTGTTGGGAGCTTGTGGGCATCTATCGGATGACACTAACTGATCATGTGTGATAAAATGCTGGTCCCCAGTTAATGGTGGAAATACCTGGCAACTCGTGGGCCATCAATGGCACGTTGCCCATTCACACTCAGAAAAATGGTGGCCCTAGAACGAAGATGATAATTCTTGGCAACTTGATACTTTCAGACAACTCACATTGCCTACTCATATTAAAATGACCGCCCTCACATAATACTTATATATTTGTTGGCAACTTGTGGCAATTTATGGCACAATACCCACCGACTAGCAAATTCTGGAGACAAGGGTATTAAAACCTAGCATGTTGTAGGCATCCACAATGGTGCATATATCTGGCATGGTGATGGCCCTTAGAGAACGCTGGGCATCGTTGACATGTTGAGAAATGCCAGGGTCTGATGGGTGTGCCATAGAGAATGGAACCAGAGTGTGAATTGAGATGGATTGGCAAAGAATCTATATTGAGATACTCTTAAATATTTATAGTTTGACCTTGTTAGGATGTCTATTGTATCGAGCCATTGGGTAAGAATAAGACTTTTACTTGCCATTGTCAGGACCAACATTGCATTCTATTTCTCCCTCCAATGTGCAGTCACAAGGCACAATTTTTAAAAACTGTCAGCGTGAATTTCAATACAAAACAGAGACATTTTAGATGATTACGCTATTGATCCAACGCAAACATCTATTGTATGAGATATTGATGTAGGTGAATAATTATGCTCTTGAACAATCAAGCAAAATAAATCTCCTATCATAGATAGAAAGCATTTCATTGTCAACACAAAACAGTTGTTTGAAAGATGTGTACCGACATAAGCCTATGCTGGGGATGGGAAAGAGTCGAGTGTGAATCATAGTGAGCGCCTTTCGTTTAAGACACGATTGAAACAAACTGGACGAGGAGGTGAGTGTTAGATGTTGTGAGGGACAACGGTCAATATATGTGACATGTCATGCTGAATAAGTATAATAGAGGCAATTTCTTCATCCCTAGCGTGGGACCCCAAGGGAAAGCATTCACAGACATGGTTCCTACTCAATCCACTTTCATGCCCTCTTACCTACCATTTGTATCCCACCAGGATTCATATCCCAGCACATGAACTATGATTTCAGTGGCCAGGATGCTCCCATGTCAGGCAATCTGGTAGCTGTGAAGACATTAAAAAAGGGCATCAAGCTAAACTGACTGCAGGAGTCGACTGCACTAAACATTGTCACAACCTCTGTCATGTCTGAGCTGCCTACAGTCCTCACCATTTTCTTGGCTTAGTAGGAAGATAGGCACAAACTCTTAGAAAAGGATGTTGATTTTACCTTTAATGTTATTTATCAAGAAAATGCATCTTCTATAGTTTCCCATGGTTTAAATACCCACCAATGTCAGGAAAGACCAGAATCTATCCAGGCCCATAAGTGTTTTACACTGAGCTAACTTGGAAGGTATGAAAGTAGTGACTAAGAAAACATGGGCAGTCCATAACCTCCAGCCAATACCACATAGGACATCTCAGAAGCCTAAAAGTAATGACGTCATGAATTGAGTCCTTAACTACATAAACATTGATTGGCAAGAAGCGTTGTGTATGGATGGAGTGGAAGGAAATGACATCAATCTGGTGAGAGCAGGTGGGTTAGTGGATGGAATGAGTGTAGAGCAGCCATGGCTTCCTCAGTCTTGTAGAGGAAATAAGTTTATAACTGAGGGAAGCAGAATATAAAAAAGCCTCAGGTAGATAACAACAGGATCCACAGCTAGAGACTTGTAACAGAGCACGCACTGAGGACAGAGGAAACACTCAGACATATGGGTGTGTATCCCATCACTTACCCTCTGCGATCATGGGGCCCAGCATGAATGCACGGCCTAATCTGTGGAACGTCAACTGAGGGATGCAACACTGGCATGGGAAACATCCTTAACATCGCAGTCAGTACACCGCTATGCTGTTACATCGCGTTCGTTACAACGAACGCGATGTAACCACGCTAAGCCATTACAATGCAAGTCTTTACATCGACTTCCGCTAGATGGCGTGCTAACATTACAAATAGTGTAGTTTACTATCCCAACACCTTCCCTACTGTTAAGTGGACTGGAGTTGGAATAGTAAATTACACTTTTCTAATGTTAGCACGCCATCTAGCGCAAGTCGATGTAAAGACTTGCGTTGTAATGGCATAGCGTGGTAACATCGCAGTCGTTGTAACGACCGCGATGTAACTGCACGCGATGTAATGACTCGCGTTGTTACGTCATACATCCCACTGGCATCTGTGACTTCCACAGATATCCGGTATGAGACCTGGAATCAGTCACAAATCTCGAATCCAGTGCATCCACGTTGGATGGGTTCTGCGAATAAACCCAAAAAAGCAAAAAAAGAGCATCAGGCGCAATCCAGGTAAAGGAATATCACCTCCATCAACACATACATTTTCTCTCTGCCCACAATGATTGTTTACTTTTCAGTGTCATGCATCCTACGGGTGATTCTCCTTGGCAAGTAATAGTCCTATTCTTACCCAATGGCTCTATAGAATAGACATACTAACAAGGTTAAAATAGAAATGTTTTGGAATATCCCATTATACATTCTTTGCCAATCCATCTGAGTCACACTCTGGTTCCATTCTCTATGGCAGACTGATCAGACTCTGGCATTTCTCAATATGCCAAGAATGCCCAGCATTCTGCAAGGGCCATCACCATGCCACATATATGCACCAACATGGATGCCCATAGCATGCCAGGATTTATTACCGCTGTCTCAGGCTGTTAGTAGTGGGTGGACTTTGTGCAATAAATGGCCACAAGATACCAAGAAGTATTACCATTATGTGAGGGCTCGTCATTTTAGCATGGGTAGGCAATGTGAATCCTCTCATGAAATTATGAAGTTGCCAAGAATTATCATCATTCTAATCTGGCCGCCATTTTACTGGGGGTGAATTGCAGCATGCCATGGATGGCCCACGAGTTGCCAGATATTACGCCATTAAGTGGAGACCAGCATCAATAAGTGTCATCCTATAGATGCCCACAAACTGATAACAATTAGGATCACTGTGTATGGGCTAGCAATCTACCAGGGCGGGCAGTGGACACAACACTCACACACTCCTCATACATGCACACAGAGTTTGAGATACACATGCATGCACGTTCCAACACACATGTAGTTGCACACAGACAGACATGCACTCACACACAAAAATACAAAATCAATTTCTTATTAAAACATTACTTCCACTGGATGCTATCGTGACTCTTGGTTCTGCTCCAGGCTTACCTCCCTTTGACAGTTGGCTCTTGTGGTTAGAAAGCTGAAAGGACAAAATGCATAGGGACAATTGTTGGACTGCCTGGGGCATCAAACAGGAATGCCTGTTGATGGAAATGAGGAGGGAGAAGGTAATAAGTGGGAGTTCCTACGGGGGAGTAAAGGAGAAAATGTCAGTGGCTGTGGGCCCAACAAGAGGCCCAGTAGGAAAGATTCATGTGGCAGGGGAGAAGCTCTGGCAAATTGTCCTTCAACAGATGGATTTTTCGCTTTGCATTCAAGCTAGCAGTATAAACAATTTTCTTAACCATTTGCTTTGCAGGCAGAATGTTTATTTCATCAACATAAAAAGAACCCTACTGGAAAAACAAGCAAATGTGAATAAGTAGGTTTAATGTACAAAAAATAAAGGCACATTCACACACGTTTACATACTCACACGCTTGCACACACACTGAAATACACTCAAAGAAGGAAAACTAGAAAAAAGAAACCTCGTGTGTGTGTGTGTGTGTGTATGCGTGTGTGTGTGTGTGTGTGTGTGTGTATGGGTGTGTGTGTGTTTTAATTAAAAAGCATTTTTATTCTCCAATTGTGGGTTTCTCTCTCCAGAAACCTAGCACAACCCCAAAGACACAGAAAGCATCATGGTCCTTTGAATGATCTTGACATCTCCAGCACCACATCTGAATTGCTCAAATCTCTTCTGTATGTACATTGGGGTGTTGTAATAGGCTGCTCAAAATCAAACCAAACATTAGTTGACTAGATACCAAAGAACATCAGTGAAGGCTCTTTCCCACCGCCACAAACCCAAATCCACCCACAACAGAGACCTATTTTGACCCGTGTCTAATTTCTTACCGTTTGACTTCCACAAATATAAGGTACTAGACCTGAATCAGTCTCATTTCCAGTGGGTTCGCGTGGGATGGCTGCTGTGAAGACATCAAAGAAGAAACAAAGAGGCATCAGGCACAATCCAGTTCAAGGACCATCTCCTCTATCGACACATACATTTCTCTCTGCCCACAATGAATGGTCATTTACTTCTCACCGGCATGTAATCTACAGGTGATACTCTAAGCACAGAAATGCCTTATTTTTAAGTGTGCCCAATTTGTCAGATGACAAATGATTACTTCTAGCAAATCTGGTGCAGTATCTCAGATTGTGTTATGGATAACGGACAGTCTGATTAATTTGTTCACTTTTAATAGGTTTCAAAAAGAAATGAGATTGGACATGAGTATAAAGTGTCAAAAAGTGGCATGGGATTCTGGGGAATCCATGCAAGCTATCTGCAGCCAAGCGCCATCCACTCACACCACCAACCAAGTGCCATCCATGCACACCGCCAGCCAAGTACGATCCAAACACATCACCAGCCAAGCCACAATCTAAGCACCTTGCCATTCAAGTCACAATCCACACACATCGCCAGCCAAGTAATAGTCTACACACATTGCCAGACATGTGCCATCCATGCAGACTGCTAGCCAAGTCACAGTCTGTGCTTACTGCCAGCTGAGCACTAGTCCATACACACTGCTAGCTATGTACAAGTCCACTCACACTGGCAAAAATATGCAGGTTCACACAGAGCCAGCCTACCGGCAGTAAACATAGACCATCAGGCAAACTCCTGTTCACACACTCACACACACACACACACACACACACAGAAACATTCACTAGTGTCTAGTGGTTTTCTGCCCCCTTGGGAGCAGATTTGACTAAAAATATCGCTGATCTACTCCCAATGGGACCTGAAGCAGTCAAAACGTGTTCACAAAAAAAAGGGGCGCAACAGTTGCCTAAGAGGTCACTCCCTGACAAGCCCCTAAACATTTCTCTGGTACCAAGTGGGCTTTTTTCCTCTGCGGGGGCCAGTTTGGGGATATTGTCCCCTTTCTGCCCTCTGCCCCATAGGGCCAGAAAGACTGACAATTTTTTGTTGGAGAAGGAGGCATTGGCAAGCCCATTTTGGGCAGCCCCCAACACTCTTTTATAAAAAAAAACAATCATCCCTGATGCCTAGTGGGCTTTCTGCTCTGGCCCGGGGGGTGGGGGGGAGGAGGTCAGATCGGGGGCTATTGCCTCCATCTGCACCCTGGAGAGACAAAAAGACTAAGCAAATTTTTGGGAGGAGTGGGGGCATTATAGTGCCCATGTAGGGCAGCCCCCACCCATAAGCAATAAAAAAATAATAATCCCTGGTGTCTAGTGGGCTTTCTGCCCCCCGGTGGACAGATCGGGGGTTGTAACCCCCACCTGCCTCCTGGGGGAAGCAAAAAGAATGTCCCTCTTGTGTTGTGGATGGGGGCACTGACATGCCCATTGTGGGAAGCCCCCACCCCTTTTTTAATAAAACAAAATATATAAATCCCTGGTGCATAGTGGGCTTTCTGCCCCCCCCCTGGAGGGGCAGATCAGGGGCAACTGCCCCCATCTGCACCCCAGGGGGGGCAGAAAGACTGACAAATATTGGGAGGGGTGGGGCATTATAGTACCCATTTAGTGCAGCCCACAACCCTAAATACTAAAAATAATCCCTGGTGTCGAGTGTGCGTTTTGCTCCTCAAAGGGTGGGGGGGGGGGCAGAAAGCCTGAAAATGCCCAAATTGATATGAGGGGAGCAAAGGGCCTTGCCCAAGGGGCCACTTCCCCCTCCCTGATGTCTAGTGGTCGATCCCTGCTTGGAAATCACCCTCCTGCGGTGATCCCCAAGAAGGGATCTACTAGGGAAGGGTACCATTGGAAAGGCACAGGGTACATCTCCTGTGTGTTTTGGTGGTAGGGGGTGAGAGCGCCACAACTGCTGAAGTAGTGAAACTGAAACGAGACAATTGGCTCTTCAGGGACAAGCTTGGTTTCTGTGATCCGGACGAATGCAAAAGCCAAGGATTCAAAGGCTGCCAGAAGTGTAAAAATATGTTCTGTCCAACTATCCATTTATGGTATCTCTATACCTGAAAAAATTCCATTCTACCAGAGATGCCAAGGAGGC
This sequence comes from Triturus cristatus, assembly GCF_964204655.1. NCBI lineage: Eukaryota > Metazoa > Chordata > Amphibia > Caudata > Salamandridae > Triturus > Triturus cristatus. Next base: position 1,809,654,017 of record NC_140589.1, read on the forward strand.
GTCTCTCTCTGTTATTTTGTTAGCAAGGGCATGCCCCTGTCGTATTCTGTGCTTCAGATGGCATAAACCTATTGTGTCCCTGTCCATGACCTATGGATAAGAGGGCTGATGTGTACTTTGCCCTCTTAAAGTTATGCAAAGGCAGTAGCTTCTTATCAATTGAGAAAACTCTGTAGGCCTTGCAAGGGTTACAGAAAGCACTAACAATACAACTACAGTACAACACAGACCAGGTAGGGACATTAAGTCTGTACCACCTGAAGTGAAGAAAGGGACGAGGACATGCCCCTTCTAGCATCCGTCATTTTTTACATTCTCCTCCATGCAACAGGACGCTTCAGTCCCTCAGTCACTCACTGTGAGAAGCTGGCCTGGTATATGATGTACACTTATGTAAGTCAACACCTTGCACCAGTCCAGATAACCATTATGGTGAATTAAGAGGTCTTAGACAACCTTAGAAAGCTCTCTAAGTGGTAGCTGTGGAGAGCAGCCTACAGGCTTAGACCAGAAGGAGTGCAAAGCAGCTTGTTTTACCAGAATGCAATCTGATAGTATAGATTAAGTGAAAAAGAACCACACATGGTATTTATAAAAATATGTATTTTATATGTACTCTCTAACACATACAAACATCTATCTGGAGATATGCACAATGCATACAATACTTTGCGAAGAAATGCAGTAAATACCACAGAATACACAGTGGAACCCATAGAGGGACCAAACCATATACTAAGAAATGGTATAAGAACCACGACTTGGGTCAAGACGAGGTTGAGAGTATGTAGAAGTGCTGGGGACCCAAGGAACCACCCAAGGTGAGTAGACATGGACCCCACGGAGAGCGTGTGCAGTGTGGGAACACGACTGCATGCTCCGTACAACTCCACGTGTAAGTTGCGGTTGGATTTTTAGAGATTAAAGGACCATTCCCAGTGGACCCTGAAGAAACCCCAATGAAGACAGAAGGTTTGAAAGCCACCCCACCCTTGGATACCATAGTACCCACGTTACCTACACCAGGGAAGCCGGGTGCATATGTGTGAAGTGGTGTAGAAAACTGCTGGAAACCCATGGAGGACTTCAGGAAAGTGCCGCTGTTGAAGAAGGAAAAAGTGTACGGTTGAATCCGAAGGTGGATTCTAGATGAGAGGTACCAACAAGGAGAGGGGACAGAGTCTATGTCACTCAGGGGTGACCAGGAGACTTGGAAGAAGAATGCCTTCCGATGTCGGATGTTGGAGGATGGGTGACAATGACCTTGACTCTGCAGCTGCGAGGACCAGGCGATGCTGAGGAAGACCTGGAGCCATTCACCAGCTGTCCCAAGAAGGATGTCAAGTGCTGAGGGGTCGGTGTCCGGCGGAAGCACCAACAAGCCTTGGCAAATGCAAAGAATGCAGGAATTGAAGAAAGAGCAACGTCGGGACCACCAGGGTCCAGGAGACTCACCACAAGCAGGGGAGTCAGGGCAGGCCCCGAGCAATCAGGGAAGCACAAAAGAAACAAGTGTGACCCTCAGATGGACCCACAGGCCGGAGGCACTGGAGTCGCAAGAGGACCTTGAGCAGCTCACCAAAAGATGCAGGCCGCGGAGCACACCATGCGATGTGGCTGAAGATTCTGGTCACTAGAGATGCTTGAGGTTGGGGCTACGTGGAGCCTGAAGATCTTCTTGGAAGGAAGTCATCAAGCCTTTGCAACTGTAAGTTGATACAGTGCACAGGGGTTCGGTTATTGCAACCCCCGCGAGGGATACTGGCCTCAAATTTGGTGAGAGGGCAGGCCTCAGCAGCTGTGGAAAACCACCACCTATGTTGCAGAACCTTTGGAGTCCGGAGGAGCTCAGGATCAGCAGACTGGTCAACTTAGTTGCAGTGCCTGCGGATGCAGGGAAGTGACTCCTTCACTACAAGGGAGATTCCTTCGGGTGTCTTTGATGCCCACAGGCCTTGGAAGGTTCCTGTATGGAGCACAGACACAGACAATGCAGTAGACTGGAAGGAGGACGAAGTCGAGCCCAAACGTCGTCCAGCGAAGTCCAGAGTGCCCAGACAGTAGAAGAAGAAGTGGGGTCTGATCTTAATGTTATACCACGACGAATCTGGGGACTTACACCCAGGCAAGCCCTTAAGTCCCCTATGGAAATGGTCAGGACGATTCAGGTGACCCTCCCTGGCAAGCGCACCCACCATACCCCAATACACTAAAACCTGTCTGGGAGGTGGTCACACCTCCCTGTGACCGGATGCTTATTTTTCTGCCTTCTCCTGCTCGAGCTTGGCTCAGCAGCAGGAGGGCGGAATTGTAACTCAGGTCAGCAACAACCGTTTTGTGCTGTCCTGGTCAAGAAGACAAGAACACTGAGAGTTTAACTCTATGGTGTGGGCTATGATTCCAACATGTTTGATGCAAACATGATAGGATTCGTTGCAGCTGTTTTTGAGATGGTCATTGTGTAATTACTCGGTGCCCCTCTAGTATATGGGTGCTTCACTGACAACCCGGGACAATGGACTTCACAGGCTGTAGGGGTGTCCTGCTCATGTAGGGGCACCATCTCACTTAGAACCAAGCACCCTGCCCTCAGGATTGCAAAGGCCTGCTATAGGGGTGACGTATAAGTTAAGTGCAGTGACCCTAGATATAGGAAACTATCTTTTGTAAGTGGTGCTATCACCAGCTTACACAGGCTGCAATGGTAGGCCTGTAGTGCCATTTTGAATAGTTTCCCATGGGTAACATAATGCATGCTTCAGCCCATGGGTGACTTCTGGGGTACCTATGCCCTGGGTACCTTTCTACCATATACAAGGGACTTATAAGGGTACCCCAGGATCCAATCTGGTATGCACCTAAGTACTAAACATAACGATTTAGGGAGAAAGCAGATAGACTGGGGTCCTGATTAGCAGGATCCAGTCAGTCTAGTCAATAACAGCTTAGCACCAGGCAAAAAGTGGGGGTAACCATAGAAGCAGATCCTACTTTCATAAAAAAAACCCACCCCCAACATAAGGAGATGAGACTAACCGTGCCCAGTTGAGTCTTCATTTTCTAATATCTATCTGGAGAGTCCTTCTGCATTGGCATGGTTACTCCCACGTCTATGTTCCACTGTATAGTCCATCCCCTGTAGGGAAATGGACCACCTCAAAAGTTTGGGGTTTTCACCCTTCATCTGTTTTAGCCATATGAGGGGCTTATGGTCTGTTTGAACAATGAAGTGAGTGCCAAACAAGTATGGCCTCAACTTCTTCAGGGCCCAGACCACAGCAACGACTTTCCTCTCAATAGCTGACCAAAGTTTCTCTCAAGGGGTCAACCTTCTGCTGATAAAAGCTACTACCTAATCCTGGCCCTCTGCATTATGTTGAGACAACACAGTCGCTACCCCCAATTCAGACGCATCTGTTTGGACAATACATTGTTTGGAGTAGTCAGGACTCTTCAGAATGGGAGTAGTGCACATGGCCTGCTTGGGATCATCAAATGCCTTCTGACTGCTAGCTGTCCATTGAACTTTCTTGGCCATTTTCTTTGATGTAAGATCATTCAAGGGATTCACTATGGACCCATATCATTTTACAAATCTTCTGAAATACCCAGTCAGACCCAAGAAAACTCTGACCTTAGTCTGGGTAGTGGGAGCAACCCAGTCCATGATGGTCTGGATTTTGCTCTGCAATGGTTGAACCTGGCCTCCACCTACAAGGTGGCCCAGGTACACTACCTTACTCTACCCTATCTGACACGTGGTGGCCTTGATAGTGAGACATGCTTTTTGCACAGCCTCCAAAACCTTCTTCAGGTGGACCAGGTGATCCTCCAAAGTGGAGCTTAAGACGGCTATATCATCTAGATATGCTGCACTATAGGCTTCCAGACCTGTGAGAACTTTATTCACCAGCCTTTGGAATGTGGCAGGTGCATTCTTCAAACCAAAGGGCATTACAATAAATTGATAATGCCCAATAAGGGTTGAAAATGCTGTTTTTGGTTTGGCATCCTCAGCTAATCTGACTTACCAATAGAGAGCAGTAAGGTCAAATGTACTTAAGAACTTGGCTGAGGCCAAAGTGTCAATAAGCTCATCTGCCCTAGGAATTGGGTGAGCATCAGTCCTAGTGAGTGCGTTGAGTCCCATGTAGTCTACACAAAACTTCACCTCTCTCTTACCACACTGGGTGTGAGCTTTAGGTACCAGGACTACTGGACTAGCCCAAGGGCTAACTGAGGGTTCAATCACACCCAAATCCAACATCTTTTGGACTTCTGTCCTTATACAGTCCCTGACATGATCAGGTTGCCTGTAGATCTTATTCTTCACAGGTAGACTGTCCCCAGTGTCCACTTCATGAGTGCACCAGGTGGTCTGATGGGCAGTCAACACTCTGAGAATCTGTAGTTCTGAGGTTCTGTTCATTCTGTGATCTCACAGTAGTTCCTGGTTACTGATGTTCCACCTACTAGAGACCACATTTGTTACAAGGGTTACCCATGAATTCCTTGGGCCCCAAGCCAGTCAGCATCATTCTTAAGAAAATATGAGGTTTCGATAGGAGACTCATGTGGAAGGGGATGTGGCTAATAAGTAACAATATATCACAGGAACAGTACCAAATGCAAGGGTCAATTCTAACATAAATCACATGAAACAGGGACATTATTAAAAATGTCTGAGCAAGGATGGCAAAGAAAAGCACTTAGCGGGAAGACAGAAGCTGACAACCAGATTGGATTGTACATTCGTGAGAAGCAGGTAATGGGCTGACTGATGGACCCAGAAGTTTTATTGCTGCAAACCGTAAGTGAACTGTAAAATCTGTGCCAGAGGATGGGGAAAGAGCTGTGCTTTATAAGTCAAACTAATGTTGTCTACTGCTGCAGTTGCTAGACCATAAGCTCAATATTTATCAGCATTAAACCTTGAATAATAGGGTCATTAGCACCACTAACAGGTAAAATGATGTGGCGGAAGGTCAAAGCCTTGATGCACAGAACTGGTGCCGGAGGGAACTCGCAGACAATGGGAGGCAGCGTATGCTCCACACTTGTAGCTAGTGGTTCTCCCCTGATGCACCTCCTCTCTCTACACATCCCAGTGCTCACTCGTCACAATCTTGATCAGGCTGGGCAGTGGTTGCAGGTCTCCAGTCTCAGCAATCTTGATGAACAAGTGTAAAGTACCAATGCTGAGGCAGGTAGATGAAATTCCAATATTTATTCAGGTACATGCAGTAAGAGAGACACAGCGCATCTTGATACCTGAAGAGTCTAATTCAACCGCCCCTTCTGGAACATGGAACATAGGTCATACCACGCAGGCATAATGTTCCATGTTCCAGCAGGGAACACTACAAGATGACAACGTAAGCAATGGTATTAACAGAGAAGGAATGTAGAAGGAATGTAACACATTTCCCTTCCTACAGAATAAAAAAATTAACTCAACAACCTTAGAGGTAATTTTCTTTCCCTGACATCGCTCTTAACTCTGGACGCTATAGATTGTGTAGGATAAGAAACATCAGTTGAAACATCAAAAGGATTCTGAAATACAATTGGTTTATCACTCTGTACATTTTTACATTTTGCAACTCTTCTTACATTCCAGACTCTACCACCCTGGGTAATGACACTGTTTTTGCAAACCTTCACCACCTTGATAGGATGATAACATTTGGAATAACCTTTAACCAAAAAACCAGGTTTCCTGATCCTGACCCACTCCCCTACCACAAAATCAGGTACTTTGACCTTCATTTCAGAGTCAAACCTCCTTTTCATTACATGTTGTTTATCTTCAACCCGTTTGGCAACCACCTTAATATCAGTCATGTCACTGGTTTTGTTGATATTTTTTATCCACCATGGACAAATATCACATGAAGGTTCTCTTCCCTTCAACAATCTGAAAGGACTTATACCCGTAACCGAACGTGGCGTAATACAGTACATCCACAACTTCTTCCTAATAACCTCTAACCAAGGTTCATTAGACATATGAGCTGAGTGAACAGCTTCCTTAAGAACACGATTAAATCGTTCTACTTGACCATTCTCCCTTGGCTCATATAAAGTAGTAGTTAAATGTTTGACATTACACATATTAAAAAAACTTTCCATTTCATGTGATGTAAGTTGTATCCCATTATCGGTTACAATTTCTTCAGGGTAACCCTCATGTGCAAAAATGTCCTTAAAGAAAGTGATAATTACTTGGGATGAGGCATTAGCCACAAATTTGACCTCTGGCCATTTAGAATGATAGTCAATCATGACTAACGCTAAACGAGCATTTGAAGGTAGATCTCTAAAGGGTCCCGAAATGTCAAACGCTACTTTTTGCCAAGGAAAATCTGCCCACGAGATAGGTTTAAGAGGAGCAGACGAAGTATGAAGCATTTTATCACTGTTGATGCATTCTTGACATTGTCTGACAGTCTTATCTACCATTTTGTCAAGACCTGGCCACCAAAGATTTGCCCTGATAAGACGCTTCATAGAGGACATACCTAGATGAGTCTGATGAGTAAGTAACAGAATTTTTTTTTGCATAGAAACAGGAGGAATAATCTTGCCCCCTTTGAAAAGCAACCCATCACTTTCTTCTATGTCTGCAGATATACGACAGAAAGCAAGATCAGCAGAAGCAAATTTCTCTTTAGGCCGCCCATTTTTGACACAATCAAGGATTTTTAGATATAAGGGGTCGTTATTCATTTCCAAAGTCCAATCATCCTCAGATAGTTTCAAAAATTCACCAGAGACAAAATCTTTTATTGTAGCAATAATGTCTATGTCCTGTTCAATAGAAGAGACATTCACATCATTGCATGGTAATCTTGACAGAAAATCAGCAGTGACATTGTTCTTACCAGGTACGTATGCCACGTCAAAATCATACTCTTGAAGACGAGAAGTAAGACGAGCTATGCGGGCCGTAGAATTCCAACCACCCCCAGGAGATAAAATACCAACAAGAGGTTTATGATCAGTTCTAAGTGTAAATCTACTTCCCCATACATTGTTGCGAAAGTGCTCAATGGCCCATATGCATGCTAATAACTCCCTTTCAATTACAGCATATCTTCTTTCTGTTTCTGAGAGTGTCCCCGATGCAAAGGCTACACACCACTCATCTTTGCCGGCACATTGGCTAAGGACTCCTCCCAAACCGTACAGGCTAGCATCCACAGTGATAATGCACCTTTTATTGAGACAAAATGACTTCAAAGTAGGAGCATTGATAATTTCCTCCTTGATTTGTCTAAAGGCTGCTTCCTGTTTATTCGTCCAGACAAACTCAGAGGATTTTCTCATTAACTCTCTGAGGGGTTCCATTTTAGTGGCAACATTTTGTATAAATTTACTATAATATTCACACAGCCCTGTGAAAGAAAAGAGTTTTTCTCTATTATCAGGAGCTGGTGCATTGACAATAGCATCCACTAAAGTGTTTTTAGGTACCACACCCTCCCCAGAAAGTGTGTGTCCTAGGTATTCTACAGAATCACAAAAAAATTTGCATTTGCTGGCCTTGAGTGTTAAACCAAAATCACTTAACTTTGTACACACCTCTTTAAGGTGATGATAATGTTCATCCTTATTTTTAGAGAACACCAGAATATCGTCTAGGAAGCATTTGACAAATGAGCACAGATCTTTAAAAATATGGTACATAGCTCTTTGGAATACAGATGCGGCCGAAGCAAGGCCAAAGGGCATCCTCTTAAATTGAAAAAGACCATGGGGTGTTATAAAAGCCGTGTAATGTTTTGAGTCATCGGTAAGTTCAATTTGATGGTAGGCCGATTGAAGATCGAGAGTGGAAAACACAGATGCACCATCTAACATGCACAGCATCTCATTGATATTTGGGAGAGGATGGCAATCAACAACCAAATTGGAATTTAGTGCCCTCAAGTCCACACATAGCCTAATACTCTTATCAGGCTTAAGGGCTAAAACAATGGGAGAAACCCATTCTGAAGACTCAATTTCTTCAATTACATTGTCCTTAATCATGGTATCCAACATGTCTCTTAATTCTGTTCTGATACTGATAGGGACCCCTCTTAATTTTTGTTTTACAGGTACCGAACCAACCTTGACCTTTATTCTGTGACTGAACCCTTTAAGTTTTCCCAAATTATCAGAGAACACATGAGGGAATAGGTGTGTGAAATCTGTACCGGATAAAGACAAAGCAAGCACAGATACTGGTTCTTTGCTTCTAGGATTCAAAATAATGCCTAGTTTAGCTTGGTCACGCCAGCCTAGCACATTGACCCCTTTAAATGCCACATACAATTTAATGGAGGCAGAATTACCTTTAAATTCAATAAGTACTTCTTTGAAACCTATAAAATCAATTTTCGAGCCATCAAAATTAAAAGCAACAATATCCGGCTTACATAGTAAAGTGATATCTACCAGTTCTCCCAAACGTTGTGAACAATACTCCTTTGTAATGATCGTCCAAGGAGATCCAGAGTCTGCCATGAGTTCCAATTCTCTTCCCAACACATTTACCATACATTTAGGTGAACCAATTTTGTCAGCCTCTGAAATGTTAAAATAGTCTTGGATAGACACCACAACTCCAGACTCCGTACCTCCAAAAGAGTGATCCTTAGAAGAATCATCACACGCAACATAAGAAATCTTTCCCCTTCCTACATTGGAAGAAGGTGAAAAATTTCTTCTAGAATCAGATTTGAATTTGGGTACATTTTTACACATTTTAGAAAAATGACCTGAACGTCCACATTTGTTACACTCTTTGCCTATAGCCAGACATTGTGGAAATGAGGCTATGTGTTCTGGACATCCACATCTATAGCAATAAAATTGTTTGGATTTGATACCTCCTTTTACAGTAGTATATCCCTTTGACGTGCTGGGATTGACAACATTAACTTCTCCTGAAGTAGTGGATTTCGTGTCTTTGTCAAGAGCTTTGATCCATTTATCCGATTGTTCTAGCGCTTTCACTGTACTAATCGCTACCTCCAAGTTAGGATCTCCCAAAATCCATAGTTGTTCTTGAACTTTTTTACTTTTAACTATGATTTGATCTCTGATCATCTCGTCAGTCATTAGACCAAAATTACAATGTAGCGCTAAAGCACGTAAAGCTGTAAGAAATTCGACGAAACTCTCATTTTCATCTTGGGCTCTTGTGTAGAATTTAAATCTATTGAGTGCAATACTAGTAGTAGGCTTGAATCTTCCTTCTATACGCAGAATAGCCTCATCGTAAACATTGTAATCTCCACCAGACCTTACAGGAGGAAGTGTTCTGTAAACTAATTGTCCTTCAGAACCAAGGGAATGTAGAAAAATATTTTTCTTCCTTTCCGCTGACATGCGTTCCCCATCAATGGCTTTTAGAAAAGTGAGAAATTCCTCTTTCCACCTTGACCAAGGAATTGGTGGTTCTTTGTTTTGTAGAAACTTGGAAGGTGGATCAAATTGCATATTTGTGGTAAAGTGGGCGCTATATTATAAACCGCTAAGTATGTTGAATGAATACAGCACTGAGATATATGGAGTAAACACGACTGAATTTGCAAAATGGTAACTCACAGCATGAAGTAATTATAACTAGAAAACCCCACAATTTGCTGTATCATGCGTTAAATACATAGTATGCACTTCTCTATATGTAAGTGAATGTCAAAACATACTTAATGTTATATCACTTATATATAATTAGACATACTGTCTTTATATTTTTTTGAAGATAAATTATAACTGAAATGTACAAACAGTACTCAATATTAGTATGCGCAAAATATTCTGTAAAATACCAGAATTTCTCTTTGAGGGATATACAGGAGTCCTCCGTTGCGCTTTGACGAGTGTTCCGAAGTCCTCCGCGCTCGGAATCCAGAAATATGTGAAGCTCATTATTCCCGACAATTATTGAAGCTCTCTGCCGAAATTACTTACACAAGATAGCCGCCAACGTGATGATGTAGCGCGTAGCCAATGAGAGCGCTTGTGTATGCTTCGCGCATGCGCACGTATGCGAGATCTTCAGGCCGTTTGTGAGGTCGCGCACACTACTTGCTACAAAAAAGAAAAAAAATCGGTAAACTTGCCACTTTGAGTCATAGAATTTCCGGAGTCTCCACAGGCTGAAGTCTACAATGCTGGCAGCATGGATGTTGCAGGCAGAACACGATCATGAGGCGTTGACGTGGATTCGAAGGGAAATCTCACCGCACCTGTGTCTCGGTATGTAACAGCAGCTGGTGGATCTCTTGTAAAATCGTCGCCAAATTTGTAAAGTACCAATGCTGAGGCAGGTAGATGAAATTCCAATATTTATTCAGGTACATGCAGTAAGAGAGACACAGCGCATCTTGATACCTGAAGAGTCTAATTCAACCGCCCCTTCTGGAACATAGGTCATACCACGCAGGCATAATGTTCCATGTTCCAGCAGGGAACACTACAAGATGACAACGTAAGCAATGGTATTAACAGAGAAGGAATGTAGAAGGAATGTAACAACAAGATTTACCACATCAGGGTAGTGGGCAGCTGGATGTGGCTCTGAGCTGAGGTAAGTCACATTCTCTACATTTCAGGCAGTCTTTCTCCTTCTCTTCTTCATGGTACAACAGAACCAAAGTTCAAGGGTATATTCCCTACTCCTTTAGGGGACTCATTCAAGTTATCTTGCTTCTGGTCTCACTGAGAGTGCAACCCTGGTCTCTGCCGTAGACAGACCTGCTGGAACTGGTTTGGCCCAGAGAACGTGAGCACAAGGGATTGTCCCTGCTCCAATCAAGTTGATGTGATTGGAACCCAGACATGTACACCTGGCTTCACAATGGTGTCTACTGTGAGGGCTGGTATGGACAGTGCAGGGAAGGGAGGGAGGGATAAAGGGAGGCCACAGATCTGACTACCAGTAAACCCCGGTGATCATCCTGCAGCCTTAAAGACTGTATACAGACTCGGAAGACCCCAATTGAGGTTCATCAACCCTTTTGTACCCAAGGACTACTCACACACACAAGATACAATCAGGGGAATCCAAGGGCTCAGACATGAAAGACTGCACAAATGCACATATGAAGAGCTTGTAGGTACTCCGCCCACTGGAGTGCAATTATACAGGTGTGTACCCCATGAATATTAATCAGCTATCACCAACCAGTGTCACAGCTGGGTTGAGGAAACAGTAGTCACACATGTGAAAGGAAGTACAACTTTGGCTGTCCCCCTCTCACCGAACAGACTCTAGCACTCTGCTTGAAAGCAAAATCCAAAATCATATTGAACACTTCTTAGCAGGCTTGTGACACAAGTCTCCTGCACTGGAAATCATATGGAGTCAGTCCGAATGAAAACATTTCATGAGACGGATGTCACACGGCTAATGCATCAGGGACTTTTAAATTCATGTTGAATCCTATAAAATACCTCTCAAGAGTCTGTCTTTGACTGTCGCCTGATAGTGAAAAAGGAACCTTTTAGACAGGTGATTCCTTAATTATAGGGCTGTTGAATCACTTAACATATTTTACCCGTTATGGTAAGTTTTCTATACCTCTGTGGCCAAGGAAATATGTACCTTAAAGTATGATGCCAATTTCTTTCTTTGTCTTCAAAGAATGTAGAGATGTTCCATGTTGCAAACTGTAATTTTGATAAACGCTCTTTACTTTTAAACAGATATACTTCATGTTGTTAGTCCTATGTGAGGGGGAGTGGAAGCTTATCAACCTAACTAGTTGTTTCAGTTAAGCTAACCAAAGGCCTCTACTTCTTGGGAAAACTGCTTCTGCACTGGGTAGTGGAATTTAAATTGTTGGTTAAAATTATCTTTCTGATGTATTAGTCATCAACAATGGATTATGGGTTTGCAGATCTGTTCATCTTCATCAAAAGTCAATTCATTTTGCATAGAAACCAAATCCAAGGATGCACTTAGGATGACCCCTTACCTCCATCCTGGAACATATAGGAACCACGTTGCCAGAAGCAGCATCATTTATGCAACTGAAGGGTGAGAGAGAAAGGTGGTTAGTTACCTTTTCATAAATAGAATCAATGTTCATAGATTGTGGTTATTAATTAGCTCTTGCATTGCTCAAAACAAGCAATTAGCATGATATCACAGTTCCTTTCACTGGCCTGAACTACCAAGTGCAGCATTTTTCTTCATCTTATTTGTTGCTTTCCGAAGGCATTATCCATCCTCTGCAACCAGACTGGTTCTCGGTTAGTCTACAGGTGAAACTCAAGGCTCTTTTAAGAACCTACACTGCAACGAATGGCCTGGCCATGCCAAGCCCGAGCAATCCGACATAATATATCAATTTGTTTCTAACAATGTACTTGGGAATCCTGAACTCAGCTGGTGACTGTTGTGTTTGGTGAACGCAGGCCAGTACCTCGTCAGCGTACTATGCATTCTTATGCATTCAAATATTTTTAGTCACTAAACCAAAGTCATCTGTCACATATAGAAAATGATTTGGCCTCTGCCTCAATAGAGAGGTTATGAGATACCAAGTCAAGCAGAGCTACGTAGTGTCACCTCCATTGCTAATGGGAATGTGAGATCAATATGCACGGTGCCGTAGTGGAGGTGACCTAAAAAACTTTCAGGGTCTTGGCTAATTAGCAGCAAGGCTTAGCCTAATATACAAAACAAAAAGGAGATGCCAGTGCTGCCCATTTTTTAGCACCAATTTACATTCGGAATGTGGTCAATGAAACACCACACTACTGACTACTTTTTCTGTCGGATTTAATCCTCAAGCATTTAGATTTATAAAAAACACATAACCATATATTGTGCCCCAAACCAAAAAGCCTAATTTACAGTGGTAAACATTAATTAATATATACAAAATTCATTTTTTGTTTTGAGAGAAAAAAGACGCAACAAAGATATTTGTACAAAAAACATTAAATACATCAGTCATACCCATTCATACCATTCATATCATGTACAAATTACAATATACAACAACATTGAAAACGGCCATCAGTGTAATAGAACTCAGTACACTCTATTTGAATTAAACTAAAAGATTGGCCTTAGACTACAGGTCGACGCGTTTCAGATCCCCTTTCATGTGGAGATCCTCATCAGGACCTATGCGTAACTGAAACACAAAAAAGACAAAAAAACCTCATTTACTTAATGACCCCATGTATTGTGAGTCACAGGCTGCCGACTCTTTTGATGCAAAGCTTACCTGCAACAATGCAGAAACCAGATCAATGGACCTACAGGGGGGTGGAACAAAAGACTCTAGATATAGTCACACTAAGTTGCAAGTAAGCGTCCGTCAACCAAAAACCACAACCGTCAATGTTTTATGTGTAGCAATTGGATTCTTACTTGTGATATCTTGATGTTGTATTGACCCAGCTACGGGCGGCGATGGAAGATAAACTGTGTGCTGAAAAAGAATAGGCGAACACCTATAAGAACAGTGTTTGCAGAAGTGGAACAAGTTGACACACGCTGCTGGATTTTTTCGAAAAATGGTACCTTTGATCGTGGTGTTTCCCGGTTGGGGCGAGAGCAGGACTAGCGAAGACTTTTGTTTATTGTCCGACAATTTGTTACTCTAAAATAAACGAGAACGAACGAATTAACATGCTATGTAACAGCGGTTATGCCGATCAATTGCAGAGTGATGGAAAGGCATAGTTCGTAATCTTTACCTCTGAGTGAAAGTGTCCTGTGTAATCTCTTTCTCGCTTCGGCGCCTTCTCCAAAGTGAATTGCCTGTGAGAATCGCGTATTCTCGCGATCTTTATTGCCGCTGGGAGTTGTAGTTTCTTTTCCGTGTACACAAACGAATCAACAAGCTTTATTTAGAACCTAAAGTTGTGACACTATCTTTAGATATACAATTATAACCGCAAGTGTTTGGGACAATGTATATTGACTCGATGTGGTAGAAAATAGGTCGGGGCGAACTCATTGTTTCCGTTTTGGCGCATCGACCGTCTTTATGAATCCAGCTGTTCTGTTTCGGATATTTCACAAATTAAAGAAGCACTGGTTTAATGGGACGGTGTGGTATTCAAAAAACTTTCTCCATGGGCGTTGTTCCTTTTGTTCTGTAGAGTGAATATTACAGGTTGTAAATTTCAGATAGTTCATTAAGCCCATCTGTAGATGTATTAAATTTGATAATGAGCATTGCCTCGCGTTTTAGTAGTTTAGAGTCAAGATCTCCACCTCTCATGTCCTGTTCAACTTTGGAGATCACGGTCCATCTCAGATCTTTTTCTGTATGGGCGAGAGCCACCCAATGGTTTACCAATGGTGCATTCTGCACTTTTTTCCGTACTCTCGATTTGTGCTGTTGAATCCTTAATCGGATCTCTTGATTTGTTTTTCCGATATATAATTTGTCACATGGACACAATATTCCATATACAATATACTTGGATCTGCAATTGGAGAATTTGTCGTGTTTCCAATGTATTTCTTTGTGTGTGAAGAGTACTCCTTCGATAGTTGATTCACAGCACACACATGAGCCACATTTGTGGTGGCCCTGTATAGGTGGCAAATTTAGGAAGCGTCTCATCGTCAAATTTTGAGTTTTCGGAAGGGCTGCTCTGACTATATGGTTGGCGATGCTTTTGTCCTTTTTAAACGCAAAGAGGGGAACCTCTTTGAGAGTTGGATCAAGATTTTTTACTAGATGCCAATTTTGATTTATAGTCTTTTTGAGCCAGTTTGAAGTCGGACAGTACGTGGACACACAGACAATTCTGTCTGTTATTCTTTTATCTTTTCTTTGAAGTAACGTGTCCCGTGGGGTCCACCATGCTCGTTTGATCGCTCTTTTTAGAAGCTTTTTGGGATAACCTCTAGCTACTAGATTGTTCTTAAGTACCTCTGCGTTTGCGAAATATTCATCCTTGTATGTACAGTTTCTTCTAATACGCAGGAATTGCCCGTAGGGTAGATTATCTTTAAGGCTTCTCGGATGACTGCTGGAAAAATGTAAAGCTTTGTTCCTATCTGTCTTTTTTCTGAAAAGTGTGGTAGCTAGTTTATCATCTGCAACATATACTTCGACGTCAAGAAACGGCATTTTTGTTCTGGAGTGATTCATAGAGAATTTAATATCTGCTGTTCTGTTGTTAAGCCAGTTAACAAAAGACTGTAGTTGGTCTTCTTCGCCATGCCAAATCATAAAAACGTCGTCGATGTAACGAACCCATGTCTTGATGTTATCTGCAAAAGGATTGTTGTCATAAATGAAGGTCTCCTCATATTTTGACATGAAAAGTATTGCCAATTCTGGGGCAAATGGACACCCCATAGCCACGCCCTTTATTTGGAGAAAAAATTCATTATTGAAACTGAAAAAATTGTTTTTCAAGGCAAAAGTTGCTAGGTCCATGATAAATTGTGTGGGCACTCTGTCTGGTTTTGGTCTTTTGTTGAGGAGGCTTTCCAACACTGCTAAGCCTTCATCTTGTGGTATCTCTGTGTAGATGTTCCTTTTTGCCCAAAAATCCTTGATCGAAGCCTATTTGTAGGATGTTGAACAATTTGCCTTTGAGTTCCACTGTAGGGTCAGATGTTATTTTCTATAGCAACAAGCATTGTTTAGTTGTCTGTTGGCTTCTGAGATGTACCGACCTAGCAACTTTTGCCTTGAAAAACAATTTTTTCAGTTTCAATAATGAATTTTTTCTCCAAATAAAGGGCGTGGCTATGGGGTGTCCATTTGCCCCAGAATTGGCAATACTTTTCATGTCAAAATATGAGGAGACCTTCATTTATGACAACAATCCTTTTGCAGATAACATCAAGACATGGGTTCGTTACATCGACGACGTTTTTATGATTTGGCATGGCGAAGAAGACCAACTACAGTCTTTTGTTAACTGGCTTAACAACAGAACAGCAGATATTAAATTCTCTATGAATCACTCCAGAACAAAAATGCCGTTTCTTGACGTCGAAGTATATGTTGCAGATGATAAACTAGCTACCACACTTTTCAGAAAAAAGACAGATAGGAACAAAGCTTTACATTTTTCCAGCAGTCATCCGAGAAGCCTTAAAGATAATCTACCCTACGGGCAATTCCTGCGTATTAGAAGAAACTGTACATACAAGGATGAATATTTCGCAAACGCAGAGGTACTTAAGAACAATCTAGTAGCTAGAGGTTATCCCAAAAAGCTTCTAAAAAGAGCGATCAAACGAGCATGGTGGACCCCACGGGACACGTTACTTCAAAGAAAAGATAAAAGAATAACAGACAGAATTGTCTGTGTGTCCACGTACTGTCCGACTTCAAACTGGCTCAAAAAGACTATAAATCAAAATTGGCATCTAGTAAAAAATCTTGATCCAACTCTCAAAGAGGTTCCCCTCTTTGCGTTTAAAAAGGACAAAAGCATCGCCAACCATATAGTCAGAGCAGCCCTTCCGAAAACTCAAAATTTGACGATGAGACGCTTCCTAAATTTGCCACCTATACAGGGCCACCACAAATGTGGCTCATGTGTGTGCTGTGAATCAACTATCGAAGGAGTACTCTTCACACACAAAGAAATACATTGGAAACACGACAAATTCTCCAATTGCAGATCCAAGTATATTGTATATGGAATATTGTGTCCATGTGACAAATTATATATCGGAAAAACAAATCAAGAGATCCGATTAAGGATTCAACAGCACAAATCGAGAGTACGGAAAAAAGTGCAGAATGCACCATTGGTAAACCATTGGGTGGCTCTCGCCCATACAGAAAAAGATCTGAGATGGACCGTGATCTCCAAAGTTGAACAGGACATGAGAGGTGGAGATCTTGACTCTAAACTACTAAAACGCGAGGCAATGCTCATTATCAAATTTAATACATCTACAGATGGGCTTAATGAACTATCTGAAATTTACAACCTGTAATATTCACTCTACAGAACAAAAGGAACAACGCCCATGGAGAAAGTTTTTTGAATACCACACCGTCCCATTAAACCAGTGCTTCTTTAATTTGTGAAATATCCGAAACAGAACAGCTGGATTCATAAAGACGGTCGATGCGCCAAAACGGAAACAATGAGTTCGCCCCGACCTATTTTCTACCACATCGAGTCAATATACATTGTCCCAAACACTTGCGGTTATAATTGTATATCTAAAGATAGTGTCACAACTTTAGGTTCTAAATAAAGCTTGTTGATTCGTTTGTGTACACGGAAAAGAAACTACAACTCCCAGCGGCAATAAAGATCGCGAGAATACGCGATTCTCACAGGCAATTCACTTTGGAGAAGGCGCCGAAGCGAGAAAGAGATTACACAGGACACTGTTTCACTCAGAGGTAAAGATTACGAACTATGCCTTTCCATCACTCTGCAATTGATCGGCATAACCGCTGTTACATAGCATGTTAATTCGTTCGTTCTCGTTTATTTTAGAGTAACAAATTGTCGGACAATAAACAAAAGTCTTCGCTAGTCCTGCTCTCGCCCCAACCGGGAAACACCACGATCAAAGGTACCATTTTTCGAAAAAATCCAGCAGCGTGTGTCAACTTGTTCCACTTCTGCAAACACTGTTCTTATAGGTGTTCGCCTATTCTTTTTCAGCACACAGTTTATCTTCCATCGCCGCCCGTAGCTGGGTCAATACAACATCAAGATATCACAAGTAAGAATCCAATTGCTACACATAAAACATTGACGGTTGTGGTTTTTGGTTGACGGACGCTTACTTGCAACTTAGTGTGACTATATCTAGAGTCTTTTGTTCCACCCCCCTGTAGGTCCATTGATCTGGTTTCTGCATTGTTGCAGGTAAGCTTTGCATCAAAAGAGTCGGCAGCCTGTGACTCACAATACATGGGGTCATTAAGTAAATGAGTTTTTTTTGTCTTTTTTGTGTTTCAGTTACGCATAGGTCCTGATGAGGATCTCCACATGAAAGGGGATCTGAAACGCGTCGACCTGTAGTCTAAGGCCAATCTTTTAGTTTAATTCAAATAGAGTGTACTGAGTTCTATTACACTGATGGCCGTTTTCAATGTTGTTGTATATTGTAATTTGTACATGATATGAATGGTATGAATGGGTATGACTGATGTATTTAATGTTTTTTGTACAAATATCTTTGTTGCGTCTTTTTTCTCTCAAAACCAAAAATGAATTTTGTATATATTAATTAATGTTTACCACTGTAAATTAGGCATTTTGGTTTGGGGCACAATATATGGTTATGTGTTTTTTATAAATCTAAATGCTTGAGGATTAAATCCGACAGAAAAAGTAGTCAGTAGTGTGGTGTTTCATTGACCACATTCCGAATGTAAATTGGTGCTAAAAAATGGGCAGCACTGGCATCTCCTTTTTGTTTTGTAGTGGAGGTGAAACATATCCTGCGTCAACTATAAAGCTCTTCTTTAGGATCCATATAAATCCCAATATGATTCAAAAATATAAAAGAGAGGCCGTGTCAGACATAAAACTAACAAGAAGAGACTGGCAGAGCTTCAACCCCATCAATCAAGCACCAATTAAAAGGAAGGCCGCGCAACCAAGCTGAACATCAGGACCACTTAGGACTCCAAACACAAGTGGGCTGTTTCTACCAGAGAACCAGAGGGAAGCACTGCCCCCTCCCCCTCTCTTCAAACTCTAAACCACCCTTCTACTCTGAACAAATAGACTCTCACCCTAGGGATCTCAAAAGAAGCAGAAAGGGATCCATCTGTGAATGCCGGGAGATGGAAGTTTGATCATTCGCCAACAACAGGAAACTGAAAACAAAAAATACAGCGTCAAAGAAATACAGCAGTTGAAAATACCTTAAAAAACACACTTAGACTTTTAAGAAGTCTGGGCCTGGGGAGTGTTAGGTGCTATTGTACCCCTACTCCCTGGTGATGCACAGCCCCCCAATTGCACAGCCCAGCACCCGAAGTAGGAAACACCATTGCCTAAGACCGCATTAGCAAACAATTGAAAGAAAACACTCAAATACGTTTTACTAGGAGTCCTTCTGTGAATGAAAGGGGAGATGCAGAGGGAAAGAGCTCTTTATCGCTCTGATCTTCTGATTCCACTGAAGGTGGGGCCTCGACTCAAATTGGAAAAACTTTCAAAGTGGGGGGATACTGTCCACATGTGCAGGCCATGGTACAACTAACAGTTGGTGTTATCTGATCACTAGTTATGGGCCTTCACCGACCCAGTCTGACTGAACTACAACCTCATCTCATTAGCAAATTGTATTTGCCTGTGCCAGACGCTCTGAAGTAACCAAAAGGTGGCACATAGCCCTTTCCTTTAAATTCTCATTAAGGCAACCATGCAGATCCTGGGTTTCCCCTAGTCCATAAGCCCCTCCCCACTCTTGAGAGGAGGGGTATTAACTCATCTCATACTCTATGTCTTTTAATTCCCTTTCTTCGAAAACATACCACATTCCTGAAATGACACAGTTTTGTGAAAAAATAGCATTAGTAAAATAGAAATTAAAAAACACATTTTTACAATGGTATTTTTAACAATATACCCCTCTGTAAATGAAAAGAGGGTGGGGACAATATACCCCTCTGTAAATGAAAAGAGGGTGGGGGTTGGAGAGACAGTTGTGAGGGCTGAAACAGCCATATCCTATCTCTCTCTCTTCTGACATCTCTCTGTGGACTGAAAGAGTCCGTATGCTTTATTCAAGTGGTCGAAAGTTATTCATTGGCTCATCTTTCAAAATATGCTTGGACTCTAATTGACCCCCTTTCCCTTCCCGTCTCCCTCACTGAAAGTCCTCCATTGTGATTCCTTTCTCTTTTCCTACGCACTTGTCATTTATCTACACTACATATTCTCTCCTGCAATTAAAACATGAAAGAGTGCAAGGAAGACAATACATTTTAGAAAAGATAAATGTACATCTTAAAATAAAATCAATCTAAAATTAGTCTGCTTAACTACATCAAAATCAGTATATATGACACCATAACCTTTCACATTATATTGAGATGTCCCTTTTTCCCTATCTCTCACTTTTCACTCTTGCCTTCTTCCAGTTAAATTAAACTCCTCCAAATTTCATGGTCATATGGTTGTTTTACTCTTCTCTACCTCCCCCCTGATTCGTCTGTGTCATTTTCCCATCCGCTCGCTCCCTCTCTTCTTTTGTCCCACTTTCTCCTAAACATTCTCCTTACATCTGTCACTCTAGCACACTGTTTTTATGTATCATTTAGTTCAAAGAAGCAGAATTAATTCCCTTCTTCAGAGGAAACGGCAAAAAGCTCTAACATCACTACATTATCCTGAACAGAGGAGTCTAAAGTTTAGCTGGGATGGAGCCCTCAATCAAAGAACCAGTCACTGTTGCATGTCCCCATTTCATTTCTAAGCAGGATGGATAGATCTATTCCAGTAAATAGCCATGCAGCCCCCCCTCCACCCTCCAAACCCTGGTACCATCAACTCAAATGGTATATTAAAGAAATTATAAAATTAGGAGAAGCATGCATTTCACCAAATTCCTTTGTGTGAAAAGACTGTAACGTTTAGTTTTCACAATATAAAGTAACCCACATTTTAAGCAAGTAGTCAACATTCCAACATTAGAATGTATAATCTGCTGACAATGATTTTTATCGGGATAAACTGAGAATATATTCATTGTTTTGTATCCAATAGTATGTTTGTGTGTGCATTGGATTATCTTAAATAATTTTTTTAAAGCAACAAATCTCAACTTACTTGTGTAAAAAAGTGATGCTCCGCTTTCAGACCGCCAAGCAAGTTCCCCAAATTCAAAGCAAGTCTCCAAAATTCAAAAAAGTTGCCCTTTCTCCAGTTAGTTAGGTGTCGCAGTTGTAAGTCTCCAAGATTATAATAGACTCCGAAGACTATTGCTTCTGACCAAAAGGGCAGAGCAAGTGGAGACACCTCCTAACTCATCTACCTCTAAGCAGAAATGGTCACACAGCTGGGTTGAGGCACACTGATGAGAAGGAGGGACTATGACACGGCTGCTGAGGTCATTTGAATTATATCCTTGACCATCACAGCAAGGTTTGCAAAATGCCAAACCACTGGGGCCAAGTAGCATCTTTTGTCCCATTTTCTCCTAAACATTCTCCTTACACTCCATCAATCTGTCACTCTAGCACTCTGTTTTTGTGTTTTTATCATTTTGTTCCAAGAAGCAGAATTAATTCCCTTCTTCATAGGAAACGGCAAAAGCTCTAAAGTTACATTATCCTGAACTGAAGAGTCTTAAGTTTAGCGAGAATGGAGCCCTGAATCAGAGAACCAGTCACTGATGCATGTTCACCTTTCATTTGTAAGCAGGATAGATAGGTCTATTCCGGCAAATAGCCATGCAACCCCCCTCCACCCTCCCAACCCTGGTACCATCAACTCAAATGGTATATTGAAGAAATTAGGAGAAGCATGCACTTCACCAAATACTTTTGTGTGAAAAGACTAACGTTTAGTTTACAGAATATATCAAGTAACCCACATTTTAAGCAAGAAGTCAACATTCCAACATTAGAATGTACAATCTGCTGACAATGATTTTTACCGGGATAAACTGAGAATATATTCATTGTTTTGTATCCAATTTTATGTGTGCCCATTGGATTATATTAAATAATTATTTTAAAGTAACAAAGCTCAACTTACTTGTGTAAAAAAGTGATGCTCCGTTTTCAGACCGCCAAGTAAGTTACCCAAATTCAAAGCAAGTATCCAAAATTCAAAAAAGTTGCCCTTTCTCCAGTTAGTTAGGTGTCGCAGTAGAAAGTCTCCAAGATTATAATAGACTCCGAAGAGCAATGTTTCTGACCAAAAGGGCAGAGCAAGTGGAGAAACCTCCTAACTCAACCACCTCTGAGCAGAAATGGCCACACAGCTGGGTTGAGACACACTGATGAGCAGAAGGGACTATGACACGGCTGGTGAGGTCATTTGAATTATATCCTTGACCATCACAGTAAGGTTTGCTAAATGTCAAACGACTGGGGCCAAGTAGCATCTTTTGTCCCACTTTTTCCTAAACATTCTCCTTACACTCCATCAACCTGTCACTCTAGCACTCTGTTTTTGTGTTTTTATCATTTCGTTTCAAGAAGCAGAATTAATTGCCTTCTTCAGAGGAAACGGCAAAAAGCTCTAAAGTTACATTATCCTGAACTGAAGAGTCTAAAGTTTAGCGAGGATGGAGCCCTCAATCAGAGAATCAGTCACTGATGCATGTTCACCTTTCATTTGTAAGCAGGATGGATAGGTATATTCCAGTAAATAACCATGCAGCCCCCCTCCACCATCCCAACCCTGGTACCATCAACTCAAATGGTATATTGAAGAAATTATAAAATTAGAAGAGAGAAGCATGCACTTTACCAAATACCTTTGTGTGAAAAGACGGTAACGTTTAGTTTTCAGAATATAAAATAACCCACATTTTAAGCAAGAAGTCAACATTCCAACATTAGAATGTATAATCTGCTGACAATGATTTTTACCGGGATAAACTGAGAATATATTCATTGTTTTGTATCCAATTGTATGTTTGTGTGCCCATTGGATTATAATAAATAATTTTTTTAAAGCAACAAATCTCAACTTACTTGTGTAAAAAAGTGATGCTCCGCTTTCAGACCGCCAAGTAAGTTCCCCAAATTCAAAGCAAGTCTCCAAAATTCAAAAAGGTTGCCCTTTCTCCAGTTAGGTGCCGCAGTAGTAGGTTTCCAAGATTATAATAGACTCCGAAGACCAATGTTTCTGACCAAAAGGGCAGAGCAAGTGAAGAAACCTCCTAACTCATCCACCTCTGAGCAGAAATGGCCACACAGCTGGGTTGAGTCACACTGATGAGCAGGAGGGACTATGACACGGCTGGTGAGGTCATTTGAATTATATCCTTGACCATCACAGCAAGGTTTGCAAAATGCCAAACGACTGGGGCCAAGTAGCATCTCCCTATTTTCTGACTTTACCAAATCTTCTAATTAAGTTTATTGTTTGCTTTACTCTGTGTAAAGGACCGAATGTTTTTAATAGTGAAATGTTTCTTTTCCTTATTTCATGGAATTTAATTTGCCCATATGCTTCTAAAACTATGGAAAGAATATCAGGCTCCAGTGATGGGCATTGCTCTTTCCTCCACTGAGATAAACGAGAAGAAATTCCCTGGGACTAAACTCCAGTTTTTTGTTTTTTTTATAGGAGATTTTTTGTAGCATTAAAGCTGCATATTGTTAACTGGGCAAGGTGAGGGGATTTACCCCCTCTGCCATCAAGCAATGAAAGTTGCTAAATGTCCACAAAATGTGCTAGATGTCATCAAGTTTGTTGCATTCCTTGGCTTGGGTCATTCATTCGGTCCCTCTGTACCATCATCAGGCATGATCTCTTTGAAGAACATATATACTGTGATACCCATGACTACTTTTGGTTCGAGAAAGGGGTGATCTTGCAGATTTAATATAATGCCAGCTGGGAATGGTTCACTGACCTTGTCTGTTTGGACTTCAGACTCCTCTAATCAGTAAACTGTATTCCCCTCAACCAATCACTCTGAAAGGTAACACGGAAAGCTTTATGAAACTCAATAAATCTAACTTCTGTGCTCAACATTAGAGATTATTCCTTTAGATTTTGATTAAGGCAACCACTTGAACTCCTGATATACCTTCTTCGAAGAAGCTCACTGTCATAGTGGGACAGTATTATCTTACGTTATCCTGTGTATGTTAATTCCCGTACTCTGAAAAGACTCCATGTACCCAAAATTTCTCACCGATGCGCAAACATTTGCATCAATAAAATAGGAATTGAAAAACCAACTCTAACAATATTCCTTATTATAAGATGCCCTTCTGTAATGAAAATATATTGGGCGGTGGGAGAGGCAGAGGGGTGAAGTGAACCATCCACTCCTCTGACATCCCCCTGTGTGTTTTGAAACTGTTAATTTCCTTTTTGGATTGTCAGAGGTTACCAATTTACTCATCTTCCCATCTATGTTTGGACTCTCATTGTCCTCCCCATTTTGATTCCCGTCTCCCTTACTCAAAGTCTTCCATTAGAATACTTTTCCTTTTCCTTCCCCACTCAATGGAATTTATTACAAAACACACAAGTCCTGCAATTAGAGCTTCAAGGTGCACATAAGAGACAACACATTTGATAACATAAAAAATAACATTTCTGTAAGAAAATCAAACTCTAATTCAGAAAAAATAAAATTCCTAGAACAAAATGACTGATTTAGTCCATTTAACTACATGAAAATCTTTTCATATGACAACATATTCTTTCAAATTAAATTGATGTCCCTTCTTTCCCCATCTCTCTTTCACTCTTGCTTCCATTTACTGAAACCCACTCCAAATTTCATGGTAATATGCTGAGATTATATTCTTTTCTATCTCTCCCCTGCATCGTCTGTGTAAATGTGCCATCCCATCTGCTCTCCCTGGCCTCTCTTCTACCCTCCGTTTTCTAAACTTACTGGCACCCTACACTCCTTCCATCTACCACTCTAGTATTCCGTACTATTTTTTTTATCACCTCATTCCAAGAAACCGAATGTACTCTCTTCTTCATTGTAAATGGGATAAAGCGAAGATGGAACCGTCAGAGAACCAATCATGACGCATGTTCATCTTTCACTCGACAGCAGAATTGATCGGTGTATTCTAGGAAATATCAACGCAGACCCTTCTCTCCCGCCCCTTACCCTGACACCATCACTCCCATGATATAGGAAAGAAATGTGCATATAAGAAAGAGGAACTCAACCTCTGTTAAAGGTGCTAACATTCAGTTTTCAGAATATGAAGTAACCCACATTAAAGCAAGTAGACCAAATTCTAATATTAGAATGCACAATATTCAAGCAATGATTTCTATCTGGATAAACTAGAGTATAATTGTTGTTTTGCATAGAATTTTATGTTTGTGTGGCTCTTTAATTATCTAAATATTTAAAGAAACAAATTTCAACATAGTTGTGTGAAAAGCGATGTTCCACTTTCAGACCGCCAAGTAAGTACCCCAAACTCAGAGCAAACGTCCAGAATTCCACAAAGAGGTTCTTTCTCCAGTTTGGAATCACAGAAGAAAGTCTCAAACAATAGAACAGATTCCGAAGATCAATGTTTCTGCCCCAAAGTGCAGAGCAAGTAGATAAACCTCCTAAATTATCCCTCTCTGAGCAGAAATGGTCACAGCAGGGCTCAAGTACCCTCCTGAGGGGGTTAACTCACTATGACATGGCTGGTGAGGTCATTGTATTACATCCTATCCTTGACCTTTGCAGTAAGGTTTGTAAAATGCCAACAACTAAGGGTCAATCGGTATCTTCCTGTTTCTGAATTACTAAATCTTCTAATATAATATGTATTCTTTAGTTCTCTGTGTAAAGCACAGAAATTTGAACAAAAAAGCGTTTTTTCTGTATTTCGAAGAATTATGTTTTGCAATATGTTTCTAAAATTATAGAAATATCAGGCTCCAGTAATGGCCATTTAACTACAAACATATCAGGCATTGTTCTTTCTCCCACTGACAAAACTAAACAGGAAATCCTTTGGACTAAACTCTAGGTCTTAAACGTGAGGTTTTTAGGAGCATAAAACATGCATATTGTTAGCGGTGCAAAGTGCGGTTCATTAACCTCTGCCCTCAAGCAATTAAAGTAAGAAATTGCCCACAAAATGTGTTAGATCTCATAAAGTACGTTGTCTTCCATGGCTTGGGCCATTCATTCGGTTCCTCCGTAACACCATCAAGCACCGCCTGCCTGAGTGACGTCTCTACTGTGACACCCATGAATGCCTCTGGTTGAGAAAGGGGGGATCTTGCAGATTCAATATCATGCCAGATAGGAATGGCTCACTGACCCTGTCTCTTCGGACTCCAGACTCCTCTAGTCAGTAAATTGTATTCTTCTCAGTCAAGCACTCTGCAGGAACTGAAAGGCCACACGGAATACTGTATAAAACCCCATAAAATTGTAACTTGTGTGCTCCGCATTAGAGTTTATTCCTTTAGATTCTGACTAAGACAACCTTTTGGACTCCTGATATTATTCTTTGAAGCAGTGCCCGGCCTCAGAGGTGCAGTATTATCTCATTGGATCCTCTGTGTATTGTTAAACTCCCTCGACTTGAAAGACACTGAATACCCACTTTTCCCTTTTCTTCCCCACTAAATCGCTTTTATTATAGTACACACATGCCCTTCAATTAGAGCTTCAAGGTGCACAGTAAAAGTAAGAAATCTGCTAAAGGACCTGGTGGGCGATAGACTAAAACCCCCTTCCAAATGACTTGGGGTGAAAAATCATTTAGAAAAATAAAGAAACATTAATGCTGTCTTTATGACCGATAGCAATCCCTCCCCCCATCTTAGTTGGTCTGTCCATCCTGATAAGCTTATAGCCTTCCGGTATGTCAAGAGCGACAGAGGGTGTGGAGTGGAGCTTTAGCCAGGTTTCAGTTAAGAACCCAAGCTCAGGCTGTGTAGAAGAAAGTAAGTCCCAAATTTCAATAGAATGTCTGGGCAGAGAGCGAACATTACATAACATGTTCGTCCATGTCCTCTGGGTTTCATTTATAGGATTCGTGCCACATGGAGAGGGGGCACTCTTTGTAAAGGGAAGAGCCTTGCCTAATAAAGAATAGTCTGATGTTACGCTGGTCCGCCCTGCTTCGTCAGCGTTACTCTGATACTGACATAGTCTACAGGCAAAAGGACCGTCAACTAGTGGTCCAAAGTATCCAAAACACCATCCAAGGGTCTGGAATATTCAAGATGGTCCTTGAAATTTTGGGACTTCAGTTCCCACAATCCACTTGGACAAAGCCCTTACAAATTCCCTGGTAATACTCCAGGCTGAGGATTCTAAACACACCTCCTGGATGGCTAATCTCTGTAGTCTCTCCCCCTTACATCTGCTCATTCCTTCCTTGAGCCTATAATCCGGCTTGGTTCAAAGAGGAGAGTTGTAAATGAAACTGGTGTCTTCGGCTTGTCTCCTTCTTCTATCGAAGGGCATTATTTACTACCCCTCCCCCTGACTCTGGCATTCCTATGCCCAGCAACCTCTCCTCCTAGAAAGGCTTCCTAAGCCCAGGGGTCATTTATCACTTCTCCAAAGCAGCCAGACTAAACCAGTGATCTCTGACCAATCAAGGCAGAGCACTAGAGGGCTGAAGTTAGGTTTACAGAAACAGAAGTCTTATAACTTCTTGTCTGTACATTTAAGAATAAATTCAACAATACCATATTGTTGGATTTATCATTATTATTCTACTGAATCCAGGGCCGGACTGGGAACTAAAAGCAGCCCTGGCAAATTTTGGCAGACTAGCCCCCTTCCGGCGCGTAGCGAGCGAGCGCAGCGAGTGAGCCCGGCCACTACTAGGAGCGTTTGGGGGTGATCTTCTCCCAAGAAAATTTTGGAAAAAGACAGACCAGAATGGTGAATTTTACAGCACATATTTCATTACATATCCAATTGTATAACCTTTTAAAGCACAGTAAATAGTAGATAATGTTCTTAAAGAGCACCAGGCTACACACCCAGTCATATGTACCCATAGACATTAAAGAGCAGCAGGTTACCCACCCAGTCATATGTACCCATAGACATTAAAGAGCAGCGGGTAACCCACCCAGTCACATGTACCCATAGACATTAAAGAGCACCAGGCTACCCACCCAGTCATATGTACCCATAGACATTAAAGAAAACCAGGCTACCCACCCAGTCATATGTACCCATAGACATTAAAGAGCACCAGGCTACCCACCCAGGCATCTGTACCCATAGACATTAAAGAGCACCAGGCTACCCACCCAGGCATATGTACCCATAGACATTAAAGAGCACCAGGTTACCCACCCAGTCATATGTACCCATAGACATTAAAGTGCAGCAGGCTACCCACTCAGGCATATGTGCCCATAGACATTAAAGAGCAGCAGGCTACCCACCCAGTCATATGTACCCATAGACATTAAAGAGCAGCAGGCTACCCACACAGTCATATGTACCCATAGACATTAAAGAGCAGCAGGCTACCCACCCAGTCACATGTACCCATAGACATTAAAGAGCACCAGGCTACCCACCCAGTCATATGTACCCATAGACATTAAAGAGCAGCAGGTTACCCACCCAGTCATATGTACCCATAGACATTAAAGAGCAGCAGGTTACCCACCCAGTCATATGTACCCATAGACATTAAAGAGCACCAGGCTTCCCACCCAGCCACATGTACCCATAGACATTAAAGAGCAGCAGGTTACCCACCCAGTCATATGTACCCATAGACATTAAAGAGCAGCAGGCTACCAACCCAGTCATATGTACCCATAGATATTAAAGAGCACCAGGCTTCCCACCCAGCCACATGTACCCACATACATTAAAGAGCAGCAGGCTACCCACCCAGTCACATGTACCCATAAACATTAAAGAGCAGCAGGCTACCCACCCAGTCTCATGTACCCATAGACATTAAAGAGCAGCAGGCTACCCACCCAGTCATATGTACCCATAGACATTAAAGAGCAGCAGGCTACCCACCCAGTCATATGTACCCATAGACATTAAAGAGCAGGAGGCTTCCCACCCAGTCACATGTACCCATACACATTAAAGAACACCAGGCTACCCACCCAGTCATATGTACCCATAGACATTAAAGAGCACCAGGCTACCCACCCAGTCATATGTACCCATACACATTAAAGAGCAGCAGGCTACCCACCCAGTCATATGTACCCATAGACATTAAAGAGCAGCAGCCTACCCACCCATTCACATGTACCCATTAACATTAAAGAGCAGCAGGCTACCCACCCAGTCATATGTACCCATAGACATTAAAGAGCAGCAGGCTATCCACCCAGTCACATGTACCCATAAACATTAAAGAGCAGCAGGTTATCCACCCAGTCATATGTACCTATAGACATTAAAGAGCAGCATGTTACCCACCCAGTCACATGTACCCATAGACATTAAAGAGCAGCAGGTTACCCACCCAGTCATATGTACCCATAGACATTAAAGAGTACCAGGCTAACCACCCAGTCATATGTACCCATAGACATTAAAGAGCAGCAGGCTACCCACCCAGTCATATGTACCCATAGACATTAAAGAGCACCAGGCTACCCACCCAGTCACATGTACCCATAGACATTAAAGAGCACCAGGCTACCCACCCAGTCAAATGTACCCAAAGACATTAAAGAGCACCAGGCTACCCACCCAGTCATATGTACCATAAACATTAAAGAGCAGCAGGCTACCCACCCAGTCACATGTACCCATAAACATTAAAGAGCACCAGGCTACCCACCCAGTCATATGTACCCATAGACATTAAAGAAAACCAGGCTACCCACCCAGTCATATGTACCCATAGACATTAAAGAGCACCAGGCTACCCACCCAGGAATCTGTACCCATAGACATTAAAGAGCACCAGGCTACCCACCCAGGCATATGTACCCATAGACATTAAAGAGCACCAGGTTACCCACCCAGTCATATGTACCCATAGACATTAAAGTGCAGCAGGCTACCCACTCAGGCATATGTGCCCATAGACATTAAAGAGCAGCAGGCTACCCACCCAGTCATATGTACCCATAGACATTAAAGAGCAGCAGGCTACCCACACAGTCATATGTACCCATAGACATTAAAGAGCAGCAGGCTACCCACCCAGTCACATGTACCCATAGACATTAAAGAGCACCAGGCTACCCACCCAGTCATATGTACCCATAGACATTAAAGAGCAGCAGGTTACCCACACAGTCATATGTACCCATAGACATTAAAGAGCAGCAGGTTACCCACCCAGTCATATGTACCCATAGACATTAAAGAGCACCAGGCTTCCCACCCAGCCACATGTACCCATAGACATTAAAGAGCAGCAGGTTACCCACCCAGTCATATGTACCCATAGACATTAAAGAGCAGCAGGCTACCAACCCAGTCATATGTACCCATAGATATTAAAGAGCACCAGGCTTCCCACCCAGCCACATGTACCCACATACATTAAAGAGCAGCAGGCTACCCACCCAGTCACATGTACCCATAAACATTAAAGAGCAGCAGGCTACCCACCCAGTCACATGTACCCATAGACATTAAAGAGCAGCAGGCTACCCACCCAGTCATATGTACCCATAGACATTAAAGAGCAGCAGGCTACCCACCCAGTCATATGTACCCATAGACATTAAAGAGCAGGAGGCTTCCCACCCAGTCACATGTACCCATACACATTAAAGAACACCAGGCTACCCACCCAGTCATATGTACCCATAGACATTAAAGAGCACCAGGCTACCCACCCAGTCATATGTACCCATACACATTAAAGAGCAGCAGGCTACCCACCCAGTCATATGTACCCATAGACATTAAAGAGCAGCAGCCTACCCACCCATTCACATGTACCCATTAACATTAAAGAGCAGCAGGCTACCCACCCAGTCATATGTACCCATAGACATTAAAGAGCAGCAGGCTATCCACCCAGTCACATGTACCCATAAACATTAAAGAGCAGCAGGTTATCCACCCAGTCATATGTACCCATAGACATTAAAGAGCAGCAGGTTACCCACCCAGTCACATGTACCCATAGACATTAAAGAGCAGCAGGTTACCCACCCAGTCATATGTACCCATAGACATTAAAGAGTACCAGGCTAACCACCCAGTCATATGTACCCATAGACATTAAAGAGCAGCAGGCTACCCACCCAGTCATATGTACCCATAGACATTAAAGAGCACCAGGCTACCCACCCAGTCACATGTACCCATAGACATTAAAGAGCACCAGGCTACCCACCCAGTCAAATGTACCCAAAGACATTAAAGAGCACCAGGCTACCCACCCAGTCATATGTACCATAAACATTAAAGAGCAGCAGGCTACCCACCCAGTCACATGTACCCATAAACATTAAAGAGCAGCAGGCTACTCACCCAGTCATATGTACCCATAGACGTTAAAGAGCAGCAGGCTACCCACCCAGTCATATGTACCCATAGACATTAAAGAGCAGCAGGTTACCCACCCAGTCACATGTACCCATAAACATTAAAGATCAGCAGGTTATCCACCCAGTCATATGTACCCATAGACATTGAAGAGCACCAGGCTAGCCACCCAGTCATATGTACCCATAGACATTAAAGAGCACCAGGCTACCCACCCAGTCATATGTACCCATAGACATTAAAGAGCACCAGGTTACCCACCCAGTCATATGTTACCATAGACATTAAAGAGCAGCAGGCTACCCTCCCAGTCATATGTACCCATAGACATTAAAGAGCAGCAGGCTACCCTCCCAGTCATATGTACCATAGACATTCTCACAGAGAGCACCAAGAATAGACACGACTAGTGAATCAGAGAGAACAAAGCAAAAGGGAGACCAGCCCCCATAAGGTGTGTAGCAAGCAAGCGCAGCGAGGAAACACTACTAGATGGAGTTTGAGGGGTTCTCCCCCCAAGAAAATTTTGGAGACAGAAAGGCCAAAACAAATCATTTTTCAACCCATTTTTCTTTACATATTAGATTGTATTAACTTTTAAAGCATAGTAAATGATTACCTTATGGAGCACCAGGATACCCTGTCATAAATCACAGACATTCCTACAGAGAACACTACAAAATGAAATGTCGAGCACAAAACATGAATTTAAATATAACCAATTTGGAGGAATCTGAGGCCGACAAGGACTTATCTAACCATGTCTCAGCAGTCAGTATGGCAGTATGCTCTCTATGCACGGCTTCCACTTCTATTGCTAGTGGCGCTGTACGCATGTCCCTGTGTCGCTGCTGACTGTACTGGAGAGCACGTACTGACTTTGAAAGTCATACATACACTGCAGACTTGCTGTAAATATTTATACAGCACAATTGTGCGCACACGTAGAGCTTCAGAGCACGCGCTATGACATCACAGCATGGGCTTGGCTGGTATCATTGGGCAGGACTTTGACGTTGTGCAAAAGGGAGGGTGACTGGCATGATTGCTTCACATGACTATGGCGTGCTCTGCTGGAAGAATGTGGGTGAGGTGGTGTAGCATTACCCAGCTACGCATGGCTCATGGATAGCACTGCAGGCAGCTTATGAATATTTAGGTGCCGATTACGATCCGGTAAAAAATTCCCCCGTGCGACTCGTATCGGGTCTTTTTACCGTACGAATCGTACAAGTGCCGTACGAACTGGCAATCACGATTCGCATGGTAAAAAGTCCATACGAACAGCACTGGGAATCATTCCCCACACGTCCTCGGGTCGGACAATGTGTCCGACACGTCCTCGGACGATTTACCTTACAAACGTGAAAAACCAAGTCCGACCGAGGAATCACGATCCATCCCGTGCGTCCGAGGTTACAACCGTAAGGAAAAAACACCGTCCGCACCGAACTCCTACAGCAACCATGGAGACATGTGCCCGCATACGCGCCCAACACTCCCCCCAGCCCCCGTACGTCCGACACGTACCCCCCGTATATGTATACCCCCACCCGTCTAGGTACACCCCAGTACGTTCCAGTCGAACCCCCACCCCAGTACGTGTCGTACCACCGTCAATGTACACCCCCCCACCCCTGTACGTGTCGTACCACCGTCCATGTACACCCCAGTACGTTCCAGTCGTACCCCCACCCCAGTACGTGTCGTACCCCCCGTGTACCTACACCCCAGTACGTGCGAGCCACACCCCCACCCCAGTACGTGTCATAGCCCCGTCAACCCACACCCCAGTACGTTCCAGTCGAACCCCCACCCCAGTACGTGTCGTACCCCCCGTGTACCTACACCCCAGTACGTGCGAGCCACACCCCCACCCCAGTACGTGTCATAGCCCCGTCTACCCACACCCCAGTACGTTCCAGTCGAACCCCCACCCCAGTACGTGTCGTACCCCCGTGTACCTACACCCCAGTACGTGCGAGCCACACCCCCACCCCAGTACGTGTCGTACCACCGTCAATGTACACCCCCCCACCCCAGTACGTGTCGTACCACCGTCCATGTACACCCCAGTACGTTCCAGTCGTACCCCCACCCCAGTACGTGTCGTACCACCGTCAATGTACACCCCCCCACCCCAGTACGTGTCGTACCACCGTCCATGTACACCCCCCCACCCCTGTACGTGTCGTACCACCGTCCATGTACACCCCAGTACGTTCCAGTCGTACCCCCACCCCAGTACGTGTCGTACCACCGTCAATGTACACCCCCCCACCCCAGTACGTGTCGTACCACCGTCCATGTACACCCCAGTACGTTCCAGTCGTACCCCCACCCCAGTACGTGTCGTACCACCGTCAATGTACACCCCCCCACCCCAGTACGTGTCGTACCACCGTCAATGTACACCCCCCCACCCCAGTACGTGTCGTACCACCGTCCATGTACACCCCAGTACGTTCCAGTCGTACCCCCACCCCAGTACGTGTCGTACCACCGTCAATGTACACCCCCCCACCCCAGTACGTGTCGTACCACCGTCCATGTACACCCCAGTACGTTCCAGTCGTACCCCCACCCCAGTACGTGTCGTACCACCGTCAATGTACACCCCCCCACCCCAGTACGTGTCGTACCACCGTCCATGTACACCCCCCCACCCCTGTACGTGTCGTACCACCGTCCATGTACACCCCAGTACGTTCCAGTCGTACCCCCACCCCAGTACGTGTCGTACCACCGTCAATGTACACCCCCCCCACCCCAGTACGTGTCGTACCACCGTCCATGTACACCCCAGTACGTGTCGTACCACCGTCCATGTACACCCCAGTACGTTCCAGTCGTACCCCCACCCCAGTACGTGTCGTACCACCGTCAATGTACACCCCCCCACCCCAGTACGTGTCGTACCACCGTCCATGTACACCCCCCCACCCCTGTACGTGTCGTACCACCGTCCATGTACACCCCAGTACGTTCCAGTCGTACCCCCACCCCAGTACGTGTCGTACCACCGTCAATGTACACCCCCCCACCCCAGTACGTGTCGTACCACCGTCCATGTACACCCCAGTACGTTCCAGTCGTACCCCCACCCCAGTACGTGTCGTACCACCGTCAATGTACACCCCCCCACCCCAGTACGTGTCGTACCACCGTCAATGTACACCCCCCCACCCCAGTACGTGTCGTACCACCGTCCATGTACACCCCCCCACCCCTGTACGTGTCGTACCACCGTCCATGTACACCCCAGTACGTTCCAGTCGTACCCCCACCCCAGTACGTTCCTGGCGCACCCCCAACACAACCTCCTAAGTACGGAGCGCACCCCATGCCCCAACATCACAACCGCATGTACGAGTCGTACAAAGCCACACACAAGGACATAATCGTACAACCAAATGGCCCATGTACACACCGTACACACGCTCAAAACGCACGTACACAACAAGGACAAAACAAAACAACACAAGAATACACCATTCGAAAGGCACACAGCCACTAAACATGGCCAACAACCACTAAAATAACACAATCACTGACCTGCAACTGTCAAAAACAAACAGAGGCCCAATACACCACCACTCCTTATAACACACCCACCCTAAATTCAAACACCCCCCCACCCCAGTACGTGTCGTACCACCGTCCATGTACACCCCAGTACGTGTCGTACCACCGTCCATGTACACCCCAGTACGTTCCAGTCGTACCCCCACCCCAGTACGTGTCGTACAACCGTCAATGTACACCCCCCCACCCCAGTACGTGTCGTAGCACCGTCCATGTACACCCCCCCACCCCTGTACGTGTCGTACCACCGTCCATGTACACCCCAGTACGTTCCAGTCGTACCCCCACCCCAGTACGTGTCGTACCACCGTCAATGTACACCCCCCCACCCCAGTACGTGTCGTACCACCGTCCATGTACACCCCAGTACGTTCCAGTCGTACCCCCACCCCAGTACGTGTCGTACCACCGTCAATGTACACCCCCCCACCCCAGTACGTGTCGTACCACCGTCAATGTACACCCCCCACCCCAGTACGTGTCGTACCACCGTCCATGTACACCCCAGTACGTTCCAGTCGTACCCCCACCCCAGTACGTGTCGTACCACCGTCAATGTACACCCCCCCACCCCAGTACGTGTCGTACCACCGTCCATGTACACCCCAGTACGTTCCAGTCGTACCCCCACCCCAGTACGTGTCGTACCACCGTCAATGTACACCCCCCCACCCCAGTACGTGTCGTACCACCGTCCATGTACACCCCCCCACCCCTGTACGTGTCGTACCACCGTCCATGTACACCCAGTACGTTCCAGTCGTACCCCCACCCCAGTACGTGTCGTACCACCGTCAATGTACACCCCCCACCCCAGTACGTGTTGTACCACCGTCCATGTACACCCCAGTACGTGTCGTACCACCGTCCATGTACACCCCAGTACGTTCCAGTCGTACCCCCACCCCAGTACGTGTCGTACCACCGTCAATGTACACCCCCCCACCCCAGTACGTGTCGTACCACCGTCCATGTACACCCCCCCACCCCTGTACGTGTCGTACCACCGTCCATGTACACCCCAGTACGTTCCAGTCGTACCCCCACCCCAGTACGTGTCGTACCACCGTCAATGTACACCCCCCACCCCAGTACGTGTCGTACCACCGTCCATGTACACCCCAGTACGTTCCAGTCGTACCCCCACCCCAGTACGTGTCGTACCACCGTCAATGTACACCCCCCCACCCCAGTACGTGTCGTACCACCGTCAATGTACACCCCCCCACCCCAGTACGTGTCGTACCACCGTCCATGTACACCCCCCCACCCCTGTACGTGTCGTACCACCGTCCATGTACACCCCAGTACGTTCCAGTCGTACCCCCACCCCAGTACGTTCCTGGCGCACCCCCAACACAACCTCCTAAGTACGGAGCGCACCCCATGCCCCAACATCACAACCGCATGTACGAGTCGTACAAAGCCACACACAAGGACATAATCGTACAACCAAATGGCCCATGTACACACCGTACACACGCTCAAAACGCACGTACACAACAAGGACAAAACAAAACAACACAAGAATACACCATTCGAAAGGCACACAGCCACTAAACATGGCCAACAACCACTAAAATAACACAATCACTGACCTGCAACTGTCAAAAACAAACAGAGGCCCAATACACCACCACTCCTTATAACACACCCACCCTAAATTCAAACACTGCCACACCCACCCATGGACCAATGAAAAGGGCCCACACACACAAACCATGAGCCTTTGCAACAGACCCACTGCTGCCAGACACCACAGAACCAGACTACAAGCTACACCACATCTTACACTTGCACACCTTCACACGACCACCCTCACAAACACCCTCTCATCACATTCACACACACACACAACCATCCACACCCCCCCCAACATCCACACCCCCCCCACACCCACACCATCCCCACCCACACCCCTCACCATGCCCACTACCAAGAATCCAAAGTTCAGTCACCGAGAGTTGGAGGTCCTTGTTGATCAAATCCTCAGAGTCGAGCCACAGATCTTTGGAACATTGGTCAGAAGCACCAGCCAGGCAGCCAAAACAGCCATGTGGCAGACCATCGTCGATGCTGTGAATGCTGTTGCGGACACCAGGAGGACCAAGCAGGATTGCCAGAACAGGTGGTACGATCTGCGGAGGAGGGTCAGAGCCAAGAGACAGGAGGAACACGACCAGGCCAACGCCACCGGAGGAGGGCCCTCCCGCAGAGCCGTACAGTACCATCCCTGGGAGGAGAGGGTGATGGCCATACTGCCGGTGGAGGCAGTTGAAGGAGTAGAAGGACTCCGAGACCCGGGTGAGTACACAAACAACGCACCTCACATGGGGGGAACTGCAACCACAACCAAAATTAATGACAGGCACGCAACCACCACAAGCCATCGCATTACTCAACCACACTCCATGAGCAGGCACATGCCACTGCTGCCACCATGCCCCATGCACCCAGCTGGACAATGTCAAGTCACAGGCCACAGAAGACAACAACACATGACACGGTAACCCGGATGGCGGGAGGCTGGGCACCAAGAATCACATAGTGCGACTCCAAAGCAGACAACAATGCCCTCTGCCCATATGGCCTAGGTCACAGCCAGACAAACACTGTGTCCCAACACAGGAATGACTTGCCAGCAAATGGCGGACGCCTTGCATCAACACATGGGGGTGAAGGCACTGTTTTGCACATGCCAGCAGCTAATGAACAGCCAACAGTGTGAAAGAGTGGCAGCACACACCACCACAGCAGCAGCGCACAGACACACAGCAGACAAAATGGGTGCCTGGAGATCAGAAACAAACTCACATCAACAGGCCAAGGGCCACTCAAAGATCTGCTAACAGTGTGTGCCCAGGAAGCTGGGCCAAGGTGACAGAGGGTGACACACGGAGGGAGGGAGAGGGGGACACAGAGGGAGGGAGAGGGGGACTGAGAGGGAGGGAGACGGACAGAGGGAGGAGGCTGACACACAGAGGGAGGGAGAGGGGGACAGAGAGGGAGGGAGAGGGGGACAGAGAGGGAGGGAGACACAGGAAGATGGACACAGGGAGGAGGCTGACACACAGAGGGAGGGAGAGGGGGACAGAGAGGGAGGGAGAGGGGGACAGAGAGGGAGGGAGACGGACAGAGGGAGGAGGCTGACACACAGAGGGAGGGAGAGGAGGACAGAGAGGGAGGGAGAGGGGGACAGAGAGGGAGGGAGAAACAGGAAGATGGACACAGGGAGGAGGCTGACACACAGAGGGAGGGAGAGGGGGACAGAGAGGGAGGGAGAGGGGGACAGAGAGGGAGGGAGACGGACAGAGGGAGGAGGCTGACACACAGAGGGAGGGAGAGGGGGACAGAGAGGGAGGGAGAGGGGGACAGAGAGGGAGGGAGACACAGGAAGATGGACACAGGGAGGAGGCCGACACACAGAGGGAGGGAGAGGGGGACAGAGAGGGAGGGAGAGGGGGACAGAGAGGGAGGGAGACGGACAGAGGGAGGAGGCTGACACACAGAGGGAGGGAGAGGGGGACAGAGAGGGAGGGAGAGGGGGACAGAGAGGGAGGGAGACACAGGAAGATGGACACAGGGAGGAGGCTGACACACAGAGGGAGGGAGAGGGGGACAGAGAGGGAGGGAGAGGGGGACAGAGAGGGAGGGAGACGGACAGAGGGAGGAGGCTGACACACAGAGGGAGGGAGAGGGGGACAGAGAGGGAGGGAGACACAGGAAGATGGACACAGGGAGGAGGCTGACACACAGAGGGAGGGAGAGGGGGACAGAGAGGGAGGGAGAGGGGGACAGAGAGGGAGGGAGACGGACAGAGGGTGGAGGCTGACACACAGAGGGAGGGAGAGGGGGACAGAGAGGGAGGGAGAGGGGGACAGAGAGGGAGGGAGACACAGGAAGATGGACACAGGGAGGAGGCTGACACACAGAGGGAGGGAGAGGGGGACAGAGAGGGAGGGAGAGGGGGACAGAGAAGGAGGGAGACACAGGGAGAGCAAATCAGTCCTGTGGTGTGTGGGAATGTCTGCTCGTCAGCAGGTGGACTGCGTGCATGTAGACAAGGGTGGCCAGTGCCAGAACCCCCCCTCTTCATCATGGCAAAACGCAGGGCCATGTCACAACCTGTACACGAGCACAAGGACAGCCACCTGCATCATATAAGTGTGTGGATCCACTCCATGTGCACATGTACAATGCTACAAGGAAGGCGCAAATGCATGGCTCGCCACACATGCACACTCCACTGCTGACTGCAGTCACACTTGACGCAGCAAGTAAGACTGTGCCACACATAGTTAAAGGGGCCAAATTGGTGCCCAAGGGACACACACATGCACAAGTGCACTGTGAGTGGAATGCAAGACAGATCCTAATTCCAAGAGGAAATGTGCCAACTTTGTAACGGATGAAACATGGATGTTGCATGGATCAAAATTAACATTTTCTCTCTCACACACAGGTCAACGTCGTGCTGCACCCCCCAACACTGGGGGGGAACACTCACAGGACCCGGATCTGCAGGAGACCGATCCCACCGGCAGCGACCACTCTCACCACTCTGCGGACGACCCCGACCGACCTGGCCCCTCTGGTGTCCAACCACCTGCAGCACCTGCGTCAGGTACAACCGTGCCAACCACCACCCCCACTCCTGCCACATCCCAGGAGACACCCAGGATCCCTGCCCCAACACCACAATGCAGCCAGGCTCGCCAGGAGGGACACGGTGTCCCGGGCACCCAGGAGGAGGCAGGCGACAACGCCAATGCCACCCCTCAGGGGTCCCGGAGACCCGATGTGCCCACAAGTGCAGGCCAGACGCAAGTGGGCAGGGGTGGTGGGAGTGGAGGACGGCGGAGGCGCGAGCCTGACCAGTTGGCTGGGGATCCGGTATTTTCCCATGTCCGTAACATCCTGGACTCATACCGGCAGGACACCACGGGCATGGCCCAGGTTGTGTCCGTCCTCGAGGGGATCAAGGTCCAGCAGGCCCAGCAACATGCGGAGCTAATAGCCTGTCTACAGGTACACCAACGGAGGATGGAGGACAGACAGGCTGAGCAAGTGACGGCGTCCCAGGGGATTCACGCTGAACTCCGTCGGATGGCCGACACCATGGCCGACCCTCCCTGTGCCAGAAGGCGGAGAACATCACCACCCACAGGGAGGGATCATGAGGAGGAGGAGGAAACATCCGACGGAGCATCCCAGACGTCGTCACGGCCTGCTGCTGAGGTTCCCCGCAGGAAGCCGGGTCGTCCACGGAAAGGACCGTGAGGGTGGCTGCTACATCACCATCTCCCAGGACACCTGGCCTGGCACCTGGCCCACTGGAGCAACAGCATCACAGCATCAAGAGACATTCTCTGCCACATGGCCCTGCTGGTCACTGGCTGACCAATGTTGACAAAGACTGTGGCATGGACTCTGAGGATTTCCAATGGCAAGGACACCAACTCCCCTACTGAACTTTGGATTCCCTAATCCCGGAAAGCCCCTCACTTTGCCCCCCCCACCCCCAATAATAAATCACACTATTAAGAGTAAATGCCTGCTGGTAGCATTATTACCTAACATGTGTCTTGTACAGTCTAAACATGCCTGAGTCATCTGTTCACTTCAACCATCCACACCCTGGGGCCTGAGTCTTGCACAGGACACATGGGTCACAGTTCATTAGGCAAGACAGACATGGAGCACCATACACACCCGTGATGGTCAGAACCAGCTGAGGGGGTGGCCGAACAACCGTGCTGACAGACACATTGAGTACAGCAACAGTCATGCGCAGAGGTCAGGGATCCTGGCCCGTGTCCTGGGGGGCACCCAGGTATGTGTAGACAGGTGGCAGAACCATGTCCTGCAAGCTTGAGTCCGGTGGATGCAGAGAATGGGGTCATGGACAACGTTGGATGCATGGGGATGGCACATGTCACAATACCCACACAGTCATGGACATCATGCCCAATACACAGTCTCAGCACACACACACAGCTTGCATCTTGCCACTCGACACATTGACACATAGCCACAATCAGGGAATACCATGCCAGACATGCAGGATGCACCGTGCCAACACACCAGCATTGACTGAGAAGAGGCACCTTGGAGGCATAGGGACACCTTTAATAGTCATGTTTTTGGGATTGCAGAGGCAACTTGAAGTACACATGAACACATCATGTGGAGTAACATGTGGCTCCAACACTGGCACCCCCCTTCTGCAGCACAAATGCGTGATAGCCATGGAACTGGCACACAAGTGTCGGCTAACAGCTAAATACCCACAGCTGCTCACGGAGAGACTGCCATACACCATACATCCGCTGATGTGGAAGTCCCACGCCATGTCAAGACAATGTTAACCGTATGTGTCCGAGGGCAGTGTCACACACATTGATGCCATCATCACAATCCACTATCCCATCACTGATGACTGACAACCAGGCAGCCCATCTATTCAGGTGTACCCAGCTGCATGTCGTGTCCCATGGGGATGCCACATGTCTGCAGAGGAACCAAACCCCGACCGGGGCAGTGTGCACACATCGTGAACAACTGCCACACCCAATACACCCCAGATGCATCCCTTACCCCATGGAGACTTCCAAACGTGTCCGTGCCTGTAACGCTGAGTCAGCCCACGATGTCATGTCCATGAGGAATAGCAGTGCCACAACAATGCAACCAGCAAACGGCATGCGCAGGTACCTGGGGAAGAGAGACACACAAGAAGTCAGCCACAAAAAGCACAGCCACTTGCATGTGCAGTTACTCGACACATGTATGGATGACAACATGCTAGGTCACAATTATGACTGGGGAAATACTACCATCACTGCCACCATCACTCCAGTGACACACCCACACACACCTCTGACCCACGTGCCATACATGCAGGTGGAGACACACATCACAACGCATGCCACACGGGGACCAATGCGTGCACACTCAGACCCTGGTACTCACCACTAAGCAAAGAAGTCGCGTATGAGCCGAGTCCGGATGTCCTCTTGCGGCTCCACATCCTCCACATCACTAGCCCCATTGCCAAGCCCTTCGTCCTCCACGGGTGGATGGTCCTCGTCATGTTGATTCAGGATGAGTGGCACAGCTCTTTCAACTGCCATGTTGTGCAGCATGCAGCAGACCATGAAGATCTTGCAGACCTTCGCCGGGGCATAAGGGAGTGCACCGCCGGTCTTGTGGAGGCACCGGAATCGGCTCTTCAGCATGCCAAACGTCCTCTCTATCACTCGCCTTGTCCGGCCATGGGCGGTGTTATAGCGGAGCTGGGCCGGCGTGATGGGGTTGCGGAGAGGTGTCAGCAGCCAAGGCATGTTGGGATAGCCAGCGTCCCCTACATGGGAAGCACATGGACATCGTTAGAACTGGTGTAGCGGTCGTGCTGGTCGGCTATACAGAATACAGGACAGACAGAATGTACCCACCAACAACACATGCCCGTTTGTTGCGCAGCTGCATCATCATATCTGGCATCCCGCTACGCCTCATGATGTAGGCATCGTGTGCTGATCCTGGGAAACGAGCACAGACATGTGAAATCACCATATTGGACAGACACACCACAAGGGCATTGATGGAGTGGTAGTGCTTCCGATTGCGGTACGCCACCTCCCGTGCGTGTGGTGGTACCAAACCTACATGTGTCCCATCTATGGACCCAATGACATGGGGCATCCCTCCCAGGGCATAGAATCCACGCTTGACCTCAGTCATCTGTTCAGGGGTTGGGAACTTGATGAAGTCATCCAGGTGAATCAACATGGCCTCCAAGAAATCATGCAGCACACCGCTGAACATGCTCTGGGACATGCCACCAACATGAGCTATGGTATTTTGGAAGGTACCCGTGGCAAGGAAATGTAGGGCAGCCATTACCTTCAGCTGGGGTGTCAGTGCCGTAGGATACCTGTGCTGCGGTTGCAGGTGTGGTGCCAGTCTCGCCGTCAGCTCCAGAATCAACGGTTGGGTGAAGCGGTAGAGCCGGATCCTGTCATTCTCCTGCATGGTGGCCAAGTCTGGAATTCTTCGGGCAACAGGAGGCGCTCTGCAGTAATTTGGAAGTGACAAGGAAGAGTGAGTGCACTACGAGAACAACTCATGTCTAATGAGCACATGTAAATCTGGCAATACACACATGCCACATAGGGAGTCAGGCATGTGCTACATGCCCAGGACACGTATGGATGCAAGGTGACACTCCTTCCAAGACCCAGCTACACACGGTGATTGAGAACCTCCCCATGCCACGCCATGGAAATAGCTGTGTCCCAGTGCAAGTGCACTGCCCGACGCAAGACAGGAGTGACATACACCCACACATCAGCAGAAGTGTGATGCCGATTGCAGAGACTGGTAGCGGAACACTTGAGCCACAGGTCACATGACATTACACTAGTCCAGCCCACACACCTTGCCATGAAGGTGCACATGTCATGACTCACCACACATTCCTTGTGAGTTTGCTGACATGGCCTTGTCACGCCACTCCGTGTCCCATGCATACATGTGCACCTCACATCCAATAACACATGTGGCATGGTGTTGGGAACAGTGTGCAATGACAATCTACACACAGCCACATGTTGGTTGCTGCAACGGCTGCAGCTTTTGAGGGTGCTACAACATCAACCTGATGTAAATCCCGGACACATATATGGCATAGTCACATTGTGCACTGTGGGTAGTGACAAGTCATGTGTCATGACCCCTGTACCGGGCATCATGGGACACTTCCGTGTGTTGGTGTCCGTGCCATGCCAGTGACGCTCACCCCAAGTGCGCAGTCCCACATGCACACATGTCAAAGAAGTCAAGGGCATGCCTGGCACACATTGCACCCTCACACAGTACACATGTACACATCTCATCATACATCTGGTGCCTTCTCCACTCAGGAGGCATGTTCCACATCACAGCCTGTGACACCTGTGCCCCACACATGTAGTAATGCACAGACGATGCCTTGATGTCCATTCCTGGACAAGTATGTCCATCCATGGACAAGTATGTCCGCCCTATTCCTACATGTGTGTCGCCTATCACCACAGTGATGTGTAAAAACCGCCGTACTGCTGCTGAGAGGGCCTGTGCATGTTCCCAAATCACTGTGGGAGTGCTGCCGTATGTGTACCCATCGTGATGGCGAGCGTACAGGCATTTGTACGGTCCGTAGCACTACGGGTACGCATACGCGTGCAGACCCATAGTGATAGTGAGCGTAGATGCGTGTGTACGTTCCGTACCACTACGGGTACGCATACGCGTGCAGACCCATAGTGATAGAGAGCGTAGATGCGAGTGTACGGTCCGTACCACTACGGGTACGCATACGCGTGCAGACCCATAGTGATAGTGAGCGTAGATGCGTGTGTACGGCCCTATCACTATGGGTCTGCACGCGTATGCGTACCCGTAGTGGTACGGACTGTACACTCGCATC
The DNA here is from genome assembly GCF_964204655.1 of Triturus cristatus. Taxonomy (NCBI): domain Eukaryota; kingdom Metazoa; phylum Chordata; class Amphibia; order Caudata; family Salamandridae; genus Triturus; species Triturus cristatus. Next base: position 1,809,698,122 of record NC_140589.1, read on the forward strand.
TACGCTCTCTATCACTATGGGTCTGCACGCGTATGCGTACCCGTAGTGGTACGGACCGTACACTCGCATCTACGCTCTCTATCACTATGGGTCTGCACGCGTATGCGTACCCGTAGTGGTACGGACCGTACACTCGCATCTACGCTCTCTATCACTATGGGTCTGCACGCGTATGCGTACCCGTAGTGGTACGGACCGTACACTCGCATCTACGCTCTCTATCACTATGGGTCTGCACGCGTATGCGTACCCGTAGTGGTACGGACCGTACACTCGCATCTACGCTCTCTATCACTATGGGTCTGCACGCGTATGCGTACCCGTAGTGGTACGGACCGTACACTCGCATCTACGCTCTCTATCACTATGGGTCTGCACGCGTATGCGTACCCGTAGTGGTACGGACCGTACACTCGCATCTACGCTCACTATCACTACGAGTACGCATACGCGTGCAGACCCATAGTGATATAGAGCGTACATGCGTGTGTACGGTCCGTACCACTACGGGTACGCATACGCGTGCAGACCCATAGTGATATAGAGCGTACATGCGTGTGTACGGTCCGTACCACTACGGGTACGCATACGCGTGCAGACCCATAGTGATGGAGAGCGTAGGCATGCATGTACGGGCCGTTGCCATGCATTTGGGGTGCCCTAGGGCCCCCAAACGCAACGTACCTGTGTGTGATGCTCCAAATTACATAGGGGACAAGTATTAAGGCCTACATGCATGCTGGTTGTCATGGAGACCAAGTTCAAATTTCGAAATTGTTCTGGAAGGTGCACAGCAGAAGTCAGTTGGAATTCTTCTACTTTGTTGCAATGTGTATGTGGGGCTGACATCATGCAGGAGAATGAAACCGATAGAGAACCCACAGACTGCTAGGTTTGAAGGGATTGGTGGAAACATAGGATGCAAATGTGAGTGACCAATCACTCTGTACTCCTGTGCATGAGACTGGGCAGAAGGGCACATATAAGGCAGCCAGGTCCCATGAGGGAGCACTTGCCTGCACATCTTTGCATTCGTCGACCCAGCTGCTGCTACTGATTCCCTGGAACCATGTCAAGGGCTGTGGAGAGGACACAGCCATTCACCCTGGAGGAGACCATGGCTCTGCTGGATGTGATCCTCCCACAGTACTCCATGCTGTATGGGCGACCAGGGTATCAGGTGAGTGCATAGGCCACTGCCACAGACTGTCCCTATGTTGTGACTGTGACTTCTGCCATTGCGTCCAGGTGTAACACACATGCCATGTACTGTCGGGGGGGTCCCAGGGGGGGGGTGCCTGATGTCTCCCAGCAGTGCCCTGAGACAGGAGGGGTGGGGGCCTATCACTCACAGCAGTGCCCTGAGACAGGAGGGGTGGGGGCCTATCACTCCCAGCAGTGCCCTGAGACAGGAGGGGTGTGTGCAGAGTCCTCCCAGCAGTGCCCTGAGACAGGAGGGGTGGGGGCCTATCACTCACAGCAGTGCCCTGAGACAGGAGGGGTGGGGGCCTATCACTCACAGCAGTGCCCTGAGACAGGAGGGGTGGGGGCCTATCACTCCCAGCAGTGCCCTGAGACAGGAGGGGTGTGTGCAGAGTCCTCCCAGCAGTGCCCTGAGACAGGAGGGGTGGGGGCCTATCACTCACAGCAGTGCCCTGAGACAGGAGGGGTGGGGGCCTATCACTCACAGCAGTGCCCTGAGACAGGAGGGGTGGGGGCCTATCACTCACAGCAGTGCCCTGAGACAGGAGGGGTGGGTGTGATGCACAGTGTGAGCCTTGATCATTGATTGTGACATTGCCATCATTCCACCTGTGTACCCACTGTGGCACGTACTGCTTCTTCCCTCACCAGGGGATGATGTCCCTATGACAAAGGTGCAATGCGTTGGCTGCATGACATGCCTTGTTGTAACCAGCTAATTTGTACCCATATGTCTCTCTGTGACATGTGGCTGGTGTATTGATGTGGTGTCACTTGTTCCTCCTCACAGGTAGGCGCCACTGCCAAGGAGCAGATCTGGCTGACCGCCGTCAGTGCCGTGAGGGGTGTGGATGGTCGGAGGCGGAGCCTGCCCCAGGTGAGGAAACGCTGGCAGGATATCCGGTGCTGGACGCGGAGGATTGCACGGCTCCTGCTGGGGGACTCACCTGAGAGCCACAAGAACCGCGGCCGCCGCCGTCTGAGCCACCTCCACAGGCGTGTGCTGCCGGTGGTCTTTCCAGACCTGGAGAGGCGCTTACAGGCGATGCAGCAGCCGGAAGGGGGTAGGTACATGTGTGTTTGTTGTGTGTCACCGGCATTTGTAAGGGCACAGTAGCATGAATTCACTGGCAGGGTTTAAAGGTGCTGTGCAGATCCTGTTTTCCCCAGTATAGCGCTGTGCCCCTGCCACCCTTCCCCTCCTTGCAATGTGTTCCCTGGTCTGTGTGTAGTCACTCCTTCACAAGGTAATGTAGGCTGGCGCTTTGTCCACGAGAACAATGACTGTAGCATCATGTGTGGGGGTGGTGTGTAACAGGTTGTGGGACCTTGCCTGTGCACTGTCAAGTTCACTGCATGTGGGTTCCATGTCAGTTGGCACTGATGCTGACTCCAGACATGGGAGTTGGTCTCTCATGTGTCATGCCTTACAGCGCGCATGTCCTATGTAGTGGCCTGTGACATGATGTGCATGAGTGTGCGATACACATAGTGCAGGGATGGTGACGTGTGTTGCAGTCATTACCATTCAGTAGCATGTAGTTGCGTGCCCACTACTGTCCCCTGGGGCACCTTTTCCTCAGTGGTGTATGTGTCATCATAAACGTGGCCAATCTCAGTGTCTACAGCGTAGGTTGTGCTCTGTGCCATTGTCCCCTGTCACCATGTATATAGACGTGCTATTTTGTACAGGTGTCCACTGTGCAGCCTGACCTGATTGTCCTTCTTCATACTCACAGTTGCCAGTGCCTGTGTGTCTTGTTATACTCATCTGAGGATGGGCACTGGTACCTCATTATTTGTACAGGCGCACCTTGGCTGTTTGGCGTCCAATCTTGCTTTTTGCCTGCCCCTGTGTGTATCACCCAGACTATGAGATGTTGGTGCCACCTGTGTCTCAACAATTTGCCTCGTGTAGGGTCTTGTTGGGGCGGGCAATGCCTATGTGTTAAATCCTGATTTCCACTTGCTGGGTCTGGGCAGTGTGTGATGTGTCTGGACACACACGCAATGTGCAGTGACCGAGTCATGTTGTGCATGTTTTCAGCATTACCTATGCAGCATGTGTCTCAAGTTCATGGATATGGTCCCTGGTCATCGGTATTTTCGCCAACGCTGTGTGGTGCAGATGCAGTGCTGGATTGTCCCCAGGGCCTGGGTGCTATGTCAGACTCCGTTTCCTGTGTTTAGCTATCGTCTCATGCTCTCCATGGTATTTCAGTGGCATGGTGGCTCAACCAACTGTGTGTTTCATGCCCTACATCGGTACCCTGTTCAGTAGATGTTAGGGATCTTCCTTTTCAGGCCATGCAATGTTACCTATGTAGATTGGACTCATGTGACAGATGTGTACAGGTGTCTGATTAATTTCTGTCTCTCCACCCTGCCCACAGCATCGTCGGGGGACACAGAGGGAGACATGGACACAGACCAGGCGGAGGGACCGAGCACCAGTGCCAGCCGTGACATCGGGTCTGGCACATCGAGTGGGACAGAGGCGGAGGAGAGTGTGGCCGAGGACCTGTCGACTGGCACATCAGACTACGAAGCTGACAGGTCCGAGGACGATGTCTCCGAGTGGGCGGAGGCTGCACCAGCAGCTGACAGCGGAACAACACCTCGCACCGCCCCCTCAGTTTCCACCAGCCGCCTCCCACTTGCTCGTGTCCCTTCCCAGCGTGCCCGGTCACAGCATGTCTCCTTCCTGCCAGGCACCGCACCCCCTGCCCCTGTCTCCACTGCTGCCGCCAATGCAGAGTCTGTGGACATCCAGCGGCAACTGCAGGTTGGTCAGGCTGCGATCCTTAATGTCCTCCATGCCCACGGCAAAACCCTCACCAACATCGAGGCTTTCTTGGAGGGCATTCATTCATCGCAGGCTGACCAACGCAACTTGCTGAGGTCCATAGACTACACACTGACTGCAGCAGTGGGTCTCCTGCAGCGCGACCTCCCCCCACCTACCCCTGCCCCATCCACACTTCCCACTCCCATGCCTGTCCCACGTACACCCAGACGTCGGCATGCACCCACATCAACGGACACGGGCACCACACCAGCAGGGAAGGTCCACCGCACTCCTCCTGACACGCACACACAGGGTGAGGTAGGCACACCCACTGGGTCGGGGGGCAAACGTGTGACACGCAGCCATAGTGGGAGTCCGCATTCTACCCAGTCCACTCCCTCCAAATCCCCTCCCCTCAGCTCTCCTGGCCACATCTCCCCCAAGGACTCCTTCATGGCCGCTCTGTCCCTGAGCCCCACAGTTACACCACCACGCAAGCGGTCAAGGAGGTCCCCGGTCAGGGTGGTTGAGTCTCCCCCCCTGTCTCCACCCTCCCCCGGTGGCGCTGCGACCCATCCCTCTGACCCCCCCCCCTCCTTGGGGCCTGAGGTCCCTTCGGGTGCAGGGGACTCCCTGGAGGACCTTGCAAAGGTGTGTAGTGCCATCCTGGCCTCCGCCTTTGGCACTGACCCACCCCCTGTGGTGGAGTCCTCCATCCCTGCACCCACAACGCCGCCCCTTTGCCCTGATGTCCCTGCGGTGCCTGTTGCTTCCCCCCCCCCTGATGCCCTCACCAGTGTGGAAGACGATGCCATTTGACTGTGCAGGCAAGGTAGGGGACACGCATCCCACTGTGTCCCCCATCCAGCTGAGAATCATTGACTGCCCTATGGGCTTTGTGAAGATTGAACTGCCTGCGATCCACGGACATTGTGCTCATGCTGAATAAAGCTTACTTTTGTTTTCATTATCACACTACTGCTATGCTGGTATTGGTGTTGGTGGGGCTGCTACATGGTTTTGGGTGGTGTGTAAGGGTTTGGGTGTGTGGGATATGTAGTAGTGTACTGCTCATTGGTGGGACCCTGTGATCTGTGTGCCATCACAAGGTGTTGGCTAACTTTCTTTGTTCATGTAAGCAGTTACTGCATGGTGCACTTGTCCCAGGGTGTATTCCTTCCTCTGTGTACCCAGCTTTCTTCCCTGCAGGGTGTTCCCAATGTTTAGCGCAGAGCTGTGTCTACATGAGCTGTGTGTGTGACGGAGCCCTTCTACTTTGGCCATGCATGCAGGGCCATGTCTCCACCTGCAACAATCGTGGCATCCTTGGTGATCACTGTACTTGTGTGTGGAGTCTGTTGACATGAGTTCATGGGGACATGTTCCCTTGTAGCCAGTATGCATGTGGATAATTCTGGCCTCACACACATGTGTTACACCCCTCCTGTCTCAGGGCACTGCTGGGAGGACTCTGCACACACCCCTCCTGTCTCAGGGCACTGCTGGGAGTGATAGGCACCCACCCCTCCTGTCTCAGGGCACTGCTGGGAGGACTCTGCACACACCCCTCCTGTCTCAGGGCACTGCTGGGAGGACTCCACACCCACCCCTCCTGTCTCAGGGCACTGCTGGGAGGACTCTGCACACACCCCTCCTGTCTCAGGGCACTGCTGGGAGGACTCTGCACACACCCCTCCTGTCTCAGGGCACTGCTGGGAGTGATAGGCACCCACCCCTCCTGTCTCAGGGCACTGCTGGGAGGACTCTGCACACACCCCTCCTGTCTCAGGGCACTGCTGGGAGGACTCTGCACACACCCCTCCTGTCTCAGGGCACTGCTGGGAGTGATAGGCACCCACCCCTCCTGTCTCAGGGCACTGCTGGGAGGACTCTGCACACACCCCTCCTGTCTCAGGGCACTGCTGGGAGTGATAGGCACCCACCCCTCCTGTCTCAGGGCACTGCTGGGAGGACTCTGCACCCACCCCTCCTGTCTCAGGGCACTGCTGGGAGGACTCTGCACACACCCCTCCTGTCTCAGGGCACTGCTGGGAGTGATAGGCACCCACCCCTCCTGTCTCAGGGCACTGCTGGGTGGACTCTGCACACACACCTCCGATTTCAGGATATGTACGCTTGGCACATACACGGTGGGGGTACGCTCAATGCATTCGAGGTGAGGGTACGAGTCTACTGACACTGGTGTGGTGGGGGTACGCTCCGTACGTCCGCGGGTGGGGGTACGGGTCGTACTGACACTGTTGGCATGGGGGGTACGCTCCTTGCATACGCGGGTGGGGGTACGGGTCGTACTTACACTGTTGGGCTGGGGGGTACGCTCCTTGCATTCGCGGGTGGGGGTACGGGTCGTACTTACACTGTTGGGCTGGGGGGTACGCTCCTTGCATTCGCGGGTGGGGGTACGGGTCGTACTTACACTGTTGGGCTGGGGGGTACGCTCCTTGCATTCGCGGGTGGGGGTACGGGTCGTACTTACACTGTTGGGCTGGGGGGTACGCTCCTTGCATTCGTGGGTGGGGGTACGGGTCGTACTTACACTGTTGGGCTGGGGGGTACGCTTCTTGCATTCGCGGGTGGGGGTACGGGTCGTACTTACACTGTTGGGCTGGGGGGTACACTCCTTGCATTCGTGGGTGGGGGTTCGAGTCGTACTTACACTGTTGGGCTGGGGGGTACGCTCCTTGCATTAGCGGGTGGGGGTACGGGTCGTACTTACACTGTTGGGCTGGGGGGTATGCTCCTTGCATTCGCGGGTGGGGGTACGGGTCTTACTTACACTGTTGGGCTGGGGGGTACGCTCCTTGCATTCGCGGGTGGGGGTACGGGTCTTACTTACACTGTTGGGCTGGGGGGTACGCTCCTTGCATTCGCGGGTGGGGGTGCGGGTCGTACTTGCACTGTTGGGCTGGGGGGTACGCTCCTTGCATACGGGGTGGGGGTAGGGTCCGTACATACCCGTCCCCACGCTATGTGATGTTTGTGCGGCCCGTACCCAGGCCTTTGCCACGTGGGTGCGATCCGTCCCGCCATTGTTGGGGTGACGAGTGTGGGCGTGGTCCGACTCGTACCCACGCTCTTCAGGCGTGGGTACGGGACGTACCTGTCTGGTTGTGTTGCCGGTTCGCGTGGTGACGGACTTCCGTTGTGGCGGTCGCTGGCTTATCAGGACACGCCCCCACCCCCTCGTGGTGACCAGGGCATGGGAGTCAGGTATGTCCAGGCCATGTGTGGTGTGTGACTTATGTGGTTGTTTTGTGGCCTGCCCTGGTCGTGCCACCCCCACCCCACCCCACTTTCCCCCCTCCCTTAGTTATTCTGACCTTCTGCGGCGTCTGCGTCGTAACCTGTAGAGGAGGTGTACTGCTATGAGGGCAGGGCTGACTCGTAGGTTCGGGTCCATGTCTGTCCGTCGCGTACTGGTGCTCCTTGCTCGCGTCGTCCTATCGCGTACGGGTCCTCCTTGATCGCGTCGTCCTGTCGCGTACGGGTCCTCCTTGGTGGCGTCGTCCTGTGTGTCCGTCACGTACTGGTCCTCCTTGTTCGCGTCGTCGTCTGTCCGTCGCGTACTGGTGGTCCTTGTTCGCGTCGTCCTGATTTCCCGGCAGTTTTTGGCTGCCGCAAAATATTCACCGTGCGGGGTGACGTCGGTGCGAATCGTGATTCCTGGGTCGTGAATGGCTGGCTGCGAGTGTCCCGACGTCAGGTCGGCGCTTTCCCGGATCGCATTGGTAGGAGTTTTTTTGTTCGGTCGGGCTTTTTTACGATTCGTACGGTAATGGTGTACCCGTGCGAATCGTAATTCCTTGTTTGTGCAAATTGACGACCGGGTACGCGTCGGGCGGAGATTGTGCTCCGTCCGACGGTTCGTACCCGGTTTTTGCAGGATCGTGATCGGCACCTTAGTCTAGTGCAGTGACAGGCTGATATGGGGTCTCAGATTGACATTACCGGGAGAGTTACACAAACCACGGCTTATCAGTGACTAACAACTGCCAGTTCTACCCTTTGGGCTCCCAGCCAGGGCACTCAGAAGAAAGGGCACACCAGTCATGCTTCTACCCTAATATCTGTCCTTTATAGGCTCCCAGTTATAGAGCATAGGATTTCTTTAACTTATTATTATGAATCGAACACTCTGTGGTAATTTCTGCTTTTATTCATAAATGCTTTGCCATTAACTCCCTCTTACGGATTGTCCTCTTTCTGCATGCTTTCCATTCCAGGCTGAAGGAAATCTTGTCTAGGAGGGTACAGCTTTTCAAGTTCAAATCCTTTTAAATCAATAGCCCTTAAACCTACGTACAATGCTCTCTGTGAGAGCTTTTCCAAAAGTCTTGGGACCCGGCTCTTTGACAGAGCGTTAATCTCTCTGAATTCAACATTGTCCTTAATGTGAATAAGGTAACAGTGGAGTCAGAATCATTCGGTGGGAGAGGCAAGTGTCAGGTTTCACGGCTCCCTTGCCTGCTGTTCCCTCTGCTTGCTGGCCACGTACGAATGCATGCGGGACGACATCCTCACTTCCGGCTTGGTCTGTAGCAGTCTAGTCGTTCCGGATTGCAATGGAGCGTCTTCAGCGCTTCCGGGGGAATCCGCTTATCAGCGGCGGCTTTTCCCCCGGCCGGCGCTTCGGATTGATGAACTTCCCCCGATGCCTTCGAGACTCCATTACTTATGATCTTCAGAACCCCGGAGGAAACCTTTGCCGTGCGCCGTCTTCACGGCGAGTACTCTGCTGGTCCCGCGGCGCTGCAGCCCCTTTGGAGCTTCGTCGTCGCGCTGAAGCGCTTGCCAAAACTTAACTGCGCTGAAGCGCGTGAAGCCCTGAAGTCGCGCTGAAGCGCCTTGCCAAATCATCGTTGCGCTGTAGCGCCTTGCCACATCCTCATCGCGCTGAAGCGCCTGAAACCCTTGAAGTCGCGCTGAAGCGCCTTGCCACATCCTCATCGTGCTGAAGCGCCTGAAACCCTTGAAGTCGCGCTGAAGCGCCTTGCCACCTCCTCCCCGCGCTGAAGCGCCTGCAAACCTTGAAACCACGCTGAAGCGCCTGCAAACCTTGAAACCGCGCTGAAGCCCCTGAAATCCTTGTATCGCGCTGAAGTGCACCCTTCCTGTCTTACCGTGCTGACGCACCTTCAGACAACACTCCAGACCGGTTGCATCATCGTCGATCAGGAACTCTTGGTCATCGTGGTGTGGATTGGTGCCTTCCTATTTTCCCTTATTTGCATTGCACGGACGTGCTTCTATTCCTCAACCGCCACAAGGGTGGCAAGTTGGAGGAGTCCTTATTTCGTTTGACCTATAGCGCAGGAGCGCTTGCTGACCCAGCAGAAGCAGCCTGGTAGCTTACTCTCTGGAGGAGTCACGGAGGTGAGTGTCGTTCCACATGTGTGCATGGTATTATTGAAACCGGTCTGTTATGCGGTAGTAACCACTTGCTTGTCTTCCTATACAGTTGGGGTTCCTTGTCCACCCACACAGAGGGAAATTCACCATTCCTCGTTACCCCGCATCTATGTTATTGGCTACCATCCCAGCTCCCATCCTTGTCCTAGTTTGTAGCTCCTGCCGTCTCTGCGAGATATCTCCACTTGTAACAGGTAACTTGTGGGGAACCTGTCAGAATCCGAAGCCCATGATATCCATCTCGCCCTGACGGCATGAGCGACACCGAGGTTACCTTGCAAGACATAGCAGCTATGCTTGCAAACATTCAGGCCGAAAACCTTAGCCTACGGCACGATATGACGGCTTTACAAAGCCAAGTAGCCTCAGAAAGAACCAATCCTTGAGGTACTGCCCCTTCTCCTAGGGTCAGACAAGAAGGGCTGTTACGACCTCCCGTTTTTACCTATGAGGGCACCTCCTCTCAGGCCTAACCCGATAGTACTATACGGGTCATAACACCTCATCCCGTTCAATTAGCCCCACCTGAACGCTTCTATGGAGACAGTACCAAGTACAGTGTCTTTCTGCATCAATGCCATCTGCACTTCATGGCAAGAGCAATGGCCTTCCCGGATGACGCTTCCAAAGTCACATTCATTCTTTCGTACTTGGGAGGCGATGCTGCACAATGGTCCATTCCACCAGTGGACAACGATGATCCCATGCTGTACAACCTGCCTGTATTCAAGGAATCCCTGAGACGCATGTTTTCCCGCCACACGTTTGTCCAAGCCGCAGACAACGAGCTGCTAAATCTGAAACAGGGCAACACGGACCTGCTCCATTACGTCACAACATTCAGCAGACTGGTCATCGAAGCATGCTGGCCCGAGAGCAAGAAGGTGTCCGTATTCTACAGAGGCCTGCGTGACGACATAAAGGATTTGATCTCTCAAATACCCGATCCACCAGAAGAAATAGGACCTTTCATAGACCTGGTGGTGAAGGTCAACTACCGGCTTCAAGAACGTAGAAACGAGAGGACCAAAGGAAGCGACCCTCGATTCCTGTCATTTAAAGAGAAGACCAAGGAGGAGCCTAAACCACCCGGCGAGGCGCCCGAACCAATGCAAATAGGCAGCATTCGTGGTCCTCTTACCAACGAGGAGCGAGACAAAAGGAGGAGATCTAATCAGTGTCTGTATTCCGGAAAAAACTGACACTTCGTAAGAGAGTGCCCAGTAAAGCCACCCCGGACAAGAGGGAGAAGACCGTTTTCACTGCCTGTGTCTAAGCCGGACAAGGTGGGAAACGGGGAAATCCAGTAGAGACCAGGGTCCGTCTACTGGGTTCCTCATCCTGCAAGTTGACGACCCCTGCCTCTTTCGGTGGCAACCGCCATATGGGACTGAGCGTAGTCCTACGAGCCGGGACAGGGCCAACCTGGCAGGTAACCGCCCTTCTGGATTCAGGGGCCACCTGCAACTTTATTGACACCCAGTTCAGTCAGAAGTTGGGAATACCCATGACACCGAAACCCAGACCTGAACCCGTGTAGGCAGTGGATGGGACTGACCTCACCTCGGGTCCTATACGGTACCAAACGGAAAACCTATGCATGTCATTTGCGAACACCCATAAGGAGACCATCATATTTGATGTAATTGACGCACCCCAGTTCAAGGTCATATTGGGCCTACCTTGGCTGGTACGTCATAACCCGTGTATAGACTGGGTATCCAGAACCCTGATCTTGGATTCATCCTATTGTAACGCGTCCTGTTTAGGCCTGGGCGGTAAATTCCGTTCCGCTCGCGGAATTTGCGGAATTTCGGTAATTTCGCGTTCCACGGAGAACGCGAAATTGCCCAAAATTCTGCTTTCCGCGACTTCGCAAAATTTTTTCTTGTTCGCGTTCTCAAAATGCGTGTTCGCGAGATATTTCTCCCCGAGCATGCAAACAGCAACTGTGAACAGGAAAAAAGCATCGCGAACAAGCAATTCCGCGTGTTCGCGGAATTTCTGCGTGTTCGCGGAGATTTTTTACCGTTTCGCGGAGATTTGCGTAACGCGATTACGCAAATTTCGCCCACCCCTAGTCCTGTTACACATCTACCGGATCACCGGGTACACAGGCCATATAGGGCCATAACCTAACTGTAACCGGAGTAGGTGGAACCATGATGGACAAGGTGCCTGAAGAGTACCAGGACCTAGTAGCGGTGTTTGATAAAAAGGGCGCCAACACCCTACCTCCCCACTGCCCATTTGATTGTAGGATCGATTTGATCCCGGGCTCCACGCTGCCATGCAGCATGATCTACTCACTCACAGAAAAAGAAAATTAACATCTCCGCTCCTATTTGGACGAATATCTCAGGAATGGGTTTATTCGCCATTCCAGGTCTCCTGTGTCTTCTCCCCTTTTTTTCGCAGCGAAGAAAGAAGGGGATCTCAGGACATGTATTGACTTCAGGGCGATGAACGCCATAACCATTAAAAACAGGTACCCCTTAGCACTGATTTCCAATCTACTGGATCAGGTGAAAAACGCATCTATTTTTACCAAACTGGATCTACGAGGGGCCTACCATCGAGTCCGAGTCCGAAAGGGTGACGAATGGAAAACAGCATTCCGGACCAAATACGGCCTCTATGAGTACCAGGTCATGCCTTTCGGACTCTGTAATGCCCCCGCGGCGTTCCAATATTTCATTGATGAAGCCTTGAGGGAGTATCTCGATATTTTCTGCATTGCATATATCGATGATATACTGATCTATTCACGAAACCTGTCAGAGCAGGTACAACATGTACGCACGATTCTCCGGCCATTGGAAAGACATGGATTATATGTCAAATTGGAGAAAAGCATCTTTCATACGACGGCCGTGGAATTCCTAGGACACATAATTACTCCAGCGGGTATCCAAATGGACCACAAGAAGGTGGAAGCCGTCTTACAGTGGCCATCCCCCACGTCAACGAAACACATACAGAGGTTTTTGGGTTTCGCCAATTACTATCGCCGCTATGTCAACGGCTTCTCCAAGATAGTCACGCCCATCACCCGCTTGCTTCGAAAAGGGGTTCCCTTCTGCTGGAATGACACAGCCGAACACGCATTCCAGGAATTAAAACAAAGATTCACCACGGCGCCCATCCTGAGACATCCCGATCCTGACCAACCGTTTATTGTTGAGGCCGACGCATCACAAGAGGTACTGGGAGGTGTGTTGTCGCAAAGGGACGTTAAGTCAGGGGTACTGCACCCGGTTGCATTCTATTCCAAAAAACTCACACCAGCAGAATGCAACTACACCGTCTCTGACCGAGAGTTGTTGGCCATCAAGATGGCATTCGTGGAGTGGCGCCACTATCTGAAGGACGCCAAACACCCGGTGACGATTTACACGGATCACCGTAATCTACAGTTCCTTCGCTCAGCTCGTGCCCTAACATCCAGACAGTTACGATGGACATTGTTTTTTAATGAATACGACTTTCGTATTACATACCGGCCAGGGAAAGAAAACGCCAAGGCCGATGCACTGTCCCGCCTGGACGATTCCAATGCCTTTGTTGGTGCTTCTGAACCCGTGCCTGTCATTCCCGACCATTGTTTTCAGGGGGTTATATGGTCTCCCGCATTTCTCTCCATCCTTCAGGACGATCTTGCACAATTGGATCCTTCCATCGCTACAACTAAGTACAAAGATGTTACATCACAGAACGGATTCTGGTACAAGGAGGATAAGTACGTCCTTCCCCTGGTAAAACATCAACAACAGACCTTGTCAATGTGCCATGATCATCCTCTATCCAACCACCTGCGCTACCATAAAACTGTGGACCTTCTGCAGAGACATTTCTGGTGGCCAACGTTGGAAGAGGATACCAAGAATCATATCGCGCGCTGTGCCTTGTGTGCCCAGGGCAAGAACACGACCGGACCGGTAGTAGGTCTGCTACATCCCTTCCCAGTTCCACCTCATCCTTGGCATACCATCTCCATGGATTTCGTAGTAGAACTACCAGCTACCACCTTGGGATATACGACCATCCTTACCATAGTGGATCACCTCACAAAGATGGCTCATTTCGTCCCCCTGAAGAAGTTACCTTCGGCAGCTGAACTGGCGATTGTTTTTCTGCAGAACGTGGTTCGGTTACATGGCATACCGTCAGCGGTGATAACGGACCGGGGTGCGCAGTTCGTGTCTCGCTTTTGGCTGAGAGGACCAACTACACCATGGAGCAATATTTGCGTTGTTTGATTCTGGCCACAGATAAAGAATGGGGAGAAGTGCTCTGGCTAGTAGAATTCGCCTACAATAACAACAAGCATTCGGCCATCGGCATGTCTCCTTTCTTTTGCCTACAGGGTATATACCCTAAAACCATGCCATGGGAAGCACCACATGCCAGTCCGTTACCCACGCCAAACTCTGCACCCTCTGGCAACAGGCACAATTTGATTTGTCCAAGGCCAAGGAGTACTACAAGCAGCACGCAGATGTTGGCAGACAACCCGAGCCCACCTACAAAAAAGGCGATAGGGTATGGCTCTCCATCCGCCATCTCAATGTACACGGGTCTAAGAAACTGTTGCCCCGTTTCGTCGGTCCATATGTGATTGAGAAGGTGATCAACCGTGTGGCCATGCGGCTCTTGCTGCCTCCTCAGATGCCCTGTCCACCCTGAGTGCGATGGTTCCTCCCCTCCTGCCCCGGTTCTGAGGGATGACCATCTTGAATACGAAGTCAGGGCGATTCTGGGATCCCGCCGTACCAGGGGACGGCTCTTCTACCTAGTTGACTGGAAGGGTTATGGCCCGGAAGAGAGGTCCTGGGAGCCCTTGTCTCATGTCCGCCATGCGCCCCGGTTGGTCCGTGCCTTCCATGTCCGGAATCCGCTTAGCCCTCGCCCTGCGGCCCCTGTGTGAGTCTGTGGTTCCGGGTGGGGGTCGTTTCTTGGTGGGGGGTGCTGTCAGGTTTCACGGCTCCCTTGCCTGCTGTTCCCTCTGCTTGCCGGTCACGTATGAATGCATGCGGGACGACATCCTCACTTCCGGCTTGGTCTGTAGCAGTCTAGTCGTTCCGGATTGCAACGGAGCGTCACCAGCGCTTCCGGGGGAATCCGCTTATCAGCGGCGGCTTTTCCCCCGGCCGGCGCTTCGGATTGATGAACTTGCCCCCGATGCCTTCGAGACTCCATTACTTATGATCTTCAGAACCCCAGAGGAAACCTTTGCCGTGCGCCGTCTTCACGGCGAGTACTCTGCTGGTCCCGCGGCGCTTCAGCCCCTTTGGAGCTTCGTCGTCGCGCTGGAGTGCTTGCCAAAACCTAACCGCGCTGAAGCGCCTGAAGCCCTGAAGTCGCGCTGAAGCGCCTTGCCAAATCATCGTTGCGCTGAAGCGCCTTGCCACATCCTCATTGCGCTGAAGCGCCTGAAACCCTTGAAGTCACGCTGAAGCGCCTTGCCACATCCTCACCGCGCTGAAGCGCCTTGCCACATCCTCATCGTGCTGAAGCGCATGAAACCCTTGAAGTCGCGCTGAAGAGCCTTGCCACATCCTCATCGCGCTGAAGCGCCTGAAACCCTTGAAGTCGCGCTGAAGCGCCTTCCCACCTCCTCACCGTGCTGAAGCGCCTGCAAACCTTGAAACCGCGCTGAAGCGCCTGCAAACCTTGAAACCGCGCTGAAGCGCCTGAAATCCTTGTATCGCGCTGAAGCGCACCCTTCCTGTCTTACCGTGCTGACGCACCTTCAGACAACACTCCAGACCGGTTGCATCATCGTCGATCAGGAACTCTTGGTCATCGTGGTGTGGATTGGTGCCTTCCTATTTTCCCTTATTTGCATTGCACGGACGTGCTTCTATTCCTCAACCGCCACAAGGGTGGCAAGTTGGAGGAGTCCTTATTTCGTTTGACCTATAGCGCAGGAGCGCTTGCTGACCCAGCAGAAGCAGCCTGGTAGCTTACTCTCTGGAGGAGTCACGGAGGTGAGTGTCGTTCCACATGTGTGCATGGTATTATTGAAACCGGTCTGTTATGCGGTAGTAACCATTTGCTTTTCTTCCTATACAGTTGGGGTTCCTTGTCCACCCACACAGAGGGAAATTCACCATTCCTCGTGACCCCGCATCTATCTTATTGGCTACCATCCCGGCTCCCATCCTTGTCCTAGTTTGTAGCACATCCAGAGTGGGATAGGGTGGGAGTGGGGGTGTTAGCTCCTGCCCTCTCTGCGAGATATCTCCACTTGTAACAGGTAACTTGTGGGGAACCTGTCAGCAAGTCTGTGGAGATGGTTGATTTGTAAGTACGGGTCTCATGGCCCCAACACCACCAGCTGTCCCACAAAAGTGTCACTTGGTCTCAATAACTTTGTTGAGAAGCTGGACGAGAATGGAGCCCAGCCTCCGGTGCAGGCCATTCAGCCTGAACAGACAATACCACTGAGTACTCTGATGGTAACTCATTCTGAGAGGTAAGCTTATAATGCCATGAAGAACACTGCCTTAACGTCAACAAGGTCTAGAGGGCCTTTATGTAAAAGAGGGGAAACTCGTGCTGGCTGTCACTCCTTTCTTACAAACTGACTTGGAGCCTTTTAAGCGAGTCACAAAACACCCAAAAATAATATTCACTCTGAACACCTTGCATTGGAATTTTCTCAGTGCGAAAAAAAACGTATTTGGCTTGTCCTGACTCTTACTTGAGACTACAGAACTGACTCTGACTCACGGTCACGGACCGAAAACCAGCCCCAGCAACAAAACTGGCCCCCTGTCAAAAAACCGTCCCCCACCCCATCCAGCCCACCGGGGGATTTCCCGGAATTATTAGTCCGGCCCTGACTGAATCCTTTAATCCTAGTTTTATGGCTTTTCTTTCTCCAGTTATTAACTAATAACCTCTTCCAATGTTAACCTATGGGCTGGGGATCTGCAATGGAAAATGAACTGGGCAGTTTTTCCAATACCAGGGCCTATAAAACAGGGTTTATAAGGACCGTGCTTATAGCTGCAGGACCCCCACTCCAGAAACACCTAGGAAAGACTTTAGGGGTTCTGAATATATCAAAATACTGCAGATCCTCATTTCACAATACTCTTAGCACAAAAGCCGATTTTGGGAAGCACTGACTATAATGTGGGGAGTGAAATGTGCAATTTCACTAACCCCAGGACATATTAAACCTTTTTTATAAGGATTCTCCTTAAAATGCACTCGACCCCCACCCCTGGGACACCCAGGGGAGACCCTGGGGCTACCTACCCTGCCCAAACATTGTAGTGTATGAATATTTAAGTTCCCCAAACTCCAAACTCGAGTTTGGGCACAACGTGCATTTTAAAAGCAGTCCTGCAACACCGGGCTAATTTTAACCTGACCTCAGGCTCCAGCAGTGCACACATGCAAGTGCAGAACAGGCTGCTTGCCTCAAAATTGCCTTGCCCTATTCTATACTAGTGACATAAAGGTACTTTCAATACCCTGCCCTATTATGTACTAGGGCCTTATAGGGGAGGTCATGCCAATCACAGGGGACTCTAACCTGTAGTGTAACCTAGTGTGGGTAGGTGCTTTCACGGTATTCTAAGTGTCTCTTTCAGCGCAGCAGGGGCCCTGTGCCTGGTTAGGCACCGCCCAGGGCCAGTCCGAGACTCTTACCACCAGTACGAGTCAGCAAAAAGCTGGGGGGTGCCCAGGGTACAGGATGACTTTACAATATACAGCAACACAGCAACTCTCTTTTAACCTCACTACATGACCCACATGCTGCACCACCACCCATAACTAATAAACTTTCTGCCCTAAACAGATGCAAACAAAATAACCAACGTGCCACACCTCACAACTTCGCTTGTCTATGTCTACTGAACAAAAAGGTTATACTACAAAAAAACACAGCACACCAACTCACTCTCAACCACCATCTCCACCACCTACACACGCAGACCCATCAAAATGCCTTCTTAGCGTGCTGGACGAGGAACACAATACAGAACAGCTACATGATTGCTATCATCATACAGCTAATGCCAACACAATGATACAACTGCTACAAGCCCACAAAATTCACACTATCGCCAAAGCACATTCTCTAAACTGTCTACTAATAAATGATTGATCGCTCTCTAAAGAAACATCACATCTACAACCATCTCACTGACACAAAACCTGACATACTCTTCATAACTTAATTATGGTTGGGAGATGAGATGGCTCCAGTCCTGCATGGTCATTCCTCTAGGCTATCCAACGATCACCCAAATTCGTATAGGCAAAAGAGGAGGTGGCCTAGCTGTTGTGTTCAGACAAATATTACATATCTCTAAAGCTGACGAAGTCTCCATAAAGAACTGTGAGTCCCTTTTCACCAGATGCAATCCTACACCATCTTCCTGCAGTAACTTCCTGCTCCTCCTTTACAGACCTCCACCTAGAAACGCAACATTCCCAGATGCACTTCTAAACACGGTTTCAAACCTGATAACACTACAATCCAACCTAAGTATTCTGGGTAAACTCAACATTTGTTTTGACAAATCCAATATCCCCCGTCTGAAAACAATCATCGCTGGCCTAGACGCACTGAACCTTACTCAGATTGTCCACAAACCCACACACATTGCTGGATACATCCTAGATGTCATTTTCGCAAATGCAGAACTAGTTATCTTTCAAACAATGACTCCGGGCACATGGTCGGATCACCATTTGCTTGCTTTCAAACATAAAACAACACTAAGCAACGCACCTAAAACCACCTTACGTGTATCCACCTATCAACCATGAAACAAACTCAATTTGGAACACTTAGAAATACAAATAACATCCAGTAGAGATCTAGACACAATAAACTATGTTCAAAAACGATTTGAGTGACTACAGGAGGCTTTTGATATCCTTGTACCACTTAAAACCACACAACAGTTCAAAAGAAAACAAGCACCATGGTAAAATAGAGATGAATAGATAAAACATCAAATTAGAAAGCTGCAACGGGCCTGACTCAAAACAAACACCAATCAAGACAAAGTTCGCCTAAAGAAGAATTAACAGATTATACAAGTCAGCTTTCAAAAAAGCCAAGAAAAGATACTATTCAGACAAAATTCAAAATGCTAAATTTGCAAATAAAGAATTCTATAAAATTCTCAATGAATTTCATAAACCAAATTGCCTAGTAGGAGCTCATCCTGTTACTCAAGATTTCACAGACAAACTGGAAAATCATTACACAACCAAAGCTGACACATTGGACTCGTACTTAAAACAAAGACAAAGCACCAGCGCAGACCATTTTCCAAAACAACAGTCCAAGAATACTCGAACCTAGCCTCCCAGTTCCTTCCAACACATTTCACAAGATAAATTTATGGAACTCGTCAAAGCATGCAGCCCTGCCAGCAACCCTTTTGACCCGTTTCCACCGCAAACTTTCAATACAATTCTTCTAACAACATATGCTGCCACTCCATTAAGAAAAATCCTCAACAATTCCTTAACTACTGAAATTTTTCCAAAAGAACTCAAAAAGTCATACACATGCCCATTCCTGAAGAAAACCATATTTGACTCGCTGAACCCTGACAACTACAGACCGATTACAAATGGACCTTTCCTGGGAAAACTGATAGAATGAGAAGCATTCGCGCAGATGTCACAGTTCATTGAAGATAATGCCCTACTATCAGACTTCCAAACAGGATTCCGTCCAGGTAAAGGCGCAGAATCTGCCCTCCTTGCCATCTGGGATGACCTGAAGAATACAGTTGACCGAAACAGGGTTGCTACGCTACTTTCCTTGAACCTCTCGGCTGCCTTTGACATAGTTGACCATGACACTCTGATACAAAGACTCCACGAAGCCGGCATAGAGGGGACTGCTCTAGACTGGATGACATCTTACCTTCACAACAGAACTAATCTCATCCATACACCCTCTCCCCTTTTTCGGCCAAGCAGGGGTCCCTCAAGGGATGTATGTCGTTACAACGCACACTTTTACAACGCATGCACTTACAATGCATTTTTTACAACGCAAAATCCATTACAACGCACTACACTTACAACGCATGACACTACAACGCATTTTTAAAAACTACCTTTACAACGCATACCATTACAACGCATAATAGTAAATTGCATTTAAGGTAAGTATTAGATAGTATAGGGGTAAAAATTACTTTTCTAACTCCAGGGGGTGCAACAGTAGGGTAAGTGTTGGATAGTATAGGGGTAAACATTACTATTCTAACTCCAGGGGGTGCAACAGTAGGGTAAGTGTTGGATAGTATAGGGGTAAAAATTACTATTCTAACTCCAGGGGGTGCAACAGTAGGGTAAGTGTTGGATAGTATAGGGGTAAAAATTACTATTCTAACTCCAGGGGGTGCAACAGTAGGGTAAGTGTTGGATAGTATAGGGGTAAAAATTGCTATTCTAACTCCAGGGGGTGCAACAGTAGGGTAAGTGTTGGATAGTATAGGGGTAAAAATTACTATTCTAACTCCAGGGGGTGCAACAGTAGGGTAAGTGTTGGATAGTATAGGGGTAAAAATTACTATTCTAACTCCAGGGGGTGCAACAGTAGGGTAAGTGTTGGATAGTATAGGGGTAAAAATTACTATTCTAACTCCAGGGGGTGCAACAGTAGGGTAAGTGTTGGATAGTATAGGGGTAAAAATTACTATTCTAACTCCAGGGGGTGCAACAGTAGGGTAAGTGTTGGATAGTATAGGGGTAAAAATTACTATTCTAACTCCAGGGGGTGCAACAGTAGGGTAAGTGTTGGATAGTATAGGGGTAAAAATTACTATTCTAACTCCAGGGGGGGCAACAGTAGGGTAAGTGTTGGATAGTATAGGGGTAAAAATTACTATTCTAACTCCAGGGGGTGCAACAGTAGGGTAAGTGTTGGATAGTGTAGTGTAATATTATGCGTTGTAATGGTACGCGTTGTAATGGAATGCGTTGTAAAGGTAGTTTTTAAAAATGCGTTGTAGTGTCATGCGTTGTAAGTGTAGTGCGTTGTAATGGATTTTGCGTTGTAAAAAATGCGTTGTAAGTGTAGTGCGTTGTAAAAGTTGCGTTGTAAAGGTTGTTCCCCCCCTCAAGGCTCTATCAACTCACCCATGCTTTTCAACATTTACATGAAGTCATTACCGTCACTGATCAATCAATTTCACCTCACATGCTATAACTATGCAGATGACACGGAAATACTTCTTGATCTGGAATATCCCAAAGACACTGGAAACTCACCAATTATCAGTTGTCACAGAGCCATGGATCAATGGATGGCTTGGAGCCATCTCAATTTAAATGCTTCCAAAACAGAAATACTCATGTGTGACGATAGGAAACATTATGACCCGCTCGCCGCGTGGCCTGATGATCTGGGAATGCCGCATAAAGTATCGAAGAAAGTAAGAAACCTCAGAATAACCATGGACTCCAAGCTATCAATGAATGCCCAAATGGGCAAACTAGCAAGATCAAGCTTTGTTACTATAAAAACTCTGCGAAAAATTTCCCCCATTTGGGATTTCCACACAAGTTCCAGGCCTCCATCTCCCTTGTTCTGCCCAAACTCTATTACGCCAATACCTCTACCATGGATCACCTTTACCAACTATGAAAAGACTACCACAGATTCAGAACTCAGCTGCCAGACTACTCTTAAACATAAAACCGCAAGACCACATCTCCCCTGCCTTGAAAGTCCTGCATTGGTTACTGGTTGCCAGACGATCCACATCGAAGCTGCTTTGTATCACCCACAAAGCGAGACATGGAACGAGACCGCTCTTCATCAGGAATAAAATCACCAAACACATTCAACAAAGGAACGTCCGCTCTAGAGTGGCAACTCGCTTCAAAATCCCAAGTTACAAGAAAAAAACCATGGGTGGCACATCCTTCTCTGTTCAAGCAGCCAAACTATGCAAGTCTTTACCCCCAAACATAAGATCCACGGATAACCACCAAAAAGAAATATACAGCATATCCCTCTGTATATAATCATTTATTTGTACTATAAATATGTACCTTTATAAGTGTATGGCTTTGTATAAACGTGTACAATAGTTACGTTTTAAAAAATATAGATATTCATTAGTTCTGCTTAACAAAAGTACAGATTACTGAGCTACATTATTCTATGTTTTTAACATGTATAACTTTCAAGGACCATCTTGGAGCTTCCAGACCCTTGGAGTGAGTCTGAGAAACTTTGGGATCCCTTGAGGAACTTCAGGAAGAAGTTCAAGAAGTTTGGAGAACTTTGGAGCAACTTTGAAAAAATGCTCCATAGAGGGACCGACTCAACCTGGCCAGCCAGGCCGCTTTCCTTCAACTGCGAGCCGGCCAAGCCAACTAGGTTTGTCCCACTAAAAGCTTCATCGCTCCAACTTCCAGAGATTGACCGGGACTAGAAGAAAACTGAAGCTGGCGAATCCTCACCGGATCCGGCTACATGAGGTGCATCGAGAGACCCCGCGAGAAAAAGCTCCAGAAAAGTTTCTATGTCTGCTCGTAGAAAAGGTGACCGAGAGCAACCGCAAGAGCCAAGCCGCTTGCCTTCCATCGGGAGCCGGCCTGGATTCCTGGGTTGCCCCGCTGAAGCAATCTTGAGAAATTTTCAACGTCCGCTCCAGGAAAGTTGACCGGGACCTCGTCACAAGTCAAGCCGGTGAACCCTCACTGAATCCAGACTGGCTGGGAGCTTTGAGGGCCCTTTGGAAGAAAAGCTCCAGAAACGTTTCTAAGTGTGAAAGTAGAAACTGAGACCGGGACCTGCCGGGAGCTGAAGCCGCTCAGGGCTCCATCGCGCCCGGCCTGAAACTTTGACTTTGGCCCGGTCTATCGCGAGCAGGTATCACAATATGGTGCTATAATCTTCCAAGTGCTATATTTGATTAAACATTTGAAAATTCATATCTCCGGTTCCTTACATTGGATTTTTGTTGTTTTGGTGTCATTTTAAAGATAACAATATTTCCTATTTTTATAAGTTGGTGTTGAATTTTATTATGTGTTGTGTCTTAATTATTTACTGTAATGGTGTTTTTAAATGCTTTACATACCTGTCTTTGAAGTTAAGCCTGTATGCTCGCAGCCACGTTACCAAGGGTTGAGCATAGGAATAATTTTCTAAGACCTATGCTGAGTACTACCATGTGTTAGTGACCTCATTGCCAGTGGCAGACCTACATTTGCCCCTACCAATAACCCACTTTCCAACACCTAGGTGCCGATCAGGATCCTGGAAAAAATCTCCCCGTACGACTCGTATCCGGTCTTTTTACCGTACGAATCGTACAAAAGCCGTAAAAACTGCCAAGTACGATTCGCATGGGAAAAAGTCCATACGAATCGCATCGGGAAAAATTCCCCACACGTCCTCGGGTCGGAAAATGTGTCCGACACGTCCCCGGACGATTTACCGTACAAATGTGAAAAGTGAAGTACGATCCATCCCGTGCGTCCGATGTTACAACCGTATGGAAAATACACCGTCCGCACCGAACTCCCATAACAACCATGGAGACATGTGCCCGCATACGCGCCGAACACCCCCCCAGCCCCGTATGTATGCGCCGAACACCCCCCCAGCCCCTGTGAGTACGTGCCGAACACCCCGTGTATGTACACCCCCCGTATGAGTCGAACCCCCCCCGTGTATGTACGCGCTGGGGGTACGCACCGTACATACACGGGTGGGGGTACGACTCGTACGTACACGGGTGTACATACACGGGGGTTCGACTCGTACGGGGGTGTACATACACGGGGGGTTCAACTCGTATGGGGGTTTACATACACGGGGGGTTCGACTCGTACGGGGGTGTACATACACGGGGGGGTTCGACTCGTACGGGAGGTGTACATACACAGGGGTTCGACGGGGGGGTTCGACTCGTACGGGGGTGTACATACACGGGGGGGTTCAACTCGTACGGGGGGTGTACATACACGGGGGTTCGGCGCGTACTCACGGGGGCTGGGGGGGTTCGGCACGTACCGGGCCCCCAATTCCACTCGCATCGCGGCGTACTTCGCTTTTCCGGCACTTTTTGGGTGCCGTAAAAATATTGCCGTCCGGACTGCTGTCGGTTCGAATCGTACTTCCTGGTTCGTGAAACGCTGCCTGGAAGCGTCCCGACGTCACGTCGGCGCTTTCCCGGATTACATTTGTATGTAGATTTTCGTCGGTTGGTGTTTTGTACGACTCGTACAGAAATGGTGTTTCCGTGCGAATCGTACTTGCATGTTTGTGAAGTTTTACGACCGGGTACGAGTCGGACGGAGAAAACGCTCCGACCAACAGTTTGTACCCGGTTTTTCCAGGATCCTGATCGGCACCCTAGCTTTCATTATGAGCTTTTATCTGCCAAGAAGAACTTAGAAGAACACTGGATGAGGGAAAGAAGGCTGCCTTGATTTTGTTAGATCTGTCGGCGGCCTTCGACACAGTCAATCATGGAATCCTAATTGAAAGATTAGAATAGTTGGGACTCCAAGATACTGCCACCACGCTACTATCATCCTATTTAACGAACAGATCGTTTGTCGTAGAAATGGATGGATTCGTTTCTAAATCCTTCAAATTGCCATGTGGAGTGCCGCAGGGCTCTTCCCTCAGCCCCACTCTTTTTAACATCTACGTGGCACCTTTGGCGGCCATAATTAGGAAATCCGGATTTTCGGTGGTCTCCTACGCCGATGATACGCAGGTAGTGGTCTCGGTGTCTAATAACATAGACGAGACAGCAGACCGTTTTAACACTTGCATGACACAGATCAACATTTGGATGCAGAGAAATTGCCTCAAACTTAATGGGGGGAAAACAGAGGTGTTGTTATGAGGATCTAAGACCTCCTTTTGGTCCCCAGGATGGTGGCCGGCCGACCTAGGTGAATGTCCGGTTCCGGTCACGAAGGTGAGGAACTTAGGTGTAATAGTTGATGAAAGATTAACGTTCGAATGTCAAATCAAAAAACTGGCCTCCGCCTTTTGGGGCATTTTGAAAATGATTAGGAAGATCCGTCCTTTTATTCCATTGGACGCCCTGAAAACAGTGGTTATGGCCCTAGCTTTATCACAATTGGATTATGGTAATGCCCTATATGTGGGACTTCAAACACAGTTTTTAGTTAGACTCCAACGGATGTAAAACGCAGCGGCTAGAATGATTTTGGACATTCCCAAATTTGAGTCTGATTCCCTTCGATTGAAAGATCTACATTGGCTTCCAGTGGCTTATTATTAGAATTATTTTTAAGTCGCAATGCCTAGCATTTAAGGCACTACATGGGAAGGGGACATTGTATCTCAGAACACGGTGAGCAGTCTAAATATCGAAACTTTAATGTCGACCTACAATAATATCGAGTTTAGAATATCGAAGGGACAGAATATCGATGTCAAGAATATCTATGGACAGAATATCGACCCTAAGGTAAGTAATATCGATTTCATTTATATCGATGTTAGTAATATCGAAATTAGTAATATCAATATGAAATATATCGATGTTACTAATATACATGTCACTAATATCTATATTTATAATATTACTATGTGTTTTAATATGTATTTAATATGTATGTGTTAATTATTTTTTGTTAAGTGTTCTACTGGTTTAAAAATATATGTATACAATTTTTATATGTTAATAATGGTTTTTTTAAGTTAATTTTGTGTTTTAGTACTGTAGCGGTTTGTGGGTTTATAGGGGAATAGGGTGGGAAGTAATTTAATTATATGAATTTAATTATACATTTTTGGGAATTATAAATTAATTTTAAATAATTTTAGCGTTTAAATTCTGTAGCGTGTTGTGGGTTTATAGGGGAACAGGGTGGGAAGTAACTTAATTATATGAAATTAACTATAAATTATTAGGAATTATAAAATAATTAAAAATAATTTTTGCGTTTAAATTCTGTAGAGGGTTGTGGGTTTATAGGGGAATAGGGTGGGAAGTAATTTAATTGTAATTAAGTAATATTTTTATTTATTTATTGGTATTGATAATTATATTATTGTTAATTAAGTATTAATTGGTAATTAATTATTATTAATTGGTAATTAGTTTTTATTAATTGATTAATTGATAATTATGTTAACTGTATTATTTTATTATTTGAGTGTTTTGTGTGTTTATAGGGGAATAGTGTTGGAAGTAATTGAAATCTAATTAAGTAATTATTAAATTTGTTGTTGGGTATTGATAATTAATTAATTGGAGATTAATTATTAATTGGTAAATATTTTAAATTATAATAATTTGGTTATGAAAAATAATTTATTGTTGATTAATAATCAATTGGTAATTAAACATGTTTAAATATTATTTATTGATATTTCTAATTAATATACTAATAAGTAATTAATAATTGGTAAATAATGTATAATAATTAATAATTTGCATATAAAAAATATGTGATTGTTCAATATTTTTTAATTGGTAATTAATATTCATTAATTAATATTTATTGGTATTTATTAATAATTTATTGCTAATTATTTATTGGTAGTAATGTTTTTAATAAATATCTATTGGTATTTGTAAGTAATTTTGAGTTATTTAATTGTTTTAAAGAATTATTTTATTTATAAGTATGACATTTTTAACTTCTAAGCTATCCAACATTTGCCCTACTGTTGCACTCTCTGGAGTTATAATAGTAATTTTTACCCCTACGCTACCCAACACTTTCCCTGCTGTTGCACTCTCTGGAGTTGGAATAGTAATTTTTACCCCTACGCTATCCAACACTTTCCCTGCTGTTGCACTCTCTGGATTTGGAATAGTAATTTTTACCCCTACGCTTTCCAAAACTTTCCCTGCTGTTGCACTCTCTGGAGTTGGAATAGTAATTTTTACCCCTACGCTATCCAACACTTTCCCTGCTGTTGCACTCTCTGGAGTTGGAATAGTAATTTTTACCCCTACACTATCCAACACTTTTCCTACTGTTGCACTCTCTGGATTTGGAATAGTACTTTGTACCCCTAAGCTATCCAACACTTTCCCTGCTGTTGCACTCTCTGGAGTTGGAATAGTAATTTTTACCCCTACGCTATCCAACACTTTCCTTACTGTTGCACTCTCTGGAGTTGGAATAGTAATTTTTACCCCAACGCTATCCAACACTTTCCCTACTGTTGCACTCTTTGTAGTTGGAATAGTAATTTTTACCCCTACGCTATCCAACACTTTCCTTACTGTTGCACTCTCGGGAGTTGGAATAGTAATTCTTACCCCTACGCTATCCAACACTTTCCCTACTGTTGCACTCTCTGGAGTTAGAATAGTAATTTTTACCCCTACGCAATCCAACACTTTCCCTGCTGTTGCACTCTTTGGAGTTGGAATAGTAATTTTTACCCCTACGCTATCCAACACTTTCCCTGCTGTTGCACTCTCTGGAGTTGGAATAGTAATTTTTACCCCTACGCTATCCAACACTTTCTCTACTGTTGCTCTCTCTGGAGTTGGAATAGTAATTTTTACCCCTACGCTATCCAACACTTTCCCTACTGTTGCACTCTCTGGAGTTGGAATAGTAATTTTTACCCCTATGCTATCCAACACTTTCCCTACTGTTGCACTCTCTGGAGTTGGAATAGTAATTTTTACCCCTACGCTATCCAACACTTTCCCTACTGTTCCACTCTCTGGAGTGGGAATAGTAATTTTTACCCTTACGCTATCCAACATTTTCCTTTCTGTTGTTTTTTTTGGAGCTGGAGTAGTAGTTTTATTGTCTCTGCTATTTAATATTTTTTTTATTATTTTAGCTAATGTAGTATATAATTAATTTTAACAATATTAAAATTAAATGTAATTTTTTAAATTTGTTATACATAATTATTTAATTTTTATTTATGTTATTGTTTTATGTGTGTAATGTTTTTGCAATTGTTAACATTTTTAAATAATTTATAATTTATTAAAATAATTATTAAAACATTATTAAGTAAGTATATATATTATATGTCTATGTTTAATTAATTTTTTATTAAATTATATTTATTAAATATACATTTTTAACATTGTGAAATATATTTAATTGTTTATTTTATTTATAAGTATTATTATGTTTATTTTACATATTTTTTATCACTAAAAAAAACCGATATTTTTAAAAACGATATTTTTGACATCTATATTTTATTTTCGATATTTTTGTACTTACCATGTTGTAGATAGGATGTCGATATTCCTGACATCGATATTAGTGTTGCGATATTTTTGTAGGTCGAATTTCTGACCTTCGAAATTTTGTCAGAGAACCTCAGAACACACCTTAAGAAATATATTCCAGCTAGGAATTTAAGGTCAGCACAAGCATATCTTCTATCAATACCCAGATATAAGCAAGCTCGCTGGGGGGGCAGGAGCTTCTTTTTGGGAACAGCAAAAATCTGGAATACTTTACCCATGTCAATAAAAAACAGCAAATCACTAATGTCATTCAGAGGGCTGCTGAAAACATGGTTATTTAAGAATTAAAAATTGGAGCTCAGTTAATTTTAGTTAAATCGTAGAGGATCATACTCGTTGGTCATAGCGCCAAGACGCACTTGGGCACTCGTGCGCTTTATAAGTCTCAAATCAAATCAAATCAAATCAAGTTGCAGACAGAAGAGACCCATAAGGAATCCAACACTCTGTGTGGCAGCTAAAGCGGGGGTCGACAGCCCTTCTGGGTGGAATAAAGCTCACTCCTAGGCCTGGGTTGAAGGATTTTCATACTGCTACTAGTGAAGAGGCATAAATATAGGGGGACAAGCCAACAAATTTACATGGAGAGCAAAGCCATACCTGAACCATGGGCCTGGCTTGGCTCTTAGAGGCCCCATGCACAACCCGAGACATGAACATATTTTGAATGTCAATCATCCAAAACACATCATGTCAAAATATGCTGCCTCTTTAAAATGAAAAAAAGCTTCTTTCTATAACATGTCTAATCGATTCACCCTTGTACATCAAATAATACAACTGCATTGAGAGGTATTAAATGTGCTAACTTTTAAATACGAACTTAGGAGCATTCCTGCCCCCCTGCCATGATGACTATGCTACTACCGATGCAAATAGATTGTGTATTTGAAGATGCTCTCGTATGGGATAATAAGGATAAAGGAAGCATGGTGAAATAAAATATTTACCTAGAATCACACAGTTTGGGTATGAGGAAGCTGGGACTGATCCCCGGTGTTCTGGTTTCACATTGTACAACCGAGCCATGAGATGAGTATCTCCCTCTCTCGCTCCTTGTAAATGAAAGTCACTGCTTTGATGTAATTCTTGGTGCGTGGTGTCGAGCGTGAGTGGCAGGGTGAAGCCACTTGAAAGCTCAGCTTGCTCTATTGAATGATGGAGGGTAACAGGAAGCAAAGGAAGTGTAACTGGAAGCAAAGGGAGGGAACCTTTGAGGTGAACCTGAAGCAAATAGAGGAAGAAGGGTGATGGAAAGAGGGATGGAAAGAGGGATGAGGCTAAGTGAAGGGAGAGGGGAGTAACTGAAAAGTGGGCACTAAAAGGAGGACGAAGACTGAATGACAAAGGAAGGTGACTGAATAGAGAGGTTAGAGAGAGATCTCCTTGGTCTCCCGATTAAAATGATACCTCACGTGTATGGGTGGGCCATGGGCCTGCGACTGGGAAAGGCCAAAAACGTAGAGATATAGGGGATAGCACAGTGAGCTATAAGCGCAAATGTTTATATAGGTTTTTAGGCAATTCTGCATTGGACACCCAAACAAGTGAGGTATTATTTTACTTGGTATATCAAGGGGAAGTCTGGGTGCTAGGAAACTTGTGCTGTGCTGGTATGATGATCCTAGAACAGAAATGTAAGTAAAATATGAGTTTTTTTAAGCTAAATTTTAGGTTTACTGGGGATTCTGTATAAGAAAACGTTAGAGGATCCACACAAGTCACACCTCCCTGGACTACCCTGGGTGTCTAGATTTGAGAAATGTTGGGGTTTGGTAGGTTCCCCTAGATGGCTGCCTAACCCTGTACCAAAAACACAAATTTACTACCACCCAGCATTCCCCGGTCTCCCAAGTAAAATGAAACCTCACTTGATTGGAATAACCAAGCGCCTGTGACTGGGAAAGGCCAAAAACATTGAGATTGAAGGCACAGCACAGCGAGCTCTAAGCGCTATATTTTTTTTATATAGGTGTTTAGGTGATTCTGTATTGGACAACCAGAAAGTGAGGTATCACTTATATTGAGAGACCAAGGGAAACGCTGCATGGTAGGAACTATGCGCTGGCACGGTGATCCTAGACAGAAAGGTAAGGACAGTATGAGCTAAATTTGAAGTTTGCAGGGAATTCTGGGTACGAAAACTTTGGAGGATCCACGCAAGTCACACCTCACTGTACTCCCCCGGGTGTCTAGTTTTGAGACATGTCGTGGTTTGGTAGGTTTCTTTAGTTGGATGCCTAACCCGGTACCAACAAAGCAGGTGCCCCCTTGCAAAACCACGTCGTTTTGTGATATATAATTTTGATATCTCCACAATACGTGTGAGTTATAGTTAATATAGTGTAGCTGCTAAGAAAAATACACTCAGTATGGAGGTGCATGAGTTATAATTTGAAGGTGGTGTGTAAATTATACATTAAAGGTATACCTTTAGAATTTCTAATTTTAGAAAAGTTTAAGTTTTGTTTGTATCTAAAGAATAAATAAAGTTATACCAATTTAACTCAGTAATGTTTATGTAGTTTAAATTTTGTTTGCATTGAAAGAATACATAAATATAACAAAGGATGTAACCTTCAGTTTTTTCACTATATATTGATACATGTGAGCATGTATATATGTATATAACCCACTGGCGGCTGCTCTCTTTGAGGAAGGCTGTCTTGCACACTTTGCTCGCTTGTTGAAATTCACCTTTTAGCATTGCCCTTACAGGCAGTGGGCGGTGTCAGAGTTACAAGTGGGCAGTGCCAGTGGAGGAAGAGGGTGGCAATATCCTAGGAACTTTTGGGCACCTGCATTTATGATTTTACAAATTAGACACTGCATAGGACCTGCAATTCTTCAGGGCCCCATACTCATGCTGCAAGTTATTTATACATTTTACAGAAAAGCTACCCCTTTAAGGTATCACCTACTGACTTCATATACCTGTCTCTTGTTAAAGACTGTTGGACGTGGCACTCTCTGCAGGGTCACACCCAAAATGTTTGCCTTCAGCCTCCTATTTTATTTTTGTTTGTTTTTGTTGACCTTAGGCCTGCACTTTACAACTGCTACCAGTGCTAATGTGCTTGTGCTCACACCATAAAACATGGTAGAATTGGCCTACAACTAATTGGCATATTTACTATAAGTTCCTAGTAAAGTGGTGTACCATATACCAAGGGCCGGTAAATTACATGCTACTAGTGGGCCTGCAGCATTTATTGGGCCACCCAGTTAAGCAGCCCTTTTAATCATCTCCCAGGTCCGCCACTGCAGCCTGAATGCAATTTTAAACTGACAATTCGACTTGGCCAAATAACCCCCTTGCCAAGCCATAAAATCACCTGTTATTGCATATCAGCCACCCCTAAGATATGCTCATAGGGCAGGGTGCATTGTAATTAAAAGGTTGGACTTTAAGTTCTACATGTCCAGATAGTGAAAAACTCCTAAATTCATTTTTCACTACTGTGAGGCCTACCTCTCCCATAGGATAACATTGGGCTAGATTATGATTGGGTGGGAACAGGTAGAGATTTCATGTTTGATATCTGAGAATTTGGAATATAAAATCCTCTTTATTGGTTAAGTAGGATTCTAAGTTACAATTTTGAAAATGCCACTTTTAGAACGTTATAATGAATGCTGATTAACTTAATGCACTCCACCGTTCAACGATATGCGATCAATGCCTCAAATGTGAAGGGTACTGGCGGGTATCACCCACTGACCCAGGGTATGAAATTAATGCTAATAAATGCCCTGTGGCAGACTTGGGTTGCAATGTTTTATAAACCCATCTTATCAAAAAAGATTCTTGGATAAAACCGTTGTGTGGATAGATAATTTGAAGTATATTGAATTTGTTTCTTTCATTCAACTAACTTTCTATTTATTCAACATTTATATATTGATGAATTCACTTCCAAGTTGAAACCAAAACCCTCAAAGCGTTTTGGACCCTTCGTTCTTCATCAGGAGGTTATTTTCACTATGGAACACAAAGGAACACAAAGGCACCACTCCATGTTACAACTGCAACAATATACTAAAGGGAGCAGAGATAAATCATCCATCCAAAGGCACTCATATCAGAATTTTTGCAGACTTACCTCCAAACACAACTCAGTTATATAGAGCTCCAAAGTCCTCTATCAACCTATAATAAAGCAGCACATTATATGATAAACATATATAAATGATACTAAATGAATAATGCATTTATGATGTGTGCATGAACACATGAAATGCAATTCGGGACACATGAGCAGAAAAACACAAAGCTTACATCACTTTGTGTCTCCCCATGTGCTGCTTTCCTCTCCCATCCCTGCCTTCGAGTATTACCGATCTTGCTTTCCACCCTTCTCCTAATCCATCAACACACAGCCACAGATCTATTTTGGCCTGGTATGATTACATGGCAAACTCTGTAATACTGAGTATTTGTTTCCGTTCCTCTATGGATGAAAGTTAATGACACCCTTTAAATTCTGACACTTCCTCGGGCAGCTGTTGTTCTTTTCACTGCCTGCAACTAGTCCTCACTGTTATTTTGAAGCTGGACCACATGCAATAGGCTATTTAAATTGTGGCCTGTGCTTTCTGTGTGAATTTAAAAAAATAACCAATGTTATTTATCAAGATTGACAATATTGAACTCAATGTTCAATTTCGAGATACTTTAAGAAAAAAATGTGCTTTTCCTTCAATATATCAATTTATCTCTAACTTTTCTAACTATGCTTTCACAAAGCCTGTCGCTCAGCACTCATTTTTATAAAGGCGAAGGCTATTAGCTTTGCCAATGCTTACTAATGATGAGGCAGCAAACCCGGCTAATACCACTAGCTCAGCATCTGCTAAGTGTGCCGAGTTTTCTTTTACTCTGCAGCACATATTTTAAACAATGGGTAGATTTAGAGCTTGGTAGACAGGTCACTATGCCACAAACATGAGGGATATCATGTCCGCCATATTATAAGTTCGACTGGATATAATGGCATCGTAATTTGCGGATGGGATATCCACCACGTCCGTCACGGGGTACCCCCAATGCACCAAACTCTAAAACAGTCCCTGCGTCTTTAGGGCTTCTCTTCATGTTGCTTATCCAGCCATCACAAAAACCTCTGACATGTCTGGGATGAATACATCGACTGGTGCAGGTGTTTGTTAGCAGTGTTTAGGCAAGAGTACTACACATGAAGAAGTCGCTCCTGGCATCCGCTCACTGCACAGAGCCATGCACAGAAACGGTAGTCCACTTCTGGTATGAAAGCACAGTTTGTGCACTATGTACATCATCTTAGTTGGGACGGGGACCTATGCCCAGCATTTTGGAATTATTCCAATCTAAGCTCAGGCACAATGGAAGCACAACACTTTGGTGCCGATTACGATCCGGTAGAAAAAATCCCCGTGCGACTCGTATCCGGTCTTTTTACCGTACGAATCGTACAAGTTCCGTACGAACTGGCAATCACGATTCGCATGGGAAAAAGTCCATACGAACCGCATTTGGAATCATTCCCCACACGTCCTCGGGTCGGAAAATGTGTCCGACAAGTCCTCGGACGATTTACCGTACAAACGTGAAAAGTCAAGTCCAACCGAGGAATCACGATCCCACCCGTGCGTCCGAACTCACAACCGTATGGTAAAAACACCGTCCGCACCGAACTCCCATTGCAACCATGGAGATATGTGCCCGCATACGCGCCAAACACTCCCCCAGCACCCATACGTTCGAGTCGTACTCCCCGTTAATGTACACCCCCCCCTGTATGTACACCCGTGTACGTGTCGAACCCCCCCCCGTGTATGTACACCCCAGTACGTTCGAGTCGTACCCCCACCCCTGTACGTGTCATACCCCCGTGTACCTACACCCCAGTAAGTTTGAGTCGTACCCCCACCCCTGTATGTGTCATACCCCTGTGTACCTACACCCCAGTCCGTTCGAGTCGTACCCCCACCCCTGTACGTGTCGTACCACCGTGTACCCACACCCCAGTACGTTCGAGTCGTACCCCCACCCCTGTACGTGTCGTACCACCGTGTACCCACACCCCAGTACGTTCGAGTCGTACCCCCACCCCTGTATGTGTCGTACCACCGTGTACCCACACCGCAGTATGTTTGAGTCGTACCCCCACCCCTGTACGTGTCATACCCCCGTGTACCTACACCCCAGTACGTTCGAGTCGTACCCCCACCCCTGTACGTGTCATACCCCCGTGTACCTACACCCCAGTACGTTCGAGTCGTACCCCCACCTCTGTACGTGTCGTACCACCGTCTAAGTACACCCCAGTACGTTCGAGTCGTACCCCCACCTCTGTACGTGTCGTACCACCGTCTAAGTACACCCCAGTACGTTCGAGTCGCACCCCCACCCCTGTACGTGTCGTACCACCGTGTACCCACACCCCAGTACGTTCGAGTCGTACCCCCACCCCTGTACGTGTCACACCCCCGTGTACCTACACCCCAGTACGTTCGAGTCGTACCCCCACCCCTGTACGTGTCGTACCACCGTCTAAGTACACTCCAGTACATTTGAGTTGTACCCCCACCTCTGTACGTGTCGTACCACCGTCTAAGTACACCCCAGTACGTTCGAGTCGTACCCCCACCCCTGTACGTGTCGTATCACCGTCTAAGTACACCCCAGTACGTTCGAGTCGTACCCCCACCCCTGTACGTGTCATACCCCCGTGTACCTACACCCCAGTACGTTCGAGTCGTACCCCCACCCCTGTACGTGTCGTACCACCGTGTACCCACACCCCAGTACGTTCGAGTCGTACCCCCACCCCTGTACGTGTCGTACCACCGTGTACCCACACCCCAGTACGTTCGAGTCGTACCCCCACCCCTGTACGTGTCATACCCCCGTGTACCTACACCCCAGTACGTTCGAGTCGTACCCCCACCCCTGTACGTGTCATACCCCCGTGTACCTACACCCCAGTATGTTCGAGTCGTACCCCCACCCCTGTATGTGTCATACCCCCGTGTACCTACACCCCAGTACGTTCGAGTCGTACCCCCACCTCTGTACGTGTCGTACCACCGTCTAAGTACACCCCAGTACGTTCGAGTCGCACCCCCACCCCTGTACGTGTCGTACCACCGTGTACCCACACCCCAGTACGTTCGAGTCGTACCCCCACCCCTGTACGTGTCACACCCCCGTGTACCCACACCCCAGTACGTTCGAGTCGTACCCCCACCCCTGTACGTGTCGTACCACCGTCTAAGTACACCCCAGTACGTTCGAGTCGCACCCCCACCCCTGTACGTGTCGTACCACCGTGTACCCACACCCCAGTACGTTCGAGTCGTACCCCCACCCCTGTACGTGTCGTACCCCCGTGTACTTACACCCCAGTACGTTCCAGTCGCACCCCCACCACAACCTCCTAAGTACGGAGCGCACCCCATGCCCCAACATCACAACCGCATGTACGAGTCGTGCCAAGCCACACACAAGGACAGCACCGTACAACCAAATGGCCCATCTACACACCGTACACACGCTCAAAACGCACGTACACAACCAGGGCAAAACAAAACAACACAAGAATACACTATTCGAATGGCACAAAGCCACTAAACATGGCCAACAAACACTCAAAAAACACACATTCACTAACCTGCAACTGCCAAAAACAAACAGAGGCCCTAAACACCACCACTCCTTATAACACACCCACCCAAAGTTCAAACACAGCCACACCCACCAATGGACCAAAAAAAAGGGCCCACACACACAAACCATGAGCCTTTGCAACAGACTCACTGCTGCCAGACACCACAGACAACTTACAGCACCTTACTACAAGCTTCACCACACCTTACACTTGCACATCTCCACACAACCACCTTCACAAACACACCCTCATCACATTCACACACACACCTGCACAACCACACCCACACACCCACAACCATCCACACCCCCCCACCATCCACACCCCCCCCATCCACACCCACACCCCTCACCATGCCCACTACCAAGAATCCAAAGTTCAGTAACCGAGAGTTGGAGGTTCTTGTCGATGAAATCCTCAGAGTCGAGCCACAGCTCTTTGGAACATTGGTCAGACAGACCAGCATTGCAGCAAAAACAGCCATGTGGCAGACCATCGTCGATGCTGTGAATGCTGTTGCGGACACCAGAAGGACCAGGCAGGAATGCCAGAACAGGTGGTACGATCTGCGGAGGAGGGTCCGAGCCAAGAGGCAGGAGGAACACAACCAGGCCAACGCCACAGGAGGAGGGCCCTCCCGCAGACCCGTACACTACCAGCCCTGGGAGGAGAGGGTGATGGCCATACTGCCGGTGGAGGCAGTCGAAGGATTAGAAGGACTCCGAGACCCGGGTGAGTACACAAACAACGCACCTCACATGGGGGGAACGGCATCCACAACCAAAATCACTAACAGGCACGCAACCACCCCAAGCCATCGCATGACTCAACCACACTCCATGAGCACGCACATGCCACTGCTGCCACCATGCCCCATGCACCCAGCTGGACAATGTCAAGTCACAGGCCACAGAAGACACCAACACATGACACGGTAACCCGGATGGCGGGAGGCTGGGCCCCAAAAATCACATAGTGCAACTCCGAAGCAGACAACAATGCCCTCTGCCCATATGGCCTAGGTCACAGCCAGACAAACAGTGTTTCCCAACACAGGAATGACTTGCCAGCAAATGGCGGACGCCTTGCATCAACACATGGGGGTGAAGGCACTGTTTTGCACATGACAGCAGCTAATGAACAGCCAACATTGTGAAAGAGTGGCAGCACACACCACCACAGCAGCAGCGCACAGACACACATCACACCCAATGGGTGCCTGGAGATCAGAAACAAACTCACATCAACAAGCCAAGGGCCACTCAAAGATCTGCTAACAGTGTGTGCCCAGGAAGCTGGGCTGAGGTGACAGAGGGTGACACACAGAGGGAGGGAGAGGGGGACAGAGAGGGAGGGAGACGGACAGAGGGAGGAGGCTGACACACGGAGGGAGGGAGAGGGGGACAGAGAGGGAGGGAGACACAGGGACACGGACAGAGGGAGGAGGCTGACACACAGATGGAGGGAGAGGGCGACACAGAGGGAGGGAGACACAGGGAGACGGACAGAGGGAGGAGGCTGACACACGGAGGGAGGGAGAGGGGGACACAGAGGGAGGGAGAGGGGGACAGAGAGGGAGGGAGACGGACAGGGGGAGGAGGCTGACACACGGAGGGAGGGAGAGGGGGACAGAGAGGGAGGGAGAGGGGGACAGAGAGGGAGGGAGACACAGGGACACGGACAGAGGGAGGAGGCTGACACACAGATGGAGGGAGAGGGGGACACAGAGAGAGGGAGACACAGGGAGACGGACAGAGGGAGGAGGCTGACACACGGAGGGAGGGAGAGGGGGACACAGAGGGAGGGAGAGGGGGACAGAGAGGGAGGGAGACGGACAGAGGGAGGAGGCTGACACACAGATGGAGGGAGAGGGGGACACAGAGGGAGGGAGACACAGGGAGACGGACAGAGGGAGGAGGCTGACACACGGAGGGAGGGAAAGGGGGACAGAGAGGGAGGGAGACGGACAGAGGGAGGAGGCTGACACATGGAGGGAGGGAGAGGGGGACAGAGAGGGAGGGAGAGGGGGACAGAGAGGGAGGGAGACGGACAGAGGGAGGAGGCTGACACACGGAGGGAGGGAGAGGGGGACAGAGAGGGAGGGAGAGGGGGACAGAGAGGGAGGGAGACACAGGGAGACAGACAGAGGGAGGAGGCTGACACACAGATGGAGGGAGAGGGGGACACAGAGGGAGGGAGACACAGGGAGACGGACAGAGGGAGGAGGCTGACACACAGATGGAGGGAGAGGGGGACACAGAGGGAGGGAGACACAGGGAGACGGACAGAGGGAGGAGGCTGACACACGGAGGGAGGGAAAGGGGGACAGAGAGGGAGGGAGACGGACAGAGGGAGGAGGCTGACACACAGATGGAGGGAGAGGGGGACACAGGGAGACGGACAGAGGGAGGAGGCTGACACACGGAGGGAGGGAGAGGGGGACAGAGAGGGAGCGAGACACAGGGAGAGCAAATCAGCCGTGTGGCGTGTGCGAATGTCTGCTCGTCAGCAGGTAGACTGCGTGCATGTAGACAAGGGTGGCCAGTCCCAGAACCCCCCCTCTTCCCCATGGCAAAACACAGGGCCATGTCACAACCTGTTCACGAGCACAACGACAGCTACCTGGATCATATAAGTGTGTGGATCCACTCCATGTGCACATGTACAGTGCTACACGGAAGGCGCCCATGCATGGCTCGCCACACCTGCCCACTCCACTGCTGACTGCAGTCACACTTGACGCAGCAAGTAAGACCGTGCCACACATAGTTAAAGGGGCCAAAGTGGTGCCCAAGGGACACACCCATGCACAAGTGCACTGTGAGTGGAATGCAAGACAGATCCCAATTCCAAGAGGAAATGTCCCAACTTTGAAACAGATGAAACATGGATGTTGCATGGACCAAAATTAACATTGTCTCTCTCACACACAGGTCAACGTCGTGGTTCACCCCCCAACACTGGGGGGGAAGACTCACAGGACCCGGATCTGCGGGAGCCCGATCCCACCGGCAGCGACCACTCTCACCACTCTGTGGACGACCCCGACCGACCTGGCCCCTCTGGTGTCCAACCACCTGCAGCACCTGCGTCAGGTACAACTGTGCCAACCACCACCCCCACTCCTGCCACATCCCAGGAGACACCCAGGATCCCTGCCCCAACACCACAATGCAGCCAGGCTGCCCAGGAGGGACACGGTGTCCCGGGCACCCAGGAGGAGGCAGGCGACAACGCCAATGCCACCCCTCAGGGGTCCCGGAGACCCGATGTACCCACAAGGGCAGGCCAGGTGCAAGTGGGCAGGGGTGGTGGGAGTGGAGGACGGCGGAGGAGCGAGCCTGACCAGTTGGCTGGGGAACCGGCATTTGCCCATGTCCGAAACATCATGGACACATACCGGCAGGACACCACGGGCATGGCCCAGGTTGTGTCCACCCTCAATGAGATCAAGGGGACCCTCGATGAGATAAAGACCCAGCAGGCCCAGCAACATGCGGAGCAACATGCCTGTCTACTGCGACACCAACGGAGGATGGAGGACAGACAGGCTGAGCAAGTGACGGCGTTCCAGGGGATTCACGATACACTCCGTCGGATGGCCGACAACATGGCCGACCCTCCCTGTGCCAGAAGGCGGAGAACATCACCACCCACAGGGAGGGTTCAGGAGGAGGAGGAGGAAACATCCGATGGAGCATCCCAGACGTCGTCACGGCCTGCTGCTGAGGGTCCCCGCAGGAGGCCGGGTCGTCCACGGAAAGGACCGTGAGGGTCGGCGCTACATCACCATCTCCCAGGACACCTGGCCTGGCACCTGGCCCACTGGAGCAACAGCATCACAGCATCAAGAGACATTCTCTGCCACATGGCCCTGCTGGTCACTGGCTGACCAATGTTGACAAAGACTGTGGCATGGACTCTGAGGATTTCAAATGGCAAGGACACCAACTTCCCTACTGAACTTTGGATTCCAAAATCCCGGAAAGCCCCTCACTTTGTCCCCCCCCCCCATAATAAATCACACTATGAAGAGTAGATGCCTGCTGGTTGCATTATTACCTAACATGTGTCTTGTAAAGCCTAAACATGCCTGAGTCATCTTTTGTCTTCAACCATCCACACCCTGGGACCTGAGTCTGGCACAGGACACATGGGTCACAGTGTATTAGGCAAGACAGACATGGAGCACCATACACACCCGTGATGGGCCCAACCAGCTGAGGGGGTGGCCGAACAACCGTGCTGACAGACACATTGAGTACAGCAACAGTCATGCGCAGAGGTCAGGGATCCAGTCCAGTGTCCTGGGGGGCACCCAGGTATGTGTAGACAGGTGGCAGAACCATGTCCTGCAAGCTTGAGTCCGGTGGATGCAGAGAATGGGGTCCTGGACAACGTTGGATGCATGGGGATGGCACATGTCACAATACCCACACAGTCATGGACATCATGCCCAATACACAGTCTCAGCCCACACACACAGCTTGCATCTTGCTACTCGACACATTGACACATAGCCACAATCAGGGAATACCATGCCAGACATGCTGGATGCACCGTGGCAACACACCAGCATTGACTGAGAAGAGGCACCTTGGAGGCATAGGGACACCTTTATTAGTCATGTTTTCGGGATTGCAGAGGCAACTTGAAGTACACATGAACACATCATGTGGAGTAACATGTGGGTCCAACACTGGCACCCCCCTTCTGCAGCACAAATGCGTGTTCGCCATGGAACTGGCACACAAGCGTCGGCTAACAGCTAAACACCCACAGCTGCTCACGGAGAGCCTGCCATACACCATAGATCCGCTGATGTGGAAGTCCCACACCATGTCAAGCCAATGCTAACCGTATGTGTCCGAGGGCAGTGTCACACACATTGATGCCATCATCACAATCCCCTATCCCATCACTGATGACTGTCAACCAGGCAGACCATCTATTCAGGTGTACACAGCTGCATGTCGTGTCCCATGGTGATGCTACATGGCTGCAGAGGAACCAAACATCGACAGGGGCAGTGTGCATACATCGTGAACAACTGCCACACCCAATACACCCCAGATGCATCCCTTACCCTATGGAGACTTCCAAACGTGTCCATGCCTGTAACGCTGAGTCAGCCCACGATGTCATGTCCATGAGGAATAGCAGTGCCACAACAATGCAAGCAGCAGACGGCATGCACAAGTACCTGGGGAAGAGAGACACACAAGAAGTCAGCCACAAAAAGCACAGCCACTTGCATGTGCATTTACTCGACACATGTATGGATGACAACATGCTAGGTCACAATTATGACTGGGGAAATACAACCATCACTGCCACCATCACTCCAGTGACACACCCACACACACCTCTGACTCACGTGCCATACATGCAGGTGGAGACACACATCACAACACATGCCACACGGGGACCAATGCGTGCACACTCAGACACTGGTACTCACCACTAAGCAAAGAAGTCACGTATGAGCCGAGTCCGGATGTCCTCTTGCGGCTCCACATCCTCCACATCACTAGCCCCATTGCCAAGCCCTTCGTCCTCCACGGGTGGATGGTCCTCGTCATGTTGATCCAGGATGAGTGGCACAGCTCTTTCAACTGCCATGTTGTGCAGCATGCAGCAGACCATGAAGATCTTGCAGACCTTCGCCGGGGCATATGGGAGTGCGCCGCCGGTCTTGTGTAGGCACCTGAATCGGCTCTTCAGCAGGCCAAACGTCCTCTCTATCACTCGCCTTGTCCGGCCATGGGCGGTGTTGTAGCGGAGCTGGGCCGGCGTGATGGGGTTGCGGAGAGGTATGAGCAGCCAAGGCATGTTGGGAAAGCCAGCGTCCCCTACATGGGAAGCACATGGACATCGTTAGAAGTGGTGAAGCGGTCGTGCTGGTAGGCTATGCAAAATACAGGACAGACAGACTGTACCCACCAACAACACATGCCCGTTCGTTGCGCAGCTGCATCATCATTTCAGGCATCCCGCTACGCCTCATGATGTAGGCATCGTGTGCTGATCCTGGAAAACGAGCACAGACATGTGAAATCACCATGTTGGACTGACACACCACAAGGGCATTGATGGAGTGGTAGTGCTTTCGATTGTGGTACGCCACCTCCCGTGCGTGTGGTGGTACCAAAGCTACATGTGTCCCATCTATGGACCCAATGACATGGGGCATCCCTCCCAGGGCATAGAATCCACGCTTGACCGCAGTCATCTGTTCAGGGGTTGGGAACTTGATGAAGTCATCCAGGTGAATCAACATGGCCTCTAAGAAATCATGCAGCACACGGCAGAACATGCTCTGGGACATGCCACCAACATGAGCTATGGTATATTGAAAGGTACCCGTGGCAAGAAAATGTAGGGCAGCCATTACCTTCAGCTGGGGTGTCAGTGCCGTAGGATACCTGTGCTGCGGTTGCAGGTGTGGTGCCAGTCTCGCCGTCAACTCCAGAATCAACGGTTGGGTGAAGCGGTAGAGCCGGATGCTGTCATTCTCCTGCATGGCAGCCAAGTCCGGAATTGGTCGGGCAAGAGGCGGCGCTCTGCAGTAATTTGGAAGTGACAAGGAAGAGTGAGTGCACTACGACAACAAATCATGTGTACTGAGCACATGTTAATCTGTCAATACACATATGCTACATAGGGAGTCAGGTATGTGCTACATGCCCAGGACACGTATGGATGCAAGGTGACACTCCTACCAAGACCCAGCTACACACGGAGATTGAGAACCTCCCCATGCCACGCCATGGGAATAGCTGTGTCCCAGTGCAAGTGAACAGCCAGACGCAAGACAGGAGTGACATACGCCCACACATCAGCAGCAGTAGGATGCCGATTGCAGAGACTGGTAGCGGAACACTGGAGCCACAGGTCACATGACATTACACTAGGACAGCCCACACACCTTGCCATGAAGGTGCACATGTCACGACTCACCACACATTCCTTGTGAGGATGCTGACATGTCCTTGTCACGCTACTCCGTGTCCCATGCATACATGTGCGGCTCACATCCGATACCACATGTGGCATGGTGTGCGGAACAGTGTGCAATGACAATCTACACACAGACACATGTTGGTTGCTGCAACGGCTGCAGCTTTTGAGGGTGCTCCAACATCAACCTGATGGGAAGCCCCCACACATACATGACATAGTCACATTATGCACCGTGGGTAGTGACAAGTCAGGTGTGATAACCCCTGTACCGGGCATCAGGGGACACTTCCGTGTGTTGGTGTCCGTGCCATGCCAGTGACGCTCACCCCAAGTGTGCAGTACGACATGCACACATGTCAAAGGAGTCAAGGGCATGCCTGGCACACATTGCACCATCACACAGTACATCTGTACACATCTCATCATACATCTGGTGCCTTCTCGACTCAGGAGTAATGTTCCACATCACAGGCCGTCACACCTGTGCCCCACACATGTAGTAATGCACAGACGATGCCTTGATGTCAATTAATGGACAAGTATGTCCATTCATGGACAAGTATGTCCATCCATGGACAAGTATGTCCATCCATGGACAAGTATGTCCGCCCTATCCCTACCTGTGTGCCGCCTGTCACCACTGTGATGTGTGAAAACCGCTGTACTGCTGCGAAGAGGGCCTGTGTACGTTCCCATATCACTATTGGAGTGCTGCCGTATGTGTACCCATCGTGATGGCGAGCGTACAGGCATGTGTACGGCCCGTACCACTACGTGTACGCATACGCAAGAACACCCATAGTGATAGGGAGCGTACAGGCGTGTGTACGGCCCGTACCACTATGGGTGTTCTTGCGTATGCGTACACGTTGTGGTACGAGCCGTACACACG
Source organism: Triturus cristatus (assembly GCF_964204655.1). Classification (NCBI taxonomy): domain Eukaryota; kingdom Metazoa; phylum Chordata; class Amphibia; order Caudata; family Salamandridae; genus Triturus; species Triturus cristatus. Next base: position 1,809,741,286 of record NC_140589.1, read on the forward strand.
CCTGTACGCTCCCTATCACTATGGGTGTCCTCGCATATGCGTAGTCGTAGTGGTACGGGCCGTACACACGCCTGTATGCTCCCTATCACTACGTGTACGCATACGCAAGAACACCCATAGTGATAGGGAGCGTACAGGCGTGTGTACGGCCCGTACCACTACGTGTACGCATACGCAAGAACACCCATAGTGGTACGGGCCGTACACACGCCTGTACGCTCCCTATCACTATGGGTGGCCTCGCATATGCGTAGTCGTAGTGGTACGGGCCGTACACACGCCTGTACGCTCCCTATCACTACGTGTACGCATACGCAAGAACACCCATAGTGATAGGGAGCGTACAGGCGTGTGTACGGCCCGTACCACTACGTGTACGCATACGCAAGAACACCCATAGTGGTACGGGCCGTACACACGCCTGTACGCTCCCTATCACTATGGGTGGCCTCGCGTATGCATACTCGTAGTGATAGGGAGCGTACAGGCGTGTGTACGGCCCGTACCACTACGACTACGCATACGCGAGGACACCCATAGTGATAGTGAACGTAGGCACGCGTGTACGGTCCGTTGCAATGCATTTGGGGTACCCTAGGGCCCCGGAACGCACCGTACCTGTGTGTGGAGCTCCAAATTACATAGGGGACACATGAGGGACAAGTATTAAGGCCTACATGCATGCTGGTTGTCATGGAGACCAAGTTCAAAATTTGAATGTGTTCTGGAAGGTGCACAGCAGTAGTCAGTTGGAATTCTTCTACTTTGTTGCAATGTGTTTGTGGGGCTGACATCATGCAGGAGAATGAAACCGATAGAGAACCCACAGACTGCTAGGTTTGAAGGGATTGGAGGAAACATAGGATGCAAATGTGAGTGACCAATCACTCTGTACTCCTGTGCATGAGATGGGCCAGCAAGGCAGATATAAGGCAGCCAGGTCCCATGAGGGAGCACTTGCCTGCACATCTCTGTATTCCACGACCCAGCTGCTGCTACTGATTCCCTGGAACCATGTCAAGGGCTGTGGAGAGGTCACAGCCATTCACCCTGGAGGAGAACATGGCTTTGGTGGATGTGATCCTCCCACGGTACCCCATGCTGTATGGGCGACCAGGTTATCAGGTGAGTTCAGTGTCCACTGGCACAGACTGTGTCCCTTTTTAGTGACTGTGACTTCTGCCATTGTGTCCAGGTGTGACACACATGCTTTGTACTGCAGGGGGGGTCCCAGGGGGGGGAATGCCTGATGTCTCCCAGCAGTGCCCTGAGACAGGAGGGGTGGGGGCCTATCACTCCCAGCAGTGCCCTGAGACAGGAGGGGTGGGGGCCTATCACTCCCAGCAGTGCCCTGAGACAGGAGGGGTGGGGGCCTATCACTCCCAGCAGTGCCCTGAGACAGGAGGGGTGGGGGCCTATCACTCCCAGCAGTGCCCTGAGACAGGAGGGGTGTATGCTGAGTCCTCCCAGCAGTGCCCTGAGACAGGAGGGGTGTGTGCAGAGTCCTCCCAGCAGTGCCATGAGACAGGAGGGGTGTGTGCAGAGTCCTCCCAGCAGTGCCCTGAGACAGGAGGGGTGTGTGCAGAGTCCTCCCAGCAGTGCCCAGACACAGGAGGGGTGGGTGCAGAGTCCTCCCAGCAGTGCCCTGAGACAGGAGGGGTGGGTGCCTATCACTCCCAGCAGTGCCCTGAGACAGGAGGGGTGTGTGCAGAGTCCTCCGAGCAGTGCCCTGAGACAGGAGGGGTGGGTGTGATGCACAGTGTGAGCCAGGATCATTGATTGTGTAGTTGCCCTCATTCCACCTGTGTCCTTCCAATGGCACGTACTGCTTTTGGCCTTCCCCCACAGGATCATGTCCCTATGACAAAGTTGCAATGCGTTGGATGCATACTATGCCTTGTTGTAAACTGCAAATGTGGTCTAATCTGTGTCCCCGTGACATGTGCAAGGTGTATTGATGTAGTGTCACTTGTTCATCCTCACAGGTAGACGCCTCTGCCAAGGAGCAGATATGGCTGGACGCCGTCAACGCCGTGAGGAGTGCGGATGGTCGGAGGCGGCACCTGTCCCAGGTGAGGAAACGCTGGCAGGATATCCGGTGCTGGACGCGGAGGATCGCACGGCTCCTGCTGGGGGACTCACCTGAGAGCCACAAGAACCGCGGGCGCCGCCGTCTCTCCCACATCCAGAAACGTGTGCTGGCGGTGGTCTTTCCTGACTTGGACAGGCGTCTACAGGCCATGCAGCAGCCGGAAGGGGGTAGGTACATGTGTGTGTTTGTTGTGTTTCACCAGCATTTGTAAGTGCACTGTTCCATGGATACACTTCCAGGGTTTATGGTGCTGTGCAGATCCTGTTACCCACAGTGTTGCAGGCCTCACCTGCCTCCCTTCCCAACCTTGCAATGTGTTCCCTGGTCTCTGTGTAGTCACTCCATCACAAAGTAATGTAGCCTGACACCTTCTCCAAGTGTACAATGCCTGCAGCGTCATGTGTGGGGGTGGTGTGTAAGAGGTTTAGTGACCTTGCCTGTGCCCTGTCCAGTTCTGGACTTGTGGGTTCCATGTCAGTTGGCACTGATGCTGATTTCAGACATGGGAGTTGATCTCTTGAGTGCGAGGCCTTCCAGCAGGCATGTCCCATGTGGTGGCCTGTGACATGATGTGCATGAGTGTGCGTTACGCATAGTGCAGGGATGTTAGCGTGTGTTGCAGTCATTTCCATTCAGGAGCATGGAGTTGTGTGGCCACTACTGTCCCCAGGGGCATCTTTTCCTAGGTATCATGTGTGTAATCCGAGAATGTCGACAATCTCTGTGTCTACAGCATCGCTTGTGCTCTGTGCCATTGTCCCCTGGCACCATGTTTATTGACGTGAGATGTATTACAAGTGTCCACTGTCCAGCCTGACATGATTTTCCAAGTTCATACTCACGGTGGCCATTGCTTGTGTGTCTTGTAGCAATCATCTGATGATGGCCATTTGTACATGATTCTTTGGACAGCCGCACCTTGGGTATTTGGTGTGCAATCTTGAATTATTGCATCCCATGTGTATTTCACCCAGACTAAGAGATGTAAGTGCTTCCTGTGTCTCCACAGATGTGTCTCATGTAGGGGGTGGGTGGGGCGGCCATGGCCTACATGTCAAGACCTGTCATCTCCTTGCTCGGACTGGCCAGTGTGTGATGTTTGTCTGGACATACACTCAAGGTGCAGCGTGCCAGTCAGGGTGGGCATGTTCTCAGTATTACCTATGCTTCATGTGCCTCTAGTTCCTGGATTTGGTCCCTGCTCATCCCAATTTCCTGCCACGCTGTGTGGTGCAGATGCAGTGCTGTATTGTCCCCAGGGCCTTGCTCCTCAGTCAGAATGCCATGTCATCTCATTTGCTATTGTGTCATGCTCTCCATAGTTTTTCCATGCCATGGTGGGTCACACAACTGTGTCTTGCAGGGCCTACGTATGTACCTTGTTTTGTAGTTGTAACTCATTCTTTGTTTCAGGCTATGCACTGTAACCTACGTAGATTGTACTCATGTGACATATGTATACAGGTGTATGATTACTTTCTGTCTCTTCACCCTGCCCACAGCATCGTCGGGGGACACGGTGGGAGACATGGACACAGACGGCGCGGAGGGACCGAGCACCAGTGCCAGCGGTGACATCGGGGCTGGCACTTCGAGTGGGACAGAGGCGGTGGAGAGTGACCCCGGGGACCTGTCGACTGGCACAACAGACTATGAAGCGGACGGGTCCGAGGATGATCACTCCGAGTGGGCGGTGGCTGCACCACCATCTGACAGCAGCCCTACATCTGGCACCGCCCCCTCCATTGGCATCAGCCGCCTCCCACGTGCTCGTGTCCCTTCCCAACGTGCCCGGTCACCACATGTCTCCTTCCTGCCAGGCACCGCACCCCCTGCCCCTGTCTCCACTGCTGCCGCCAATGCTGAGTCTGTGGACATCCAGCGGCAGTTGCAGATTGGTCAGACTGCGATCCTTAATGTCCTCCATGCCCACAGCCAGGTCCTCAACAACATGGAGGCATACTTGGAGGGCATTCATTCATCGCAGGCTGACCAACGCAACTTGCTGAGGTCCATAGACTCCACACTGACTGCAGCATTGGGTCTCCTGCAGCGCTACGTCCCACCCCCTACCCCTGCTCCTTCCACACTTCCCACTCCCTTGCCTGTCCAACATACACCCAGACGTAAGCATGCAACCACCACAACAGACACAGGCACCACACCAGCAGGGAAGGTCCGCCGCACACCTCCTGACACGCACACACAGGGTGCAGTAGGGACACCCACTGGGTCGGGGGGCAAACGTGTGACACGCAGCCAGAGTGGGAGTCCGCATTCCACCCAATCCACTCCCTCCAAATCCCCTCCCCTCAGCTCTCCTGGCCACATCTCCCCCAAAGACTCCTTCATGGCCGCTCTGTCCCTGAGCCCCACAGTGACACCACCCCGCAAGCGGTCAAGGAGGTCCCCGGTCATGGTGCTTGATTCCCCCCCCCTGTCCACACCCTCCCACAGTGGCGCTGCGACCCATCCCTCTGACCCCCCCCCTCCTTGGGGCCTGTGGTTCCTTCGGGTGCAGGGGAGTCCCTGGAGGACCTTGCTAAGGTGTGCAGCGAGATCCTGGCCTCCGCCTTTGGCCCTGCCCCACCCCCTGTGGTGGAGTCCTCCATCCCTGCACCCACGACACCTACCCTTCACCCTCCTGTCCCTGCGGTGCCTGTTTCTTCCCCCCCACATGATGCCCTGACCCCTGTGGAAGACGACGGATTGTAACTGTGCAGGCAAGCTAGGGGACACGCATCCCACTGTGTCCCCCATCCAGTTGGGACTCCTGGACTGCCCTATGGCCTTTGTTGAAATTGGACTCACGTCATACTAGTTTTTTTCTCATGCTGAATAAAGCTATTTATTTTTGCCCTTGGAACACTCCTGCATTGCTGGCCTTGCTGTTGGTGGGGCTGCTACATGGTTGTGGGTGTTGGTCATGTGTTGGGTGTGTGGGAAATGTAGTAGTGTGCTGCTCAGAGGGGGGACCCTGGGATCTGTGTGCCATCACACGGTGTTAGCTACCTTTCTCCATTCATGTATGCAGTTGCTGCATGTTGCAATTGTCCCAAGGTGTATTCCTTCCTCTGTGTACCCTGACTTCTTCCCTGCAGGGTGTCCCCTGACTTTGGCACAGAGCTGTGTGTCCATTAGCTGGGTGTGTGACGTAGTCCATCACCTTTGCACATGCATGCTGAGCGATGTCTCCACCTGCGTCATTCGTGGCATCCTTGGTAGTCATTGTACTTGTGTATGTGGCCTATTGACATGACTTCATGTGTACATGTTTTCTTTTCTGCGCTATGCATGCGTATACTCCCAGCCTCGAACACATGTGGTACATGTACTGCAGGGTCTTTGTGCACCTGACTGACATTTGTGGGCATGGTATCTGTGACTACTCCACCCTTTGCGTTCCATGGGCACTGCTGGGAGTGATAGGCACCCACCCCTCCTGTCTCAGGGCACTGCTGGGAGGACTCTGCACCCACCCCTCCTGTGTCTGGGCACTGCTGGGAGGACTCTGCACACACCCCTCCTGTCTCAGGGCACTGCTGGGAGGACTTTGCACCCACCCCTCCTGTCTCAGGGCACTGCTGGGAGTGATAGGCACCCACCCCTCCTGTCTCAGGGCACTGCTGGAAGGACTCTGCGCCCACCCCTCCTGTGTCTGGGCACTGCTGGGAGGACTCTGCACCCACCCCTCCTGTCTCAGGGCACTGCTGGGAGGACTCTGCACACACCCCTCCTGTCTCAGGGCACTGCTGGGAGGACTCTGCACACACCCCTCCTGTCTCAGGGCACTGCTGGGAGGACTCTGCACACACCCCTCCTGTCTCAGGGCACTGCTGGGAGGACTCTGCACACACCCCTCCTGTCTCAGGGCACTGCTGGGAGTGATAGGCATCCACCCCTCCTGTCTCAGGGCACTGCTGGGAGGACTCTGCACCCACCCCTCCTGTGTCTGGGCACTGCTGGGAGGACTCTGCACACACCCCTCCTGTCTCAGGGCACTGCTGGGAGGACTTTGCACCCACCCCTCCTGTCTCACGGCACTGCTGGGAGTGATAGGCACCCACCCCTCCTGTCTCAGGGCACTGCTGGGAGGACTCTGCACCCACCCCTCCTGTCTCAGGGCACTGCTGGGAGTGATAGGCACCCACCCCTCCTGTCTCAGGGCACTGCTGGGAGGACTCTGCACCCACCCCTCCTGTGTCTGGGCACTGCTGGGAGGACTCTGCACACACCCCTCCTGTCTCAGGGCACTGCTGGGAGGACTCTGCACACACCCCTCCTGTCTCAGGGCACTGCTGGGAGGACTCTGCACACACCCCTCCTGTCTCAGGGCACTGCTGGGAGGACTCTGCACCCACCTCTCCAATTTCACAATATGTACGCTCATGACATACACGGATGTGGGTACGCTCCATGCATTCGAGGTGAGGGTACGTGTCTTACTTACACTGTTGGGGTGGGGCTACGCTCCATGCATTCGAGGTGGGGGTACGTGTCGTACTTACACTGTTGGGGTGGGGGTACGCTCCATACGTACGCAGGTGGGTACGGGTCATACTTACACTGTTGGGGTGGGGGTACGCTCCATACATACGCGGGTGGGTACGGGTCGTACTTACACTGTTGGGGTGGGGGTACGCTCCATACGTACGCGGGTGTGGGTACGGGTCGTACTTACGCTGTTGGGGTGGGGGTACGCTCCATACGTACGCGGGTGTGGGTACGGGTCGTACTTACACTGTTGGGGTGGGGGTACGCTCCATACGTACGCGGGTGGGTACGGGTCGTACTTACGCTGTTGGGGTGGGGGGTACGCTCCATACGTACGCGGGTGTGGGTACGGGTCATACTTACGCTGTTGGGGTGGGGGTACGCTCCATATGTACGCGGGTGTGGGTACGGGTCGTACTTACGCTGTTGGGGTGGGGGTACGCTCCATACATACGCGGGTGTGGGTACGGGTCGTACTTACGCTGTTGGGGTGGGGGTACGCTCCATACGTACGTGGGTGTGGGTACGGGTCGTACTTACGCTGTTGGGGTGGGGGTACGCTCCATAAGTACATGTGTGTGGGTACGGGTCATACTTACGCTGTTGGGGAGGGGGTACGCTCCATACGTACGCGGGTGTGGGTACGGGTCGTACTTACGCTGTTGGGGTGGGGGTACGCTCCATACGTACGCGGGTGTGGGTAGGGGTCGTACTTGCACTGTTGGGGTGGGGGTACGCTCCATACGTACGCGGGTGTGGGTACGGGTCGTACTTACGCTGTTGGGGTGGGGGTACGCTCCATACGTACGCGGGTGGGTACGGGTCGTACTTACACTGTTGGGGTGGGGGTACGCTCCATACGTACGCGGGTGGGTACAGGTCGTACTTACACTGTTGGGGTGGGGGTACGCTCCATGCATACGGGTGGGGGTAGGGTCCGTACATATCCGTCCCCACGCTATGTGATGCTTGTGCGGGCCGTACCCAGGCCTTTGCCACATGGGTACGAGCCGTCCCGCCATTGTTGGAGTGACGTGGGTGTGGGCGTGGTTCGACTCGTACCCACGCTCTTCAGGCGTGGGTACGGGACGTACCTGTCTGTTTGTGTTGCCTGTTCGCGTCGTGACGGACTTCCGTTGTGGCGGTCGCTGGCTTATCTGGACACGCCCCCACCCCCTCGTAGTGACCAGGGCATGGGAGTCAGGTATGTCCAGGGCATGTGTGCTGTGTGACTTTGGTGGGGGGTTTGTGGCCTGCCCTGGTCCTGCCACCCCCACCCCACCCCACTTTCCCCCCTCCCTTAGTTGTTCTGACCTTCTGCGGCGTCTGCGTCGGAACCTGTAGAGGAGGTCGACTGCTATGAGGGCCGGGATGACTCGTAGGTTCGGGTCCATGTCTGTCCGTCGCGTACTGGTCCTCCTTGTTCGCGTCGTCCTGTCGCGTACTGGTCCTCCTTGTTCGCGTCGTCCTGTCTGTCCGTCGCGTACTGGTACTCCTTGTTCGCGTCGTCCTGTCGCGTACTGGTCCTCCTTGTTCGCGTCGTCCTGTCTGTCCGTCGCGTACTGGTCCTCCTTGTTCGCGTCGTCCTGTCTGTCCGTCGCGTACTGGTAGTCCTTGTTCGCGTCGTCCTGATTTCCCGGCAGTTTTTGGCTGCCGGAAAATATTCACCGTGCGGGATGACGTCGGTGCGAATCGTAATTCCTGGTTCGTGAATGGCAGGCTGCGTGCGTCCCGACGTCAGGTCGGCGCTTTCCCGGATCGCATTTGTATGTTTATTTTGTTCGGTCGGGGTTTTTTAAGCTTCGTACGGAAATGGTGTTCCCGTGCGAATCGTAATTCCATGTTTGTATTTTTGTACGACCGGGTACGCGTCGGACGGAGAATATGCTCCGTCCGACGGTTCGTACCCGGTTTTTACAGGATCGTAATCGGCACCTTTGTTTCATCATAAATGTTCCTCAAAATCACAACCTCAATTTCCACAGCTTTCACTTTATTCAACCTGTCAGTGAGAGTATGAACGGTATACAGCTAGACTGGGCAGCATGAAACTGAATGAAGTGAAGCAACACAAAATCACTTCTAGACAGCAACATTAATTCTTGACGTTATTTTTAATCTCCAATTTGCATCAATATAGCAACGTTATTTATTTGTGCTGCGTGCTTGTGCTGGAAGCAGACATATTTCAAAGAAAAGCTCTGTCACCTAGAAGAGAAATATAAATATACATTTCAGTTAGGGCTAATGAAACGGAATAAAACTTTTACATTTTTAGGTAACTTGAACGAAAAAGTTAGGTAATCATGCTCCAAACAGCAATGGTGCCCTGAACAATTACATTACTTGTATTTCAATACATAGTGACCAATTTGGCTTTTGGTGCACCTCCTGCACCTTTTTCACAATAAGAAACAGAATAAGTGTTAAGATCTTTCCTGGATTATTATTATCACTATGGAGTGCTCAGTCGCACAATGCTCACGTTAGGACCAAGCTTTATATTACTGGAGTGTAGACACGGCAAAACAGAGCTGACAGGAACGTCCCTGCCTTACAAGTTCACCAGGTCCAGGCCTGACTATCTGCTTTAGTCCGGATTTTTACTTTTCATTCCAGGACTTGTAGTCCTTGTTTAGCTGTATAAAATCAGGAAAATAGGTCTTAAAATCTAAAGAAACAAACAGCATGGACTAGATTAGCTGCTCAATTCTGAACCAGGGGAAACTTGGTAGCTATGAGCAGCTGTGGCAGAGTGAGAAGGGCCTGAGAAGTTTTGGAGAGGGCGGAGATATAACTGATTTCAGCTTGTCTTTCTAATTACAAAAAGTTCTAAAGACCACAGACGTTTGCACTGATGCAAATTAATCCCTTGTATGCTCATGACTAGGGGTGGGCGGAATTTGCGTAATCGCGTTACGCAAATCTCAGCGAAACGGTAAAAAATCTCCGCGAACACGCAGAAATTCCGCGAACACGCGGAATTGCTTGTTCGCGATGCTTTTTTCCTGTTCACAGTTGCTGTTTGCATGCTCGGGGAAAAATATCTCGCGAACACGCATTTTGAGAACGCGAACAAGAAAAAATTTTGCGAAGTCGCGGAAAGCAGAATTTTGGGCAATTTCGCGTTCTCCGTGGAACGCGAAATTACCGAAATTCCGCAAATTCCGCGAGCGGAACGGAATTTACCGCCCAGGCCTACTCATGACGGCTCCCGGCCCTCATGCATAACGGTGGGCGTGTGCGCACGACGGCCGGGAGCCGTCCGAATCCCGCCCACCGTTTATTTCTCCCGCACAGCGTGGAAAATAAACCCGGGCCCAAGGGGTTAAAGAAACCAGGGCAAATGTGTGCTTCTTTTCTGTAGATTTAGACATGGGCGCAAACGGATTCACACCCCTTTTCTGGTTGCGTTAAATGAATGCATATATTCTGACAAATTTGTTAATGTATATTATGGGAGTGTTATTTTCTTCTGGAATTTATTGCAAGATCATCAAAAATGGTGCAGGAATAGTTTTTTTTTCAAAAAAGGCCATTTATGGATTACGATCAGCTAAGCTTTCTATTACACTTTAAAATGATGTATAACAATACATATATTAAATATGGTTCTACAATGCATCTGTAATATGGATACTGCCTCAACATGCAATGGCAAAGCCAAGAAGTCTTGCTATAAAGTGTTAAGGTGGGTAAACAACAGGAGCAACAGGTTCTGGCAGGTAAGAACCATGGTGGAAAGAAAAGCCAGCCAGACAGGACTAGGAAAGATAGACGAGATGTCAGTGTGGTGAGACCAGGTGAAATACAGGATAGTAATGGAGCCGCTGTAGTTTACAGATTGGACATCGCAGTTACAGATGAGGAGCAGCAGGTGGCGTGAAATGAGGTTGGATCTTAGTCACCAATTCCTGAAGGACAACAACAGAGTATGCAGGTGGAGACAAAGAAATACTGAACCATATGGTTCACTTCTCTCCACTGATATTCTCTGTCACTTACCCTTTATCTTCCAGACAATGATATAGTTGATAATTGTAGGGCTGCACTTCCAGATGTTCCATGCCACAGTGAGTGCTTCAAAGACACAATAAATAGCATTAGTGAAAGACTCAAAGTATTGTGTCACTCTACACACACAAATTACCTCTCTGCACACCCCAAAATATCCCTCTCTGTTCATCACTCATCGGTCCCCCTACCTTGCTCTGCATAAACTGTAGAAGCATTATAGACTCCCATTGTCATGCTGCTTCCAGTGTCCACTTTACACTGCATGAAGTACGGTACATTCCAGAATCCATAGATCCAATAGATTGTGAGGCTTGAGATAAACTTTCACAATGCAAGCAGAGTTTGTACAACATAAGCATTCTTATGAATGCCTCACTGGGGAGGTCAGCAGATGAAAATTAAAGTGATTAAAAGTCCCATTTCTGGACAAGCTTCACCACCCAAGTACAAGCTAAGAAGTGTACGCACTTATGAATCGTAGAATGGGATTCATCCTTGAGGGCAAAGCAAAGGAAGCATCACTCTGAGGCATGTGTAGGATATTTAAACCTCTTTCTCTTATTTTTAACCTTAAACAATGGGCATTCTGGTGCATCGGCATTATTTTGCTCAAAATCCACATAGAATTACCCAAACGAGTAAAATTAACTCAGTGTTACCGCACCCATTAATGCACCACACAGTTGCATAAAATGTAACAGCAAGAGCTAACAACCTTTCGTAAGATTTAAAACTAACAATGAATGTATTTTCTTAAGAGAACAAATCTGAATGTTGTCATTACTGTGGAACAGAAATCGCACTTGTGAATACTGGGACCGTCTTGTGTGGTTCAGCTTACCAAGGCTCCATAAGCATGTTGATCCTTCTCAAACACTTTGTCTCATCTTCCTATTCTGACTTCAGTCTGTTTCACACTTCAGTGACCTCTCCAGTGCAATGGTTTGAATTGTTCTACCCTGAGAGGTCACATGAGGAGTACCAGGTCGATCCCCCTCCAAAGGATGCCTGCTCTCACTCACCCTCTCAATCATGCCTGTATACGGTAGGAGGGCTTTGCATGGTCTATCCCCATCCAAAGGATGCCTGCTCTGACTCACGCTCTCAATCTTGTCTGTGTATGGGAGGAGGGCTTTGCATGGTCTATCCCCCTCCGAAGGAGGCCTGCTCTCACTCACGCTGTCAATCTTGTCTGTGTATGGGAGGAGGGCTTTGCATGGTCTATCCCCCTCCAAATAATGTCTGCTCTCAAGCTCTCAATCTTACCTGTACATGGTAGGATGGCTTTGTATGGTCTATCCCCCTCCAAAGGAAGCCTGCTCTCACTCGGGCTCTCAATCTTACCTTTATATGGTAGGAGGGCTTTCCGTGGTCTATCCCCCAACAAAGAATGCCTGCTCTCACTCGGGTTCTGGATCCTACCGGTATCTATAGTTTAACGGCATTGCACTCTTTATTTTCCTCTGTGCCAGGCCAGATTGATTCCTCTGAAAGACACTAAAAAAGTGCATCAGGTAACCTTTAGAGATACGATCAACAAAGTGATTGTTATAATGCTTGAATTAATCCCAGCGATTGGTAATTACTCTTTGCTACATTCCAGTTCACTGATTTTTGCTCACTTTGGTACTACAGACCAACCATATGCCACAATTAAATGCAAATCACTCTAGGTGCTCACTCCAGTAGGGGCGGTTCCACCATGATCTGCTAGGCCTTATCCTCTCTGAATGAGCGCACATGCGACTTCGTTATGCTTTGCCATCAGTGAGGTGCATCATGCGTCTTACGGCACAGTGAGCACAGGATATAGTATTCGGCCTTTGCGTCGGGCGCTAGTAATCACTGGGTATTATCCAGTACAGGTACTTTCATTTACTGCAGAATTTGCACCGCAACGCTACAACTGCACTTCAATTGGATAATATTATTATTCACGTCCTCTCACTCCACCCCTTGGAAGCCCTGTCTATCAATGCACTTACCCTTCCACTCCTGGCAGCATAAGGTTTATATCGCTTCTCTGTATCACGCTCTCTTGTGAGTGGTGAGTGGTTGGGTCTGTGAAGGTCCGAAAAGAGGTCATCAGCTGTCGTGGCTAGCATTACTCCCAGGTGGCGGGGCGCGGGGTAATGCGGGGAGGAGGAGGGGTTAATAATATAATAAAGAAAAAATGTACTTGTCCGCCGGCCAGGTTCCACGTTTTCTCGGCACCAGTCCTGCTCGACACCTGCTCTTGCTGTCCTGCCTCCGGCAGGAACAGGAAGAAGGCAGCATCCCTACCCTATGCAATGGCAGCGTTGTGATTGGTGAGGATGCTGCCTAGCAAGGGGCTTACGGGGAGGCCATTTTGTCCATGTAGGCTGCATTTCAGCCTGCATGGAGAAACGGCAAAGTGCTCATGATAGGTCTGGGCGGCCCCAGAGGGCTGACCAAACAGTCACTGTGCCCTCAAGAGTGGGCATGCCACTCCTCCCCTGCTTGAAGAGCAGCCCCGCCCACCCACCTGCCTCCAACCAATCCCTTCTGTTCTGCTTTCCCGCACTGCGAGAAGCAGAAACATAAAATGGTAGTTATTACCAGTTTATGCTTCTGCTTCTCGCGCTGCGAGAAAGCAACGGGGCGACGCTTCTCCGCCCTAGAGGAGGAGCCGCCCCAAAAACCACTTCTACCAACGGCAGATAACATCCCTTGCCGCAATGAGAAATCCCCTCACTCTTTGTAACCCACTTTAGCACCCCATGGTATTTTGCCGAAGCAGAAAGATGATCACAGATACTCCCGTACCATCAACACAGTTTCTGGGAAGTCACAGGATAAAAAGCTTACCTGCACTATTTTCCCAGCATTGGTATCTTTCACAGATTCACATGCTTTGAGTATCCTCCATTGTCATACAAAGACCATGTACCATATGTGAAAAGGAAATCCAAGTTTAATTTAGTAGCCCATCAAGGTCGCCTTAGGCAAGCAACAAGATCACGGAAACCACAGAAGCCATTTTAGATTCTATGAAGTACAGCAAATGAGCGAGAACTCTATAAAGCAAGCAGGCTGCATAAAATATATTTTTGTGTGCAAGAGTGCATGCATGTGTGTGCGTGCACATACATGTGGGTCAATGGGGAACAACCTTTACAACGCAACTTTTACAACGCACTACCATTACAACGAAACTGTTACAACGCGAGTGCATTGACAACGCAGGACATTACAACGCAAGTCTTTACATCGACTTGCACTAGATGGCGTGCTAACATTAAAAATAGTGTAGTTTACTATCCCAACACCTTCCCTACTGTTACGTGGACTGGAGTTGGAATAGTAAATTACACTTTTTTAATGTTAGCACGCCATCTAGTGCAAGTCGATGTAATGACTTGCGTTGTAATGTCCTGCGTTGTCAATGCACTCGCGTTGTAAAACTTTAGTTGTAACAGTATGCGTTGTAACAGCATGCGTTGTAACATCATACATCCGGGTCAATATGTCCATGTATGTGGATCTGTGACTGCATGAATTTATAAGGAGCATGTGAGTGTTGTGCCCACCATGGTAATTTGATAGCCCAGGCACATCGGTCCTAATTGTTGGGAGCTTGTGGGCATCTATCGGATGACACTAATTGATCATGTGTGATAAAATGCTGGTCCCCAGTTAATGGTGGAAATACTTGGCAACTCCTGGGCCATCAATGGCACGTTGCCCATTTACACTCAGCAAAATGGTGGCCCTAGAACGAAGATGATAATTCTTGGCAACTTGATACTTTCAGACAACTCACATTGCCTACCCATATTAAAATGACCGCCCTCACATAATACTTATATATTTGTTGGCAAATTTTGGAGACAACGGTATTAAATCCTAGCATGTTGTAGGCATCCACAATGGTGCATATATCTGGCATGGTGATGGCCCTTAGAGAATGCTGGGCATCGTTGACATGTTGAGAAATGCCAGGGTCTGATGGGTGTGCCATAGACAATGGAACCAGAGTGTGAATTGAGATGGATTGGCAAAGAATCTATATTGAGATACTCTTAAATATTTATAGTTTGACCTTGTTAGGATGTCTATTGTACAGAGCCATTGGGTAAGAATAAGACTATTACTTGCCATTGTCAGGACCAACATTGCATTCTATTTCTCCCCTCCAATGTGCAGTCACAAGGCACAATTTTTAAAAACTGTCAGCATGGATTTCAAGACAAAACAGAGGCATTTTAGTTGATTACGCTATTGATCCAACGCAAATCTCTATTGTATGAGATATTGATGTAGGTGATATGAAAATAAATATGCGCTTGAACAATCAAGCAAAATAAATCTCCTATCATAGATAGAAAGCATTGCATTGTCAACACAAAACAGTTGTTTGAAAGATGTGTACCGACATAAGCCTATGCTGGAGATGGGAAAGAGTCGAGTGTGAATCATAGTGAGCGCCTTTCGTTTAAGACACTATTGAAACAAACTGGACGAGGAGGTGAGTGTTAGATGTTGTGAGGGACCACGGTCAATATATGTGACATGTCATGCTGAATAAGTATAATAGAGGCAATTTCTTCATCACTAGCGTGGGACCCCAAGGGAAAGCATTCACAGACATGGTTCCAACTCAATCCACTTACATCCCCTCTTACCTACCATTTGTATCCCACCAGGATTCATATCCCAGCACATGAACTATGATTTCAGTGGCCGGGATGCTCCCATGTCAGGCAATCTGGTAGCTGTGAAGACATTAAAAAAGGGCATCAAGCCAAACTGAGTGCAGGAGTCGACTGCACTAAACATTGTCACAACCTCTGTCATGTCTGAGCTGCCTACAGTCCTCAACATTTTCTTGGCTAAGAAGGACGATCAGCACAAACTCTTAGAAAAGGAAGTTGATTTTACCTTTAATGTTATTTATCAAGAAAATGCATCTTTTATAGTTTCCCATGGTTTAAATACCCACCAGTGTCAGGAAAGACCAGAATCTATCCAGGCCCATAAGTGTTTTACACTGAGCTAACTTGGCATGGGCAGTCCACTAACCCCCAGCCAATACCACATAGGACATCTAAGAAGCCTAAAAGTAATGACGTCATGAATTGAGTCCTTAACTACATAAACATAAACATTGATTGGCAAGAAGCGTTGTGTATGGATGGAGTGGAAGGAAATGACATCAATCTGGTGAGAGCAGGTGGGTTAGTGGATGGAATGAGTGTAGAGCAGCCATGGCTTCCTCAGTCTTGTAGAGGAAATAAGTTTATAACTGAGGGAAGCAGAATATAAAAAAGCCTCAGGTAGATAACAGGATCCACAGCTAGAGACTTGTAACAGAGCACGCACTGGGCACAGAGGAAACACTCAGACATATGGGTGTGTATCCCATCACTTACCCTCTGCGATCATGGGGGCCCAGCATGAATGCACGGCCTAATCTGTGGAACGTCAACTGAGGGATGCAACACTGGCATCTGTGACTTCCACAGATATCCGGTATGAGACCTGGAATCAGTCACAAATCTCGAATCCAGTGCATCCACGTTGGATGGGTTCTGCGAATAAACCAAAAAAAGCAAAAAAAGAGCATCAGGCGCAATCCAGGTAAAGGAACATCACCTCCATCAACACATACATTTTCTCTCTGCCCACAAAGATTGTTTACTTTTCAGTGTCATGCATCCTACGGGTGATTCTCCTTGGCAAGTAATAGTCCTATTCTTACCCAATGGCTCTATAGAATAGACATACTAACAAGGTTAAAATAGAAATGTTTTGGAATATCCCATTATACATTCTTTGCCAATCCATCTGAGTCACACTCTGGTTCCATTCTCTATGGCAGACTGATCAGACTCTGGCATTTCTCAATATGCCAAGAATGCCCAGCATTCTCCAAGGGCCATCACCATGCCACATATATGCACCAACATGGATTGCCATAGCATGCCAGGATTTATTACCGTTGTCTCAGGCTGTTAGTAGTGGGTGGACTTTGTGCAATAAATGGCCACAAGATACCAAGAAGTATTACCATTATGTGAGGGCGCGTCATTTTAGCATGGGTAGGCAATGTGAATTCTCTCATGAAATTATCAAATTGCCAAGAATTATCATCATTCTACTCTGGCCGCCATTTTACTGGGGGTGAATTGCAACATGCCATGGATGGCCCACGAGTTGCCAGATATTACGCCATTAAGTGGAGACCAGCATTTTATCACACATGATCAATAAGTGTCATCCTATAGATGCCCACAAGCTGATAATTAGGATCACTGTGCATGGACTAGCAATCTACCAGGGTGGGCAGTGGACACAACACACACACTCCTCATACATGCACGCAGAGTTTGAGATACATATGCATGCACGTTCCAACACACATGTAGTTGCACACAGACAGACATGCACTCACACACAAAAATTCAAAATCAATTTCTTATTAAAACATTACTTCCACTGGATGCTATCGTGACTCTTGGTTCTGCTCCAGGCTTACCACCCTTTGAAGTTGGCTCTTGTGGTTAGAAAGCTGAAAGGACAAAATGCATAGGGACAATTGTTGGACTGCCTGGGGCATCAAACAGGAATGCCTGTTGATGGAAATGAGGAGGGAGAAGGGAATAAGTGGGTGTTCCTCCGGGGGAGTAAAGGAGAAAATGTCAGTGGCTGTGGGCCCAAAAAGAGGCCCAGTAGGAAAGACTCATGTGGCAGGGGAGAAGCTCTGGCAAATTGTCCTTCTCCAACAGATGGATGTTCCGCTTTGTATTCAAGCTAGCTGTATAAACACTTTTCTTAACCATTTGCTTTGCAGGCAGAATGTTTATTTCATCAACATAAAAAGAACCCTACTGGAAAAACAAGCAAATGTAAATAAGTAGGTTTAATGTACAAAAAATAAAGCCACATTCACACACGTTTACATACTCACACGCTTGCACACACACTGAAATACACTCAAAGAAGGAAAACAACTAGAAAAAAGAAACCTCGTGTGTTTGTGTGTATGGGTGTGTGTGTGTGTTTTAATTAAAAAGCATTTTTATTCTCCAATTGTGGGTGTCTCTCTCCAGAAATCTAGCACAACCCCAAAGACACAGAAAGCACCATGGTCCTTTGAATGATCTTGACATCTCCAGCACCACACCTGGATTGCTCAAATCTCTTCTGTATGTACATTGGGGTGTTGTAATAGGCTGCTCAAAATCAAACCAAACAAGTTGACTAGATACCAAACAACATCAGTGAAGGCTCCTCCCCACCTCCACAAACCCAAATCCACCCACAACAGAGACCTATTTTAACCAGTGTCTAATTCTTACAGTTTGACTTCCACAAATATAAGGTACTAGACCTGAATCAGCCTCATTTCCAGTGCGTCCGCGTGGGATGGCTGCTGTGAAGACATCAAAGAAGAAACAAAGAGGCATCAGGCACAATCCAGTTCAAGGACCATCTCCTCTATCGACACATACATTTCTCTCTGCCCACAATGAATGGTCATTTACTTTTCACCGGCATGTAATCTACAGGTGATATTCTAAACACAGAAATGCCTGATTTTTAAGTGTGCCCAATTTGTCAGATGACAAATGATTACTTCTAGCAAATCTGGTGCAGTATCTCAGATTGTGTTATGGATAACGGACAGCCTGATTAATTTGTTCACTTTTAATAGGTTTCTAAAAGTAATGAGATTGGACATGAGTATAAAGTGTCAAAAAGTGGCAGGGGATTCTGGGGGATCCATGCGAGCTAACTGCAGCCAAGCGCCATCCACTCACACCACCAACCAAGTGCCATCCATGCACACTGCCAGCCAAGTACGATCCAAACACATCGCCAGCCAAGCCACAATCCAAGCACCTTGCCATTCAAGTCACAATCCACACACATCACCAGCCAAGTAATAGTCTACACACATTGCCAGACATGTGCCATCCATGCAGACTGCTAGCCAAGTGACAGTTTGTGCTTACTGCCAGCCAAGCACTAGTCCATACACACTGCTAGCTATGTACAAGTCCACTCACACTGCCAAAAAAATGCATGTTCACACACAGCCAGCCTATCGGCAGTAAACATAGACCATCAGGCAAACGCCAGTTCACACACTCACACACACACACACACACAGAAACATTCACTAGTGTCTAGTGGTTTTCTGCCCCCTTGGGAGCAGATGTGACTAAAAATATCGCTGATCTACCCACAATGGGACCTGAAGCAGTCAATATGCGTTCACAAAAAAAAGGGGGAGCAACAGTTGCCTAAGGGGTCACTCCCTGACATGCCCCTAAACATATCTCTGGTACCAAGTGGGCTTTCTTCCTCCGCGTGGGCCAGTTTGGGGATATTGTCCCCTTTCTGCCCTCTGCCCCATAGGGGCAGAAAGACTGGCTATTTTTTGTTGGAGAAGGAAGCATTGGCAAGCCCATTTTGGGCAGCCCCCAACACTCTTTTATAAAAAAAACCAATCATCCCTGATGCCTAGTGGGCTTTCTGCTCTGGCCCGGGGGATGGGGGGGAGGTCAGATCGGGGGCTATTGCCTCCATCTGCACCCTGGAGAGACAAAAAGACTAAGCAAATTTTTGGGAGGAGTGGGGGCATTATAGTGCCAATGTAGAGCAGCCCCCACCCATAAGCAATAAAAAAAATAATAATCCCTGGTGTCTAGTGGGCTTTCTGCCCCCCGGTGGACAGATCGGGGGTTGTAACCCCCACCTGCCTCCTGGGGGCAGCAAAAGGAATGTCCCTCTTGTGTTGTGGATGGGGGCACTGACATGCCCATTGTAGGAAGCCCCCACCCCTTTATTTTTATAAAACAAAATACATAAATCCCTGGTGCATAGTGGGCCTTCTGCCCCCCCCCTGGAGGGGCAGATCAGGGGCAATTGCCCCCATCTGCATCCCAGGGGGTCAGAAAGACTGACAAATATTGGGAGGGGTGGGGCATTATAGTGCCCATTTAGTGCAGCCCACAACCCTAAATACTAAAGATAATCCCTGGTGTCGAGTGTGCGTTTTGCTCCTCCGGGGTGGGGGGGGGGGGCAGAAAGCCTGAAAATGCCCAAATTGATATGAGAGGAGCAAAGGGCCTTGCCCAAGGGGCCACTTCCCCCTCCCTGATGTCTAGTGGTGGATCCCTGCTTGGGAATCACCCTCCTGCGGTGATCCCCAAGAAGGGATCTACTAGGGAAGGGTACCATTGGAAAGGCAAGATTCTCCCCTTTCCCAGGATACATCTCCCGTGTGTTTTGGTGGTAGGGGGTGAGAGCGCCACAAGCGCTGAAGTAGTGAAACTGAAACGAGACAATTGGCTCTTCCGGGACAAGCTTGGTTTCTGTGATCCAGGACGAATACAAAAGCCAAGGCTTCAAAGGCTGCCAGAAGTGTAAAAATATGTTCTGTCCAACTATCCATTTATGGTATCTCTATACCTGAAAAAATTCCATTCTACCAGAGATGCCAAGGAGGCGTCTCCCTCTGTTATTTTGTAAGCAAGGGCATGCCCCTGTCGTATTCTGTGCTTCAGATGGCATAAACCTATTGTGTCCCTGTCCATGACCTATGGATAAGAGGGCTGATGTGTACTTTGCCCTCTTAAAGTTATGCAAAGGCAGTAGCTTCTTATAAATTGAGAAAACTCTGTAGGCCTCGCAAGGGTTACAGAAAGCACTAACAATACCACTACAGTACAACACAGACCAGGTAGGGACATAAAGTCTGTACCACCTGAAGTGAAGAAAGGGACGAGGACATGCCCCTTCTAGCATCCGTCATTTTTTACATTCTCCTCCATGCAACAGGACGCTTCAGTCCCTCAGTCACTCACTGTGAGAAGCTGGCCTGGTATATGATGTACACTTATGTAAGTCAACACCTTGACCAGTCCAGATAACCATTATGATGAATTAAGAGGTCTTAGACAACCTTAGAAAGCTCTCTAAGTGGTAGCTGTGGAGAGCAGCCTTCAGGCTTAGACCAGAAGGAGTGCAAAGCAGCTTGTTTTACCAGAATGCAATCTGATAGTATAGATTAAGTGAAAAAGAACCACACATGGTATTTATAAAAATATGTATTTTATATGTACTCTCTAACACATACAAACATCTATCTGGAGATATGCACAATGCATACAATACTTTGCGAAGAAATGCAGTAAATACCACAGAATACTGTGGGATTCTGGATGTCACAGCGATGTCTTGCATGTGTCATCTGGTATCTCTAGCTAGTTATTATGATGTAAGAATGTTCTAGTGGTTACCAGGGTTAAGGAATCTATTGGTTTGAAGGTGGGGTTCTGGGACCAGGGACGGTTGATAAGAAAACTGTTGGCTGAGGAGTTGGCTGTAGGATTGGATGGGTCCTGTTATTTGGAATAAACCTGCACTTATCCTAAGGATCTCCAGTGTCTAAGCGTCTTATTCCATTCCAAGGAGATTCTTACATTGGCGTAGTCGGCAACTGGACCAAGGAAGGACCCAACATCTGCAACGCTCTGTTTTATCATTTAAAAAAAAAAAAGGTACTCTGTTTTTATGGGGCTGGGAGCTTTCGCCGTGTAGGTCTTAATGTGGGTTAAGTATTCGTCACGGGCTCGCCCCTTTATATTTTTAAAATAACTTGATATTTTGAAAAAACGAAAACACTTGAACAAGAATCCTTGAACTGATTTTGCAGCGCAATCTACCTTATAAAGATCTGGGGTTGGAGCTGCAGAGTTCGTGGTGTTTTTTGTGATATGTCAAGTATTGTGGAAAAGTCTGTGATTGTGGTAACGAACTTCACATTATGATCACCGTCTTCAACGCTTTGTTTTGGCATTCAAATGAGGTTCTCTGGCTTTAACAAGCAGGGTTGGGAGCTTTCGCCGTGCAGGTCTTAATGTGGGCCAAGTATTCGGCATGGGCTCGCCCCTTATATGTTTTTTTTACAAAATAAAATTTTCGAAATAAAAGAGAAATGTATTTTACACAAGAGCTCTTGAACTAGTTTTGGCATCGTAATTTACCTTAAAGTCCTGATGTTGGGCAGCAAGGTTGCGTGGTGCCTGTGGTGAAGTTTCAAGCAGTGGTGAAGTCAACAACATTAGTTGCGGGCTTCTCAACGTAAAACCTGCCTTCAAAGGAGCTCTTTTCTCGTCAGTCGTCCAGGGATAATGATGATGTAATGGAATCCTGCAAGGGGATTCGGTGAACCACCAGCGTCAGAACGTTGGGAACGGTGTTTAGAATATCTGTGTGTGGTTCGCTAGCAGCAGTTTCGTCACACGGATACGAGGAGAAGGAACAATGGTGTTTATGTTATAAAGCTTGTACTGCAGAAGTTTGAAGTGAGTCAGTTGTGGAACTTTAATGTGAAGGTCAGCGGCAAGATTATCTAAGTGCTGTCAGTTCACTTTCATGTATCGGCGTGAAGTCGGTATGAGCTAAACATCGTTTTTTTTTTTTTCTCTCAGTTTACGAACTAAGCGTTTATCCGTGAAGGGCCAGTGTGGTGTTCTTGTTTAGTTTTGAAATTCATTTCGGATTTCTTTTATACTGCTGGTGAAGTGTTGTGTTGGGGATTTTGCATGGGAATAATAGATTGGTGCAACGTTCACTTGCGTGATACTGCCATCTACTGTCCTTTTGCAGTATTTATTTTATTATTTGTTTTAAAAGCTGATTATTTGTACTGGAACATTTCGTCATTTAATATGTCTTATTCTTGTAGTGAGAGTGGGTGGTACAGTAATTTAAGTTTTCTGTGCTAGATACTGTTTGTAGATAGTTTCATTTAAGGAAATAGTAACCATGCAGAAAGTGACTGCTCCTCCCTTCTTTTTGTCAGAGCCTGGTGAACCCACTATCAGGTGGAAGAAGTGGAAGAAAGTATTTGAGCGATATGCTAAAGTCTGTGGTAATAACCTTGGTGCGGAGAGAAAGACTGCTCTTCTCCTAAACTGCCTTGGTTCGGAAGGGCAAGATGTTTTTGATCATCTAGCCGATCTCTCGGCTGTTGAAAGCAGGGGGTTAAATGAATTTGAAGTGTGTATAAAAAATTAGATAATCATTACCTCCTAAAAGTTAGCACAATACTAGAACGTTATCAGTTTACCAAGAGGCTACAAAATGAAGGGGAATCTGTAGAAGTATATGTTACTCAACTAAGGAAGCTTGCTTCTTCCTGCCGGTTTGAACAGCTTTTGGAGGAGCGGATAAGGGATCAGTTTATGTTAGGATGCAACTTATAGAAAGTTCATGACGAACTCTGGTTAAGAGATGAACCCTCTTTAGATGAGGTATTGCAAGTTGCGAAAAGGATTGAACATTCCTTGAAGTGTGTAGACACCTTAAAAAATGATGGAAAGGTCTCTGTTCAGGTTGTAAAAGAAAGCAATGGTTCTAAAGAAATGTCTAAAGATGCTGATGGTGCTAAGAGTAAAACGAGACCATTTGTTCCTAAATGTTTTAGGTGTGATAAGCTTGGTCATTATGCAAATGATAAAAAATGTCCGGCGATGAAGGCGACCTGTTCAAAGTGTAAGCGCAAGGGTCATCTTGCGGTTGTGTGTAAAACTAAGAATTCTACCAGCAATGTCAGAACTGTTGAGACTGGGGTTCAGGAGGAAGACTTTGGTGCCAATTACGATCCAGTAAAAAAAATTCCCGTACGACTCGTATCCGGTCTTTTTACCGTACGAATCGTACAAGTGCCGTACAAACTGGCAATCACGATTCGCATGGTAAAAAGTCCATACGAACCGCCTTGGGAATTATTCCCCACACGTCCTCGGGTCGGAAAATGTGTCCGACACGTCCTCGGACGATTTACCGTACAAACGTGAAAAGCGAAGTCCGACCGGGGAATCACGATCCGTCCCGGGCGTCCGAATGTACAACCGTATGGTTAAAAGACCGTCCGCACCGAACTCCAATAGCAACCATGGAGACGTCCAAACAGGTGCCCGGTACGCGCCGTACCCCCCCGCCCCCGCATGTACGCACCGTACCCCCCCAGCCCCTGCATGTACGCGCCGTACCCCCCCAGCCCCTGCATGTACGCGCCGTACCCCCCGTGTATGTACACCCGAGTACGTGTCGAACTCCCCCGTGTACGTGTCGAACCCCCCCGTGTATGTACACCCATGTACGTTCAAGTCGTACCCCCCCGTATGTACACCCGAGTACGCGTCGAACCCCCGTGTATGTACACCCGTGTACGTTCGAGTCGTACCCCCCGTGTATGTACACCCGAGTACGTGTCGAACCCCCCGTGTATGTACACCCGAGTACGTGTCGAACCCCCCGTGTATGTACACCCGTGTACGTTCGAGTCGTACCCCCACCCGTGTATGGGGGTACGCACCGACACGTACTCGGGTGTACATACACGGGGGGGTTCAACACGTACTCGGGTGTACATACACGGGGGTTCGACACATACTCGGGTGTACATACACGGGGGTTCAACATGTACTCGGGTGCACATACACGGGGGTATGGCGCGTACATGCGGGGGCTGGGGGGGTACGGCGCGTACATGCGGGGGCTGGGGGGGGGTACTGCGCGTACATGAGGGGGCTGGGGGGTACGGCGCGTACATGCGGGGGCTGGGGGGGGTACGGCGCTTACCGGGCCACCTACTCTGGTCGTTTCGCGCCGTACTTCGCTTTTCCGGCACTTTTTGGGTGCCGTAAAAATATTGCCGTCCGGACTGCTGTCGGTTCGAATCGTAATTCCTGGGTCGTGAAACGCAGCCTGAGAGCGTCCCGACGTCACGTCGGCGCATTCCCCGGATCCCATTTGTATGTATCTTTTCGTCGGTCGGTGTTTTGTACGACTCGTACGGAAATGGTGTTTCCGTGCGAATCGTACTTGCATGTTTGTAAAGTTTTACGACCGGGTACGAGTCGGACGGAAAAAAGCCTCCGTCCGACGGTTCGTACCCGGTTTTTGCCGGATCGTAATCGGCACCTTTGTATGTGGTCAAATTGTGGTGCAAATTCAAGCTGATGTACAAGAAAATAACTCGGGAGAGCATAGATCTTCTCCTTTGGATATAATTCTAGTTGAGGGTGAAAGGATAAAAGTTTTGTTTGATTCTGGGGCAAAAATTACCATTGTCTCAAAAGCATTTTATCAAGAGAAGCTTGCTGGGAAGGTAAAGCTACTTAAACCGGATATACACCCTTTGGCTTATGGGGGTGAACCCATACCACTGTGTGGGTATTTTGTAGGTTTGATTGAATATGGTAGTAGATATCTATCAGGGAAGGTGTATGTCTCCATGAAGGGTGACAGTATTATCAGCTGGTTCCACCAAGCCGATTTAGGGGTAATGTTGGATCCAGGGAGTTCCACTCCTATCATTCTCAAACAGAACATTCAAGCTGTTCAACTAAATTCTGAAGGGGGTGTTCTGTGTGATAGTAAAAACAAATTTCCCAAAGTGTTTAGAGAAGGTTTAGGTTGTCTAAAAGATTTTAAATTGAGTATACCCCTACGTCCCAACTCTCAACCTTCAACTTGTAAGGTTAGGGGTGTCCCTTTAGCCGTGAGGGATGAAATGAAGAAGGAATTGGAAAAACTGAAAAATGGGGGTAGAATTGAAGAGGTCTCTAGTACAGAGTGGCTTGCTCCGGTTGTCGCTGCACGCAAGGCCAATGGGTCCCTTCGTTTATGTGTGGATTTAAGACAACTAAATAAATGTGTGGTTGTTGATAAATATCCGCTGCCTAATATTTCAGAATTACTCACGTTGTTAGGGGGTGCTAAAGTTTTTAGTACTATTGACTTGGCATCTGCATATCACCAGATTGAGTTGGATATGTCCTCCAGGGATCTGACTTCATTTATCACACCTTTCGGCACTTTCAGATTTGTTAGAATGCCGTTTGGCTTATTATCAGCGGCATCGGTATTTCAGCGGGCCATGGAACGTGTACTTGAAGGGTGTGATGGGGTTTGTGTCTATCAGGATGACATTTTGGTATTTGCAAAGGATCATAAGGAGCATAGGAAGGTACTTTTTGATGTATTGAATAGACTGGAGAATGCCAACTTAACTATAAAACTAGAGAAATGTCATTTTGAAACCTCGTCCATTCATTGTTTAGGGCACACAATTTCTGGTGCGGGTATCTCTCCAAAGCCGGAATTGGTTGATACAATTTCACACATGCCGCTTCCTGCTTCAAGAGAAGAATTGATGAGGTGTTTTGGAATGGCGGAATATTACAATAAGTTTGTAGAGGGTTTTGCAGTACATTGCTCGAGCATGAGAGCACTCTTGAAGAGAGGGGTGGAATTTAAATGGTCTCGGGAATGTGATGAGGAATTTGTTGGGATAAAGAAACGACTTTGTAATGCGCCTAATCTGAAATGTTTTTGTTCATCTAGAACATCTGTGGTAACTACTGATGCAAGTATGAAAGGATTGGGTGCAGTGTTGCAGCAGGAGGGTGAGAATGGTTTGGAAACAGTTACTTTTATTTCAAGAGGCCTTAAGGATACGGAATCGCGTTATTCTGTAATTGAGCGTGAAGCTCTTGCAGTATTTTGGGCTGTCAGGAAATTGAAGAAGTTTTTATGGGGTACTAAGTTTATTGTTAAATCAGATCACAAGCCACTATGTGAGATTTTTGAGAAGAAGGGAATTGACCAAGTTTCTGGGAGAATCAGTAAGTGGGTCATAGCTCTTCAGGAGTATGATTTTCAGGTTAAGTACATTCCTGGTATCGAGAACACGGTGGCGGATGCTCTTTCTAGGTTGGTAGATGGTTATGATGAAAAGGAAGATACTGATGATTGGGCTGAGGGAGATTCGCATGTTTGTTTGGTCGATACTGGCATTATTGATGAGGCACAATGGCGGGAGAAAATAACTCAGGATCCTGTTTTATCTGAAGTTATGAGTTTGATTCAGAGAGGGTGGTGTAAAAAGAAAACTGGGTCAGTTGAAGCTATGAAATTTTGGGGAGTGAAGGATGAACTAGGTGTGTCTAATGGAATTTTATTGCGGGGGACAAGGTTAGTACCTCCATTGGAGTTACGGAAAATGCTGATTGATAAGGCACATGAGTTGCACTCTGGCATGTCTAGGACAAAGGAGCGACTTCGCTCTTCTTATTGGTGACCTGGTATGGACTTACACATTGAGAGAATTATTAGAGATTGTTCTGTGTGTGCCGCATGTGAAAAATCAAAAGTGGTTAGAGTTCAGCCCATGGTTATAAGGGAACTTCCAAGTGGTCCGTGGAAGGGGAGGTGGCTCTAGATATTGTGGGTCCCATCCATTTCAATGGTCAACAGAATTATATTTTTGTGTTATTGGACTTATTCTCAAGGTGGCCTGAAATACAGTTCACTTCTGGGATAGAGACGGTTCATGTGATTCGTTTTCTTGAGAATCTCATGGGTAGAGAGGGATTCCCGGAGTCAATTCTTACGGATGATGGAGTGCAATTGGTCTCTAAGGAAATGGAAAAGTTTCTAAAAGATAGAGGCATTACACACAAGAAATGTTCATTATACCATCCAGAAACCAATGGGATGGTGGAGAGGTTCAATAGGGTGATTAAGGAGACGATCTCTTTAGCAAAAAACTCTGGAAAAAACTGGAAGGAACAAGTTTTTAAAAAAGTTGAGGATTATAGGTTGACCCCACACAGTTCAACGGGTTTGTCTCCTTTTGTTCTTTTTAAGGGAAGAGCTCCTTGCACTCGGGTTGAACCTTCTTGGGTTCGACGGTTGGGTGACTCGGTGTGTGGTTCTTCGGTTGTAAAGAACAATGGAGAGTGGAGGAAAAGAGAGGAGAGCAAGTGTCGTTACAGGAAGGAAAACTTTGATGTGAGAAAATCTACCAAGCATACGAAAGTCAAGGTTGGGGATAAGGTTGTTGTAAGGCTTCCAGGTTCAAAAGTAAAATTCTCTAAACCTTTGCATGTTGTTAAAGTATTTAATAATGCTGTTAGGACAAATGATCATAAGATTTGGAACTTAGGAAGAATCTTTGTGTGTTCAGGTTTGAATGGGAATTCAGAGAATACTTTGGTAAAGGATACTGGATTGTCTGAGTTCTCACGCAAATCTGATAGGATTCAAAGGAAACCAGAATACTTAAAAGACTTTGTTTCTTAATGTGTTGGGATTCTAGGTGGAATATGTGTTTGTAACTGTTGTGTATTCTTTTGGTTTGTTTTTGTTAGACCTGTCAGCCCTTTGGGTGGTCCCTCCTCATCATTATTTATTTTGTCCCACTTTTGCCTCAAACCCTGTGTGAATTTTTCCTTTTTGGGAACCACCAGACTTTTTCGTGTTGCTACAGATTCAGGGAGCCATTTTAGCTACCCCTGAAACTTCTGTCTGAGGGCCTGAAGCACAAAATGGTGGCCTCCCATGACATCACCAGCATCCACTGGAACCTACCAGCACCTTCCAGAACATTCCAGGAGCTTCCAGAACCCTGTGACCGTTGGAGGCGGTTTAGAATGTTGGGAGGATAAGAGAGGCAGTTGGCAGTTGGAGCTGGCAGTTGGCACCTGACTGGTGAAGGGAGAGGAGCACAACAGTGAAGGAGGAAGGAGTGAAGCAGCAGGGGTGGAAACTTGTGCCTGGAGTGGGGTCCATAAACCCACCCTTGATACTGGTCCCTACTGATGGATCCCAGCCTATAGCCCTGTGTGGGAAGAAGTCAGAAGAAAACCATCCTAAGGACCTGGACAGCAGGAACAGGCCTTAGAACCAAGAAAGCAGCAAGATTCTGACCTGAGAACTGGTTTCCCTGGAGCCTGGCGTCGAGTAGCCGAAGACCTGGAGCCCGAGGTGGAGAAGCGGCGCTGACTGAGGTAGCAGACGTCGTACCCGGAGCCGCCTGAGGTCGTAAGAGGGCGCCGGCGGAGGTCGAGAGGAATACCAAGGGTCGAGAAGGAGGTGAACCGAGGTCGAGTGAGCGGCGTCATCGGAAGGGTGAAGTCCGCCCTCCGGAGTCGTCGGAGACCGAGGTAGAGGAGCACCGGAGGTCGGGAGTGAGGATCGCACTCCGGAGTCGCCCGGAACCGGTGAGGAAGAGCACCGGAGGTCGGGGGTGAGGATCGCACCCCGGAGTCGCCGGAAGTCGACAGCGAGGCCAGGCCGGCCGACGTCATCGGAGCCGAGAGCGCCATCGGACCGGAGCCGCCCGAAGTCGACATCGTGAAGAGACTGCCCGACGCCATCGAATCGGAGGTCGAGATCGAACCGAGGCCACCGACATCGGACCGGAACCGCCTACCGGCGTCGACAAAGAACTGACACTGTGCCGAGGCCGCCGAGACCGAACCGGAACCGCCTCACGGCGTCGACACGACTCCAGCGGCGTCGGAACATCAGAAAAGGGCAGTAAGTGGAGTAGAGGGCGCCTAAGGCCCTGTGGAGACCTGAGAGACTACTCTAAGGGGCTAGGGAGGTGCTGAAACCCACCTGACTGTGCCTGGGGTGAACTGGGACTAACCTAGAGAGGTTGTGTGGAGAGGAAAGCCAGGGCATTGGAATTCCCCCCTTTGATCTACCTCAGTTTAGGCCTCAGCCTTTGCCTCAGTCAGGGAGTATCCCCCCTCAAGCCTTCCACACCCTACAAGCTGTGCCTGGGCCAAATCAGCCCTTAAGTATTGAAGTGTCATCTGATTCATGAGTGTTACTGTATACTTCTGATTATTTATTGGGGAAACTGTATTTATTAAATTCTTATCTATTTAATGCTGCACTGTATTTATAGGTCCACAGGACTTGTTGGTGTACAGTATTTATTGGTACAGTATTTATTGGTACAGTATTTATTACCTCAAAGTATTTAATTGTCTGTATATATTGCACTTGTATTTATGCCCTGTTATTTATGAACATCCCTATTTATTTCAGCAAACAGCAAATATTTATTTGACCTGCTCTATTTAAGAATTTGTATATTGTGATTGTTATTTATTTTCCCCAATCAGCAACTAAGAGAAAAAGATAAAGAAGAATATTTTCATAATTTTTACGGTGTAGAGTCGTTTTTGGAACGGATGCACGCATGGTTATTGTATGGGTATATTGTATGCTTAGCACTGCGCCTGTTTCCTGACCACTCGAGCCAAGCTACCCCATTGTGTCGGGAAGGCCCTCCACCACCCTGCGGAGTGGGAGTGGGGCTGTTTCCAACATAAATTGGTGTTCAGCGGTGGGATAGAGCTGTGCCTACATATACTCAACAATAACTGTGGGTAGTCCATAGGCCTACACCGGGAGTTTTCTCACAGCGGCCTTCCAAATTGTGGGTTTTTGTTTTTTCCAAATTTACTCTGGTGGTGGGAGGAGGTATTATTAAAGGTACCCCCCTGCATTGTTACTGCACAAAACCTGTCCTCTAACCTGAGTGGGCAAGATGGAGTTTGTTCTTGAAAATCTAGACACGTATACTGTGGCCCAACTCAGGGAGTTTTGCCAGCGAGAGGGGGTGTACTGTCCCCCAGGAGCAAAGAAGGGTGCACTCCAAACCAGCTTAAGGGCTTGGGGGGAGGCACGCAGGGAAAGCAAGGCTGAGGAAGAAGACAGGGATGGAGAGCCTGACCCCGAGGGGGCTGAGATGTACCAACCTGAGGTGGGGAACCTGTCCGCAGGGCCCAGGACACTTTCTAGGGGGGGCAGCCGTGCCTCTAGCGGGGGCTTGTCTGAAGTGGAGTTAGCAGACCGGAGGGAGAAAAGACAGCTCACATGGGACTTAGCAAAGCTGGAGAAGGAAAAGGAGGAGCAGAGGATGGCCCATGAATTGCGCCTGAAAGAAATAGATCTTCAGATTTTGCGAATCGGGGCACAACCTGTTCCCAATGGTGGCAGCCAAAACCAAGAGTCCACCAGGGAATCAAAACCTTACCTGCCAAAGGACATTGTAGCGAGCTATGGGGCAGGTGACGACATCGCCAAGTGGCTAGCAGCCTATGAGGTCTCATTGAGGGCCCATGGGGTTCCAGCGAAGTATTGGGGAGGGGGACTGTATAAATACATGCCTCCAGCTGGTAGGGATGCTTTATTGGCCCTCGAAGAGGATGAGCAAACCCACTACCCCACCATGAAACTGGCGCTCATCAGGAAGTTTGGACTTACTCCGGAAAAGTACAGACAGAAGTTCAGGGGTAGTCACAAACTGGGCACACAGAATTGGGTGGACTTCCTGGACTATGCAAAGAAGGCACTGGAAGGTTGGATTCAGGGCAGTGAAGTAAGGAACTACGAGGAGCTGTTTGACCTAGTGTTGAAGGAACACCTACTCGAGAAATGTTTCCCTGAACTGCGGCAACACCTGGTGGATAGCAAGCTGACCAGTCCCCGGAAGCTTGCTGAGGAGGCGGACATTTGGGCTAGTACCCGGGTGTCCACAAGGGGGACTGGAGGGGATACTCAAAAGGCCGGACAGGGCGCCCCCCAGAAGAAAGAAGGAGGGGAAAAGAAAAAGGAGTTCTCCAAAGGCCCCCAAAATAACTTCCAAGGGAAGGTAACAGGATTCACCTCTAAGGCTAACCCACCCAGAAACCCTAATCCTGGCCAGAGTCAGCAGCCAAGGGTTGTCCATTGCTACGAGTGCGGTGGCGTTGGACACTATAAAGGAGATCCGAAGTGTCAGAAACGCTCACCCCCTCCCACTGGAGGAAAGCCCCCCGGAGTAGCTAGTGTAGTGCTCGGGGAGGAGATGCCCTTAACTAAGGGAAGGGAGTGGGCGGGTGTCACTTTAGTGTCCCTGGGAGAACGGGAGATGGTTCCTAAGATCCAGGTGCCCGCAAATACTGCAAAGTATGGGCAGTGGATCACCATCAATGGCCAAAGAGGGGAGGCTCTGAGAGACACAGGAGCCAGTATGACTATGGTACGTAGCCAACTGGTGTCTCCAGAGCAAGTCATTCCCGATGTACTCCACCCAGCCGCGATGGCTGACGGCAGAACCGGCCACTATCCCGTGGCTGAGGTTCCCTTTGAATGGGGGGGGGTTGCAGGTTCACTTCGAGTTGCCGTAAGCCCTGCCGTGCCAGTCGATTGTCTGCTGGGCAATGACATGGAGCACAACGCTTGGAAGGAGGTGGAATACCGGACTCACACCGAGATGCTGGGTACACCTGACTGGGCCTGTGTTAGCACAAGGTCCGTGACTACCCGAAGAGGGAGTTCATTCCGGCTGGAGCCTGGAACAAAGGCCCAGCCAGCTGCCAGTCAAGGGAAGAACCGAGGACAGGAGGAGCCTGCCTCGGCGTCTCCACCCCGTAGGACGGATAGGCCACCGGAGGTGGTGGACCAGGAGTCTGCGGAGGGGGACGTTACCAACCTGGAGGACCTACCCATCCCGGCCGAGTGGCACGTGGAGGGAGGCCCGTCCAGGGAGGAATTCTGCCAGGGCCAGAGGGAGTGCCCTACCCTTGAGGGGCTGAGGCGACAGGCCGAAGCCCAGGCAGCAGGGAACGTTGAAGGGAACTACAGTGTTTACTGGGAGGATGGCCTCCTCTACAGTGAACCCAAGGCACCCCTACATGGATCGTCACGAGCCTTGGTAGTTCCTCAACGTTATCGAGCCTTCCTTTTAGAGTTGGCTCACGAGATCCCCTTGGCAGGACACCTGGGGCAAGACAAGACCTTCGCCCGTCTTGTCCCACACTTTTATTGGCCTCAGATGAAAGTGTCGTCCGATACCTACTGCCGGACATGTGTGTCTTGCCAAGCCAGTGGGAAAACAGGGGTGAAGCTGAAAGCTCCCCTGGAACCACTTCCTGTCGTTAGCACCCCCTTTGAAAGGGTGGGCATCGACATTGTGGGTCCATTAGATCCGCCAACTACAGCTGGTCACCGGTTTATCCTGGTTCTGGTGGATCATGCCACACGGTACCCAGAGGCAATACCTCTGAGGACCATAACAGCACCTGTTGTGGCAAGGGCCCTGATGGGAATCTTTACCCGAGTGGGTTTTCCCAAGGAAGTTGTGTCCGACAGGGGGACCAACTTCATGTCAGCGTATATGCGGGCGATGTGGAAGGAGTGTGGAGTGACCTACCGGTTCACAACTCCTTACCACCCCCAGACAAATGGTCTGGTGGAGAGGTTTAACAAAACCTTGAAGGGCATGATCAGAAGTCTGCCTGAAAGCCTGCGGAGGAAATGGGACCTCCAACCCTGTTTACTTTTTTCCTACAGGGAAGTGCCACAGAAGGGAGTGGGCTTCAGCCCCTTCGAGCTTCTGTATGGGCACCCTGTACGTGGACCTCTCAACCTGGTGAGAGACGGATGGGAAAGAACTCCCAGAAAGCTTCCCCAGGATGTGGTGAGCTACATGCTGGCCTTCCGGAGCCAAATGGCTAAGTTGTGGAAGCAAGCTTCTGACAACTTGGAAGCCAGCCAAGCAGTGATGAAGGCGTGGTATGACCACAATGCTCACCCGGTGGAGTTGGAGCCTGGCCAGAAGGTGTGGGTGATCGAACCGGGAGAGCTTAGTGCCCTCCAGGATCGCTGGTCAGGACCCTTTGAGGTGTTGGAGAAGAAGGGTAAGGCTACCTACTTGGTGGACCTGAAGACCCCTCGTCAGCCCCTGCGGGTGCTGCATGCCAACCGCCTCAAACCCCACCACGAGAGGCCCGAAGTCATCTTGATGATGGTGACTGACGGAGGAGAGGACGTGGAAAGCGAGCCTCTCCCCGATTTGTTTGCGTCTCAAGAGAAGGATGGGTCGGTGGAGGGAGTGATTCTCTCCCCATCTCTAACTCCTGAACAGCAGGAGGACTGTCGCCAGGTCCTGGGGCAGTACTCCTCGTTGTTCTCCCTTGTCCCGGGTAGGACTCACCTGTGCGTCCATGACGTGGACACAGGAGACAGCCCACCTGTGAAGTCCAAGATCTACCGGATGTCAGACAAGGTGAAGGCCAGCATTCATAGTGAAGTCACTAAGATGCTGGAGCTAGGAGTGATTGAACCTTCTGGCAGCCCCTGGTCTAGTCCGGTGGTGTTAGTACCGAAAGCTGCACCACCGGGTGCCCAACCAGAACTGAGGTTCTGTGTGGACTATCGGGGACTGAATTCAGTGACCAAAACTGATGCTCATCCGATCCCTAGGGCGGATGAATTGATTGACCGGCTGGGAGCTGCCCAATATCTAAGTACCTTTGACCTTACTTCAGGGTACTGGCAGATCTCTTTGACTGATGGAGCAAGGGAAAGGTCAGCCTTCTCCACGCCCAATGGCCACTACCAGTTCTGTGTGATGCCCTTTGGGCTCAAGAACGCACCTGCCACGTTTCAGCGCCTGGTAAACCAGATCCTCACCGGAATGGAGAGTTTCTCTGCTGCTTATCTGGATGACATAGCCGTCTTCAGTAACAGCTGGGAGGATCACTTGCGTCACCTGCAATCTGTTCTCCAGGCCCTGAGACAAGCTGGATTGACGATCAAGGCCAGCAAGTGCCAGATCGGGCAGGGGTCGGTAGTGTACCTTGGACACTTGGTGGGTAGGGGAGCGGTGCAACCCCTCCAGGCGAAGATCGAGGCCATCATGGCCTGGGAACCCCCCAAGACTCAGACTGAGGTCCGAGCATTTTTGGGCCTCACGGGATACTATCGCCGCTTCGTGAAGGGGTACGGTACCATCGTAGCCCCTCTCACGGAGCTCACGTCCAAGAAACAACCTCGACGGGTAGTCTGGACGGAGGCTTGTCAGCAAGCCTTTGAGAAATTGAAGAAAGCCATGTGCGAGGCCCCGGTCTTAAGGGCCCCAGACTTTTCCAAGGAGTTCATTGTCCAGACAGATGCATCAGAACATGGCATTGGGGCAGTGTTATCGCAACTCAACGAAGAGGGTCTGGATCAACCCGTGGTCTTCCTATCCCGGAGACTACTTCCCAGGGAACAGAAGTGGAGTGCAATAGAGCGCGAAGCCTTTGCAGTGGTATGGGCTCTGAAGAAGTTGCGGCCATACCTGTTTGGATCGCACTTCCTCGTTCAGACCGACCACAGACCCCTTCGTTGGCTGATGCAAATGAAGGGGGAGAATCCCAAGTTGTTGAGGTGGTCTATTTCCCTACAGGGGATGGACTTTCAGGTGGAACATCGGCCTGGAGTGGACCACGCCAATGCAGACGGTCTCTCAAGGTACTTCCGCCTTAGTGATGAGAACTCCCAAGGGGTTGGGTAGCTCTCCCCACTTTCAGCTGGGGGGGACGCGTGTTAGACCTGTCAGCCCTTTGGGTGGTCCCTCCTCATCATTATTTATTTTGTCCCACTTTTGCCTCAAACCCTGTGTGAATTTTTCCTTTTTGGGAACCACCAGACTTTTTCGTGTTGCTACAGATTCAGGGAGCCATTTTAGCTACCCCTGAAACTTCTGTCTGAGGGCCTGAAGCACAAAATGGTGGCCTCCCATGACATCACCAGCATCCACTGGAACCTACCAGCACCTTCCAGAACATTCCAGGAGCTTCCAGAACCCTGTGACCGTTGGAGGCGGTTTAGAATGTTGGGAGGATAAGAGAGGCAGTTGGCAGTTGGAGCTGGCAGTTGGCACCTGACTGGTGAAGGGAGAGGAGCACAACAGTGAAGGAGGAAGGAGTGAAGCAGCAGGGGTGGAAACTTGTGCCTGGAGTGGGGTCCATAAACCCACCCTTGATACTGGTCCCTACTGATGGATCCCAGCCTATAGCCCTGTGTGGGAAGAAGTCAGAAGAAAACCATCCTAAGGACCTGGACAGCAGGAACAGGCCTTAGAACCAAGAAAGCAGCAAGATTCTGACCTGAGAACTGGTTTCCCTGGAGCCTGGCGTCGAGTAGCCGAAGACCTGGAGCCCGAGGTGGAGAAGCGGCGCTGACTGAGGTAGCAGACGTCGTACCCGGAGCCGCCTGAGGTCGTAAGAGGGCGCCGGCGGAGGTCGAGAGGAATACCAAGGGTCGAGAAGGAGGTGAACCGAGGTCGAGTGAGCGGCGTCATCGGAAGGGTGAAGTCCGCCCTCCGGAGTCGTCGGAGACCGAGGTAGAGGAGCACCGGAGGTCGGGAGTGAGGATCGCACTCCGGAGTCGCCCGGAACCGGTGAGGAAGAGCACCGGAGGTCGGGGGTGAGGATCGCACCCCGGAGTCGCCGGAAGTCGACAGCGAGGCCAGGCCGGCCGACGTCATCGGAGCCGAGAGCGCCATCGGACCGGAGCCGCCCGAAGTCGACATCGTGAAGAGACTGCCCGACGCCATCGAATCGGAGGTCGAGATCGAACCGAGGCCACCGACATCGGACCGGAACCGCCTACCGGCGTCGACAAAGAACTGACACTGTGCCGAGGCCGCCGAGACCGAACCGGAACCGCCTCACGGCGTCGACACGACTCCAGCGGCGTCGGAACATCAGAAAAGGGCAGTAAGTGGAGTAGAGGGCGCCTAAGGCCCTGTGGAGACCTGAGAGACTACTCTAAGGGGCTAGGGAGGTGCTGAAACCCACCTGACTGTGCCTGGGGTGAACTGGGACTAACCTAGAGAGGTTGTGTGGAGAGGAAAGCCAGGGCATTGGAATTCCCCCCTTTGATCTACCTCAGTTTAGGCCTCAGCCTTTGCCTCAGTCAGGGAGTATCCCCCCTCAAGCCTTCCACACCCTACAAGCTGTGCCTGGGCCAAATCAGCCCTTAAGTATTGAAGTGTCATCTGATTCATGAGTGTTACTGTATACTTCTGATTATTTATTGGGGAAACTGTATTTATTAAATTCTTATCTATTTAATGCTGCACTGTATTTATAGGTCCACAGGACTTGTTGGTGTACAGTATTTATTGGTACAGTATTTATTGGTACAGTATTTATTACCTCAAAGTATTTAATTGTCTGTATATATTGCACTTGTATTTATGCCCTGTTATTTATGAACATCCCTATTTATTTCAGCAAACAGCAAATATTTATTTGACCTGCTCTATTTAAGAATTTGTATATTGTGATTGTTATTTATTTTCCCCAATCAGCAACTAAGAGAAAAAGATAAAGAAGAATATTTTCATAATTTTTACGGTGTAGAGTCGTTTTTGGAACGGATGCACGCATGGTTATTGTATGGGTATATTGTATGCTTAGCACTGCGCCTGTTTCCTGACCACTCGAGCCAAGCTACCCCATTGTGTCGGGAAGGCCCTCCACCACCCTGCGGAGTGGGAGTGGGGCTGTTTCCAACAGTTTTGTTTTATCGTAGGGAGGTGTGTGGGATTCTGGATGTCACAGCGATGTCTTGCATGTGTCATCTGGTATTTCTAGCTAGTTATTATGATGTAAGAATGTTCTAGTGGTTACCAGGGTTAAGGAATGTATTGGTTTGAAGGTGGGGTTCTGGGACCAGGGACGGTTGATAAGAAAACTGTTGGCTGAGGAGTTGGCTGTAGGATTGGATGGGTCCTGTTATTTGGAATAAACCTGCACTTATCCTAAGGATCTCCAGTGTCTAAGCGTCTTATTCCATTCCAAGGAGATCCAAGGAGATTCTTACAAATACACAGTGGAACCCATAGGGGGACCAAACCATATACTAAGAAAGTGGTACAAGAACCACGACTTGGGTCAAGACGAGGTTGAGAGGATGTAGAAGTGCTGGGGACCCAAGGAACCACCCAAGGTGAGTAGACATGGACCCCACGGAGAGCTTGTGCAGTGTGGGAACACAACTGCATGCTCCGTACAACTCCACGTGTAAGATGCGGTTGGATTTTTAGAGATTAAAGGACCCTTCCCAGTGGACCCTGAAGAAACCTCAATGAAGACAGAAGGTTTGAAAGCCACCCCACCCTTGGATACCATAGTACCCACGTTACCTACACCAGGGAAGCCGCGTGCATATGTGTGAAGTGGTGTAGAAAACCGCTGCAAGCCCATGGAGGACTTCAGGAAAGTGCCGCTGTTGAAGAAGGAAAAAGTGTCCGGTTGAATCTGAAGGTGGATTCTAGATGAGAGGTACCAACAAGGAGAGGGGACAGAGTCTATGTCACTCAGGGGTGACCAGGAGACTTGGAAGAAGAAGGCCTTCCGATGTCGGATGTTGGAGGATGGGTGACAATGACCTTGACTCTGCAGCTGTGAGGACCAGGTGATGCTGAGGAAGACCTGGAGCCATTCACGAGCTGTCCCACCAAAGATGTCAAGTGCTGAGGGGTCGGTGTCCGGTGGAAGCACCAACAAGCCTTGGCAAATGCAAAGAATGCAGGAATTGAAGAAAGAGCAACGTTGGGACCACCAGGGTCCAGGAGACTCACCACAAGCAGGGGAGTCAGGGCAGGCCCCGAGCAATCGGGGAAGCACAAAAGAAACAAGTGTGACCCTCAGATGGACCCACAGGCCGGAGGTACTGGAGTCGCAAGAGGACCTTGAGTAGCTCACCAAACGATGCAGGCTGCAGAGCACATGATGTGATGTGGCTGAAGATTCTGGTCACTAGAGATGCTTGAGGTTGGGGCTACGCGGAGCCTGAAGATCTTCTTGGAAGGAAGTCATCAAGCCTTTGCAACTGTAAGTTGATACAGTGCACAGGGGTTCGGTTATTGCAACCCCCGCGAGGGATACTGGCCTCAAATTTGGTGAGAGGGCAGGCCTCAGGAGCTGTGGAAAACCACCACCTATGTTGCAGAACCTTTGGAGTCCGGAGGAGCTCAGGATCAGCAGACTGGTCAACTTAGTTGCAGTACCTGCGGATGCAGGGAAGTGACTCCTTCACTTCAAGGGAGATTCCTTCAGGTGTCTTTGATGCCTACATGCCTTGGAAGGTTCCTGTATGGAACACAGGCACAGACAATGCAGTAGACTGGAAGGGGGACGAAGTCGAGCCCAAACGTCGTCCAGCGAAGTCCAGAGTGCCCAGACAGTAGAAGAAGTGGTGTCTGATCCGAATGTTATCCCACGACGAATCTGGGGACTTACACCCAGGCAAGCCCTTAAGTACCCTAGGGAAATGGTCAGGACGATTCAGGTGACCCTCCCAGGTGAGGTTACTCCCATGTCCTTTGTCCAGTTTTGTGCCAGAGTGGGAGCCAATAGCTGCCAGGACTGGTTTGAACTGGACTATGCATGGGGACACCAAATGTGCCCCTCATGCAGACTTAGTGGCGCTGGCAAGCGCACCCACCCTATCCCAATACACTAAAACCTGTCTGGGAGGTGATCACACCTCCCTGTGACCGGATGCCTATTTTTCTGCCTTCTCCTGCTCGAGCTTGGCTCAGCAGCAGGAGGGCAGAATTGTAACACAGGTCAGCAGCAACCGTTTTGTGCTGTCCTGGTCAAGAAGACTAAAACACTGACAGGCACATGCATCATCATAGGGTTTTGCGATTCCTTAATTGCGATTATTAAGGAATCGCAATTAAGGAATAGCAAAACCCTATGCATGTAGGAATCGCTAAAGAAATAGCGATTCCCACAAATTCCTTAATTGCGATTAGCAAATTGCGAGTCGCAATTAAGGAATGTCTTCCCATTCATTCCTATGGGCCTCCAGGCCCATAGGAATGAATTAGAGATTGCGGGAGCAATTTGCGAGTACCAGTAGGTACTCGCAAATTGCTCCCGCAATTTCGATGGTGCAAGGGTGTCAAAATGACACCCTATTGCACCCATGTATGTTCACTCTGCACAAATGTTGCATACACACATGCTCTAAGGGCATGTGTGTGGGCAACATGTAACTTAGAAAAATGCAAAGAAGTGCATTTTTCTCAGTTTTCGCAAATTACCATGAGGTCCAGCCTCATGGTAATTTGCTCACGCTAATAGCGAAATCGCTATTTTTTAAACTGTAATGCATTGCATTTAAGGAATCTCAATTAGGGATTCCTTAAATGCAATCGCTATTTAAGGAATCCCAATTTTGAGATTCCTTAAATAGCGATTTTTGCATTTGGGATGATGCATCCCAAATGCAAAAATACCGGGAGCAAAGGGTCAGATTCTGAGAATCTGCCCGTTTGCGACCGGTATTTTGCTTGATGCATGTGCCTGTGAGAGTTTAACTCTATGGTGTGGGCTATGATTCCAACATGTTTGATGCAAACATGATAGGATTCGTTGCAGCTGTTTTTGAGATGGTCATTGTGTAATTACGCGGTGCCCCTCTAGTATATGGGTGCTTCACTGACAACTCGGGACAATGGACTTCGCAGGCTGTAGGGGTGTCCTGTTCATGTAGGGGCACCATCCCCCTTAGAACCAAGCACCCTGCCCTCAGGATTGCAAAGGCCTGCTATAGGGGTGACGTATAAGTTTTAAGTGCAGTGACCCTAGATATAGGAAACTATCTTTTGTAAGTGGTGCTAACACCAGCTTACACAGGCTGCAATGGTAGGCCTGTAGTGCCATTTTGAATAGTCTCCCATGGGTAACATAATGCATGCTTCAGCCCATGGGTGACCTCTGGGGTACCTATGCCCTGGGTACCTTACTACCATATACAAGGGACTTATAAGGGTACCCCAGGATCCAATCTGGGATGTACCTAAGTACTAAACATAACAATTTAGGGAGAAAGCAGATAGACTGGGGTCCTGATTAGCAGGATCCAGTCAGTCTAGTCAATAACAGCTTAGCACCAGGCAAAAAGTGGGGGTAACCATAGAAGCAGATCCTACTTTCATACAAAGAAGTATGGCCTCAACTTCTTCAGGGCCCAGACCACAGCAACGACTTTCCTCTCAATAGCTGACCAAAGTTTCTCTCAAGGGGTCAACCTTCTGCTGATAAAAGCTACTACCTAATCCTGGCCCTCTGCATTATGTTGAGACAACACAGCCGCTACCCCCAATTCAGACGCATCTGTTTGGACAATACATTGTTTGGAGTAGTCAGGACTCTTCAGAATGGGAGCAGTGCACATGGCCTGCTTGGGATCATGAAATGCCTTCCTACCGCTAGCTGTCCATTGAACTTTCTTGGCCATTTCAGATCATTCAAGGGATTCACTATGGACCCATATCATTTTACAAATCTTCTGAAATACCCAGTCAGACCCAAGAAAACTCTGACCTTAGTCTGGGTAGTGGGAGCAAACCAGTCCATGATGGTCTGGATTTTGCTCTGCAATGGTTGAACCTGGCCTCCACCTACAAGGTGGCCCAGGTACACTACCTTACTCTACCCTATCTGGCACTTGGTGGCCTTGATAGTGAGAGATGCTTTCTGCACAGCCTCCAAAACCTTCTTCAGGTGGACCAGGTGATCCTCCAAGGTGGAGCTTAAGACAGCTATATCATCTAGATATGCTGCACTATAGGCTTAAAGACCTGTGAGAACTTTATTCACCAGCCTTTCGAATGTGGCAGGTGCATTCTTCAAACCAAAGGGCATTACAATAAATTGATAATGCCCAATAAGGGTTGAAAATGCTGCTTTGGGTTTGGCATTCTCAGCTAATCTGACTTACCAATAGAGAGCAGTATGGTCAAATGTACGTAAGAACTTGGCTGAGGGCGAAGTGTCAATAAGCTCATCTGCCCTAGGAATTGGGTGAGCATCAGTCCTAGTGAGTGCGTTGAGTCCCATGTAGTCTACACAAAACTTCACCTCTCTCTTACCACACTGGGTGTGAGCTTTAGGTACCAGGACTACTGGACTAGCCCAAGGGCTAACTGAGGGTTCAATCACACCCAAATCCAACATATTTTGGACTTCTGTCCTTATACAGTCCCTGACATGGCCAGGTTGCCTGTAGAGCCTATTCTTCACAAGTAGACTGTCCCCAGTGTCCACTTCATGAGTGCACCAGGTGGTCTGACTTGGAGTCAGAGAAAACATGTCTGAACTGGCTGATAAGGTTTCTGCAGTCAGTTTGCTGCTGGGCAGTGAGGCTGCCTGCCAAGGCCACACCTTCAACTGACCCATCATCAGGGTTCTGAGAAAGCAGAGTGACTGGGGCCATGGGAGTGACCTTCAAACTGGCACAGGGGGCACGCTGAGATTTTAAGAGTATGTTTTTCAGTTCCTTTTTGAAGTCCAGGTGGTTTTCCTTGTAGGAAATCCTGGGAAATGGGCAGTCAACACTCTAAGAATCTGTAGCTCTGAGGTTCTGTTCATTCTTTGATCTCACAGTAGTTCCTGGTTACTGATGTTCCACCTACTAGAGACCACACTTGTTACAAGGGTTACCCATGAATTCCTTGGGCCCCATGCCAGTGAGCATCAATCTTAAGAAAATATGAGGTTTCGATTGGAGACTCATGTGGAAGGGGATGTGGCTAATAAGTAACAATAAATCACAGGAACAGTACCAAATGCAAGGGTCAATTCTAGCAGAAATTACATGAAACAGTGACATTAAAAATGTCTGAGCAAGGAGGGCAAAGAAAAGTACTAAGCGGGAAGACTAAAGCTGACAACCAGATTGGATTGTACATTCGCGAGAACCAGACAATAGGCTGACTGATGGACCCTGAAGTTTATTTGCTGTCAACCGTCAGTTCCAGACAAACTTAGTGAACTGTAACATCTGTGCAAGAGGATGGGAAAGAGTTGTACTTCATAAGTCAAACTTAGTAACCTGTAACATCTGTGCAAGAGGATGGGAAAGAGTTGTACTTCATAAGTCAAACTTAGTAACCTGTAACATCTGTGCAAGAGAATGGGAAAGAGTTGTACTTCATAAGTCAAACTTAGTAACCTGTAACATCTGTGCAAGAGGATGGGAAAGAGTTGTACTTCATAAGTCAAACTTAGTGAACTGTAACATCTGTGCCAGAGGATGGGGAGCTTTATAAGTCAAACTGATGACAAACCCCCGCTCCTGTTGTCTACTGCTGCAGTTGCTATACCATAAGCTCAATATTTATCAGCATT
This sequence comes from Triturus cristatus, assembly GCF_964204655.1. Classification (NCBI taxonomy): domain Eukaryota; kingdom Metazoa; phylum Chordata; class Amphibia; order Caudata; family Salamandridae; genus Triturus; species Triturus cristatus. The sequence goes on from NC_140589.1 coordinate 1,809,783,700, forward strand.
AAACCTTGAATAATAGGGTCATTAGCACCACTAACAGGTAAAATGATGTGGCGGAAGGTCAAAGCCTTGATGCACAGAACTGGTGCCGGAGGGAACTCGCAGACAATGGGAGGCAGCGTATGCTCCGCACTTGTAGCTAGTGGTTCTCCCCTGATGCACCTCCTCTCTCTACACATCCCAGTGCTCACTCGTTGTCATAATCTTGATCAGGCTGGGCAGTGGTTGCAGGCCTTCAGTCTCAGCAATCTTGATGAACAAGATTTACCACATCAGGGTAGTGGGCAGCTGGATGTGGCTCTGAGCTGAGGTAAGTCACATTCTCTACATTTCAGGCAGTCTTTCTCCCTCTTTTCTTCATGGTACAACAGAACCAAAGTTCTAGGGTATATTCCCTACTCCTTTAGGGGAGTCATTCAAGTTATCTTGCTTTTGGTCTCACTGAGAGTGCAACCCTGGTCTCTGCCGTAGACAGACCTGCTGGAACTGGTTTGGCCCAGAGAACGTGAGCACAAGGGATTGTCCCTGCTCCAATCAAGTTGATGTGATTGGAACCCAGACATGTACACCTGGCTTCACAATGGTGTCTACTGTGAGGGCTGGTATGGACAGTGCAGGGAAGGGAGGGAGGGATAAAGGGAGGGCACAGATCTGACTACCAGTAAACCCCAGTGATCATCCTGCAGCCTTAAAGACTGTATACAGACTCGGAAGACCCCAATTGAGGTTCATCAACCCTTTTGTACCCAAGGACTACTCACACACACAAGATACAATCAGGGGAATCCAAGGGCTCAGACATGAAAGACTGCACAAATGCACATATGACGAGCTTGTAGGTACTCCGCCCACTGGAGTGCAGTTATACAGGTGTGTACCCCATGAATATTAATCAGCTATCACCAACCAGTGTCACAGCTGGGTTGAGGAAACAGTAGTCCCACATATGAAAGGAAGTACGACTTTGGCTGTCCCCCTCTCACCGAACAGACTCTAGCACTCTGCTTGAAAGCAAAATCCAAAATCATATTGAACACTTCTTAGCAGGCTTGTGACACAAGTCTCCTGCATTGGAAATCATATCAATATTTCATGAGACGGATGTCACACGGCTAATGCATCAGGGACTTTTAATCCCGCCCCCCATGTTGAATCCTATAAAATAACTCTCAAGGGGCGTCCTTTGAGTGTTGCATAATAGTGAAAAAGGATCCTTTTAGACAGGTGATTCCTTAATTATAGGGTTGTTGAATCAATTAACATATTTTATCCGTTATGGTAAGTTTTCTTTACCTCTGTGGCCAAGGAAAAATGCGCCTTAAAATATGATGCCAATTTCTTTCGTTGTCTTCAAAGAATGTACAGATGTTCCATGTTGCAAACTGTAATTTTGGTAATCGCTTTTCACTTACTTTTAAACAGATATACTTCATGTTGTTAGTCGTATGTGAGGGGGAGGGGAAGCTTATCAACCTAACTAGTTGTTTCAGTCAAGCTAACCAAAGGCCTCTACTGCTTGGGAAAACTGCTTCTGCACCGGGTACTGGAATTTAAATTGTTGGTTAAAATTATCTTTCTGATGTACTAGTCATCAACAATGGATTATGGGTTTGCAGATCTGTTCATCTTAATCAAAACGCATAGAAACCAAATCCAAGGACACACTTAGGATGACCCCTTACCTCCATCCTGGAACATATAAGAACCACGTTGCCAGAAGCAGCATCATTTATGCAACTGAAGGGTGAGAGAGAAAGGTGGTTAGTTACCTTTTCATAAATAGAATCAATGTTCATAGATTGTGGTTATTAATTAGCTCTTGCATAGATCAAAGTCAGCAATTAGCATGATATTACAGTTACTTTCACTGGCCTCAACTACCAAGAGTAGCATTTTTCTTCATCTTATTTGTTGCTTTCTGAAGGCATTATCCGTCCTCTGCAACCACACTGGTTCTCGGTTAGTCTACAGGTGAAACTAAAGGCTCATTTAAGAACCTACACTGCAACAAATGGCCTGGCCATACCAAGCCCAAGCATTCCCACATAATGTACCACGTAAAGGCCGTACCAAGCCTGAGCAATCCCACATAATGTTTCATGTAAAGGCCGTACCAAGCCCGAGCAATCCAGCATAATGTTTCATGTAAAGGCCATACCAAGCCTGAGCACTCCCACATAATGTATCATGTAAAGGCCGCACCAAGCTCGAGCAATGCCACATAATGTTTCATGTAAAGGCCGTACCAAGCCCGAGCAATTTCACTTAATATTTCATATAAAGGCCGTACCAAGCCTGATCAATCCCGCATATTGTACCATGTAAAGACCTGACGAAGCCTGAGCAAGCCCACATATTGTATCATGTAAAGGCTGTACCAAGCCTGAGCAATCTCACATAATGTACCATGTAAAGCCGGCACAATTGACAAGTTAGACTAAAAACCATCAACTGTCAAGTGTCAGGAAAAGCTACAAGGCCAACCATAAAGCAAACCCTCAAAAGTCAGAAGAAAAGGCCTGCCTGACTCCAAATCATTAGTAACTACACCCAACCAAAACGCAACTATCAAATACAAAAGCCATCAACCGTGCCCAAGCAGACAAACTATTCACAGCCCATGAGAAGCTAGGAGTTTCAAAGGCACATTCAGGACTATACAAACAGGAAAGAAAACAGCTACCAAGTGAAATAAGAATGTTTTGCATTATCAACAATTTGTTTCTAACAATGTACTTGGGAATTGCGATTCTCCTATTAACATGACCAGAGAATCAGGATTTCATTAAAGACACGGAGGCTAACATTATGCTTACACTTTTAATTGCGTCACCAGGACAGCTGCATACATCACAAAGGAAGTATTCCAAATAGAACATTAACCACAGTAAAAGGCATGAGCCCACAGTATTCTGCCTCTTTTAAATCGCGAAGAAAACAGGATAAGTTCGATAAAATCCTTTGAACTTAGTAAGTGAAGAGAAAACGTCTTGATGAAACGTAGGAAGTCACAGAAGGAAGGACACCGAAGATGGAGAAGAAGGAAAAGACTCTAATCCAAAATTCTTTAGAGAGCATCTGCAAAAGAGAGAAAATTAGTGCAAGTATGACAAGAGCAAAAGACTGATGTCAAATAACAATGTATGAAAAACATAAGTCAGGTCAACAATAACAAGTCAAGTCAACCAAAATCTATAGAATTGAACAATAAACATTAGAATAACTTATATAGAAGCATAACAACCTCCAAAGGGAAAGAGGGGGGGGGGATAATGTTAGCCTCCGTGTCTTTAATGAAATCCAGATTCTCTGGTCATGTTAATAGGAGAATCGCAATTTCATTACAAGACCGGAGGCTACCATTATGCTTGTTGGTAGCTTTGTAATACTACATCAGACACATGCGGGATAGGTTTACAGTAATGATGAGCAAAGGTCCGAGCATTAGACCAATCAGCAGCCTTGAGGATATCATCCAACTTACCTCCGGACCAGAAGGACTTACTGGCCATAGCACCTCTGATAGAGTGTGGTTTAAAAATTTTAAGGTCGATACCTGCTAGGTTCATCACAATTTTAACCCATCTAGAGATAGAACTGGAAGAAACAGGTTTATGTGGTTTAACGAAGGAGATGAGCAATTGGTTTGCATTAGGAGGTCGAAGAGAATTCATTCTAGAGTCGTATTCTTTCATACAGTCAACTACACAGAGTTTGGGATAATCATCAAAACGAGGGTAAAAAATAGAATTGGACATGGTCTTCGTTCTTCTGAAGAGCTCAAAGTTTACTCCGAACATGTTATAAGATCTATTAGATATCTCCAGAGCCTTGACATCAGAGACTCTACGACAGGAAATTAAGCAAAGTAAAGTAGCTAGTTTAATAGAAAGTTTTTTATTGTCTAAGAGTGAATTAATGGGCCAATCTGAAAAAAGGTCAAGGATTAGGTTCACATCCCAAAGGGATTGATATCTGGGTCTAGGAGGTCTTCTGAGTCTGATACTTTTAAGGACCCTGCAAATAATTGCATTTTTACCAATAGTTTTACCGTTGACGAGGGAGTGGCCAGCGGAGATGGCAGATCTATAACAATTGATAGATCTATAACTAAGGCCTCTTTCAAATTGTTCCACTAGAAAGTTGATTATGTCAACGATAGGTGCCTGAACGGAATCCAGATTCCTTTCCAAGCACCAACGAACCCAAGATTTCCAAATGTTGTTGTATCGGTAGTGTGTGCCAGGGGCCCAGGATTCGCCGAGGAGAATTGAAGCTGTTGACGAAAGTCCTGAGAGATCATTGGATCTCCTGACACTCTCCAGGCAAGAAGGTTCAGTTTCCCTGATTGAACCATGGGGTGAAGATGACCGTCTATGTCTGTAAGAAGGTCCGCAAGGAAGGGAATTAGGAATGGGGAGTCGTAGCTCATCTCTAGGGCAGTTGGGAACCAGGCTTGAGAGGGCCAGAAGGGAGTGATTAACACGATTGAGCATTTGTGGAGTCTGACTTTCTGAAGCACTCTCTGAATCATGGAAAAGGGGGGAAAGGCGTAGCTGTTTTTGCCTTGCCAAGATTGGAGGAAGGCGTTCACTGCCAGAGCACCCGGATCTGGCATCCAACTGTAATAATTCACGATTTGGAAGGTTAGTCTGCTGGCAAAGAGGTCTAAATCCAGAGGTCCCCAATAGAAGTTGAGGGAATTGAAGACGGAGACGTTGAGTTTCCAATCGCTGAAGTCCAGAAGGAACCTTGAATTCCAATCTGCCGATACATTGGATTTGCCTGGGAGATATTCGGCTCTTAAGGCGATTTTGTGTTCCAAACAGAACATCCAAAGTTTCTTGGCAAGATTGGAAAGGTCGGCAGATTTGGTTCCACCTAGACGATTTATGTAGGCGACGGCGGAGATATTGTCCATTTTCAGGATGATAGACCTGCCCTGAATGAATTGTTTGAAACTCATCAGGGCGTAAAGACCAGCTGTCAATTCCAGAAAATTTATATGATGTAAGGATTCTTCCAGAGACCAAATTCCACCAGTATTCTGGGCTTGAAAGCATGCTCCCCAGCCATGAAGGCTGGCATCTGATTCTAAAACGAATTCGGGAGTTGAGCCAAAAATTGCTTTCTCATTCCATGCCTCTAGGTTGTCTAACCACCAGGTCAGTTCTACCTTGGCCTCCTGGTCTAGCGAGATAAGGTCTCCGTACCAGAGGCCCGATTGAAGGGCCCTCGCTTTCACCCTCTGAAGTGCACGATAATTTAGAGGGCCTGGGAAGATGGCTTGAATCGAAGAGGAAAGGAGACCTAGTAATCTGGCTAGTTCCCTTAGGGGAAAACTCTGAAGTTTTAGGATATGTCTTATTTCTTTTTTTATTTTGGATATCTTTTTTGGAGGAAGAAGTAGAAGACAACTTGTGGTATCTACTGAAAAACCAAGGAATTCCAGTTTTTTTGAAGGTGAAAGGATGGATTTTTCTCTGTTTATAATAAACCCCAGGTTTTCCAAAAGGTCCATCACAGTATTTAGATCTTGGAGAATTTGACAATGGTCCTGAGAGAGGATGAGGATATCGTCTAGATAAAGTATCATGCGAATACCTTTTCCTCTTAAGCAGGAAGCGATTGATCTCATTACCTTGGTGAAACACCAGGGGGCTGAAGAAAGTCCGAAGGGGAGAGCTTTGAATTGGAAAAGACGGTTTTTCCAAAGAAATTGAAGGAAGGGTTGGTGGGTTTTGGCCATAGGAATCGTGAAGTAGGCGTCTTTTAGGTCTAACTTTACAAGCCAGTCGTCTTTTAGAAGTAAATCCCTCAGAAGGTGAATACCTTCCATCTTGAAATGTCTGTAGACAAGGAATTTGTTGAGGGCTCTTAAATTTATGACGGGTCTCCACCCTTTGTCTTTTTTCTTGACAAGGAACAGGGTGCTGATGAATTTTAGCATCTCTAAGGGGACTTCTACTATAGCACCCTTCTGAAGGATGGAGGAGATCTCCTCCTCTATAATCTTTTCCTGATCTAGGGAAAGAGGCATTTCTTTTGGGAAAGAAGATTGGTAAGGAGTTTGGATAAAGTCTATCATGAATCCCCTCACAGTATTTAAAACCCATGGGTCTTGTGTTATCAGCTTCCAGTTGTTGAAAAAGAGTTTGAGTCTTCCACCCACCTTGGGGATAGGAGGGTGGGGAGAAAAGGTAGAAATTATACTCACTTTGGTTGCTGTTGTCGGTAGATGCTCCGCGGGATCTGAAGCTTCTTGAGCGAAACCCTCTTCCTCTTTGCGGAAAGAATTGGGGAGTGTTTGGGTTGAAGAAACCCCTTCCGCCAAATCCTCTTCTTCTAGGATAGGGCCTTCTGTTGAATCGGCCGGAAGACTGGCCCCGTCTACCGACCCTTCCGAAAAGGTTATTAGAGTTAAAAACTCTCTTCATATTCTGATGTGCTTTATCAAGGGCTGTGAACGTAGAAACGTATTTGCCTAGGGTCTTAATGAGGTCTTCCCCGAAAAGCAATCCTTTAGGGTTTGCAGAAGGTTCTTTGTCTGCTAGATCACTGAGTTTCGGGCTAATCTTGGTTAGAACTACTCTTCTCCTCTCAGAATTCAGGCTGGCATTAGCGTTGCCTAACAGAACAAGGGCTCTCTGACTAAGTCCTCTAATGAGTTCTGTGTTGAGGGGAGTGCCATTAATATGGCTTTCTTCAGAAATATCAATGATTCTTGCTAGTGGGCCCAGAATGTCGAGGACCCTATCTTGGCAGCCTTTTAAGGATCTCTCCATGCCCTTTCTAGGATCTCTTCCGAGTTTGAAGAGGTACTTGATAAGTTCTGGGTCAAGATTAGGAGTCTGGCAAGTCTTATCTGCAATGGAAGGTCGAGAGCATTCAGCTCTTAGTAGGTTCCGAGCATCTCTATCAAGGGGGTTTCTCAGCCATTTGTTTATAAATTTGCTCACGTGATCGTGAGGAATCCAATCTGAGCTCTTGGGGTGTTTAATGTTGAGAGGAGAAAACATCTCTTGGCCCAAAAGGATTGTATCTTTTGAGTGAGAGAGGTCTTCATCTAGAGAGTTGAATTCGAGATCGTCTTGATCTAGGTCTAGGACATATTCGTCCGGTGAGTCAGAGGCGTCATCAATATAGAGATCATCATCAGTAGCGAGGTCATTGTTTAGAGCACTTTGATATTTTGTGCCGCAGGGGACACCATAATATTTTGTGCCGCTGAGGACACCTTTATGTATTGTGCCGCTAGGGACACCTTTATATGTTGTGCCGCTAGGGACACCCAGGGAAAATGAGGTACGATGACTTCCCGTAAAAGAAGAGGTACTAGCCCCTTCAGTGCTCTTGGGGAAAAATTCTATGTTTTTACTTTTTTTGGCTCGTTTTCCCCTTGTGTGAGTGAGATCATCATTAGGGAGAGTATGTTGGTCAAGGGAGGTAAACCCCTCATCAGATAGGAAGGATCTTTTAGAAGTCATCACTTTAGACAAGGTCTCCAACATACATGATCTCATTTCCTCGTGAATGATGTCTTTAAAAGCCTCATTATTTAAAGTGGGGGTAGGCGCACTAGCCTCTGCTTCGTCTGAGTCGAAATCAGACATGATAGATGAAGGTAGAGATAATATTATTTATTAATTAAATATTAATATGTAAAATGCTCTCACTCTCTCTCTCTCTCTTTTTTTTTTAAATATAATAATGGGGATAATAAATAATATTATTAAGTTATATATATATATTTTTTTTTTTTATAAATTAATTTTAAAAATCCGGCTTGGGAATTAAGTTTGAATAAGGAATAGCTGAAAAGCCTATTAGTTTCTAAATCCTCAGTGCAATTTTGTTATTTAATTAAAAAAAGGGCTTAAGCTGGAGAGAAAACGCTGGATATCAACTGTCCTCCTCCTCCGGTGATCGAAACGCACTCCAGCGCGATCACCGGAGGTTGTTTATGGCCTGGTTGCCATGGCGCGCCTGACGCGTGTATTGCAGGCTGAGAGGGATTCGAGGAATGATCCTTGGCAACACGACGACGTTAGCGTCGCGTTGCCAAGGTCCATTCCTCCATTAGGGAAGGGGAAAGGTGCCGCTGTAAGCCCCCGAAAGGGCAGAAAGACGCAGGAAAGCAGAGCGCACCGTGGGGCGGGCTGCGGGAAGTGAGATCGACTATGAGCGGCGCAAAACAAAGAAACGAAGGAAACGGCGCAAGGTAGGGTCCAACCTCCATAAATTGGAGGTGGGAGGGAGAGAAACTGTGCCGAGGGAGGGGGGGGCGAAGTCCCGAAAGGAATCAAATGGGGGGCGGGAGGCCCAAGCGTGTGAAGGTGCAAAAGCACAAAGAAAGAACATAAGATTGCGAGCAGGCAGGGTATAGAGGTAGATGACACCCAATAAGATACATCAAAATAGGTTGAAACATTGCATGAATTGAGCAACACAATATAAAGACAAGTTAGATAAGGTATCACAAGAGAGAACTTATCTGTCCTGGAGCCGCATTTAAAAGAGGCAGAATACTGTGGGCTCATGCCTTTTACTGTGGTTAATGTTCTATTTGGAATACTTCCTTTGTGATGTATGCGGCTGTCCTAGTGACGCAATTAAAAGTGTAAGCATAATGGTAGCCTCCGGTCTTGTAATGAAATCCTGAACTCAGCTGGTGATTGTTGTGTTTGGTGAACCCAGGCCAGTACCTCGTCAGGGTGCTATGCATTCTTATGCATTCAAATATCTTTATTCACTAAACCACAGTCATCTGTTTGTCACATATAGAAAATGATTTGGCCTCTGCCTCAATAGCGCGGTTATGAGATACCAAGGCAAGCAGAGCTACGTAGTGTCACCACCATTGCTAATGGGAATGTGAGCTCAATATGCACGGTGCCGTAGTGGAGGTGAAACATATCCTGCATCAACTATAAAGCTCTTCTTTAGGAGCCATATTAATCCCAACATGATTCAAAAATATAAAAGAGAGGCCGTGTCAGACACAAAACTAACAAGAAGAGACTGGCAGAGCTTCAACCCCATCAATCAAGCACCAATTAAAAGGAAGGCCGCCCAGCCAAGCTGAACATCAGGACCACTTAGGTCTCCAAACACAAGTGGGCTGTTTCTACCAGAGAACCAGAGGGAAGCACTGCCCCCTCCCCCTCCCCCTCTCTTCAAACTCTAAACCACCCTTCTACTCTGAACAAATAGACTCTCACCTTAGGGATCTCAAAAGAAGCAGAAAGGGATCCATCTGTGAATGCCTGGAGATGGAATTTGATCATTCGCCAACAACAGGAAACTGAAAACAAAAAATACAGGGTTAAAGAAATACAGTAATTAAAAATACCTTAAAAAACACACTTAGAGTTGTGAGCTTCACAGGATGGTGAGTTGAATCGATATAAAAAGCAAACATGTAAGAAGTCTGGGCCTGGGGAGCGTTAGGGGCTATTGTACCCCTACTTCCTGGTGATGCACAGCCCCCCAATAGCACAGCCCAGCACCACGAAGTAGGAAACACCATTGCCTAAGACAGCATTAGCAAACAATTAAAAGAAACCACTCAAATACGTTTTAATAGGAGTCCTGTGAATGAAAGGGGAGATGCAGAGGAAAAGAGCTCTTTATCGCTCTCTTCTGATTCCACTGAAGGTGGGGCCTTGACTCAAATTGCAAAAACTTTCAAAGTGGGGGGCTACTGTCCCCATGTGCAGGCCATGGCACAACTAACAGTTGGTGCTATCTGATCACTAGTTATGGGCCTTCACTGACCCAGTCTACAACCTCCTCTCATTAGCAAATAGAATTTGCCTGTGCCAGACGCTCTGAAGTAACCAAAAGGTGGCACATAGCCCTTTCCTTTAAATTCTGACTAAGGCAACCATGCAGACTCTGGGTTTCACTTAGTCCAAGAAGCCCCTCACCACTCTTGAGAGGAGGGGGCATAAACTCATCTCATACTCTATGCCTTTTAATTCCCTTTTTTCGAAAACATCCCACATTCCTGAAAAGGCACAGTTTTGTGAAAAAATAGCATTAATAAAATAGAAATTAAAAAACAAATTTTTACAATGGTATTTTTAACAATATACCCCTTTGTAAATGAAAAGAGGGTGGGGGTTAAAGAGGCAGATGTGAGGGCTGAAACAGCCATATCCTATCTCTCTCTCTTCAGACATCTCTCTGTGTGGATTGAAACGGTCCGTATGCTTTATTGGAGTGGTCGAAAGTTACTAATTCACTCATCTTTGAAAATATGCTTTGACTCTAATTGACCCCTCTTTCCCTTCCCGTCTCCCTCCCTGAAAGTCCTCCATTGTGATTCCTTTCTCTTTTCCTACGCACTTGTCATTTATCTACACTACATATTCTCTCCTGCAATTAGAACATGAAAGTGTGCAAGGAAGACAATACATTTTAGAAAAGATAAATGTACATCTTAAAATAAAATCGATCTAAATTAGTCTGCTTAACTACATCAAAATCAGTATATATGACACCATAACCTTTCACATTATATTGAGATGTCCCTTTTTCCCTATCTCTCACTTTTCACTCTTGCCTTCTTCCAGTTAATGTAACCCCCTCCAAATTTCATGGTCATATGGTTGTTTTACTCTTCTCTATCTCCCTCTGCTTCGTCTGTGTCATTTCCCCATCCGCTCGCTCCCTCTTCTTTTGTCCCACTTTCTCCTAAACATTCTTCTTACACTCCATCAATCTATCACTCTAGCACACTGTTTTTATGTATCATTTCGTTCAAAGAAGCAGAATTAATTTCCTTCTTCAGAGGAAAGAGCAAAATGCTCTAACATCACTACATTATCCTGAACAGAGGAGTCTAAAGTTTAGCTAGGATGGAGCCTTCAATCAAAGAACCAGTCACTGTTGCATGTCCACATTTCATTTCTAAGGAGGATGGATAGGTCTATTCCAGTAAATAGCCATGCAGCCCCCTCCAACCTCCCAACCCTGGTACCATCAACTCAAATGGTATATTGAAGAAATTATAAAATTAGGAGAAGCATGCACTTCACCAAATACATTTGTGTGAAAAGACGGTAACGTTTAGTTGTCAGAATATAAAGTAACCCACATGTTAAGCAAGTGGTCAACATTCCAACATTAGAATGTATAATCTGCTGACAATGATTTTTATCGGGATAAACTGAGAATATATTCATTGTTTTGTATCCAAATGTATGTTTGTGTGCCCATTGGATTATCTTAAATAATTATTTTAAAGCAACAAATCTCAATTTACTTGTGTAAAAAAGTGATGCTCCGCTTTCAGACCGCCAAGTACGTTCCCCAAATTCAAAGCATCTCCAAAATTCAAAAAAGTTGCCCTTCTCCAGTTTGTTAGGTGTCTCAGTAGAAAGTCTCAAAGATTATAATAGACTCTGAAGGCCTATGCTTCTAACCAAAAGGGCAGAGCAAGTGGAGAAACCTCCTAACTCATCCACCTCTGAGCAGAAATGGTCACACAGCTGGGTTGAGGCACACTGATGAGCAGGAGGGACTGTGACATGGCTGGTGAGGTCATTTGAATTATATCCTTGACCATCACAGCAAGGTTTGCTAAATGCCAAACGACTGGGGCCAAGTAGCATCTTTTGTCCCACTTTCCCCTAAACATTCTCCTTACACTCCATTAATCTGTCACTCTATCACACTGTTTTTGTGTTTTTATCATTTCATTCCAAGAAGCAGAATTAATTCTCTTCTTCAGAAGAAACGGCAAAACGCTCTAACGTCACTACATTATCCTGAACTGAAGAGTCTAAAGTTTAGCTAGGATGGAGCCCTCAATCAAAGAACCAGTCACTGTTGCATGTCCCCATTTCATTTCTAAGCAGGATGGATAGATCTATTCCAGTAAATAGCCATGCATCCCCCCACCACCCTCCAAACCCTGGTACCATCAACTCAAATGGTATATTAAAGAAATTATAAAATTAGAAGCATGCACTTCACCAAATACCTTTGTGTGAAAAGACGGTAACGTTTAGTTTTCACAATATAAAGTAACCCACATTTTAACCCCTTTGATGCGTGCGTCGGCCAAAGGCCGTCGCGAGCACTACCTCTGTAGTGCTGCGCAGGTCTGTTGGTCGACGTGGCCCCGCCCACGCACGGAAACGCCCGCACCGCGGCGGATTTTACACAGCGGTAAACGGGTTAAGCAACTAGTCAACATTCCAACATTGAAATGTATAATCTGCTGACAATTATTTTTATCGGGATAAACTGAGAATATATTCCTTGTTTTGTATCCAATTGTATGGGTGTGTGCCGATTGGATTATATTAAATACTTTTTTTAAAGCAACAAATCTCAACTTACTTATGTAAAAAAGTAATGCTCCGCTTTCAGACAGCCAAGTAAGTTCCCCAAATTCAAAGCAAGTCTCCAAAATTCAAAAAGGTTGCCCTTTCTCCAGTTAGGTGTCACAGTAGTAGGTCTCCAAGATCATGATAGACTCCGAAGACCAATGTTTCTGACCAAAAGGTCAGAACAAGTGGAGAAACATCCTAACTCATCCACCTCTGAGCAGAAATGGTCACACAGCTGGGTTGAAGCACACTGATGAGCAGGAGGGACTATGACACGGCTGGTGAGGTCATTTGAATTATATCCTTGACCATCACAGCAAGGTTTGCAAAATGCCAAACCACTGGGGCCAAGTAGCATCTCCCTATGTTCTGACTTTACCAAATCCTCTAATTAAGTTTATTATTTGCTTTACTCTGTGTAAAGGACTGAATGTTGTTTTTAATAGTGAAATGTTTCTTTTCCTTATTTAAGGGAAATTAATTGGGCCGTATGCTTCTAAAACTATGGAAAGAATATCAGGCTCCAGTGATGGGCATTGCTCTTTCCTCCACTGAGATAAACGAGAAGAAATTCCCTGGGACTAAACTCCAGTAGTTTGTTTTTTTATAGGAGATTTTTTGTAGCATGAAAGCTGCATATTGTTAACTGGGCAAGGTGAGGGGATTTACCCCCTCTGCCATCAAGCAATGAAAGTTGCTAAATGTCCACAAAATGTGCTAGATGTCATCAAGTTTGTTGCATTCCTTGGCTTGGGTCATTCATTCGGTCCCTCTGTACCATCATCAGGCATGATCTCTTTGAAGAACATATATACTGTGATACCCATGACTACTTTTGGTTCGAGAAAGGGGTGATCTTGCAGATGTAATATAATGCCAGCTGGGAATGGTTCACTGACCTTGTCTGTTTGGACTTCAGACTCCTCTAATCAGTAAACTGTATTCCCCTCAACCAATCACTCTGAAAGGTAACACGGAAAGCTTTATAAAAAACTCAAAAAATCTAACTTCTGTGCTCAACATTAGAGATTATTCCTTTAGATTTTGATTAAGGCAACCACTTGAACTCCTGATATACCTTCTTCGAAGAAGCTCACTGTCATAGTGGGACAGTATTATTTTACGTTATCCTGTGTATGTTAATTCCCGTACTCTGAATAGACCCCATGTACCCAAAATTTCTCACAGATGCTAAAACATTTGCATCAATAAAATAGGAATTGAAAATCCAACTCTAACAATATTCCTTATTATAAGATGCCCTTCTGTAATGAAAATATATTGGGCGGTGGGAGAGGCAGAGGGGTGAAGTGAACCATACACTCCTTCTGACATCCCCCTGTGTGTTTTGAAACTGTTAATTTCCTTTTTGGATTGTCAGAGGTTACTAATTCACTCATCTTCCCATTTATGTTTGGTCTCTCATTGTCCTCCCCATTTTGATTCCCGTCTCTCTTACTCAAAGTCTTCCATTAGAATACTTTTCCTTTTCCTTTCCCCTCAATGGTATTTATTATAAAACACACAAGTCCTGCAATTTGAGCTTCAAGGTGCACATAAGAGACAACACATTTGATAACGTAAAATAATACAATTTCTATAAGAAAATCAAACTCTAATTTAGTTTCTTTAGGTAGATAAAAATCAGCTTGCATGACACCCTAAATATTCTTTCAAATTAAATTGGTATATCCAATCTTTCTCTACCGCTCACTTTCTTTCATCCCTCTTCTTACATTCACAGTAATTCCATCCAAATGTCTTTGTCATACCACTGTATTACCCTTCTCTATCACCATTACCTGCATCATCTGTGTCTATTTTACCCTCAAAGTTGTGCTTCACTTTCTCTTTCTCCCCTCTTCAGTGGAACTGGGAAAAACACTTAAGTCACAACATAGCCCTGAACTGGAGAGTCTACACACAACACAGGAGGTGGAGACCACTAAATTAGGGAACCAATCGCTGGTGCTTTACCTTTTTATTCAGCAGCAGGAAGGATAGGTTGCAGAAAACATCTATGCTGCCCCTTATTACCCTTCTCCAACTTTACCATCAACAACTCGGGAATATTAAAGAAATTATTAAATTAGGAAACTTCACCAAATTATTTGTCTGAAAAGGTGGGAATATACAGTTTGCAGGTTATAAAGCAGGATTCCGAAATCCGGAGCATGTAGCTCCAAACTGTTGTTTCGCATGCAATTGTATGCTCCGTAAGAATTTGATTGTCTAAATAAACATATTTAAGTTTTCAAAAACGCTCACCTTACTTGAGAAGGTGTAAAGGTTCAGCTCCAATTCAAGGCAAGTATTTAAAATTCCATAAAGTCGACCTTTGTCCGTGTATGCAAGGCTGCCGCCTCTCAGGATACAATGAGTCTCTCAAGGGTAAGGTGTTTAAAAGATGTTGACTGTCATCCCTGAAACGAGGTTGCTGTTCTCCCAAGTGAATGGGTTCTGTACACCAAATTCACAAAATAATACGGAACATGATCACAGACGTAGATCTAAAACGATTGGACACTGAAAGCCAATGTTTCTTTCCTAAACAGCAGCGAAACCTCCTAACTCATGGCTCTCTCGATCAGAAATGATCAACCAGCTGAGTTCAGACACACTGAGGGGCCGGGGAAACTCACTATGACATGGGTGATGAGGTGATTTCCATTGTTTAATTTACCTTAAAGTGAGGTTGGTAAAATGGCAATGACTCTGAGGGCCAATTTGTCTTTCCCATTTTCGTATACCCAGGACCACTGGAAATGTGCACTTTTATGGCCACAGTGTTTTCCACAAATTATTAGTTTGCCAATTCTGCCACATAATTCATCATCTGCTGTGCATAATTGTTACAAAATTTGCTAGAAACACGGTGCCAGACGTTGCTGTGCAATGAAAGGCCATACGTAAAGGTTTACTGGTCCCTTTTCTGTGGCTTATTGCCATATTTGGGTGTTAAACTAAATATTCATGAGACACGTGCTCTGTTTTAAAATGACCAATGACCTACTACTATGACGTGAGAAAAAAAAAGAATTGAAAAACATGTTTTCATAATATTCTTCTTCACGCTACGCCCACATGTAAATAAAAAGCTGGTGGTGGGGGAGAGGCAGATAGGAGGAGAGATGGAACAACCCTATCCTCTCTCTGTGCGTGCTTTGAAACTGGTTATTTGCTTTGTTGGATTGGTCAAAAGGTATTAATTCACTCATCTTCCTACATACTTTGACTCTAATTATGCTCCTCATTTTCCATCCTGTCTCCCTCACTCAAAGTATTACATTGCGATACCTTTCCTTTCCTCACTTGTTATGTATTTCTAATACATACCTACCCTGCAATTAAAGCTTCAAAGTGTACATAAGAAACAATATATTTTATAAAAGAAAAATGATATTCCTAGAATAAAAATACTGAGTTAGTCCATTTAACTACATGAAAATCATTTCATCTGACAACATATTCTTTCAAATTAAATTGATGTCCCTTCTTTCCCCATCTCTTTCACTCTTGCGTCCATTTACTGAAACCCTCTCCAAATTTCATGCTAATTACATTATTTTCTATCTCTCCCCTGCATCGTCTGTGTAAATTTGCCATCACATCTGCTCTCCCTGGCGTCTCTTCTACCCTCCGTTTTCTAAACTTACTGGCACCCTACACTCCTTCCATCTACCACTCTAGTATTCTGTACTATTTTTTTTATCACCTCATTCCTAGAAACCAAGGGCCTCATGTAGGAAGCCAAATACCGGTCGGTAACGGCCGATTTTCGGTAATTATACCGTTACCGACCGGTATTTTGGCTTTTGAGATGTAGGGGGAGAATTTCATGATTCGGTATTTACCGAATCGGTAAAATTACCGAATCGGTAATATTACCGATTCGGTAAATTTACCGATTCGGTAAATACCGAATCATGAAATGAGATGTAGGGGGAGTGTGTGGTGGGTGTGGGGATTCGTTATTTACCACCAACTAAAGGTTGGTGGTAAATGACGAATAGGTGAAAATAAGCATTTTTGTGCACGTTTAAGTGTGCAATGTGGCAGACATACATGCCCTTAGGGCATGTATGTGCGCCACATGTGCACACATGGCCGAATCAGGGGTGCAACAGGGTGTCAATGTGACACCCTGCCACCCTTGCATGTGCTCCCCCATTACCGAATCGGTATTTACCGATTCGGTAATGAGGCATACCTTCCCATCAATGGGAAGGTATGCCTCATTACTGAATCGCTAAATACCGATTCGGTAATTGCCGAATTTTTCCGATTCGTTAATATTTACCGACTCATTACCTACATTGCATTTACCACTTCATAAATACCGAATCGGTATGATTCGGTATTTATGAAGTGGTAAATGCCAGCCCACCTACATAAGGCCCCAAATGTACTTCCTTTTTCATTGTAAATGGGGTAAAGCCCTCAGAGAATCAATCATGACGCATGTTCATCTTTCACTCGACAGCAGAATTGATCGGTGTATTCTAGGAAATATCAACGCAGACCCTTCTCTCCCGCCCCTTACCCTGACACCATCACTCCCATGATATAGGAAAGAAATATGCATATAAGAAACAGGAACTCAACCTCTGTGAAAAGGTGCCAACATTCAGTTTTCAGAATATGAAGTAAACCACATTAAAGCAAGTAGCCCAAATTCCAATATTAGAATGCACAATATTGTAGCAGTGATTTTTATCTGGATAAACTAAGAGTATAATTTTTTGCATACAATTTTATGTTTGTGTGGCTCTTTAATTATCTAAATATTTAACGTTTTAAAGAAACAAATTTCAACATAACATACTTGTGTGAAAAGCGATGGTCCACTTTCAGACCGCCAAGTAAGTACCCCAAACTCAGAGCAAACGTCCAAAATTCCCCAAAGTGGTCCTTTCTCCATTTAGGAATCACACAAGAAAGTCTCAAACAATACAACAGACTCCGAAGATCAATGTTTCTGCCCTAAAGTGCAGAGCAAGTAGATAAACCTCCTAAATGATCCCTCTCTGAGCAGAAATGGTCACAGCAGGGCTCAGGTACCCTCCTGAGGGGGTTAACTCACTATGACACGGCTGGTGAGGTCATTGTATTACATCCTATCCTTGACCTCTGCAGTAAGGTTTGTAAAATGCCAACAACTAAGGGTAAATCGGTATCTCCCTGTTTCTGAATTACTAAATCTTCTAATATAATATGTATTCTTTAGTTCTCTGTGTAAAGCACAGAAATTTGAACAAAAAAGCGTTTTTTCTGTATTTCAAAGAATTATGTTTTGCAATATGTTTCTAAAATTATAGAAATATCAGGCTCCAGTAATGGTCATTTAACTACAAACATAACAGGTGTTGTTCTTTCTCCCACTGAGAAAACTAAACAGGAAATCCTTTGGACTAAACTCTAGATTTTGTTTTTAACCGTGAGGTTTTTTTTGTAGCATAAAACATGCATATTGTTAGCAGTTCAAGGTGAGGTTCATTAACCTCTGCCCTCAAGCAATTAAAGTAAGAAATTGTCCACAAAATGTGTTAGATCTCATAAAGTACGTTGTCTTCCATGGCTTGGGCCATTCATTCGGTGCCTCCGTAACATCAAGCACCACCTGCCTGAGTGACGTCTCTACTGTGACACCCATGAATACCTCTGGTTGAGAAAGGGGGGATCTTGCAGATTCAATATCATGCCAGATGGGAATGGCTCACTGGCCCTGTCTCTTCGGACTCCAGACTCCTCTAATCAGTAAATTGTATTCTTCTCAGTCAAGCACTCTACAGGAACTGAAAGGCCACACGGAATACTGTATAAAACTCGATAAATTTGTAACTTGTGAGCTCCGCATTAGAGTTTATTCCTTTAGATTCTGACTAAGACAACCATTTGGACTCCTGATATTCTTTGAAGCAGTGACCGGCCTCAGAGGTGCAGTATTATCTTACTGGATCCTCTGTGTATTGTTAAATCCCCTCTTCTTGAAAGACACTGTATACCCAAAATGTCACACCGTGTGAGAAAATTTGCATTCTTCAAATAGGGATTGAAAACCACTCTCTAACAATATTTCTTTTCATAAGATGTCCTTCTGTAAATGGAAAGATGTGGGTTGGAGGGAGAGGCAGTAAGTGAACCATCCCTATTATATTCTTTCTGATATCCCTAAGTATGTTTTGAAACTGTTTATTTGATGTTTGGATTGGTCAGAGGTTACTAATTCTCTCATCTTCTCATCAATGCTTGCGCTCTCATTGTCCTCCCCATTTCGCTTCCTCTCGCCCTCAATCAAAGTCTTCCATTACACTTTTCCCTTTTCTTCCACACTAAATCACTTTTATTATACTACACACATGCCCTTCAATTAGAGCTTCAAGGTGCACATAAGGCACAAGACATTTGATACAATCAAAAGTGACATCTCTAAAAGAAAATCAAACCCTGACTCAGCCCCTTTAGGTAGATGAACATCAGCTCACATGACACCCTAAATATTCTTTTGAATTAAATTGATATACCCAATCTTCCACCATCGCTCACTTTCTACCATCCCTCTTTTTCCATTCATAGTAATTCTATCAAACTGTCTTTGTCATACCCTTATATTACCCTCCTCCATCTTCACTACATGCATCATCTGTGCCCATTTTACCATCCATGTTCTTCTTCACTTTCTCTTTCTCCTCTATTCAGAGGAAAGGGGAAAAGCACGTAAGTCTCAACATGAACCTGAACTAAAGAGTCTCGATACCACCCAGGAGATAGAGAGCCCTCAATTAGACAACCAATCACTGGTGTGTTATGCTTTTATACGGCAGCAGGACGAATAGGTTGCACCAAACATCTATGCTGCTCCATTGCCCCCTTCTCCAACTTTGCCACCATCAACTCAGGAATATTAAAGAAATTATTAAATTAGAAAACAGAACAAATCAAGTAAACCAAAGAACTTGTCTGGAAAGGTGAGAATATTCAGTTTTCAGAATATAAAACCAGTTTCCAAACTTCAAAGCATGTAGCCCAAACCCCAGTATTAGAATGTATTACCTCCATAGAATGATTTTCACTTGAGTAGCCTATGATTACAACTGTTGCTCGGTATGCAACTGCATGCTGTGTGAGCATTTGACTGTCTAAATAAACATATTTAAGTTTAAAAAAGACTCGCCAGCTTACTTGAGGTATGAAGGTTCAGCCCCAATTGAAAGCAAAGTAACCAAAATTCCACAAAGTGGACCTTTCTCCGCGTATGCAAGGCTGCCGGCTCTCAGGACAGGATGAGTCTCTCAAAGGTAAGGCACACAGAGAAACCTCCCAACTCATCGCTCTCCGACCAGAAATGCTCACCAGCTGAGTTTAGTCACACTGAGGGTCAGGGGTAATTCACTATGACATGGATGATGAGGTGATTTCCATTCTTTCATTTACCTTAAAGTGAGGTTTTTTAAAAGCCAATGACTAAGGGCCAATGTGTATTTTCCATTTTCCTGTCCCCGGGGCCACTGGAATTGTGCGATTTTATGGCTGCAGCGTTTTCCGCAAATTATTGGTTTCCCAGTTCTGCCACATAATTCATCATCTCACCAGAACAAAATTGCTTCGAGCTTAGTCAGTCGGATCAAAAATAACACTAAATACTAATGAGGTGTAACGCATGCCCTGTGTTACCATGTGTAAAAATCACAAAATACAGACTACTATGACATGTGCCGCAACATTCTGCATAATTTGCCTCGTTTTGTAGCATAATTTAGTCAACCCAGCTGCATAATTCCAGTGACCCTGCCTATATCTTTGTTACCAGATCTCCTAATTGTGTTTTTTTCTTTAGCTTACCCTGTTAAGCACTGAACATTGTTTTTCATAGCAGAGGTTTTCTTTTTGTCATCTCAATATAATTTGTTTGCCATATGCTTTTAAACTTTTGTATGGAATATCAACCTCCTGTTTCGGGCATGTGCATTGGAAATGCCAGAGGTGTTTAAAATGATACGCATAGTATTTCAATAATGGGCAGGGTGAGGGTCATCAACTCATTGCCTGTCCTCAATCAATGAGAGTGGCTAAATCACCAGAAAATAGATGTCCTTAACTGTTGTTTTATTCCATGGTTTGGCCCTTCCAAATTCTATCACTTTGTAACATTATCCGACACTCTCTGTTTGAGTAGCACAAATGCTGTGATACCCTTGGGTCAGTTTTGGTGATAAAGGGATGCTCTTGCTGACTCAATGTCACGCCGCTCACCTGAAGATCTCTTTCATTGAGAGGATGCTGGACCACCGCTCACTCTTGCTGCTGTGTCCGATTGAGGGAAAAGAACATCTCAAACTGAACACTGACCCAAAAGGGAAGGGAGGTTGGGACAAAATAACAAAGAGGGAAAGACTTGCAGCTTCTGGAACAGCTGCTGGGACCTCCAGGGCTTTCCCACTTCTTTCTCTGGCTCTGCACGGTTCTCAGAGTCTTCTATCTGAGGGTGAGTGAATGCTGTCAATAACACACGTGCACACTTTTGCAGCATAGGATGCAGGTCTGTATTCCGGCATAGAGGGACAACAGGCTCTTGTTTAGGCCGAGCCTCAGGAATCGCCCCAAGGGGTCTGAATTTCTGCACTTGAACGCTCACAGGGTAACGCAACAGACTTGTTGTACGTAGCAATGTGCAAAGGGTATGAGGAGAGATGTTCTGTGCATCTCCTTATTCAAATAGTCTCACAAATAGAAATGCACAATTCTCAAATATCTTGATGATGTATAACAGATTGTTATGCTGTGCACTCAACTCAAAGAATGTAGTGGATAGGGAAGGGCCCGCAGTTGCGCTTCATTCGTGCACCAACATTTCTCTTTTCTTTAGTCTTTTCCTCAGGGTGTAGCGTCGCTGGATCAGGCTCACAGTGATCTGGATGGGTGACTTGAGCGACTGCAAGGCACCCCAAGATGTCGCAGGAAAGTTAGGAAGACGAAAAACGGGAAGGGGCGCAGGCTTCCAGGAGAGTAGACTGAGAGCATCCTGCTCTCTCAAAGGAACAAAGCTAAACGCTACCACATGAGTTTGGTGCGGTTAAAATGCCACCTGCAAGTCAAGATGGCCGTCTGAAACGTGTGGCCCACAAATCACGCAAGAGTTTCATAGACCCATATCTCAGGATTTTTACAGGAAATAACCAATCTTCATTAGTTCTAGGCCCTTTGCTTTTTTGTAAGCTTAGGGTATTTTTAAATGCCACTAAAGCCAAAGGGCCAAACTCATGGCATGTCCCTGCATTACTCACTTCTTTGTGGTGAGCTGCAATGCTCTGTCCTCATCTTCGTTATGCGGTAGAGCATAATGGCGATCCTATTCACTCTTTTTAATGCCCGTTTCAAGTACCGCAGGGCATCATTATACTACTTAGCTCCTATCACCCATATTTTGTTTTGCTACTTTTAGTACTGGTCACCATGCAAATCATACAGCATATGTCTGCATTGCCTTTTTCTTTGTCGTAATCATAGTTGCTTCTAATTCTCAGTTTTCACTCCCTAGGTAGTCTAAACCGAATTAATGACTGGTGAGATCTATTCCCTAAACAGACTGTTGTCCTCCATTAGAAAAAAGTACACAAAGAAGTGATGGATGGAATGCTTGAAATAATTTCGGGATACAGCCCCGAGCAATCACCAGTGGCTGAGATTAATCCAAACATTCTATTATGTATATGTTAGTGTGCCGCCCTAAGTGTGACAAGCATGCCCATATGTGGGTCCCGTGCAGAATGTCATTGGAACCAAGCTATAGGTGGCTGATGAGCCCTAACATGGGTGAAACCAGTCCTGGGATGCTTGTGTTCCTGTTCAGCGAGAATCTGGCCTGACAGTTAAGGCTGGACTGTTCTCATTGGAGCAGGGTCAACATTGATTTACATATAGCTAGGTCCAAACTGAGGTGGCCTGGTGGGCAAAAACAATGGTTTGGGAAGCGGCCCCAAGCAATTACACGTGTCTGAGATTAGTTCAAGCATTCTGTCCATCACTTTGTTTTTGATGCCCTAAGTGTGAGGGCTATGCTCAGAAGTGGTTCCTGTGCTCGCTGTGCCACTGGAACCAAGATATACTTGGATGCTGAGCCCTAATAAGGGCAAAATCAGTCCTTGGTTTCTGTGTTTCAGTTCAGGGAGGACCTGGACTGGTAGTTTGGGTTAGACTTTTTTAACCAGACGTCGTGCAGCCTCCTCCAGCAGGCCTAATTCCATTAGGAACTCCATCCTGAAGTTCCTCTTTATTTATTTATTTTAGGTTTTGTATAGCGCCAGAATCGACTCCAAGGAGTATCTCTGCGCTTTGGACGTGTATCATTTACATATGTGGAGCCTTTGGAACTTAAAAGCGAAACAGGGTGGTTTTAAGTAGCTTTCTAAAAAGAAGATGGTTCGAGCATTCTCTTAAGAGTAGGGGAAGTTAATTCCAGTATTTCGGGCCAAGATATGAAAGAGCCTTTCCTCCTAGCCTTGCTCTCCTTATTCAGGGGACCTTCAGCAAGTGTTTGGCACTAGGGTGCCAATTACGATCCGGTAAAAAAATGGCCCGTACGACTCGTATCCGGTCTTTTTCCCGTACGAATCGTACAAGTGCCGTACAAACTGCCAATTACGATTCGCATGGGAAAAAGACCATACGAATCGCATTGGGAATAACTCCCCACACGTCCTCGGGTCGGAAAACGTGTCCAACACGGCCACGGACGAATTACCGTACAAATGTGAAAAGTGAAGTCCGACCGAGGAATCACGATCCATCCCGTCCGTCCGATGTTACAACCGTATGGTAAAAACACCGTCCGCACCGAACTCCCATAGCAACCATGGAGACATGTGCCCGCATACGCGCCCAACACTCCCCCCAGCCCCCGTACGTCCTAGTCGTACTCCCCGTGTATGTACACCCCCATGTATGTACAACCCCCCCTGTATGTACACCCGTGTACGTGTCGTACCCCCGTGTATGTACACCCCTGTACGTGTCGTACCCCCGTGTATGTACACCCCTGTACATGTAGAACCCCCCCGTGTATGTACACCCCTGTACGTGTCGTACCCCCGTGTATGTACACCCCTGTACGTGTCGAACCCCCACCCGTGTATGTACACCCGTGTACGTGTTGAACCCCCACCCGTGTATGTACACCCGTGTACGTGTCGTACCCCCCCGTGTATGTACACCCGTGTACGTGTTGTACCCCCGTGTATCTACACCCGTGTACGTGTCATACCCCCCGTGTATGTACACCCCTGTACGTGTCGAACCCCCCGTGTATGTACACCCGTGTACGTGTAGAACCCCCACCCGTGTATGTACACCCGTGTACGTGTCGTACCCCCGTGTATGTACACCCCTGTACGTGTCGTACCCCCGTGTATGTACACCCCTGTACGTGTCAAACCCCCACCCGTGTATGTACACCCGTGTACGTGTCGAACCCCCACCCGTGTATGTACACCCGTGTACGTGTCGTACCCCCCGTGTATCTACACCCGTGTACGTGTCGTACCCCCGTGTATGTACACCCGTGTACGTGTCGTACCCCCCGTGTATCTACACCCGAGTACGTGTTGTACCCCCCGTGTATGTACACCCCTGTACGTGTCGAACCCCCCGTGTATGTACACCCGTGTACGTGTAGAACCCCCACCCGTGTATGTACACCCGTGTACGTGTCGTACCCCCCGTGTATGTACACCCCTGTACGTGTCGTACCCCCCGTGTATGTACACCCCTATACGTGTCGAACCCCCACCCGTGTATGTACACCCGTGTACGTGTCGTACCCCCGTGTATCTACACCCATGTACGTGTCGTACCCCCGTGTATGTACACCCCTGTACGTGTCGAACCCCCCCGTGTATGTACACCCGTGTACGTGTAGAACCCCCCGTGTATGTACACGCCTGTGCGCTCCCTATCACTATGGGTGTCCTCGCGTATGCGTACACGTAGTGATAGTGAGCGTACAGGCGTGTGTACGGGCCGTACCACTACGAGTACGCATACGCGAGGACACCCATAGTGATAGTGAACATAGGCACGCGTGTACGGCCCGTTGCTATGCATTTGGGGTGCCCTAGGGCCCCGGAACGCACCGTACCTGTGTGTGAAGCTCAAAATTACATAGGGGACACATGAGGGACAAGTATTAAGGCCTACATGCATGCTGGTTGTCATGGAGACCAAGTATAAAGTTGGAATTTGTTCTGGAAGGTGCACAGCAGAAGTCAGTTGGAATGAATCTACTTTGTTGCAATGTGTTTGTGGGGTTGACATCATGCTGAAGAAAAAAACAGTATAAGAACCCACTGACTGCTAGGTTTGAAGGGATTGGAGGAAACATAGGATGCAAATGTGAGTGACCAATCACTCTGTACTCCTGTGCATGAAATGGGCCAGCAAGGCAGATATAAGGCAGCCAGGTCCCATGAGGGAGCACTTGCCTGCACATCTCTGTATTCCACGACCCAGCTGCTGCTACTGATTCCCTGGAACCATGTCAAGGGCTGTGGAGAGGTCACAGCCATTCACCCTGGAGGAGAACCTGGCTTTGCTGGATGTGATCCTTCCACAGTACCCCATGCTGTATGGGCGACCAGGTTATCAGGTGAGTGCAGAGTCCACTAGCACAGACTGTGTCCCTTTTTTGTGACTGTGACTTCTGCCATTGTGTCCAGGTGTGACACACATGCTATGTACTGTAGGGGGGGTCCCAGGGGGGGGAATGCCTGATGTCTCCCAGCAGTGCCCAGAGACAGGAGGGGTGGGTGCAGAGTCCTCCCAGCAGTGCCCAGAGACAGGAGGGGTGGGTGCAGAGTCCTCCCAGCAGTGCCCAGAGACAGGAGGGGTGGGTGCAGAGTCCTCCCAGCAGTGCCCAGAGACAGGAGGGGTGGGTGCAGACTCCCCCCAGCAGTGCCCAGAGACAGGAGGGGTGGGTGCAGAGTCCTCCCAGCAGTGCCCAGAGACAGGAGGGGTGGGTACAGAGTCCTCCCAGCAGTGCCCAGAGACAGGAGGGGTGGGTGCAGAGTCCTCCCAGCAGTGCCCAGAGACAGGAGGGGTGGGTGCAGACTCCCCCCAGCAGTGCCCAGAGACAGGAGGGGTGGGTGCAGAGTCCTCCCAGCAGTGCCCAGAGACAGGAGGGGTGGGTGCAGAGTCCTCCCAGCAGTGCCCAGAGACAGGAGGGGTGGGTGCAGAGTCCTCCCAGCAGTGCCCAGAGACAGGAGGGGTGGGTGCAGACTCCCCCCAGCAGTGCCCAGAGACAGGAGGGGTGGGTGCAGAGTCCTCCCAGCAGTGCCCAGAGACAGGAGGGGTGGGTGTGATGCACAGTGTGAGCCTGGATCATTGATTGTGTAGTTGCCCTCATTCCACCTGTGTCCTTTCAATGGCACGTACTGCTTTTGCCCTTCCCCAGAGGATCATGTCCCTATGACAAAGGTGCAATGCGTTGGATGCATACTATGCCTTGTTGTAAACAGCAAATGTGTTCTAATATGTGTCTCTGTGACATGTGCCAGGTGTATTGATGTAGTGTCACTTGTTCATCCTCACAGGAAGACGCCTCTGCCAAGGAGCACATATGGCTGACCGCCGTCAGCGCCGTGAGGAGTGCGGATGGTCGGAAGCGGCGCCTGTCCCAGGTGAGGAAACGCTGGCAGGATATCCGGTGCTGGACACGGAGGATCGCCCGGGTCCTGCTGGGGGACTCACCTGAGAGCCATAAGAACCGAGGGCGCCGCCGTCTCTCCCACATCCACAAGCGTGTGCTGGCGTTGGTATTTCCAGACTTGGACAGGCGCCTACAGGAGATGCAGCAGCAGGAAGGGGGTAGGTACATGTGTGTTTTTTGTGTTTCACCAGCATTTGTAAGTGCACTGTTGCATGGATACACTGCCAGGGTTTAATGGTGCTGTGCAGATCCTGTTACCCACAGTATTGCAGTGCTCTCCTGCCTCCCTTCCCCTCCTTGCAATGTGTTCCCTGGTCTGTGTGTAGTCACTCCGTCACAAGGTTATGTAGCCTGGCACCTTCTCCACGTGTACTATGCCTGCAGCATCATGTGTGGGGGTGGTGTGTAACAGGTTTTGGGACCTTGCCTGTGCCCTGTCCAGTTCTGGACTTGTGGGTTCCATGTCAGTTGGCACTAATGCTGAGTCCAGACATGGGAGTTAATCTCTCAAGTGCAAGGCCTTCCAGCACGCATGTCCTATGTGGTGGCCTGTGACATGATGTGCATGAGTGTGCGGTACGCATAGTGCAGGGATGGTAGCGTGTGTTGCAGTCATTCCCATTCAGGAGCATGGAGTTGTGTGGCCACTACTGTCCCCAGGGGCATCTATTCCTAGGTATCATGTGTGTAATCCAAAAATGGCAACAATCTCTGTGTCTACAGCATAGGTTGTGCTCTGTGCCATTGTCCCCTGGCACCATGTATATTGACGTGAAATGTAGTACAAGTGTCCACTGTCCAGCCTGACCTGATTTTCCTTGTTCATACTCACGGAGGCCATTGCCTGTGTGTCTTGTTACAATCATCTGATGATGCCCATTTGTACATGATCATTTGGACAGGCGCACCTTGGGTATTTTGTGTGCAATATTGAATTTTTGCATCCCATGTGTATTTCACCCAGACTAAGAGATGTAAGTGCTTCCAGTGGAGAAGTGTGGCTCAATGGTTAGAGCGGCAGACCTCGATGCAGAGCATTGGTCCGGGACCAGGGTTTGATTCCCGTCGCGGCAGGGTCTCGGGCTATAAATTCCGCGGACTGGATATTCTCGCCTCAGTGCCTATTCTAATCATGGGTCCCACGCTGCAACTCTGGGCAATAGCTTGCTTAATCTCCACAACGCCCCCCCTGCGGCGGGATGCCTGGCTCTCACCTTGGGGATGCCCAGTACGGGTTATCTCACAGGGAAAAACCAGGACGGGTTCCCAATGCAAGCGCCAAGATGCCCAAGGGTAAGTTGAGCGCTATATAAGAACACATAATAATAATAAATAATAATAATAATTCCTGTGTCTCCAAAGAATTGTCTCATGTAGGGGGTGGGTGGTGCGGGCATGGCCTACATGTCAACACCTGAAATCTCCTTGCTAGGACTGGCCAGTGTGTGATGTTTGTCTGGACATACACTCAAGGTGCAGTGAGCCAGTCAGGGTGGGCATGTTATCAGTATTACCTATGCTGCATGTGCCTCTAGTTCCTGGATATGGTCCCTGCTCATCCCTATTTCCTGCCACGCTCTGTGGTGCAGATGCAGTGCTGGATTGTCCCCAGGGCCTTGCTCCTCAGTCAAAATTCCATGTCATCTCATTTGCTATTGTGTCATGCTCTCCATAGTTTTTCAGTGGCATGGTGGGTCAAACAACTGTGTCTTGCATGCCCTACATATGTACCTTGTTTTGTAGTTGTAACTCTTCTTTTGTTTCAGGCTATGCACTGTAACCTGAGTAGGTTGGACTCATGTGACATATGTATACAGGTGTATGATTAATTTCTGTCTCTTCACCCTGCCCACAGCATCGTCGGGGGACACGGAGGGAGACATGGGCACAGACGGAGCAGAGGGACCGAGCACCAGTGCCAGCGTTGACATCGTGGCTGGCACATCGAGTGGGACTGAGGCGGAGGAGAGTGAAGCCGGGGACCTGTCGAATGGCACAACAGAGTATGAAGCTGACGGGTCCGAGGATGATCTCTCCGAGTGGGCGGAGGCTGCACCACCATCTGACAGCAGCACTACATCTCGCCCCGCCCCCTCCATTGCCATCAGCCGCCTCCCACGTGCTCGTGTCCCTCCCCAGCGTGCCCAGTCACCGCATGTCTCCTTCATGCCAGGCACCGCACCCCCTGCCCCTGTCTCCACTGCTGCCGCCAATGCCGAGTCTGTGGACATCCAGCGGCAGTTGCAGATTGGTCAGGCTGCGATCCTTAATGTCCTCCATAGCCACAGCCAGGTCCTCAACAACATGGAGGCATACTTGGAGGGCATTCATTCATCGCAGGCTGACCAACGCAACTTGCTGAGGTCCATAGACTCTACACTGACTGCAGCAGTGGGTCTCCTGCAGCGCTACGTCCCACCCCCTACCCCTGCCCCTTCCACACTTCCCACTCCCATGCCTGTCCCACGTACACCCAGACGTCAGCATGCACCCACCACAACAGACATAGGCACCACACCAGCAGGGAAGGTCCGCCGCACACCTCCTGACACGCACACACAGGGTGAAGTAGGCACACCCACTGGGTCGGGGGGCAAACGTGTGACACGCAGCCAGAGTGGGAGTCCGCATTCCACCAAATCCACTCCCTCCAAATCCCCTTCCCTCAGCTCTCCTGGCCACATCTCCCCCAAAGACTCCTTCATGGCCGCTCTGTCCCTGAGCCCCACAGTGACACCACCCCGCAAGCGGTCAAGAAAGTCCCCGGTCAGGGTGGTTGATTCCCCCCCTGTCCACACCCTCCCCCAGTGGCGCTGCGACCCATCCCTCTGACCCCCCCCCCTCCTTGGGGCCTGTGGTTCCTTCGGGTGCAGGAGAGTCCCTGGAGGACCTTGCTAAGGTGTGCAGCGAGATCCTGGCCTCCGCCTTTGGCCCTGCCCCACCCCCTGTGGTGGAGTCCTCCATCCCTGCACCCACAACGCCTACCCTTCGCCCTCCTGTCCCTGCGGTGCCTGTTCCTTACCCCCCACATGATGCCCTCACCCCTGTGGAAGACGACGGTATCTAACTGTGCAGGCAAGCTAGGGGACACGCATCCCACTGTGTCCCCCATCCAGCTGTGACTTCTGGACTGCCCTATGGGCTTTGTAAATATTGAACTTTCTACAAACACACTATTTAAGATCATGCTGATTAAAGCCATTTTTGTTTCCTTTGCACACTACTGCTTTTCTGATGTTGCTGTTGGTGGGGCTGCTACATGATTTTGGGTGGTAATCATGTGTTGGGTGTGTGGGAAATGTAGTAGTGTGCTGGTCATAGGGGGGACCCTGGTATCTGTGTGCCATCACACGGTGTTAGCTAGGTTTCTCTGTTCATGTAAGCAGTTACTGCATGGTGAAATTGTCCAAAGGTGTATTCCTTCCTCTGTGTATCCTGCCATCTTCCCTGCAGGGTGTTCCCAATATTTAGCGCAGAGCTGTGAGTACATTAGCTGGGTGTGTGACGGACTCCTTCAACTTTGCACATGCATGCTCAGCAATGTCTCCACCTGCATCATTCGTGGCATCCTTGGTAGTCATTGTACTTGTGTATGTGGACTATTGACATGACTTCATGTGGACATGTTTTCTTTTCGGCGCTATGCATGCGTATACTCCCAGCCTCGCACACATGTGGTACATGTACTGCAGGGTCTTTGTGCACCTGACTGACATTTGTGGGCATGGTATCTGTGGCTACTCCACCCTTTGCGTTCCATGGGCACTGCTGGGAGTGTTAGGCACCCACCCCTCCTGTCTCTGGGCACTGCAGGGGGGACTCTGCACCCACCCCTCCTGTCTCTGGGCACTGCTGGGTGTGATAGGCACACACCCCTCCTGTTATGTTATGTTATGTTCTATTGTGTTTATATAGCGCACGGCTACTCAGAAAGAGTGTCCCGGCGCTTTCCACATGCAGCTCAGTGTAAAATAACACAACAGACCAATAACAGACCACAAGGCAAAAAAAGGAGAAAAGAAAACCTAAAGGTTAAAAAGCCAAGTCTTCAGGCTCTTCCTAAACTGAAGCAAATTAGAAGTGCTGCGTAAAACCAGCGGAAGCGAATTCCAAAGCTGAGGGGCCTTGAGGCTAAAAGAGCGCCCCCCAGTGCGGGCCTTCCTCACACGCGGAACCACGGCCATGAAAAGAGATTCTGACCGCAGTGAACGGGCTGGACGGTAAAAAGACAGCCTCCGTTGCAAATACCTAGCGCCAGAGCCAAAAAGTGCTTTATGCATCAGCGTCAAGGATTTAAACATAATCCGCTTCCGGATGGGCAACCAGTGAAGCGTCTGCAGCAGCCCAGATACTCGTGCTCGCCTGTGAAGGCCAAAAATGGCACGAGCGGCAGAGTTCCGCGCCACCTGCAGGCGCTGGACCAAATAATCCGGGAGGCCAAGGAAGAGGGCGTTCGCGTAATCCAGCCTGGATCCAATAAGAGCTTGCACAGTGATCCGCCTGTGCTCCACAGAGAGCAATGGTAGGAACTTGCGGAGCATCTTCAAAATGCCAAAGCAGGTGCCAGCCAGACCAAGAACATGCGCTCTCAACATAAGCTTATTGTCCAGCTTGACTCCCAGGTTTTTGGCAACCAGCGATGACTGTGCAGGAGGACACATATCCAACGGCCACCATTCCTGCCACTCCGGGTCGGTAGCACAGCCGAAGAATAAAACCTCCGACTTGCTGGAATTGGCCTTCAGGCTATTCCGCTGGAACCAGTCGAAGACCATTCCCAAGCACCCCCGAATACTCTCTCCATCAAATGCCTGATCTTTTCCGCAGGTGAAGAGGAGTTGCGTGTCATCTGCGTATGACACGATCTGGGCCCCATAAGCCTCCACCAAGGGCGCCAGAGGGGACATGAGGATGTTGAACAACGTCGGGCTCAACACAGAACCCTGTGGAACTCCGACTCCCAATGGCGGCATCTCAGCGGAGCTCTGGGAAACCGAGATCGTCTGGCGGCGGCCCTCAAGAAAAGATGTAAACCATTTGAGCACCGTCCCCCTAAGGCCGATGTCATGGAGCCTGGCGAGGAGCGCCACATGGGGACGGTGTCAAAGGCCGCCGACAGATCTAACATGACAACCATGGCCTTGCCTCCAACATCCAAAGTCTCGCGAATGACCTCCGAGACCTCCAGCAGAGCCGTTTCCGTACTTAAATTAGGACGGAATCCGGATTGGGATGGATGAAGTAAATTGTTTGTTTCTAAGAAACCAGACAAGATGCCATGCACATGTTTCTCTGTGATCTTCGCCAGAGCCGGAAGAAGAGAAATTGGCCTGTAGTTGGCCAGGACCTCGGCATCCAAACCGGGCTTTTTCAGGAGGGGGATCACCATCGCCCTTTTCCAGGTGCGTGGGACACTCCCCTCCCTCAAGGAGGCATTGAGAAGGGGGTTGACCAGTGGGTTCACCATCGCCGCCATCCTGGCCAAAAATTTGGCAGGGCAGGGGTCTAGCGGCGAGCCCGATTTAAGGCTGGCCAGCAGCAACAGGGACGCATCGCTAGAAACAGATGGAAAGTCTGACAGCACAGCAACAGGCGTGGACGATGGAACACGTCCCGCCCCGGAGCCGCAACACCCCTCCTCCGACCTCTCCAAGAAGGAGGCCTGAATCGCCTTGATCTTATCTGTAAAGAAGCTGGCAAGATCACACGCCCACGCGTCAGGTGAAACTGGAAGGGGCAAGTTGGAGCTGGGGGTCGTGAACTCCTTCACCACAGTGAAGATCTCCTTACAGGAGTTCACCGACGCCTCGATCCTCCTAGCAAGATATTCCTTCTTTGCACACAGGATGTCCCGGTGATAAGCCTTCACAGCCGACCTATAGGCGAGTTTGGCCTTCCCGTCATACTGAAGGCGCCAGGCCCGCTCAGCAACCTTACATTGGCTGCGAGCCACGCGCAGCGCCTCCGTAAACCACGGCGCAGATCGCCGTATTGCCGTGGACCGGGGGGCCGCCCTTGGGGCAAGATCATTCAACCTTTCAGTCAGCCACAGCTGCAGAGCCTCAGTGTCCCATTCCAAATGGCCCGAGAAGGGGCATGGATGATCCACAAGCGCCTGCTCCAGCATATCGGGCGTCACTCTATGCAACGCTCTCACAGCTGGTCTGGGCAGTATGGGAGCGCTGCTGTTCGTTCGCCCGTTCTCCAACACGGAGAATCTAATCAGCCTGTGATCCGTCCAGAGCACGGGCAGGGTTTCAATATCAACAATCGGGACCGACGAAAACACTTGGTCCAGGGTATGCCCTTTCTCATGTGTAGGACCCATCACAAAAGGTACAAGGCCCAGCGGGGATGTGATATCCAGCAATTTAGATGAGTCCGAATCGTCCGCCACGTCAAGATGGAAATTGAAGTCGCCCGCCACCACACAATGCTGTGTGGACAGCGCCAGTTCGGAAATGGCCATCTGCAGGTCATCCAAAAAGGAACCCACAGGGCCAGGCGGCCTGTATACCAGCAGCCCCTTCAGAGCTTGGCACGGGGACAGTCTGAGCGTAAAGGCAAGGGACTCGGAACCCCCGATGGAATTCAGGGGGAGAACTGAGCAGGACACGCTCTTCTTCACCACCACAGCAACCCCGCCACCCCTTCCCTTCGCTCTGTCCTGCCGGAAGATATTATACGCCGGAGGAATGGCTGAGAAAATGTCCGGATTGGACGCCTCGCCCAACCAGGTTTCAGTCAGTAGAAGACATAATGGATTTTCCCTGACAAGGAGATCATAAATGTACAGGGCATGGCTACCTACTGACCTCGTATTGAGCAGCAGGCACAGATGTTTAACACGAGCCACTGCTGGTCGGTGGACGGTGACAGGAGTCCACACAGGCGACCAGCCACAGCCCGGGCAATGCCGTTTACCCTTGACACGGCCCGGGAAAACAGAGCGACAAGAACAAGAAACAGTCTGCAGGGCGCGCAGCGTCGCTGAGGTGTAACAGATCATCCTCGTCCGAGGCTTACCGGGCCGCAGTCCACCGCCGCCCCGGCGCCTCCGGGACGCTGACGGGCGCAGACGGGCAGGACTCCGGCACGACTCAGGCTAAGCGAAGGCGTCCACTTGCGCGTCCCGCTGCGCGGGAACAAGCGACTTTAAATAGGCGCTCCAATAAGCCCTTAGCGCGCGAGTCCGCTCCAAGATGGCGGCCGCCGCCGGATCAAGTGCCCCAATCCAAAATGGCGCCCACCAAAGTTCGCCCCCGGGACCCGGACCCACCAAAGTGGTGGTGCTTCTGGCAAAAATGCCTTCTTTTAAATGCAGTGAGGGAAATAAGGAGCGCGAGCTGCAAGCGAGAACTTAAAAACAGGGGTAAGTTCAACACAATCTCAAACACAAATACAAAACAAGGAAATGCTAAAAAACACAGCGCTAATGCAAGCGCAAGCGCAGCAGTGTGGTAGCCTCCTGTCTCTGGGCATTTCTGGGGGGACTCTGCACACACCCCTCTCATGTCTGGGCACTGCTGGGAGTGTTAGGCACCCACCCCTCTCATGTCTGGGCACTGCTGGGAGGACTCTGCACCCACCCCTCCTATGTCTGGGGACTGCTGGGAGGACTCTGCACACACCCCTCCTGTCTCTGGGCACTGCTGGGAGGACTCTGCACCCACCCCTCCTATGTCTGGGCACTGCTGGGAGGACTCTGCACACACCCCTCTCATGTCTGGGCACTGCTGGGAGTGTTAGGCACCCACCCCTCTCATGTCTGGGCACTGCTGGGAGGACTCTGCACCCACCCCTCCTATGTCTGGGGACTGCTGGCAGGACTCTGCACACACCCCTCCTGTCTCTGGGCACTGCTGGGAGGACTCTGCACACACCCCTCCTGTCTCTGGGCACTGCTGGGAGGACTCTGCACCCACCCCTCCTGTCTCTGGGCACTGCTGGGAGGACTCTGCACCCACCCCTCCTGTCTCTGGGCACTGCTGGGAGGACTCTGCACACACCCCTCCTATGTCTGGGCACTGCTGGGTGTGATAGGCACCCACCCCTCCTGTCTCTGGGCACTGCTGGGGGGACTCTGCACACACCCCTCCTATGTCTGGGCACTGCTGGGGGGACTCTGCACACACCCCTCCTATGTCTGGGCACTGCTGGGAGGACTCTGCACACACCCCTCCTAATTCACTATATGTACGCTTAGAACATACACGGGTGTGGGTTCGCTCCATGCATACGCGGGTGAGGGTACGGGTCGTACATACACTGTTGGGGTGCAGGGTACGCTCCATGCATACGCGGGTGGGGGTACGGCTCGTACTTACACTGTTGGCATGGGGGTATGCTCCATACGTACGCAGGTGGGGGTACGTGTCGTACTTACACTGTTGGGGTGGGGGTACGCTCCATGCATACGCGGGTGGGGGTACGTGTCGTACTTAGACTGTTGGGGTGGGGGGTGCGCTCCATGCATACGCGGGTGGGGGTACGTGTCGTACTTACACTGTTGGGGTGGGGGGTACGCTCCATGCATACGCGGGTGGGGGTACGTGTCGTACTTACACTGTTGGGGTGGGGGTACGCTCCATGCATACGTGGGTGTGGGTACGTGTCGTACTTACACTGTTGGGGTGGAGGTATGCTCCATACATACGCGGGTGGGGGTACGTGTCGTACTTACACTGTTGGGGTGGGGGGTACGCTCGATGCATACGCGGGTGGGGGTATGTGTCGTACTTACACTGTTGGGGTGGGGGGTACGCTCCATGCATACGCGGGTGGGGGTACGGCTCGTACTTACACTGTTGGCATGGGGGGTACGCTCCATACGTACGCAGGTGGGGGTACGTGTCGTACTTACACTGTTGGGGTGGGGGGTACGCTCCATGCATACGCGGGTGGGGGTACGTGTCGTACTTACACTGTTGGCATGGGGGTACGCTCCATACGTACGCAGGTGGGGGTACGTGTCGTACTTACACTGTTGGGGTGGGGGGTACGCTCCATGCATACGCGGGTGGGGGTACGTGTCGTACTTACACTGTTGGGGTGGGGGGTACGCTCCATGTATACGCGGGTGTGGGTACGTGTCGTACTTACACTGTTGGGGTGGGGGGTACGCTCCATGCATACGCGGGTGGGGGTACGGCTCGTACTTACACTGTTGGCATGGGGGGTACGCTCCATACGTACGCAGGTGGGGGTACGTGTCGTACTTACACTGTTGGGGTGGGGGTACGCTCCATGCATACGCGGGTGTGGGTAGGTGTCGTACTTACACTGTTGGGGTGGGGGGTACGCTCCATGCATACGCGGGTGGGGGTACGGCTCGTACATATCCGTACCCACGCTGTGGAATGCTTGTGCGGGCCGTCCCCAGGCCTTTGCCACGTGGGTAGGAGCCGTCCCGCCATTGTTGGGGTGATGTAGGTGTGGGCGTGGTACGACTCGTACCCACGCTCTTAAGGTGTGGGTACGGGACGTACCTGTATGGTTGTGTTGCCGGTTCGCGTCGTCAAGAACTTCCGTTGTGGCGGTCGCTGGCTTAGCTGGACACGCCCCCACCCCCTCGTAGTGACCAGGGCCTGAGGGTCAGGTATGTCCAGGGCATGTGTGCTGTGTGACTTTGGTGGGGGTTTTGAGGCCTGCCCTGGTCCTGCCACCCCCCCCCTCCTTTCCCCCCTCCCTTTGTTGTTCTGACCTTCTGCGGCGTCTGCGTCGTAACCTGTAGAGGAGGTCGACTGCTATGAGGGCCGGGATGACACGTAGGTTCGGGTCCATGTCTGTCCGTCGCGTACAGGTACTCCTTGTTTGCGTCGTCCTGTCTGTCCGTCGCGTACCGGTACTCCTTGTTCGCGTCGTCCTGATTTCCCGGCAGTTTTTGTCAGCCGGAAAATATTCACCATGCGGGATGACTTCGGTGCGAATCGTAATTCCTGGTTCGTGAATGGCAGGCTGCGTGCGTCCCGACGTCACGTCGGCGCTTTCCCGGATCGCATTTGTACGTTTATTTTGCTCGGTCGGGGTTTTGTACGATTCATACGGGAAAGGTGTTTCAGTGCAAATCGTAATTCCATGTTTGTATATTTTGACGACCGGGTACGCGTCGGACGGTGAATTTGCTCCGTCCGACGGTTCGTACCCGGTTTTTACCGGATCGTGATAGGTGTGACGATCGTAGGGACCTTGAGGGTTGATAAAAGGTGATTTTTTCTGACAGATAGCTGGGGCCAAGATTAAACAATGCCTTGTGGATAGTGCAACAGACTTTGAATTTTATCCGTTGGCGTATATGTAACCAGTGGAGTTTCAAAAAAAGAGGGCGGGATGCTGATCTGGGAGGCATATTCTGGACCAGTTGTTCCGCCGTATTCTGAACCACCTGAAGTCTACTAATCGAGGTTTCATTGGCGGAGAGCAGCAGGCCGCTACAATAGTCCAGGCGACTCAATATGAGTGCCTGAGTCAGAGTCCTCCAAACATAG
This sequence comes from Triturus cristatus, assembly GCF_964204655.1. Classification (NCBI taxonomy): domain Eukaryota; kingdom Metazoa; phylum Chordata; class Amphibia; order Caudata; family Salamandridae; genus Triturus; species Triturus cristatus. Next base: position 1,809,820,224 of record NC_140589.1, read on the forward strand.
TCCTGGAGCAAAGGAAAGACTCGTCGAAGTAGGCCCAAAGTATAGAAACAGGTACCCACTGTCTGACCAATATGTTCCTTAAAAGTAAGGGCATGGTCTAAACGGACTCCTAGGTTCTTAACGGAGGTTTTAGGATCGGGAGGAATCCCAAGGTTGATAGGCTACCAATTGGGTGACCATAATATGGGGGCCTCTCCGAAAAGTAAAATCTCAGTTTCCCAACATTACATTGGAGGAAGTTATTCTTCATCCAATGTGAGAAGGCGCTCATCCCCAAAGAGAAGGTCTTATGCACAGTGGGGGTGAATTCATCAAAAGGGAAGAATAGCTGTGTGTCGTCGGAATATGATAATGTAATAAACCCATATTTTCTTAGAACATTGGCCAAGGGAGCCACATAAATATTGAATAAAGTAGGACTCAGAGAAGAACCCTGTGGTACTCCCTTGGACAATTCCATGGGTGCCGAACGATATGGGCCTTGTTTGACTGTCTGAGATCGACCAGATAAAAAGCTTGACATCCACTGAAAGGCGGAGTCTCTTAGTCCAATTTCCCTCAACCATCTGAGTAATATTTGATGGGAAACCGTGTCGAACGCGGCAGATAGGTCCAATAGCACCAGAATCATAGAGTGGCCCTTGTCTAGAGTCATTCTGATGTTATCCGTGACTACTAGCAGGCCTGATTCGGTGCTATGTTTGGACCTAAAGCCTGACTGGGAAGAATCTAAGCAGCCTGAGAGTTTGACATGTTTTGAGAGATGGTTGTTGACATATGTCTCTACTAATTTACTCAGAAATGGTAGGAGCAAAATAGGACAAAGATTGGTCAGATCAGTCAGAGGGGCCTTGGTGTTCTTGCGAATCGGCATTATCTGTGCAGCTTTCCATTCCACTGGAACAAAACCTTCCTTTATTGACAAATTGAGAAGATGTTCAATCAGTGGAGATAGTTGAGGGATTAGGGTGCTGGCTACTCTAGCACAACCAGATTTCACTTTATGCATTAAAGCCTCTACATCTGCTTTAGTTAGTGGGGGGAAATTTTCAAGCAACATGGAAGGGATTGATTCTGGGACTTCTCTGGACATGAGAATCTATTGTGGGTTTCCTGAAGAAACAATTTTTTCATAAATTAGTTCTATTTTTTGTGAGAAATATAATGCAATGTCATTGCATAGTGTTTGTGATGGTGCTTCAACATTCTCACAGGCCTTAGGTTTTATAAATGACTGAAGGATGTTGTATAGAACCTTTGGAGCATTACCAGCCAATGTAAGTTGGGTGGAAATGTGATTTTTACGTGCAGTCTTGATGCTACTATGGTAACTTGACAAAGAAATTAAAAACTGGGTTTCGTCACTTTCCTCATGGGTAATACGCCATTTCCTCTCGTATTTCCTACACAGTTCTTTTTGTAAATGTGACTGGGGGGAGAAATAGGCAGCTTGCGGGTGTTTAGAGTGAGTGGGAAAACGTTTTAGAGATGCAAGGTGGTCAACGGTCCGAGTTAGTGCCAGGTTGTAATTGGTTAAGGCTTCTACTAAATTGTCTGAAGAATTTTTTCGTGGTATTTCCAGAGAGGCTTTTAAACTCTCTGGAGAGACCTTTTGCCATTGCCTGTGAGTCGTAAAGTTGTCCAAATGTTGACCCCTGTGTTCTTCTTTATGGCCCTTAATGGAAAATTCAATTAAAGCATGGTCAGTCCATGTTAGTTGTAGTGGTGACTCACACCATACATTGGGGGAGTTAGACACAATAATATCTAGTGTATGGCCGTCCGTATGAGTAGGACCTTCAATCTGTTTATTTAGGCCTAAGAGTGCTAGGTTGTCCAGAAAGTCTAGTGACTCAGCATTGGTGGTACATTCACTATGGATGTTAAAATCGCCTAATAATAGGAAGCTACTACTTGCAAGTACATAAGGAGCTATTCATTCAGTAAGTAAAAGTGAGAAATCTGCTAAAAGACCTGGCGGGCGATAGACTAAAGCCCCCTTCCAACTGACTTGGGGTGAAAAATCAATTCGAAAAATAAAGAAACATTAATGCTGTCTTTATGGCCGATAGCAATCCCTCCCCCATCTTAGTTGGTCTGTCTATCCTGATAAGCTTATAGCCTTCCGGTATGGCAAGAGCGACAGAGGGTGTGGAGAGGGGCTTTAGCCAGGTTTCAGTTAAGAATCCAAACTCAGGCTGTGAAGAAGAAAGTAAGTCCCAAATTTCAATAGAATGTCTGGGCAGAGAGCGAACATTACATAACATGTTTTTCCATGTCCTCTGGGTTCCATTTATAGGATTCGTGCCACATGGAGAGGGGGCAGGCTTTGTACAGGGAAGAGCCTTGCTTAATAAAGACTAGTCTGATGTTACGCGGGTCGGCCCTGCTTCATCAGCAATACTCTGATACTGACATAGTCTACAGGCAAAAGGACCTTCAACTAGTGGTCCAAAGTGTCCAAAACACCATCCAAGGGTCTGGAATCTTCAAGATGGTCCTTGAAAGTTTGGGACTTCAGTTCCCACAATCCACTTGGACAAAGCCCTTACAAATTCCCTGGTAATACTCCAGGCTGAGGATTCTTTGTAGTGATGGTACAGGTGATCTCTGTTAACCTGTAGCTTGCAGGGAATCCAATCTTTTATCCTTTTGAAGCTGGATTGGTTCACAGGGCTTTATTTTCGGATGGTGCAGTAGGCACAATCTTCAGAGTTCAGGGCCTGGTTAATGCACGTCAAACTCCTCAGCTCGGGCCCTTCTTGCTATCTTAGGTTTCAAGCAGCAGATCTGAGAGGCACTGCCCCTCTCAGATACTTTATCAGTGCTCCCTGGGGTCAAGCAGAAGGGCACTCCTGTCCAATGAGGTACAGGGTAACACCCCCAGAGCACGACCACTTCCTCCTAAGTGTGGCATAATGATATCCTAGAAAGCACTATTCCTCCAAAATTCAATGTGTCAGAATTTTAAGTGTTGAGAAAAGAGCTGGCTAAACACAGTGTTTAGCCAAAATATCGAGTTTTAAATTTCGACCTACAATAATATCGTGTTTTTAATATCGTAGGTACAGAATATCGAAGTCAAGAATATCGATGGACAGAATATCGATCCCAAGGTAAGTAATATCGAAGTTAATAATATCGAAGTAATTAATATCGATGTAAGTAATATCGTAAGCAAAAATTTTGATGTCAATAATATCGATATTTATTTAGTGTAATGTAATTTAATATGTATTTTATTTGTATGTTAAAGATTATTGTTATGTATTTTAATACATTTAAAAATAAATGTTTAGAGATTAATAATTATTTTAAATTTAATTTAGCGTTTTAGTATCAGAGCCGGTTGTGGGTTTATAGGGGAATAGGGTGGGAAGTAATTTAATTATAATTAATGAATTAATATGTATTGTTTAATTGGTATTTATGATTAATTAATTTGTAATTAATTAATAATTGGTAATTAATAATATTAATTGATTAATTAATTGTTAATTAGTAATTAATTGGTGATTTAATTTAATTAAGTGATTAATTGATAATTAAATTAATTATGTGAATTTTTATGTGTAGTGGGTTGTGGGTGTATAGGGGAATAGGGTGGGATGTGATTAAAATAAAATAAATAATGATATTTTTAATTTATTTGTAATTATTATTAATTAATTGTTATTAGTTAGTTAAATATAGTAAATATAGATAATTTATTATTTTATTTTATTTGTTGTTATTGCTAATTAATGTATTGTTAATTAATAATTAATAGGTGAATATTTGTAGTTAATATGTATTAATTAGTCAATTAATAACTATATTAATAATAAAGAATGTATTATTAATTGTAAATAAGAGATAATTGATATTTAAATCTATTGTGTATTTTGTATGTGTAGTGTGTTGTGTGTTAAAGGGGGAATAGTGTGGGATGTAATTTAAAGTTATTTATTTAAATATTTATTTTACATAATTGGTATTTAATAATAATTATTTTTAAAATACATTGTCAACATGCAATTTTTTTATAAGAAATTATTGAATTGGTTATAATGTTCATAGAATCACTATGCTATCTAGTGCTTTCCCAACTATTTTACTATCTGGAGTTGGAATAGTTATTTTTACCCCTACGCTATTCAACGTTTTCTCTACTGTTGCACTGTCTGGAGTGGGAATAGTAATTTTTACCCTTACGCTATCCAACACTTTCCTACTATTGCACTCTCTGGAGTGGGAATAGTAAATTTTACCCTTACGCTATCCAACACTTTCCCTACTATTGCACTCTCTGGAGTTGGAATAGTAATTTTTACCCCTACGCTATCCAACGTTTTCCCTACTGTTGCACTCTTTGGAGTTGGAATAGTTATTTGTACCCCTACGCTATCCAACGTTTTCCCTACTGTTGCAGTGTCTGGAGTGGGAAGAGTAATTTTTACCCTTACGCTATCCAACACTTTCCTACTATTGCACTCTCTGGAGTGGGAATAGTAAATTTTACCCTTACGCTATCCAACACTTTCCCTACTATTGCACTCTCTGGAGTTGGAATAGTAATTTTTACCCCTACGCTATTCAACGTTTTCCCTACTTTTGCACTCTTTGGAGTTGGAATAGTTATTTGTACCCCTACGCTATCCAACGTTTTCCCTACTGTTGCAGTGTCTGGAGTGGGAATAGTAATTTTTACCCTTACGCTATCCAACACTTTCCCTACTATTGCACTCTCTGGAGTGGGAATAGTAATTTTTACCCTTACGCTATCTAACACTTTCCCTACTATTGCACTCTCTGGAGTTGGAATAGTAATTTTTACCCCTACGCTATCCAACGCTTTCCCTACTGTTGCACTCTTTGGAGTTGGAATAGTAATTTTTACCCCTACGCTATCCAATGTTTTCCCTACTGTTGCACTCTCGGGAGTTGGAATAGTTATTTTTACCCCTACGCTATCCAACATTTTCCTTACTGTTGTTTTTGTTGGAGTTGGACTAGTAGTTTTATTTTGTCTGATATTTAATATGTTTTGTAATATTTTAGCTATTGTAATATATAATTAATAATAAAAATTATTCAAATTAAAAATATTGATTATTATTTGCTATATGTAATTATTTAATATTTATTAATGTTATTGTTTTATGTGTATAGATGTATTGGTAATTTAAATAAATATTTAATAATTTATATGTTACAGAAATTATTATTAAAAGTAATTATTAGGTAAGTGTATGTATTATATATTATATATATATATGTTTAATTAAAGTTTTATTTAATTATATATATTTATTATAAATTTTACATATTATAAAATATATTTAATTATGTTTCTTTGATTTATAAGTATTATTTGGTTTATTTTACATATATTTTTAAAGTAAAAAACAAAACGATATTTTTGAATTACGATATTTTTGACATCGATATTAAATTATCAATATTTTTGTACTTACCATGTTGTAGATAGGATGTCGATATTCTTGACCACGATATTTTTGTTGCGATATTTTTGTAGGTCGAATTTTTGTCTTTCGAAATTATGTCATACAACCGCTAAACACACCTCCTGGATGGCTAATCTCCGTAGTCTCTCCCCTTACATCTGCTCATTCCTTTCTTGAGCCTATCATCTGGTTTGGTTCAAAGAGGAGAGATGTAAATGAAACTGGTGTCTTCGGCTTGTCTCCTTCTTCTATTGAAGGGCATTATTTACTACCCTTCCCCCTGGCTCTGGCATTCCTATGCCCAGCAACCTCTCCTCCCAGAAAGGCTTCCTAAACCCAGGGGTCATTTATCACTTCTTCAAAGCAGCCAGACTAAACCAGTGATCTCTGACCAATCAAGGCAGAGCACTAGAGGGCTGAATTTTGGTTTACAGAAACAGAAGTCTTATAACTTCTTGTCTGTATATTTAAGAATAAATTCAACAATACCATATTATACCATATTATCATTATTACTCTACTGAATCCAGGGCCGGACTGGGAACTAAAAGCAGCCCTGGCAAATTTTGGCAGACTAGCCCCTTTCCGGCGTGAAGCGAGCGAGCGCAGCGAGTGAGCCTGGCCACTACTAGGAGGGTTTGGGTTGATCTTCTCCCAAGAAAATTTTGGAACAAGACAGACCAAAATGGTGCATTTTACAGCACATTTTTCATTACATATCCAACTCTATTAACTTTTAAAGCACAGTAAATAGTAGATGATGTTCTTAAAGAGCAGCAGGCTACTCACCCAGGCATATGTACCCATAGACATTAAAGAGCACCAGGCTACCCACCCAGTCACAAGTACCCATAAACATTAAAGAGCAGCAGGCTACCCACCCAGTCATATATACCCATAAACACTAAAGAGCAGCAGGCTACCCACCTAGGCATATGTACCCATAGACATTAAAGAGCACCAGGCTACCCACCCAGTCATATGTACCCATAGACATTAAAGAGCACCAGGCTACCCACCCAGGCATATGTACCCATAGATATTAAAGAGCGCCAGGCTACCCACCCAGGCATATGTACCCATAGACATTAAAGAGCACCAGGCTACCCACCCAGTAACATGTATCCATAGACATTAAAGAACAGCAGGTTACCCACCCCGTCAATTGTACCCATAGACATTAAAGAGCACCAGGCTACCCACCCAGTCACATGTACCCATAGACATTAAAGAGCAGCAGGTTACCCACCCAGTCATATGTACCCATGGACATTAAAGAGCACCAGGCTACCCACCCAGTCACATGTACCCATAGACATTAAAGAGCAGCAGGTTACCCACCCAGTCATATGTACCCATAGACATTAAAGAGCACCAGCCTACCCACCCAGGCATATGTACCCATAGACATTAAAGAGCACCAGGTTATCCACCCAGTCATATGTACCCATAGACATTAAAGAGCACCAGGCTACCCACCCAGGCACATACCCATAGATGTTAAAGGGCACCAGGCTACCCACCCAGGCATATGTACCCATAGACATTAAAGAGCACCAGGCTAGCCACCCTTTCATATGCACCCATAGACATTAAAGAGCAGCAGGCGATCCACACAGGCATATGTACCCATAGACATTAAAGAGCACCAGGCTACCCACCCAGTCATATGTACCCATAGACATTAAAGAGCAGCAGGTTACCCACCCAGTCATATGTACCCATAGACATTAAGGAGCAGCAGTTTACCCACCCAGTCATATGTACCCATTGACATTAAAGAGCAGCAGGTTACCCACCCAGTCATATGTACCCATAGACATTAAAGAGCAGCAGGTTACCCACCCAGTCATATGTACCCGTAGACATTAAAGAGCAGCAGGTTACCCTCCCAGTCATATGTACCCATAGACATTAAAGAGCAGCAGGCTACCCACCCAGGCATATGTACCCATAGACATTAAAGAGCAGCAGGCTACCCACCCAGGCATATGTACCCATAGACATTAAAGAGCACCAGGTTACCCACCCAGTCATATGTACCCATAGACATTAAAGAGCAGCAGGCTACCCACACAGTCATATGCATCCATGGACATTATAGAGCACCAGGATACCCACCCAGTCACATGTACCCATAGACATTAAAGAGTAGCAGGTTACCCACCCAGTCAAATGTACCCATAGACATTAAAATGCAGCAGGTTACCCACCCAGTCATATGTACCCATAGACATTAAAGAGCAGCAGGCTACCCACCCAGTCATATGACCCAGAGACATTAAAGAGCAGCAGGCTACCCACCCAGTCTTATGTACCCATAGACATTAAAGACCACCAGGCTACCCACCCACTCATATGTACCCATAGACATTAAAGAGCAGCAGGTGACCCACCCACTCATATGTACCCATAGACATTAAAAAGCAGCAGCCTACCCACCCAGTCATATGTATCCATAGACATTAAAGCGCAGCAGGCTACCCACCCAGTCGTATGTACCCATAGACGTTAAAGAGCACCAGGCTACCCACCCAGTCATATGTACCCATAGACATTAAAGAGCAGCAGGTTACCTACCCAGTCACATGTACCCATAGACATTAAAGAGCAGCAGGTTACTCACCCAGTCATATGTACCCATAGACATTAAAGAGCAGCAGGCTACCACCCAGTCATATGACCCAGAGACATTAAAGAGCAGCAGGCTACCCACCCAGTCATATGTACCCAGAGACATTCAAGAGCAGCAGGCTACCCACCCAGTCACATGTACCCATAGACATTAAAGAGCAGCAGGCTACCCACCCAGTCATATATACCAATAGACATTAAAGAGCATCAGGCTACCCACCCAGTCATATGTACCCATAGACGTTTAAGAGCACCCGGCTACACACCCAGTCATATGTACCCATAGACATTAAAGAGCAGCAGGTTACCCACCCAGTCACATGTACCCATAGACATTAAAGATCACCAGGCTACCCACCCAGTCATATGTACCCATAGACATTAAAGAGCAGTAGGTTACCCACCCAGTCATATGTACCCATGGACATTAAAGACCACCAGGCTGCCCACCCAGTCATATATACCCATAGACATTAAAGAGCAGCAGGTTACCCACCCAGTCATATGTACCCGTAGACATTAAAGAGCAGCAGGTTACCCTCCCAGTCATATGTACCCATAGACATTAAAGAGCAGCAGGCTACCCACCCAGGCATATGTACCCATAGACATTAAAGAGCAGCAGGCTACCCACCCAGTCATATGTACCCATAGACATTAAAGAGCAGCAGGTTACCCTCCCAGTCATATGTACCCATAGACATTAAAGAGCAGCAGGCTACCCACCCAGGCATATGTACCCATAGACATTAAAGAGCAGCAGGCTACCCACCCAGGCATATGTACCCATAGACATTAAAGAGCACCAGGTTACCCACCCAGTCATATGTACCCATAGACATTAAAGAGCAGCAGGCTACCCACACAGTCATATGCATCCATGGACATTATAGAGCACCAGGCTACCCACCCAGTCACATGTACCCATAGACATTAAAGAGCAGCAGGTTACCCACCCAGTCATATGTACCCATAGACATTAAAATGCAGCAGGTTACCCACCCAGTCATATGTACCCATAGACATTAAAGAGCAGCAGGCTACCCACCCAGTCATATGACCCAGAGACATTAAAGAGCAGCAGGCTACCCACCCAGTCTTATGTACCCATAGACATTAAAGACCACCAGGTTACCCACCCACTCATATGTACCCATAGACATTAAAGAGCAGCAGGTGACCCACCCACTCATATGTACCCATAGACATTAAAAAGCAGCAGCCTACCCACCCAGTCATATGTACCCATAGACATTAAAGCGCAGCAGGCTACCCACCCAGTCGTATGTACCCATAGACGTTAAAGAGCACCAGGCTACCCACCCAGTCATATGTACCCATAGACATTAAAGAGCAGCAGGTTACCTACCCAGTCACATGTACCCATAGACATTAAAGAGCAGCAGGTTACTCACCCAGTCATATGTACCCATAGACATTAAAGAGCAGCAGGCTACCACCCAGTCATATGACCCAGAGACATTAAAGAGCAGCAGGCTACCCACCCAGTCATATGTACCCAGAGACATTCAAGAGCAGCAGGCTACCCACCCAGTCACATGTACCCATAGACATTAAAGAGCATCAGGCTACCCACCCAGTCATATGTACCCATAGACATTAAAGAGCAGCAGGTTACCCACCCAGTCACATGTACCCATAGACATTAAAGATCACCAGGCTACCCACCCAGTCATATGTACCCATAGACATTAAAGAGCAGTAGGTTACCCACCCAGTCATATGTACCCATGGACATTAAAGACCACCAGGCTACCCACCCAGTCATATATACCCATAGACATTAAAGAGCAGCAGGTTACCCACCCAGTCATATGTACCCGTAGACATTAAAGAGCAGCAGGTTACCCTCCCAGTCATATGTACCCATAGACATTAAAGAGCAGCAGGCTACCCACCCAGGCATATGTACCCATAGACATTAAAGAGCAGCAGGCTACCCACCCAGGCATATGTACCCATAGACATTAAAGAGCACCAGGTTACCCACCCAGTCATATGTACCCATAGACATTAAAGAGCAGCAGGCTACCCACACAGTCATATGCATCCATGGACATTATAGAGCACCAGGCTACCCACCCAGTCACATGTACCCATAGACATTAAAGAGCAGCAGGTTACCCACCCAGTCATATGTACCCATAGACATTAAAATGCAGCAGGTTACCCACCCAGTCATATGTACCCATAGACATTAAAGAGCAGCAGGCTACCCACCCAGTCATATGACCCAGAGACATTAAAGAGCAGCAGGCTACCCACCCAGTCTTATGTACCCATAGACATTAAAGACCACCAGGCTACCCACCCACTCATATGAACCCATAGACATTAAAGAGCAGCAGGTGACCCACCCACTCATATGTACCCATAGACATTAAAAAGCAGCAGCCTACCCACCCAGTCATATGTACCCATAGACATTAAAGCGCAGCAGGCTACCCACCCAGTCGTATGTACCCATAGACGTTAAAGAGCACCAGGCTACCCACCCAGTCATATGTACCCATAGACATTAAAGAGCAGCAGGTTACCTACCCAGTCACATGTACCCATAGACATTAAAGAGCAGCAGGTTACTCACCCAGTCATATTTACCCATAGACATTAAAGAGCAGCAGGCTACCACCCAGTCATATGACCCAGAGACATTAAAGAGCAGCAGGCTACCCACCCAGTCATATGTACCCAGAGACATTAAAGAGCAGCAGGCTACCCACCCAGTCACATGTACCCATAGACATTAAAGAGCAGCAGGCTACCCACCCAGTCATATATACCAATAGACATTAAAGAGCATCAGGCTACCCACCCAGTCATATGTACCCATAGACGTTTAAGAGCACCCGGCTACACACCCAGTCATATGTACCCATAGACATTAAAGAGCAGCAGGTTACCCACCCAGTCACATGTACCCATAGACATTAAAGATCACCAGGCTACCCACCCAGTCATATGTACCATAGACATTAAAGAGCAGTAGGTTACCCACCCAGTCATATGTACCCATGGACATTAAAGACCACCAGGCTACCCACCCAGTCATATATACCCATAGACATTAAAGAGCAGAAGGTTACCCACCCAGTCCTATGTACCTATAGACATTAAAGAGCACCAGGCTACCCACCCAGGCACATGTACCCATAGACATTAAAGAGCACCAGGCTTCCCACCCAGGCATATGTACCCATAGACATTAAAGAGCAGCAGGCTACCCACCCAGGCATATGTACCCATATACATTAAAGAGCACCAGGCTACCCACCCAGTCATATGTACCCATAGACATTAAAGAGCAGCAGGCTACCACCCAGTCATATGACCCAGAGACATTAAAGAGCAGCAGGCTACCCACCCAGTCATATGTACCCAGAGACATTCAAGAGCAGCAGGCTACCCACCCAGTCACATGTACCCATAGACATTAAAGAGCAGCAGGCTACCCACCCAGTCATATATACCAATATACATTAAAGAGCATCAGGCTACCCACCCAGTCATATGTACCCATAGACGTTTAAGAGCACCCGGCTACACACCCAGTCATATGTACCCATAGACATTAAAGAGCAGCAGGTTACCCACCCAGTCACATGTACCCATAGACATTAAAGATCACCAGGCTACCCACCCAGTCATATGTACCCATAGACATTAAAGAGCAGTAGGTTACCCACCCAGTCATATGTACCCATGGACATTAAAGACCACCAGGCTGCCCACCCAGTCATATATACCCATAGACATTAAAGAGCAGCAGGTTACCCACCCAGTCATATGTACCCGTAGACATTAAAGAGCAGCAGGTTACCCTCCCAGTCATATGTACCCATAGACATTAAAGAGCAGCAGGCTACCCACCCAGGCATATGTACCCATAGACATTAAAGAGCAGCAGGCTACCCACCCAGTCATATGTACCCATAGACATTAAAGAGCAGCAGGTTACCCTCCCAGTCATATGTACCCATAGACATTAAAGAGCAGCAGGCTACCCACCCAGGCATATGTACCTATAGACATTAAAGAGCAGCAGGCTACCCACCCAGGCATATGTACCCATAGACATTAAAGAGCACCAGGTTACCCACCCAGTCATATGTACCCATAGACATTAAAGAGCAGCAGGCTACCCACACAGTCATATGCATCCATGGACATTATAGAGCACCAGGCTACCCACCCAGTCACATGTACCCATAGACATTAAAGAGCAGCAGGTTACCCACCCAGTCATATGTACCCATAGACATTAAAATGCAGCAGGTTACCCACCCAGTCATATGTACCCATAGACATTAAAGAGCAGCAGGCTACCCACCCAGTCATATGACCCAGAGACATTAAAGAGCAGCAGGCTACCCACCCAGTCTTATGTACCCATAGACATTAAAGACCACCAGGCTACCCACCCACTCATATGTACCCATAGACATTAAAGAGCAGCAGGTGACCCACCCACTCATATGTACCCATAGACATTAAAAAGCAGCAGCCTACCCACCCAGTCATATGTACCCATAGACATTAAAGCGCAGCAGGCTACCCACCCAGTCGTATGTACCCATAGACGTTAAAGAGCACCAGGCTACCCACCCAGTCATATGTACCCATAGACATTAAAGAGCAGCAGGTTACCTACCCAGTCACATGTACCCATAGACATTAAAGAGCAGCAGGTTACTCACCCAGTCATATGTACCCATAGACATTAAAGAGCAGCAGGCTACCACCCAGTCATATGACCCAGAGACATTAAAGAGCAGCAGGCTACCCACCCAGTCATATGTACCCAGAGACATTCAAGAGCAGCAGGCTACCCACCCAGTCACATGTACCCATAGACATTAAAGAGCAGCAGGCTACCCACCCAGTCATATATACCAATAGACATTAAAGAGCATCAGGCTACCCACCCAGTCATATGTACCCATAGACATTAAAGAGCAGCAGGTTACCCACCCAGTCACATGTACCCATAGACATTAAAGATCACCAGGCTACCCACCCAGTCATATGTACCCATAGACATTAAAGAGCAGTAGGTTACCCACCCAGTCATATGTACCCATGGACATTAAAGACCACCAGGCTACCCACCCAGTCATATATACCCATAGACATTAAAGAGCAGCAGGTTACCCACCCAGCCATATGTACCCGTAGACATTAAAGAGCAGCAGGTTACCCTCCCAGTCATATGTACCCATAGACATTAAAGAGCAGCAGGCTACCCACCCAGGCATATGTACCCATAGACATTAAAGAGCAGCAGGCTACCCACCCAGGCATATGTACCCATAGACATTAAAGAGCACCAGGTTACCCACCCAGTCATATGTACCCATAGACATTAAAGAGCAGCAGGCTACCCACACAGTCATATGCATCCATGGACATTATAGAGCACCAGGCTACCCACCCAGTCACATGTACCCATAGACATTAAAGAGCAGCAGGTTACCCACCCAGTCATATGTACCCATAGACATTAAAATGCAGCAGGTTACCCACCCAGTCATATGTACCCATAGACATTAAAGAGCAGCAGGCTACCCACCCAGTCATATGACCCAGAGACATTAAAGAGCAGCAGGCTACCCACCCAGTCTTATGTACCCATAGACATTAAAGACCACCAGGCTACCCACCCACTCATATGAACCCATAGACATTAAAGAGCAGCAGGTGACCCACCCACTCATATGTACCCATAGACATTAAAAAGCAGCAGCCTACCCACCCAGTCATATGTACCCATAGACATTAAAGCGCAGCAGGCTACCCACCCAGTCGTATGTACCCATAGACGTTAAAGAGCACCAGGCTACCCACCCAGTCATATGTACCCATAGACATTAAAGAGCAGCAGGTTACCTACCCAGTCACATGTACCCATAGACATTAAAGAGCAGCAGGTTACTCACCCAGTCATATTTACCCATAGACATTAAAGAGCAGCAGGCTACCACCCAGTCATATGACCCAGAGACATTAAAGAGCAGCAGGCTACCCACCCAGTCATATGTACCCAGAGACATTAAAGAGCAGCAGGCTACCCACCCAGTCACATGTACCCATAGACATTAAAGAGCAGCAGGCTACCCACCCAGTCATATATACCAATAGACATTAAAGAGCATCAGGCTACCCACCCAGTCATATGTACCCATAGACGTTTAAGAGCACCCGGCTACACACCCAGTCATATGTACCCATAGACATTAAAGAGCAGCAGGTTACCCACCCAGTCACATGTACCCATAGACATTAAAGATCACCAGGCTACCCACCCAGTCATATGTACCCATAGACATTAAAGAGCATTAGGTTACCCACCCAGTCATATGTACCCATGGACATTAAAGACCACCAGGCTACCCACCCAGTCATATATACCCATAGACATTAAAGAGCAGAAGGTTACCCACCCAGTCCTATGTACCTATAGACATTAAAGAGCACCAGGCTACCCACCCAGGCACATGTACCCATAGACATTAAAGAGCACCAGGCTTCCCACCCAGGCATATGTACCCATAGACATTAAAGAGCAGCAGGCTACCCACCCAGGCATATGTACCCATATACATTAAAGAGCACCAGGCTACCCACCCAGTCATATGTACCCATAGACATTAAAGAGCAGCAGGCTACCACCCAGTCATATGACCCAGAGACATTAAAGAGCAGCAGGCTACCCACCCAGTCATATGTACCCAGAGACATTCAAGAGCAGCAGGCTACCCACCCAGTCACATGTACCCATAGACATTAAAGAGCAGCAGGCTACCCACCCAGTCATATATACCAATAGACATTAAAGAGCATCAGGCTACCCACCCAGTCATATGTACCCATAGACGTTTAAGAGCACCCGGCTACACACCCAGTCATATGTACCCATAGACATTAAAGAGCAGCAGGTTACCCACCCAGTCACATGTACCCATAGACATTAAAGATCACCAGGCTACCCACCCAGTCATATGTACCCATAGACATTAAAGAGCAGTAGGTTACCCACCCAGTCATATGTACCCATGGACATTAAAGACCACCAGGCTGCCCACCCAGTCATATATACCCATAGACATTAAAGAGCAGCAGGTTACCCACCCAGTCATATGTACCCGTAGACATTAAAGAGCAGCAGGTTACCCTCCCAGTCATTTGTACCCATAGACATTAAAGAGCAGCAGGCTACCCACCCAGGCATATGTACCCATAGACATTAAAGAGCAGCAGGCTACCCACCCAGTCATATGTACCCATAGACATTAAAGAGCAGCAGGTTACCCTCCCAGTCATATGTACCCATAGACATTAAAGAGCAGCAGGCTACCCACCCAGGCATATGTACCTATAGACATTAAAGAGCAGCAGGCTACCCACCCAGGCATATGTACCCATAGACATTAAAGAGCACCAGGTTACCCACCCAGTCATATGTACCCATAGACATTAAAGAGCAGCAGGCTACCCACACAGTCATATGCATCCATGGACATTATAGAGCACCAGGCTACCCACCCAGTCACATGTACCCATAGACATTAAAGAGCAGCAGGTTACCCACCCAGTCATATGTACCCATAGACATTAAAATGCAGCAGGTTACCCACCCAGTCATATGTACCCATAGACATTAAAGAGCAGCAGGCTACCCACCCAGTCATATGACCCAGAGACATTAAAGAGCAGCAGGCTACCCACCCAGTCTTATGTACCCATAGACATTAAAGACCACCAGGCTACCCACCCACTCATATGTACCCATAGACATTAAAGAGCAGCAGGTGACCCACCCACTCATATGTACCCATAGACATTAAAAAGCAGCAGCCTACCCACCCAGTCATATGTACCCATAGACATTAAAGCGCAGCAGGCTACCCACCCAGTCGTATGTACCCATAGACGTTAAAGAGCACCAGGCTACCCACCCAGTCATATGTACCCATAGACATTAAAGAGCAGCAGGTTACCTACCCAGTCACATGTACCCATAGACATTAAAGAGCAGCAGGTTACTCACCCAGTCATATGTACCCATAGACATTAAAGAGCAGCAGGCTACCACCCAGTCATATGACCCAGAGACATTAAAGAGCAGCAGGCTACCCACCCAGTCATATGTACCCAGAGACATTCAAGAGCAGCAGGCTACCCACCCAGTCACATGTACCCATAGACATTAAAGAGCAGCAGGCTACCCACCCAGTCATATATACCAATAGACATTAAAGAGCATCAGGCTACCCACCCAGTCATATGTACCCATAGACATTAAAGAGCAGCAGGTTACCCACCCAGTCACATGTACCCATAGACATTAAAGATCACCAGGCTACCCACCCAGTCATATGTACCCATAGCCATTAAAGAGCAGTAGGTTACCCACCCAGTCATATGTACCCATGGACATTAAAGACCACCAGGCTACCCACCCAGTCATATATACCCATAGACATTAAAGAGCAGCAGGTTACCCACCCAGTCACATGTACCCATAGACATTAAAGAGCAGCAGGCTACCCACCCAGTCATATATACCAATAGACATTAAAGAGCATCAGGCTACCCACCCAGTCATATGTACCCATAGACGTTTAAGAGCACCCGGCTACACACCCAGTCATATGTACCCATAGACATTAAAGAGCAGCAGGTTACCCACCCAGTCACATGTACCCATAGACATTAAAGATCACCAGGCTACCCACCCAGTCATATGTACCCATAGACATTAAAGAGCAGTAGGTTACCCACCCAGTCATATGTACCCATGGACATTAGAGACCACCAGGCTACCCACCCAGTCATATATACCCATAGACATTAAAGAGCAGAAGGTTACCCACCCAGTCCTATGTACCTATAGACATTAAAGAGCACCAGGCTACCCACCCAGGCACATGTACCCATAGACATTAAAGAGCACCAGGCTTCCCACCCAGGCATATGTACCCATAGACATTAAAGAGCAGCAGGCTACCCACCCAGGCATATGTACCCATATACATTAAAGAGCACCAGGCTACCCACCCAGCCATATGTACCCATAGACATTAAAGAGCAGCAGGCTACCCACCCAGTCATATGACCCAGAGACATTAAAGAGCAGCAGGCTACCCACCCAGTCATATGTACCCATAGACATTAAAGAGGAGCAGGCTACCCACCCAGTCATATATACCAATAGACATTAAAGAGCAGCAGGCTACCCACCCAGTCATATGTACCCATAGACATTAAAGAGCAGTAGGTTACCCACCCAGTCATATGTACCCATGGACATTAAACACCACCAGGCTACCCACCCAGTCATATATACCCATACACATTAAACACCACCAGGCTACCCACCCAGTCATATATACCCATAGACATTAAAGAGCAGAAGGTTACCCACCCAGTCCTGTGTACCTATAGACATTAAAGAGCAACAGGCTACCCACCCAGGCATATGTACCCATAGACATTAAAGAGCAGCAGGCTTCCCACCCAGGCATATGTACCCATATACATTAAAGAGCACCAGGCTGCCCACCCAGCCATATGACCCAGAGACATTAAAGAGCACCAGGCTACCTACCCAGCCATATGTACCCATAGACATTAAAGAGCAGCAGGCTACCCACCCAGTCATATGACCCAGAGACATTAAAGAGCAGCAGGCTACCCACCCAGTCATATGTACCCATAGACATTAAAGAGCAGGCTACCCACCCAGTCATATATACCAATAGACATTAAAGAGCAGCAGGCTACCCACCCAGTCATATGTACCCATAGACATTAAAGAGCAGCAGGCTACCCACCCAGTCATATGTACCCATAGACATTAAAGAGCACCAGGCTACCCACCCAGTCATATGTACCCATAAACATTAAAGAGCAGCAGGTTACCCACCCAGTCATATGTACCCATAGACATTAAAGAGCAGCAGGTTACCCACCCAGTCATATGTACCCATAGACATTAAAGAGCACCAGGCTACCCACCCAGGCATATGTACCCATAGACATTAAAGAGCATCAGGCTACCCACCCAGTCATGTGTACCCATAGACATTAAACAGCAGCAGGTTACCCACCCAGTCCTATGTACCCATATACATTAAAGAGCAGCAGGTTACCCACCCAGTCACATGTACCCATAGACATTAAAGATCACCAGGCTACCCACCCAGTCATATGTACCCATAGACATTAAAGAGCAGTAGGTTACCCACCCAGTCATATGTACCCATGGACATTAAAGACCACCAGGCTACCCACCCAGTCATATATACCCATAGACATTAAAGACCACCAGGCTACCCACCCAGTCATGTATACCCATAGACATTAAAGAGAAGAAGGTTACCCACCCAGTCCTATGTACCTATAGACATTAAAGAGCACCAGGCTACCCACCCAGGCACATGTACCCATAGACATTAAAGAGCACCAGGCTTCCCACCCAGGCATATGTACCCATTGACATTAAAGAGCAGCAGGCTACCCACCCAGGCATATGTACCCATATACATTAAAGAGCACCAGGCTACCCACCCAGCCATATGTACCCATAGACATTAAAGAGCAGCAGGCTACCCACCCAGTCATATGACCCAGAGACATTAAAGAGCAGCAGGCTACCCACCCAGTCATATGTACCCATAGACATTAAAGAGGAGCAGGCTACCCACCCAGTCATATATACCAATAGACATTAAAGAGCAGCAGGCTACCCACCCAGTCATATGTACCCATAGACATTAAAGAGCAGCAGGTTACCCACCCAGTCACATGTACCCATAGACATTAAAGATCACCAGGCTACCCACCCAGTCATATGTACCCATAGACATTAAAGAGCAGTAGGTTACCCACCCAGTCATATGTACCCATGGACATTAAAGACCACCAGGCTACCCACCCAGTCATATATACCCATACACATTAAAGACCACCAGGCTACCCACCCAGTCATATATACCCATAGACATTAAAGAGCAGAAGGTTACCCACCCAGTCCTGTGTACCTATAGACATTAAACAGCAACAGGCTACCCACCCAGGCATATGTACCCATAGACATTAAAGAGCAGCAGGCTTCCCACCCAGGCATATGTACCCATATACATTAAAGAGCACCAGGCTATCCACCCAGCCATATGTACCCATAGACATTAAAGAGCAGCAGGCTACCCACCCAGTCATATGACCCAGAGACATTAAAGAGCACCAGGCTACCCACCCAGCCATATGTACCCATAGACATTAAAGAGCAGCAGGCTACCCACCCAGTCATATGACCCAGAGACATTAAAGAGCAGCAGGCTACCCACCCAGTCATATGTACCCATAGACATTAAAGAGGAGCAGGCTACTCACCCAGTCATATATACCAATAGACATTAAAGAGCAGAAGGCTACCCACCCAGTCATATGTACCCATAGACATTAAAGAGCAGCAGGCTACCCACCCAGTTATATGTACCCATAGACATTAAAGAGGAGCAGGCTACCCACCCAGTCATATATACCGATAGACATTAAAGAGCAGCAGGCTGCCAACCCAGTCATATGTACCCATAGACATTAAAGAGCAGTAGGTTACCCACCCAGTCATATGTACCCATGGACATTAAAGACCACTAGGCTACCCACCCAGTCATATATACCCATACACATTAAAGACCACCAGGCTACCCACCCAGTCATATATACCCATAGACATTAAAGAGCAGAAGGTTACCCACCCAGTCCTGTGTACCTATAGACATTAAAGAGCAACAGGCTACCCACCCAGGCATATGTACCCATAGACATTAAAGAGCAGCAGGCTTCCCACCCAGGCATATGTACCCATATACATTAAAGAGCAGCAGGCTACCCACCCAGTCATATGACCCAGAGACATTAAAGAGCACCAGGCTACCCACCCAGCCATATGTACCCATAGACATTAAAGAGCAGCAGGCTACCCACCCAGTCATATGACCCAGAGACATTAAAGAGCAGCAGGCTACCCACCCAGTCATATGTACCCATAGACATTAAAGAGGAGCAGGCTACCCACCCAGTCATATATACCAATAGACATTAAAGAGCAGCAGGCTACCCACCCAGTCATATGTACCCATAGACATTAAAGAGCAGCAGGCTACCCACCCAGTCATATGTACCCATAGACATTAAAGAGCGCCAGGCTACCCACCCAGTCATATGTACCCATAAACATTAAAGAGCAGCAGGTTACCCACCCAGTCATATGTACCCATAGACATTAAAGAGCAGCAGGTTACCCACCCAGTCATATGTACCCATAGACATTAAAGAGCACCAGAATACCCACCCAGGCATATGTACCCATAGACATTAAAGAGCACCAGGCTACCCACCCAGTCATGTGTACCCATAGACATTAAACAGCAGCAGGTTACCCACCCAGTCCTATGTACCCATAGACATTAAAGAGCAGCAGGCAACCCACCCAGTCATATGTACCCATAGACATTAAAGAGCGCCAGGCTACCCACCCAGTCATATGTACCCATAGACATTAAAGAGCACCAGGCTACTCACCCAGTCATATGTACCCATAGACATTAAAGAGCAACAGGCTACCCACCCAGGCATATGTACCCATAGATATTAAAGAGCAGCAGGCTTCCCACCCAGGCATATGTACCCATAGACATTAAAGAGCAACAGGCTACCCACCCAGGCAGATGTACCCATAGATATTAAAGAGCAGCAGGCTTCCCACCCAGGCACATGTACCCATAGACATTAAAGAGCAGCAGGCTACCCACCCAGGCATATGTACACATAGATATTAAAGAGCAGCAGGCTTCCCACCAAGGCATATGCATCCATGGACATTATAGAGCACCAGGCTACCCACCCAGTCACATGTACCCATAGACATTAAAGAGCAGCAGGTTACCCACCCAGTCATATGTACCCATAGACATTAAAATGCAGCAGGTTACCCACCCAGTCATATGTACCCATAGACATTAAAGAGCAGCAGGCTACCCACCCAGTCATATGACCCAGACACATTAAAGAGCAGCAGGCTACCCACCCAGTCTTATATACCCATAGACATTAAAGACCACCAGGCTACCCACCCACTCATATGAACCCATAGACATTAAAGCGCAGCAGGCTACCCACCCAGTCGTATGTACCCATAGACGTTAAAGAGCACCAGGCTACCCACCCAGTCATATGTACCCATAGACATTAAAGAGCAGCAGGTTACCTACCCAGTCACATGTACCCATAGACATTAAAGAGCAGCAGGTTACTCACCCAGTCATATTTACCCATAGACATTAAAGAGCAGCAGGCTACCACCCAGTCATATGACCCAGAGACATTAAAGAGCAGCAGGCTACCCACCCAGTCATATGTACCCAGAGACATTAAAGAGCAGCAGGCTACCCACCCAGTCACATGTACCCATAGACATTAAAGAGCAGCAGGCTACCCACCCAGTCATATATACCAATAGACATTAAAGAGCATCAGGCTACCCACCCAGTCATATGTACCCATAGACGTTTAAGAGCACCCGGCTACACACCCAGTCATATGTACCCATAGACATTAAAGAGCAGCAGGTTACCCACCCAGTCACATGTACCCATAGACATTAAAGATCACCAGGCTACCCACCCAGTCATATGTACCCATAGACATTAAAGAGCAGTAGGTTACCCACCCAGTCATATGTACCCATGGACATTAAAGACCACCAGGCTACCCACCCAGTCATATATACCCATAGACATTAAAGAGCAGAAGGTTACCCACCCAGTCCTATGTACCTATAGACATTAAAGAGCACCAGGCTACCCACCCAGGCACATGTACCCATAGACATTAAAGAGCACCAGCCTTCCCACCCAGGCATATGTACCCATAGACATTAAAGAGCAGCAGGCTACCCACCCAGGCATATGTACCCATATACATTAAAGAGCACCAGGCTACCCACCCAGCCATATGTACCCATAGACATTAAAGAGCAGCAGGCTACCCACCCAGTCATATGACCCAGAGACATTAAAGAGCAGCAGGCTACCCACCCAGTCATATATACCAATAGACATTAAAGAGCAGCAGGCTACCCACCCAGTCATATGTACCCATGGACATTAAAGACCACCAGGCTACCCACCCAGTCATATATACCCATAGACATTAAAGAGCAGAAGGTTACCCACCCAGTCCTATGTACCTATAGACATTAAAGAGCACCAGGCTACCCACCCAGGCACATGTACCCATAGACATTAAAGAGCACCAGGCTTCCCACCCAGGCATATGTACCCATAGACATTAAAGAGCAGCAGGCTACCCACCCAGTCATATGTACCCATAGACATTAAAGAGGAGCAGGCTACCCACCCAGTCATATATACCAATAGACATTAAAGAGCAGCAGGCTACCCACCCAGTCATATGTACCCATAGACATTAAAGAGCAGTAGGTTACCCACCCAGTCATATGTACCCATGGACATTAAACACCACCAGGCTACCCACCCAGTCATATATACCCATACACATTAAAGACCACCAGGCTACCCACCCAGTCATATATACCCATAGACATTAAAGAGCAGAAGGTTACCCACCCAGTCCTGTGTACCTATAGACATTAAAGAGCAACAGGCTACCCATCCAGGCATATGTACCCATAGACATTAAAGAGCAGCAGGCTTCCCACCCAGGCATATATACCCATATACATTAAAGAGCACCAGGCTACCCACCCAGCCATATGACCCAGAGACATTAAAGAGCACCAGGCTACCTACCCAGCCATATGTACCCATAGACATTAAAGAGCAGCAGGCTACCCACCCAGTCATATGACCCAGAGACATTAAAGAGCAGCAGGCTACCCACCCAGTCATATGTACCCATAGACATTAAAGAGCAGGCTACCCACCCAGTCATATATACCAATAGACATTAAAGAGCAGCAGGCTACCCACCCAGTCATATGTACCCATAGACCTTAAAGAGCAGCAGGCTACCCACCCAGTCATATGTACCCATAGACATTAAAGAGCGCCAGGCTACCCACCCAGTCATATGTACCCATAAACATTAAAGAGCAGCAGGTTACCCACCCAGTCATATGTACCCATAGACATTAAAGAGCAGCAGGTTACCCACCCAGTCATATGTACCCATAGACATTAAAGAGCACCAGGCTACCCACCCAGGCATATGTACCCATAGACATTAAAGAGCACCAGGCTACCCACCCAGTCATGTGTACCCATAGACATTAAACAGCAGCAGGTTACCCACCCAGTCCTATGTACCCATAGACATTAAAGAGCAGCTGGTTACCCACCCAGTCACATGTACCCATAGACATTAAAGATCACCAGGCTACCCACCCAGTCATATGTACCCATAGACATTAAAGAGCAGTAGGTTACCCACCCAGTCATATGTACCCATGGACATTAAAGACCACCAGGCTACCCACCCAGTCATATATACCCATAGACATTAAAGACCACCAGGCTACCCACCCAGGCATATGTACCCATAGACATTAAAGAGCACCAGGCTACCCACCCAGTCATGTGTACCCATAGACATTAAACAGCAGCAGGTTACCCACCCAGTCCTAGGTACCCATAGACATTAAAGAGCAGCTGGTTACCCACCCAGTCACATGTACCCATAGACATTAAAGATCACCAGGCTACCCACCCAGTCATATGTACCCATAGACATTAAAGAGAAAAAGGTTACCCACCCAGTCCTATGTACCTATAGACATTAAAGAGCACCAGGCTACCCACCCAGGCACATGTACCCATAGACATTAAAGAGCACCAGGCTTCCCACCCAGGCATATGTACCCATTGACATTAAAGAGCAGCAGGCTACCCACCCAGGCATATGTACCCATATACATTAAAGAGCACCAGGCTACCCACCCAGCCATATGTACCCATAGACATTAAAGAGCAGCAGGCTACCCACCCAGTCATATGACCCAGAGACATTAAAGAGCAGCAGGCTACCCACCCAGTCATATGTACCCATAGACATTAAAGAGGAGCAGGCTACCCACCCAGTCATATATACCAATAGACATTAAAGAGCAGCAGGCTACCCACCCAGTCATATGTACCCATAGACATTAAAGAGCAGCAGGTTACCCACCCAGTCACATGTACCCATAGACATTAAAGATCACCAGGCTACCCACCCAGTCATATGTACCCATAGACATTAAAGAGCAGTAGGTTACCCACCCAGTCATATGTACCCATGGACATTAAAGACCACCAGGCTACCCACCCAGTCATATATACCCATACACATTAAAGACCACCAGGCTACCCACCCAGTCATATATACCCATAGACATTAAAGAGCAGAAGGTTACCCACCCAGTCCTGTGTACCTATAGACATTAAAGAGCAACAGGCTACCCACCCAGGCATATGTACCCATAGACATTAAAGAGCAGCAGGCTTCCCACCCAGGCATATGTATCCATATACATTAAAGAGCACTAGGCTACCCACCCAGCCATATGTACCCATAGACATTATGGAGCAGCAGGCTACCCACCCAGTCATATGACCCAGAGACATTAAAGAGCACCAGGCTACCCACCCAGCCATATGTACCCATAGACATTAAAGAGCAGCAGGCTACCCACCCAGTCATATGACCCAGAGACATTAAAGAGCAGCAGGCTACCCACCCAGTCACATGTACCCATAGACATTAAAGAGCAGCAGGTTACTCACCCAGTCATATTTACCCATAGACATTAAAGAGCAGCAGGCTACCACCCAGTCATATGACCCAGAGACATTAAAGAGCAGCAGGCTACCCACCCAGTCATATGTACCCAGAGACATTAAAGAGCAGCAGGCTACCCACCCAGTCACATGTACCCATAGACATTAAAGAGCAGCAGGCTACCCACCCAGTCATATATACCAATAGACATTAAAGAGCATCAGGCTACCCACCCAGTCATATGTACCCATAGACGTTTAAGAGCACCCGGCTACACACCCAGTCATATGTACCCATAGACATTAAAGAGCAGCAGGTTACCCACCCAGTCACATGTACCCATAGACATTAAAGATCACCAGGCTACCCACCCAGTCATATGTACCCATAGACATTAAAGAGCAGTAGGTTACCCACCCAGTCATATGTACCCATGGACATTAAAGACCACCAGGCTACCCACCCAGTCATATATACCCATAGACATTAAAGAGCAGAAGGTTACCCACCCAGTCCTATGTACCTATAGACATTAAAGAGCACCAGGCTACCCACCCAGGCACATGTACCCATAGACATTAAAGAGCACCAGCCTTCCCACCCAGGCATATGTACCCATAGACATTAAAGAGCAGCAGGCTACCCACCCAGGCATATGTACCCATATACATTAAAGAGCACCAGGCTACCCACCCAGCCATATGTACCCATAGACATTAAAGAGCAGCAGGCTACCCACCCAGTCATATGACCCAGAGACATTAAAGAGCAGCAGGCTACCCACCCAGTCATATATACCAATAGACATTAAAGAGCAGCAGGCTACCCACCCAGTCATATGTACCCATGGACATTAAAGACCACCAGGCTACCCACCCAGTCATATATACCCATAGACATTAAAGAGCAGAAGGTTACCCACCCAGTCCTATGTACCTATAGACATTAAAGAGCACCAGGCTACCCACCCAGGCACATGTACCCATAGACATTAAAGAGCACCAGGCTTCCCACCCAGGCATATGTACCCATAGACATTAAAGAGCAGCAGGCTACCCACCCAGTCATATGTACCCATAGACATTAAAGAGGAGCAGGCTACCCACCCAGTCATATATACCAATAGACATTAAAGAGCAGCAGGCTACCCACCCAGTCATATGTACCCATAGACATTAAAGAGCAGTAGGTTACCCACCCAGTCATATGTACCCATGGACATTAAACACCACCAGGCTACCCACCCAGTCATATATACCCATACACATTAAAGACCACCAGGCTACCCACCCAGTCATATATACCCATAGACATTAAAGAGCAGAAGGTTACCCACCCAGTCCTGTGTACCTATAGACATTAAAGAGCAACAGGCTACCCATCCAGGCATATGTACCCATAGACATTAAAGAGCAGCAGGCTTCCCACCCAGGCATATATACCCATATACATTAAAGAGCACCAGGCTACCCACCCAGCCATATGACCCAGAGACATTAAAGAGCACCAGGCTACCTACCCAGCCATATGTACCCATAGACATTAAAGAGCAGCAGGCTACCCACCCAGTCATATGACCCAGAGACATTAAAGAGCAGCAGGCTACCCACCCAGTCATATGTACCCATAGACATTAAAGAGCAGGCTACCCACCCAGTCATATATACCAATAGACATTAAAGAGCAGCAGGCTACCCACCCAGTCATATGTACCCATAGACCTTAAAGAGCAGCAGGCTACCCACCCAGTCATATGTACCCATAGACATTAAAGAGCGCCAGGCTACCCACCCAGTCATATGTACCCATAAACATTAAAGAGCAGCAGGTTACCCACCCAGTCATATGTACCCATAGACATTAAAGAGCAGCAGGTTACCCACCCAGTCATATGTACCCATAGACATTAAAGAGCACCAGGCTACCCACCCAGGCATATGTACCCATAGACATTAAAGAGCACCAGGCTACCCACCCAGTCATGTGTACCCATAGACATTAAACAGCAGCAGGTTACCCACCCAGTCCTATGTACCCATAGACATTAAAGAGCAGCTGGTTACCCACCCAGTCACATGTACCCATAGACATTAAAGATCACCAGGCTACCCACCCAGTCATATGTACCCATAGACATTAAAGAGCAGTAGGTTACCCACCCAGTCATATGTACCCATGGACATTAAAGACCACCAGGCTACCCACCCAGTCATATATACCCATAGACATTAAAGACCACCAGGCTACCCACCCAGGCATATGTACCCATAGACATTAAAGAGCACCAGGCTACCCACCCAGTCATGTGTACCCATAGACATTAAACAGCAGCAGGTTACCCACCCAGTCCTATGTACCCATAGACATTAAAGAGCAGCTGGTTACCCACCCAGTCACATGTACCCATAGACATTAAAGATCACCAGGCTACCCACCCAGTCATATGTACCCATAGACATTAAAGAGAAAAAGGTTACCCACCCAGTCCTATGTACCTTTAGACATTAAAGAGCACCAGGCTACCCACCCAGGCACATGTACCCATAGACATTAAAGAGCACCAGGCTTCCCACCCAGGCATATGTACCCATTGACATTAAAGAGCAGCAGGCTACCCACCCAGGCATATGTACCCATATACATTAAAGAGCACCAGGCTACCCACCCAGCCATATGTACCCATAGACATTAAAGAGCAGCAGGCTACCCACCCAGTCATATGACCCAGAGACATTAAAGAGCAGCAGGCTACCCACCCAGTCATATGTACCCATAGACATTAAAGAGGAGCAGGCTACCCACCCAGTCATATATACCAATAGACATTAAAGAGCAGCAGGCTACCCACCCAGTCATATGTACCCATAGACATTAAAGAGCCGCAGGTTACCCACCCAGTCACATGTACCCATAGACATTAAAGATCACCAGGCTACCCACCCAGTCATATGTACCCATAGACATTAAAGAGCAGTAGGTTACCCACCCAGTCATATGTACCCATGGACATTAAAGACCACCAGGCTACCCACCCAGTCATATATACCCATACACATTAAAGACCACCAGGCTACCCACCCAGTCATATATACCCATAGACATTAAAGAGCAGAAGGTTACCCACCCAGTCCTGTGTACCTATAGACATTAAAGAGCAACAGGCTACCCACCCAGGCATATGTACCCATAGACATTAAAGAGCAGCAGGCTTCCCACCCAGGCATATGTACCCATATACATTAAAGAGCACTAGGCTACCCACCCAGCCATATGTACCCATAGAAATTATGGAGCAGCAGGCTACCCACCCAGTCATATGACCCAGAGACATTAAAGAGCACCAGGCTACCCACCCAGCCATATGTACCCATAGACATTAAAGAGCAGCAGGCTACCCACCCAGTCATATGACCCAGAGACATTAAAGAGCAGCAGGCTACCCACCCAGTCATATGTACCCATAGACATTAAAGAGGAGCAGGCTACTCACCCAGTCATATATACCAATAGACATTAAAGAGCAGCAGGCTACCCACCCAGTCATATGTACCCATAGACATTAAAGAGCAGCAGGCTACCCACCCAGTCATATGTACCCATAGACATTAAAGAGGAGCAGGCTACCCACCCAGTCATATATACCAATAGACATTAAAGAGCAGCAGGCTGCCCACCCAGTCATATGTACCCATAGACATTAAAGAGCAGTAGGTTACCCACCCAGTCATATGTACCCATGGACATTAAAGACCACCAGGCTACCCACCCAGTCATATATACCCATACACATTAAAGACCACCAGGCTACCCACCCAGTCATATATACCCATAGACATTAAAGAGCAGAAGGTTACCCACCCAGTCCTGTGTACCTATAGACATTAAAGAGCAACAGGCTACCCACCCAGGCATATGTACCCATAGACATTAAAGAGCAGCAGGCTTCACACCCAGGCATATGTACCCATATACATTAAATAGCACCAGGCTACCCACCCAGCAATATGTACCCATAGACATTAAAGAGCAGCAGGCTACCCACCCAGTCATATGACCCAGAGACATTAAAGAGCACCAGGCTACCCACCCAGCCATATGTACCCATAGACATTAAAGAGCAGCAGGCTACCCACCCAGTCATATGACCCAGAGACATTAAAGAGCAGCAGGCTACCCACCCAGTCATATGTACCCATAGACATTAAAGAGGAGCAGGCTACCCACCCAGTCATATTTACCAATAGACATTAAAGAGCAGCAGGCTACCCACCCAGTCATATGTACCCATAGACATTAAAGAGCAGCAGGCTACCCACCCAGTCATATGTACCCATAGACATTAAAGAGCGCCAGGCTACCCACCCAGTCATATGTACCCATAAACATTAAAGAGCAGCAGGTTACCCACCCAGTCATATGTACCCATAGACATTAAAGAGCAGCAGGTTACCCACCCAGTCATATGTACCCATAGACATTAAAGAGCACCAGGATACCCACCCAGGCATATGTACCCATAGACATTAAAGAGCACCAGGCTACCCACCCAGTCATGTGTACCCATAGACATTAAACAGCAGCAGGTTACCCACCCAGTCCTATGTACCCATAGACATTAAAGAGCAGCAGGCAACCCACCCAGTCATATGTACCCATAGACATTAAAGAGCGCCAGGCTACCCACCCAGTCATATGTACCCATAGACATTAAAGAGCACCAGGCTACTCACCCAGTCATATGTACCCATAGACATTAAAGAGCAACAGGCTACCCACCCAGGCATATGTACCCATAGATATTAAAGAGCAGCAGGCTTCCCACCCAGGCATATGTACCCATAGACATTAAAGAGCAACAGGCTACCCACCCAGGCATATGTACCCATAGATATTAAAGAGCAGCAGGCTTCCCACCCAGGCATATGTACCCATAGACATTAAAGAGCAGCAGGCTACCCACCCAGGCATATGTACCCATAGATATTAAAGAGCAGCAGGCTTCCCACCAAGGCATATGTACCCATAGACATTAAAGAGCAGCAGGCTACCCACCCAGGCATATGTACCCATAGACATTAAAGAGCACCAGGTTACCCACCCAGTCATATGTACCCATAGACATTAAAGAGCAGCAGGTTACCCACCCAGTCATATGTACCCATAGACATTAAAGAGCAGCAGGTTACCCACCCAGTCATATGTACCCATAGACATTAAAGAGCAGCAGATTACCCACCCAGTCACATGTACCCATAGACATTAAAGACCACCAGGCTACCCACCCACTCATATGTACCCATAGACATTTAAGAGCAGCAGGTGACCCACCCAGTCATATGTACCCATAGATGTTAAAGAGCAGCAAGTTACCCACCCAGTCATATGTACCCATAGACATTAAAAAACAGCAGGCTACCCACCCAGTCATATGTACCCATAGACATTAAAGAGCAGCAGGCTACCCACCCAGTCATATGTATCCATAGACGTTAAAGAGCACCAGGCTACCCACCCAGTCATATGTACCCATAGACATTAAAGAGCAGCAGGTTACCCACCCAGTCACATGTACCCATAGACATTAAAGACCACCAGGCTACCCACCCAGTCATTTGTACCAATAGACATTAAAGAGCAGCAGGCTACCCACCCAGTCATATGTACCCATAGACGTTAAAGAGCAGCAGGTTACCCACCCAGTCACATGTAACCATAGACATTAAAGAGCAGCAGGTTACCCACCCAGTCATATATACCAATAGACATTAAAGAGCAGCAGGCTACCCACCCAGTCATATGTACCCATAGACATTAAAGAGCAGCAGGCTACCCACCCAGTCATATGTACCCATAGACATTAAAGAGCATCAGGCTACCCACCAGGCATATGTACCCATAGACATTAAAGAGCAGCAGGCGATCCACCCAATCATATGTACCCATAGACATTCTCACAGAGAGCACCAAAAATAGATACGACTAGTGAATCAGAGAGAACAAAGCAAAAAGGAGACCAGCCCCCATAAGGTGTGTAGCAAGCAAGCGCAGCGAGCAACCACTACTAGATGGGGTTTGAGGGGTTCTCCCCCCAAGAAAATTTTAGAAACAGAAAGGCCAAAACAAATAATTTTTCAACACATTTTTCTTTACATATTAGATTGTATTAACTTTTAAAGCATAGTAAATGATTACCTTATGGCGCACCAGGATACCCAGTCATAAATCACAGACATTCCTACAGAGAACACTACAAAATGAAATGTCGAGCACAAAACATGAATTTAAATATACCCAATTTGGGGGAATCTGAGGCCGACAAGGACTTATCTAACCATGTCTCAGCAGTCAGAATGAACAATATGTATCTAAAAAACACTTCACAAGGGAGGCCTCTGGAAGACTCGTGCGACAGCGCACCACCCTTGAAGAGCATCTCCCCATGAAGTCCCAGTATCATTTTGAATGTTTAACACAGGAGAGAGTTTACGGATGCATATTCTTTAAAGTTCTTTTAAAGTATTCTGAGTGTTATGTGAAGCAGATTAGCAGATATGTATGTCCATTTACTTTGAGGAGTTAATAATTGGCATATCACACTGCCATTGTATCAGCAGCAATTGTTACAGACCCCACCAACCATTTAGCCCAACCGTGAACATGAAGCATAGGTTGTCCTCAAGGGCACTTATGTGACAATTCACTTGTGTGACAACTTGTAGGACACTTTATAACAGGCATGTGCTTTACATGTGCATTGCATGTACGCAGCCTTCTGAATCTCAAAAGAACCTGGAGGTGACTACGGAGAGTAATCCCATCTAAATGGATGGATATATGGATGGATGGATGAATGAATGGATAGATGGATGGATGGATGTGCTTTGATGAGAGGACAAAGATGTCTGCGAAGGACAATGTAAGAGTTTGGCCCGACAGCGTTCTCACTGTAGAACTAGGGTTCTTTCCCAAGGGCCCCCTCTCGCATCAAAGGCCACCTCGTATTAGTATTAAATAATAAATGTAGGTTCCCTCTTGTTTGCCTAAATCAGTATGTTTCCTGATGAGAATGTTCCCCGAGCAGCAGGATGGCACATGAGTGAGAGAAGTTATGGCTTAAGCTGCATAGTGCTTCCATTGCACAATCTACTTGGAGATTCCCTGTGCAGCAAAGTAACTTCATGTCTTCTCAAAATGCAGATGTACAGGGTTAATATCATGCCTGGCACTAGGCAGTATGCTCTCTATGCACGGCTTCCACTTCTATTGCTAGTGGTGCTGTACGCATGTCCCTGTGTCGCTGCTGACTGTACTGGAGAGCACGTACTGACTTTGAAAGTCATACATACACTGCAGACTTGCTGTAAATATTTATACAGCACAATTGTGCACACGCGTAGAGCTTCAGAGCACGCGCTATGACATCACAGCATGGGCTTTGCTGGTATCATTGGGCAGGACTTTGACGTTGTGCAAAAGGGAGGGTGACTGGCATGATTGTCTCACATGACTATGGCATGCTCTGCTGGAAGAATGTGGGTGAGGTGGTGTAGCATTACCCAGCTACGCATGGCTCATGGGTAGCACTGCAGGCGGCATATGAATATTTAGTCTAGTGCAGTGACAGGCTGATATGGGGTCTCAGATTGACATTACCGGGAGAGTTACACAAACCACGGCTTATCAGTGACTAACAACTGCCAGTTCTACCCTTTGGGCTCCCAGCCAGGGCACTCAGAAGAAAGGGCACACCAGTCATGCTCCTACCCTAATATCTGTCCTTTATACGCTCCCAGTTATAGATCATAGGATTTCTTTAACTTATTATTATGAATCGAACACTCTGTGGTAATTTCTGCTTTTATTCGTAAATGCTTTGCCATTAACTCCCTCTTACGGATTGTCCTCTTTCTGCATGCTTTCCATTCCAGGCTGAAGGAAATCTTGTGTAGGAGGGTACAGCTTTTCAAGTTCAAATCCTTTAAAATCAATAGCCCTTAAACCTACGTACAATGCTCTCTGTGAGAGCTTTTCCAAAAGTCTTGGGACCCGGCTCTTTGACAGAGCGTTAATCTCTCTGAATTCTGGGATTCTCTGGCATCCTGAAAACCTTCTGGTCTACGTGACCTTCAACATTGTCCATAATGTGAAATAAGGTAACAGTGGAGTCAGAATCATTCGGTGGGAGAGGCAAGTCTGTGGAGATGGTTGATTTGTAAGTACGAGTCTCATGGCCCCAACACCACCTGCTGCCCCACAAAAGTGTCACTTGGTCTCAATTACTTTGGTGAGAAGCTGGACGAGAATGGAGCCCAGCCTCCGGTGCAGGCCATTCAGCCTGAACAGACAATACCACTGAGTACTCTAATGGTAACTCATTCTGAGAGGGAAGCTTATAATGCCATGAAGAACACTGCTTTAACGTCAACGAGGTCTAGAGGGCCTTTATGTAAAAGGGGGGAAACTCGTGCTGGCTGTCACTCCTTTCTTACAAATTGACTTGGAGTCTTTTAAGCGAGTCACAAAACACCCAAAAATAATATTCACTCTGCACACCTTGCATTGGAATTTTCTCAGTGCGAAAAAAAACGTATTTGGCTTGTCATGACTCTTACTTGAGACTACAGAACTGACTCTGACTCAGGTTCACGGACCGAAAATCAGACAAGCAACAAAACTGGCCCCCTGCCAAAAAACCGTCCCCCCCTCCATCCAGCCCACCGGGGGATTCCCCGGAATTATTAGTTCGGCCCTGACTGAATCCTTTAATCCTAGTTTTATGGCTTTTCTTTCTCCAGTTATTAACCAATAACCTCTTCCAATGGTTTATCCTATGGGCTGGGGATCTGCAATATTTAAGTGCCCCAAACTCCAAACTCGAGTTTGGGCACAACGTGCATTTTAAAAGCATTCCTGCAACACAGGGCTGTTTTTAACCTGACTTCAGGCTCCAGCAGTGCACACATGCAAGTGCAGAAAAGGCTGCTGGCCTCTAAATTGCCTTGCCCTATTCTATACTAGTGACATAAAGGTACTTTCAATACCCTGCCCTATTATGTACTAGGGCCTTATAGGGGAGGTCATGCCAATCACAGGGGACTCTAACCTGTAATGTAACCTAGTGTGGGTCGGTGCTTTCACGGTATTCTAAGTGTCTCTTTCAGCGCAGCAGGGGCCCTGTGCCTGGTTAGGCAGCGCCCAGGGCCAGTCCGAGACTCTTACCACCAGTACGAGTCAGCAAAAAGCTGGGGGGTGCCCAGGGTACAGGATGACTTTACAATATACAGCAACACAACAACTCTCTTTTAACCTCACTACATGACCCACATGCTGCACCACCACCCCTAAATAATAAACTTTCTGCCCTAAACAGATGCAAACAAAATAACCAACGTGCCACACCTCACAACTTCGCTTGTCTATGTCTACTGAACAAAAAGGTTATACTACAAAAAAACACAGCACACCAACTCACTCTCAACCACCATCTCCACCACCTACACACGCAGACCCATCAAAATGCCTTCTTAGCCTGCTGGACGAGGAACACAATACAGAACAGCTACATGATTGCTATCCTCATACAGCTAATGCCAACACAATGACACAACTGCTACAAGCCCACAAAATTCACACTATCGCCAAAGCACATTCTCTAAACTGTCTACTAATAAATGCTTGATCGCTCTCTAAAGAAACATCACATCTACAACCATCTCACTGACACAAAACCTGACATACTCTTCATAACTTAATTATGGTTGAGAGATGAGATGGCTCCAGTCCTGCATGGTCATTCCTCTAGGCTATCCAATGATCACCCAAATTCGTATAGGCAAAAGAGGAGGTGGCCTAGCTGTTGTGTTCAGACAAATATTACATATCATTAAAGCTGACAAAGTCTTCATAAAGAACTGTGAGTCTCTTTTCACCAGATGCAATCCTACACCATCTTCCTGCAGTAACTTCCTGCTCCTTTACAGACCTCCACCTAGAAACGCAACATTCCCAGATGCACTTCTAAACACGGTTTCAAACCTGATAACACTACACTCCAACCTAAGTATTCTGGGTAAACTCAACATTTGTTTTGACAAATCCAATATCCCCCGTCTGAAAACAATAACCGCTGGCCTAGACGCACTGAACCTTACTCAGATTGTCCACAAACCCACACACATCGCTGGATACATCCTAGGTGTCATTTTCGCAAATGCAGAACTAGTTATCTTTCAAACAATGACTCCGGTCACATGGTCAGATCACCATTTGCTTGCTTTCAAACATAAAACATTAAGCAACGCACCTAAAACCACCATCTGTGCATCCACCTATCAACCATTAAACAAACTCAATTTGGAACACTTAGAAATACAAATAACATCCAGTAGAGATCTAGACACAATAAACTATGTTCAAAAACGATTTGAGTGACTACAGGAGGCTTTTGATATCCTTGTACCACTAAAAACCACACAACAGTACAAAAGAAAACAAGCACCGTGGTAAAATAGAGATGAATAGATAAAACATCAAATTAAAAAGCTGCAACGGGCCTGGCTCAAAACAAACACCAATCAAGACAAAGTTCGCCTCAAGAAGAATTAACAGATTATACAAGTCAGCTTTCAAAAAAAGCCAAGAAAAGATACTATTCAGACAAAATTCAAAATGCTAAATTTGCAAATAAAGAATTCTATAAAATTCTCAATGAATTTCATAAACCAAATTGCCTAGAAGGAGCTCATCCTGTTACTCAAGATTTCGCAGACAAACTGGAAAATCATTACACAACCAAAGCTGACACATTGGACTCGTACTTAAAACAAAGACAAAGCACTAGCGCAGACCATTTTCCAAAACAACAGTCCAAGAATACTCAAACCCAGCCTCCCAGTTCCTTCCAACACATTTCACAAGATAAATTTGTGGAACTCGTCAAAGAACGCAGGCCTGCCAGTAACCCTTCTGACCCGTTTCCACCGCAAACTTTCAAGACAATTCTTCTAACAACCTCTGCTGCCACTCCATTAAGAAAAATCCTCAACAATTCCTTAACTACTGAAATTTTTCCAGAAGAACTCAAAAAGTCATACATGTGCCCATTCCTGAAGAAAACCATATTTGACCCGCTGAACCCTGACAACTACAGACCGATTACAAATGGACCTTTCCTGGGAAAACTGATAGAATGAGAAGCATTCTCCCAGATGTCACAGTTCATTGAAGATAATGCCCTACTTTCAGACTTCCAAACAGGATTCCATCCAGGAAAAGGCGCAGAATCTGCCCTCTTTGCCATCTAGGATGACCTGAAGAATACAGTTAAGCGAAACGGGGTTGCTACGCTACTTTCCTTGGACCTCTCGGCTGCCTTTGACATAGTTGACCATGACACTCTGATACAAAGACTCTACGGAGCCGGTATAGAGGGGACTGCTCTAGAGTGGATCACATCCTACCTTCGCAACAGAACTAATCTCATCCATACACCCTCCCCCCTTTTTCGGTCAAATTGTACTGCACAAAAGCAGGGGTCCCTCAAGGCTCTATCAACTCACCCATGCTTTTCAACATTTACATGAAGTCATTACCGTCACTGATCAATCAATTTCACCTCACGTGCTATAACTATGCAGATGACACGGAAATACTTTTTGATCTGGAATATCCCAAAGACACTGGAAACTCACCAATTTTCAGTTGTCACAGAGCCATGGATCAATGGATGGTGTGGAGTGATCTCAAATTAAATACTTTCAAAACAAATACTCATGTGTGACGATAGGAAACATTATGACACGCTCACCGCGTGGCCTGATGGTCTGGGAATGCCGCATAAAGTATCGAGGAAAGTAAGAAACCTCGGAATAACCATGGACTCCAAGGTATCAATGAATGCCCAAATGGGCAAACTAGCAAGATCAAGCTTTGTTACTATAAAAACTCTGCAAAAAATGTCCTCCATTTGGGATTTCCACACAAGTTCCAGGCCTCCATCTCCCTTGTTCTGTCCAAACTCTATTACGCCAATACCTCTACCATGGATCACCTTTACCGACTATGTAAAGACTACAACGGATTCAGAACTCAGCTGCCAGACTACTCTTAAACATAAAACCGCAAGACCACATCTCCCCTGCCTTGAAAGTCCTGCATTGGTTACTGGTTGCCAGACGATTCACATCGAAGCTGCTTTGTATCACCCACAAAGCGAGACATGGAACGAGACCGCTCTTCATCAGGAATAAAATCACCAAACACATTCAACAAAGGAACCTCCGCTCTAGAGTGGCAACTTGCTTCAAAATCCCAAGTTACAAGAAAAAAAACATGAGTGGCACATCTTTCTCTGTTCAAGCAGCCAAACTCTGCAAGTCTTTACCCCCAAACATAAGATCCACGGATAACCACCAAAAAGAAATATACAGCATATCCCTCTGTATATAATCATTTATTTGTACTATAAATATGTACCTTTATAAGTGTATGGCTTTGTATAAACGTGTACAATAGTTACGTTTTAAAAAATATAGATATTCATTAGTTCTGCTTAACAAAAGTACAGATTACTGAGCTACATTATTCTATGTTTTTAACATGTATTTAAGTGACTGCATAAATAAGAAAATCTTTTATCATAACTATTTATCTACAGTTGCTTCAGTACTGAATCACAAAAATAAATAAATAAAATTAATTTAAAGTACAACAACCTTGAAGGTCGGAATTTATTTAATGCATCTTTAATCTACATATACTACCATCCTTTAAGCATCCATATACCTTCCATGTACTTATGGATCTATATATTTCTTACTTTTCTTCTAATTCAGCATATCCAATTAATTACCCTATTTCTCACCATATACTGCTCTCAATATATCCTCTACCTCAACTCTCTCACTCAACTCACCGTCTTTCTACTACTCTTTCCAATGCACTATCCTATTTCTCACCCTATTTCTCTATCAATGTATCCTCTACCTTCATTCTCTCATTCATCCCAAGCCCCATACCACTACTATGATCGCCAAAATAACCCTTTTTAGACTCTTTCCTTCTCTACCCCTCCTTGCATCCTCTCATACCTCTTTTACTATTCAGATCTCCCGAACAAGCCTTTCTAAACCCTTCCCTCTGACTCTTCCCCTCCACCTCCCTTTTCTTCATCCCAAGCCTCCTCCTACTGCTATTAGCTCCAAAACAAAAAAAAAAGATTTCTAAATGCTTCCCTCTTCTACCTCCCCACTATTATTACTGTGGAGGGAGAATCTTCAATATTTCTAGAGATTCAGAACCCCTAAAGTCTCCCCTTGTCACACAGGGGGTGGGATTCCTGTAGATATAAGGCAAGTACTTATAAAACATTTTTTGTAAGTCCTGGTACTGGAAAAATAGCCCAAGTCATTTTTCCAATTGCAAATCCCCTGTTACATAGGTTAACATGGTAGAAAGTTATTGATTAATAACTCTTGGTAGGAGAGGGCTAGAAATCCCATTCAAAGACTTCCCAGAATGGTATTAATACATCCAACAATATTTTCACACTTGTAAGGAGCACTACAAATATACACAATATTTCCAAACAATTATCTTTGATTCAAAAACATTTATTCTCAAACCTCATATTTTTTAACATGGAGAATGTCCAATTGTTCATGTACCAAAGTCTTATTGCTTTGATGCCTCGGTTATTCCTTTATCCATTAATAAATGTTCTTGCCAAGGATGAATCCTTTATATCGTTGTTCCATATCAGAGTCTTAATAAAGCAAAAAACTTTTTTTTTTCTCCTTTTAATCCATCCAAATTTTTCTTTTAATCCATCAATCGTTGTTACCAATATTTTTTTATGATCCAATCACTTTATCATCCTTTTGATCCATCAATCGTTTCTTTCCAATTTATATTATATTGTATGATCCAATCATTAAATCCAGAGGTTATACTTCCATTCCTAATGTCCAATACTCTCAAAAGCCGACGCGTTTCGTCCCCTTCTGGGACATCATCAGGGCTGTGAAATAAATGAGAATATGCCATCATAATCAAGACTTTCCTGTCCATATATTCACACCTTCACATCAAATCCTGCCTAAATAACATGCTCCAAAGTAAATCAGAATATTAAACAAGTTGTTCTAATTTATTCCTACCTATATAACAGGCTCCAAAGTTAATCAGGATGTTAAACCAGTAGTTCTAGTTTATCACAGACATCATCTCTATCAGTCAAAAATGACACAATTGGTAATATAATAAACCCCATGGGTAATATTAATAGCACTCATTGCAATAGACACCACATTTTTGGTTCCAAAAACAAAATCCTTCTATAGAACCCTCTTCATATGCATCATTCTGTCCCTGTTCTCTCCTTAGTCTCAATTCCTACATTCCTGATCGAAATCTGCCCCTTTTATGACCCTACTTCTGTTGTCTCTATCCTGTAATCAAAGTCCTAAGAACCAATCATCTATAACATCCTTAATTTCGCCACCCTATTTAAGTCTCAGCTACATTTCTATATTCCCAGATCAAGTACAATTGAACCGGTCTCACCTTTATCCAGTAATATTGGTGAGTGTATCCAAGACGCGTTATTTCTAATGCAGTCTGTCCAATTCGACTAACACAAATATTATCTGTATCAGAGAAAAAGGAGAAAACACTTTCTATAACCTTTCCACAACATAAAAAGTAACCTAAATATTCTAAAACTCTCTGTCCAAGTACCTGTGAAAATTCAGAAGTCTTCACCATCCTCTACGCATCTCCTCGCGGTTTCTCTGCAACTCACGCTCCGTATTTTGAACAGTCCG
Organism: Triturus cristatus; assembly: GCF_964204655.1. NCBI lineage: Eukaryota > Metazoa > Chordata > Amphibia > Caudata > Salamandridae > Triturus > Triturus cristatus. The sequence goes on from NC_140589.1 coordinate 1,809,859,951, forward strand.
CTCCTCTGGTTTATAAAGGCAAAGTAGCCAATCACTAAGCCATTATGGATTTGGAAGATGTGATACACTCTGGGACAAAATAATGCCACACTCTACAGGATGTGGTCATATATTTGAGGAGTTACCCTGCTCCTATTGGTCAGAAGTGACCTCCTGCTTGACACAGAGAACTTGGAACACGTATCTGAGGGGGGCAGAGCCCTCCAGATCTGCTGCTTGAAACTACTGAAGCAAGAAGTGCCCTGCTGAGAAGTTTTGCTGTGCAAAGATTTCTAAGGCCTGACCTCTGAAAACTGCACCATTTGAAACTACAGCCCTGTGGATTATTCTGCTGAAAAAGAACTAAAGAGTGGACTCACTGAAAGCTACAGGTTAAAAGAGCTTAACTGGAACATCACCAACTAAATCTACACCTTGGAGACCCATCAGTGAATTTGTAAGGGTTTTATACCAGTGAATTGTGGGAACTGACGTCCTCAACTTTCAAGGACCATCTTGGAGCTTCCAGACCCTTGGAGTGAGTCTGAGAAACTTTGGGACCCCTTGAGGAACTTCAGGAAGAAGTTCAAGAAGTTTGGAGAACTTTGGAGCAACTTTGAAAAAATGCTCCATAGAGGGACCGACTCAACCTGGCCAGCCAGGCCGCTTGCCTTCAACCGCGAGCCGGCCAAGCCAACTAGGTTTGTCCCGCTAAAAGCTTCATCGCTCCAACTTCCAGAGATTGACCGGGACTAGAAGAAAACTGAAGCTGGTGAATCCTCACCGGATCCGGCTACATGAGGAGCATCGAGAGACCCCGCGAGAAAAAGCTCCAGAAAAGTTTCTATGTCTGCTCGTAGAAAAGGTGACCTAGAGCAACCGCAAGAGCCAAGCCGCTTGCCTTCCATCGGGAGCCGGCCTGGATTCATGGGTTGCCCCGCTGAAGCGATCTTGAGAAATTTTCAACGTCTGCTCCAGGAAAGTTGACCGGGACCTCGTCACAAGTCAAGCCGGTGAACCCTCACTGAATCCAGACTGGCTGGGAGCTTTGAGGGCCCTCTGGAAGTGTGAAAGTAGAAACTGAGACCGGGACCTGCCGGGAGCTGTAGCCGCTCAGGGCTCCATCGCGCCCGGCCTGAAACTTTGACTTTGGCCCGGTCTATCGCGAGCTGGTATCACAATATGGTGCTATAATCTTCTAAGTGCTATATTTGATTAAATATTTGAAAATTCATATCTCCGGTTCCTTACATTGGATTTTTGTCGTTTTGGTGTCATTTTAAAGATAACAATATTTCCTATTTTTATAAATTGGTGTTGAATTTTATTATGTGTTGTGTCTTAATTATTTACTGTAATGGTGTTTTTAAATGCTTTACATACCTGTCTTTGAAGTTAAGCCTGTATGCTCGCAGCCACGTTACCAAGGGTTGAGCATAGGAATAATTTTCTAAGACCTATGCTGAGTACTACCATGTGTTAGTGACCTCATTGCCAGTGGCAGACCTACATTTGCCCCTACCAATAACCCACTTTCCAACACCTCGCTTTCATTATGAGCTTTTATCTGCCAAGAAGAACTTAGAAGAACACTGGATGAGGGAAAGAAGGCTGCCTTGATTTTGTTAGATCTGTCGGCGGCCTTCGACACAGTCAATCATGGAATCCTAATTGAAAGATTAGAATAGTTGGGACTCCAAGATACTGCCACCACGCTACTATCATCCTATTTAACTAACAGATCGTTTGTCGTAGAAATGGATGGATTAGTTTCTAAATCCTTCAAATTGCCATGTGGAGTGCCGCAGGGCTCTTCCCTCAGCCCCACTCTTTTTAATATCTACGTAGCACCTTTGGCGGCCATAATTAGGAAATCCGGATTTTCTGTGGTCTCCTACGCCGATGATACGCAGGTAGTGGTCTCGGTGTCTAATAACATAGACGAGACAGCAGACCGTTTTAACACTTGCAAGGTACAGATCAACATTTGGATGCAGAGAAATTGCCTCAAACTTAATGGGGGAAAAACAGAGGTGTTGTTATTAGGATCTAAGACCTCCTTTTGGTCCCCAAGATGGTGGCCGGCCGACCTAGGTGAATGTCCGGTTCCGGTCACGAATGTGAGGAACTTAGGTGTAATAGTTGATGAAAGATTAACGTTCGAATGCCAGATCAAAAAACTGGCCTCCGCCTTTTGGGGCATTTTGAAAATGATTAGGATGATCCGTCCTTTTATTCCATTGGACGCCCTGAAAACAGTGGTTATGGCCCTAGCTTTATCACGATTGGATTATGGTAATGCCCTATATGTGGGACTTCAAACACAGTTTTTAGTTAGACTCCAACGGATGTAAAACGCAGCGGCTAGAATGATTTTGGACATTCCCAAATTTGAGTCTGTTTCCCTTCGATTGAAAGATCTACATTGGCTTCCAGTGGCTAAAAGAATTATTTTTAAGTCGCAATGCCTAGCATTTAAGGCACTACATGGGAAGGGGACATTGTATCTCAGAACACACCTTAAGAAATATATTCCAGCTAGGAATTTAAGGTCAGCACAAGCATATCTTCTATCAATACCCAGATATAAGCAAGCTCGCTGGGGGGGCTGGAGCTTCTTTTTGGGAACAGCAAAAATCTGGAATACTTTACCCATGTCAATAAAAAACAGCAAATCACTAATGTCATTCAGAGGGCTGCTGAAAACATGGTTATTTAAGAATTAAAAATTGGAGCTCAGTTAATTTTAGTTAAATCGTAGAGGATCATACTCGTCGGTCATAGCGCCAAGACGTCCTTGGGCATTCGTGCGCTTTATAAGTCTCAAATCAAATCAAATCAAGTTGCAGACAGAAGGGACCCATAAGGAATCCAACACTCTGTGTGGCAGCTAAAGCGGGGGTCAACAGCCCCTCTGGGTGGAATAAAGCTCACTCCTAGGCCTGGGTTGAAGGATTTTCATACTGCTACTAGTGAAGAGGCATAAATATAGGGGGACAAGCCAACAAATTTACACGGAGAGCAAAGCCATACCTGAACCATGGGCCTGGCTTGGCTCTTAGAGGCCCCATGCACAACCCGAGACATGAACATATTTTGAATGTCAATCATCCAACACACATCATGTAAAAATATGTTGCCTCTTTAAAATGAAAAAAAGCTTCTTTCTATAACATGTTTAATCGATTCACCCTTATACATCAAATATTACAACTGCATTGAGAGGTATTAAATGTGCTAACTTTTAAATATGAACTTAGGAGCATTCGTGCCCCCCTGCCATGATGACTATGCTACTACCGATGCAAATAGATTGTGTATTTGAAGATGCTCTCATATGGGATAATAAGGATAAAGGAAGCATGGTGAAATAAAAGATTTACCTAGAATCACACAGTTTGGGTATGAGGAAGCTGGGACTGATCCCGGTGTTCTGGTTTCACATTGTACAACCGAGCCATGAGATGAGTATCTCCCTCTCTCGTTCCTTGTAAATGAAAGTCACTGCTTTGATGTAATTCTTGGTGCGTGGTGTCGAGCGTGAGTGGCAGGGTGAAGCCACTTGAAAGCTCAGCTTGCTCTATTGAATGATGGAGGGTAACTGGAAGCAAAGGAAGTGTAACTGGAAGCAAAGGGAGGGATCCTTTGAGGTGAACCTGAAGCAAATAGAGGAAGAAGGGTGATGGAAAGAGGGATGGAAAGAGGGATGAGGCTAAGTGAAGGGAGAGGGGAGTAACTGAAAAGTGAGCACTTAAAGGAGGACGAAGACTGAATGACAAAGGAAGGTGACTGAATAGAGAGGTTAGAGAGAGATCTCCTTGGTCTCCCAAATAAAATGATACCTCACGTGTATGGGTGGGCCATGGCCTGCGACTGGGAAATGCCAAAAACATAGAGATATAGGGGATAGCACAGTGAGCTATAAGCGCAAATGTTTATATAGGTTTTTAGGCAATTCTGCATTGGACAACCAAACAAGTGAGATATCATTTTACTTGGTTTATCAAGGGGAACTCTGGGTGCTAGGAAACTTGTGCTGTGCTGGTATGATGATCCTAGAGCAGAAATGTAAGTAAAATATGAGTTTTTTTAAGCTAAATTTTAGGCTTACTGGGGATTCAGTATAAGAAAACGTTAGAGGATCCACGCAAGTCACACCTCCCTGGACTACCCCGGGTGTCTAGATTTGAGAAATGTTGGGGTTTGGTAGGTTCCCCTAGATGGCTGCCTAACCCTGTACCAAAAACACAAATTTACTACCACCCAGCATTCCCCAGTCTTCCAAGTAAAATGAAACCTCACTTGATTGGGATGACCAAGAGCCTGTGACCGGGAAAGGCCAAAAACATTGAGATTGAAGACAGCACAGCGAGCTCTAAGCGCTATATTTTTTTTATATATGTGTTTAGGTGATTCTGCATTGGACAACCAAAAAGTGAGGTATGACTTTTATTGAGAGACCAAGGGAAACGCTGCATGGTAGGAAATTTGCGCTGGCACGGCGATCCTAGACAGAAATGTAAGGACAGTATGAGCTAAATTTGAAGTTTGCAGGGAATTCTGGGTACGAAAACTTTGGAGGATCCACGCAAGTCACACCTCACTGTACTCCCCCGGGTGTCTAAGTTTTGAAACATGTTGTGGTTTGGTAGGTTTCTTTAGTTGGATGCCTAACCCGGGACCAACAAAGCAGGTGCCCCCTTGCAAAACCACGTCGTTTTGAGATATATAATTTTGATATCTCCACAATACGTGTGAGTTATAGTTAATGTAGTGTAGCTGCTAAGAAAAATACACTCAGTATGGAGGTGCATGGGTTATAATTTGAAGGTGGTGTGTAAATTATACATTAAAGGTATACCTTTAGAATTTCTAATTTTAGAAAAGTTTAAGTTTTGTTTGTATCTAAAGAATAAATAAAGTTATACCAATTTAACTCAGTAATGTTTATGTAGTTTAAATTGTGTTTGCATTGAAAGAATACATTAATATTGCAAAGGATGTAACCTTTAGTTTTTTCACTATATATATTGATACATGTGAGCATGTATATATGTATATAACCCACTGGCGGCTGCTCTCTCTGAGGAAGGCTGTCTTGCACACTTTGCTCGCTTGTTGAAATTCACCTTTTAGCATTGCCCTTACAGGCAGTGGGCGGTGTCAGAGGTACAAGTGGGCAGTGCCAGTGGAGGAAGAGGGCGGCAATATCCTAGGAACTTTTGGGCACCTGCATTTATGATTTTACAAATTAGACACTGCATAGGACCTGCAATTCTTCAGGGCCCCATACTCATGCTGCAAGTTATTTATACATTTTACAGAAAAGCTACCCCTTTAAGGTATAACCTACTGACTTCATATACCTGTCTCTTGTTAAAGACTGTTGGGCGTGGCGCTCTCTGCAGGGTCACACCCAAAATGTTTGCCTTCAGCCTCCTATTTTTTTGTTTGTTTGTTTTTGTTGACCTTAGGCCTGCACTTTACAACTGCTACCAGTGCTAATGTGCTTGTGCTCACTCCATAAAACATGGTAGAATTGGCCTACAAATAATTGGTATATTTACTATAAGTTCCTAGTAAAGTGGTATACCATATACCAAGGGCCGGTAAATTACATGCTACTAGTGGGCCTGCAGCATTTATTGTGCCACCCACTTAAGCAGCCCTTTTAATCATCTCCCAGGTCCGCCACTGCAGCCTGAATGCAATTTTAAACTGACAATTCGACTTGGCCAAATAACCCCCTTGCCAAGCCATAAAATCACCCGTTATTGCATATCCGCCACCCCTAAGATATGCTCATAGGGCAGGGTGCATTGTAATTAAAAGGCTGGACTTTTGAGTTCTACATGTCCAGATAGTGAAAAACTCCTAAATTCATTTTTCACTACTGTGAGGCCTACCTCTCCCATAGGATAACATTGGGCTAGCTTATGATTGGGTGGGAACAGGTAGAGATTTCATGTTTGATATCTGAGAATTTGGAATATAATATCCTCTTTATTGGTTAAGTAGGATTTTAAGTTACAATTTTGAAAATGCCACTTTTAGAACGTTATAATGAATGCTGATTAACTTAATGCACTCCACCGTTCAACGATATGCGATCAATGCCTCAAATGTGAAGGGTACTGGCGGGTATCACCCACTGACCCAGGGTATGAAATTAATGCTAATAAATGCCCTGCGGCAGACTTGGGTTGCAATGTTTTATAAACCCATCTTATCAAAAAAGATTCTTGGATCAAACCGTTTTGTGGATAGATAATTTGAAGTATATTTAATTTGTTTCTTTCATTCAACTAACTTTCTATTTATTCAACATTTATATATTGATGAATTCACTTCCAACAAAAATAAGTTCAAACCAAAAGCCTCAAAGCGTTTTGGATCCTTGGTTCTTCATCAGGTGATTTTCACTATGGAACATAAATGCACCACTCCATGTTACAACTGCAACAATATACTAAAGGGATCAGAGATAAATCATCCATCCAAAGGCACTAATAGCAGCATTTTTGCATACTTACCTCCAAACACAACTCAGTTATATAGAGCTCCAAAGTCCTCTATCAACCTATAATAAAGCAGCACATTATATGATAAACATATATAAATGATACTAAATGAATAATGCATTTATGATGTGTTCATGAACACATGAAATGCAATTCGGGACACATGAGCAGAAACACACAAAGCTTACATCACTTCGTGTCTCCCCATGTGCTGCTTTCCTATCCCATCCCTGCCTTCGAGTATTGCCGATCTTGCTTTCCACCCCTCTCCTAATCTATAAACACACAGCCACCGATCTATTTTGGCCTGGTATGATTACATGGCAAACTCTGTAATACTGAGTATTTGTTTCCGTTCCTCATTGGATGGAAAGTTAATGACACCCTTTAAATTCTGACACTTCCTCAGGCAGCTGTTGTTCTTTTCACTGCCTGCAACTAGTCCTCACTGTTATTTTGAAGCTGGACCACATGCAATAGGCTATTTAAATTGTGGCCTGTGCTTTCTGTGTGAATTTCAAAAAATAACCCATGTTATTTATCAAGATTGACAATATTGAACTCAATGTTCAATTTCGAGATACTTTAAGAAAAAAATGTGCTTTTCCTTCAATATATCAATTTATCTCTAACTTTTCTAACTACGCTTTCACAAAACCTGTCGCTCAGCACTCATTTTTATAAAGGCGAAGGCTATTAGCTTTGCCAATGCTTACTAATGATGAGACAGCAAACCCGGCTAATACCACTAGCTCAGCATCTGCTGAGTGTGCCGAGTTTTCTTTTTCTCTGCAGCACATATTTTAAACAATGGGTAGATTTAGAGCTTGGTGGACAGGTCACTATGTCACAAACATGAGGGATATCATGTCCGCCGTATTATAAGTTCGACTGGATATAATGGCATCGTAATTTGCGGATGGGATATCCACCACGTCCGTCACGGAGTAACCCAATGCACTAACCTCTAAAACAGTCCCTGCGTCCTTAGGGCTTCTCTTCATGTTGCTTATCCAGCCATCACAAAAACTTCTGTCATGTCTGGGATGAATAAATCGTCTGGTGCAGGTGTTTGTTAGCAGTGTTTAGGCAAGAGTACTACACATGAAGAAGTCGCTCCTGGCAGCCGCTCACTGCACAGAGCCATGCACAGAAACGGTAGTCCACTTCTGGTATGAAATCACAGTTTGTGCACTATGTACATCATCTTAGTTGGGACGGGGACCTATGCCCAGCATTTTGGAATTATTCCAATCTAAGCTCAGGCACAATGGAAGCACAACACTTTGTTTCATCAGAAATGTTCCTCAAAATCACAACCTCAATTTCCACTGCTTTCACTTTATTCAAACTGTCAGTGAGAGTATGAACGGTATACAGCTAGACTGGGCAGCATGAAACAGAATGAAGTGAAGCAACACAAAATCACATCTAGACAGCAACATTAATTCTTGACGTTATTTTTATTCTGCAATTTGCATCAATATAGCAACGTTATTTATTTGTGCTGCGTGCTTGTGCTGGAAGCAGACATATTTCAAAGAAAAGCTCTGTCACCTAGAAGAGAAATATAAATATACATTTCAGTTAGGGCTAATGAAACAGAATAAAACTTTTACATTTTTAGGTAACTTGAACGAAAAAGTTAGCTAATCATGCTCCAAACAGCAATGGTGCACTGAAAAATTACATTATTTGTATTTCAATACATAGTGACCAATTTAGCTTTTGGTGCACCTCCTGCACCTTTTTCACAATAAGAAACAGAATAAGTGTTAAACTCTTTCCTGGATTATTATTATCACTATGGAGTGCTCAGTCACACAATGCTCACGTTAGGACCAAGCTTTATATTACTGGAGTGTAGACACGGCAAAACAGAGCTGACAGGAACGTCCCTGCCTTACAAATTCACCAGGTCCAGGCCTGACTATCTGCTTTAGTCCGGATTTTTACTTTTCAGTCCAGGACTTGTAGTCCTTGTTTAGCTGTATAAAATCAGGAAAATAAGTCCTAAAATCTAAAGAAACAAACAGCATGGACTAGATTAGCTGCTCAATTCTGAACCAGGGGAATCTTGGTAGCTATGAGCAGCTGTGGCAGAGTGAGAAGGGCCTGAGAAGTTTTGGAGAGGGCGGAGATATAACTGATTTCAGCTTGTCTTTCTAATTACAAAAAGTTCTAAAGACCACAGACGTTTGCACTGATGCAAATTTATCCCTTGTATGCTCATGACGGCTCCCGGCCCTCATGCATCACGGTGGGCGTATGCGCACGACGGCCGGGAGCCGTCCGAATCCCGCCCACCGTTTATTTCTCCCGCACAGCGCGGAAAATAAATCCGCGCCCAAGGGGTTAAAGAAACCAGGGCAAATGTGTGCTTCTTTTCTGTAGATTTAGACATGGGCGCAAACTGATCCACACCCCTTTTCTGGTTGTGTTAAATGAATGCATATATTCTGACAAATTTGTTAATCTAAATTATGGGAGTGTTATTTTCTTCTAGAATTTATTGCAAGATCATCCAAAATGGTGCAGGAATAGTTTGTTTTTCAAAAAAGGCCATTTATGGATTACGATCAGATAAGCTTTCTATTACACTTTAAAATGATGTATAACAATACATATATTAAATATGGTTCCACAATGCATCTGTAATATGGATACTGCCTCAACATGCACTGGCAAAGCCAAGAAGTCTGGCTATAAAGTGTTAAGGTAGGTAAACAACAGGAGCAACAGGTTCGGGCAGGTAAGAACCATGGTGGAAAGAAAAGCGAGCCAGACAGGACTAGGAAAGATAGACGAGATGTCAGTGTGGTGAGAGCAGGTGAATTACAGGATATTAATGGAGCCGCTGTAGTTTACAGATTGGACATCGCAGTTACAGATGAGGAGCATCAGGTGGCGTGAAATGAGGTTGGATCTTAGTCACCAATTCCCGAAGGACAACAACAGAGTATGCAGGTGGAGCCAAAGAAATAATGAACCATACAGTTCACTTCTCTCCACTGATATTCTCTGTCACTTACACTTACTCTTCCAGACGATGATAGATGTGGTTGATAATTGTAGGGCTGCTCTTCTAAAATATTCCAGATGTTCCATGCCACAGTGAGTGCTTCAAAAACACAATAAATAGCATTAGTGAAAGACTCAAAGTATTGTGTCACTCTACACACACAAATTACCTCTCTGCACACCCCAAAATATCCCTCTCTGTTCACTCCGCAGTCCCCCTACCTTGCTCTGCATAAACTGTAGAAGCATTATAGACTCCCATTGTCATGCTGCTTCCAGTGTCCACTTTACACTGCATGAAGTACAGTACATTCCAGAATCCACTTTAAATTGTGAGGCTTGAGATAAACGTTTACAATGCAAGCAGAGTTTGTACAACATAAGCATTCCTATGAATGCCTCACTGGGAAGGTCAGCAGATGAAAATTAAAGTGATTAAAAGTCCCATTTCTGGACAAGCTTCACCACCCAAATACGAGCTAAGAAGTGTATGCACTTATGAATCGTAGAATGGGATTCATCCTTGAGGGCAAAGGAAGCATCACTCTGAGGCATGTGTAGGATATTTAAACCTCTTTCTCTTATTTTTAACCTTAAACAATGGGCATTCTGGTGCATCGGCATTATTTTGCTCAAAATTCACATCGAATTACCCAAACAAGTAAAATTAACTCAGTGTTACCGCATTAATGCGCCACACAGTTGCATAAAATGTAACAGCAAGAGCTAACAACCTTTCGTAAGATTTAAAACTAACAATGAATGTATTTTCTTAAGAGAACAAATCTGAATGTTGTCATTACTGTGGAACAGAAATCGCACTCGTGAATACCGGGACCGTCTTGTGTGGATCATCTAACCAAGGCTCCTTGATCCTTCTCAAACACTTTGTCTCATCTTCCTATTCTGACTTCAGTCTGTTTCACACTTCAGTGACCACTCCAGTGCAATGGTTTGAATTGTTCTACCCTGAGAGGTCACATGAGGAGTACCAGGTCGATCCCCCTCCAAAGGATGCCTGCTCTCACTCACCCTCTCAATCATGCCTGTATATGGTAGGAGGGCTTTGCATGGTCTATCTCCCTCCAAAGGATGCCTGCTCTCACTCGGGGAACAGCCATTTCAACGCGGTTTTTACCACGCGGTGCAATTACTTCGCATGCGTTACAACACATGTGATGTTACAACGCGTGGTTTAGGCTGATTGTGCTTAGGGTGGGGGTAGTGTAGGGGTGAGAGTAGTGTGGGTTAGTGTAGTAGTGTTTTAGGGTTTAGGGTAGTGTAGGGGTGGGAGTAGTGGGTAGTGTTGTAGTGTAGTAGTGTTTTAGGGTTTAGGGTAGTGTTGGGGTGGTTGTAGGTTGGCTAGTGTAGTAGTATTTTAGGGTTTAGGGTAGTGTAGGGTTGGTAGTAGTGTGGGCAGTGTAGTAGTGTTTTAGGGTTTAGGGTAGTGCAGGGGTGGGAGTAGTGTTGTTAGTGTTGTAGTGTAGTATTGTTTTAGGGTTTAGGGTAGTGTAGGGGTGGGAGTAGTGTGGGTACTGTAGTAGTGTTTTAGGGTTTAGGGTAGTGCAGGGGTGGGAGTAGTGTGGTTAGTGTTGTAGTGTAGTATTGTTTTCGAGTTTAGGGTAGTGTAGGGGTGCGAGTAGTGTGGGTAGTGTAGTAGTGTTTTAGGGTTAGGGGTAGTGTAGGGGTGGGGGTAGTGTGTTGTGTAGGGGTAGGGTTGTCACTTACCTTGCATACTTTTACCACAAGTATAGCTTTACCACGCATGCCTTTGCGTTGTAATGGCATGCACGCTAAAGGCATACTCGTGGTAAAAGTATGCGATGTAATGGCATGCGAGGTCATTGACATCGCGTAGTAATACCCGCGTTGTAGTGGCACGCGTGGTATTAGTATGCGATGTAATGACATACAACCCTCTCACTCACGCTGTCAATCTTGTCTGTGTATCATAGGAGGGCTTTGTATGGTCTCTCCTCCCCCAAAGGATGTCTGCTCTCACTCATGCTCTCAATCTTACCTGTACATGGTAGGAGGGCTTTGCATGGTCTATCCCCATCCGAAGGATGCCTGCTCTCACTCACGCTCTCAATCTTGTCTGTGTATGGGAGGAGGGCTTTGCATGGTCTATCCCCCTCCGAAGGATGCCTGCTCTCACTCACGCTGTCAATCTTGTCTGTGTATGGGAGGAGGGCTTTGCATGGTCTATCCCCCTCCAAAGAATGTCTGCTCTCAAGCTCTCAATCTTACCTGTACATGGTAGGAGGGCTTTGTATGGTCTCTCCCCCTCCAAAGGATGTCTGCTCTCACTCATGCTCTCTATCTTACCTGTACATGGTAGGAGGGCTTTGCATGGTCTATCCCCATCCGAAGGATGCCTGCTCTCACTCACGCTCTCAATCTTGTCTGTGTATGGGAGGAGGGCTTTGCATGGTCTATCCCCATCCAAAGGATGCCTGCTCTCACTCACGCTCTCAATTTTGTCTGTGTATCATAGGAGGGCTTTGTATGGTCTCTCCCCCTCCATAGGATGTCTGCTCTCACTCACGCTCTCAATCTTACCTGTACATGGTAGGAGGGCTTTGCATGGTCTATCCCCATCCAAAGGATGCCTGCTCTCACTCACACTCTCAATCTTGTCTGTGTATGGGAGGAGGGCTTTGCATGGTCTATCCCCCTCCAAAGAATGTCTGCTCTCAAGCTCTCAATCTTACCTGTACATGGTAGGAGGGCTTTGTATGGTCTATCCCCCTCCAAAGGAAGCCTGCTCTCACTCGGGCTCTCAATCTTACCTGTATATGGTAGGAGGGCTTTCCGTCGTCTATCCCCCAACAAAGAATGCCTGCTCTCACTCGGGCTCTGGATCCTGCCGGTATCTATAGTTTAACGGCAGTGCACTCCTTATTTTCCTCTTTGCCAGGCCAGATTGATTCCTCTGAAAGACACTAAAAAAGTGCATCAGGCAACCTTTAGCGATACGATCAACAAAGTGATTGTTATAATTTCTTGAATTAATCCCAGCGATTGGTAATTACTCTTTGCTACATTCCAGTTCACTGATTTTTGCTCACTTTGCTACTACAGACCAACCATATGCCACAATTAAATGCAAATCACTCTAGGTGCTCACTCCAGTAGCGGCGGTTCCACCGTGATCTGCTAGGCCTTATCCTCTCTGAATGAGCGCACATGCGACTCCGTTATGCTTTGCCATCAGTGAGGTGCATCAGGCGTCTTACGGCACAGTGAGCACAGGATATAGTGTTCGGCCTTTGCGTCGGGCGCTAGTAATCACTGGTTATTATCCAGTACAGGTACTTTCATTTATTGCAGAATTTGCACCGCAACGCTACAACTGCACTTCAATTGGATAATATTATTATTCACGTCCTCTCACTCCACCCCTTGGAAGCCCTGTCTATCAATGCACTTACCCTTCCACTCCTGGCAGCATAAGGTTTCGATCGCTTCTCTGTATCACGCTCTCTTTTGAGTGGTGAGTGGTGGGGTCTGTGAAGATACGAAAAGAGGTCATCAGCTGTCGTGGCTAGCATTACTCCCAGGTGGTGGGGCGGGGGGTAATGCGGAGAGGAGGAGGGGTTAATAATATAATAAAGAAAAAATGTACTTGTCCGCCGGCTGGGTCCCACGTTTTCTCGGCACCAGTCCTGCCCGGCACCTGCTCTTGCTCTCCTGCCTCCGGAAGGAACAGGAAGAAGGCAGCATCCCTCCCTTATGCAATGGCAGCGTTGTGATTGGTGAGGATGCTGCCTACCAAGGGGCTTACGGGGAGGCCATTTTGTCCATGTAGGCTGCATTCAGCCTGCATGGATAAACGGCAAAGTGCTCATGATAGGTCTGGGCGGCCCCAGAGAGCTGATCAGTCACTGTGCCCTCAGGAGTGGGCACGCCACTCCTCCCCTGCTTGAAGAGCAGCCCTGCCCACCCACCTGCCTCCAACCAATCCCTTCTGTTCTGCTTTCCCGCACTGCGAGAAGCAGAAACATAAAATGGTAGTTATTACCATTTTATGCTTCTGCTTCTCGCGCTGCGAGAAAGCAACGGGGCGACGCTTCTCCGCCCTAGAGGAGGAGCCGCCCCAAAAACCACTTCTACCAACGGCAGACAACATCCCTTGCCGCAATGAGAAATCCCCTCACTCTTTGTAACCCACTTTAGCACCCCTTGGTATTTTCCCGAAGCAGAAAGATGATCACAGATACTCCCGTACCATCAACACAGTTTCTGGGAAGTCACAGGGGATAGAGGATAAAAACCTTACCTGCACTATTTCCCCAGCATTGGTATCTTTCACAGATTCACATGCTTTGAGTATCCTCCATTGTCATACAAAGACCATGTACCATATGTAAAAAGGATAGCCAAGTTTAATTTAGTAGCCCATCAAGGTCGCCTTAGGCAAGCAACAAGATCACGGAAACCACAGAAGCCATTTTAGATTCTATGAAGTACAGCAAATGAGCGAGAACTGTACACAGCAAGCAGGCTGCATAAAATATATTTTTGTGTGCAAGAGTGCATGCATGTGTGTGTGCGTGCACATACATGTGGGTCAATATGTTCATGTATGTGGATCTGTGACTGCATGAATTTATGAAGAGCATGTGAGTGTTGTGCCCACCATGGTAATTTGATAGCCCAGGCACAATGGTCCTAATTGTTGGCAGCTTGTGGGCATCTATCGGATGACACTAATTGATCATGTGTGATAAAATGCTGGTCCCCAGTTAATAATGGAAATACTTGGCAACTCGTGGGCCATCAATGGCACGTTGCCCATTTACACTCAGCAAAATGATGGCCCTAGAACGAAGATGATAATTCTTGGCAACTTGATACTTTCAGACAACTCACATTGCCTACCCATATTAAAATGACCGCCCTCACATAATACTTATATATTTGTTGGCAACTTGTGGCACAATATCCATCTACTAGCAAATTCTGGAGACAAGGGTATTAAAACCTAGCATGTTGTAGGCATTCACAATGGTGCATAGATCTGGCATGGTGATGGCACTTAGAGAATGCTGGGCATCGTTGACATGTTGAGAAATGCCAGGGTCTGATGGGTGTGCCATAGAGAATGGAACCAGAGTGTGAATTGAGATGGATTGGCAAAGAATCTATATTGAGATACTCTTAAATATTTATAGTTTGACCTTGTTAGGATGTCTATTGTACAGAGCCATTGGGTAAGAATAAGACTATTACTTGCCATTGTCAGGATCAACATTGCATTCTATTTCTCCCTCCAATGTGCAGTCACAAGGCACAATTTTTAAAAACTGTCAGCGTGAATTTCAATACAAAACAGAGACATTTTAGATGATTACGCTATTGATCCAACGCAAATCTCTATTGTATGAGATATTGATGTAGGTGATATGAAAATAAATATGCTCTTGAACAATCAAGCAAAATAAATCTTCTATTATTGATAGAAAGCATTGCATTGTCAACACAAAACAGTTGTTTGAAAGATGTGTACCGGCATAAGCCTATGCTGGAGATGGGAAAGAGTCGAGTGTGAATCATAGTGAGCGCCTTTCGTTTAAGACACTATTGAAACAAACTGGACGAGGAGGTGAGTGTTAGATGTTGTGAGGGACAACGGTCAATATATGTGACATGTCATGCTGAATAAGTATAATAGAGGCAATTTCTTCATCACTAGCGAGGGACCCCAAGGGAAAGCATTCACAGACATGGTTCCAACTCAATCCACTTACATCCCCTCTTACCTACCATTTGTATCTCACCAGGATTCATATCCCAGCACATGAACTATGATTTCAGTGGCCAGGATGCTCCCATGTCAGGCAATCTGGTAGCTGTGACGACATTAAAAAAGGGCATCAAGCTAAACTGAGTGCAGGAGTCGACTGCACTAAACATTGTCACAACCTCTGTCATGTCTGAGCTGCCTACAGTCCTCAACATTTTCTTGGCTTAGTAGGAAGATAGGCACAAACTCTTAGAAAAGGATGTTGATTTTAGCGTTAATGTTATTTATCAAGAAAATGCATCTTTTATAGTTTTCCATGGTTTAAATACCCACCAATGTCAGGAAAGACCAGAATCTATCCAGGCCCATAAGTGTTTTACACTGAGCTAACTTGGAAGGTATGAAAGTAGTGACTAAGAAAACATGGCCAGTCCACTAACCTCCAGCTAATACCACATAGGACATCTCAGAAGCCTAAAAGTAATGACGTCATGAATTGAGTCCTTAACTACATAAACATAAACATTGATTGGCAAGAAGCGTTGTGTATGGATGGAGTGGAAGGAAATGACATCAATCTGGTGAGAGCAGGTGGGTTAGTGGATGGAATGAGTGTAGAGCAGCCATGGCTTTTCATCAGTCTTCTAGAGGAAATACATTTATAACTGAGGGAAGCAGAATATAAAAAAGCCTCAGGTAGATAACAACAGGATCCACAGCTAGAGACTTGTAACAGAGCACGCACTGAGGACAGAGGAAACACTCAGACATATGGGTGTGTATCCCATCACTTACCCTCTGCGATCATGGGGCCCAGCACGAATGCACGGCCTAATCTGTGGAACGTCAACTGAGGGATGCAACACTGGCATGGGAAACATCCTTAACATCGCAGTCAGTACACCGCGATGCTGTTACATCGCGGTCGTTACAACGAACGCGATGTAACCACGCTATGCCATTACAACGCAAGTCTTTACATCGACTTCCGCTAGATGGCGTGCTAACATTACAAATAATGTAGTTTACTATCCCAACACCTTCCCTACTGTTAAGTGGACTGGAGTTGGAATAGTAAATGACACTTTTCTAATGTTAGCACGCCATCTAGCGCAAGTCGATGTAAAGACTTGCGTTGTAATGGCATAGCGTGGTAACATCGCAGTCGTTGTAACGACCACGATGTAACTGCACGCGTTGTAATGACTCGCGTTGTTACGTCATACATCCCACTGGCATCTGTGACTTCCACAGATATCCGGTATGAGACCTGGAATCAGTCACAAATCTCGAATCCAGTGCATCCACGTTGGATGGGTTCTGCGAATAAACCAAAAAAAACAAAAAAAGAGCATCAGGCGCAATCCAGGTAAAGGAACATCACCTCCATCAACACATACATGTTCTCTCTGCCCACAATGATTGTTTACTTTTCAGTGTCATGCATCCTACGGGTGTTTCTCCTTGGCAAGTAATAGTCCTATTCTTACCCAATGGCTCTATAGAATAGACATACTAACAAGGTTAAAATAGAAATGTTTTGGAATATCCCATTATACATTCTTTGCCAATCCATCTGAGTCACACTCTGGTTCCATTCTCTATGGCAGACTGATCAGACTCTGGCATTTCTCAATATGCCAAGAATGCCCAGCATTCTTCAAGGGCCATCACCATGCCACATATATGCACCAACATGGATGCCAACAGCATGCCAGGATTTATTACCGTTGTCTCAGGCTGTTAGTAGTGGGTGGACTTTGTGCAATAAATGGCCACAAGATACCAAGAAGTATTACCATTATGTGAGGGCGCGTCATTTTAGCATGGGTAGGCAATGTGAATTCTCTCAAGAAATGATGAAGTTGCTAAGAATTATCATCATTCTAATCTGGCCGCCATTTTACTGGGGGTGAATTGCAGCATGCCATGGATGGCCCACGAGTTGCCAGATATTACGCCATTAAGTGGAGACCAGCATTTTATCAGGCATGATCAATAAGTGTCATCCTATAGATGCCCACAAGCTGATAACAATTAGGATCACTGTGCATGGGCTAGCAATCTACCAGGGCGGGCAGTGGACACAACACTCACACACTCCTCATACATGCACACAGAGTTTGAGATACACATGCATGCACGTTCCAACACACATGTAGTTGCACACAGACAGACATGCACTCACACACAAAAATACAAAATCAATTTCTTATTAAAACATTACTTCCACTGGATACTATCGTGACTCTTGGTTCTGCTCCAGGCTTACCTCCCTTTGATAGTTGGCTCTTGTGGTTAGAAAGCTGAAAGGACAAAATGCATAGGGACAATTGTTGGACTGCCTGGGGCATCAAACAGGAATGCCTGTTGATGGAAATGAGGGAGAAGGGAATAAGTGGGTGTTCCTACGGGGGAGTAAAGGAGAAAATGTCAGTGGCTGTGGGCCCAACAAGAGGCCCAGTAGGAAAGATTCATGTGGCAGGGGAGAAGCTCTGGCAAATTGTCCTTCTTCAACAGATGGATTTGTCGCTTTGCATTCAAGCTAGCTGTATAAACACTTTTCTTAACCATTTGCTTTGCAGGCAGAATGTTTATTTCATCAACATGTGTGTGTGTGTGTATGCGTGTGTGTGTGTGTTTTAATTAAAAAGCATTTTTATTCTCCAATTGTGGGTTTCTCTCTCCAGAAACCTAGCACAACCCCAAAGACACAGAAAGCATCATGGTCCTTTGAATGATCTTGAGATCTCCAGCACCACATCTGAATTGCTCAAATCTCTTCTGTATGTACATTGGGGTGTTGTAATAGGCTGCTCAAAATCAAACCAAACATTAGTTGACTAGATACCAAAGAACATCAGTGAAGGCTCTTTCCCACCTCCACAAATCCAAATCCACCCACATCAGAGACCTATTTTGACCCGTGTCTAATTTCTTACCGTTTGAATTCCACAAATGTAAAGTACTAGACCTGAATCAGTCTCATTTCCAGTGCGTCCGCGTGGGATGGCTGCTGTGAAGACATCAAAGAAGAAACAAAGAGGCATCAGGCACAATCCAGTTCAAGGACCATCTCCTCTATCGACACATACATTTCTCTCTGCCCACAATGAATGGTCATTTACTTTTCACCGGCATGTAATCTACAGGTGATACTCTAAGCACAGAAATGCCTTATTTTTAAGTGTGCCCAATTTGTCAGATGACGAATGATTACTTCTAGCAAATCTGGTGCAGTATCTCAGATTGTCGTTATGGATAACGGACAGTCTGATTAATTTGTTCACTTTTAATAGGTTTCAAAAAGAAATGAGATTGGACATGAGTATAAAGTGTCAAAAAGTGGCAGGGGATTCTGGGGGATCCATGCAAGCTATCTGCAGCCAAGCGCCATCCACTCACACCACCAACCAAGTGCCATCCATGCACACCGCCAGCCAAGTACGATCCAAACACATCACCAGCCAAGCCACAATCCAAGCACCTTGCCATTCAAGTCACAATCCACACACATCGCCAGCCAAGTAATAGTCTACACACATTGCCAGACATGTGCCATCCATGCAGACTGCTAGCCAAGTGACAGTCTGTGCTTACTGCCAGCTGAGCACTAGTCCATACACACTGCTAGCTATGTACAAGTCCAGTCACACTGGCAAAAATATGCAGGTTCACACAGAGCCAGCCTACCGGCAGTAAACATAGACCATCAGGCAAACTCCTGTTCACACACACACACACACACACACACACAGAAACATTCACTAGTGTCTAGTGTTTTTCTGCCCCCTTGGGAACAGATTTGACTAAAAATATTGCTGATCTACTCCCAATGGGACCTGAAGCAGTCAAAACGTGTTCACAAAAAAAAAGGGGTGCAACAGTTGCCTAAGGGGTCACTCCCTGACAAGCCCCTAAACATTTCTCTGGTACCAAGTGGGCTTTTTTCCTCTGCGTGGGCCAGTTTGGGGATATTGTCCCCTTTCTGCACTCTGCCCCATGGGGGCAGAAAGACTGGCAATTTTTTGTTGGAGAAGGAGGCATTGGCAAGCCCATTTTGGGCAGCCCCCAACACTCTTTTATAAAAAAAATCATCCCTGATGCCTAGTGGGCTTTCTGCTCTGGCCCGGGGGGTGGTGGGGAGGTCAGATCGGGGGCTATTGCCTCCATCTGCACCCTGGAGAGACAAAAAGACTAAGCAAGTCTTTGGGAGGAGTGGGGGCATTATAGTGCCCATGTAGGGCAGCCCCCATCCATAAGCAATAAAAAAATAATAATCCCTGGTGTCTAGTGGGCTTTCTGCCCCCCGATGGACAGATCGGGGGTTGTAACCCCCACCTGCCTCCTGGGGGAAGCAAAAAGAATGTCCCTCTTGTGTTGTGGATGGGGGCACTGACATGCCCATTGTGGAAAGCCCCCACCCCTTTTTTAATAAAACAAAATATATAAATCCCTGGTGCATAGTGGGCTTTCTGCCCCTCCCCCCCCCCCGGAGGGGCAGATCAGGGGCAACTGCCCCCATCTGCATCCCAGGGGGGGCAGAAAGACTGACAAATATTGGGAGGGGTGGGGCATTATAGTACCCATTTAGTGCAGCCCACAAGCCTAAATACTAAAAATAATCCCTGGTGTCGAGTGTGCGTTTTGCTCCTCCGGGGTGGGGGGGGGGCAGAAAGCCTGAAAATGCCCAAATTGATATGAGGGGAGCAAAGGGCCTTGCCCAAGGGGCCACTTCCCCCTCCCTGATGTCTAGTGGTCGATCCCTGCTTGGGAATCACCCTGCTGCGGTGATCCCCAAGAAGGGATCTACTAGGGAAGGGTACCATTGGAAAGGCAAGATTCTCCCCTTTCCCAGGATACATCTCCCGTGTGTTTTGGTGGTAGGGGGTGAGAGCGCCACAAGTGCTGAAGTAATGAAACTGAAACGAGACAATTGGCTCTTCCGGGACTAGCTTGGTTTCTGTGATCCGGACGAATGCAAAAGCCAAGGCTTCAAAGGCTGCCAGAAGTGTAAAAATATGTTCTGTCCAACTATCCATTTATGGTATATCTATACCTGAAAAAATTCCATTCTACCAGAGATGCCAAGGAGGCGTCTCCCTCTGTTATTTTGTTAGCAAGGGCATGCCACTGTCGTATTCCGTGCTTCAGATGGCATAAACCTATTGTGTCCCTGTCCATGACCTATGGATAAGAGGGCTGATGTGTACTTTGCCCTCTTAAAGTTATGCAAAGGCAGTAGCTTCTTATCAATTGAGAAAACTCTGTAGGCCTTGCAAGGGTTACAGAAAGCACTAACAATACAACTACAGTACAACACAGACCAGGTAGGGACATAAAGTCTGTACCACCTGAAGTGAAGAAAGGGACGAGGACATGCCCCTTCTAGCATCCGTCATTTTTTACATTCTCCTCCATGCAACAGGACGCTTCAGTCCCTCAGTCACTCACTGTGAGAAGCTGGCCTGGTATATGATGTACACTTATGTAAGTCAACACCTTGCACCAGTCCAGATAACCATTATGGTGAATTAAGAGGTCTTAGACAACCTTAGAAAGCTCTCTAAGTGGTAGCTGTGGAGAGCAGCCTACAGGCTTTGACCAGAAGGAGTGCAAAGCAGCTTGTTTTACCAGAATGCAATCTGATAGTATAGATTAAGTGAAAAAGAACCACACATGGTATTTATAAAAATGTGTATTTTATATGTACTCTCTAACACATACAAATATCTATCTGGAGATATGCACAATGCATACAATACTTTGCTAAGAAATGCAGTAAATACCACAGAATACACAGTGGAACCCATAGGGGGACCAAACCATATACTAAGAAAGTGGTATAAGAACCACGACTTGGGTCAAGACGAGGTTGAGAGGATGTAGAAGTGCTGGGGACCCAAGGAACCACCCAAGGTGAGTAGACATGGACCCCACGGAGAGCGTGTGCAGTGTGGGAACACTACTGCATGCTCCGTACAACTCCACGTGTAAGTTGCGGTTGGATTTTTAGAGATTAAAGAACCCTTCCCAGTGGACCCTGAAGAAACCCCAATGAAGACAGAAGGTTTGAAAGCCACCCCACCCTTGGATACCATAGTACCCACGTTACCTACACCAGGGAAGCCGGGTGCATATGTGTGAAGTGGTGTAGAAAACCGCTGGAAACCCATCGAGGACTTCAGGAAAGTGCCGCTGTTGAAGGAAAAAGTGTCCGGTTGAATCCGAAGGTGGATTCTAGATGAGAGGTACCAACAAGGAGAGGGGACAGAGTCTATGTCACTCAGGGGTGACCAGGAGACTTGGAAGAAGAATGCCTTCCGATGTCGGATGTTGGAGGATGGGTGATAATGACCTTGACTCTGCAGCTGCGCGGACCAGGCGATGCTGAGGAAGACCTGGAGCCATTCACCAGCTGTCCCAAGAAGGATGTCAAGTGCTGAGGGGTCGGTGTCCGACGGAAGCACCAACAAGCCTTGGCAAATGCAAAGAATGCAGGAATTGAAGAAAGAGCAACGTCGGGACCACCAGGGTCCAGGAGACTCACCACAAGCAGGGGAGTCAGGGCAGGCCCCGAGCAATCAGGGAAGCACAAAAGAAACAAGTGTGACCCTCAGATGGACCCACAGGCCGGAGGCACTGGAGTCGCAAGAGGACCTTGAGTAGCTCACCAAAGCGGAGCACACCAGGCGATGTGGCTGAAGATTCTGGTCACTAGAGATGCTTGATGTTGGGGCTACGCGGAGCCTGAAGATCTTCTTGGAAGGAAGTCATCAAGCCTTTGCAACTGTAAGTTGATACAGTGCACAGGGGTTCGGTTATTGCAACCCCCGCGAGGGATACTGGCCTCAAATTTGGTGAGAGGGCAGGCCTCAGCAGCTGTGGAAAACCACCACCTATGTTGCAGAACCTTTGGAGT
This sequence comes from Triturus cristatus, assembly GCF_964204655.1. Taxonomy (NCBI): domain Eukaryota; kingdom Metazoa; phylum Chordata; class Amphibia; order Caudata; family Salamandridae; genus Triturus; species Triturus cristatus. Next base: position 1,809,882,143 of record NC_140589.1, read on the forward strand.
CCGGGGGAGCTCAGGATCAGCAGACTGGTCAACTTAGTTGCAGTGCTTGCGGATGCAGGGAAGTGACTCCTTCACTTCAAGGGAGATTCCTTCAGGTGTCTTTGATGCCCACAGGCCTTGGAAGCTTCTTGTATGGAGCACAGACACAGACAATGCAGTAGACTGGAAGGGGGACGAAGTCGAGCCCAAACGTCGTCCTGCGAAGTCCAGAGTGCCCAGACAGTAGAAGAAGAAGTGGGGTCTGATCTGAATGTTATCCCACGACGAATCTGGGGACTTGCACCCAGGCAAGCCCTTAAGTCCCCTAGGGAAATGGTCAGGACCCTCCCAGGTTAGGTTACTCCCATGTCCTTTGTCCAGTTTTGTGCCAGAGTGGGAGCCAATAGCTCCCAGGACTGGTTTGAACTGGACTATGCATGGGGACACCAAATGTGCCCCTCATGCAGACTTAGTGGCGCTGGCAAGCGCACCCACCATACCCCAATACACTAAAACCTGTCTGGGAGGTGGTCACACCTCCCTGTGACCAGATGCCTATTTTTCTGCCTTCTCCTGCTCGAGCTTGGCTCAGCAGCAGGAGGGCGGAATTGTAACTCAGGTCAGCAGCAACCGTTTTGTGCTGTCCTGGTCAAGAAGACTAGAACACTGAGAGTTTAACTCTATGGTGTGGGCTATGATTCCAACATGTTTGATGCAAACATGATAGGATTCGTTGCAGCTGTTTTTGAGATGGTCATTGTGTAATTACGCGGTGCCCCTCTAGTATATGGGTGCTTCACTGACAACCCGGGACAATGGACTTCACAGGCTGTAGGGGTATCCTGCTCATGTAGGGGCACCATCTCACTTAGAACCAAGCACCCTGCCCTCAGGATTGCAAAGGCCTGCTATAGGGGTGACATATAAGTTTTAAGTGCAGTGACCCTAGATATAGGAAACTATCTTTTGTAAGTGGTGCTATCACCAGCTTACACAGGCTGCAATGGTAGGCCTGTAGTACCATTTTGAATAGTCTCCCATGGGTAACATAATGCATGCTTCAGCCCATGGGTGACCTCTGGGGTACCTATGCCCTGGGTACCTTACTACCATATACAAGGGACTTATAAGGGTACCCCAGGATCCAATCTGGGATGTACCTAAGTACTAAACATAACAATTTAGGGAGAAAGCAGATAGACTGGGGTCCTGATTAGCAGGATCCAGTCAGTCTAGTCAATAACAGCTTAGCACCAGGCAAAAAGTGGGGGTAACCATAGAAGCAGATCCTACTTTCATACAACCCCCCCACCCCCAACATAAGGAGATGAGACTAACCGTGCCCAGTTGAGTCTTCATTTTCTAATATCTGGAGAGTGCTTCTGCATTGGCATGGTTACTCCCACGTCTATGTTCCACTGTATAGTCCATCCCCT